>NC_079349.1:7286098-8529148 GCF_029582105.1 Oenanthe melanoleuca
ACCTAAATTTTCCTCATATTATAACTGAAAAGGTCATCATAATGCTGCCTAATTTCAGGATCAGTGAGGAATCATCTAGGAGAAAAATCTCTCAGCACTGGTACTTTGAGTGTCTACTCTGTTGTTATTATTCTTGTATGCCATGAGCAGATGCCCTGTGTGGGACCAGTTCTCTATTTTACCCACAAATTCTACATTAAAAAAAATGCTAGCCATGCTAAGAAATGTGACTCTTGACCACCCCTTTGCCTCAAATACTTCCCTGCTTCACAAGTTTTTCACAGAAGGAAATTAATCTCCATTCCTCTAAACTTGGTTTCCTTCTGAGCAGCTGTACTTTCCTTAAATCAAGATCCAGTCTCTAGAGTACCTGCTTGGAAGCAGAACATGCACTTAAGGTAGTTTGGCAAGAGCAGATTTCACTTTCAGTGTTATGGTGGATGTTTTTGGCTATGATTTTAATTTTTTGTTCATAGCATCTCCCAGCAATGTAACATAGAGGGTGGCAGAACTGCTCTTCCTGTAACTGGATCTATATTGGGTGTGGGACAAATTTAGTGGATTGAGTGGGTTTTTTACAGGGCTAATGGCAGGATTGAGGCTGTATTTATACTGAGAAGCAAGGAGGAGAAGCTCTGGGGCTGGCTTGCCCAAGTATAAATAAATTGGAGGTTCGTGAACATTCAAAAAGTTCCCAGAGAGTCACGTTGCACAACTTAATGGGCCTGGTGCCTTCACCTGTGCCAATTTTATGTGACTCTTAACTCTGGTCTTAAATAAAAATAAGACTTACTCTAATGACATCAACAGCCTTCAGTGAGGAAAATGTGCTGCTACTTTGATACAGATCCCCTTTTAAGGAGGACACCGTAGACAGCCAAAGCTCTTTTTCCCATCTGGTAGGTGAATGTTACGATTCCCTGCTCAGAACTGTGGTCTCAATAACCATCCTCTGCTCTCAGCATTACATTAGATGATTTTATTAAGGATATGGTTATCTGCTGCCTCTGCTTTTGTCACCTTGATTTTGCTGTCCCACTCCATCCACATGTAAGGATAGAAAAGGGGTATTTGAGTTGGCTGGGGTAGGGGAGACAATAGCATGAGGAGGGGGTTAAATGAACCAGCTGTTATGTGTGAAGTATCTGCTTTCTAATTGCTTCTGTTGGAATTCAGGGGGAAAAGGCACTGGCTTCAGTTAATTAATAAGGCAGGACTCACATAAACTCCAGCTGTGAGCACAGGACTGGTCTTTAAAGAATAAGCCTAGGAGGTGGGGCAGAGGGTTTGATTTCCTTGCACTAAATCCCATCACATGCTGCTGGTTCTGTGTGTGTCCACTTAAGCCTTTTGGTTGGTCTGTCTGGACCAGACATGAGGGATCTGTTGCTGTCCACGTGCCTCACCCCAAGAAAAATGATCTCTCCCAGAAATCAAAGGTGTGAGGCTATGTTTCAAGCTGGGGTGAAACTGCTGTGTTTTCACTCGAGTTTGGAATCCCTAAAAAGTGAGTATGTTTGGATCAAAGGGTTTTTTTCAGACTTAACAGAAGCTTGGGCTTTTGCAGCTGGACAGACATACAAGTTTGCCATTTGGTTCCCTTTTCTGTCTAGTTCCAAAGGGTTAGGATTTGGCATCCTGTCAACATCTCTCTCATCTGAGACCTGCCTCAGGAGCTTTGCTGGACGGGTAGCACTGATGGGGAGGTTGTGCAGCTGATGCCTCCAGACCAGGTCCAAAGGCCATTTTACAGTGATCTCTTTGAGAAGATTCATTTCCTTTTTTTTTTTTTTTTTTTTTTTTTTTTTTTTAGATCAGGACTTTTCCTGAGTTATGGACAGTGCCCCTAAAACCCACATGAAAGTGCAAATGCCACACTGTTTCCTTATCTGATCCTGTTCCAAGTCTTGGTGCCATAGGACGTCCCTCACCACCAGTGCAAGGTTCTTCTAGTCAGAGAACAGCTGGAGATCTGTGCTGAGACAAAAGTCTTCTCCCACTTCCCATGGGATGGCATTTCTGGATTTCAAAGCTTGTTGTTTAAGTGTGTTATGGTAGGAAACAGTGGAATGAGAAAAAAAGGTGGAGGGGATGTTCCTATGTGGTTAATAGCCTGCTTTTCCTCACTGACTGTGGAGGGAAATGAGCTTCCTGCTTAAGGTGAGATGTCATTTTCTGGATGGAAACCTTTGTGTCCCGGCTGCCCTGCTCCTTTCGGTGCCACTGCTCAGGGGAGGTCTCTTCCAGTGTGACCGCTCTCCCTCCCAGACCCTCTCCTTTCCTGACATCTTGCTCCTGCCTTGCATCAGTCGTGATGCTGCTCAGATGAGTGCTAGGAACAGCACAAGGGAGGGGACATCACCATGTGGCTGCAAATGGGCTGGGAGAGGAGGAGTACTCATACTGTCACAGAGAGCCCAGCTGTTCCCACCGTACCTTTCCTCACAAAGCCTCAAGGCTCAAGCATCCTGGAGGATTTCGGCCGTTTCACTGCTGCAGATTTCAGTGACAGCTCAGCCTGGTGCGGGACCAAACTCACAGACACATCCCCAGTCCCCTGGGCTGGCCGTGCTGAGCTTGACTTCCCACACAAAGAGAAACAATTCTCGGGTGTTACAGCACGTTTCCAAGAAAGCGAGGTGGGGCCTCGCTTTGCAAAGATCTATAAACAGCAGCTCTTTGTCTCCTCCGTTTCTCTTCACCCTGAACGTGTTGCTGTTTTCAGAGGTTGGTTTCAAAGTGCTGATTCACAGCCACCAGCCCTATTGTTTTATCTGAGGAGATTAGGGCTGAGAATGTTGTGGTTTTGTAGTGAAAAGACTCCATTGGAAATAGCAGCATATTTGACATGAGACTGTTATTTATGCTCAAATAACCATCTTGTTTAAAGATGAGAAGTCTTTTGTTTTTTTCCTTTTCAAGTTTAGATCAATCATGTATGAAGACAAACTCCCACTCAGCCTCCCCTGGCCCCTAATACTTTAATTTAATTCTTCTTCTGCTCATTATTTTATGATTTTGTCCTTGACTGGAACATTTCTCTCTTGCTCTTCCTTACATGCACCATTAAAGAAGGGAAGAACTTACATTTAAAGCTCAAGACTTGTGTAGCTCTTAAGCCATAAATAATGTTTTCTACAGATTCTAACATTATTAAATCCTTCTAGTTAGCCTCCCTCTTATTTTACAGCTCATCTGATTAGAGAGGACATACTCTTGTTAAACTTGATTTAACTATTCCTGTTTTGCTTTTGCAAGCAGACATGAGAAAACAGGACCTGGCTGTATGCACTGCTGATCATAGCACTTGCCATAGGAATGCAAAAAAAAGCTTGCAGCAAGAGAACTCGTTGGTATGGCAAAAACCTCCAGAGAAGCTCTGCAATTCTTGAGATGCAGCTAATTTTCTAAATATAGGCAAGTCTACAAGTGAAGCTAAAATCTATTTATCTGAGGAGATTAATGCAGTCAAATTACCCTTTTCTGTAGAGGGCTGACAGACACAAATCAATGAAGGGAATACTTTAGTGTGAGAAGATAGTTATGCTCAGGTACTGACTGATTTTGGGCAGCTAGAGGAATTGGGTACTGTGCTTTGCCTCCCCATCTCTGGCTTCTATTGACGCCAGGCTTGGGCTTTGCTGAGCCAGGCATCAGCTTTTTCCCTACAAATGCAGCCAAACCACCTGCTGCAGTCTGCAGAGATCCTGATATTGCAGCAATGAGCTGCACTTCTGCTTGATGAAATTTGCTCCACTCAGACAGTACCTCAGGGGATCACAAGTCAGGCCTTGCCATGTTACAAACCACAGAACTGAGCACATAGAGGAGAAATAGCCCTACCAGAGACAAAGTGACTGAAAAGTGCTGAAAAACCTCATGGTAAACAGCCTAAACAACAAAATTAGTTCCTCCAGTTAGTCCATGGGTCATCAGTGAGGCAAATGCCTCTGCTTCCTGGGCCAGACAGGCCAGTGTTTTAATAGTAGGCATAAATCTATTGCATTTTTCTCCTTGTGACCTAGCATATTCTGTCAGGCCAATGCATGCTCCAGAGAAGGAGTAGAATTTATGTGTACAATAAAACAATAGAGTTTCAGTGATATCAGCTGTTTGACAAACTTTAATATACATTTGCTATAAAACAGGCAGAAATTACCAGAATGTAATAACCAAATAAAATCCATGATCCATTTGCACGACAGATCTTCAATTTACTCACATTCATGTGAAAGAGACACATAAAAATGATATCCATGCTTAAAATCACTTAAAAGCAGTTTGAAAGACCCCACAGTTGCAAGTGATACCTCAGTACTTAGCTAATACTCATGTTTCGATGGCTTTGCCTTCATGATTCTTCCAGTGGTTTCTTTATGTTTTCTGGTATTTTGCCAAACACCTGTGAATCAGCGCACAACAAATATTCCTGCCATTTAATTTAGCCTTGCACAGAAAGGCTATATGAGGCCTGATGCAGACCTAATCCCAAACCTCTAAAGAGGTTTAAGGCACTCTGGTTTCACCTAATCCCGAAACCTAAACCAGAATCATTGAAAACCTCCGTAACACCACAGGAATGGGCAAATAGTGAGTTTCCACTCACTATGAAATTATTAAAAGAACACAGTGTATCTTTTGGATTTGAGACCTAAAGCTTTGCCTAAGGAGCTTGGACTGTCCACAATAAAAGTGTTTATTTTGAAGTTAGGAGGTTGAAAGGTTTATTTGATTAGAGGGCTGATTTCACCCCTCCCACCCAAAAAACAAGGAGTGGTGATCACCCAGAAGAGTGGAAGATAGGAAAAGGGATGAACAAGTAACAAGGGAGGGGCAGCCCAGCAAAGCAGTCAAAGATGAAACCCAGATATCGCTTTAAGCTCAGTGGCGTTCCCTTGTGAGAAAGAGCAAGAGCACAGCCCCTTGAGCACAACTGGACTCTTGGAACCTGAAGTTCCTTACAGCAAACATGTTAGGAAAGAGTTATTTATGATATAATAAACACATTGCTACTGTTCAAAATAGAGGATTTGGTCTTTTGAGATCTCTTACTGATAGGAGTTAACATGTAAAAACGTGCTGTAATGAAACTTTCAATTACAAACTGCATCCAACTGTAATAAATTTGATCTTGCATTAATTCATGTTAAATTAATTGGATTCTGTCATTCCTGAATTCTGGTAACCATCTTATCTTGCCATACAACTCATTATCCTTGCATTGTGAAAGGGGTATTTCATTTTCAAGGCGACTGTAGGGAATATTAACTGTACCATATTCTAATAAGCATTTAGCCCCTAACAAATGAAAGACCTGAAGTATACTGCACATGTGGTTCCATTATACATAGCAATTTAAAGCAATGATCTGCTGCTCTAAATCTCTTAATTCAAATCATTTCAGCAAAACATGCAGGGAAATATGGGACTGTACTTGTGCATTATACAATACAGAATGTATTTATCTGTGCTCATGACATTCCTCCTAATGAGAGGCATAACCTCCTCAGTGCACTGTGTTCTCATAACCACCAAATGCCATTTAAAGCCCTTTAGAGCAAGGATTTAGGAATCAGTGTTCTTACTGATGAGAAAATTGATATGAGTAGAAAAGCAAGCTCCAGATTTACCTTCCCAAACCCACAAAAAAATCTCCATGCCTTTGTTTGCATCATTAGAAGTGGAACAGAACAGCACTCATTTAACAGCACTAGATTTAATTCAGCTTTGAAAGACTCTGGCTCCATAGGCAAAAATGATAGGAAAACTGAAAAGCATGTTTTATGAGGTACTTAGCTGGAATTAAAGTAGGACAGCTTCCTGGAAAACTACATGACACAGTTTTTAACTCCTAGACAGGTGACACAAGCAAATGGTTTATTTGCTTTCCTTGAGCAAGTCTTGGTGTGGCTGGAGAGTACCAGGGCCTGTGGAAGGGGAAAGAGTACATTTCTCTGCAGTGCTGTCATTGTTCAAATCTGCACTGCGCTTCCCACCATCCTGCTGAGGGTGGATGGGTACAGTAGCAGGGTACAATTCCAATCCCACAGCACTTTTGGTCCAACAATACACACGGGGTTATTTAACTGTCGCATGATTTAGTTCAGTTGTGACACATAACCAGAAACTTCCATTGGGAACCATTTCAGGAGGCAACTTTTTTTCTCTAAGGAAAAAAGGCTGTGTTCCACTGAAGAATTGGGACTTTATCCCCCAACAAATCCAAGTTCCCAGTGGCTCCTGGAGAAGACAAATGACTTCAGGAATGCGATAACCCCATGCACAGCAGAGCACCTGATAAATGGATGCTGTGCAAGCAGACGGGGCAAACCATGGCCCACCGCGCACCCCACACATCGGCCTCCCCAAGCAGCTGTGGGGAACAGTCCGAGTCACACACGGACTGGCGGCAGCGGCAGCCCGGCACCAGCGCCCCGACCCAGCCCTTCCCGGCTGGTTCGAGCTCGTGTCTGGCTCCACGGGGCAGTGACACGCTCGGGCTCCCGATCAAGGCCGGGGGCTCCCGGTGAAGGCCGCGTCCTCCCGGTTACGGAGCGTGAGGAAGCGGGCAGGCGCCAAGCCCCTCGCAGGACCCTCGTAGCGCGGCTGCTCCGCCGGTGCTGGAGGCTGCCGAGACCGGCAGCCCCTCACGGAGCCCCCGAGCCGCGCCGCTTTCGGTTTCAGCCCGCCGGGGCCCAGCAGCCGCCGGCACCGATAGCGCGTGCGCGCCTCCCGCCGGCCCCGTGACATCACGCGCGGGGCTCGGCGTTTCTCCGTGTCCGCCTGGTTCCCGCGGGGATCGCCGAATAATCGCTGTCACGCACCCGCCCCGCCGGGCGGAAAGGTGCTCGGTGAGCATGGGGAAGGAGGACGGGGGGAACCCCGCGCTCGGCCTGGGGGGCGGTGGCGGGGCCGGATCGGGCTGGGAGGACTCCGTTGTAACCGGCGCGGCGCCGCCTCACGGGCCGGAGGATGTGACGGCGCTGTGCGCACGCGCGGGGCGTCGCCATGGCAACGGCGCGGTGGAGGCTCGGCCGCCGCATGCGGGGCGCGCGACGGGGGCAATGTCACCCATCGCCCGCGGCGCGCGCCCCTCATAGACCATCACAGACCCGCAGAGATCCGCACGGCCCCTCACAGACCCGCATGGCCTCTCAGCCACTCACGGCTCCAGATTCCCTTCTGGCCCCAAAGCCCCTCACAGCCCCAGAGCCCCTCACGGCCCCTCAGAGCCCCTCGCGGTCTCTTAGAGTTCTGCACGGATCCTCAGAATCCCACACGGCCTCGCGTAACCACTCATGGCCTCTCGGAGCCCCATTGCACGGCCCTGCAGAGTGCCACACAGCCCCACTCTAGCGGGGGTAGGAAGAAGCTCAAGCCTGCACAGTGAGGGAGATGTCGCATCTGTGGCTGATATGAGGCATCTGCTCGAAAAAAGTGATGTTTTGATTAGGGTCTGCATCTCCTTGATGCTCTGCAGCAGTTTGCCTTGACAGTCCATGCAGGAGCTCCTGTGGTGATTCAGTGTGTGTGCCTTGCGTTCAGAATACACGCCATCAGACATCAATATCAGCACCAAACTTAGTGGTAATGGAGCTCATAGTTCTAATGTACTGAATTTTACAACTGCATAATAATACCAGTATTTTTACGACCAATAGAAATAGGTATTTTTAAGGTATTTAACCGACATAGATACTGCTTGAGCAGACGGAGGTAGGGCAGGAACTGCATTGGCTGAGTATTGAACACGGTTCTGTCCAAGGAAGGCACAGCCTCGGGTGGTCTTTCCCCACCATTTGCAAAATAGTAGTCTCAGACCTCAGGAACACCAAGTGCTTTAATACCTCTCAGTTGGAAGCATTTACAAAAGAAAACATGTTCTTGTCAAGTGCAGTACGGTAATTTGAAAAATGCTGTTGTGTTTATCAGCTGGCGAGAGCTCTAGCTCGGATGGCTCGTAGCTGGCTCTGGCGGCTCGCTCGCAGTCGCCCTCTGGCGGCAGCGGGGCCCGCGCGGGGCAAGGCCCGTCACCGGCACTGCGGCCGCCTTGTTCCCGCAGCGCTCGGGACATCTGCGCGCTGACCTCCGACACTGGCCTTCTTCTGCTGTGTTTTTCTCTTCAGTGGTGCTGGTTGTTTGAAATAAGGAGACTGCCTTGTACAATTCCTTAAAATGCCAGTTTAGAGCAGGAAACAATCCCCCTTCCAGATTCAGCAGCTTCATTTTGAAATGAAAAAGTTAAAAAGCAAGCATGGTGTGTGCTCTGGAAAAAACAGACTGCACAAAATGGAAATATGTGTGTAACTTTCTCCTCTGGGAATTGTTTTGAGGAGCATTTTGCCACACTTTTAGTACAATCTCTTTATGACCTCCTTCCGAAGGTCTTTCCAGTAACCCCGAATTTTAGCAGCATTTCTGTGAAGCTTTTAGAGAGGGCTTCATGACTGGGAAATGTCATAAAAAATGTGTCCTAAGTTACAGGAAGTATAAATAATTTTTTTAAATTTTATTTGTGACTAAATTACTAGCTTTTTTAAAAGCTACTGGAGCAACTTCTTGTTTTTTAATGATTCCTATTAATGTTTTTATTGATTTACAGGTAAACTAGTTTTTTCTTGTTTTAAAAATACCCTGTGATCAGCAAGTCTAACTCTGTTTATTCTGGCTTGGATGTGTGATTATCAGTTATAAAGATTCTGCAGATGGAAATTATATTGATGCATGCACTGGAATAGATGCCTGTTTCTAATATCAGATAGATTGTCTGATTTTGGTTAATTGGTGTAGAGACTTATTTTTAAGCACTGGAATTACAATATTGAAACTGTAAGGTATTTAGGGAGCAGATCTGTTGACTAAGTACGTTTACGTCTTTTTCTTAGAAAACATTTTTCTTTAGAAAGAAACTGTGAGTTTCTTTTTGCAAAGAACTGTTGAATTACTGACCTGTATACGTTCTTACATTCTAGAGAGACACATTTTTTGGCTCTCTACCACAAAGTACATCAGGCTGTATTATGCTTTGTGTTTATATAGGCCTTATATTTAATTTGAGTAGTATTTCTCTGCAAACTCAACCATCATGTAACAATGTCTGTTTCACTGAATTAGTAGTAACTGTAAACCAGTCACTGCTAATTAGCTTATATGGGAAATTTATCCCCAAAGATTCTGGTTTTTGAAAATTATATTCTATAAAGCATTGTCTTCAATGGGGAAAAATAGCTACTGTGACTGCTCTTCTGTAATAAATTCTATTGTTGCAGCTGGATTACAGATGCATGTTAGTGCTATTTCTGACTTTGTGAAGACAAACTTGACTAAAAAAAAAAAGGTTAAACTTTGGTTTTTGGACACCCTTTTTGAGTGCAATGGTGATACTTTTCTTTTGTACAAACTTGGAATCTCAACATAGTATTACGTGTTTGTTGTGTTTGTATGTCTTTATAAAGGAAAAAAGGCAAGTCTAGTGGCAGTAGTAGTGTTTTCCTCCCCAGAATATCTGTGTGGATTCATTTATGCTCTCTTTGTAAGAATGCAGTTGGACTGCACTAGAATATACATGGTAGTCCAAATGAAGGATTTCAAATTAGTAGTAGGTTGAAAACTCTTCAGCTGCTGGGGTTTTAGTTTCCAAATTACTGATCTCTGTGGCGCAGTGTAAGTGCTCACAAAACAATGAGAATGAAACAAATCTTCAAAAAAAAAAAGCCTGCACAATTTTTTGCCCAAGCAATCCAGCTTCCTTTTGAGCTCTGTGCTGGCACAGTTGTATCATTCAAAGTGCTTTTTTTTTGTTTTCTTTTCATAAGCAATAAAATAATTTCACAACTGTAATGAATGTACTTCCTATGGTACATTTTAACTATATGCAGCTAATGATGGCATAGCTCGTCATTTCAAAAATTGTCTCATTGGCATTTATGACTTGGTGTAAATGCTCGTATATCATGGGATTATTTGAAAGAATTGAAACTTTGAGAGATGTCAGGTTTGCCGTGTTGAGGAAAGTGACTCATTAAACAAGAGATGCTGGTTAGCAATGGGAGACTTTAGAATACAGGTTACAAATATCAGAGTCAACAGATTTACTTTAAAAAGCTTTGTTACTGGGTGTCATTTTATTCTCCACCAAACTGGAGAATCCAGGCTATATATTGATTCAGAAGCATTTAAAATAGGAATCAGCCTCTTTTGCATCTCAAATGCAAAAGTTCCAGAGGAAGTCACTATTTGTAAATTGATTTACCAGCACAGGTCTTTAGAACTATAACATCATACTGTGAGCGAATTAAGAGTTTTAGGAGAAAAAAAATATTTTAGTCAGCAAATTTTCTTTCTCATGATTTATTTTTAAAGGTCATTAGGTGACCATTACAGTAAAAAAAAAAAAATTTGTTTGTACAGGATAACCTTCCCAGATGAGATGCAACCCTGTCCTAAACCTCTGAGTCTGCAGCCTGAGTTTCCCAGAGCTGCTGGGTGACAGTTGAGTGTGAGGTAAAGCTGAGCAAGAACTATTTGGAAAAGAAACATAGAATAATGTTTAGCTTTTCTTTTTGTTTTAGTTATTCCATAGTTTTTCAGTAGATGCTAAATTTCTTTGATTTAGGGGAGGGAAGGATTTTGCTTTAAAACACCAGATAGGAATCTTAGGAGAGACTTTTCACACTCAGACAGCTGGAGCAGCTGTAGATTCCCCACTGAAATGAAAATGCAACAATTCAAGATTTAGAAAGGCAAAAAGTGTGACCAGAGCATTAAATAGAAGGGCCATATGATACCAAAATTAAGCTCTGTGTTTATTATAAAGAAAATCCTTGTTTTAGAAGGGGAAAAAAATGAACTTGTTCCACCGCTTTCTTTTTTCCTCAGGAGAAAACACAGAATATATCCTAGGTAATAAATCTGTTTTATGGCTCACAGGAGAAAGGGTGGAGAAACTCCCATTATTTTCTTCCCAGAAATTGAAATACACAAGAGCTAACATGGGAGACACTGGGATTTTCATCCAACAAATGCACAGCTGGCTTCTGCTTTTATTATTTTTCTAAGTGTAATAATTTTCATTTGATTAGCTGGTGGCTGACAAAACTATCACTTGTAGAGTGTTTTGTATATTTGGTAGAGTAGGTGTGATGCGAAAAAGATACTGTAATGTGTGCCCAGAAGCATAGCATGACTTGTTCAGTTGATGAGAAATTTCTACTTACCTATTCTTAAAATGCAAGTTTCTGTCATCAACATTTGAGTTTGAATATCAAGAAACAGGAGAATTATATAAAATTTGATTATTATTTTTTCTTAATTCACGTTATAGAATTGTATGATGCTGTGCACATAGAAATAAATTGGTAGGAGTCAGTTGACAGTCCACAGTGCCAGTTTTGCTGTGAGAAAGCAGTGAGACTATTTGAGAGAACTGTCCTAGTCAGTGTTTGGAGGTGGGAAAAGTAGAGCTGCAAAGGAGATTTATCTAGGACTTGGAGTGTACACAGTGAGAGCTGTGGAGAGACCTGTAGACACAATGTAAAAAAAAACAACGGCAGCCACCCACACACCCACTCAGACAATGAGAAAAGTGAGCACAGACATAAAGGTGGGAGAATAGGAGCCATCTAGGAATGAGGTTCCTCAGAGCCATGTCTGAGCAGACCTCTGTAAATCCATGGATTCTTACTTTGAAATCAGGAGAGAAAATGGCCTATGAGAACTCCTCTGTGTGCCTTCTCTAGAATAAATAAAACATATTCAAGAATCCAGTATCCTTTTTTGCATTGACCATTAATACCAGGGACAAAGCAGGCTGGTTTCTCCTATGTTGACTCTCCTGGTGTTTGAAGTGTTAAGCTGTGTTGCTGTCTGTGTGTTCAGAGCAAAGCAATGGTAACACATTCCCTAAGTAAGCAGCAGGGGAAGAAGGCTGCAGTTTTATCCCAGATTGGTAGGTCTGTATTGTCCAAGAGTTTAGTGTGTTTCTTGTTATTTTCAAAAACTCCAAAACAACTTGACATGTTCTGGGGGCAGGAGAGAATGTTGGAGTATCTGCTTCCACTAGAATATTGTGTGATGGCGTCTCTGGTTTTGATTTGTAGTCATTTAAAAATGGTAGATACTCAAAACTATGTAAGATATTTCTAAGTGAAGTTAGTTTGAAGCTACAGGTTCATTGCATAGCCAGACCTCTACCTTTAATGTCCTTTCACACAGTGGCTGCTGGGGAAGGAATGATTTTTTAAGGACTAGTAGAATCACTTGATTGTGTATCTGCATTCTGACCTAGCTCCATTACACTCACTAAATAATTGTTGACAAGTTCGAGCTCTGTAACTAGAGGGTTATGACTTCGTTAAATGCCATGAGTCAATGTATGTTCATGGACAAGGAAAATGACCTTAATGAAAAAATACGAGACTACCGAACTGGCCGTAAATCATCATGGGAGTTCTCTTTTAGTTGTACCTCTCTTAGAGGCTTTATGCTGCTAGGGATCAGAATACTGTGGTGTCTGGGACTGTTTCTTGGGTCATGGAATTGTGTGAACCTGTATTGGGGATGGCTGTTCCAACTGAGTGCTGCCCAGTGCAGAGGCCCAGGTAGCAGTCTCTCCAAAGGACGTAAAATCAGTGTGGCCAGCTTCACTCCTTTTTCCTCTGTTTGCCTTGTTAGAATTTACATCTCTGTCCTGCCAGTATTTAGCTAAATAATGAGCCTGTTTGACCTTCTGAAGCTGTATTTTGAATTCTTGCCCCTGTGTGCCACACTGGTTCTGAGCTGGGTGAACCATATTCCTCTGTTGATTGGAGAGGATGCGTTCCTGACGTGCAACTGGGGATGCTGCTGCTTAGGAAGGGCCCTTGGAGCAGAAGTAGTTGCCCTGGTGGCAACTTTCCTGCAGTGCAGCACCGTGGCTTGGTTTTGCACTCTGATCCCTTGTTCCAGGTGCAGAGGGCTCCTCACTCAACTTGAAGTATGTTGCAGAGAGGGAGAGAGTCCATAGTGCTGTGCCAAAAAAACAAAGTGATAGTGTGAGCAGCAGGGTCTCCAGCCTGCTACAGTTTCACAGCATTTGTGTTCTTTTGCTCTTGGTAACAGTTGGACCTTATCGAACCATGCTCTCAAGTCTGAGAGTAATTTGGAGCATGTGACAGATTGCAAGACTTTTATAATTTAATTTTTTTTCCTAGGAGTGTGTTTAGGCCTCTCTCCTTTCACTTCAACAATTGAGGGTGTTGGTTGCTTCCTCATGTTTGTGTAAGAAAAGCTTTTTATAGTCCGTTTTTCCAGTTGGCGTATGTACTTCCTCCACTGTAGTGTAACACATCATTCTTCCCACTCCCTCCCAGCCTCTGAAGCTAATGGGAGACCTTCAGGGTTATTTTATTTGCAATAAAAATGGAACTGTGAGGTTGGGGATGGTCATTGTTCTTGCCTTAAAATGTGTTCTTGAACAAATTTTGTTCTTGGTAAAAGAGAAGGATGTAAGGAAGCAAGAAGTAATCAGCCATGTTTAGTTTATGGACATTTAGTTTGAACTGGACATCTCTAGCTCAATTTTTATTTAGCTGAAAATCAATCAAGAAAAGCAGAAGTTTGTCAGAAACATGAATGGAAGTGGGCTGCATTTTTTTTTTATTCACAGAATTCTTAATGTAATACCAAATGTGAAGAATTTTTTGCGTATCATCCATCCCAACTTCTGCGTGGTAACAGCTGGAGTGAAGGCAGTCTAAAAGCTCATATCCATCCAGTATTTTGCCCTGTAATGGTGAATCTAGCACACTGACAGCACTTGAGCTTTGCAAATCTGGGGCTATGCTGGAGATCTTTCCTTGATGTAACATCAATTACACCAAAAAGAAAGGAAACTTTCCTGTTGTTGGCTGACAGAGTCCTGTCCCTGGTCAGGACGGTGTGCACTGCATCCTGCTTGAGGACAGTACAGCACCTGGTTTGCCACAGCTTCACTCCTGTTTGCTGGTTGTTTTTATATCCATTTTTCCAGGAGTGTTAGCCCCAGAGTCTAATCAGTAATATTTAATATGGAAGCCCTTTTTCTCTTGTCTGTGACAGATAGATAATTGAGAATATATACTGGGAATGATTATGTTTTGGAACAATTTTTTCAATTTTAAATATTTTTTTAATATAATCTTGCAAGATTTTCCAACACTAATGAACACAGCCTAGGTCCTTCAGCAAAGGGGCATGTGCAGACATGGTCCCTGTGGATTGAACTGCCTCAATGCTTCAGATCTTCACTGGTTTTAGCCTTTATGTATGCCTTTGTTTTTCCCAAGTGTCTAGTTCTAAGGTGACATTGTAACTAACCCAGTCAGGGCAGGAATTCACTCTTTTCCCATATACCAGCTCCACTGTAAGTTTGCAGCAAAATAAATGGATCTGAGAATCCTTGCAACTTAAATCTTAAAGGATGTCTAAGGTCCTGACGGGTAATTCTTAAGCTACTTTTGTATTCTGCAATTTCTCTATGAAAATAATGTTTTAAAGGTATTTGCTTAGCAGCTCCACTGTTAAATAATTGAAATCAGCACTTAGCACTTAATTATAGTGATTTTAAAATCATAAATATTGTAGAGTGCCTGATGGTGTAATTGGGCATTTTTGTAATAAGCCTCTATTTTTTAAAACAAGGGGAAAATCTCTGAAATTCATGCCTTCATGCTTGTGCCCATTAAATGTGGTTATCATTATCTAGTGACGACATTTGTTCTTCCTAACTAGGATTCTCTTCTCTTTCATGCTGATACTATCTCCATGCTAGATTATTCCTGTTCCTAGTAGCACCCCAGGGCAGTAGTGAGAAGTAAATGTGTCCCATGTGGCCACTTTAGACAGCAGATTTGGGTGTGGGGAGATGGGAGAGGAGAGACAATGGGCTGAAGAGACAGTGGGGTCTGTGTGCCCTCACTGTCCCAGAAGCAGGGCAAGCAGAGGGGGAGCAGGGCTATGGCTTTCTGTGCTGTCAGGCTGGTTGGCAGTAATGTGGGAGTGCTGTGGTGGGACAGGGTGCAGTTATTTGTTATGCCATGTGGGAGGAAGGAGCCAGGGAGGAACTGCGACTGAGTCACCCGCTCTTCCTGGAGCGCCTCCTGGGGTGGTGCTGCTACAAGCAGCCCAGTGCAAGACTCAGCCTGAAGGCTTCAGCGAACTGATTGCAAATATTTTGCAGAAGTCTTATTTTCTGGTAATTACTTTAACATGATTCAGTGTTTTCTCTTTTGTCTGATCTTGTTATGAGCCTTCTTGCCTGATCCTTCACCCGCTGTCGTGGGAGCAGGGCAAGCGTTCCCACAGCACGTGTACCAGTCCTGCTTGTCTTTGGCCTCTCAGGTTCACTGGTTGTGAGTAGGTGTTATTCAGTACAGCTGACCAGTGATGTGTCCTTTTGGAAAAATGACTGATCTTGGACCTGTTCCTGTGAAGCCTTTGAAACTAAGTTGTTTCAGATAGTGGGTCAGACCAATTTGTAGAATTGGGGTCCACGTACTGTTTGCCAGTTCATGTTTCTAGTGATTCATGAAATTAGAGCTCCTGTGGAAACCTGGAACCTTGCTTCTGGGGCAAATGTTGTGTATGAACTGAGTCCAAAGCACCCAGTCTTCAACAGATATATGAAGAATGGCTAGGATTTAGGTTCCAGTGGGTCACCAACAGTGTTACTGGAGACTAATAGTAATGGTGAACAGACTCATTCAATTTCCAGTTCTCTAGGGTTTTAGAAATCAGCAGAACCAGCAAAATACCTAAAGCCCGGCCACTGAAACCCAGCCAAGTTCTGTGAAGATTATAATAGTAACTCCAAATAAAGATAAATTGTGCTCTTTAAATGTACAGTTTATTTAAAAACAGTTATTTTGCCAAACCATGAATGTACCCACTAACTAAACCAAGAAATAACCAGGGTTAAGAAACCTAAGATTATAAGGCTTAGAAAAAACCTTTCTGATATATTTAATGCTTTTGTTTAACCATGTGATTTATATTTAATCCTAGTTAGACTAATTAATGCATACATATCATTATAGCAGACCAAACACTTCTCATAAGCAACTCACTGGTTTATGTTATCACATTTGTTCAATGAGGGTGGAGGGAGAGGTGTAGAGTATAACTCACTTGCATAATCTTTTGCAAGTAGTAGAAAAAATCTGTTTCACAATATAACTACAAGAAATACATGGGTGCTCATAATTCATATTATCCCATAAAATTTAGAAGAGCAAATGCAGGTAATTTATGTGTAAAACCTCATCCATGAAGAATTTATTGCCATAGTAGGTATAATATACTTTGGCACAGACTTCTTCCGTGAAACTAGTACTTGCAGATGTGAGAAAGGAGCATACTTTGCAGGTTAAACTGTCATCTGGTTTTGTACAAAACACATATAATGAAGACTTTTCTCTTTCGAGGGAGCTGAAGCCAGTTGGTAAGTTAATGTGCCATGGCTGTCGATAATGTGTTTGAACATCTTCACTGTGCAAGCAATCTCTTTAAAATCAGTGGTAGTTTAGTGGTGCTACCTTTGTATATGTATTGATGTTTGTAAATATTTTGAACTTTAGAGGGAACTGAGGAAACTGCAGAAGTGCATTCCTACAAAACATTTTCATTTGCAGTATCTAAAAATGAGTTAGGTGCTTTGCATAGGTAGTTTACTAACCATGTTGTGAAGCCCAGATCTTATTCTTCTTGTGAGGACTGCATTGGGACCTGAGACCTCATCTTTCTCTCTGCACTTGAGCAAAACTGCCAGGTAAAGGCCCTGGGATAAATCCATCTCGTTGCCAATTTGACTTGGGCATGTGGTGGCTGAAGTGAGGCCAAGGCAAGGCTGTGGTTATGTTGTAGTGCTGTTGTGCACAGTCTTAAGGGGGAGATGTCAGCACTGTTCTGCTCAGTGCTTGGGTGGCTCATGCAGCTGGAACAAAGATATATTTCCTTTTGTTCCTGCTGCTGGACTCTAATTTTTGCTTTCTTTTGAGATTACATTGTGCACATATGCTTTTATAGTTGCTGCCTCTCCTTGAACCAAATGCTTTTACTTCCATGGAAGTTAATGACATTAAATGAAAATCAAGGCAACCCATTGCCACTCCAAGATTTCTGCATCATACAAAGTAAACTAAAGATAGGGAAGGATTTGTTGTCCCATAAAATATGCCTTTTAAATACATGTAGCTGTGAATGGAGAGAAGCAGCTCCTAGCATGATATATGAGGGATTTTGGCCCACATCAGGCATATAGCTATAAAAATGGAGTAGAGCTCTCAAGCATTGATGTAGAGCAGATAGGACCTTTAAAATTCTTCCCTGAATGGTACACAGTGGTGTTGGGAAGCAGTCTGCTAGGCTTGGATTGTAAAAGAACATTATCAATTCCTCTGGGATTTTAACTGTTAACTCCAGGAAGTCTAGGTGTTTCAGGAAGTGTTATTCAAATATGCTATTTCTTCCGGATGTAGATCCTTGGACAGTACACTTACACTTAGCCTTTTCTCTGTTGGATTGCTCTGCAGGAGAAATCCCAAACTATTGAGAACAAAGATAACTTCCTGTGCCAGGTGTATTAGCTGGAATTATCTCTGCTGTAGAAAGAAATAACTTTTCTCTTGAAAGTGACATGGGATTTTGGACGTAGGGTGAAGATTTATCTCATCAAGGATCTCACTCTGTTACTAAAAAAAGCTCGGTGGACTCATATCAGAAGTACTGTGTTCAGTTCTACTTTTCCAGATGGATTTATTGGAGTTACAGATGGTGCAGAAAAAAACTGAAACAATTTGGGGAAATGGAACAACTGTCATGTGAGGAGAGATTGAAAAGTCTGGTACTCTTCAGTTTAGATAAAGACAGGTATTTATTGTTGAAATTTACAAAATCGTGAAAGTGATGAAAAAGCCAGATGTGAAATTGTTGCCCTTCAAATCTGCAATGTAAGAGCTAGAGGGCACTCAGTGAAGGTAGTATGAGATCAGGTTTAAAGCAAAGAAAATAAAATAGTCCTTCATTTTCTGGAACTCCAGGTAGCGAATTTTTTTGCCATGGTAGGTAACAAAGGCAAGGGTATCAGCAGATTCAGAAGAGATCAGACAATTTCATAGGCAGAAAGAGAACTGCAAATGGACAGTGAAGTTGTGTGCCCTGTAACATCATTGTGCATGGGGGGCAGGAGGAAGGGACCACAAAAGCAGCCAGACTTCTATCTTTTTCCTAAACTGTATCTCTAAATAGCATGCCACTGGTGGAAGTCAGGTACTAGGCCTGTCATCTGACCTTGCAAGGCATTTTTTTCTGCCATACAGTCCCACATCATGTTCTGCTTTGAAAGGGTTTTATTGTTTGTGCATTGAATTCTCATAAGAATAATCAAGAAAAAAATGGTAGCATGTTAATACTCCATTGTCAATATCTGAAATATTAATGTGTTTTAAAGTCTGATCCACTGATAGTCAAATGCCTGCCTGTTACTGTGCATGTCACTAACATGGCATTTGTTTGGAAAATGTACAACTTGGGAAATTAATTTTAAGTTTGTGTGTTTATTTTTCTTGGCAGTGAGTTTTGGTTATCTCAGAAGGGAAAAGCTATCCAGGTGCAGTGAAGCTGTGTGGTGCCGTGAGTGCTCTGGCAGGAAGGTATGCAGGATAAGTGTGCAGGGAGCTGGATCAGAGTGGTTTTTTCATGCTCCAGTATTGTGTGCTACTGAGATCTCTTTGTGCTAGTTCCGAGTAGGCCAGGTTGGGCCAATGAATCAATAGGGACTTAATCAACATCCACAATCACATGATGACCCAATCACATCCACAGATCAGGGACCCAGAATTTGGGTCATGGTCCCTATTCCAAGCACTGGGCTCTAATGACACGTCAAAGCTGGGATGGCATCCCTGCAGTTTGGAGCATCCTCCCCAAACTCCCAGTTCCATGCCTGCCCAGCTCCCACGTACGCTTCAGGCTACTGCTTCTTGCATAGCAGCTCACTCTTTTGTTACATCTGTAGCATTTGGAGTAGACCTGCAAAGAAATAGGAAAAATAAATCACTATTTCGCTTAAACATAAGACACAGAAAAGTTCTTTAATTATGTTTGGGTGGAGGTTTCTTGTAAAAGATACTGTCTTCTGTATGCTTTTTTTTCCCCTTGGTAACATTAAGCGTATTAACAAAAACATTATTTGCTTTAATCAAACAATATGGGCTTTGTTCATATGGAGACTTTTGAATAATATGTTTAGCTCCTGTACTCTGGGCACAGGCTTTTAACAGGGATACTTACATGAGCCATAAACTGTATGAGTGCAGTTCAGGTCGGTTCATTGTGTCTGTAGAAACTGGTAGTGCTCTGCTGTTGATGAGAAATCCACCATAAACAAATCCTCACTCGTCGTTTCAGGTGTGTGACTGGGAAACATGTTTGGCTTTTAATCGAAAGAAACTGAGTGTTTGGTTCTTAGGAATATCTTTTTTCTTGTTTCAATGAAGTAAATGTAAACGCAGATAAAGAGCTTAAAGCAGTTTGACTAAAGCCTCACCTAATTGAGCTTTGGTTCTGTGAGAATTTGGATGTCATCATCCTTTTGTTTTCCACTTTTCTGGGGAAGTGCTTCAGCTAAATAAACAAAATAAACCTTTTAAATCTTCACACTTAAATACATTTGTGAATATTTTTAGTTACTGTTTACTCCTTGCAAATTTATCTTGGTCGGAAAACATGGTTCAGACAAATTGTTTTCCTAACAAAGATTTGACCTTCATCTTTATACACAGTTTCACTATTCTTCCTATCAGCATTTGGTTCAAAGGAGCACTTCGAAGCACGCGGGCGAAAACCAGTTCCATTGTGTAAAATAGAAATGTGTGTTTTATATCACAGGAGTTTAGAGAACAATGCAAAGGTCAATTGTGTTGCTTGCTCTTCTGTCACATGATGTGGGTGTGTATATGAATGCATCCCTGGAATTCCACTGTGGGATCTGCATCTTTGAAGCTGATGCTAAAATTACTGCCGAGGCTCTTCCAAAGGCGGATACTGATAGAAGATTCAATGAAATCGAAGGTCGCCAGTCTGGTAGGTGTTGAAAGATACCTGGCTATGATACTATTTCTGATTTAATAATGCGAATGGGAGGCTAGCCCTTTGTAATAATTAGGACTAATTACTGAAGAGGTGTTGACAGATGGGCTAAGAGGAAACAAACTGCCTTTATCCAGTGGCTTAGAGTCAGATTACTAGTCTTGTGTTATCTGTTTCTCAGAAAGTAGAAGCTTCAATCATTCACTAAGTCTTCAAAGGGGAAAGGGATCCTAACAATATACAGGGTTTAGGATGAAGCTATGAAATAAGTCTTTGACTCAAAATGGCTAAATTAATCTCCTTTCCATAAATTATCATACTTTTAAAGTTTGAGTTACAGATGGATAATCTGATTGTAGTACTGAAAAATATGTGGAATCAGTATTGATGACTGTCCTGTCACTGCTTCTGCTCATGGATTAGTGATTGATTCCTTGCTGTTATTTATATTAATATGAATTCTTTGATTCCTTCTTGTGCCGTACTTGCTATCCAGCTAACACAGAGACAAGATAAAGTAGTAAGTACTCTTTCATTCAGTGTTTGGTTTATGCAGATGTCATATCTGATCAACAAGCAGAAAATACATCTGCTGAAGTTAATTACAGTTATTTACCTTTTTAAGAGACAAGATCATGCATATTCCAGGAAGAAAACAATATATTACAATACAATTGCATTTACTGAGAATGATGTAGGATTTCCTTAAAGAGGATTTCTTCTCTCCTTTTGAATGTGGTGTCCATCCAGCACATCTGCATGAAGTAGATACAATTGTCCAATGTGAATGGAATTAACAAAGACATTCAGGGATTAATGCTTTGTCACCAGAATGAGCACTTAGTGTGACTTACTTAAGGAAAATGATTTAAAAGTCTAGCCACGCTCCATCTTCTCAAATGACTTATAAGTGCTTTTCTTCCCACTCTCCACCATATATAGAACCTGGTTTTCTTAGAAACATGATAAATGTGGTTGCATTCGATAGCACTTATAAGCAGAGGTAGCTTTCAATTATTTATTTACTTTTAAGAAAAGGGTCCATTTAATTAATGTTTAAATATTTATAACAGTTTTATTGTGCTGTAAAATCGGTTATACTTTGATCTAGATTTTCTACTTTGAGATAATAGAGTTGGTAAAAGTTTTCCTAATGAATTTGGTCAGAACATGACATAATCTGATTATCTGATGAAAGATTGACACTTCAGTTCCTGCCAGTATAAAAGCACAGTACAATGGGGGCTGTTGAGCACAAATTCAAAGGCCGGGAGTTCAAGTTCAGGTACGGAAGAATTGTTCGAAGTTTCAAATTAATGCAGTGAAACAGTGTTGCATTTTTCACTGCATTTTTGGTCAGGAGTAATTTGTAGTGCATGAGTGGAGTGAAGCTTGAAGTTAAATGTGTGAACTGCGACTCCAGTCTGTAACTGTGTGTTAATTTCCCTCCATTCACTAAATAGTAGTTAGTGTTACTTGTTAAAACACAGAGCAACTAACTGGCCAGAGCATGACAGACACAGGAAACAATACGAGAAACTGGGAATTAAGCATCATCAGTATCCAACCTGTTGAATGTGGAACCAGTTTTTTATTAATAGCTCTCACATTTTAACAATCTGACTGTTTAATATGTGAGCAAATGCTCATATGCTTGGAGATGAATATGTTTAATTAATGCATCCTACATACTTATGTAAAATAGATGTAGATTTATGGGATCAAACTGGCATGAAAGTACAGTAATATCTAAAGTGTAAGCTTAGCCTAAACTATTAAATAAACATTAATTATTTCATTTGATATTCAGGTAATATTTGCTTTGTAAATGTCATTCCTGTTTGCAGTGGAGTTATAGTGATCCCTATTAGAGTTCTTGCACTAAGTTGCTTTCCAAGAACTTGGCTTATCCAAATACTTACACTGTATGGAATAAGAATCCTAGTAGACGAATAACGCATACTGGTAATAATGAAGTTTGAATTTTGGGGGATATTTTATAACATAAAAATGCTTAACAGTTTGTCATTTTTAGTCATATATTTAAAGTGGTGTACATAACACTCAGTCTTTACTTTCTTCTAAATGCTGAAGGGGTTCTTGGAGAAAGTAAAGTGTTAAGAACCAAATGTGATGGTATTTACTGAAATGCAGTTTGTTTCTGACCTTGAGAAGATTTTTTTCTGACCTGAATAAGGATTTAAAGCTTTAATCTAATGGATCAATACAGACTGTCCACATTGCTTTGTTTCTTAAAATACCACATGGCATGTGAATCTCTGTGTCCCTGGGAAGGGACTGTCTGCCTGGAGTCAGTGAGCAGAGTCCTAATCCCAGTTCTGTCCCTGCCACAGCTTCTCCATCTCCAGAGAAGGACGTCTCAGAGATGTGTTGTAGTTTACACAGAAGCAGAAAGCTCCCAAGGAGAAAGTGCTTTATGAAATACTGGTGTAATGAACGGACCCTGCAAACCCTGACTCGTTTGAGCAGTCTCACTAATATCATCTGGTAGTTTGGACAGGCATAGATCAGTTCCAAAATTTGGATTTCAAAATACAAACTGGTCACAAATAGGAATTGCCCTTGGTTATTTAATATTCCTTCTACATTTATGTCAATTTATCTTGTTTGCTATTTGCAGTTTTAAAGTATATTTTTAAACTGCTATGAAACAAATGACAATATAAACATGGGAGTAGGAAATAGGTACAATATATATAAATACATCTCCCACCATATGCTGGTGAAGTACATAGCCTGTTCAGCTAATTGCAGTGTCTTTTTTCTTCTTTGAATGAATATGTATTTTGTGAATGTATTTTGTACTTGTTTTTTTAATTCTATGAAATGTAAACTGTGTCATTAAAGTAAAAGAAATACTTTGGGAAGCACTGTCAGAGCTCAGCTTGCAGTGTAGTGTAATTTAATTGCCTACCTCTGCACAGCATCTCTCCCATGGTGATGTGTACACAGTATGGGGGTATTTCATAAGCAGAAGGAAGCATGCAGCCAGGAACACAAGCTGAAGTTTAAAAAGTACATGAAAAGTAGATTGCTTCATTGTGTCTTCATAAAGTGTCACTTCTCACTATCTCCTCCCACAAAATGAGCAAGAACTGCCAACTTAGGGACATTCACATTAAAAAAAATTTAAATAAATAAATTTAAAACTTCTAACTGTAAATAACAGTCATTTTTACTTCAGGTATGACCAAAGCAAAATAAAATACAACATTACTAACTCCATGTGTAATAAAATTGATTATATTTCTTTTATCAGAGTTTAGTCCAAATATAATATTTACAGAGTAATAAAATAATGTATATCCTTTTTTAAAAATTGAATCAAAGATCACTTGATGAAAATTTAAAATGCAGTGGCTTTTAAACTTAGGAAGATACTGAATTAATTTAATTTTAAAACTGGTGTGAAAATGGAATTTGGTTACTTTCTCCCTTATTGTTGACTGTATCAAGCCAGATCCTGAGCAGACCTTAATGTTCATGGAAACAGCTCCATTTCTAGCAGCTCTGGACATGGTCCTAGACATCAGGATTAATGATAAGTCATTAATAAGCAGCGTATTTTAGAAGTATAAATTCATTTACCATTGGTTCTATTTTATTATGCAATATCATGTCACATATACTTTTCCTTAATTCTGAAAACTTTTGTTATATTTCACACTTCGAAGAAGAAAGTATAGAAGACAAAATGTCATCTGATTTGTACTGTGTTTCATGTTCCTATGCCCTGTGGGAGGAAAGGAAAAGTAATAGAACAGGCAAATAAATAAACATGGTGTTGAAACTGGCATGACAGTTTCTGCTCTTGCACAAAGGAACTGCAATCAATTTATTGTCTTCATTGGTCAAGTGCCAGAATAACAGTATAATATTATACAAGAGTAGATTAATTAAAGTGTAATTAGAATGGAATAAATTAAACAATCATAGAAGTTTGTCATGGGAAAAATATGTGTTTAGAATTAATTAGTTTTCAAATAAAGTGATATTTTAATTGCTCAGAGTTGCAGAATCCTTAATTGCAGATATATAATTCTGGCCTAAATAATCTCAGTTGCTTTAACAACTTGATATATTTCTTTTCTGTCAATTCTTTTTAATAGTTTGTTACCAAACAAGATTATTGCAGGAATGTCTACAAAAATGTCTGGAAGATGTTTAATTAAGCCCATGCTATCTGAGGACATTATTAGCTCTTGGAACCAAAAGATTTGTGGCTGATGCTGCGCTATGCAGCACCCCTAATTAAGGAGGATGGGCAGACAGAGCCCTGTGGCTGACAGATTGCTATGCATGGCTGAACTGCAGGCTACTCAAAACAGTCTTTTGATGGTCCTTGGCTCATCAGTTTTCTGCTAGATTCCAATGACTTGTCACATGTACAAACTTAAATTCATTCTAGGTCTACTGTTATGGTGAAGAGAGACTTATATAAATTCCCCTTTTAACTTATTTTGTGTATATATAAATACATATTCATATTCTTCAGGTTTTCAAAGTGATTAATCATTTGTTGTCTTTTGTGTCCCCAATAATTTTATGCAGAGTGTGTTGTAGAGCTGAACTCCTGTAGGCTTTTATACGTTCTTTCTCCAAACAAGGCTAGCTGTAGCTTCATCATTGCAGTTTTCCAAGCAATTAATGGTTTCAGAAAGTAAAACAGATGGGTGTCTTTTCCTTCATCTGCAAATTGAACCTGTTTATGAAACACTAAAATTTCATCTGTTTCAGCTGTATTTCATGCTGTATTTTAGGTTTCTTTATTAAAAGCTAGTGCAATAACATGAGAGGCAGGGGCTCTCATGTTTTCAGACCACATGTTTTTGGCATAAATGTATCCATGATATTTGCCTGTCTCCAAAATGTTTACTTCAGTAAGATTTGCAATGCCCAAAATGTTTAATTGTACTAAGAAAGGTCAACCAGCTGATAGCTGAAGGCTCATATGTCAGAATGAAAGACTGAAAAAAAATTATCAGTCTGACACAGGGGGATATTAGAATGATTAATGTTTTTGTTAATTTATGGCTTTTACATATTGATTAATAGCTTTTTGTTCCAGTGACCAAAATGTGTAAGTGGCAATGAGATCCATATGCTAACTCAGTGTCTTTCAAATGATTATAATCATTCGTAGTTTTGTTCCCATGCTGAAGCTATGTTTTCATTTAGAAAGTAATTGTTGTACAGTGACTTTTTTAAAAATTGCAGATGGAAGTATTTGAAATTGAATCTCAAGACGCAAGCCTGAGTTACAGTATTCTTGAAGGTCACACACTATATTAACATTTATATACATTTTTCTTTTGAACCTCCTTACTTAAAATCTTAATGTATTGTGGTTTAGCCTTTTTCAGGTAAGGAATGCTTACAGACAAAAGAGGAGGTAATGCTGGGAGGAGCCATTATCTGAGTGGAAATCATTAAAAATATGTTGCGTTGCATGACGGTTATTAGTCATTTTCTCCTGTGCTCCCGTAAGATTTCTTGGCATATCACCAGTTGCTGATAAGCAATTTTGTTTGCTATCTGTCCATTGACTAATACAATTAAAATGTGGAAACCTCCATCATTCATTCTCTAAATGTCAAGAGAGAAGGTAATTTTGGGGATCTCCTGAGAAAGAATGAACTCCTAACTTCCCTAGCAGTCAGTGGGAAATGGAGGTTCTCAAACTGAGACTTTTGAATTGTTTTTCTGAGCAGGCAGTCATAGTTAGGCATTAGAAATGATTTGGTGACTATTTAGAATGAAAGCTCTGACAGTATTTAGTGTTCCCAACCTGTAAAAGGAAGGACTCTTGTCATCTGTAATGTTGGCTGTGTGGCAACAGGTTTATGATATCAGCTAATGAAGGATTCTGTAACTAGGTCATATAAATCACTGCATTCTCTTTGACATTGATGTGTCACTAACTAGCAAGATATACATCACTGTGTTTAATCTCTACTTTGGCAGTCATAAGTAAATAGTAATATGAAAAATAAGCAATTCAAAAGAAAGCATTTTGTTATCCTTACCTCTGAAAATTGAGTGTTTTATTAGTACATTTACTGTTTTAATCAAAAATTCTCACTAATTCTCATTTCTGCTTGAGATCAATTTACTGATTTAAAAAATTATACTGGTTTCTAATTTCCAATTGAATTAAATAATTATTTAAATTTGCTTAAAGAAACCCTAGAAGTATAATATAGTTTCTATCAATTTAGCTCTGAAGATAGAAATGGGAGTTTTAAACTGAAAGCTGCATTGTTATGTGACTCACAAATGAATTTTCATATATTCTGAGCTCTGACCTTTGCAACTGTTTGTGTAGCACTTCCATATCTCTTAATCAAACTTCTGCTGGTTTTACTTTTGCTAGTGCATGTTTCTATCGTTGCATACAACAAACATACCCTGTGTTTCAGGCAGCTGGGGTAAGAATTGGAAAAGCAGCATGCCTGGCTTTTAGTTTGGAATTTTCACTGTTCCCTAAGTGTTTTGTGTGTGTTATCTTGCTGCAAGACCCAGAAAGGCATTTCTTTGTACGTCTGAGTTACTTTTCACCTCAGGTGCAAAGAGATTTCTTCAGTCTCACATCTCTTTGTATTGTTGACTTCCCTGTTTCAGTGTGTTCTGATATGTTTTTGGTTTGTACATGCAAAATGAAAAGCTGTGCTTAAAAATTTGTCACAACATGTCTGAAGAATTGTTTACCAAATCATATACCTGCTTTCAGACCATTTGTAGGCAATAACCTATAAAAATTTTACTTTTGCAGTCAGATGAGGTGAACTTCAGCTCATTCAACTTTTGTGGATTTGTTTGGCGTCTCTTTTAATGATGTATGAAAACATTACTGGTTGAATGGGTTCTTGTAGCACTAAATTCCCGTTCTCTGCTTCTGAGAAGTGCCATAGAACCAGGCAGAATTTTGTGATATCCAGGGATGTGTAAGGTATTTCTAAGTGCTGCTGTGTTCTAGCACAATTCAGTGAAGGCAGTCGGGTGCTCTGCGACCCTTGGGCTCTGTGGAGGCTGTTGAGCCACAAGGAAATGCCACGGCATTCCCAGCAGCCCTGGTATGGGGTGTTGCTTGGGCTGAGAGTAGTTTGTGATTTCACCACTGAGAAACCTCCATGTCTGCAGTGGTTGGAGGCTGGAAATGTGGGAACATTGCTTCTGGAAAGCTCATACTGCAACGGCTGCCCTCTGGATTTTAATGGTGGAGATATCAAATGTAATGGAACAAACAAAATTGTTTGCATTGCACTATTAACTTGAAGGAGGCTGTTACTTGCAGTGACTGTCTGTGCAGCTGCAGCTCAGCACCCACTTCCTAAACACACTCATGTACTAGAGCACCAAGTGCTGTGACACAGGGCAGAGTTTGTCAGGGGGTGCAGGTAGGCACAGAACTGCAGGCTAAAAAAGGGCTTTTGTGTGAATGAAAAAGCCTGGAAAGGGGGAAGAACAATTTAGTCACATCTTTCTCAACTCATTCTTTACTCTGATTTTTCCTTTGGGAGGGTGGCACCTGGTTGACTGGGAATTGTCAAAAAATAACAAGGATTTCATGTATCTGTGAGCACACCTGGATGTGTTGGATATTTTGCAGTAATTATGTCTGCACACCTGCTGGTTTCAATCCCAAATCAGTTTGCCAGACATGCCTAGGGAGATTTATTTCTCCTATACCTGAAAACGCTCTTTTACCACTGAGGTTTTACTACTCTAAATAAGCCTAAAGAAAAATAGAAGAGGATTTTTTCCTGTCTTTGCTTGAGCTGTTGGTATCTCAAAGTATACTGTGGAGTTTGTTGGGGGAGGAGGGTGCTTGGATAATATTTTAATAGCAATTTGTTTTTGCTTCAATGTGTGATAGAAATACAAGTGACAGGAGTGGGAACAGGAGAATTGCTGAATTCTGCTGGAATTTTTCCTGTGGGAATCTGTTAATGTTTTTAGTTCTCCAAGAGATTTTTCTAAGGTAATCCTTTTGACATTTACATATTTTAAATGACTCTCATTAAATAAAAGCTTAACTTTTTTATATCAAATGCTGAAGTGATGATACTGAAATACCATTGCATAGAAATTCAAATAGTTTGAGGATTATTTTAATTGCAACCTAAGCAAAGTAAGATTTGTGAGGGATATTAATAGTGAATTGTTCTTTAAAATAACATAATTTTGAAGGAAATTTAATTGTTCTGGCATTTAGCAGATGCATTTTCTTAAGCAAAACCCTTTCTAGTACCTCATGTGTGGTGCACTCAGCCATTCACTAATTGAAACCCTCATTTGAGCAGCTGGGTTTCCACTCCCCACTTGTGTAGCAAACCTGACTTGTGCAGGAGCCCAAGGGGTTGCAGTGCACTCTGTGAAAAATCCTTCTCATTGTCTGTGCCACATCAGTGTAGCTCAGCTCCTGAAGAACAATGCTGTTATCAGCACAGGGAAGGCTGAAAGAAATAAGAAGTGGAACATCTTTTTAAAAAACCAAAGAGCCTGATGGTGAGGAGGTGTCTCTCTTGCAGGTGATGCTGTCTTGCAAGCAAACACTGCCATGAGCAAAATGATTCTTGTATTCATGTCTTTTCACTCCTTTCACAGGAGGCAGGAGGATAATAATAACACAGGGACAACATATAGTTTAGCTCAGAAATGCCTTTAAATTAACTTTATTTTCTAGGTTGCACTTTGCTTGTTCAAGCCCTTGAGCCAGATTTTGCTCTCAGACCAGACTAAATTCTAAGCAAATTCATTTAATTAAATTTGTTGCAGATATCCCCAGTTAACAAGAACAGATTGGTCTCCCTGAGGCTAGATAGAGTTAACAAGAAAATAAATGTTGTGCTAATTAGAGAACTCATTTTTAGACACCTGGGGTGAAACTTTAAAAAGTCCTAGAGATGTAGGATTGAAAATTCATTTGGAAATGAGTCTTAGGCTTCTAAATCACTTAGGCACTTTTGAAAAATTTCCCCAGAGGCTTTAACCATCTCACAGTCATCATATTTAGCGTGTTTGTAGCTGTCTGCTTAGCAAAGCACTGTATAACCATTATCTGTTTGAGTCAGTACACCAAAATGTACTTCATTATCCCTGTAAGGCAGAGACACTGAGCTACCTGGTGAGTTGAAGGTAAGCTAAGTGTCAATTTTTTGAGGATGCTCTTGTGTCAACAGGAATAGATTGATGCTTTCTTGGAGTTACTAAAGTATCAGTACTCCAAATTTCCATCTCTTTGCAACCTCATGGGACTTCCTGTAGGTACCTAAAAACTTTTTATTAATCTTGTCTTAAGTGACTTGTCCAAGCTCAGGGATAAAAAAGACAGCGAAGGTGAAATTTTATAGTTCAGCACCTGCTGGAAGGAAAATGAGACACTAAATACTGTCACACGGCCATTCATCTGCCAAATCATGATAGGAAGTAATAAGGACTCAATAAACATTAGATTCAATATTAAGTCAAATTTTTAGGTTCACATATATGATTAGCAGAAAAGCAAGGAAAGAACCGGACTCTAAGGAGCAAAAAGTCCCTTCAATAGCTTGCAGCTCAGAAGTATGTTTTCAGTAGTTTTTTTTTCCTGTAACTGGTCTGAGGATTTTTCTGAAATATCATCCTTGTAAAGACATGCTTTAGTAGTGTCTGTTTCATGCCAGGTAAAACCCTTCCCACAGCCACGCACACACTTGCTGTCTGTCAGCAAAAACTTCTGTGTCAGTAATTAGAAAAATGCTATTAAAAACCTGCCTTGTAATCCCAGTTAGCCTCTGGGTTGCCTCAGTTCTATTTCCTTGCTCGGTGCAGTGAGCCAGAATTGCTCCACCATGAAGTAAGACCCTGCTCCTCCAACAGACTCTTAGCTACTCTTCTATTTATCTCGTTCTACAAAGTGTTGTTTTGAGGGCACCAGCACTAGCTGTAGTGCTCAAAAGTGGTGTCCCTTGGTGACAAAGTCCTTGGTCTGACAGGTTCATAACACAGTGGAGCACATTGCAGATGGGCACTTGGGAGTTGCATCTCATCGTGGGAGTGAACCTGCACATCGTGTACATCTGAAAATTTACTGCCATGAGTCTGGATCATCCTACAGCTTCATAAAAGAGATGAGTCAGGGCCCTGAAACACAGAGGATATCCACTGAGCTCATTATTTTCATACCTAATTACACAGTGCTATTGAGAGAGAACTGCACATTATTCTGGAGAATACTGTTTCATCACTAGCCCTAAAAGATAATTGCATCTAATTAGAACCTATAGATACCATGGTGATAACTGATCTATAAACATTCAAGGCAGACCTGCAAATGAGGTGCATTAGCAAGTGCATCCATTAAACACAGTTTGAAAGCTGGTACTGAGGTGAGATGGGAATGAAATGTTGGGATGTTTTGCCATGGAAGTCATAGCTCTTGCACTCCATTCTGATTCTCTGCAGTTCCTCTGCTCTGAACCGGCAGGCAGACAAACATCTGCTGATCTTCTCTTACTGAATTTAGAACACTTTTTGTTTAATCTGGGGTAATATATGCATGAGTGGGGAAAAGTGGTGACAGGTGACACCTGCAGTGGCAAAAGCTGCCCTTTTCTATGTGAGCTAGGTCAGAAAGGTAGAAGCAGATAACCAAGTGTGGCTAGGAATGCCACAGATCAGGGATCAAACACTTTTCATGGTGAAAATATTTATTGTAATGGACATTATAATGCATTTTCCAATGAACTGCAAATTGTGCTTCCAGTTGAATCAGCTGCTGGTTGCCTTGTTTCAGCACAGGTCTGGCAGGTCTGGAGGGTCATTTGCAACGAGTCAGAACACAGAAAATTTGTCCTCATCCTTCTCCAGTGCTTGTGCACAGCTGTCTGCAAAGCTGTTAATGTGAAGGGAAATACCTGGTGAGGGGCCAGAGCAGTGAGGCCTGTGGGGATCACACAGGCTGTCCCTGTGAGCTCATCAGGAATTGTCTTCTGCATTTCCTGTGTGGGACAGGACAGCCTGCTTCCCCATATACCGGTCCTGCTCTGTGCTGACTTGGACCACATTTGCCATGAAGCTGAAAACATCCATCTCTTGATCCTTTAGGGACTACAAACCCCTTGGATTAAATATTTAGCGCAGTAGTCACTCAATTAATATGAAGCACTGCATTTTTTTTTCTCAAGAAACCATGCTTAGAACCAAAAATTAAAATACTCTGGAGTAATAGGATTCTTGTGTAGAAATTATCATCACTCCCATCTAATCGACATGGATGAGGGTATTGAGGCTTTCATTAGTAAATTTGCAGACGACACTAAGCTGGGAGCTTGTGTCGATCTGTTGGAAGGTAGGAGGGCTCTGCAGAGAGACCTGGAATGGTTGGATGGATGGGCAAAGTCCAGTAGGATGAAGTTTAACAAGTCCAGGTGCCAAGTCCTGCATTTTGGCCACAATAACCCCCTGCAGTGTTATAGGCTGGGGATGGTGTGGCTGCACAGTGCCCAGGCAGAAAGGGATCTGGGGGCACTGATGGACAGCAGCTGGACATGAGCCAGCAGTGTGCCCAGGTGGCTAAGAAGGCCAATGGCCCCTGGCCTGGATCAGAAATAGTGTGGCCAGCAGGAGCAGGGAGCTCATTCTTCCCCTGTACTCAGCACTGGTGAGGCCACATCTTGAGTGCTGTGTCCAGTTCTGGCCCCTCAATTTAGGGAGGACATTGAGATGCTTGAGTGCATCCAGAGGAGGTAACAAGGCTGGTGAGGGGCTTGGACCACAAGCCCTGTGAGGAATGGCTGAGGAAGCTGGGGTTGTTTAGTATGGGAAAAAGGAGACTCAGGGGTGACCTTATCACTCTCTACAACTCCCTGAAAGGTGGCTGTAGTCAGGTGGGGTTGGTCTCTTTCAGCAGGCAGCAACCAACTGAATGAGAGGACATAGCCTTAAGCTGCACCAAGGGCAATATAGATCGGATATTAGGAAAAAGTTTTTCACAGAAAGGGTGATCAAGTACTGGAATGGTCTGCCTGGGAGAGGTGGTGGAATCACCATCCCTGGATGTGTTTAAAAAAACATTGGATATGGCACTCAGTGCCATGGTTTAGTTGAGGCATTAGAGCATGGGTTGAAGGTCTCTTCCAGCTTGGTGATTCTGTGATTATGTGATTCTGTGATCTGGAACTCTTTTGAGTTTATACATTCGCTGCATTGCTTTTCTGAAAAATCACAAAAGTAGTATTTTTCTGGGAAGGAAGAGGAAAGACTTAGCCAGGGGGCTAAAGCAGAATGATAAATTGCTTGCCCACGCAAATTATGGGTGTCAAGTTTCTTGTATTTTGTAGCTCTTCCCTTTAGCACAGGGAGAGCAGGTGACCGATTTGGGATTTATAAGTGTGCAAGAGGTGCGTGCGCGTGGCCAGCTCGGCACCTTGCTGAGAGAGGAATCCAGCAAAGAGCAGGTTGGACACCTGCTTCATCAGCTCATCTTGAGAGGAAATACTTCAACTGGGTGGCAAATAGAAAGAATGCTCATTAATGAAAATTCAGAGAGGAAAGAGGAGAAGTAAGTGTACTGCTCAGAATATATTTAAAGTTTTTATTTCACTTTAGGCTGCCTTACCCTCTGTGATATCTCTGTCTGCTTCTCACCCCCCAGCTCACTGTTCTGATGGCTCTGCCACCTCCGGATCCAAAGTTTGTGCTCAGAGGTACCAGTGCTCCAGTCCACACTCTGCATTTTTCCTGTGGAGGCCCAGAACCTGATATCCCCCTTCTTTTCTCTGGGTAAATACACCAGAATTTCTGGCTGTGCTGAGTGTCATATGGTTGTTTCTTGTTGAATTGAAGTGTATTATTTTGACAAAGTGTTTCTGGGGGAAAACAGCAGCATTCATGGTTTTGCATGATGGGTGTGTTACTTGTGCATACAGTTTTGGAAACAAAACAAACAAAAACAACAACAAAAGGAAAAAATCAGACTCTGATCACCTCTATGCAGTGGTCACACTAAAAGCATCTCTTTCTACTGCCAGGTCTGAGAATGGGTTTATCCATGTCTGGAACCTGAAAACACACAGAGTCGACGCAGCATTGGATGGCCATGGAAGAAAATCTGTCTACTGTGTGGAGACAATGGGTGGTAAAGACAGGCTTCTCAGGTTAGCAAAGCAGGCAAAAAAACTGTGAAATTATTCTCATCTCTGTTATATATTCTTGTCTCTGTGACTGAAGGGAGAAAAAAGGGGGGTGAGGACACAAAGGATTGTCTTAATTCTGGAGTCACTTAAAGTTTTTCCAACACATATGGGAAAGTACTGAAATAAAAAAAGACGGAAGAACTCTAGAATAAAAGGGGGAGTGATGTGGAAGATACAATTAATTTCTTTATTATATATATTATGACATCATAACATCTTGGGATCTGTGGTGTCTTTACTGAGAACAGATAAGGTCTGTGGGTCAAGGAAATGAACTTTCACTGCTGGGCAAGACTGAAAAAAAGAATTTATAAATAGAGAGGAGATGGAGAAAAGGGAAGGAAAGAAGAGAGGAGTCAGAGATGGAGAGTGGAAGACTGAAAATGAGCAAGAATACTGAGTTTCATGCTTTTGCTTTGTTGCAAAATACCTTCTGTTCTTGTTTAGCAAGGGAAGGTCAGGAAGATTTGTGTACTTTGGATTAGACAGGTGATCTAGATTAGATGCCAAAGTGTCTCTATGATTAGGAGGTGTTCTGACATGTTTATCTAGAGAAGACATCTCATAATATACAGTGGAACTCATTAGCATTTATATTTCTTATCTGCTTAAGTACAATTATCAACACTCTCCCCCATAAAATCATATTGAATGAGCATTGTTTCTATAATTATGGAGTTTTTCTGTACCTCTGTTTTTGCTGTATAGTTCTAATACTTCACATAGCAGTGATGTTTTAGGACAGCATTTACCTGTATTTTATATTTCTCACTTGTAAAGCTAAATCACAACAATTTCTTGCAGGATCACACTGTTTGTATCCTCAGTGCTATAAATGTTGTGTCAGTTTGTCAGTCAGCTGAACAGCTCTGATTGAAGAAGTCCCAGCAGTTTTTAGATTTACATCTCTGTTTTAGTTTCATACTTCTTCAGGTGATATTGCTAGGTAAAGTAAGATGTGGGTAAGGGATTTTTGATGACTACTTGCTCGGGTGGTAATATGAGGACATATATCCTGTGCTATGGTAGTTTATGGATTGGAAGCTTCTGCACAGTGGGAGCCAGTGGTATCACATAAATCTGCAACAATTCCTGCTGTGCCCTTTATGTGGCCTCCTCGCTCTGCCTGCCTGGGAGCAGCACAAAGCCTGTGGGACGGGGCTGTACTGAGGAGTCTGTGGGAGCTGCTCTTGTACCTCGGCTGCTGCTGCTGCTCTCTGCCCTTGGGTGTTTCAGCCACAGAGTCTCCTTGAGCAATCACTGTCAGTCCCTCTCCATTGCGTCTCCACAGGTGCACAGTCCTAGGAGCCCTCTGTGCCCTGCCTGGCTGTGGGAAGCTGATCGCTGAATAACTTTTTATTTATCTTTGTTGTCTTGCTGTTTGTCTTTTAGCTGTCAACACATGACATTTTCATTTAATTGCTAGGCTGGATGAGTGTTACATGTGTGAATCTTTGGATACTTTTGTTTCCTTTTAAATTAGATCTAATCAATGACAAAATGTAAGTATTTTTTATTGTGTATATGTTCAAATGCTCATGAGACTTTATAAATATATTCTCACATATGAATAGCTCAACTCAGCCTGATCAAGTCTCTGTGCACAAGGAAACAGAACGTGTGACTGCAGTGTATCTGACTGGCTCCCAGGCCCTCCCCCTCCCAGGGATGGTTGAACCTCTTGGCCAGTTTCACAGGCGGTAGAAGGGTGGTGGTCTCAGGGACACTGAGCTCCCCCACATTTCACAGAACACCCAATTAACAGCCCCACAGAAGCTGTTCGAAGCTTGAGCCTTTACTGTCTGTGAAAGACCAGTTCGAGTTACTGCCCTGCAGGCAGCCAGACTTCCTCAGACTGCAGCTCATGGATAACTTGTTTTACTGTAACAGTCAGGGACGCGACCAGAGGATCTGCTTGTGGGATTTAGCAGAGGGACGGACTTCTGTGACGGATTCTGTCTTCACGGAGCATGTGGGATTCTGCAGATGCTCTCTATTAAAGGTGGCACAGGGACGCTGGCTAATGGCCATGGCAGCCAGAAGCCTGGAGGAGGTAGGAAGTCTTTCTTTCTCTGTGCTTGAGAGGTTGCTTTTGGTACTGAAATTATATAGTTCAGGAGGTGAAAAATCAGTGTCATTGAATTCTCAGCTTAGGAGCAGGCAGCACAAGAAACCTTTGGGGGTTTTAATCACTAATTTTACTGCCACAAAGATGACTGAATTATATAACTCATGCTTTAATAACAAGGATACCACCCCAAGATTTGTCTGACATTTAAGTATTTTCAGCTGCTGCTGATCTTTACATATAGAAGTTTTGAAAACTCTTCTGGTGCTGCTGAATACTGGGAACAAGAGTCCTTCTGGGGAACAGAAGGTCAGCAGGCCTGTCCTCAGATGGAGGAGCTTGTATTCCATCTGAAGCTGAATCGGGTTTGGTGAGAAGAGGGGAGGTGCAGGTGATTTGTAATGCAATACATGGTCTTTCACCCCAGGCTAATTTCTTACCTGGAGCTGAGGCTGGAAATAGTTGAATTACTATTACCAGCCAGAGGTTTGCTGTGTGGGAGATAATTGCAGGGTCTGTTTCAGTTCCTACTGGATAAGTCCACATCTAATGCCACTATCACAGCACTCACTGACTGACAGCTTTGTTGACAATGTCCACTTCTGCTTTGTAGAAATTACAGTTTTGTTTTCTACAATGGGATATTTAAGGACATCACACAAAAATAATACCAAATACTTGACATCAAAATACCAAAATTATGAAAGAAGAAAAAAGTGGCATAAATATGAGAAGAAATATTGTAGCTAAGTGCAAATTGCTGATGGGCATAAAAGTTCACATGCTTTTCTGGACTATAGGTTGTGTATCTTGAAACTGAAATTTTCATATTTTATGCATGAAGTAATAAGTGCCTGTATTGCAAGAAAATGTGATCTTTTTTATTACACAGAAGCTAAGCACATATTTAAGTACTTTGTTGACTCACAGCCAGAATGTTCAGCCGTTTACAGAACTAGATATGCCTGCGGACACAGCCACTGCACCAGTAAATACAACCATTCTAAGTCCTATACCTTGTTCTGATCAAACAAAGAACTCTCTCCATTTTAAAGCAGTGCTCAGTAATACTTAAGTTAAACAAAATTGACAAGTGCATTCTCCAAGCTGGAGAAGTCCCGGTAATGAAGAATTAAATAATCAACTGGCCCAAATAGAAGACGTTTATCCCGGTGTCGCTTACAACTCATCTCTGTTTTATTCTCGTTTGTTTGCTTGGGCCCTGCGAGAGGAGGATGATTTGCAGTCTCCTGAGGTAGAAGAGTTCCACTCTGTGTGTGAATCTTTGCATTAGAACTGTGTCATGTTTCAATAAATTCACATAAGCTCCCATAATATATAGTGCTTCCAAACAGGCAGCACTGTGTGACACACAGTACATTTGCAGCTTATGATTAAAATTAAGACTTAATAAGTGTTTATGCTTGGCTGGTGTCCAAAAAAAGAGTAATTTTGTCTTAAAGGAGGTTCAGTCCATAAATAATGAGATCTGAACAGGCATTTATTTGTTCATGATTGCATTTAAATCACCAATTATGAGTTACATGCACTTTTCTTGCCAATTTGCCAAAAACATGTTAAAAGCTTTATTAATGTGAAAAAGAGAAAGGGTGTGTTTCCTTGTGGCCAGTTTTAGCCACCCAGGAACACTATTAACATCAGGCAAAGGCAAATCTTTCTCCTATTAAGCAAAACCAATATAAACATGGAACTTCAAGTTTTAGGTTACAGTTGTCAAAATATGTGAAATAGTATTTATTTCTAAGGCTCAGTTGTTTTTAATGCAGACAGTCTCTGGAACTGTCAGTCCAGCTCAGGCAGCAGTTCATGCCTGCCTGCCTTCTGCACAAAGCTTTTCTCATTGTTTTTCTTTGGCCTTTGCAAGCCCAACTGTAGCCCTTGTACAAGTTCATCTGTTTTTAGTCAAGGTAAAGCAACGAAGGTTTGGTTTTTTTCTTTTAACCTGCAGAAGTGCATTTATCACAGCACACTTACCCTTCTTTATTACATGAAAGTTGCAGTTTTGGTCTTGCCTAGGAGGCAATGCCCTTTGGAGAGACAGTGATGAAAGAGGCAAGAGGAGGGCAGGTCATCTTCATATTTATAGCCCATTTCCTGCCACAGCTAACTTGGTCATTATGTTGATAGCGAGAAAGTTGACGACAGAAAAGCATCTTTTGTTAAGAGTGTGGCACCAAAGAACCAGAATTCTCAGATGATCACACTTTGGTCTGTTCCCAGGTTTGGTCTGCAGACTGGATGGCTCTTGGCTGTAGTCGCTATTCCTCAAATCTGGAAAACAGTTTCCTGCTGTATTGCTCAGTGGCTCTCGAAAGCCTTCTGTGTGTTATGTGCAGTACACTGTACTTGCAGTCCTAGAGTGCAGCTGGCTTTTGGCAGGCTGGCTGACAGCCTCTAGAAATAGGAAGATGTTCTGGCAAGCTTTGAACTAAAGGTATGGGATTGGAAATCCATCGCAGCTGCTGTGGTCTTGATTGATGATTCCCAGAGGAGCCATATTTGTATAATACCTCATCTCAGATTCTTAAGGAAATTCACACGACTGGGGCTCTCTAACAGCACTGTTGGGCTCTTGCACATTCTGGAAGAGCCTAGAGTAGCTGGTGATGCTGGATTTATCAAATGTTTCAACTCATTTAATTTTACCACATAATGCAGACCATTGTTTATTTAATTAGAAGGAAAGATCACCTTGATGATTAAGTATGCATGCGAGAAACAGCAATGTTCCTGGCAGCAGGTTTTTGAGAGCTTCTGTTTCTCCAGAGTTCCAGGCTTGAGAACCAGCCCAGAGTTGAGGCATTGCCGTGTCAATCAAGAGTCTCAAAATCGTCCAGTGCCAAACTATAAAGGCAGACTTCCCTGATCTTGCCTGCCATCATCCTGAGGTGGAAATGAGCTACTTCCTTGGCAGATGAACAACTTGCCCAATGTTAAAAAAAAAAAAAGAAATCAAACCCATCCAAACTAGGTCCGTGATTCATTACCATTGGAGCAAGCAACAGTGGAAGCAGCTCTGTAGAGAGAGCAGGTGTTTAATGTAGCATTGTCAGACAACATTGTGTTAAAAATACCTGTGTGCAGACACCACTGCAGCCAGCCTTAGCTGGTAATTGCAGGGTTATGATTTGTTCGTGCAGTCAGCAGTAAATAAAAAATCCCCTTTGCATATATACACTGCCTGTATTGCCATGAGAGTTCTGTGTTACCACAAGAGCACAGAGGAGACAATGCAAGTGTTCACAGGTGAATATGGCCAGAAAATTAGCAACAGAGCTGGAAAAGGGGGAAAGAAAGCAGGGGTGTGTGTTCAGTATTATCTGTTGTGTGCACAATGTCATCCACTGTTTGAGAAGAAGGTTGTAATTAAATAGAAGAGTGGAAGATGCATTCACTCTAGCAGTTTTGTCTGGTCTTTCCTAAAACAATGCACTTCTTTAGCTAGCTGTAGATTCCCCTTACAGCTCCAACTTAACATGCATTCCTCTATTTCCTCCAGACAGTTTTTACTGGAAGAGCTTATACTAACCTAATCACCTTAAAAGACTTGTGTTTTTAACAGCAGAATTTTGACCTGGAGCCTGACCAACTCCTTTTGTTTTCCTGATGTCAGGTTCAGATTTTGGAGCTGCCATCCAAGACGTCAGTCTGTACCTTGAAGCCAGAGGTGGGTGCCAAGCTGGGCATGCCCATGTGTCTGAAGTTATGGCAGGTAAGGCAAGAGCGCCTGCTAATTGTGAAATGTTTTCCCTGTGATTCATTTTATATGAAACACATGAATCTTTCTTCACTTGGATTTTGATTTATAATCAAACCAATCAAGTAATTATACTATTAAAGGGGGGAAAGATTTGTGAACATCCTTAATGTAACTTTCAGAGCTTTCCAAGCTTTAATGGAAGATTTGCAAATGCTCAAGGAGAGCTTTGTATCCTTAGGATAGATGCAGTTTTTGCATCAATTAAGAAGAAAATGAGTGACTTACCAAAGCCAGTTGTTTGATATGGTTTCTCACTGCATTAAGAATGATGAGAAATGTTTGGGTTGCTTAAAAACAGTGGTTTTAATGGCAGATTCAATTCACTTCAGTGCCCTCGGGATGAAGAAACACTCTGTGAACATTTCTATTCTATTCTGTTCTAAGGGGAACAAAATATTTGTGGTAGTAGTGACTACGGACAAAAAGGTAAATAAAAGTAGTTAGTGAAAAAAACCCACATTTGCAAAATATTTAGCAAATAATGTTTATGGGCTGCCAACAGTGAGCATGAGTAATACAAAAAGGTGGCAGTAGAGGGAGAAAGGAGTTCAGGTGATTGGCTTGAAATCTCCAGAGAATTGGTGGCAAAGCTGATTCCCATGTAATCCCCTGACAACACACTGCTACAGGTCTACAGGACCAACTGAGCTGATGCCAGGGTGTAATTCCTGCAGGCTTATTGGAACATTTGTGTTGATTTTGTTTGAAAATATTGTCAATCAGAGTTTGAGGCCTCAGTGTCTTTACCCAAGATCCTGAACTGACTGAAATCTAGAGGAATTCAGTTGCTGACTTCAGACAAAAGCAAAGAGAGGCCACAGTTGAAGTTCCATGCTGTAATTAAAAACTAGGAAAAAAAAGAGGAAAGTAAATAGGCTGATTAGTCTTTTGTTAAACAAAACTTCTCCCAAAAATGGAATCAGTGTTCAGTGCTTGATGAAATGAATGGGTCTTTCTGTCTCCTCAACATTTTTTAATAAGATGGAGATAACTGTGGAAATGTTTAGTGTTGAAAATTTTTCTTGCCTGTATAAGAAGTCCTCTGTCTTGCTGTGTTTTCTACATGCATTAATATTGTTATTCCTCTAGGAAGCAGAGCAGGTGCAGAGTATTAATTTTATATAGTTTTTTATTTTGTTGCCAGTGGGGATAAAGCAGAGGACTGGGAACTGGAAGAGCTAAATTATTCAATGCAAATTCTGACTTTGAGAACTCGCCATAACTTCCTAGACTACACCAGGAAAGTATAGATAAACCCCTAGAGTCTCACAGCTGTGTTTGTTCTTTTACAAATGTGTGCAACTTGGTTTAAAGGCACAAGGAAGAGGATACCCTTAAGGGAAATAATTGCATGTGGTGTACCAAAGTGGTGCTCTGCATACTGTTCTGTGGTTGCACTGGAAGTGGCTCTCTGAGTAACCCTGTAACCATAAACCTGTAACCATAAATGAGAACATGAGCTCACCCAGCTGCACCCCTTCCTGAACAGAGGCCCTCCAGGATTTCTTTGTACACGGCTGTGTTGGGCAATACAGACGTACCCAGATGAGCACTCCCAGCCCAGCACTCAGGGGTTGCCTAAGAGACTATTTGATGTTGCTTATGGCACAGTAAATTAACAAGTTGAAACAGAAGCTGACAGGGAGAGCCCCATAAAGGCCTGAAGAAAGAGTGCTTGGGATAGTTGTCTAATGAGAGTTTGGGGGCTGCAGCCAGGTACCATCGTATTTTTCTGCAATTCAGGGAAAAAACAAACCTCCCCAGCAGCAGCATGAATGAGAAACTTTGCTATAGAGCAGAAGGCAACTGAGGTTAGGCTTCTAGATTAAGCCTCACTGGCTTCTCCTAAGCAGTCAAAAAGCTTGCAGCTATTTATTTTGTTCTTTTGAGCACATTTCCCCCTTATATTTCTAGGTTTTTCTTTAAAGATATTAGTTCATTCACTTTCTTTTGAAAATTCATGTTCTTAAATACATTGTCCCTTCAGTTTCACACCTTCCTGCTATTACTAATTGGGTGGAGTAGGATTTGTAGGAGTAAAGATAGTCTTTCCTTAAATTTTTTGCACTCTTTGGGGAAGGCATCATATTGCATAATGGTGCAAACAAAAAAATTCAACAAGAATAATACATGTTGAAACTGGAAATGCCGAGTTATTACTTTATATAAACTATTGCAATTATTCCTGTTGGGTTGACAGCAGATCACCTTTTCTTCCTTCCTTGACAGTTATCCAAATGCAACAACAAAATACTCTGCTTAGGAAGAACAATGATTTATAATTTCATTTTCCTACTGAAACAGAACATAAATGGTGAGACTTCTCTCCAGCAGTGTCTGTTATTGAGAATTGAAATAAATAGGCTGTTGTGAAGCACTGCTTGGTGAATCCAGCTCAGACTAAGAGCTCCACTTATCTTTCAATAACTTTTATTGTTTTAGTTCTTGTACCCATTGAAATAGTACACTTCATAGATTAGGAAAGTCAGGAAGAAGTAGTGTGGGAGACCTACATTTCTTAGGAAACAATATTTGGGTTTTCATACACACCAATCTTAGATCTCACTTGCAAATTACTGTTTTTCAAATCTAAAGTGCAATACCCACAGCACAATAAAAGAAAGGGTTTTGCTTGGCATTCCCGAAATGCTGAGCACTCACCTGTCTCTGCCACCTGCGTAGGAGTCAGGAACTCCTGTGGAAGCCACCATCCTGCTCGGAGGGAAGAGGAGCTGATGTGTTTCACTGCCTAATGACAGCCACAACTTCTGTGAAACCCCAGCTCTGAGGGAATTGTGCTCACAGAAGAGCAGCACAAATAATTGGGTTTTTCATGTTTAAACTGGGTGCTTTCTTTAAACTTAAAAACTTTGAGGATTTTACTCTATATTAAATACAGATAAAATCTGGAATACTCATTTTATTCAGATTTTTTTTAACTTTTTTGATATCAGGTATAAAAAACCAGATATTCTTCATCCAAAATACCTGATGAGTTAACATTAATTCACATATATCTGACTTCATGTATGAATCAATGTATTCATTGCTCTGATGTTATATTATTTTAGCAAATCAAAATTTTTACAGAAAAATTGTCCGTAACTCTGGGCACCATGAGAAACCTGCTTTGTGCGCCTTTCTAGCCAGAGCATGCTCGCTACCTTTTCAAAGGAAAAAGGATCTTAAAGGAAGGAGGGAGGCTCCTCTGAGATCCCAGGTGTGGACAGATGCATTCAGAAGGATGATACAGGGGATTTCCTAAATTTACAAGGATTTCCCCTTGGTTTCCTTCTTTTAAGGAGCAATGTTGTTCCCTGCTCAGGGAGCTCTCTTCCTCAAACACTTTTCTAGACTGAGTAAGGCCAAGGAAGCACATGAGGCTGGTATTGGGCAGTTATGTTACTCAAACCACCCATCTCTTGTTTGTTTAAATCCCCCCAGAACACAGAATAACCAGAGGGAGAACAATCTGGACCATTAGTGGAGCAGTGAGCCTTTGGCCACTGCAGGTTTGTATCATGACACTGACAGCCAGCGAGTTTGACTTCATTCAATAATGTGAAACTGCGAAAAATTAATTCTTTATGCTCTTTACCTTTATCTTAATTGAATACTAAGCAAACAAATCCTATAGGAGCAGATGGTGTTTGGAAAGATCTGAATACCTTGTTGGATACTTTTCTTAGATGAGGTAGTAATAATCCCAATGTCTATTTTGATATTTCTTCTCCTATTAAAGAAATAACTGGCATTAACAGATTCCACTTTTTTTAATTGCTTTTCATTAGGAATTAGCATCTTCACTCTGGTAACCAGGTACTGCTTACAGGATCATTAGTCTTTTGACTGGAGCAATGATGAATATTTTCCTTAAGTGTGACATGTAATCCAGTAATGTTCCCTTCTTTGAGTTATTTCAGAGGCTTAAATAAATTAGGTGTCTGCCCAGGGTGCCCTGCCCTTTGGCCTGTGACATCATTAATCAAAATAGCTTTCAATTGGTTACAGTGGGACTCGGGCGCCCGTTAACCCCTTGGTGACTGACCCGGCAGTTCCTGCTGGGAGGTTCAGTGTTTGCCTTCAAGCACTGTGGGGTACTTGGGCAGGCAATCCCTCTGTGCAGCCCTGCACCTGGCAGTGTGGAACTGGAATCCCTGAGCATGGCACTTCACAGTGCCCACACAAGTTTCTCTGTGGAATTTTTTCTGTGAAGTGCAAAGATAGTTCAGACCATGAAGTAAAGCTCCTGGAAATTTCAGGCAGGCTCTTTTCAGTTGTTATAGAGGGCAATAGTTTGGATTTTCAGAGAGAAATTTTCTCCTTCTGTTTGTGTATGTATATAAACATACATATATGTATGTGTATGTTAAATATGTATAATATATATAAAATTTATAATTTGCTATGTAGGTATAAAACCTTTAACTGCATATTACCTAGTAATGCTTTCTGTAAGTGGATGGAATATCAAAATTTGACATCACCTAAGCTTTTTTTCACTTCTACACCAGTCGCAATTTTAATTTATTCTCTTGGACTAAAACCTACAAGGGATGGTAATTTTCTTAACAGACTATTAACTTCTCAAACAATTTTATTTTTCCTTAATCAGCTCAGCTGTGGTTCACAACCTGTGCTTCTGGCTGGCTATGAAGATGGATCAGTTGTCCTCTGGAATGTGTCAATGGGAAAAGCGTTGAGCCAACTCAGTTGCCACCAGGAGCCAGTGATGAGCCTTGACTTTGACTCAGAGAAGGCCAAGGGGATCTCGGGCTCGTCTGAAAAGGTGCTTAGCATCTGGAGCCTCAATGAGCAACAGAACCTCCAGGTCAGGATCACTGGCCCTCTAGTGTCATTTATCCCACTTTGCACTAACAGTTTGATAGACTAAAAAAATATTTAGTCATGAAGAGGAGTTGTTGCAGATCTCTAGCTAATTAATCACAGACTGGTTAGAATGTCTGTGCTATGTGACTAGACTTAGCAAAAGATGGTGAGGATTTAAAAAAAAAAAAAAAGAAAAAAACCCTCTCTCACATGTTTCTGGTTTTACCAAAGTTGCAACAGTCACACAGACCCAGCATTACTCAAGCCATAGCCTTTGTATCTTCATTTATCACATTGGTAGTATCCAGCTCTTGGAATGTCCTAAACATTATAAATGAGTTATAAAAATGAGAAACAAAGGATTGCTTTTCTAAAGGTTCTGCTTGAATGGTTATAGCAAGCTTTCCACTGTGGGAAAGACAGAAGTATTCTATTAAATACTTCATGAACAGAAAGAGTAGGAGTAGCCCAGCTAGCACCAAGAGGACATGAGGTTTAGGCACCTAGCTCCTTTTGGCACCTAGTGGGCCCAGCCAGAGACACAAAATCAGGCAGTGGGCTGCCCCAGTTCATGTCTGTGGTACTGTGAGTGGCTGGGATAGAAGGAGGTTGTGTAATCCCAGCTCAGGCCGTGCTAGGGAATCACCATAAATACTGCTTTAATCTAGACAACTTTAGCAAGTGTTCCAGCAGTGCCAAGGCATTAAGTATGATCTGGAAATGCAGGTGTGGAAATAAAGTGCAAAAAGGCTCATGAAAATTGAAGCGGCCCATGCACAGTCTCTCCACTGCTGGGTGCTTTAAACTCATCACCTGTGGGACACTGTAAAGGTGTGGAATCTGTGAGGTATCACCACAGCACCTACATTTCTGGGGTGGCAGGGCACTGTGCATGGTGCAAACACATCCAAACCTGGTGAAGTTTGGAGGACGTGGCACTCACTGAGGAGGCAGCTGAACCTTAATACACAATACAATGCGACATGAAAGAGGCACTCTACACTCTGAACGAGTAGTGAAGGTCCCTCATACACAGTTGTTATGGTTTGGGTTTGCTTCTTTTTTGGTCCTGTTTGCCCTCCCCTTGCCCAGCCTCCCCCTGCTTGTCACCATCTGCACCAGGTATCCTTAACTCAGGGAATTGGAAGGAAGTAAGCATCCCAATAAGAAACTTGGTATTGAGACTCATTCTGTAAGATCAAAGTAACAGAAATCTGACATCATGAGAGACTTCTTAAATTTTCAAATACTCTGGTGGTGGAAAGAAAGTTGTTCTTTCATATTAATTATAGCAAAATTTTTTCCCTAAAGTCAAAGAAAATACTGTTCTTTACAGCATATTTCACTTATCAGTTAACTGTATGCAGGGCTACAGGTACAACTCACAGGAGAAACAGCTGTCCACCTGTAATATTCCAAGTATTTTTTTTCACAAGGTATTCCCATTCCCAGAGGATGTAAGATTAGCTACACCTTCAGTACCTCACACTGAGAGATAGAAGGTTGCCTCAGAAGAAATTTGAATGCCAAGTATTAGAAGCTACAAGCAATGTTCCTGTGCTTCATGGGAGCATGAATGCCCTAAAAAATGCATCTTTCATGTGAGCACTAGAGATTGTCAAGGACATAGATTAAGTTTTTTCCACTATTGCATTAATAATATAAACCAGATGCGGATTTTTTTTCCCTGACATTCCAGGTACCTGAGGTAATGGTAGACGTTAGAAAGCCACTCAGTGGCACATTATTTTTATTCTAAAAGGTTTTAATAAGTAACCGTGGTGCACAGCTATCTGCCGTTGGAGAGGGAATGATGCAATGATGGTACTGCAGCTCTGTTTTAAGTGGCAGTGTTCCAGTGTGTCAATGAATAGATGATGAAGGTAACTGTAGAGTTTATTGCTATGAGGAAAGTTTGTATTGTCTTCTGCAGGAAAGTTGCTGAAATCATCACTGTCAGCAAATGACAGGATTGGTTATGTGCCTTCTGATTTGGATGAGATAGTGTAATTATGTGATGATGTTTATGGTAGAATGTAGGAGGTAAACAGCTTCTGCAGGTGAATAAACAAAGAAGAACTTAAGAAATCTGATAACCACAAAAGCTTCTTTTTATATGACAAAAGAAAAAATCCTGTAAGCTGTGATGTAAGTTTTGTTGGTTCGGTTGCTGGGGCTTTTCCCCCAAATTCTGAAGTTTAGTTTGCTGCTATTTTGGTTATTTTCCTAATAAGCTGAGGGGTTGAAGACGTGCTTTGGGTGTAGATGCAAGTGTCCTTGGTTGTGACTGGCTGAAAGCAGCTCACCTGTTTTTACCTCTTTTTTTTCTTAATTACAAGCTGGTTTTCTGGTTAGGAAATTATGTTGGTATTTGATGGCTGTAGTTAGTGACTTACTGTAGTAAGTCCTGGGGTGATCCAAATCCTGGCAGTAGGATTACACCTGGCTGCATATACCTTGAGCAAGTTTTCTCCTTTGTGTTGCTTTTCTCATTCACTCTTGTATTTGCAGATCATGCACAAATGCCCACTGTTCCCTTATGTTCCATAGCCAACAGGCATCACCATTACAGGCTTCCTTTTCAAGTTGTAGCTTGCTGAGGACATGCCATTTCTCCAGTTGCCCTGATTGTGCTGTATGGATCTTGCCCACATAATTGACATTAATGATGGGAGCACCACGCCTGGGATTGGTTATAGCCATTAGCTAATAATCTCAGTTATAGAGTACGACCCATCCTACATTTGCCAGACTGGTGATGTAAGGAATAAATCCTTCCCTTGCCAGGACATTTACACCAACAAAAATTTCACTGAGACCATGCTGCATTAGGCCTATCCTGGGGAGTTTGGAGCACATGTGCTAACAAAAAACAGGTTTTACAGCAGCAGCCCCACCAAGAGGTCCCCATACAGCCTGCTATTTCTCATTAGGCTTAAGCAAAACTTGCTGCCCTCTGTTCTGAATTCATTGTAGACACATTCTTCAGGTCTTTGATAAAGAAATGTATAGAGCATGCAAGAAGCATGTCAAGTTTCATTCAACCTTTTGTCTTATCAAACTGCACAACTCTCGCTGTTTGAGTAGCTAGCTGGGCAGTTCTTATATAGTTGAAAAATAATTGCTTATGGCTTTGTACCTCTAAGATTCTAAGATGTGTTCAGCTGCATCTGAAACAAACCTTGACCAACATTTCTGGAGTTCTCTACATCCAATATAAAGGTTAAAATTATCTGCAATAATATGTCTTTATAATCCTGTACTAGCTGTGCATCATGAAATGTCCTTCAAGGAAGAAAGCTTCTCAGGTGTGATGTGCTTGTCAATCTCTTCCTGCCTCAGACAAACAATAAACACCACACTGTGAATTAAAACAGGCACTGGATGATACTAAGCTTTGCTACAGGATAGCTACAGACTCAGGCTTAAGGAGACAGTGGCATTCATGTGTCGTTTCCCGTGGTACTTATAAATAACAGCATTCAGGGCCAGCTTTATAAGCCAAAGGTGTTTTCCCTGTTGTGACAGAAGCTGAGCTCTTCCAATACACACACACACACACATGCGTCCATATTCTGCATGTGTTTTAGAGGCAGATTGCTCACTCAGACAAGCTACCTGAGGTGAGAACAGCAAAGGTGTGTTACTTTGAACTTTGTGCTTCAAGAGAAACTTGTGTCAGTGAAGCAAAAATTTTTCTTTCCAGAGGCCAAATCCTGTGCAGCCCCAGTGCCTCCTGAAGGAAGCCAAATGCCTCCCAATTTAATTGTACCCCTCTGAAACCTGTGCCCCAGTAGTCTCCAAACAGTAACAAAGGGCTTCCAAGACTGAAATCAATAACTTGGCCATAATCCCCTCCTTGGATTTGGTGTAAATAGAAGTCCCTTGGGAAGGAGTACTAGAAATACAGATTTCCTGACACCGTAACCCAATTCCTGGAAGCATTTCTTTCTCAAGACTGACGTAAACGCTGCAACAGCTTATTGGGGGTTTTGTGAGGAGCCACAGTAGTAGAAGTGAGTAACAGGTAGCTTAAAAATCAGCTCAGAAGGGTCTCAGCCTGGGAATACTGCAGAAGCAGGGAAAATATATGGCCTTAGCTCTGAACATTGCAGCTCATACAAAAATAGCTGGAAGAAAAGGGCTAAGCTGTGCTCAAAACCTCGATTCAGAGCTTCACTTGTGACAGAATATATATAGCTTTAAATGCAAAATAAACTAAAAGCATACAGGAGTTGGGTTTATTTTGTGAGAATTGCTCTGGAGATGGAAGGCTCAAGTTAAGGTGTTTTCTGTCTATGTCTGTTGTTATCACCAAGCACCATCCACCACATGGTGAAAAGCTCCACGCTCCCTGTGTGGCACTGGTGTGTTGGGTGGGCACAACACCTGCTAAAGTACCAAAAGATTCCTTTGTCTTCTGTTTGGAACAACTAGAGCTCATTTGCAACTTTTTCACAAAGGTTTACAAAACACACGAACTTGTCAATGCTGGCATATCTGATATCACCATCCGTCCAGACAAGAAGATTTTGGCGACAGCCGGGTGGGATCATCGCATCAGGATCTTCGGCTGGAAAAAGCTGAAGCCCTTAGCAGTGCTGGACTATCACACAGCAACTGTCCACTGCGTGTCCTTCTCAGATCACAGCAGCCCCCGGGACAGACTGCTGGCAGCTGGCTCCAAAGATCAGCGCATCAGTGTCTGGTCCATATATGCTCAGATGTGACCCATCCTGCACTCCATGGACTAGGAAAACAGGACTGCTGAAGCAATTCCTAGCACTGGAATTCAAACGTGCATGTGGGGAAATGGTAGAATCTGTCTCCAGGCTGAAGTGAGAGTCCTAGGTTAATTCTTATGCTGCTTGTTTAAGCTATAAGTTTTGTCTTCCATAAAGGCAAGTGGATTTTTTAAATTCATAACAAGCAGAACAAGGCCAGTAACAAACAAAGACCAAAGTTGCTTTGGGTTCTGCTACAAGTTTTGCAACACCTTTTCTTTGGCAGGTTGCTGACATAACTTGTGCCAATATCTTCTGTAAAAAAGGACTGGAATCCCTCAAACTGCAGTGGGGGCAGAATATGTCTGTTTGTAAGTCATTTATGTATCCAAGAATCTAAATCAGTGTAAAACATCACTCTTTCTTGAAAATTTATACCCATTAAACCACCTCCAGTGGTTTCTCATTGTCAGTTACTTTTTCTTCCTGGTAACTGAAAGGCTGTAAGAACACCCTTGATTTGTTCACACTTCTGTCAGTTTCTAACTTAAACCAACAGCCAGGAATGTGACTAGGGATGGCCTTCGGCATTTATGAATTTCATTATGCCTCCTGTCACCTCAAGCCTCACAATTAATCACAAGAAAGAAAGGGAAAAAATCTTCCCCAGCATTGCACTGCAAAGCTATGAAAAGCCTTTTACAGAGCCAGTGCTAAATCCTTTCCATAGACTGATGAGCTGAAGGATTTAAACTCGGCAATCCAATTAGCGCCCTTCTCCTTGGAGAGTTAGGGCTAAGTTTCAGCATGGCAAGTCTGGGATTCAGCTGTACAACTCCCATTAACATTTAGGGGAATCACATGGTTAAATCCTTATCCACACTGTGCAAATGGTTCCATTAACTTGTCATCTCTACAGTCATGGAAGCTGAAATTCATTCATGAAAGTTTTTTTGTTTGACTCACGAAGCAGAATTTGCATTCTTCTAAAGCATATTAGACACACACCAGTGTGCTGAGAGCCAGGGTACTGCTGGACTTGGTCACAAAGCTCCAGTGACAACTGTGTCTAGGCTGTGCACTGTTGATACTTTATTGGAAATAATTGATTCTGCTTTGTAGAGAGGTGGAAATCAAAGAAAAAGTGACCAAAAGTGAATAGCAACATCAAAGACTTTAGAAATTATTTCAGGAAAATCACACATGCAAATTAAGGTCTGGGTCTGTTATCCAGCTGTGCCTTGCAGACAGAATATTGCTGGACTGAAAGCCTTGAGCACCCAGCCTGATGTTCTTTACATTAAAACACAGAACCAGGATACTGTTGCCAGGCTTTTCTAAATAAAACGTGGCCTTACACATTTTAGAGTGTGGTGACACTTTAAATAATGCATTTCTTTGATTATTTCTTTACTACTCAGTAGCTGAATGGAGGATCACATTGCAGTTGAAAGCTAAAGCCTAATTTTGAGTGATCCTGAGTCAAGGGGAGGTGATGGTGTTCATTACATCTACCAGACAGAGTTGCACATCTCCACCCATCATCCACCTCCCGCACAGAAGGAGGAGCTGTCCCCCCTGTACAAGCAGCTCCATCCTCAGCCTTGTGGAATGAGATGCAGTCACTCTCCACAAACCTGCTGCTGAAAGAAACCTTGTATTTTGTTCTTTTCCACATATCTCAAAGTAGGTCAGAATTGGCACAAAGAAGCAATGAAATAAATAAATGGAAAAAGTGTTGTTGCACGTGGTTGAGGGGCCTGTCCTAGGGAGTTTGCACAGAGATTTCCTTTTGCCTGTGCTGTCTAGTACAACACAACACACATGGCCCAGAGGGTGCCAGCATTCCTTCTCCATGGCAGCAAACAGCAGCCTCCACTGCTGGGCAGTTTCCACAGAACTGAGCCATAGGTTTAATACTCATCCAGCAGGAAAGGAAATCCAGGGTCCACCCATATTGGGCAAATGCTTATTGTAGGAAACAATTTTTGATGCAAATACTCTGGCATTTGCACAGCAGAACCCCGCTGGAAAGAAGGATTAATAATACCCCATGCCTTATTAAAAAACACTATTAGATCAGAGCCTGAAAGTTAGGAATTCTTGAGTATATTTTCTCTGCAAATTGCCATTTACTGTCAACATCTGTGTCTAAAGTAATTAGGAAGACTCATAAGCAATGTTTAGATTTATAAATGGGTCTTTTGGAAGATACTCTAAAGATTACTGGGTACATACATCTACCTTACTGCCTTTTGCTGGGAGTTAAATATTTATGTTTGTCTGATTAGGTAGATTTAAAAAAATGAGGACATGAACTGCATCTCAAGACACACAGCTGAGAGTTTCATCAGCTTCAGGAGGAAGGACACCGGTTGCAGGGCTGCTTGCAGGAGCAGGGCCATCCTTTACTTCCCATTACCAAAACACTATCCATGCCATACTTTTTCAAAATATAATTAATTAATTAACTTTATATCATTACTGATTTTATTTAAACAGTAAACAGAATTTTCTTTCACATTATAGTTTCCTTGAAATGAGCAACAAGACTACACTAATTTGACTTAGAGTTGAGCCTAAATGCCACAGTTTGATTGTGAATTACAGTCTTCTAACAGTTTATTTGGCTAAGGAACCAACCTGGACTTCCCCAAAGAAGAATGGTTTCCAACAGGAAAGACAGTCTGTATTAGTATAGGCTGTAAAACGTAATTGCCTGATTATTACTGTAAAATACAGATTCTGATTGCATCTAAGAAATTAACATTTTTAAATTTAAAAAAATTTAAATGTACAATTGTACCATGAGCACAGTTGTCATTCAAGATTTCCACTGACTTGCTAGCAGAAGCGAAGAGCCACCTTAAGATGCTGGAGTTAGCTCTGAAACCTTACCTGCCAAAAAGGAACAGGGCTAGCCTGTACCTGGCCTGGAGGATTCAGGAGTGAAGGTGATGACAGCTAAATTATTACCAAAGGCTTCCTCCCAGGAATCACCGTCTTTGGCACCCTGAGAGGGGAGAAAGCAGCCGACATTAGTAAAGTAATAGAAATAAATCCCAAACACCAGCATTTGTGCAGCAATTACATGGAATATTTATCACCACTGGAATGAATGGTGATCTCTGACCCTCTAACATTATTTGCAAATTAATCCATTACTTACAACTCCTTTCTCTTATCAGTACATGAGCCATACAACACTGCAGTCCTTAGTGTAGATGAGCAAGGAAAGAGGAGGTTAATTGTGTTTGTAGTAATGAGTGAAAAAGGAAGTAAGCTGGGGGCATGCAATGAGGCAGTTGTTAAATTTAGTCCTTTAGAATGCAATTGCTACAGCAAGCCAGAAAATTACTCTGCAGCTTGACTTGGACTCTTGCAAAGGTTTGAGTTTAAAAGAGCAGATTTTTATAGTTAAGCCAATACTGGCTTCTAGACTGCTTTTGTTTTTAGCATATTTAGGATGCATCTACAAAGCCAACTTGCAAATTAATAAATCTTTCCTTTAATTCAGTGTGCCAAGAACAAAGATAGAACACTGACTACTGCAGGAGCCATGTTAGTGATGTAAACCAAAGGACTGGGGATTAAACAAGGATTACTGAGTGCTAAATCAATGTGTTTCCTTTTCTGGCTGTGTGTCTGTGGTGTGAAAGTGTGGATCCTTACATAAAACACGGCACATGATTGCCTGGATTAATACTAGACAATGTTACAGCAGTGCTGCGGCACAAAGTTTGATGTTTAAGCATGACCATTGTGCTACCAGGAAAGTGACAGCCATGGCTAAGGAAAAAGGCAGCAGGGTTTCTGCTAAAGCGTAATAATCTGAAATTCCAGCCTGGGTCCCCCACTGTAGCTTTTCCAAGTAAACTTGGCTGTGTTTGTCTATGTCCTACTTTTCTGGGGCATGCTGGAGGTTTCTTTTATAATGTGAATTAAGATCATAGGGGGAGTTGGCAATTCATGGCAAGGACCTCAGAGTATCAAATAAAATTAAAATACAATCTCTCCTCAGTTGGGAAAGTTTTGCTCACCTGATTAGTGATCTGAACTACAGCTGTACTTCCAATCAGCAGTGCTGTGTACTGCTTTATTCTGACCTCAGAGGAATTTGACTTGCAGTTTGGCTGGTAAGAAGAGGAGAAAGAAGAAGGGCGGGGGTAAAATAAAACAAAGGAGCAACTTGTCCCTCTGAGTTAGGTGATAGGAAGACTGTGGAAGGTATGAAGAGCCTTGGAGCAAACCACCAGCCAGATTCTCCATGGGAGGGGGACAAGGATGGCAGGAAGAGGACCTGGTGGAACCATACAGTGATAGGTCTGGCCTCTAAAACTCATACATCAACTTACTTTTGTATCAGACATATTTGCTTTTACTTCCCCAGCATCCTTTATTAAAGGTGTCAGTACTCTCAGAAATCCTGTAGACCACAATCTACACCTCTAAATAAGCGTGTGCTCACCCAGAGGAGAAAAATGTATTTATTTCTGTTTCTGAAGGGTCATAAAGCCAGAAGCTGCAGTGCCACAGGGGATAGCAGCAGGAAGGACTGAGGTCCTGAAGCAGTCATGTGCCCTGCAGGAGAACCACTCTGGAGTATTAATTATGTCCTCACAGGAGAGTGACGTGGCAGTGAAAAAATCTTAATTCTAATAATTCTCAGTTACAATTTCTAATTATTAAAAAAAATAAAAGGGAATTTTAAAAGCTGTTAAATTTCCTTGAGATTACAGCTAGATGCTGTTTTCTTCTAGTTTTTATTCTCAGTATATATACACTAGGGCAGCAAAACACGATAGAAATCCTCAGATGCTTTCTGGACAGCAATGATCTCTCTTTCCTACCAGTGGCAGGACTGATTGAGCCTGATTATGTCCAGATCAGGAAATCTAGCCAGGATGTTCAAATGACGAGCCATTATTCTGCTCAATAGCTCTGGCACCTCACACATGCAAAAATACATTTTTCAGGCCCCCATGGCACTGCTTGCTATAAACATGTTCTGACACAGGCAAGAAGGCAGTGGGTGCACTGGGTCTACGGAATAACTTTTAACATGACAGAGAATGTCTGTGTCATTTGTCCTGATGGTAACTTTAAAAATAGCTGATACGAAATCTCAGTGATTTGTGGATGCATTGTTTGTGTTCATGGAAAAGTATCTAGGCTGCTCTTAACACTTAGAGTAAGTATTGTCTGTTCAGATTTTTTTGCCTCAGATATTTTGATGGCGTGCAGACTTGGCATCCTGCTAAATAGAGACATTGAGTCTTTATAGTTTTATCTCTTGAGCCCATCTGGTTTGAAGTAGTTGACAACAAGCAGGAAAGCAAGAAATGTGCAAGGCAGTGCCTCAAGTAGAACCAGCCTGAAGGGCCTGCCTCTCCCCTTTCCAGATGATGGCTTTGCCTGCAATCCCTCCACTCTCATGCTGGCTCTTCTGCTCACGGTTGGGGCTCACAGCCAGGCAAAGGTCAGGCTGAAGCAGCCAAGCTGGAGCACTGAGAGAAGGAGAACTGTTACCCCCTGGAACAAGGAACAATGGGAGCACAAAGCAAGTGGAGTAGAATGCAAATGCTAAGACCCTGCCCATCATCCAGGCTAAAACCAGTGACAAAAGCAATAGTGCTAACACCTCACACTAAGGTGCTTCTGTAAATTTTTCATGTTGTTTATTCCATTTTTCACTTCTTTTTTTTTTTTTTTTTAATTTAAAGCCCAAGGACATCAGTGTGAGTCCCTGGGCACCTGTGCAATCACTCCTGTGAAGGCAGGCACCGAGCACAGCAGTGGCACCTGAGGTGTCCTGGAGTGTCAGGGAGGAGTACACTGCAGGAAAACATTTCCTTTCCTTCTCCATCTCCCAGAGACCACTGAGAGCTGTTCACAGAGGTGCAGAACCCAGGCTGGAGTGGCCTCTGCAGGGCACTCACTCTCACAGTGCACCTCTCACAGGGATGAGAGGCTGCCCTTTGGCAGCTCCAGCTGTGCTGGGAGCAGGAGATGGAAGCAGCTCTACAGCCTGGCAGGATGGTACAACATGGAGCAGTGAGCCTTGAAAATGTGTAGGGCCTATGCTGCTCTATCTCCTTATAGAATTAGGTACTAAATATGAGTTTTCTGGCTCTTGTTCTTAATCACTTTGTTACTAATTCAAATTTATAATTTTAACCTAAATAGAAGTGAGTGATTTATTGTAATTATTTTGTATAGGCTGCTCTTAGTAAACCTTTTTTTTTTAATCTGGAAAAACATTTAATTTCCCAGATGGAAAGAACACATTTATCATACTTTACTTGGATATACTTGGCCAACTATTGCACATATATGCAAAACATATGTGACAAATTCAAGGCTGAATTTCATAAAACAGAAATGCTGTGAAATGTGATATAATAAATATATTACACAGACATATGTGGCCAATTTATAAAACTATGGTATCTTTGGTAAATTTATAATAGGTCATTTCTATTAATGGGGGGAAGGAGTTTGTTTTTTCTGGCATACGTAACACACATAATACTTTACACAGCCCTCTTGAAGGACATTAAGCCTTTGGAGAACAGACTTGTACATACATTGTGTATACAGGACATGTCTGAGTTTTTAAAAATTAATGTGTGTAGCTCTTCCTTTTTGCATTGATGTGTGTGTAACACACAGAGGGGGGAAAAAAGTATGAAATACTATTCTTTGAGATTTGCAAACTTCTAATACACTGTGTAGATCCCCACTGACAATGGGTGTTTCACCGTAACAGACAGCACGTTTTACATGCACATGCTAAGCTTGTGATAATGGCAATAATAGAAATATTTGGGTACAGTCACTTCACCTAGTTTTGTCAAACACCTGTGTAAATTATGCATCTTAGCAATCAATTGGATTGGAATGACTAAATGAAGAACAAAATATGTTTCGAGTACTGGCCTCTACACTCGCAGAGTGGATTCTTAATAACACCAGCTTAAAGCAACAGCTGAGCCGTTGCTGGCTGAGTATCCTCAAAGTGTAGCTCACAGGAGACTGCCCTTTCTTATTTATGCCAGAGTGTTTCAAAGAGCAAGTCTTTCCTTTAACCCCCAAATCTGGATTTTCCTCTCATCGCGTATTTCCCTGCTCCCGAAGATGAGCCCTTCTCGTTCTCCGTGCGTGCTGGATCCGCCGTGTGCCATGCCCACTCTTCCCTCTGGAGGGAGCCTGATCTTCAGGCAGGGACGGCCGGGGTGCGCGCAGCATCATTTTCCTCCTCCTCCTCCTCCTCCTGGCAGCGACACCTGCGGGGCCCCTCGAGGCGACCCTCGGGACACACTGGGGGTGTCCGTGCCCACAGCGGCAGTTCCACACAAACGGCGGCTCAGGCCAAAGCACCCTGGTCTCAACGCGCTGCAGCAAAACTGCATTTGCTTTCAACCTATCAGGAAACCGAACAACAGAAGGCAAAGTGCAAAGAACCAACGCATGTCTGTGCGCACACACGCTCTTCTCCCACCTTCCAGGCCAGCCGTGTCCAACAGGCTCAAGGCAGCTTTTTGAGCTCTTCGGGTGATGATGCTGAAACTTGCTTTGCAGGTACTGCTGCATTTGCTCTTCCAGCCTTCTCCAGGCCGCAGGGCTCAGCTTCTGCCCCTCAGCCCTAACCTGTGGGTACATGACTTGTTTCTAGCGGCTACAGGGATCCCTTTACACAGGCAGAACCTTACACTGCACGAGTGAACCTGCTTTTCTTATTCCGTACAGATCAAGGTACAGCTGCCCCTTGGTGAGGGATCCAGCATCACAGGCTGAAATCCACTTGCTGGAGAGGAGGAGGAGTGCTTGGCAGGAGAGGACAGTGCCCCAGCCAAGATGGCCCCCAGCCTTGTAACCCCAGCAGCTGTGGAGTTACCCACCCCGTCCCCCAGCAGCCTGCTGCCTGAATACCTTTCTCTACCTGCTCCAGTCCTCGGGTCATTTTCCACCCTGCAAGCCAGTGTTACACTGTAGCAGGAAGCCAAAGCAGTTGCTCCACCGGCCGTGGCCGTGCATACATGTGTTTGAGATTGACTGAAGAGAAGCCAGCATCCCAGGATGTTGAGAGCCAGCTGCTGGGAACTACCTGCACAGTTCTAGCCAGAGCTATAGAGCCTCCCTGAGGAGAAGGAAACACTAAAGAAAACGTTATGGAATGTGTGAAGAGTGTGCATGAACACTGCAAACACACAGGAATCTCATCCACATGCTCCTATCCTACATTGAATTTAGTCAATTCTGACAGCAAGGAAAGAACAAAATCAGTTGCAAAAAGCCATTTCTGAAAACTGGAGCTATCCCCAGTGTTTGGGTTAAGTGATTAAGCAAAAGCCACCCTTTTTCCACCTGTGTAGACCTAATCTTGGATTTACCAAGTGAGCTAAGTGACATGGTTTCCAGACCTCAGAAGCAATCACTGAACTCACCCTGTAACTCTAGAAAATAGCGCTAAATGGCTAATTTATTCTCTAGCCCTATTTGGAAGGGACAAAGGATGCTTATAACCTCCATACTTGGGCCTGTTTTACAGCAGCTTTTAAATACACTTTGTGTGGAAGTGTTTCATGTGAATTGAGGTGACCACAAGTGGAAGTATTGCCTGGAAATGCAGCCATGGACCTTGGTGACAGCAACAGTGAAGTTTAACCAGACAGGTAATCAAATCATAATAAGTCATTTGTCAAATGACTCTACAATACACAGGTAATGCATGGTATACCCATGATATATCCTGACTAACAGGCTGACAGGTAATATGACATTAAAGTGTTACAGATTTCATGTGATTTCCAAAAGGCTTCTACTAGTCAACCTGCAGCATTATGGGGTTTTGTTCCTTTGAAATGGCTTTTTGTTGTGATAGAAAAATAACCCTTTTTGTTTTCCATATCTGTAACAATCCCATCTAGTGAGACAGACATTGTTATGGAAGGAGGGACACCAGTCAAATCCCTGAGGAATCTTGATTTAAAAATTGTAACACAACATGAACTGGACTGCTAACATGCTTCGGTGTGAACATGTCTAAGCACCTTGCATGCTGATGGACTAAATGCATGGTTAAAAATACCATTTTCATAGTTCAGACTTTAGCCTTAACATAGCTGCATGGTCTCCTTCCCATTCAGCCTCAGGACCTCTGCAGTGGTTCTTTAGTACAGAACACAGACTGGTGATCCTAAGGGCCCACCAACCACAGTGAATGGCCTGAAGTTCTGTGATTTTCTCTTCTTCTAACAAGTATAAAATTGAAATTCCTACAGTCAAGGCAAGGACCTTGAGCCACTTTCATTAAGGGCACCGTTTAATCCTGGCATCTTGGGGCATTCTGTGTGTGCTTGAAGAGAAGAGGTGCTCACCAATACAAACAGATCTGTTTACACCTGGGAATCCCAACCTCACAAACTGCTGTATTGTGATAGATCACCACAACCACAGGCACCTGCAGCAACCATGGACAGAAGGGAAGGAGCAATCACCTATGGAGAGCCACTGTTTGCTCAGACTGAGAGCTCTCCTGATTTAAATAACCTCATTTTGTAGGGGAGGCTTAGACTTCAGGGCAGATAAACTGACAAATATACACAAATAATCAAACAAGAAATGAAGGAAAGAAAGAAGAGGAAAAATATTTATAAATGTCACTGTCCAATGTCTTTTCAATTTAAATGATATAAGATTATCTACATATATCTACAAATATCTACATGTATCTACACTTTGCAGATATGATTCTTTGGTTGTCTTCACTTTTTTCCTACACTGCAGCTTACAAGAAAAAAAAAAAAAAGGATTTGTATAACCTTTGAAGGAAATAATAAATATAACAACTTCATTAAATGTTTGACCAAAGCTTTGGCACTAATCAGTTTACAGATAACAAATCATACTGAAAACTCTGAAATAACAGCAGCAAAGCAATAGCAATAGAGCACATCCAAGAGCCATTTCCCACTGACTAATAATAAGCACAAGGCTATTTTACATCAACCTTTCTGAGACATAATTATGGTTCAGCCAGACACTAAGAATCTCACAATTCACTGCAAATGTCAAATAAAATACATATTTCTTGCAAAAGTCATTTTTTATGGATTCAGATATATTTTTTAACAGAAAAAAATTACATAAAATATTCATGGTAGCCTGTATCCCTTCTTAAACGTTTCCAAATAGGTTTTGGAAGCCCAAAGCCCACTGCCAGAGACAAAATAAACATTGCTATTAACACTGCCACCTGCACAAGGGAAAGAACCTGTTTTAAAGAGTTTGTAATGAAAATGCACAAACATGGATGAATAGATGACTTTAAAATAAATAACTCCCATCTTTTAATGGAGTTCCATGGAATAATCAGAAAAGTGTTCATAATACTGTATATCAACACAGCTGAGAAGCTGCTCAATACCTTCTCTGAACACAAAGGGACTGCCTTCAGTGAGCATCTGACAAAAAAACACGAGCCAGCTATTCAAAATGCATCACTGGAGAACTGTGATGAACAGGGCTATCTTTTTAACGGTAAGGAACGACTACTGAAGGAAGATATTAAAGCAAAAAGAAAAAATACTTACCAGCATTAAGAGGGAAGATGCAGCAAGCAGGTAATGCAGAATAGGTGCTTTAGGATTACTGCAGTTTGGGTCAGCCCAAATATAAGGGGTGAGCCAGTCTAAGAAAAAAAACCCAGAAGTCCCTTTAAAAGGCACCTACACGGGAAAGTATTCGAGAACTTGGGAAAGGATGCAGGAGGGCAGGACTGTGTGAGGCTGCCTGGGAAGCAGGTGGGGAACACACAGCCTGAACTCTGCAGATACTCCACCACCCTCAGGCTGGTTATTAAACCTTTGCAGGTATTGCTGGGAAAACAAGATGCAAACACAGCTGTACGTGGCTGTGCTCTTGGCCATAGGCCCTTCTCAACAGCTCCAGAAACTGCTGCTGTGGTTAAGGCATCCCAGTGAACTCCAAAACTTACGAGTGGGTCAGAGCCGGAGAAGTGGGAAATTTGTTCTGGCAGTGAGGATTCAAAGCGCTCCCTTAAACTAAACTCTGCTTCCCTAAGAATCTCCTCAAAGAACCACCTGAGCCACCTGTGACCCAGCCCTGAGTGTGCCCCGGGCCGGGAAAGACTGACACCAAGTGCAGAACGACACACAGGGCCGGGCCCACAGCCCCTGCTCGGTGCTCGCGTACAGGCCCTGCTGCAAGGAAACAGCCGTGGTAACACCAAACCTCCATCAGGACACCCGGCGGGCGAGTGACAGGGGGCAAGCCGCTTCACCGCTGCTGCTTCCCCGTCCTCCCACCGCATCCCAGCCGCCCGACGGTCCTCGATGCCCGGCACGAACGGAGGAGCGGGGGAACAGGGAGATAAGGACATATGGCTTCATTTATCAAAGTGCAGCCGCGGGTCACACCGCGATGGAGCTGCCGGCACCGCCGCCCTCACAACCCCCAAAGGGCGGGGCGCGGGCTGGGGCCCGGCTGCCGGCGATTGGGCTGTCAGGCTGTCCATCAGATCGAGCTGGCCAATCAGCTCACTCGTAAGGCGGGAGGTGAGGGAAAGGCGGGAAGGGGGAGGGCGGTGTCTCGCGTGCCGCCCGTGCCCCGTTACCGGGGCCCGTAGTCGTAGCCGGTGGGTGCTCCGGCCGGCGAGTACATGTTGGCGGCCGCCGCCGCTGCGGCCGCCGCGTTCATGTGGTGGTGATGGTGGTGGTAGCTGTGCCCGCGGATGCTGGGGAGGGGGTAGGGAGCGGGCCGGCTCTTCGCCCCCAGGTAGTGGTCGTAGGCGGCGGCCGCCGCGGGTGGGTACTTGTAGGGATGGTGGTGCAGCGGCTCGGACGCGGCGGGCTCCAGGCGCAGTTCGTGGTGCGGCGGGCTGGGCCGGCCGCCGCCCGCCCCGGCCAGCGGCACCAGCCCGCCGCCTCCGCCCGGCAGCGCGGGGCTGAGCACGCGGGACATGAGCTGCTGGTGCGCGGCCTCGGCCTGGTGCAGCGCCGTCCCGCCCGCCTCCCGCTCAAACTCGCGCCGGCTCTCGGCAGCATCTGCGGGGGAACAGCGTCAGTGCGGCCGCGCCCGCGGGACGCGCACCCGCACACACGGGAGAGAGGCGCGCGGAGGGAAGAGCGGGGCGTGCAGCAGCGGCATGCGGCAGCAGCGGGGCTGGCGGGACGGGACCTTCTGACTGCGATAAATGGAGCTGAGTTGACTGACAAGCTGGTGCACGCCTGACATTTTTGCAATTGTGTAACACTAAACAAACACAGACTTCCCTTTATTTTGCAGGCCTGGAGTGCGTTGGAAGAAAGGCCTTCGGTTGTCTTTGCAGTTGTTTGCTCTGGGTAATGGAAAAGCAGTCAATGGGCAGAGATGCTGTTCGACCTGACTGCAGCTCCTGAATGGAGTGGGTCGGCCCTAAGGGCACTGCCGAGGCGCATTAAAAGGGCAATGCGAAAAGGAACCTGTGGCCAGCACTGCATCTCAGCCTAAAAAGCTGAGTTTGTTGCCAAAAAGTCGAAAATGAGACTCTAAAGGCAAGGGGCAGTGTTTTCTAAAGTAGCACATTTTCTTAAGCATAAAACAACAGTAAATGTTGTAGTCCAAGGAAGAATGAATTATGCTATGAAGGTGGGTATTTTTCTTTAAAAAATAAGTAGTAGCACAAAGCTCATTAGTAATGGGGCTGTGCACCAGTATGATAAGCAAGGCTGACCCCAAGCATGCATGCATGGGCCGTGCAGGCCAACAGGCCTGGGTGATGGGCTGGCCTGGCCATTGGGGACTCTCACCTTTCTCTGTCCCGTTCTGGTGGGCTGGGGAAGAGACTGGATTCCGGGATCTGGCAAAAGCGCTCATGAGAGGAAGAGCCCCTGGCCTGTGGTTCCTGGGCCTAGAAGAGGAGAAATGATACTGAGCTGATAGTAGAAGAGAATAAGCAATTGGAGTATTGCCTCTGTGAGCTGCAACTGGCAAACGGGGTCCAATACAGTGTCCTCCTCCATGCATGCCTTGTGCTGGGCAGGTGCATGTGAAAGGGTCAGTGGGGTATTGCCAAAATCAATAAACCCATAGCCTTACCAGTCCTCAGGGTCGCAGTCTCTGAATCCCTTGGCAAAGGGGTTGCTTGCAATCTTCAGCTGTGTGATCTGTAAGGAGAAGTAGCAAAATGTCTCAAAGCAGCACATGGGGGCTCCCTGGCCGAACAGCGAGTGTGTTCCTGAGCAGGCTTTGGGACTCAGCAGTGCTTGGTGTAAGACAGAGGATCCAGGTGGCTGCTGGAGCCAGGGTGTTCTCTGCCACAGAGCACAAACATGTGCTTTCCCTCTGTTGGAAAATGCGGGCTAATATGCTACCTAATATGAGTTCAAGGTGAAGAGAGAGGCAGTCTGAGTCGGCTGCAAAAGCTGAGTAAATGCACTTGTAAGAAAATGCCACATTATATGGGTCACCACTGGAGCAGTTAAGACAAATCACTGGATAAATCATACTTATGTATTTATTTAATTCGCCAGGGAGAAGGCAGGACATTTTCTATATTTAAGCAAATCCACGGATAAAGTATGTGATTGTGAGTTTCCGGAATGGGTTGAAAAACAAACTTTAAGCCCCTCAGTGACAGTTCCAGCCTTAGAGGTCAAACTGATAGAAAGCAGGAGAGATAGAGCAGCTGTCCGGAGCCATCAGGCAAATGCCAGCCGGGGAGGGACTCCAGAGCCCCTTAAAGGCACAGCCTTTCTCTGGCCTCGCCGCCTCCACCGAGGCGAGGTGCGGCCCGGCCGCAGCATCCCGGAGAGATCTCATGTCAATTTGCTCGGAGTCACTGCAGAGGGTGACACTGCTCAGGGACAGCCCCGGGACACAGCCCCGGCCTGGGCGGTGTCGTCCCGGAGCGAGGCAGTTCGGAGCAGCGCTACAAAGCCCCCGCTAAGAAATCGTATTTCCACCCTCTGCAGGGGTTCCTGCTCTTTATATTACACTGATGCGATTTAAAGGAAAAATTGGATTAACTGCTGCCCAGAGATCCGCATCAGATTTGGGGTGGGGGTGTTTTGTTTCGTTTTTAACGTATAATTGCATTCTGAGGAGAAACAGACCGCTACGAGTTTAAAGCAGTAAAATCGCAGGTTTATCCAAACAAATTGTGAGTGACATTTCGCAGCGGGAAGCCCGTAGTTTCCCCACTATCCCCGGTTTACATAGGTAATGAGGTCCCTCGGGCGGCGGGAAGCTGGCGATGGGGCTAGAGCCCACTTCGCTTCCCAGGTGAACACCGATGCAGCTCCCCGGCTATCGGGTTCCTTGGGCTGCCCGAGATGGGTTTAGCAGATGGGGAGGAGGAGGCGGGAACACCCCCAGCCACCCCCGCCGCCGTCGGACACCCGCAGCCCGGCCTCCAACCCCACAGCCGGACGAAGGGGCTGAGCCAGCGCAGGATGCACCCGCACCCACGGTACCGCCGGGGCCCACCCAACCCCCGCTTTCGGGTGCCCCGAGCTCCGCTGCCGCCTCACCCGGTGGTTCTGGTAGGCGGTCACTGCCGTGAAGCGCGTCTCCTCGAAGACGAAAGTTTTGAAGTTCTCCTCCGCGTACTTCTCGCTGTCTTTCCGGGGGTCCACGTAGACCACGTGAAAACGCGGCTGGTATCTGTGCATGGAGTTCAAAATGATCTGAATGATAAAACGAGCAAGGAGACAATAACTGATCCAGGCGGAGCATGGAGAGAGGAGAGCGCAGCCCCGGCCCTGCTGGCTCCACTGCCCGAGGCAGCCGCGGGGCTGGGGAAGAACCCCCGGGGAGGAGCGCGGATGAAGTCACCCCTCGGAAATCACAGCTCGGGGGGTTCCCTCCCGGTGCAGCCCCGTGTTGGACATTTTCTCCCAGAGACACTTACATGCCCATTGTCATCCAGCAAATTGTTGGTCAGTTTGAGCTTATCGAAGGAAACGATCTGCTTCATCCACTGAGCCCCTTTGGCCGGGGAGTCCGGGTGGTAATGGACTCTCCCGGGGGTGGCGGGGTCAGCTTTGCCGGCCACCAGCCAGGAGGAGCTGTGGAAGGCGTACCTGCGGGAGGGGAAGGCACCCTCAGCCGCTGCCCGGGGGGCTCCCGCCCGCGTCCCCGCAGCGCCGCCCCGAACGGCTGCAGCACCCGCGCCCCGCACAGCCCGGCCCGGAACGGTGCCCCTGGCCCACCGAGGGGGAAGCACCGCCTCTCCATCCCTCCCGCTTCCCACAGCCACGAGAGGAACGAGCTCTTTTCCGCAGCCAGAATTGCTGCAGAGGGGTTATAATATTTTATCAGGTCGGCGATGGAACTGTTGTGAAAGAAATCTGCAGGATGGAGGAAATTTATAGCTACCCGTGTAGATTTGGGAGAGAAGCCACAAAAGCTTCCCCCTTCCTGTAAAAAAAGGGTGAAAAAGAGCCCTCTATACAGTAACATTCTGGCTTTAAGTGAAAAGTGGAAAGTTTTGTGTAGATTAATAGCAGGTTCAGAATTTAGCAGTCTTGTTTCATTCTTTCAAAGTAGATATTCAACAGTAACATTTAAAACAGAGAAACCAATCTTCTATACACGTGTTTACTTTAAAAGCCAGTGTTTGCACAGGGGGAATTAGACACCATTGGACTTGAGCAGAAACATTACTTTTTAAAGATATACTCAATTGGATGTTATATATCCTACTTCCCTTGACAAGCAAACATTTCTAGGACGCCCTGAGAATTTGGATATCTGTCTAAATATTTATATATTGGACCCTACTATTCCTATGCGGGCTGCCTGCTTGGCGTCCTGATCTGAAGCTAAATACATAATGTGCCTTTCACTGTCTTAAAGTTAAAGGGGTTCCAACCCAGTCCGCATCACTTGTGAGATTTTCCAAGGTTTTCCTACATTGCTGCTGGAAACAAGGACAGGGTTTTGTGGCTTGAGTGGCTAGTGCCTTTCCAGAGCACAAACCCCACTCTCTTCACCTAAGCACCCAGGAAGCTCCCCAGCAGGCATGGCACAACTTCGGAACATGCGCTGAGAGACTACAGCATTCAATGAGCACCAGGCAGATTTTTGTTAAGTGGTAAAGGGTGTTTGCTGGTGGAGATGGGTAGCAGTGCCACAGGAGAGCTTTTCTGGGCAGGACGAGGCAGCTCCTACCCTGTACCCTATGGAAACCTGCCCTTCGCCCCATGCTGGTCTGGCCCCGGCCACCTGTGAGCCTGGTACGAAGGCTGAGGGGGCCCTGCGGTCCCGTGCAGCCGCTCCTGGCCCCCGATTCGTTGCAAGGGTGTGAAAGAGACCCCGGGTCAGCTGCATCCCTTGTCCCCTCCCTTTCTCGCACTGACAGGTGTCACATCCAGGGGAACATCCCTGAACCCCCAGAGGGCAGGAGCAGGGGATGGGCAGCGACCCACCAGCCCCTACGGCTCCGAGAACCGCGGGACAGGCCAGGTATTTGTTACTTGCCGATATCGCTTGTCATCCACCGGTACGAAATCCATCAGGAGCATGTAGTCAGCCATAGGGTCCATCCCGAAAATCTTCACCTGGAAGGTGGGGAACATGCGCCTGGCACAGAGAGGAGAGAGAAGTGCTAAGCTGAGGAGCAGCAGGGAACCCCGAGGGGCCGGCACGGGTCTCTTCCCGTCCAGATGCTTCGATGCCTGCCCGGTTGTGATGACAAGAGCCCTCACAGAAATCAGTGGCCGGAGGAAGAGGCAGATACACTCAAGCTGCCTAGGGAGACTGGCTGCCGTGCTCCCCAGCCTCCGGCAGCATCCGGGAAGGTCCGGCTCCGGGACCATTCGTGTCAGACACCCAAAATGCCCCACCGCGGTGGAACGGAGAGGCCAGGGGGAACAAGATCATCCTCTGCCTTTGCTATGGAGAGATCAAGTAAAAATAATTTATTTCCTGTGATTTCTCCATCATTATAGCTGACCTGACTGGACGCAAATGCAAGGCATTTGCAGTTCCCTGTCTGCGGACCCACATTCAAGCTTCGAGAGTCTTGGGCAGCCCGTGGGGGTCAAATCTAAAAACTCCTATGAATGACGCGAGGTGATCGAGTTCCCACCTGTGCAGCCTCTGTACCCACCAAATTGCGCCTGTTTGGAAGCAGTGGTTACAACAGCAGCCCCTAGGGCCAACGGGAGACCTCTCCCAGCCCTGAGGGTCAAATGCTCCCCCTCGGCGGGCAAGGGCTAGAGGGCAACGGGATCTCCCAGAAAGTCCCGTTCCGGATCCACTTCACTGCAAGAGCCCGGCCAGGCTCCAGCTCCCCGCACCTCTGCGGGACGAAGAGGAGAGCAGAAAGGAGCCCAGGGTTCCAGAACTGGGCAGGCCAGCCCCTGGTCTGCTCCCCCCGGTTCTTCTCTGCTCAGGCCCCCGGGGAGCCAAAGTTAAGCCGAAACGCGGATCCCACGCTCAGGGAGGACACGATTCCTTCAAGGAGCAAATGCGATCGGCGGTGGGCTAAGGGAAGAGCCGGGACCATTCACCCGTCCCTCCCTCCTACATCTGCACACACCGGGACCGGGGCCTGGCCCGCGGCTCCCCGGGGGGACACGCCGAACATGTGCCCTTGGCGTCGGGGCTCGTTATGGCTTCGTTTTGTTTTACAGAGTAGTAAACCAAGCGAGCGACGGTGGGCAGTACTTCGGGAAGGGTGTTTGCAGCCATTGAAAACCCAAAATCCCAGCCGCTCCGTGAACAAACAGCCCAATCAAACCCGGACCCAGAGGGCGCCCCACGGCTCGTTCTCGGGGCGCACGGCCGGACCTGTTGCTATGTGCCCCTGGCCCCCTCGGAGGGGCGAAGGGTCAGCGCGCCTCTGGTTCCGCAGCACTTCCAGATCGGGCCCAGCATTGCCGGGCTGCAGCAGGATCGGGCAGCTGCGTCTCCTTCTCTGTAAGGCTTTAGCAAACTCTGGAGGACGTTTTCAGTGGCTCCCTCTGTTATTACTATTTTTAAAAGTGTAAAAGCCCCCATTAGCTCAAATTCCGGTGTTTCTTGTTCTAAAACTTAGTTTTAAAACAAACAACCTGAGATGATAAGACCCATCTAGACAAACAGCAGGGCCAGCCCGGAGGTGCTGGGAGAGAATAGGCTTTGCAGCGCTTTCCCCGAGCCTTTTCCTGCTGTTTTTACCCCGTTTTCTCCTGTTTTTACTCTCCTGTCTGGAGTTTCGATGGTGTCATAAAGTAAACGAAGAAAAAGGTGGGAAGAAAGCCCCCGATTCAATTCGAATTGGATAATTTACGAAACTTTTTGAAGCGGGATATTCGCAATCCTTTATCTCTTCTCGGAGAGCCAAGAAAGCCAGATCGAAGAACTCCTGTTTGCAAGGAGTCTCCGCCTGTAGCCTGAACGACCTTTTCCGCTAAGGAAAGCAGCGCCGAGCCCGGCGCCGGGCTCGGGGGCCGCAGCCGGAGGCAGCGGGCTGTGCGCCCCGGCGCCGGGGCAGGCACCGTCTGCGGGAAATTCCGCTCAGCTCCAGCAACGCAGCGCCGGCTGCTTTTGCACCGGCCACCACGGTGCTTGTTTTATTTTAGGAAATTGCTAATAGGGAAAAAAAAATTAAAAAGTCAACTGCGTACATATAAGTACGTTGTGTTTTTTGTTTGGGTTTGTGGGTGGTTTTTTTTGTCGTTGTTGTTTTGTTTTTTTTGTTTTTTTTTCATTTTCGGGACCCTCAAAATCGCTGACGGGAGAGCGGGACTCGCGGCGGCGGTCACAGATCTGGCCGCACCGTTCGGAGCGGAGTCCGACCCTCTCCCCGCGCCACCCCGCCGCAGTCAGCCCTGGGGCGAACTGAAAGCAAGCAACGGGGGATTCTTTAATTTGTTTGTTTTTCTTTTCTCCCGGCCGCCGTATCGCTTTAAACCGAGGGAAGACAGAGCCTGGACAATTCGCAATTCTGCCCAGAGCCTGGCGAGGAAAGATTCGCAGCTCTGCCCGAGCCGCCGCGGCGCTTCCCGAAGATTTCCATTAAATGCAGTAACTAACATCTGTAATTGGGACTCCCCTTCCACCCATATGTTTTGCTCGTTCCTAACGCTATCGCATCAGCCACTTTCTTTGTTCCCTGGCCAGGAGCGGGGTCCTGGCCCCGGAACCGCGCCGCGGCGGCCAGAGCAGAGCTGAGAGGAGCCGCTTTCAGCGGGCTCGTTACTCGATAATCGGGAAATGCAACAGCCCTGAACACGTTTCAAGGTGCAGAATTAGGGTCTGTTCGCGTCTCCGCCGGAAGGAAAACATCTGCCCGTACTAAGAATTTAGCAGGTTTTGAGTGTTGTTTTTTTCCTTCCCCCGTATCGTTGCTGTCCGCCCCGGGAGCACACACTGTCCTCCGTAAGCACGGATCCAAGTCCCGTGTGGGGTCACAGCCGAAGGCGCCCGGAGGAGCACAGCGCCCTTTTCAGCGGGAGTTAAACCCATTGCCCTGCCTGACGTCCTCCGCACGCCTTTGCCCTCAGCAGCAGCCGCGCGTTCTTCCGCAGCGCCGAGGCCTTCGGGCCGCAAGAACTCGCAGATTTCGCCCCAGGAGAAGCGCAAGGATCAAATGACGGCGACCGCTGGGCCGGGCCGCTCCGCGACTCGCCCTTGGGCAGCAGCTTCAATCTCCCCCCAAACTGCGAATACAAGCTCTCGCACCGGACTCTCCCGCCCCGACTGGCCTGAGTACCCGGGTCCGGAGGGAGCGGCTGGAGATCCAGGGCCGCTCGGGAGCTCCGCACTGACCTGCCTGCCTTGGTGACGATCATCTCGGTGCCCAGCTGGTTGAACTCGTCCCACAACGCCTTCATCTCTAGTTGAACGCTCACGTTGGCCACCTTCGGATTCTTCTTCACCGGCGCCTTGGCCGTGGCGGCCCCCACAGCAGAACACCCCGAGACTGAGGCCGGCCCCGCAGCGGCTCCACCGGCACCCTCGGGCTGCTCGGGGCCTGGGGGCGGCGGGTTGGTCCCGGCCGGCGCCGCCGCCCGGCCGAAAGGGTAGCCGTGCTGGGGCGGCGGGTGCGGGTGCTGCTGAGCCGTGCAGGGCTCGTAGTGCGGCGGCTCATGCTGTCCGTACGGGTCCCCCGGGGAGGGGGAGAGGTGGTACCCCCCGGAGGCGTTCAGGCTGCTCAGGCTGTTGGCCGTGAAAGCTGCAACATCGCAAAAATGGGACAGCTGGGTGAGCCAGGGGCTGGAGATAGCTGAAATCATTCCAAAAACAAGCGGTCAGGGCTCCGCTCCGGCTCCCGCTTTCCCCCAGCTCCGCGCCGCTCCGCGCGGCCCCCGCCTCCGCACCGGCTCCGCGGGGTGCCCTCCGCCTCCTCTCCTGCCCCGCGCCCAGCCCAGCGGGGCGCCTCCCCCTTTCCGCTTTGCTTGGCCCCAGCCCCGCTCCCCCCGGGCAGGCGGGGAGCTCGCTACTCCCGCTGCCTGCCTGCCTGGGCTTTTTTTTTTTCCCCTTTTTTTTTCTTCTTTTTTTTTTTTTTTTCTTTTGCAAACCCGAGAGGTCTGCCAAAAGCCTCGGCGGTGCAAAGCCCGTGCTATCTCTGCAGGCCTCCCTAGCCACACACCACTTGGGACAAAGCAAACTCCCTCCTTTCGCCTCCCCTTCAAAAAAAAAAAAAAAAAAAAAAAAAAAAAAAAAAAAGAAAAGTAAAAAAGAGGAGTGGGGAAACTCAGAGAAAGAAATCGGTTCTTATTTCCTTGTAGCTACGCTGCTGCAAGGTACCGTCCTTCACTCAGGAGCCGCGAGGCTGCAGCTGACAAGGGAAGTCGGATCTGGTTTGGCAATGCCCCATTCCTTCCATCCCCGGGAGAGAAAGCAGAAGAGGCCGGGACCAGAGCAAATCTCCGGGTCCGCGCCTAGGAGCACCGGGACGAGCCCGGCTGTGCAGCCCTCAGCCGCCGGCTCGAGCGGGCCCTGCGGGGCATGACAGGCCGGCCCGGGGAGCGGCCGGCTCCTTCGGACCCCCTCCGATGCTGAAAGGCGCCTCGAGGCCCCGAGGGTCTCTTGCGTTATTTCCAACACAGCCCCCAGGCCGGACAGCGGCTGCAGAGCCGGTGGGAACCGAGCCCCGGCCTGCCGCTGCCTCGGGCACGGCCGGCGCTTTCGGGGGATGCTTTCAGCACCTCTGAGAAGAGGCGAGACCCAGCGGCGGAGCCGTCGAAAGCTGCTACCGGGCCACGGGCAATGTCTTTCTCTAAGGGAGGGCTACAGGGGCGCAGGCGTGCCGGGAGGAGCGACAAATCCTTCTCCGAGCGGCTCCGCGGGCAGGCCGCGCTCTGTGCGCTGCCCCTGGCCCGGCTGCCGGCCCGGGCCGAGTGGAAGCCCTGGGACAGGCGGTGGCCGGTGGTCCTGTCCCGCAGCCCTGCGGGGCCGAGCGCTGCACTCACCTTCCATGTCTCTGGTGACGGTGCTGAAGTGCATCTTCTGCGGGAGGCAGCCGGGGCGGGCGGGCGCGCTGCGGCCGCCGCGGCGCTCCTCCAGCGCTCCTTTCCCTGCTTGCTCGGCGGCGGTGACTGAAATCAGAGAGGCGATACTGAAAGCATTTGCCTTGGGAGACAGAGGGCTGTTTTCGTCCATAGGGGAGACACCAATGCAGGAGCAGCAGGCGCGGCAGCCTCCCACCACGAGCCCCCCCTCCAACCCCCACACTCCCCTCCTTTCTACCGCACCATCCAGGGAGGTGCGAACGAGACCCCCTCCTTCCAGGGGGGGGGGGGGGGGGGGGGTGGAGAAGGGAAACCTAAAAAAAAAAAATCCAACAGAAAACAACCTAAACGCTCTGCCCCCCCGGGAAGGGCGTTGGGGAGCAAGTTGGGGAGCAAGGAACTTCCCCGGGGCTCTTTGTAGCCAGCGCCGAGCGCAGCAACGGCGGACCGAGTTCTGTCAGGGAGACGGGACCGGGGGGCAACAAATAAGTAATCCCAAGAATTTCTTTCCCAGGGTGTCAATTTCTCGCTCCCCCCACCCCCCCTCTAATTCGTTTCCTGCGATTTGTTAATTCATTTTCTGTCTTTCCCTCAACCACCACCTCCGGCTTCTGCGCCCCTCGTCCCCTCCTTTTCTCCTGCACGAAGGGAAAGTGTCTCCCTTATAGGCGCTTTCCCCATTCAGTGGCTGGAAGGCGTCACATGGAAGCCGGGGGTGTTTGCCTGCAGAAGTGGCGGCGGCGGCGGCGGCGAAAGCGAAGTGAAACTCCTGCCGAGACGGTGTCAAAGGGCTGGGGAGGCCCTTCCCCGCCTCCCGGGCACGGCGAGCGGCCGCCGGGAGGGATGGGATGTGCTGCGGGGCGGGCGGAGGGGCCGGCGGTGTCAATCACGGGGCCGGGAGCCGGCCGACGGGAAGGGAAGAGCCGAGCCGAGCCGAGCCGAGCCCGGCGTCACGCTGCGGATGTCCGGCACCGAGAGAAGGGATTGCTCTTTTCCTCCAGCTCGCATGCACCGCGGGGCTGGAGGGGACCCTCGGGGCTCTGTGGCCGCAGGGACCCGCAGTCTGAGCCGCCGCAACAGGCGGGGCTTGAGCACGTCAGGGTACGCGGCGGGCGCAGGTACCGAGAAGCCGGCCGCTTCGCTCGGATGGGACCCCCTTAGCCCCGGGCTACCAAACTTCCAAAGCGCCCGCCTGCGTTCGAGCATTACCTTCGCCAAAAAAGAAAAACAAAAAAACAAAAAAAAAAAAAACAAAAAAAAAAAAACAAAAAAAACAAACAAACAAAAAAAAAAAAACCCAGAGAAAATGGAAAGGAAAGAGCGAGGCGGCAAGCGAGCTCCTGCCCAGCCCAGCGTGAGAGCCCGCTCCGTCGGCAGCACCTGCACTGCACGGCCCGTCTGGGCCGGGAGCCGCACCCAGTTCCCGTCCCTGCCCCGGCGCGGACGAGACGCTACTCACCACCCGCTGCCGGCCCCTCGGAGCGCCCTGGCGATCCCAGGGACCTTCTTTCGCATCGGCGCGGGGCAACGCGACGCGGCCGCCCCGCCGGCCTGGCCCGGCCCGGGTACCAGTACCAGTCTCGGCCCGCGCCCCGGTGCCGGTCCCTCCTGGCGGGTAGCTGCACCGAGGTCCCAGGGAAATGCCCCGACGGGGCGGGCGGAGCCGTGGGGCGCGCCGGTGGCTACCGTAGCGATGGGGGTTGCATAACCCGAGCGATGCGCGGAGAGCCGGAGTGAGCAAGCGGGTTATATATAGCTGCCCTGTCTGTAGCCTGCGGGGCTTGATTCTTCTGTTGAAATATTATCTTTGGATGTGGTAAAAATATTTGCAGAGAAAAATCTAGACTACTCTTACATATTTGAGCATATGTTCCTGCAGCTAACGGCATAAGGGCAGAGCGTGACATGATCGGTGCTTTGTTTCTTTGCTGCTGCTGCTGCTGGCAGCGCGGTTCCTGGCCGGGACAGCTCCTTTCTCGAGCTCAGGGACACGCCACGGGGAAGAGAGCCCCGATACTGACCCGCGCTGCTCACCTGGCGGCAATACAAGGAGGAGAGGAAGGGATTTCGTTTGGGCACTCCGGGGCAATATCGGAGGATAGCGAACTACAAGCCGCCTCCGGGAACCCAAGGGCTGATGCCAGTGGGAAGCTGATGCTCTTTCCCCGAAGTGTGCTTGGCTCTGGACAGCTTCTGCTCCAGGAGGAAAGAAAATATTCCCCCTGGAAATTAATAAAGGACCCCAAACCAACGCCCCAGCAGAGTTTGGAGTTGTTGTCCCGGCCTTAACTGCTGGCATCGTTTCCTAGGTTTATTCCTTTATCCTTTCCTGCTCCTTACATAAAGCTCCAGCTGTAAGCTCCATGCTGGGGACAGCCTGGGCGCGGACCGGTCCCTCGGCCTGCCCACCCGGCCGGCAGAGTCTGAGGTGACTGGTGTCTACCAGGAACAGAGGACCCATCGGGAATCGTTGTCACCTGGGCGGCAGTGGAGCGGGTCCCGGCCAAATGGCGGGGCTGCAGCCTCGAAACCGCAAATCCCTGAGAGAAGACCCCGCTGCCCCGCTCCCACACCCCCTGCCCGGCCTCGCAGACACGCGGGGTTCCCACACGCGTGAGCGGCGCTGGGCGGAGCTGAGACAGTGGAGGGGGAAACTAGCTAGCCCTGTCTGCATCGCAACGGGGATCCCGCAGGGACAGAACCCGAGGGAGAGGGTGGTATGGCGCTGTGCAGCAAGCAGGGTCGACCCCTTTCCTGCACCCCCAAAAGGGCCTATACCCAGAGGCCGCATTTGACAGAAGTCCCGAGGGCGCACGTCCCGTTCCTCGGCCGCTCCGCATTGGCGGAGCGCTGCAAAGCGCATCCAGACTCGACGCTAATCCCGCCGTTAGCCATTACTGCTGTGCCCTGGCTCTGTATTCGTCCAAAGGACGGATGTGTTTGTTACTATTGAGCCCAGAGGTTCTGCTCCCCGCAGCTCACGCCTCGCCCGAGCAGGTGAGAGGAGAGGTCGAGGTTGTCCCGCCGCCTTTCCGCCGGAACGGCTCCACGGTGCGATAAGCGCCAAGAGTCCTACGCGGAAGAAGGGCTGGGACACCTCTCCCCCTTTTTCCTCATCCTCCGTGGACACACATCTGCTTCGCCCCGAAAAAAATGTAGTCCGATGGCTCAAAAGCTTGCGGTGGTACCGAGGAATACAACGCGTGGCAATGACTCTCGCATTCCCAACGACGGCAACCTCCAAGTCCCGGGGCGGCCCCCGAAGCCGAGCATCGCCGTGTCCCCGCCGCTCCACCACCTTCCCCGACCCCCCTGCAATAAACATCCGCTGGAACCCCCTCCCCTGTTTGGGCCCCGCACCCCATCATCCCCCAGACCTTCCAGGAGACGCGGAGGCGTACACCAGCGGCCGCTGCCTTCGTCCTCCCTCGCGGGGGTCTCCCTGCCGGCACTGCTCTCCACGGGCAGGGCTAGGTGTTTCTGGCCACGGGACACTCGCACAGAGCCATGGCCCTGCTGTTGCGGAGGTGTCCGGGTCCCCCAACCGGGCTCCTCCGCGCACCCCGAGCCCGGGCTGTGACACAGGTGCGTCGCGGCCCCGATGGGCTCTCCCAGTACCCTCGGGGCCTGGCTGGAACACAGCCCCACTGTGCAGCCTTCCCTCCGTCCGCCCTCCGCACTCACCCCTCCGCCAGCATCTCTCCACTCGTCCCTCCCGCGATCCCTCCTTTCCGCCCTCTCCCCGGCCCTTGCCCGGCCCCACCGTCCCTCCCGCCCCCAACCTCTGCACCCCGGCTGGCCCCCGGCGAACCCGAGCTTTCGCGGGGGGCCGCAGACTCTGTAGGGGAGCTGGAGGCGGCTCCGCACGGCTCGGCTCGTTTCGGCCTTGGCACGGCAGCCCGGGATCCCCGCTGAGCCGGGGGGCAGCAAATAACTATCGGGAGGACAGCGGCATCGAGCCGGGGCCGGGACCCCGCAGGGCCGGGAGGCGGCCCCCCTCTCGGCGCACACGGCGCACACAAAGCACACACAAGCACACACAAGCGCACACAAAGCACACACAAGCGCACACAAAGCGCACACCCCGTGTCTCCGACCACCGCTCGCATGAGCAGCCCAGCGGCGGAGCCTCCGACGGGCGGCCCGGGAGGGCGAGCCCCGCGGCCCCGCCGCCCCTGCCCGCCGCGGCAGCACCAGCCGTGCAGCACGGGAAAGGCTGACGCTGCCTCGCTGGTGGCGATTCTGCTGGAGGGATAAAAAAAGATGTTTCGTAGAGGGTTCAACTAAAGGGAAACGCGGACGTTTACGGATTCGTTGTAAGGGTGGAAATTAAGAGGAAATCTCGGCAGGTGAAAAAAGCCTGAAGTTCCCGCGGGTCCTGGGAAAAACGGGGATTTTCTGGCGTTTAATTTGAGAGCGTTATCGATGAGTACTTTTCTTATATTTACAGCCATCCTAGTTATTATTCCAACTACGGCGACTACTAGCATGATTTTGCAACTGACGTTTGTACCAAAATAAACGAATATCTTAAAAAAAACCCAAAAAACAAACAAATGTGTGAACCACGTCTCACCGAAAAAGGCAGACAGTAAAACAGAAAATAGAGCAAAACAGATGAAAGAAAGAAAGAAAGAAAGAAAGAAAGAAAGAAAGAAAGAAAGAAAGAAAGAAAGAAAGAAAGAAAGAAAGAAAGAAAACATTAAGAAAGAAAACATTAAGAAAAATTATAAAACTATGGAAAGAGAAAGGAAGAAAGAAATAAAAAGAAAAGATGAAAGGAAAGGAAAGGAAAGGAAAGGAAAGGAAAGGAAAGGAAAGGAAAGGAAAGGAAAGGAAAGGAAAGGAAAGGAAAGGAAAGGAAAGGAAAGGAAAGGAAAGGAAAGGAAAGGAAAGGAAAGGAAAGGAAAGGAAAGGAAAGGAAAGGAAAGGAAAGGAAAGGAAAGGAAAGGAAAGGAAAGGAAAGGAAAGGAAAGGAAAGGAAAGGAAAGGAAAGGAAAGGAAAGGAAAGGAAAGGAAAGGAAAGGAAAGGAAAGGAAAGGAAAGGAAAGGAAAGGAAAGGAAAGGAAAGGAAAGGAAAGGAAAATAGATAAAGACGGACGAACGAACGAAAAGCCAGGCAGGGAGAGCCCGAGCTTCTCTTCAGCAGCTTTGCCCACCGGAGCAGTTTGGGCTGGGGACATTGGCACCCACTTCCCGCTGCCAGTCGCCGTCTCTGCGCGGGGCCCCGCGGGTTTCGCCGGGGTTCACTGCCCCTCTGCAGCTCGCTGGTGTCTCCGGGCCGCCGAGTGCCGAGCGTGGATTCCACCGGCCCGGCCCGTCAGGCGGCAGCGCGGCAGGTGCGCGGCCCCGCGGGCGCGGCTCGGCCCCGGGCGGCCCCGGACACCTGAGAGCGCACGGCAGCGGCTTCTGCCCGGGCCGCCGCCGGCAGCCGCGGCTCCGCATGGCAGCCGCGCTGTGCTCCGCTGGTGGTCGTGGAAGACAGGAGAAGGAGAAGGAGAAAAGAGAAAAGAAAAGGAAAGAAAAAAGAAAAGAAAAGAAAAGAAAAGAAAAGAAAAGAAAAGAAAAGAAAAGAAAAGAAAAGAAAAGAAAAGAAAAGAAAAGAAAAGAAAAGAAAAGAAAAGAAAAGAAAAGAAAAGAAAAGAAAAGAAAAGAAAAGAAAAGAAAAGAAAAGAAAAGACCCCAAGGAAGAAAGCATCCAAATGAAATAATTGTTTTATAACCAGGCCAATCCTCATGAACAGTGGTTTTGTGTCAGTGACGCTGATGTGTCAGTGAAAACTGGGACTTGTAAGACTCCGTGTGGCGTCTAACTTACGAGCACGGCAGGGAGTCAGTGGGGCTCCATAGAGTCCAGGGGAATGGGACTGGACTCCCATAGCCCTCACAGTCCCCACAACTCCCACGGGCTCCTGCTTGCTAGCCTTGGCTCCGTGTTATTTGCCATGGGGATTTCAGGCTGCTTTTACAGGGTTACTTGCCTGCAGATCCCAAAGTAGAGATCACGCACGGGGAAATTCTCAGAAATAAAACTGTCAGCCACTCTCTCCCAGCACACAGCCGGTGGAGTTTCTCCCTTTCCTCTCTTACTTTTTTTTTTTTTTTACTTCTCCAGGTCCCCACCCTGATAACTGTTCGTGCTTCTCCAGTGAGATATCCATGCTCTCCTGCAGTGCAGCTGCCCTGTGTGGTCCACGGTTTGGGGCTATAAAGTTTTTGGGACCCTCACCCGGCCCCAGAATGCAGAGTTCCCTTGAGAGCTCCCGGGGTGGCCTGGGCAAGGGGACCTGACAGTTGGGCTCATTGTCTGGAGCTATGCCAGGAGCAACCCTCGCTGGTCTGGTTTTGAGTGCACCAGGAGCTACCTCTAAAACCAGTCGCTCTCTGTCACTCCTGTCCTCATTGTTGTTCATTAATGCTGTCAAAAAGCACTGTACGGGACGCTACTCTGCTGCCTGGGGTTGACACACACATCTGCCGTGTGAGAGAATTAGTGCCCATCCCCTCTTGCTTGGAGAAGCTCTTCTCAACTGCCTGCGCTCCCTGGATGCAGGGAAATGGGGCTGCAGACACAGGGTAATGAGCTGCTATTAGTTTGAAAGAAGGATTTCCCCCCTGCCCTGGAGTATTGAGGGGCCAAAAATGGCTTAGTTGAAATGTATTTGTTATCGCAGCACAAATATGGGGAAGAGGGGGAGAGAAGTCCCACAGAGCACAGGACACTGCTGCTATCTGCATCCAAAGGGAAAGCAGCTGCTTCTTGCTAGATTCTTTCTGAAGACCCAGAGCCAGTTTCAAGCCACGCACTTGCAGCCGTGTTGCTAGAGGGAAGGTCAGGCATTTATCCTCAGCTCGGTTGTGGTGGTTGCACCGAAGGTTTATATTCACTCGGTGCCGCTGCAGCATCCTGTGCAGACATTTATTTTGGCTAAAGGCAGCCTGCTTCTCGTTTGGATGCAGTGGCTGAGGCCTGACCCACACAGGCCCCGTGCGCCAGCAGAGCTGCTGTGGCCCTACAGGGTGTCTGTGTGTGGGTTCATTTCCACACAAGGGGGCCCAGATGGCTCCATCCCACAAGAGGCTGCAGTTAGATGAACACTGTTCATGGAGGGGGAGGTCACTGCAGAGCTCAATCACTGTCAGGAGATGTGGTGTCCCCCAAAGCTCCATGCTTGCAGTTGCTGTAGACTGTTCTGTAAGGATTTTTTTCCTTGCAACAACTTTTCTCCTTTTCTGTTAGGCCAGTAAATAGCCCAGACATTCCTTGTTCTACCTCGTCTCCTGTCACAGCAAAGAACAGATTGACATCATTTGCTCTGGAGCTCAGATGTTTTCATGGGGTTTGGTGTGGCAGATGATGATATATATTAATCACTAACATAACAGAGTATGTTAGCATAAACAAATGAACACAAACAACAAACCGCAGGGCTCAGCTTGCTAATGGGAGGCTGCACAATCCACAGGAGATCCCACTGGGATAAACCCTCTCCCTGAATTGCTGGGTGTTAGGTCAGGCCTGCTGCAAACTTAACCCAAGGCATAAGGAATGGATGCTTCAGCCAATGTCAGCTGCTTCCTCAAATCCAATCCAGCATAAAAACTGGCTACATCATGGAGATTTTTCTTCTTGCGTCAGTGCTGGAGCTGAACCCTCTGGATCGCGTCCAGCTGAGAGGCAGCAGGCTCTGCACTGCCACTGAGGGCAGATCACACATGTTAAAGTCTTATGGGAGAGCACAGTCTCTGAGAGCAGAGATCAGACCTGAAGACGAGCCCAGGACCCTTCCTGGAGCCCATATTTGTCTGCAAAAAACCAGAGATGCTTCTACCAGCTGATCCTTTCTCCTTTGCCTCCTTGTCACTTTACTAATTTATGGATGTTCCTGCTCCTAAGGGATTTTGTGACCTGATCATGGTTCTCTGCTCCACTTGCTATTTCCTCATGCCCTGTGGGAAACCTTGTCCCTTTTGAGAGTGCTGTGGTGGGACAGGTGAGGCAGGAGTGGTTCCTTCTGCCTGCCTTCAAAGCCACACCAGTATTACTGACAGCACATCCTTCTCCCCAGGCAGAAGGATTTTGAGGATTTCAGACCGTTGCTCTGACTTCTGCTTCCACCACCCCATCACCAGGCCCTGCTGAGGGTGCTAAAGACAGGCAGGTTGTCTCTACTGGAGCCCAAGGCTGCTGCAACAGGCAGACACTGCAGTCAGAGCCTGCCAGGCACACAGATCAGCTGGAGGGGTGACCAGCCCTGCCTGAAATGTGATGTGTCTTGCACCCTTTGTGCTCCTGCCTGCAGAGTCCTGGCCAGAGACCTGGTACCCCTTAACAGGCATCTCAGGGAAAGGAAGGGGCAGGGACTTCAGCAGCCCTTAAGGAAAACCCTTACAAAATACTTTGTAATTCCTGCACAAGCCCTTTGAAGGGCAATGGTAAGTTACTAAATAAGCACAGTGAAGCAGAGCAGAGCAAGCCTCAGAGCAATCCTGTCTCTGTGGTGCCTCAAGTTCAGCATGGGGTACCTCAGGACTGCTTGGCACACCTAAATCCTGCTGTTTTCATCTCAGTGTCCTTCTGTGCAAACAACAGTGATGATGTTTAGTCACCTTCAGAGAGCTGTTTGGCATTGAAAGGGATCCAGGATAATTTTGGCTTAGTTTTGTATAATTTATTTATTGTATTTTTAGGTTTTGTTGTACAAAGCAACACTGCACCATTTCTAGCTCTTCTCTGATGACATCTTAGTCAGCTTTTGTTCTCCCTACTCATGAATTCCATTTCTCCGGTTTTAGTTGAAATTCCAGCCTGGAACGATTCAGGAATCCACATTGATGAGGATTCTTTACATTTCTTGTTACTTTCTCATATAAAAATTTTAATATAAAAGGTGGTTCAGATCTAACCTGCTCTCTCACAAGTGGCTGCTGCATAAGGAACATCCTCCCTCTTGTCCTACTGGGCTCAAAAACAGGGTTTGGAAAAGACATTTGAAGGTGCACAGTCAGGCTCCTCAGAGGTGAGAATCAGCATGGTTGTTTCCTTCCTCATGGCTTTTGCTGGGGAAACCCTGGCCCTGGTGAAGCCAGCAATGGATACTCACGACCTGTGAAAGGCACAGGTATGAGGGGACCCATAACACACCCAAGCTGAGCTGGCAACTGTCCCTGTGGGGCCACTGGCCCTGGAGGTGAGAGCTCTCTGCCTCCCCCACTCATGGCTCGCTGCAGTCCACAGGCACTTCCCGTGGGCCAAGGCCTGGGAAACACCACTGTCCCTGCAAATAGCACCGAGCGACTGGCACTGAGGGGTGGTTCAGCTTCAGGAACTGCCAATGCTCACGCCTTCCTCTGCGGAATTAGCACAAGGACAGATTAAAGAAAGCCAATTTCCTTTCTCATCAAATCAATTCCTTCTGGGGCAAACAAAGCCACGAGCACAGCGCTCTTGTCCTCCCGTGATCTTGTGGAAGAGGCAGCTTTGGAAAACCCAAGCCCATTTCCTGCTCTGCATGCTGCAGTGTATATCCTCGCCTCAGCCCTGGAAATGCTTTGATGGATATTATTAGGCCCGGAAAGCATTTGGAGCTCCTTTCTTCCGTACGAGCTGAACAAACTGCTACGGGATAAAAGAGGGGCAAATTGGAACGGTCTGTGGATGCTGTAGGCAGGCTGCCTCGCTAAGGGAGCCCATGTGCTGCTGTCTGTGATAGGGACAAAGCAGCCTTGGGGCCAGGGCTGCTGCCAGCCCCTGGGGGGGACATCTCTTTCATACTCTCCTGCCAAAAGGCAGAGCTGTAGTGGGGCATCACCAAAATGATGGCAGTAAAGCCTGATCCCTCCTAACTGCATCCAGCTCTACCCAAGACTTTGGCCCATTCTTAAATCCATATACCAGCTCCAACAAATCTCATTGCCTACCCCAACACACCCTCATCAAATCCTACAAATGAGGGGAACCAGCTTTTCTCCCCTCTCACAATGACCATTGCCCACCCCAGGACAGACTTGCTCATTCTTGCTCAGCTTTCCAGACATTGGGAACAGAGCTATCTCACTGCTCTGAAAGGGAAAGTGCAAAAGCAAAGCAAAGCCAATCCTTTGCTTTCAGAGGGACTGGAGCTCTGAGCGGTGTTTCGACACTAACACAGTCAAGAAATGACAGTGAAGAAATCTTGGGGAGTGAACAGCACTTGTGGTTATTGGTGAAATCCCATATTAGTAGAAAGGTCTGGTAAATGGAAGCAGGAGTCGCTCTGACTACAGCATCTGTTGGATGTGGAAAGTGGTTATGACTCTCTCCAAATACAATGCACATGTACTGGGGAAAATGACTGCTACAATAACAGGAATAAATCTTAATAGAGACTTGGGTGATAACAGACACCATAGGGGAGTTATCAAAATGAAAAACATATGGCAGCGTCTCTGCCAGACCTGCATGGAAACCCCTTGGAAGGACTAGCAGAGCTTGTACCTGTAAACTAAAAAAGAGCAGAAGACACAGTGGCAGGGGAACAGGGCTGAGGGAACCACATAAATTCTGTCAGCATGCCCTCCTCAGAAGAGCAGTGGGGGTCTGGGGTCAGTGTCCTGCAGCCCATCTCCTTGCTGGACAAGTCCAAGTTTAAAAGCAGCCTGGTCTGACAAATTCTTTCCCACTTCTCAGGTTTGGCAAGGCAAAAGTCTGCAAGTCAGGCTGGACAGGAGCCATTTTTTATTGTGTTCAAACAAGACCTTGACCTGCACTGCTTATTAGCATTAGATCTCATTTTCTTTGCCTCTTGGCAGCAAGTAAGGGTAAGGATGGCAGAGAAGGAATAGTGGAGGAGCAAACTCAGGGCCCTGGAAAGTTCAGGCACAACCCTGGCAGTGAGGTCAGGTTGGATTTGTTTTCCTGCATTTATAGGAGCTACAAACTGAGCCCAGAATTCATGGTATGGCAAAGAACAAGCAAACGGGAAGCTCGGCTGGAACTGACAGTTTCTTGGCAGGAAGCAGCAAGAGACAGGACAGTGCAATGTTAAATGAACTTGCACCTTTTCCCCAGCACTTCAGTGTTTTCAGCAGAGGTGAAACCACAGATTAGCCAGAATACAGATACCCAGCTTCGTTTTGCTCAGGAGCAGCCTGGCAGGTGATGGATAAACATAAGCACAGCAGATACAGAGCAGGTTGGTGTGAGATGTGGTTACTGTTAGTCTCTTAGGTCTGCAGGAAGGGAGCAGGAGGCATTCCCAAGATGCCTAGAGCAAGGCGAGGTGTCCAGATTCTGCTGATCCCATACTTCGGGGTCAGGAGCAGGGTATGAGGATTGGTTCCTGGGTACCAGCCACTGCTCCTTGATTCTGTTAAAAGATTGGTCCCACACCAAGCCCTGACTGTACTGACTCCCATGGCCATCCAGTACTAAAGCAGAATCCAGGGGCAGAGGGAGAGCCTTGAGCAGGCACCATCACCTCCTCTTCACTCTTAGAGGTGACTGTGTAGGCTACCATCATCCCATCCAGTGCCAACTTGACAACTGGGGATTAAATAGTGGAAAATTCAAAAGACAGCTGAGGATGGGGCTTATATTAGTCAAGACACTCAGGCACGCTAGCTTTAGCTGACCAGGGTCACCAGCAGTAAATAGAGATAATGTTATGGTAATGGAAAGAAGATGGAGGGCAGGAGGATGACAGAGCAGACCCTAAGTGCTAAATGCTTCTATGAGGTCAGGGACTTTGCCCCTGGCTGTTATTATTTTAATTGCATCCTAAATCTGCAGCCACTGGTCAGAGCAGGTGTCTGAGGACAGGGCATGGATCTGCTCTGATGCCTGCCACAGCCAAGACTGAGCTGAAGAGAGAGTTAGATGTGATATTTGTTACACCAAGCATCCACATTTATATAATCCAGGGTTAGTAACCCTGAACGACTTGTTTGCTCACAACCAAAAATCATTCCTGTCCCAGGGATGAGCAAAGAGGAGCCTGAAGCTCTGAGCTGGTCTATTCCAGTGTCAGAGGGGCATATCCTGTCTGTTTCCCTCGGGCGGGGGTGGGACTCACTCATGCCCATGGCTTGGTAGAGTCACTGGGACAAGACCCAGGGACAGGCAGAGACTGTCTGACCCCAGACGGGCTGCAGATGTCTGGTTTTGGCTCAAGCAAATGTACATCAGGCAAGGCAAAAGAACTCGGAGATCAAACAGCATCTTTATGCTAGTCCTGAGCAGAAGAGTTGTTTTATTGCATGCTTAGCCACAATAAACCAAACAATAAAGTAATAATAAATGGTCACAAAAAATTATTTCAGAGTCCATAAAACAAAAACAGTGTAACAAGGACAAATTAATTGTTAACACTCCTCCTCTTCCCTGTCCCATAAAACCTGTCGGGTTTTACAGGTGATGGGTGAACGCCAAGCTCCCCTAGCCTTGTGAAACTGGCAGTATGATCATTGCTGTCTTTTGCTGTGAGCAGGGTGACAACTCCTAAACCCCATTGCCACTACAGCCCAAATTCCCACTTCTGCTGCTGGCTGGGGACCCATGCACAAGGCTGTGGGCTGCTCACAGCTGTGGGACACTGCCCACACCATGTTTCTCCTCCATTGAAGCAGGGAGTGCTGTGGTCCTGTCAGGAGCCAGGCAATGAAACCACGGGATGTGTGCTGAGCTCTCGCACTGAGCAAACAAGGCTTTCTAAAGGTTTAGAGGACCACCTTCATGAGCAGAATGACCCCCCCATGTTTAAACCAAACAATCTTGACCTCTCTATGAGTCTTAGCCACATAAAAGCTCACCTCTTGGACTCTCCATTAGGTTTTATGATGTGCTTCCATATTTAAATGGACATGACTCACACCAGGGTTTCTGCCGTGCATGTGAAGGAAAGAAAAGATGAATGCCAGATGTTACGTATGAGTTACTTCAGGGAAAAAAAAGAAGAAAAAGGAGAGAAAAGGAAATGCTGGCTGGATTTTCCCAGCTCCTTCTGCACAGGTGAGCACAGACTGGTATTTGACTTTTCTTTAAAAATGCTGCCTCCGCAGCCTGGCCACACTCCTGGCTGCTCTGCAAGCACACAGCCCCCCCAGTTCGCCCTCCTCATAGCAGGGGCTTCAATTTTCTGTCAAAAGTCTTCTGGCCAAACCTGGCAGCTGTCATCACCTCCCTGTTTATTTGTGGAGCAGGAAGGGGCAGGAGGAGGAGTGGAGAAGGGGTGGAGGGCTGCCCCTCTTTGGGGTGACACATTCCTTCACCCAGAAAACTCCGGGTAAGGCAGGCAGAACAGCCGGGTGATGCAGAAGAGCTGCACAGGTGGGGTGGTGTGGGTGGTGTGGGGAGGATTCTACCCACTGCAACTGCAAAAGCACCTGACAAGCTGCCTGCCATCCCCATGGGCTTATGGCTGCTTTCTTCTGGGCTCCAGAGGCATGGGTAGGTAGGAAGGGCTGAGCAGCAGATTCCCTTTACAGCCTTGCTCCTGCCTCTCTGAAAGGACCTTCTGTCCCCACACAGACCCCCTGCATGTCATTGCCTTGTCCAGTCTGCTCTCAGTGGGCTCATCTGGCACATTCTCACATTCCCACCTCCGGGGGACAATGGCAGAGCCTCTGCCCAGGCGAGCATGGAACTGGCAGGCTTGTGCCACAGGTCAGCCCTTTCCTGCACTCTGTTCTGTACACACAGAGCACGAAGCACAGCCATGACCACACTGAAGTCATGGCCAACAGATCCTGCTCTCAGACTCTCAGCACCACCCATGGTGAAAGAAGGATCACTCCACCCATTGCATCTGCTCCAGAATAGGGAGATACAAACCTTAAAAACCTAACTAGCCCTTCTCAGGAGGCTCCTCCTGGGTGGAGGGGCGATGCTCCATGTGGTCTCTTCTCCCTACAGAGGGCTGGGGGACTGACACATTGTCATGAAAGGGGTTCTGCTGTTCCCAACCAGGGCGGGCTGTCCCTCTGCAGACAGATGAGGCTGAAACTCCACACTAAGAATATGTAAGGACATTAAGCTGTTGGAACTAAAGGATAATTTGAAAAGTATTTTTCTTAATACTAGCATTAGGTTTCCCCAGCTTTGCAGTTGGTAAAGAGAAAAAGAATGTCCTTACTAAGGGAAAGCAAGTGAAAGCTGAACCAGAGAGGAATTAGGGGGTGGTGGATGCTTGGAGCTGGGTCCCCTTGCTTAGCTCAGGGTGCTGATCATGCTTGGTGCAAGAACGTCTGTTCTCACCCCAGACCTGCAGGAACAGCCTAAGGGGTCACTGGCTTTGCCTCAATGGCAAACTACAACATGCCAAGAGGGAAGTAACATGGTCACACTGTCCTGGGAGCAAGAGCATCTCTTCAGCATCCTGCCTGCACCAAGGGTAGGGCTGCACTCCCACTGAGACCCTGCAAATATTCAGGTTAAGCAAAACGTCTGTTTTTTTCAGAAGTGATGAACTGAGAGACTTTTCATCTTTATATCAAACAGAAAGTCCCCTTGGGTACCTGCTGAGCTCTGCAACTTCTTTATACAGCTGCTGAGCGACTCAGTCATGAATAGAGAGCACAGAACTCTGCAACCTTTACTTCTCATTTTTTGGTGTCTGTCTTTAGCTGGGTAGATTAGTGCAGAGTTTATGAAAACAGGAGATTTGCAGCTACAGCAGCTGCAAGTGGTGTCTGGTGAGTTTTAGTTCTCAGCACCATCCTGTTCCCATCCCTGCAGGGATGGCAGCCCTTCCTGACGCTCTGGGCCTGGTGAGTCACAGCCCTGTGATGCAGCCTCTCTGCATTCCCACCTCTGCCCTTGCAAAGGTCCCGGGGCTGCAGGCTCTGCACTTGCTTCTCCCTGCCTCTGCCACCACAGGCCAGAGCAGCAAGTAGGATGTGGGACCCAGTGCTGTATCCCGAGCTCCTGAGCGCAGAAAACTTGGAAACTGGCAGCTCAGAGATCATGAGGAGGCATCAGAAGAGCCCATGTTCCTCACAGAGGAATTCCTGTGCCCTTGCAACATGCCTGTGTGAACGAAGGCAGGAAAATTAGCTGCAATATGGCTTTTTGTGATCACAGAGATATTGCAAAAGGAAGGAAAATAAAAAAAGGTTCCGTTTTCCTCTCATTCCCCTTCCCCACCTCACTGGAAAGACTCAGGAAGTACCCAGCCATCAGGAACAATGTGAAAAAAACCCAGTACCATTTTCCCTGGTGAACCTGGCAGGATCCCAAGCAGGGACCATAACAGCCAGCGAGAGTGAGGCTCCCTCATGCCTCTCCTGGAGAAACAAGTGTTGGGCGCCTTCATTTCACTTTCCTCCTCACCTTTTGTGGAGCCCTGCTACCATGTCCCCAGCATGATAAGGAGGGATGTCTCCTTCTGCCTGGATATTCAGAGTGCACCTGCAGCAGCAAGAGCTGGTTCACCAATGAGCTCCCTGCCTCTGGCATGAGCAAGAAGTCATGGTTTGCTGAAGGACACATCCTGGTCACTCCATCAGCCTCTTTAATTTCCAACTCTTCCCCAAAATGCCTTTTAATTGAGCATCAAGGCTGCTCAAAACTTTTCTCATCCTGAACCACTAGTGTAGATGCAGACTGTGACAATGGCCAGGGCACTTCCCTGGGAACATTCATCAAATTTTGCAAGAGCTGCAACCACAAGAGTGTCTGGGCAGAATCAAATTTACCACAAGCCACGTTCCTTCCCTTCCTGCCCTGCCCATCTGGCACAGCTGGGGGAGAGCACAGGCAGAACTGGATGCCTGGGGTCACAGCTCTTGTTCATCCCTAACAATGGGGTGAGGGAGAGGTCTGTGGCCCAACGCATCCCCATGCTGGGAGTGGGGACAGCCCAGGATACCGAGGAGCATCTGTGCTTTCAGAGAGCACATTCCTAGGACAAGACACCATGGCATGGCCTCCTCCAGGGCCTCATGCATCCCCTGGGCTTGTGTGCAAATGCTGTGCTTCCCCAAATAGACACTTTTCTGGGAATGTCCCACTGCCCCGAGGAGGCTTGGCTGGTTGGCATCAGATGACCAAAGCTGTTGCGTGCTTCCATTGTTCCCCAAGGCAGTTATTAATAGAGCACTGTAATAATAGAGGATATTTATAAAACACCTCTGTGCCTGGGAATCCAGAACAATCTGCAAACCTGTGCAGGTCTGTGTGTCAGCCCTGAGCCTCTTTGGTGATTGTTACAAAGAGAAAGTAAACCCTATATCCCACTGAATGGCATGACAAATTCACAGGCTGGAGGGGCCACTGAAAAGGTCTGGTGTAAGACGTGAGCACCAGCACTGTGGTCCTGCAAGAGTGCAGGGGACAGCTCGGGCCCAGCCTCCTCCCTGCCAGCAGAGCAAAGCAGGAGAAGAGCAGGAGTCATAGGTGCTCTTTCTCTGGTCCCAACTTGTGGGCAAGAGAGATGTCACTAAAGAAATTAAAGTAGATACAGTCCATGCACAAGCTCCCCAGGACTATGCAGGGGGTGAGGGGTGCAGCTGGCAAGGAGGCTGCACTGGTGCAATTGCCTTTTATGCTGAGTTTGATTAGGAGTGTGATATACATATATATCATATTGTAATTCGTGTTTTGTATAAAATAAGTCTGCAAAATAAACGAGCCACAGGTAACGGCAGTGATTGCCTCAGAACTAGGTAAATTAGCCGGACTGCTACCGATAAGCACCTATCTCCTGGGGAAGCCTGGAAACTCACAGGAGAGCAGCATTTCCCGAGAAACCCATCACCAGGACTGCATTCCCCGACTCTGGTTCCCGTAAAGATGAAATCAACCACCTAAAAGCAATACACAACGGACACAAAATCTCGTCAAGGAGCAGGAAGGACTTTGTCTTGTGTGGACACCAGAGCTGAACTTGAAAGAAACAAAGGACTGTCCCGCTCCAGGCTATGAAAAACAGTATAAAAAAGATGCCAACCAAGATGGCGACGTGAACACTTGGAGAGTTTGAATCATTGTGTGTTCACCTGATGCCGACCCCGGGCTTGGCATTGTACTTTTTGATTGTGGCTTTCCAGGACCGTATTTTCGGTCACGAAAATAAAATCTGCCAATTTAACCTTTTAATTCGGTTTGATTCGTTTATTACCTACAACAGGAGGATCCATTTGCTGCCCTTCCTGACACCTGGGCTGCAGAGACCAATAGCAAACTCTGGTGACAAGGCTGAGGATCTGTGCTTAAACAGTGGAGTTTCACACTTCCAGAAACCTGTGCAAACCTACCAGGCCCTGTACACAAGAATGCACACTTTTGCTTAGCTTTATAGAAGGAAAAATCAAAATGAGGTGCAGGATTCAGCTAGAGCAAGGCCAGACTCTCTGTGCATCATGGGCTGGGGTGAGGTGCAGAGCCACACACTGGTGGCTCCTCCACACACAGCCAGGATGGGGACCGGACAGAGAGGAATGCAGATAGCCTTGTTGTTGGGCTGTTCCATCAGGATCATAAAACCAAACAAATCCAGTCCTCCCCCCAGCCTCACTTGAGGAATTAGAGAAATGAGGCCATTTATGTCTTCACATGGGCGACTGAGCCTGGCAATAACCTTTGGTCACTTCGAAGCAGGGCTGGATTTGAAATGTGAACCAGAGACCAGGAGGTGAAAACCTCCATATCCCATTACAAATCTCTGGGGATGCCGAAGGCCTGTCAAGCCACAGTGCTTTGCTGCTTATTTATTACTATTTGTCTATGATTGTAGCCATTGCCAGGGCTGGTGTTACTGCTTGGGCAGTGGGCAGCTGCCTCCAGGGCCAGCCTGTCTCCCAGCAAAGCCAGGGACCCTGGGACTGGAGTGGTCAAGGTATCACAACTGTTGGAAAAACACATTGGTCCTTTTGTGGCAGCAAGTACAAGCACAAGCATCACAGTAGGTGACACAGTCCCTGGTGACAGCCATGAGGAGGTGAATGAACCCTTTAAGGTAATGAAGTTTACAGCCCAACACAGTAAGGGATCAAGGTAAAAAGCCCCTGAGCCATAATGTAGTGAAAATAGTTCTACATAAGATATATTCAGTCTTGTAAACTGGCTTATTCACAACCAGAAGCACTTGCTGTTTGATTATTAGTGGTCTAAGATACAAAAATCCTCTGTCTGCCTTGAGCTTGTCCTCTGAAACAACTGCACAAGATCTGCTTTATTCACAAGTGGCTTGACTGACTTAAGTCTTCTTTTATCCAAACAGATCTCTAACCCATTGAGTAATCATGGCTTCATGAGAAAAGCAAGTTGGAGACAGCATGCATTTCTTAAAAAAACCAAAACAACCTATCTCTCTGTAAACAGAGAATTTCCTTCCATCCCTTTTAAGCCTGCTTCACCCCACTCCTCTCCACTAATCGTCTTATTTCTACTTTTGTGGTCTAAGAGGTATCAGATAATTTTGCAGATCAGAAGCTAAGGCAGGCCCCTGGGTGGTCAGAGAGAGCCTCCCCAGAATGGCTTTGCTGGCTCTGTCCTCCAGACAGGTTCCCACAGCTCAACAATGGGATTTGGAAGATGTTTCATAGAAGAAGTTTTAGCACCCCTGTGTGGTATCGCTCTGCTATGTGAGAGCTGAGCAGCACAGGGAAATTCTGCCTGAAGCTTCCAGGAGTCCACAGCAGGCTGGGTCTGCTGATGGAAATGTGACTCTGTTAGGAGGCCAAGCCCAAGCCATTTCCCAATTACCAGTTCAGCCTCTGGGGAAAGCCACAAACCCATCTCCCAGCAGGGATGGGCATCACAGGGCTCTCTCAGATGGAGCTCCTTAGAGGTACAGAAACAGGAAAGAGGACAGTGTGTAGAGAGCATGCAGGAATAAACTCACATAGATCCATGTGTCTGGCTGTGACATTGAATGCTTTACAGCAGAAGTGATGATAATTAATTTGCTTATGATGTGGGACAGCTGATGAATGTGCTGATGCTGTCAGGATTCAGTGAAGCTGCATTGATTTTCATGCAGACTCAGGGGCTTTGTTTATGATGATGGGTTAGTTCCCAACGTGACCATGGTGATTTAGGAGGTGGAGCCCCATTTTCAACAGTGAGAAAGTATTTAAGTTCATGTTTGCTGAGTACCCACAGGTTTGCCTGTGGTATCCAGAAGGTATCCAGACACTGGCTGGTGATGGAGAGAGGCAACAACGAGCAGTGAAAATTAATAAATCAGGGTAATACTGGTCCTGACCTGCTGACTGGTTTACTAGTTTCACTGGGTACTATCTGCATTTAATAGGAACCCTTACACATTTCTGCAGATGTGATGCAGGCTGTCAAAATGCTTGTACTCCCTTGAAAATTCACCAAGAGTGCATTTCTCCCTGAATCTTGGTGGGATTTATGCTAAGTGTGTTAACACCAGCCAAGAAGCTGCATTTGTCTAGGGTCTAGCTGAAGTGCATTAACTCCAGGTGCAAGCAGAAGTGTGAAAAGCAGCTCAGCTGATGGGAGGGAAGGTGTGTGTTGATGGTGCCAGATCCCATGTCCATTCTCAGCCCTTTGCTATGGGGAAGCTCCTTTGCCCTCAAGGCTGTCCTGCTCGGTGCTGCAGCATGTCCTGGGAACAGTGCTGTCACTCTGAGCAGCTCTCCAAGTCCCTGCTGCCAGCAGAAAGAACCTGTGAGGGGTGAAACAGTGCCAAGTGCCTGCTGCTCAACAGAGAAAATATATTCTGAGGGCTATTCATCAAGGATAAAACTACAGAAAGAGAAATACAGGACTCTAAGGAAGTGCAGTGCAGGTCTAGAGCTGAATAATGGAAATTCCCAAGAATTTGGAATTTGGGGCTTGCTGGTGGCTTCACACACAAAGTTAATCCAATAAAGTGAATTGTCTGTGCAACCTTTCCAGAACACAGCCTTTCCTTCACCAATAGGATTATCTTTGGGACCAATCATTGTATGCAATGCTGAATTATTCTGCCTTGGTGCACTATCAGCTGAATTTCCTATTTTCCATTTGCTTTCTTTAGCAGAGCATGTTGTGGCCAGCCTGAAATGACAACTTTAGTGAACACACAACAGAAAGTTTTAGCTTCCACTGAAACACAAGTTAGTCAAGTATAAATAGTGTGTATGCTGTTTATGGTCCTAAAACTTAGATTTGCTTCTAGTTAAAATTACACATGTGTTCCACGTGTTTGTTTTTGTTACTTGTGTCAGGACTAGAATTCAAAATACCTAGGACTACATAACAGCTTTGGGAATATCACATTTTCAGCCCAATGGCTGGGTTTTGCTGTAGTGATTTTAGACTTCTTGAAAACACGGGAAAAGAATCAATTGGCAAAGTAGAAAAAATTAAATGTAAAATCTCTTTGAAAGAATCTGAGTATACAGCGGTTGCAAAATAATCCACAGAAACGTCTTTTCTTGGTGTTCCTTTGCTGAAAGCACTTCTTCAATGCCAGGTTTAGAAACTTCCACTTTATTTCATGCTCTGATGAACCTACAAGAGTTTTGTCTGCTCTGAGGTGAAGCACTGTGCTGTGCCAGAAGAGGCAAGAAGTCTACAGATGAGTAGAGGCAGGAAAACATGCTCAGCTCTTAGTGCAGCTCTCTTATTGCAAAGAGAGGAGTTCCTGGCACGACAAGTTACTCTGAGTCCAAAAGCTTGTCTAAACCTTGCCTTTGGCATGGCACCTGAATTAGCTTTGGGCTCTTTTACTGAAAATCTGAGTGCTTGCAAAATCTTTTGCCCAAGGCCCAAGGTTGCCACAAAGAACCTCTGGGTCCCTGTGGTAGCCTGGGCATTAGCCTGACTTGTCCAGTTTGTGGAGAGAATGGAGCGTTAGCAGGTGGCCAAACTGATGCTATCAAATCTAAGTGTCAGATTCCAGGGGGAACAGCCTGCCCTGGCAAGGACAGCAGGCTGGGATGGGTGCTGCTGTCACTGAGCAGGTTTTTGGCTTAGCAAGTTCAGCAGGCATCTGGAAGGTATTCACAGAGTCTGTGGGGGGCTGACTGAGACAAATTTGACCTCCAGCAGGTAGAGAGCATCAGGGAAGTGTTCTGGTTTTACTGTCACATCCAGTAGGAAAAGCTTAGTAGTTTAGGGAGCAATGCACTGTGTGTCTTTGAGCAGGAGTTTGGCAGGGAAGGCAGGGCAAAGAGCTGCTCAGCTGGCTCCAGCTTCACTTAGAGAGTTTTTTAATCAAATGAAATCCAGGGGGACAATGCCCAAATAAAATCAATGTTAGCTATGGCTGAAGAGAACAAGAGTTTGTGGGAGTAATTTGGGGCTCCAAATAAGGGGTCTCACGCTGGTTTTATGTCAGGTGTAACTGTCCCAGGACAGATTCCATCACAGTCCCCACAGGGCTTTGCCCACAAGACCCTCCCTGCAGATGATGGGAGAACAAGTACAATGAGGGATAATGACAGATTTTCAGTGTATTTCTGAATGTCTTGGTTTAACTTCTTCTGCCTGGTATTGTAAGGGCATCTTTGGACATGTGACTCTTCATCTTAAGTGTTTGCACTGCCTCCAACAGGCACGGTGGGTGCTCACCATGGAGACATCAGATTCCATTTGAAGGCCAAATTGAAGTGTGGGTAATTACATTTCCCCATTTAAACTGCTGGCCAGTCTCAGCTGGATAAAATGTTCCCTTCCTAGCTGGAACTGTTGCCATGTCCTGGGAAACAGCTGCTGTGACAAAGTTAGGGGTCAGCTGCTGTGTGGACAGGACTGATGTATCGGTGGCACACAGCCGTTCAAGCCCAGGTACCCGAATGGCAGAAGCCACTGCTACCAAGGGCTCGCTGGGAGCCCCAAGAGCTTTCTGGGTTTTGGTTGAACAGCTTGAACCAGTGCCTGGCTGGTGAGAGAGTGGAGGGATGGAGAAAGGCTCAAAGTCAAGTGCAAGTGGGATTTGTGAGGCTGGGTAAGGGGCTGTTGCTGCCTGAAGCACTGCCTGCAGTGCTTGATTTGGGACCCTGACACCAGTTGGGTGCCCATGCTATTCAGAGCATGCCAACTGCACAATATGATTCTGACATGGCTAAGTCTGCAAATGAGACCAAGTCCAAAGACATCTGAGCCAAAGGCAAGCTGAGTCAATAGCCCAGCTTAGGAAAAGCTGGTGAAATACAGACTTGGCCCTTTTCCTTCCCTGCTGCACTGGTGAAGTGCACAGTCTCTCAAGTAGGTCTTTATAGCCGATCAAAGCGCCTGTGTGGCTTTTCAGGGGGTTGAGCTTCCACTCACAACCCAAGGTCCAGTTTAATAATGTAGCTTGTTAAATAAACAAGTGGATATGCGGAGCCCCAGCACTGTGACGATGGAGAAGATCCGGTGTTCTCTTCCCACTCCAGAGCCAGCTGTTGATGGACATCTGTCTGTAAAACATTGGGCCTTTTATTGTTTTTAATGCAAGAAATGCCTTTTCCTGGAGACCACCACTGAATACTGCTTTGCTAGAAAGGCTCCTTCACAATCCAAACAGAGAGCAAGTGAGCATAGAGGATCCATTACCCAAAAACTCAACAAAATCTTCCTCACCCATGAAAAGTGTATGCACAGCGGAGGATGATCTTGGGGATGGGGCTTGGAAGAGGGGGGAGCTGTTCCTGGAGGGTGGTGTTCTGGGACTCGCCAGAGGAAAATACTTCCATTTTTCTATCCGATAACTCTACTGCCTAGCTAACAAAAATAATCCCTTATTAAAGATAACAGGAATCCTGTTTGTATAATGCATTCATTGAGATTGATGTGCTTCCAGTTTTCAGAGTTTCTATACCTTCAGAAAGACTAAAAGCCACAATATCAGCATGATGATGGGGACAAGCTCTTTTGCAGACACAGTTTGGGTTTATGATTTTGTGTGTGCTTTTGAATTGCAGACTTAAATTTGATCTCAGCCATCAAAAGAGAGTTGTCAAGGTCTTAATCTGCCTGAACAGGTTGTCCATTCAGCCTTGCATTGTAGCCAAGGGGTGCATATGTGTAACCATCTCTTTTTACCCAGGACATGGAGCCACATATATGAATTCTCATCCTTTTATTAGACCAGAGATTTGTTTTATTAAGAAAACATGGAAAATGCAAATGCCAGTAATATATTCCTTTAACTGAGCCAAATTCTATATTCTCTCATGCTCTCAGATACCTTCATCAACAGTATTTTGTCTAGTGTGCAAAAAGCATAGTGGGCTCTTGGAGAAAGAAATTTCAGCAGAGCCACTACTACTACTGTTTCCCAGGGGGCTGCCCCAGAGCCCCTTTCTGTGGGACAGAGGCAGCCAGAGGGTTACAAAAGCACTGATTCTGCCACAAGTCACCTAGAGTCCCGTCCATACTGGCACATCTGTTTTGTGTGGGAAGAAGTGATTTCAGCCTGACAGGTAAAATCTTACATTCTTACAGATCAGTCCTGGAGGATTCATCAGTGGTAAGATAGATGCTAATTGCTGATGAGAAATGGTCCTCCAGAACTGGCAAAGGCCTCAGCTCTGAGGTGCTAAATAACCCCAGTGCTTTTCTGGCAGGAAAGCAAAAAATCTGCTTTTGTGTAATGGTCAGTAGAGGAGAACTCAACCGGAGCAACCTGGAGTAAGCAGAGGGACTCCCAGGGAGAAGGTTAATGCAGGGGCTGGTTTAAAGATTCACAGGACTGTGATCCATTTTTGTGCCTGGAAAAGTTCTGCTTCAGGATAGGAAAGTTCCACCCATCTCATAATAGCTTTAGTTTTCCAAACACAATTTAATGTCATCAAAGATGAGTTCACCCTTTATCTCTTCATGGCTGAAATTGCAGCTGAGTGACATTCTCACATTATGCAGGGACAAGTGCAGCAGAAATTCCTCCAGCTGAGGAACGCTAAATTGCAGGGTCACCTTCTCAGTGTGGTGAGGAGATCCCCTTTTGGATCCCACCAAAGGCAGGTTTGAGAGAGGCCTCAACTCACATGGTTCCATCCTGGAACTTGGCTCTTCCCTACGAGCTCCCTGTGAATGGCAGGACCATGAAAGCACAGAACTTGGATATCCATCTCCCAGATTCTTTCATTCCTGTTTTCCATAGATGAAAAGCATAGTTTCATCCTGGTAACACCCAGGAGCTGGAATGTTTCAGCCTGGAGTTATTTCTTTTTTTTTTTCTTATGAGCAGTGATAAAAATAACCCCCAGGGAAAAAAAAAATCAACCCTTGAAGGCCTGACACAACCTTCACCCACAGGAGCACTAGGGCTGACAATACATAATTAAGATCTGAGGTGTCACCAAGAAAAATAGGAAGCAGCCAAAGAAAAAAAGGGTCACCACAAGCTCACTGTAAACACCCTTGCTTTGCATGTATCTTGGCTATGCTGATGTGATTGCTAGCAGGCCAGTGTGACGCTGCATTTTCACTGCTACAGGTATTTATTTTACACTCTGGCTCTGAGTCTGAGCCTCTGAATGTAAAAACAATCAGAAGGCTGAAGTGTAAATTCTCCCTGCTGATTTATTTACTGTTGTGTTTTTATAGCACCACATGGCTCTAAGTTTGCACTGGGCCCATTCAACCAAAACCCATGTCATACACTTCCAGAGAAATGAATGACTTTATAAATTCTCTACAATAATAATCCCACATACAGGAATGCATGCAGAGAACACCCAGACGGGGCTGGAATGTTTTAAGAATATAATATTGTGCTTTTTTGGTCAGGGAAACACATTTCTCTCAGGAATATGTGGTGTGGCCCAGGCTCCAGCCCTGTCTGCCTACCACCTGTAATAAGCCCTTTGGGAGATTTTAGTTCAGGCCACCCAAACTGTGAGCTGGGCAAAGAGACATCAGCACTACGAAGTTAACAGCCTTAATGAAGCCCGGCCCAGAGGAGACTCAAAACATCCACTGTAGGGGAAAAAAAAAAGGAAAGAAAGAAAAGGCTTTGATAGGAAAAACATCTGATCCATGTTCTCTAATCTTTGCTTTGTTAGCTAAAGCATCTTTAAAGGGTTTAATACCCCTGGAACAGGGATCTCATTCTCTCCCCTTCAGAAATACCAATTAGAAGACCAGAAAACTGCTTCCAGAATGGGGGGACTCTAAAAGAAATTAACTTTAGCTTGAGTGATCTGATTGCCTTTTTTTCACAAGCTATTTTTTTCCCCCTGTTGTGTGGGTGAACAACAGTTTTCTCCTGGGAGAGAAACCAGCTCCACGTGCCAATACTGCTGATGGAAAAGGAAGGCAGTGAGGCAAGGAGACAGGGAAAATGTACCAAATAAAGGGACAAGAAAACAAGAGGGCTTACTTTCTAAATACGACAGGAATGACACTTTTCTGGTGTGGCAGCCTGAGGAGTGAGTGTGATGTACACTGGCAAGAGGGAAGCAGCAGGCTGGGTACCAGCACCCAGTCACCAGCTGCGGGCAGGATCAGTGCAAGGCCCCTCCAGCCCTGGCAGTGGAGGCAGAGAGGGGTCAGCTGGGCTGGGCAGAGGTGCTGCTGATGGCCACAGATGACATTGTCTTTGCACTGCTCTGTGGGAAGAGGAAACCTTCCTCAGAGTCTCGTTGGGAGCACATGGGCAGGCACAGTCCATGTCTTTGCAGCACAGCTGATGGCCAAGGGCTGTGCCTTGGTGCAGCACAGTAAGGCCAGCTCAGTTGTGCTGCCAGCAAACCTGGTCACAGAACTCCTGGTGACATGCTGGGGACTGTGGGCCATGCTTGCTCCTGCCCCAGGGCTTGGTGGTGGCAGCAGAGGCGCCTCTGCAGCCTGTGGGGCTTGGCCAAGGGGCAATCAGCAGGTCAGTGTGTCCGTGCAGCCAGGCTGGAGCTCTGATGGTGACGGCTGTCCTCCCTGATGCCACCCTCCCTCAGGGCAGCCCTCCCTGCTGGGCCATCCTGCAGCCCCACTCCAGTCACAGCTGTTACCAATGATAAGCCCTCTCATCTCCATAGACCCGGCTAACCCAGAGCCTTAGAAGGGAAACATCTGAATAAGCTCCTGGCTCTGTTCATGAAATTCCTGGAGATAGTCCATGCTAAGATCTTTTTCTCTGTAGCTGAGTATTTTCCTTTGCACCTCAGGGATGTTACAACAGCTGTTTGTAAACAGTTTGCATCCAAAGTTAGCAGAAGGGTGAGTAGAGGAATCATGTATCAACTTTGTCCTCTTGAACATCTAAAAACTGTTGCTGTTACATTGGCAGTGCCACAGCAGATTTAAGAAGTCAGTTGAAAAGGCCAGTAGCCATCAGGGAACCACCCATGCCTGCCCACACACAAGCAGGCTGGAGCAGGACTGGGGGATGCAGCCCTGAAGGTGCTGCTGCTGGAGGCACACACAGCCTCTGCTTGGGATGAAATTCATCTCAGAGCCTGTGGTCAGCTAGAATATAGAAGGAGGTTTTCTGGGGAAGGAAGGAGGTAGAGGCTGATAAGAACTGTTGGAGTGAAGAAGCTGCAGGGCAAGTGTGTGCTGAGCATTGACCACTTCGGAAAACCTGGTGCTCCTCTGCAAAATGCTAAGGTGGCCGTGAGATGGCATAAAGCTGGGCTTGAGCCTAAGCCCTAACACTGCTCCCCATGCTCCCTAACCCTGCACAGTATCCAGCCTTGGAAATAAGGTAGTCCTTCCCTGATCCATTTCCACCATGTGTCCCTGCTCTGAGACAGCTGAGTTTTGTATTGAAAAGAGAAAACAAGCAAAAAACAAAAACAAAAACAAAAACAACAAAAAAACCCATAAACAACAAAAACAACAACAACAACAACAAAAACACACCGAAACAAAACACCAAAAAAACAAACAAAAAACAAAAACACAACACCGTAATGGGGGAAGGATAAAATCTTGTCATTACTGCATATAGGATATCTGTGTTTCTGAAAGGTTTTTGCTTTCCTACTCAGTCCTGTTACCACAGTGATCCCTGGAGACCTCATCTGGTGTAAAAGGGGGCTCTGCAAGTCTCAGTAGCCCTGATACAAGACCTCAGATTTAGGACAGCTGAGTTTGTCACCCTCAGGAAGAGCCACAGGGGCCACAGCACTGGGCACAAGAGGGCCGGGGGGCATCTGCTGGCCATCTGTGTTGGCAAAGCTTTTTCTCCTCTTTTTCTTCTCAGATTGTGTTACCTGTCATCATTTCTGGGAACAAGTGTATTTTAAGAGATGTCTTTGAAACTGCCCAGTGTCAGGCTCCCATTTGTACATCGCTCAGAGTGCATTTGAGTAAATCGAACCACAGCTTTTTCCAGAGGCTGTGCTTGCTCCCTCAGGCTTTTCTCTCTGGAGATGCCTCAGCTGCCTGACTTCTGTCGTTGTTGCAGGTGGCAGAATGCCTCCATGCTTATCCCTGCCAGCCCTGACTGACTGGTACTGTGTGCTGGCACATACCAGCTGTCCTGACAGGTCCTTGAGTGTTTTTCTGGATGGCATGGATTGGCACAGGCCATCAGCAGAACCCAGAATTTTTCTTTCCATCCTTTACTGGCATTCTTTCAGCTGATGTTGGGAGGACTTTATTTGCTTTCTTCTTCAACTAACATTTTCCCTTGGCATTAAAAATATTAGCAATGGAGCTGACAGTGGCAACAATTCCAGAGTACTTTTTCCAGCTCCAGTGAAAGGTGAGTTATGACTCATTGTGCTCAGTCTGACACCAAATAATTCTGGGTGTAGATGTGTGTAGGATATGAAAGCATTTTTTGCATGCAGCTGCTGAGGCTTCTGCTAATTTTCTGTTGCTATTGAAGGCAGCCTGAACTGAACCAGAAAGACGAAATCTATGACCTCTGCAGACCTCTGGCATACAACCAGCAGCAGGAGCTACCTGAGATGGGGCAAGAGGCTTTGTGGATTACTGCCCTGGTGTCAGGTTAGTGCCAGGCATTTGCTGTGGAGGGTCACTGCAGTTTTTTCGAGTGCCAGATGCTTAACTAAGGAACAAGCCACATGGTCCCAGGTACAGCCCTGGATGCTGGGGCTAGGTTAGGATATCAGCATGCACAGAGATGCTTATGGATGTCACACCCTGAAACAAACTGAACAAAATGTACATTGCAAATAATTGCTCTATAAGAGAGGAGAAGCAGAGGGTGGGATGAGCCCTTGGGCTTTCCCACAGCACAAGGCAGAGGCAGGAAATTATTTTTACTTGCAATTGACCATGTCCAGCTCTTGTTTTCTCCTCTCCCAACCACAGACTCTGCTTGGTACCAGATGCCCTCTCTCCACCTGATGCTGCCTTGCTTTTGCAGCCTGACCCGTCAAACTGAAACAATACAGGACATATTTTACAAGGTACTTCTGCAGTGGGGAGGGAGAATTTGTAATTTTATGGAGCTTGTAAATTGAACTTGTAAAGTCCTTTAAAGCCCATAGCTTGGGCATTTCATCCTACTGATGTTCAGGGATAAAGGCCAGTAAGGGCAGAGGTGAAAGGGGCCAGATCCATTGCTGAGACGACTGCAGGCATTGGAGATTACAGAGGGAAAAAGTTTGGTGTAGTTTAACCACTAGCTTTACAAAATTAGCCTAGACTGTCTCCCTTGCAGCTCTTGGGAGTCTCTCTGAGCTAGTTATAGCCTTGTGTGAATATGTGAGTACAAAAGACTCCAAGTCAGTGCAGCTGAGTCAGGACCCAAAAGAAGGGCTTTTGGCTTGCACTTCACCAAATATAGCAGCATCTGGGGAGATAACTTACACCTCTGGCAAATCTGGTTTGTGTGCCTCAAAGGCTGGGGTGAGCGTCCCTGGCCTACAACACCACAGGAGTATAAGGTACCTGCTGAAACAGCCCCAAGAAGGAATAAACAGTCATCTATTTCAAAGCACAAAGCATGAATGTAATTGAAGGCAAATTATAATAAGAGTGAGTATAACAGCATGGCTTCTAATAAAGCCTGTTCTGTGTCCTGAGCCAAGGGCTTTACCTGCCACTGTGACTCTCTGCAAGGCAATTATTCTATGGGCAGCCAGGATGATTGATGGAGATATTCATTAAACACAAACCTGACACTTTGCTTTCTAAGCCCAAATAATCCAACCAGGCTGTCCCTGAACAGGGCACCCTCCCCTCGGCACGTTTTTCATGGGGGGTTTCAAAAGAAAACCAGCAGTCAAGTATCAGAGCCCAGACCCAACAGGGGGATGCTGGCTTGCTTCTGAGGGCCCAGGGCAGGTGCTCAGGCTGGAGCCAGCTGTGCACACACAGACCCTAAGCAGAGAGTATTAGGCTGTGACAGCTGCAGCTGGCTCTGAAATAAGCACCAAGCATGAAGAGATTATGATAGATTTTACTTGTATTATGAAACTGATTTTACATCATATATGAGGCAAAAAATGTCTGTCTCTCAAAGGAATGGAAATCCTTTTGCAGGGCCAGAACTGCCAACAGAGCCAAGCTCAGGGCTGCTGGTGGGGGTCAGGCTAATGGAGCATCTTCTCTGTGGCTGGTGTCACAGTGGCTGGTCCACAGCACATGGCATGGAAAAAAAAAATCTATATCTGATAGTCTGACTTCAGTTTGGGGGAAAAACAAACTTTTATTATTTCTCTCTTCTCTTCCGGAAAACAGTTTTCAAATTTCTTTGCTATTTTTGACCAAGAACCAGGCTGCTTTGGTCCAGCTGTTTTTGTCTGCATTATAAGTAGGGGACAAGCTAGGGAGGAAGGACTCATCTCCTCTCCCTTCATCATCAAAAGCAAGAGTCATAATTCCCATCTGGGATAATCGTGTTGTGTTTGCTGCACTTATAGGATGAAGTGCACATCACATCCTTCCACATCCTTCTGAGCTGCTGGAAGGACCTGCCCATCTGTTTTAAATAGGTTTGGAAAGAAACGGCCTCAGAGCAGAGGGCAGACAAAGTGATGGGTCCCCAGGGCAGCCCAGCCCAGAGCCCTTTCTGTCACTCCTCTACAAGTGAGGAAGTTTGGTTGCAGTCAGCAATTCCTTTTGCCTTACAGATGTAAGTGCTAATTCATAAAGGGATCAATCTTTCAGTGTTGAATAATACTAATGGCATAACTAGCACCACCTCATTAGTCCTCTAGTACCTGCCCCTCAGGACAACAGTGTGCAGGAGAATAAAAACCCAGCTTTAAAAAAAAACTCCCTAACTCTTTTACTACTATCTCTGCAGCTATTAACATGTCAAAGCTGCTAGTAAAGGGCCTCTGCTGCTGGTGAGAGGCTGTACAGCTGGTTGTGAACCTTTATGAATATACTGAACTATGTAACTTGGAAGCAAAAGAGTTATGTGCTCATTTCTGAAGCACATAATTTCTGTGTGACTGAAATAGCACCTAATTCCCCTTCAGTTAATACCAAAAACCAATTTCCATGTCAAAACTAAAGGAAAGCATTAGCATATGACTAAAGCAACAGATTATAACTTTAGACCTTTTAAAAATTTAGGTCATGTGTCTTAACAAAACTTCCAATTTTGGAGACCATAAAGTTCCTGCAAAAACACTACCAATGTCTGCTGCCTTCAACTGAAATTAATTTTAAAGAAAAGTTCCTCTGCTGAGAACTGGCATGACTTGGGCTGTGACCAGGACCCAGGACAGCTTAGCATCAGCTCTCTGAACAAGCTACGGCCTGCCAGGAGCAGGTGAAAGGCTTATTACAGGCACTTGGAGAAGGAAACTGTGGGATCTCAGCTGAGCAAATTGGAAGGTTTGTCTAAGGATGGATGATGCACCAGCACTGAGTCCCTGCTGGAGGCAAGAGACAGGCTTTGGCAGAGCTGTGGTTGGACTCAGTTCTCTCCCTGCACCATGCCAAAGCCCTGACTAGCAAGGGCAGTTGGTGGGAACCAGGGTCTCCAGGCCATTTTGAAGTGCAAATATTCCCATAAGTGGATGTTTTTACTCTTTCAAAGCCAATGAAACGCTTGTGGTTCCCAGGGCACATCTGACCCCCTGGGATGGTTCCTCACTTCCTGCAAACCAGGTGTCTGCATGGGGAAGCAGGATGCACCACAGCTTCATGCCCTCCTCACGGCACTATTTAGTCACTGGAGTTATGGGAAATAGCCTGAACTATCCAGGAACTGACAGTGGACCCCATCCTGTTATCATGCTCTATGATGGCCTATCAGGAAATGACATAAATACTGTCGTTACTCTCTATTTTATTTTTCATCACTGTGAAGCATATTTTTTGTTTTGTTTCATCTGGCAGTAGGTGACCAATCACAGCACCCTGGCTCCCCACATCCTGCTGGGCAAGGTCTGTCTCTGTCCCTCTGAGAATTGGGCAAAGGATATGTGTTTGTCAGTGTTTTTCCTTGCTGCCCCAGTGATGTTGCCCAGGTCAAGAAATAAATCTTTTGGGAAGGGGCAGGAAGGCAGGCTTTGATGAAGCTGCCTGTGCTGAGTGTCCACAGCGAGATGGGCACCCTGTGTCAGCCGGGACAAGCGCTGGGAGAATGAGTTCACACAGGCCTGGCTGTTTGCATCCACAGTGACTCCAGGTCACTGACCCCTTCCCTCTTGCAAACCTGCATCTGTCTGGAGTGACCTTTATGGCAACATTTTAAATTAAACTTTTGCACTCTGCATCCTGCCTATGCAGAGAGGGGAAGCTCCCTTTCCAAAGAAAGCTTTCTATGCTTGGAAATACATTAAATAGTACTGCCAGTGAATTGCCTTCTGAGAGTTACACACTGAATTGCTAACCAGGGGAAAACCAGTGAATACAGGGAAGACATTCACAAGCTTAGTGCCACTGTCTTTCCCTGCTGTCATCACAAGCCCTTTGAGGAACAGCAATATGGATATCATGGGTCTGACTAGCATCTGGCACTGAGCAGGCACCAGCCTGATACCTAGGAGGAACTCTCTTACTCTTGACTGCTTTTCCTGCTCTGAACTGCCCAACAGCCAGCCAGGGAGACCTGTTACAGGGTGATTTTCTGATTTACAGTGGGACTGTGGCAGAGTATTTTTGCTCAGTTAACAGCTGTTTTGATAACTCCCAATTTCTCCCATAATCTGTATATTTTTGTCCTAGCTAGGGCATGGTCTGTGATATATGATGGAGACCTTTGCCATTAATCATGTGCAAGTGAAAGTATAAACTGGTTTTATTAGTTTTTGTTGTGCCAGGTCACATAAATTAACTGGAGCATGTGTTTAATGTGTCCTAAGCAGTGTCTCCTACCTTTCCTGGTAAGTGAATATGTCATCCAGGAACATCCTCTATCTGCATCAGCAGCAGGACCACAAACACTCTTGTGCTACCCTTGGAGTGACTTTTGCCTACGCTGCATTTAGGGCCTGCCTGTCCCTGGGGAAGGGGTTTTTACTATGACTGAAGTTTATAGATGAGGGAAACAAAGGCAAAGTGAGGTGACACACTGGGTGTGCTGCCAGTGTGTGCAGCAGCAGGACACCAGCCTGTATCTCTTTAGACTCGTGGGGCAGAAGTGTGAGGCCAATGAAGACTTCCTGAAACTATTTCACTGCAACCCAGGATGCTCTTACATCTAAAACACACCTGCTTAGAACAAAGCTATGAAAAAACCAGTGACTCAGCTCTTTATGGTTCCAGTGCACTTGCATTTCCTATGGTGCACTGTCACTATCACTCCAAGGGCTTGGGTTTTCTTGGAAGGAAAGGGTGTAACCAACTCATTAGCTGACCCTGGCATCCTGATTTGCATAGGATGCTCCTGCTCTCTGACTCTAGAATAATAGTGGTGATTATAAACACATGAAGGAGAGGGGTGAGGGTGGTGAAAGCCATTGTAATCACACATGGGGTGACATGCTGACGGATGGGCTGTGGTTCAGGATCCCAGGCTCTGGGCAGCCTGCTGAGCTCCCACACAGCGCGGGAAATCCCCCAAAGCAGCTCAGCAGCTTTCCTGTAGGAATTCAGCTGTCCCCACAGGCTCCTCCTGACACAGAGCTGCTGCCACTGAGCAACAGAGAAAATATAATATTGCCTCAATGAAATGTTGTCATCCATCCCAGTTCAGAGCCTGTGATCCTGCACGTGCAGTCTAGACAGCCTGTGTCTCGGTCCTGCAGCTCAGAGCCCTTGGACAGGCAAAGCCAGGGCAGCTGGAGCACAAAGTGGCTGCACTGTTTTGTGTATTCCTGGCCCCTGAAGGGTGCAGAGACTGATCAGGTTCTCATACAGACTGGGGACTCATTTGGGCTGATCTGACCTAGGCTGGCTGCAAAGCCCCTGAGCTTGATCTGGTATCATAGGTGGCTCACACTCTCTCCTGACCTTAAATATCCTCTCTTGATTTTAGTTGGATACTCAAATTTTGCTCAAAATACTTTCCACTCTTCCTAGTGCTATCAGAAGAACCTTGGCATGAGAACCAAATGTGGTACTTGCTCTCCTGGCACCCATTCACTTTAATCTATTAAATAATAATAATCAGACTATTAATCTGTGCAGGAGCATGCTATAAATTATTTGATATGTATGTAAATCCTAGAGCCAGAGTTCCATTTTTGGCAGCCTCTTCCACAAGCTGATGTGCAAAACTCTTTTACTTGAAAACTGAAAATTATTTGGTGGGTCTCACACTTTCCGTATGAACTTGTGGGGACTCTGCGTGAAAGAGATGGGCAACACCAGGCTAACCTGCCCCTTCTTTTGGGGAGCTGTCAGATCTTTCTTCTCCCTTGTTCCACATGAATGCAATTTTCTGTCTTATTCCCTTCACTCTGTTTCCAAAATAGCTACAGATAAGAGTCCAGTGACTTAGTTGTCACTCTCTTTTGAACAGCTTTCACCATGATTTTTTTTCTCTTATTGCCTCATTTTGTTTTGCTTTTGTCTTCTGATTTTACTTGCTCAGAGAAGCAAAGTGAGAGGGGATATACAGCTTTGAGGGAAGAAAGAACAGTCTTAAACTCTAGACTCCTCAGTGCATTTGGACTATTCCCTTTTAACTTACAAACACAGAAATACTTTACATGTAGGTTAGTAGTGCCCAATGCATTAGCAAGAAAAAGACTCAGAATCTGAATATACTTATAAAGCCAGCAGTTATTTAGACAGGATGAATTAGATAATTTACTTTCCAATTTGAAGTTTTTACTTTCTAATTTTATTTCTGAAATGGACTAGGATCTCCCATCAAGGGAGAAGGGAGATTCCTATTCTGGGTTTAAAAAATGAACAGCTGAATAGTTCACATAGAAAGGGAGATATCTTCCCTAACACTGGCAATTAGCAGTTAACTTTGAGGTACCAGTGTTTTAGCATCAACCCATACATAGCATATCCTGTCTAGTGGTCTCTGCCCTAACTCAGTAACTACCCTTCTCATGGATAAAAATGTTTGTGTTCTTGATAAAAAGTAACCATTTATTATCCTATGGAAGTCTGGTTTCCAGTGTATCTTTCAGAAATTATTCCTGTGATCTTGCCACAATGAAAAAAGATTTCTTCTTGCCATGTCCTTCTTTCTTTTACCAATGGAAATAACTAACCTCTCATGTCCTTAAAAGGTCTCATATAGGCCCTGTGGTAACTGGTTTGGGAATTATTCTTGCAATTTCCTAGCTACTGACTTGGCACTGCTGGATATTTTTCTGGTGCAGAAAATAAGGGGGGGAAGGGGTGCCCTTTTCACCAGGTAAAAGGGACTGAAGAAATGTTTGAATAGTTACTTGGCACTTGCTCCAGTGCTTAAAAACACTCCTGTTTCCCGACTGGACCCTAAAAACCTAACCTTTTTCTCCTAAAAACATTCCCTGATTTGCGACCTATCTGCAGGTGCCTGGGTTTTTGTTGGCTGAGTGTCCACGTCCTGAAGTGACATCGACTATTTGAGGACTTGTTTCTTGCTGTTGGGTTGGTGTTATGTCTACTCCTCTCCCTGCCCCCTCCCTCGCTCTCTGCACGGAGCTGCCTGCCGCCGTTGCTGCTCGTCCCCCGCCCGGGTGGCCCTCGGCCGCTTGCTGACCGCTTCTGGCCGCTTGCTGACCACTTGCTTGCCGCTTGCTGGCCACTTGCTGGCCACTTGCTGACCGCTTCTGGCCGCTTGCTGACCGCTTCTGGCCACTTGCTGGCCGCTCCTGGCCGCTTGCTGACCGCTTCTGGCCGCTTGCTGGCCGCTTCTGGCCGCTTCTGGCCGCTTCTGGCCGCTTCTGGCCGCTTGCTGACCGCTTCTGGCCGCTTCTGGCCGCTTCTGGCCGCTTCTGGCCGCTTGCTGGCCGCTTCTGGCCGCTTCTGGCCGCTTGCTGGCCGCTTCTGGCCGCTTCTGGCCGCTTGCTGACCACTTGCTTGCCGCTTGCTGGCCACTTGCTGGCCACTTGCTGACCGCTTCTGGCCGCTTCTGGCCGCTTCTGGCCGCTTCTGGCCGCTTGCCGACCGTTTGCTTGCCGCTTGCTGGCCGCTTGCTGACCGCTTCTGGCCGCTCCTGGCCGCTTGCTCGCCGCTTGCTGGCCGCTTGCTGGCCGCTTGCTGACCGCTTCTGGCCGCTCCTGGCCGCTTGCTGGCCGCTTGCTGGCCGCTTGCTGACCGCTTCTGGCCGCTCCTGGCCGCTTGCTGGCCGCTTGCTGGCCGCTTGCTGACCGCTTGCCGGCCGCTTGCTGGCCGCTTGCTGACCGCTTGCTTGCCGCTTCTGGCCGCTTGCTGACCGCTTCTGGCCGCTTGCTGGCTGCTTGGCGACTGCTGCTTGCTTGCTGTTGCTTGCTGCGCTGCTGCTGCCCCGCTGCTCCTGCCCCGGCTGCTGCTTCCCCCTTCCCTTCTTCCCCTCATCTCGAAGATCGGCTCCGGACGGGGACCTGAACATCAGAGACTGCCTCTGGAGTCTGCCAAAGAAGCTTTTCGCCCTTCCCGGCAGATACTGTCTGAGCTTATCCATCCTCGCTCACTTTGGTGAAAACTTTTTTTTTGTCATCTGAGATTGTTCTTTCCTTGTGCTGGGGAGTGTTTTTCTTGTGTTTGTTAATAAATAGGTTTTTTCCACTTTTCCCCCCGAGGAAAATTCTTTCCGAGCCCGAGGGGGGAGGAATTGTGGGGGGGTTTATTCTCTGGGGGGCTCCTTTGGAGGTTTCCCCCCAATTTTGTCCTAAACTCGGACATTCGCCTTGCAACGATATTCAAATTTCCAAAGCCAGAGACCCCATGACCATGGGCGGGTGACTGGGTTTGTTTTCACAACAGAGGAGAGGGGATGCTGTGGAATGACTGCTGCTGGAGGCTCACTGAACTCTGGCAGGTGCCTGGTTTGGGATAATGCTGGGAACTTGAATTGTTGCCAAGTTGGCGTGAGACAGGATCATCTCATCTGTCCTTTTTCCACCCAGCTGTTTTCTGTGAGGTGTTTGTACTATCAGCACACACACCAATGCTCTGAACACCACAGCCATACCCCAAATATATCCTGCCCATGCTGGAGATTCACATTTTCACTTTTACAAGCTGCTGTGTCTACTGGGACTTTTCCCAAGTTTTAAGTACATTTTTGACTGAGCAAGACCATGGTTTAAGCTTGAAAATACCTCAAGGCTCTTTCAGGACTTCCTTTATGTCTATCACGGTTCTAATGGTCTGGGCATGGGGTGACTGCTTTGTGCCAGCTCTCATAGTGATTTCCTGGCTGCCACTCTTCCATTTTACCTGTGAAGGAGAGCTTGCAGCAGTAATTTCTGTTAACTTCTCTTTTTCCCTTTAAAAATTGCAATGAAACATAGTCAGCAAAGGACAGTCTCTCACTGTTTGCATCTGACTTTAGATGAGCTACACACTCCTCAGTTATGGGGAATCCAAAGCTCACTCAGACATATCTATGTTCAAAAATTAGGGCTGAATCCCTTCTGTTCAGTGTTGTGTCAATCCACCCAAATTCCTTCTGAAAGCCAGGCCAGAAACACTGATATGTCTAAAGAATTCATGTCAAAACGGTCCCCAATCCTGGAAACCCAAATGAGACACAGATTTCCTCTAGGAAGGTGTCAATACATGAAAAGCGTGACACACAATGAAAAAGATTACTGGACAAAGAGCTCTGTTATCTTATTGCTTTGCAGTAAATATGGATTATGTGTTTAACAGATTTCTATTCTACTGTCCTATAAGTCTCCCCAACAGGAAGACTTATTTTAACCAAATGGATCACACTTTTACTTGTTTTTCTAAGAGCAAACCATCTGTTCACTGGGAAAGTTTTTATGGCCTATGAAAGAGTACTTATAGGTGCAAAATATCAACATTCCTGTAAAATTAAATTAATTACCTGTTGGGAACAAGGATTCCTTTCTCCCTCATTTAATTAGAATTCCCAGGTCTGCCCTCCAGTTCCCTTCAAAACTGGGAACTCAATCAGATTAATCAAGGCGAAAGGCATTTCCGCTCACTATTCAAAACATTGCAACTCCCCTTTGTCCTTATCATGAAGCTGTTCAATCATTCATTGCCATAGAGGAATGGGATTGGCTGGGGGACAGGGACAATGCATGTGCTTCCTTTGACTCAGATCTACCTTCCTTCCCTTTAGTCACTGTAGCACCTTCTATTGCTTGGAGCCTAAAAGTAAAAGCGCTCCAGAGAGATGCAGTGAGATGGTCCAAGCATGTGTACTTTTGAAGGAATGTAGATTATAATTTCACTGGGTCATCTTACTTGTAAGAGGTCTTTCTTAGTTTTTTTCTCTTTTTCTCTGAGAATGATTACATGACTCTGTTATCTTTCCTTTATATTTCATGTGGCATCAACTATGCCACATATGCCATCATATCATTTCCTTTTGTTTGAAAAGTCTGTAATCTATCCCAGAAGATAGGTAAACTTTGGCAGGAATATGCTCAAAATTCAGTGATGAAGCATAAAGTGTAATGGATAGCATAATGTGGAAGGAAGAGATGCAAAACAGACACAGCTCTGCAGGAAACTGCATAAAGTCAAGAAGCCACTTTAGTGTAGATCTGGGGAAACCTTTCTTTACAAAAATCAACTGATTCCTCAGAAAATAGACTCTCACTTCTGAAAGCAATACACTCTCAAACTCTCAGTTGGCATTTACCCTTCTGAAAACCATTTTAAAGACAGAAGAATTTCAGAAGCAGCTCACCTGTTGATTATTTTAATCCCCTAACTATAAATATGGAGAAGTCATAACCACAATGGTGGAATCCCTAGCAAAAGCCTTCCTAGCTGCTAAAACAGTTTAAGGATCTGGAAGGAAAAACTTTGCCAGTTTAGCTTATGTAGCTGACCATGTACATGGTCCATGTTCATGACCATGTAGTGCCCTTCTGGTTATAGCCTTCACGAGTGTCTCTAGAAAACCTGCACGTGAGAACATCAGCTGCAAAGATGGGCTGACCCCAGGTATGTCCCAGGTCTTGGGATAACACACTCTTCCACACTTCAGCCTCAGCCACTGGAGAAAACTCGCCATGTTCCTTGCAGCAATTGTGATTTAAAGCCATTAGAAATAGGCAGAGGCACAACAGATAGACCTAGAAGTTATAATGTTTACATTCTTACAGTTGGCTCTGGAGACTTGATGTAGTTGATTCAGGAAAATACCTGCACTGGAGATGGAGAAGATTCATTGTATACTCCAAGTCCCCAGAACAGAACCCTTCCTTACAATCCTGTGTGCCACTGGTGCCAGCAGAGTTTTAATGTCTTGGACAATGGGTTTCTTTCTCTCCCTTCTCTTGGAAGATGATTAGAACCCATCAGTTGAATGTCCTTTAGTTTTAGGTTATCATTAACTTGAGCACACTCATGGTGTTTGGTATCAGTACAAGCCCACAGCCAGATGTATACATGGATTTGAGCTGGCTCAGCAGGAATTGCCTGCTGGGATAGTCTGACCAGGGAGTAGACAGTGTATGTTGGCATGTGGCTAATAAGAACTCGGCACCTTTAGGACAATTCTGTGGCTGTGCTCATGCCAGAGGAGGAGTTTCCCCCTTTCTTTTTGTCCATGTGACACACACTGAAGGATCCCTGAAATATTAAAATAAACAAAAAGCTTGACTTGCAGAACCTGTCTGCTAAGCCAGGAATCACATTTCTTGCTGCAGTTTCAAACCGTCATCCATAGACTTGTAAAACATTGACAAAAACCCCTTTGCCCCCAGAGCTTTCAACAAAAACAACAGCCAGTACTCGCACCCATCCCTGAAAGAGCAAATATATTAAAGTCAGTTCCCCTGCACTCTCCTTGTTTTTAGCCCCACAAATGGAGAACCTCTGAGCATGTTCTCCTTTGTAATTTCGATTTCTTTTCCATTCCTGTTATTATAGCTGATTTAAGGATTAGAAGGCCCCAACGTGCCAGATGTGAGGGAAGCAGGCTTAGTGGATGTAGTAAAAGAAATGTAAGGAAACCCCCTGATCTGAGTGAGCATTTCCTGCTCACTCTCATCAGTGCCTGCTTTCAATGGGGAATGAGTAATCTCAAGTTCAACAGAGCACTGCCAGCTTGTGAAGTGGGGCTGCTCTGAGGCTGCCTTACTACTGCAAGGTGTAGTAAAGCACAGGGTACCCATGAGACAGAGACCTCTAAGCAGATTACAGATTAATCTAAGCAGTTGTTACACAGATGTTGGCTCTGCAAGCTCCATTCCTTAGACACACGTTGGACTCAATAGCCACCACACACACACACACACAAGGACAGGGCAGGATTAGTTTGTGACTCACCCAGGAAGTCTGTGGAACTGCCAGGAACTGCACACAGGTCTGAAGGATGAGTGTTTATATTCTGCATGGTAGACTTGCCTGTTCCGCCAGCTACATTTTAATAAAATGCCTTTTGCTGTCTCTATTGTGAAGAGGGGGACTTCCCTAAATTACTTTGCTTGAAAAAAATCTTAGTGAATAGAAATAATGAAGAATATTCATGGCTGAGATATGAGCTTCATAATACCTGAACAATTTTTTATCCCCTGAACACTTCTTGGTATTAAATACATACTCAGAAGGATTCCCTCAGAAGGGAATGTCTTATTTGACTGAGATGCTTGTGAATTGTTAGGTGATGATGTTTTATGGAATATATCCCAGAGCCCTCTGTCCTTGTGTTTGGAGAGAAGGTTCAGCTTATATGCCACCCACAGGATTCACCAACTCTTCAGCTGAAATAAAGAATTGAGTCATTGCCAAAGGTGCTTGGTGCTCTTGTCTACCATTTGCCCCTCTACAATCTTAAGTAGTGGGATTTGAGAAGATATGCAAAGTGAGAAAGCAATTTAATTCTACATGGAAGCAAGCCAGCTAACACTATCCCACCCTTAGGACCAATGTATTTCCTAGTAGCTGCTGGCAGAGTATCCCAGGTTAGGTGTCCAGTGCTTCTAGTAATCCACAGTCAGCAGCCAGTTTTGAACTGTATTTTTTTTGGTGAAGAAATACAAATGCCACAGACAGACAGGCCTTTTCCTCCTCTGGTTTTCTTAGGAAATACTCTTTCAGCTGTTTGGACACACAGATCTTGCTCATCTCAGAGTAAGGACAGCGGGGATAGAGAGCATCCTCCTCTCACCTATCCAGCCAGTTGGACTCAGCTGGGGCTGCTGAGCAGAAGCTGTGTCCTAAGATCCCTCCATCCTGTCAGCTGAGGTGAACTTTGTGAGCAAAGTTGGAAAGTTTTATATATGCAGAAGAAACCTCCAGTCCTTCTGGTGAGAGTAAAGACAGAAAGGTGCCAGACAAGAGATAAAGCCTTTCTAAAGCAGCAGAGAGGGAAGGGGCAGCTATCTGGGCTGCTGCGCTCTAGGTGGTGGGAGACAAAACTATCCAAAACACCATCCCAGAGATGGATAGGAAACCTTGTTCGCCTTGGGGATGTTCACATTCAGTTTAAGAGAGAGGTTTGCTCATTTAAGCCCCGAGGACCAAAGAGGCCAAGAAAGCACAGATTTAACATCTCAACAACTCACAGAGGAGGTGATAGAGAGATGGTGCAAAAAGGAAGGCATAAAATTGTAAGCTTTTATTAGGTGCGGATGATAGCAAACGCTCTAAGCAACCACTGTGTGTTTGGCATCCCTGGAACGCTGACTCCAGAGCTGGCTCCTAGGGAAATGAGTTCTCCAAGCTGTAAAGCTCAAGAGCTTTGCTGAAAATGTATGTCAGCTCTTTCTTTATCAAATGCTGCAGGAGATCAAGTGAGAGAATTTGTTTCACCTGAATCTGCAGATCATTGCTAAGTCATTGGGCTCATCTACACACACAGCAAGAGCACCTGGCTGGCTGGCCTCCCTAAGTGCTGGCTGACTGCTTTGCAGCTCTTCAGCCACAAGTACTGGGAGCAAGGTGTGAGGTGCTGAACTGAAATCACCACCTGACAACTTCCAGAGGAGCTTGGGAAGCTCCCTGCAGCCTGTTCCCTCTAACACTCTCTGACTCCCATGACCTCTCTGCAGATGTGAAAATGGCACCTGAGAGGACTGTGTGCAGAGCTGGTAATTTGTCCTCACCCAGTCTATTCCAGTATGCAGAAATATGCATGGTGTGAGAAATGTGTCCATGGCATAAAGCCAGAGCCAAAACAGACAAAGAAATAATGTTTACCCCCAGGGCCTTTCTGACAAACAATAAAAAAGCAATAGAGTCAAGATAGATTACGCGTCAGCTAAAATATTACCTCTTCCTGCCAATTCTTATAAAAGGAGGCAAAGCTGCTCTTCATGCTGAACTAAAAACTTCTGTTAAAATACTCAAGGAAAACAATCATTTAGACAGCATCTTTCTTTCTAGCCAATGACAATAATATTCTTGTTAAATCTTTATAGTGACAGTCTGCTTTACGGGATGCAGCAGGCAGTTTGCTCTGACTACAAAGCTGCACAAAGGACTAGAGGACTTAGAATCCGAGATGAACACCCTGGTGAAACCTTTGCAAGCAGAAAAGCTAACTAATTTCACCTTCATCACATACAGAAAGCAGCTTTAGGTTGGTTGGTGGCTGCTTTATGCAAAACCCACTTTCCAAGCCATCAAGGAAATGATTGCCACTTGGGCATCAGAGGATATGCCAGCCTGCCTCACCTGAGCCAGCAAGCAGCAGCCAGCTCCTGACTGGATTCTTGTGCTCACCTGAATGGGTCTGAAGAACATGGAGATGAATAGGCACCGTGTGAATATTTTATTCAATAAACTTGGCTCTGCTGTTGTGTGGAGGGTGAGGCATGTGATTTATTACTTACAAGAATTTGGACAGCCCCTGGCTTAACGTGAAAACACTGGCAAGTGTCAGGAAATTCATGAACTTTACACACATGATTATCGATGACTTGTACTAGCAAACAATTCTGGATATCCTCCCTTTTGAAACAAAGCCAGTGGCCAAGCAGAGCAAAACACCTATGTGGGCCTAAGGTGTTAAATCACACACCATCACCTGCAAATAAACCACAGTCAGAGATTTGTCTGTGTGACATCAGCAAGAGGAAAAGGCTCTGCTTAGGAACAGATTAAGAAAAAAGAGTTTACCCACTTCTGCAAAGCCTGGAGAAGTTTCCAACAGGCACCATCTGCAGCAGTGTTCAAGACATGGGAAGCCATACCTCTCTCCATTAAATTTGATGGGCATCTCTCAGAGTCTCTGTGGATATGTATGCCATAACATGAGCTGATAAAGCAGACATGCCTTTTTCAGTGAAAAATATGATCAGACAGATGAGATAAGCTTCAGACAGCTTTCTTGGCTTGGCAAAACTAAAACTTCCTGTTACAGAAAACTACTCTCTGCACTCAACAGAAACAAATTTTGAATACCGGACTTCCATGTTAGTTATTGGATGAAAATACACGTTTCAATGAGTCAGACGCATCCTTCTTACACCTACCCATACTTGTCTAAACCCACAAATCTGGCAGTGGGACAAGTTGTTTATGAACAAGCATCTGTGCCTGAAATGAAGAGTGCAAAGTGGCATATATAAAGTACTCAATTTATAAAGTAAGATCTATTTTAATAAAAGTAATTGAAGCACGCAGTCCAGGGGAGATCAAGTAGTACAACATCAATCTGTGCACAGACGCTGAATATGAAGCTCTGCAGAAAGGACTTGTTTTGCTGTGAAAATTCACCACTTGTCCCACTTTGGAGTTAGGAGATTGTTCAGATTTTAATTAAATACGTAAACATATGATTAATCAAACCTATTCAAGGACAAAGTGCAATGGAAACCAAGCCACTCCAGTACAATGGTGCTTAAGAGTGAAGTTAACTGGGATTATTAATATAACCACTCTTACCTGGGTGAAAGGGAAACTAAGAACAGCCTTTCAAGTAAGAATAGCAATGGAAAACTAAGAAACATATCCAGAAGTTATGAACCCCATTGTAACTAAGAAGGATGAGTCCCTCAGTCAGGAACACTCATAAATACCTACTTCTGTTCTGATTTTTAAAATAAAAAAGGCACATTTCTGTCTTTCTGTTATAATGACATCTTCTCTGGTCCATCAGAAACCAGGGAAAACTTTCAATAGGAAGCATCAGATGTTTTAAAATCACTGGAAGTGGAGCTGTATGACCTGCTGCTGTTAGATTTAAGAAAATTTTAGAACATGAGGGAAATTCCATAAGACTGAGGAGAATTGCAAAAAGTGCCAACATTTGAACACTGGTAGATGGAAAATCCCAGGTGGTATTAACTCAGTTAATCAGATGTTGATTCTAGATTCAGTTATGAAAAGACTGATACTGGATATGAGCATTGAAGAACTTAAAGGGACCATATTTTGTTCCAGTCAGCATAATTGTATGGAAAATAGGTTTTGCCAAACTAAGTTTTTAAAATTAAATTACAAGCTTCATTAATAAAATGCTTCTGGTATAATATAGAGAGTTTCCTATAGGGCATAAGGTTTATTTGCATGACACTGACAAAAAGACTGAGCACTTTACAAAGCAGTGTAGCATTTCTTAAGTTGAACACAATTAGGGAACTGACAGAACACCAAATATTTGTAAATGGGAAACTGTGATGAAGTGAGGCTGTTTCTGATAGCATCATACCCTTGACCAAATAGGGATAGCACTGGAAGTGGCTCAACAAGAGAATGTGGTTCTGTACCAAGAATAAAGCTCTGGCTTGTTTCATCAATATGCACACAAATTTGACCAAATAAAAAACAAATGGCCCAATGTGAAGACTGGAGGTCCCATTTCCAAGATGCGAAGTTCTAAAAACATTAGAAGGGAACTGGGGAGCACAAAACAATCAGTACAAACCTATGGCTAAAAGCATTTGAAAAATTCCAAAAGAACAGACTATCAGGGGAGATGAAAATTGTGTTATCTTTGCCTGAGGAGTTACTGAGACCACTTCTAGAATATTCTTGTCTTAGATCTACTCTTCAGAAGGATGTGGAAAACTTTGGATACACTCAAAAATTTATGTCTAAATGAGATAAAGTTTGGAAACTATGCCAGAAAACAAAGGGCTTGTAGAACATAATCTATGTAACTCGTTGAGGAGAAACCTAGAAGAGACTTTGAGGAAAGCTGCAACTTTTCTGTGTTCATTTTTGCTTGGAGTGAAACCAAATTTTAAAACCTGACAACTTTCATCCTGGTCTCTGAGCCGTTCTCATCCCAATGATCTTAAACTCTAACAAATCTTATGCCAAGGGTAACACAAAGCTGAATTTGGAGATTGGCTACATTTCTTTCATTTGCTGGTGTGTGTAGCTCCAGAATTATGCAGCCTGATGGCATGATGAGTTTTTCTTGCACCCAGTGAGACCACATGGCTGAGAAGTGGTTAGTGAAGGCGAGGACTAAACTCTAAGGATCCTGGGCTCTAATCCCATCTAAACCCCTGCCTCATATTTTGAACCTGAGCAAGCATTTAACCTCCTCAGCCTCTAGTCCAGCTGTAGAACTGGGAAAAAGTCAAGATCTTACTGAAAACCAGATGTTGCATCTCAGCTAAGATTTATGTCCAAAAAGCAACTCGGTGAAAAGACCTGCTAGGGAATGCAGGCCAGTGGATGGATGGAGACTGTTGCAAATACTGTAAATTCACACTATTCATGGATACTTAGGAGTAAATAGGAAGAGGCCTTTCCCTGATGATCAGTTTATAAGAGTAGCATTTCCAGCCTCAAATTCACAGTGACAGCACATGCAGTGTTGCCAGCAGCGAGTTTTGAATTTTGCGGACTGGAAGCCCCACTGCCTCAAGCAGAGGTGGTGGGCTGTAGGCATTTTCTTGCTCCCCTGGTTTGGAGGAGGCCAGTGAACCCTGCCACTGGAAAGCCCTCAGTTTCAGTTCATATTTATTCATGTGCTCGTTTTTCTTGTTTGGTGAAAGTTGCATGTCAATATTTAGTCACTGCTGTGGAAACAGCAACACACATGTAAAGGGAGAGGCAAAAAAAGGGAAGGAAAGAGTAGAAAACAGTGTTTTAAGGCACAACCAATTTGGCTGGTTTTGCCCTCTTGTCTCAGGAATGTGAGTTCATGTTGCCCATGTGCCTGTAAAGGGAAACAGGAATTGAAAAGGGAAGTGTATCAAACTGTTTACTTGAAACTATGGGCAAGAGTGGGAGCCAGAATGTCTGGGAATCCCATCAGGCAACCCCTGTGCATGCACAACTCCCTGGAATTGCTGCCTGGGGCCAATGATGCAACTGAGCTGTTGTGTTTTCAACCACATCCTCTTCTCACCAAACCTTATGGGGGTACCCTGAGATCCTCTTGGTGGAGTTTTTGTTTCTGATCCTGGGGCATTGGGCAGGCTGGATGGGAGCTGAAGGTGGGGAAGAAGGACCAGGGACAGAGCACCCAGCCATCCATCCCACAGCAAAGAGGCAATGGAGCTCTGGGGCTCCTTCCTTCCTGTTCATGTGCAACTTGAATTGAAAAAGCAGCAACAACAAAAAGATAATATACAAAAGACTTTTGTTGATAAGACTTATGAAACAATGGTTACAAATTACAAATAATCTAACAAATTGCCCAGCATTTTGAAAACTTCATTTAAATTGCTGCTGACATCTGCTATATAGTAAAACCAAAATGACATGGGGAAATACTGGATTTTAATTGCAAAAAAGGACAAGGGAAAAGTCATTAGGTTATATATTTCAGTTACATTCAATTTGAAAACAAAAAAAAAAAGGAAAATGTAGTGACTGTGATCCCCAGACAATATTATTTTCTTCATATTTAGCCACAAATTAAGGGAAGTCTCCTTTGTTTCTGTTGTTGGAAGTGGAATAAGGATATCTAGTTGTAATTTGGAGGAAGTGTCATCAATACAGTGAGAAGTAGTTATTATATGTTGCACTTGGCAATGGGAACATCCTGAATAAAGATACAAGGATGTGCATGCAGAAACCTGAGGAAAAGTCTAACCTGAAAGGGAGGTCATCTGGTGCTGCCAGTTAGGGCTGCAGGGTTTGTTCTGCTCAGGCTCTAGTCTTCCAGTATGACACTGCCTGTTGTCAAAAAATGGCAAGTCACAGTGAAACCCTGGAGTAAGGGGAGACTGGAACACCCCCCAGGCTTTGGCAATAGTTATAGAAAATTTGTGTGTGTGTTTAGATCCGTGATTGCAAAAGAAAAATGGCATTAAATTAGCACCAATAGGGAATTTTATACCTGTCAGTTGTTGCACAGGTCTGCAAATAGCAAAAACTTTCAACTGAAAAGCGTCAGGGTTACCACATACAAAGCCAGAGAAATTATATATCTATACCAAATACAATAAATTGTTTTTAATTTCAATACAATCACTCTGATATAAGAGCTGAACAGGTTTGCAGAGGCTTGATATAACCTAAAATGGAATAGGGAGAGTCACATCTCCCATTTCTGCAGTCACACCAGCCTGTAGCATATAAGCACCAACATGCACCTCTTTAGGAGATGTATCTAAAAGCTATACTAACTTATAATGAAAGTCTAATTTGCCCTCTCCGGAGCTAGAATGTTGGAATTGCAGAACAAGTATCATTGAGTACAAAGCAAAAGTTGGCCTGCAGTTTTGTCCTCCCCATGCCAGTGCTCTCCAGATTCATATGATGGTATTTGTGCATTTTCTGCCTTCTCACGTGGGCTTTGTCTCCCTGATTGGGCCAAGTGAGGAAGAGACCCCCAGCTGTTGGCTCCAGCCCTGCAGTGCACAGGGCCTTTGATGCCAGGTCCTGGAGTGACCTAGTGCCAAAGAGAAAGACACAAAGCTGCCCTGCAGTAGATGTGTGGTGGGATACCCTTTACGTGGGCCTCATTGTAAATCAGGTGCAAATAAGGGTTGGTCTAAACCTTTACATCCTTCCACAATTCAACACTTAAAAATAACTAAAGATAATCTTTACACAGGTGCCAAGCAACTGCCAGGCCCTTCTAGGCTTAAAACTAGTGTTGCTGGGTCCCAGGTCCAAGGTGATGTGTGGGTCAGGCTCCAGCAGGTATGTATGGTTGCTGGTCCCCTTGTCTGCTTTCCCCTGTGGCTTTCTGATTTTCATGAAGAAACTGCAAAAGGCAGCTTTTTGGTTGCTTTACCATGTTCCCATCCAGACCAACAGTATTCTTTCTTGAAGAGGGTGTGTGTCTTGTGCCAGGTCCACACCATGAATGTTGAGTACATGCAGTCCCTTTTGAATCACAGGAAGTATGCAAGCTTTGGAGATTATCAGCCCATTATTAACATTTCAGAAAAATATAAAGTGGTTTCCGCTCTATCTGTTTACTCTGTGGCTGATAAAATATTAACATTTTTCAACCTCCACTGAATAATCCCTGGTCCCCATATTCCCAGACAATATGGTGTGTGGCTTAAATGGATCACTCCAAATGAAGCTGTTTCTCTTGGCTACTGTCATACAGGAAGCTGGTGAGAAAAAGGTTGTTTGCACAGGATTTAAGCATTTAAAAAAAAATTATGAAAAAGTGATGCTGAGGAAAATATCAGGCAAGTAGTAAAAGTGCTTTGCATGTGCGCAGCTGTTTCCTGGACATTTCTTTCTATTGCAGAGGCACTTGGTTCACAGGAAATTCCAGCTGACATACAATGCCAGTCTCCCCAGAAAATGGGCTCTGGGCTCAGCTGTATTGATCTGCTTTGTGCAACTGGTTGTGCTGGCAATTAATACCATGTGCACACTTACAGGCAGCAGAGACTGTTTTGATTTGATTTTAAATGTTTTTTAGGAAATGACAGTAAATTTGCCTCCATCTGTTTTATAGTAGGGCTGTTTTTTCTCATGGTTAGTTTTAGACCTGCCCAGATTAGATATTGGTCCAGATATTACTTACTGCCTAAGATCTGTGGGCAAGCAGCTGGCTCTAGGCTTGTGCTGAGCACCACATAGAACTGTATTTTTTAGTGAGAGGTCCAGCAGAAAGCAGCAGAACTGCAAAATCACAGGCTGATGCACAGACTGAGGGTCTTACATCAGCCTTCTCTATATGTCTAGAATTTGTACCAAGTTTAGAGGTCCTGAGAAATTAATTGTTTCTTCTAGCTACTCTTTCTAGACTGTTTTTCCAAGTTTAGAATAGTGACAACACCAGATGGATAAGGCCTCCAGAAGCCCAGGTTTGGCATTTTCTGTTGGATAGAAATCCTAACGTGTTGCAAGCACTGGTATTGCTCATCTCATGGCAGACCCAGCAATGTTTAGTTCTCATCCGGAGGTGCTGGGAGCAAGACAAGTGAGAGCAGGGTTAGCTGGAGTTCCCATTCTGCTGAGTTGGCAGAAAGCCTCATGGCAGCAGATGCAGGGGACCTGAGATGATAAATGGACTTTGGAAAGCAACCCAAACATGTACATACAAATTAGTATTTAACATACAGTTGCTATTTGCAAATTATCCCCTTGTGATTTAGCTCTTGAATGAAAGCAACTGTGTTAGCTGAACAAACAGTAGCAGAGGAGGCTGCAAAAACGCAGCTCCACTCCCACCGCAGCCCGTAGGCCAACGTGCCCATGTGTTCACATGAGGGGCACACAGCCCTTCCCAAACAAGCTGTGAGAGCCACCCAGGCTTGGCCTCTTCTCCCGCTCTACCAGGCACTTTAAGCCATGTGAGCCACCCTTAATCAGCCACTAGCCCTGAGTAAGGACTTGAAACTGTGAGGAAAGTGCTGGTAGCAACCTGCACCGTGAAGTTCCTGGTGAGGGGGAGACAGGAGCTGGGCCGCTTGCCAGGTGCTTTGGCAGAAGACAAACTGGGTCACTATCCCATGTTTTTAACGGGAAGTGATGTTATGGCAACACATGAATCATAAACAGTTTGACACCAAAAGGAATAAGCTATGGTGGCCCAACACCTGAGCACCCACCCCTACATCCGGAGTGACACAGTGGGCTTGACGCAACAGGCTGAGCTCTGACGTGTGTTGTGAACGCTCAAACCCCAGAACTCCTCCAAACTCCAACAATCCAAACCAGGCCTTCCCAGTGTGAGAGTCCCAGTGTGAGAGCCCCAGTGCTGAGAGCCTGCACTGCTCCTGGGCCACTTGGAAAGTCCCAGGGCAGAGAGGAGGAAACCAAGGCTGGAGAGCATAGAGCACCCTTAGGGTGCTGTCAGCTAGTTAGTCTGCAAGGTGTTGAGACAGCACATGCCAGCTGAGGAGCCTGCTTGCCTCCAGCAAATATGAGGAGCTGGTGGGCAGCAGCTTCCTGCCATTGTTCCTGGCACAACATACTCAGGGCTGGCAGATTGAGTGCCTGCCCAGATGAGCTCTGCACCAAGTGAGCTCTGCAGGACCTACCAGGAGCAGCACAATGAAACCATCCTCCCCTTACCCCACAGCAGGGCTGGAGTTTAGAGGTACCAAAAAGGTGGTGTTACTCAGTGGCCTACATTTTGCAGGTCAGGTCTTTCCCAGCCAAAAAAAGAGGAAAAGGATTACATTTCAAAATAGTTTCCCTTCCCTTTGGAGGGAGAAGTCAGAGGTAGAGCCAAACAGCTGCTACTATGCATGATTTAAGGAGATAAGAAGCAGCAACAAGAGGGAGAGACTGGGATTTATAGTATCAACCCTAAAAATAGTTGTTAAGAGAAAGCCTAAGCCTGGCAAAGCCTCACTGGGAGTTGCCCCATACACAACTGCTAAGTTCAGCAGCTGGCATTTAGGGGGGAAGTGTTTCCTTTGAAGAGTTTGTCTCCACCATCACCACTTTCACCCAAGATACCACTTTACACCTGAGGTCCAAGTGGCTCAACCCCTTGTGTGGACGTTCCTGGGAGACAGGTCACACTGAAATAGGCTGAAACAGAGCTGTCAACACAGCAGCTTACACAGGCTTATAAAAATAAAGTACAACTGAAGCCAATATAACTTCCTTTTCAAGCATCTCTGAGCAAGGAAATGACTTGCCCAAGCAGGTTGGTGGCAGACACTAATGTGGAGAGGGGCTCTCTAGGCTGCATACAAGCTGAACTCGAATGACATGCCCAAGTTGGCAACCAGACCTGGAAAGATCGTCTGCGTGTCGAGTCTAGCCCTCTGCAATCGCAGACAACCATGTCATATAAAACCATTTAACTTTGCTAACTATGCTGCTCATCTCTTCAAACCTACCAGCAGTGTTTTCAGACCCTCTCTTGTCTACTGGCGTCGTCTTTGTTTTCCTTGCTAAAGTAAAAGTCCCTATGGCAGTGGGACCAATAAATACACATTCCACAATCAATTGGGAAAGCCCATCTTCCCCGAGAAAATAAATAAATATAAAGACAAACCCTAGAGAGTCTGAGATCAATAAATATCAGAGCTGTCAGCTCTTCTGCTGGAAATGAGTTTTCTACTTGCATTTGCACTGAATGTCACCCACACACAAAAAAGACACTGGTGCTGTTGCACAAGTGTGTATTATGTATTCTACACTTTCAGGAAAAATGTGGCTCTATAAAGTATCTGGTTTATAAGTTGTTGGGAATTGATTCGCTGCCCAAGAAAAAATATTTTCTGGTTTAGTTTTTTAAAAAAATCAAATTAATTTATTTTTAGTGATGGGAGAGGAGTAGATACACTTTAAGGGAAAGGTTAAAATAAAAAGATGCTGTTTCTGGGGATTTTCAGGAGCCTAGATGCAAAAAAAAAAAAAAAAAAAAAAGGTAAAATGCTTGATCCATTCCTTATTTGGTTGTCTCTCCCTCTCCATTCACTCAGGATGCTGAGCACCTTGTAAGCCCAGTCTGTGCCCTGGCCTGGCCTGGCTCTGCAGAGCCCATGACAGTGTGCCTGACATGGCTGCATGTCTTATCCTCCCTGCCAGCAGTGGCAGAGGCACTCACAATACTGTTTTTGCTCAGAATGGACATATGCTGTTTCTAATAAAACCTGATCTCCTTCCTTTTGATGCAGATGACAGGAACTGGTCCTGGTTTAAGTCACCCAGCCAGAAAGTGTGCACCACAACTGGCCCACGATAACTCTGGAACTGGAGAGGGGGACTCAGGAAGCAATAAATCAACTGTGCTGAGTTATGACATTGGTGACAAAAGAATGGTTTCTCCTCCAGCAAGCCCTGCTGAAGGTCCTTGGTCTCTGACGGCACTGTAGGGGCTAGGCTGGCAGGCCCTGTAGTGCAGCAGACGGTGTTTATTTGTCCTATAAGCACTCTAGGAACAACCAGTGCTCCTGTGGATGGTTTACATACAAGCCTAACAAATAACATCGATAACACTGAAAAATTAATTACTTTAATAACAATTTGAGGCCCCACCGAAAGTTTTTATGTCACTACACTAGAAATATATAGTTTCCTCATAGGAACTGGTTCACTCCTAAACAGGGAAGATCAATGAAGAGTAATGGAGGCAGCCAGGGCAGAGAATAGTGGAAAGATGTCCAAGGTCACACAGCAGGTTGTTGGTTCACAGGTTCAGTGTATTATTTGCTGCTTCTCACAAACCCCTCTATCATAATTCACATTATAAAAGTATTTTTTGAAGCCTCCTTAATACTGTTTGACCATTAAATCACATGATGGAGCAAATGCAGGATCAGTAGACTCAGGGAAGCCAAGACCTGTGTCATGATAAGCTACATCCAATAGAAACAGCTCCTCTTGCAGATGTGTTCCCAGAGGAGGTGCAAGCCTGGTGCTGGCTGGGAAACATCTGAACTTCTAATATGCTTTGAGCAACCACATCCAACAAACAATTTTTTCACTACAGCCCCACCATACTCCCAAGAAGGAAACACTGTGACAGCAGTAACTGGTCACCCATTGCCTGGGCAGGGAAAGGAGCCAGGTTGCCAGGCATGTTTTCTACTTGAATTACCTTCCTACCCTGATCAAGTAACAAGAAGCCCATCTAGTGCTGTGTGGCATCAGAGGCCCATCCACACAGGGGGTTTGCAAGGAGAATGAGGACTCTGAGTGGGTGTAAACACTACAGAAGGGAGCCTGCACACAGACACAGAGTTGTGTGGCTTCTAGAACTCTGGGTGATCCGCTCTGCATCCCCCTTACTGAAAAATGGAAGGGTCTGGGCCGGTGTAACACACCCTGGCCAGGCTGTACAAAGCATGGCTACCTCCAGGGGCAAAGGCAAACAAGCCATTTGTTCAACTTGTCTAGATTGTCTACAGACTCCAAAACAAATAGCTAAGCATGCATCTTGTAAAAATGTCATGTCCCCCTATTTACAAGAGATTTCTCTGTGATATTTGCTCAGACCGAAGGTAAAGTCACACCAGCGAAACAAACAAGAAAGGAGAAGGAAGTCACACAAAACAGTGAAGATTAAGGTCCCAATCTGCACTGGCAAATGGAGGCTGTTGGATATGGTCAAGTCACCTCCCTCTCTCTCTTCATGCATCTAATTATTTGTGGCTGAGGAAGGGAACAAAGAGCCTCTGAGGGAAGCCTGGTCTCAGCCCACAGTGTGTGGTGTGATCCCTTGGCCACACAGGATTCTCTTGTGGAGCAAGGAGGTTAGGATGTGTCTTGCCTGCCCTGGAAGAGGCTATGGTGTGCAAATCTATGCACAGTACACCAGAGCTGGGGGCCCCTCCAGTGTCCTGAACAGTTTCAGAGGGGGGATGAATGGTGCTGATCTCCTGGGAAAGGTGGCATCTTCTGCATCTGCACAGGGGAGCTGACCAAAGGCTAGTGAGGCTCAGTGAAGATCAGGACTGCTTTCCATTCCTGCTGCTCCCGTTACAGAGATTCTTCTGCCACTGGGAAGTGAGTTGTGATATGCAGACAGTATACGGTAAATTGATATTCAATTCACAGAGTAATTTCCAAAGTGCTGTAAATGCCAGAGTGGGTTACGTGTTGGGTGAATGTTGATGAGAAAAGAGGTGTGAGGGGAAAGTGCTGTGATTTGGCAGATGGCAGATAGACAATGTGTAACTGACCCCAGATACAATTGGTTCCATCAATTCAGGAACTTGTTTATAAATAATTTTAAAAGCCAGCACATGGGCAGATAGAGATGTAGAAGTGGCACCTCTATCCCTCAGGAACTGCTGACTTCTGTCCATGGGATTTTCACAGAGCACTTCTATCTCATTAAAATTGTTTCTTCATGGGCTATGAAATGATTTTCCATGCATGGAAAAGGTTCGTAATGCTTGAAGCTCTGAGCAAAGGAGCACACTGAGGATGGATGGTTTGGAGAAGTTGACATTACACCTGGCCTCAAACAGAAAAATGGGAGCAAGATCAAAGCCATCAACTCTGTGGTACCCTGAAGGGAGATGCTAAAAAAACCAAGCTCAGTGGCAGGATTTGGGATCACCAGGCGGCATCACTTATCTGCTCTGGCTGACACAGTCCAGAGAGCAGCTGCAGCTTGTTTCCCGCAACAGAAGCCCCTCCCTTGCCTCGCCCTTTACCAGCATTTTTGGGTGAGCCCTCCCCAAGGAGGGAGTGCACCCAGCTGCCTCAGTAGGGTGAGAGTCTGTCTTCTCCTTGGGGTGCACCTGGCTCTGAGCCCCCTTCATGTCCCCTTGGGCTGGGGGCTGGCAGTGTTGGATGCAACCTGTGGTAGAGAGAGGGAGCTGCTCCAGAGTCAAAGCCTCTCTCCACCCCTTCCAGCCATCTCCCCTGCAGAGCCAAAGGCTGCTTTGCAGTGCCCTGGAGCTGCAAAGCTCTTGGGGCCAGAGCCTGGGCCTGGTAGTCAGGTGCTGAGGCTCCAGGAGTCTTCAGCCCTCTGGAAAAAGGAGTCTAAATGCTGCTTACAGGCTGGAGGAATCTCTTCCCCAGCCCCTACATAAAAGGAGGATGTTGATGCACACTTCTCTGTGCTGCTTGCCAGCCCCTTTCTCCTCCCTTCCAGCTCTTTGCTCCCTCCTTCTGTCTTTTCCTTTTTGAGAGGGTTGGATCAAGAAACACAAACACTTCTGATCAGCTTGTAGTAAATGAAGCACAGTACTTTAGCTTCAAGAAATTTTGGAGAGGCTCACACAAGGCTACAATTTGGCTTTCATTCCAAAACCCAGGCTACAGAAAACCCCCCTTGAGATAATTTTACTGATACCTGTGTTTCTTCTTCCCCCTTTTTGGCAGGAGGCTGCAGCACCAGAAAGTGTCAATTTACTCTATTAGGCCAAGAACATCCCCGGTACAAATTTATTGCTCTTAATAGGGCTGGGCCTTTAATTCCTAGCACATACTTGTGAAGAATTTTGGCTTGTCACTGAGGAGTAGGAATTATTTTCCTCTCTACAGGTACAGGCAGGCCCTCCTTTTGCTGAGGGCTCTGCACATCCCAAGAAGAGCTTTACTGCAGTGCTCCCATAAAGAGGGTATGAAAACTCCATTATCACCTGCCTGTGCTGAAAACCAGCAGCAGAATGGCTGCTGTTTACTACATGGGATTTTTTCTTCTTCCTTTAACCCTTTTTATTGTTCTTCTGCTAGTTGAAGTGCTACTGTGGGATCAATCTGCTCCTAGTCCTTTAGGTATTTATACAATGGAGTAAAAGGTTCCTACAATGAAGATACTTTTGCCATTAAAGTCATTAGCAGCTGAAGCTAGGACTAAGGTTTCACAGCAGTTTTTGGCTTCTTCCCACTTGTAAAGGGATCTGGTTTAAGTGCTTGTCATGCTCAACTGACTGGGGTTCCTGCCGTGCTCCTCTGTGGACAGTGCTGTTGTTCTCACTGCTGCAAAAGCTGCTGCTGGTAGCTCCCCATCACTGATGGGGCAAGTGGCCACCAACAATGGCAGCCCATTAAATGTTATTCCCTGAGAGAGGCTTGCTGACCACTGGAAGGAATCTCCCTCCTGCATTCCATCTCACTCAGTGTCTGTAGGGCAAATCTGGGCTGAATACAGATCTTTTAGCAAATATCAGCCTGAAGGAAAGCAAAGAGCAGAAATGAGCACACTGCCAGTGAGTGCCAAAAGTTCAGACTGCTGGCTTGTCCCTGGCAGTGTGTGTGGGAGAAATGGAGAGACCTCTCTGAGCAACTGCCCCTCTGCAGCCCAGAGGGCAGCCAGGCTGGCCAGGCCAGCAGTTCTGCTCGCTGGTCTTACACCTGAGCACACAAAAAACAGGGACTACTGAGGGGTGCAATTCTCACAAATACATCAGGCTACAGCTTCCCATGGAGAGTATGTGGGTTCAACCAGCAGCAAAGGGCTCTGATACTGCAGCACCTTCTGTAAGGGTGCCTCTGCACCCAGCCTGGCAGCAGAAACACATTACCACTAAACTTCATCCCAGTTTGCAGCAGATTCCCCTTTTGACATCTTTCTCAATAATACCAGTAACTGTTACTCTGTGAAATCAGCACCATGAGCATACAGTGGCTTGCAAAGTCAGATGAAAGAGGGGATATTGTTTCAGTCCTTCATGTTTCTGAAATGTGAATAGGAGATGCAGATCGCTTTTCTTCTGCACAAAACCCAGACTCCGTGATCAAAAATCCTCTTTGGATTTCAGCTAATGAGTGCCTTGGCTTCATCAGATCTACAAAGGTTGGAAAATCCCAAGTAAGAACATATCTAAGAATGAAAATGATGAAAATTTAAATGTCTGCCTTTACGCTTCTGTAAAACTCTTTTGGACTTGGCCATTATGGATCACTTGTGGGTAAGTGTAATAAAAAAGGTTACTATTCTTGCAAAAGAAAATGATGCTTATTAGAGGTCCCAGGAGGAGGGTTTGGCAGATCTGTCCATTTCTCTAAAAATCCATTTCTGCTTTCTGTGACTCTGCATGCCTAATGATGTTTTGTGTACGTGTGAGAGTCTGCACAGACACTCAACAAACCATTTGCCTGAGGCCTTCATTTCATGGGTACTATGTGAACTGGTCTCCAGATAGATGAGGTTACAGAGGTTAAATAGCTAGTTACAGTACATAAAGTTTATATTCACTGTGACTAGATGAAGCTTTTCCCTTCTTTTAAGTGCCTTTCTCTTTATGGAAAAGAAAAATATGACTGCAGTCACATCCCAGCTTTACAGCATAATCCTATTTTAATGGTAATAACATAGAAAATCCTTCCTACTTTACATCTAAACACCTGCACTGCACTTCTGCAGCAGTGAGAGATGCTGCTCAGCACGCAAGCAAGACTTGGCACCAGGGTCTTGACAATCTGTCTGACCTAACACACCTAACAGTCTTTTATTTCAGACTTCTAGTGAGATGAGGAAGGCTAAATGCAGTGGAGATCCAGAACCTGTCCCAAGAAATTGAGTTCTGCAGGTAATTTTTCTGTTCTTTTATCACTTGTATATAGCAACAGTGCTCTTCCTGCTGTGACTTAGTTTTCTATCAAATTTCATAGAGAAGGTCTTTGGAAGATGATTGATTGCATATTTAATTTCATAAAGTTAAGAATACTTCATCAAATACAGACAATCCCATTACTAGATGCTCCATGCTGGCCCTAATGGAGCTAAATAGTCCCAGGCAGGTAGTGCCATAATTTTTCTCCACTATGCCAGGAAATGTCTGTAGTGCCAGCTGGGTATATCCCAGGAGGAATGATTCCTCCAGGGGCTCACTAGTTTGGTGACCTGTTCCTACCCACCATCTTGTCCTCACTCTAGGGCAGAAAGTGAGGAAAATTTAAATGACTCATGAGACAGTCAAATCTAATTTCAACCCTGATGCAGTCTGGAGTTCCTACTGACCATTTTCAGCCATCTCCTCTGTGAAGAGTGGGGGTTGTTTGATCATGATCCCTCTGTGCTCTGCCACAGGCATCTCCCAAGGCAGTGGCTGTGCACTGTACCATCACATACTCTCCTCTGTAAATAGATGGGAGGAAGCAAAGAATTGCGAGGCAGGAAATGGCCACTTGGTCCAATGAGTCTGGCCCTTTAAGTTTATCTCAAATGCACCTCCTTGCTTTGTCTTTGCATCTGCAAATCTCCTTTCTCCTCATAAAAACGTCTAGCTGTCTCTTAAATCCATTCAAACTATTTGCTTAAGTGACCTAACTTGGCAGCAACTCTACAGCATTTGGGCAGGCCTGAGTGACATAATGCTGCCAGAATCCCCTGTTTAGTTTTCATGTTGCCTGCAATCTGGCCATACTGGGCCAGGCTGTAGCAGATAAACGGGTCCTGTACAGCCCACAGGAACCATCCACGGAAAACTCGAAGCTACCAGAAGTGATAATGCTGACTCAGCACCCAAAATGCTTCCCAGGAAATAACTCAGGAGCTGGCCTCTTTGGAGCTTGTGCTCATGGAAGAGCCATCTCTGGGTGGAGTTCTGAATTGGCTTCACCTGTGTTCAAGAACAGATGAGAGAGTTTCTGCCACTCTTCCATCTAAACTCCCCCCTAAGCATATCGAAGCATCTCCTGTTCCTAGCTGGCAGGTAGCTAATTTTAAACTTACATCCAGCTAAGTTGTAAAGATTTTGTGAAGATTAGCTGGCTTTTCTGCTGCTTATAACTTTTCTTAGTAATGGCATTCACTTGCTTGTTCTGCCTCTAGATGAGCACTGCTGTTTGGGTTACTCACCATGGTTCCTTCCTTCCTGGTAAAAGACCAGCTTCACCCATCCGCTCAAACCTAGTGTAACTCTGCCTCCCACTGGAATTTACAGTGGATAATTTGCTTCCCTGTATCTGTTCTTAAATTGCTGTTAGTGATGCTGCTGAACACACACTACCCCACAAGAGGGAAGTTTCAATTGACACAGCTGATATATTTATTCCTATCAATCCCACTCAGTGCTTTTCACACATTTTTGCTTGGTAGCACCTCCAGTTCCCTGTGTGGGACTGTACACCTCATGGCACAGTGAACTGAAGCCAGGGAGCTTGTCATCACATTTTCCTAGCTACCTTTCCTGCATCCTGAGGAAGATCCCAAACTGAAAATCGTAACCACAGAATAAACTATCAGAGGATATGGATCCTTATCCACAAGCACCATTACATGCATATCAATGATTACACATAATACCTAAGGCCTTAAAGTCAATGAAGTAAACACTGCAACATCCAGCCTCCAGTCTTTTGTTGCAGTTCATACTCTGGAACACGTTCTGAGCAGCCAGTACTGTTCTTCTTCATCAGCTGCCTGAGCATTTGTCAGCTGAACTACAGCAACTGAAAGGCAGGAATAAAAACCTCCAACTGTAACTTTTCCGTATACACTATATTCTTAGGTTACAAAATAATCCTACATATTCATATAAATGTACCCTCACTAAGGCAAAAGGACTGTTGATATGAAAACTTATCTGGAATATTAGGATCTCTTCAGTTCCAGTTATTTTCAAGGTTCTGTAAATGGTTGGCACAGGGAAAAATCCCTTTGGTATTGATATAAATCCCATTCTCATAAACATTTGAAAATGCTCTTATTCTTGTTTTGCTAATAAGAACAGACATTTAAAGCATGTAGAAACAGAATCAGGTTTTTAATGAACATTTTTGCTCCTCTCTAATTACTTTTTGTAGCACTTTAAATGATGGAACCTGATGCAACTCTTCTGAAATCTCTAAGAGATTATTGTGATTTGATTTTTCTGTTTCATATATTTTGAGCACTGATCATGTATTTTATATCTAATGTTTCTATCCATCTGCAGGCATGTGCCAATTTGTTTTTTCCTCCTGTTCTTGTGTGCACCCATGCCTGATAAGACAGGAGACCATATCCTGCTCTCCCTGGAAAGCTTAGTTCTAGCCCATTTAATTTGATCTGTAATAAAAGTTATTTTCCATTTTCCCATCTGACTCCTTCAACTGTTTAAGGCCCCCATGTGTACTATGTTGTGCTGACTTTTGGTGATTTCTTCCTCATCAGTCTGTGTACAGAATGTTCTGTATTCAGAGAGATATATGCAACAATGCAAAACACATTTCTCTGTTGAAGAGTAAATCCCAGTTTGTGAGAGATGTTATTTGCCATAACATCAAGCTTTTCCCAGAAACTGCCTTTCATTTCACCTTGCATTTGGATTCTACATTCACTCCGCCCTGCCTCTTCCTCAGCCTGGCAAAGCTCGAATTCCCTCAGCAGCTTGATATCAACTAATGCTATATCAAAGGATGTCTAAACCCCATTTAACTGTGCATAGGGGGATATGAAAGCTTTCAAGAAGACTAACAACACATAGCTGGGAGTCCACTGCCACAAGCCTGAGCAGCCCCAGCCTCCCCACATCTTTCCCACAGTTGGAGAGCTGCAGCTGGTGCCACCCCTTACACTCAGCCCGGCCGTCCCAGGATGTGTCACTGCTCCCCGTGTGCAGCTGTGGCTGCTGAGCCAATGGGCACCCAACCGAGGCTCTCACTCTGCCAGCTCATTGCACTCAGACAGCTGGAGATTACACAGGGAACAAAAAGAAAAACAAACCTACAAGAGAAAACTGGAGAGAGGTCCCTAAGCAATGGCTGTGTTGGAGCATTGCTTCTGTTTCCACACCATCATTTTTTGCTTGCTTCTCTGTGTTTAAGTATTTTAAAGCAGAAATCTGATCTGTCCATTTGGATTCAAAACAGGCCAAGTTCCTGCTGTAGCATTGCTTGTGGTTGGTATCCAAATCAGCATGGGATGGAGGCTGCCTTCCACAGCAGGGGATCTGAACACCTCTTGTCGATTTAAACATCTTGTCCACTTTCATGAAGAACTGACTGCAGCTTCACATCCTGCACAGCCCAACTGCAGTGGGCTAAAAGCAAGGGGCAACCTGGGAGAAGGGAACAGCTTTCACAGAAGAGCTGGAAAATAAGAAAGGCTGACTGTGCCTGGTTGGTATATGCTTGTATCCACTGATCCTGGCAGATAAATCACTGCCCTCTCACATCCCACGGCAGGTGTGTACAGAGCAGCTGTTCTTTGGGCCTGTAATGGCACATGTATGTTCTACCTACACCCCTGCCACAGCTGCTGTGAAATAAATCTCTTAACACACTGGAAGGTGGATTCCCCCACTGTGACATGGGGAGAGGTATTTTCATGGTGAAAGGATGGGAGGAAATAGGGCTTTGCAACCAGAAACGTGCAGAACAATATTCGAAGTCACAGTCCTGTCTTGCCATCCAGATGTTTCCAGAGACACCAAACCACAGCATACCAAACTCAGGGCTTCTCATTCCCACCAGCCAGACACTGCATGAGGAAAGGATATGTGCTCTGTTCAACCTCATTTATTCCTTAGCAACCAAAAGCTCCCTGTATTTTCCCATCTTGGGGGCTTATGTGTGGATCCCTGTTCAGTGACATTCTCCCACCATGAATGATTAAGGAATCTGAATCTTTAAAAATTGCCAGATCCCATTTCTATTCTTAAATACAGCCCTATAGAGAGAGATAAGCCTGGGAGGCCAGGGGATTTTAGTTAATGATCCCTTTTTATGGGGCCAAGAAGCAGTCCTATGAAAAGGAGGTCTGGGGCCATTTCTCCTCTCTGTGCCTGTGCTTTGCAGAGATTTATGCAAACCTTTTTTGTGCTTTACCTAGCTGTGCTGTGCTGGGAAAGCAGCTAGGATCTTGCCCTGGGATGTGTGACACAGGCATTGCCAGGTCTGGGAAGGTATGTTCAGCACTGGCCAGTGCTAAAGGGAAGTGATGATTAACACCTTAATCCCTGGTGTAGTTGTGCCACCAGCAAAGCCAGCGCAGTGGGCAACTACCTCAAGGTGGAATGAGATTCAATACTGGTTTGAAAAGGCTCCCCCTGAGAGAGCTGCCCATAGCTTTGCCTTCCTGTTTTGGGAATGAGTGGGATTTTGCCTCTCATTCACCAGTAACATACTTTTATCCTAATGAGGGCAAGTGTGGAGTGATAACTTTTTAGCAAGCTCTGTGCTGTGCAGGACCTTCCTTGCCTAATACAGCTCTTGAGGACAGGTTTATTTGTGTGGTTTACTTCATATGCCTGCAATATTTTCTTTCCTGCCCAGGGCTGTATGTACAGGTTTAAATTTATTCTCAGGACCAACTCAACGATCAGTCCACTACACATAAGGTACATAAGTTTCACTGTCTTGGTACCTGTATTTTCCTGTGAGAGGAGGGAGGATTACAAACCAAGGTACAGGAGAGAACAACCATGGAACATGGAATGTCCTTAGTAGTGCTGCTTGACCTTAGAATCTGCAGGCTTAGGGATAGGGGAGTGTAACCAGCAGAGTCAGCAGCTGGAATTCAACTGCCCCAGCAGGAACTGAAAACAAATGAACAGACTAACTGAAATATACCTTCCCCCTGATCTCTCTCTAAATCAACACCATGCTGTTTACAGTAGTGTATAATAATATTGAATCAAGATTTGCATGGGACAATTTCTATGCCACAGCACATGATAACTGTGCAATAACTTTTTTTTTTCAGTGATGCAAAAACATTTACTTTAATGATAATGAAAATAAAGTCAGTAAAATCCCTTTGTCCTGTTGTTTTGATCAGATAAACCATATCTACCAACTGTTAGAAGGAGGATTAACTTGGGTTGACATTTTTTTTAATGTTCTATGAGAAAAGCCCTGGGGCCAAAACATTTACAGGCCAGGTTTTAGTGTATGTTGATCTAGTAGTTTCGCTGAAGAAAATGTCTTTAGACCTGGCAGGTGTGTATTGATTTTCATTACTTCAAGTGTCTACTAGCAAAGTTTTAATTAACAGAGATGTACACAAAATATTTTCAGTGATGCAAGAGTGAGGAGCTCGGGAGCAGGACTCCTGGGCCCTCTTTCCAGTTGCTGAACTGGGCACAGAGATAAGACTGCAGTAGTCTTGTCTGACTATCCCACAGCTCTCAAATTGGTGGGACAAGTTCTCCCCTGATACCCAACTGTTTCTTTCATGCTATTTGCAAGACCCCAGTCCTGCTGTCAGGTACTGAAGAAATTGTTTCTGCTATGGACTAAAGGGAAATACAGGAGCAAGGAGATGGTCAGACTTGGCTGGAGTCTCCCAGCAAGTCTGGGACAGAACCAGCACAAGCCCCCAGGTGTCCCTAGACCTATTCCAATGACCTAACCATCCTGAGCTGGCCATTTGCCTCTCCCCATTTCACCTGGGGAGATGCCCACTTTAGAGAACTATGGAAGGAAAAGGTATAAGCTTAGCAAGCTGCTTGCCTAATACAAACGTAACAGGAGAAAACACAGCCTTTGCTTTGCCTCTTATCAGAGACGTTAGGCCACAAGAGATAAGGTTATTAGCAAAAACATAGCACTGGTGCTCCAAGTCAGATAGCAGAGGAGATAGACCACTTATCTTATCAGCTCCTTTATGAAGTCTCCCTCACTGTTATTATAATTTTCTGATAATATTATATACAAAATTGATAGCATTTTATTTTCCCTAGACAGGTTCCTTTCACTTGCCCTTTTCTTAACAGGTTGTCTTTTTTCCTCTTCAAGTAAGCAAACTTTCCCTCTGAAGTCCTAATTTGGCTACTCTGTTTTGCCTTTTTTTAGATCCACTTTATCCCAGTCTCAGATTGATTCAATTGCATTTCTTTTACAGTCCTTTGTCTTCTGTTGCCTCTCTTTCAACTGAGATGTTGCTCTAGGGGATAGGTTTTTGACAGTGACAACAGTAAATGGGATGATTTGCACTTCATCCAAAACTCCACTCTTTGTCTGATGAGCATTTATTTATCATGGATTATAGAGTCCTTTTGTGTACTTGTGAAAGAGCAATTTCATGATTTAGCTGTGCATTTCCATGGGATCCTCCATCACTTTGTCCCTCTGCAGTATCCTGTTATATAAAGGTTTGCTTTTATTAAATTTAATAAAATCGAAAGAATCAGTGATCATCAAAGAGCTCTCTGGTGATTGGCTTGTAAAGGCAAGCTCCTTGAATAGTCTATGCTGTAGGCTCATTTTTTTGACATTTAGCTTCACAACTTTGAGAATGTAAAAGCACCTTCATGCAGACAAAAATTAGGCCCTAAATTATGAAGTGCTGATCCTATACCTCTAAAATTAGTGAGAGATTAGTCACAAGTTTCAAAGGGCACAGGGTCAGGCTCTACCAGAAAAACACAGTCATCCTGATTTATTGTGCACATTTTCATGGGACAGCCATTGAGATGCAGTGAAGATCTCAACATGGCCAAATGAAATGGTAGGAGAACCCCCCTCCTCAAAACCATCTGTATGCTCCTTATTGTGTCCTGCACAATCAAGCTGAAAATTTGGGTCGTTACCATGCAGATTATAACTAATTTCATACATATGATTTTGAAAGAGATCACTTTACAGGGCCTTTGCACAGGGATTACTTGCAATCCTCCTTGAGGGGTGATTTCAAAAGTTTTTTCTCAGTATGATAGATTGATTTTTATTTTGGCCATTTGCAGTGATTAAAGCAGAGATCTTGACAGGTCCTCCTACAAAGGGTCAAGTCCTGGTCCTGGAAAGATGGGAGTTGGCATCTGGTAGCATGAAACTGGGACAGGCATTTTAAAATCCAAACACTTGACCAGGCATTAATTCAGACTGTCTGGATGGAACAATGTTTGTCTGCCTGTGTGGTTCTCATATGCATAGTTTCCAGGAGTTGTCCTTCCTAGAATAACATAAATCACTGTTCTAAGAGCACCTCAGTGGAGTAGGGCATGTTGTCTTAAATAATTTCTAATTCCTTCCTTTCTGTGGTGTTATAAAGCCTTGTGTAAGCTGCTCTGGCCTTGGAGGCTGGCGAGAGGCTGCATTATTGTGCTCCTTAGGGGATCAACAGCCTGGCATATTGCTGTGTTTTCTGAATCTTCATTAGCATCACTGCAACGGTTTTTTTCTGTGATATCCAAATACATTTAAGAGCATGTGCAAGTGCTATACTTGTGGCAAACTTAACATTAACTGAAAAACACAGAGCAAGATTTTTTTTTTTTCCTACGTTAACTGAGTTTCTCATTTATAAATCAGGAAAGGGCCAGGCCCTGCCCAGGAGTAGAGCTGGACTATTCTATTGCATTGGCTGCAGTGCCCAGCCATGCACTTTACAATCCGGCCTGCTTAGTTTTTCATTCCAGGAAAACCATGCAGCCCTCAGAAGCTTGACTTTGTCAGTGGACGTGGTTTCTCCATAAATGCTGGCTTGGTTTGTGATGGTATAATACTGGATCATTTTGTCTGTGTTACTCATTTATGAATAACTGCTAAAGAGAGTGTAAATGCTTAAAGTCATGCATTTTATACCTATAAATATAGTATATTATGAATGGGTATGACCAGATGAGAAGAAGCTGCCACAGAATGTTTTGGAGGGCCTGTTCAGCACCAATCACTAACCATTAACTGCCTTATCTGTCATTTAGTAACAACTTACTTTGCATGAGTAAGTGGAAAATACAAAATACAACCGGATTTTCTTTTTGGTGATAACTTTGCAGTTTGAGCAGTCCTCTATTCTAACTTGCTGGATCCTCTCAAAGACCCCAAATCACATAAATAGGAACAACAGCTCTGACCTGTTTCCATTTTCACAGCCCAAATCACAACCCTGCAGCAAAATAAGTCTGAAACACCAAGCAATTTGGGGGCCTTTTCCAGACACATATAGAAATCCAGATAACCTGGAACACATAGACCAAAACTGACTTACTAAATTTATAGACAGGTCTGAGACAATCATACGTTTCCTGGTTTGAAAGAGTAAGTAGACTGCGAAGTGACATCCAAAGAATACATCTGAAGTACAGTGCAAATCCTTCAACTGTCAAAAGCATTTATTTACCTGCTAGTGATGCAACATTAAAGTTTCTTAATACAAACTGAACTACAGATGTCTTTTCATTGAACAAAACGGTAGGAGAGGGAAGTAGAGTGGCACTACTTGGTGGAAGAAGAAGCCAGCACCAGTGGGTGCTCAGGGGCCTGCCAGGCCAGCTGCCTTCTCTACAGGGCAAAGGAGCTGGGGGTCTTGGTGTGAAAACACACCCACACAATCCCTGTGATTCCATGGTATTTTGGTCTCTAGTGAAAGCTGAATTGCGTTGACTCAGCTGCAGAAGCACTTAAGAGTTGTGTGGGAGTCCCCCAGAACACATAACAAATCATGGAGTAACAAAGGGAATTAAAAGGTAGTAATACGATACACGATTTAAGAACATGGATTAAATATTGAATTAAGCCCTACTCCCCATTCAGCCTACAGCCAGCCTCTTTGCTGTAAAATAGCACTGAGGGCCAAATTCTGCTCCTGCTTTAATGGGAATGAGGAGGAATTGCTATGGAATTATGTCAGAACAAGCCTGAGATGGCGAGAGGAGCCTGAAGCCAGGGCAGCAATGCGGTCAGGGCTTGCCCAGGAGGGGATGGGGTGGACAGAGCTCCTGACACAGTTGTCAGTGTAGGCAGACAGGCCCTAATTGGTCTGATCTGATTACTTTTTCCAAAAGCTTTGAACTTTGCACAGGATGCCTTGGGCCTGCCTGCAGGAGCCCTGCTCTGGTGGGGAATTAGCACAATGGCTGGGCTGACCTCCCCCCACCCCAATTGAATTTTATTATCTAACGGGCAATGGCTGATGAATGACTGACAGGTGTGATCAGCTGATGGGAATGGCTGGGGATGGTACACATACACTGCGATTTTACCAGACGGTAATGTGTTCTGCAGTGGGCAAAGGATAAAGCTTGTAAAATATTTATTTTAAGTCTTAAAATATCAAATTCCTCATAACTATGGGCTTCCTAAAACTGGCCCTGGTAATTACAAGTGTTGAGCCATGAATAATTTCACGCTAGGAGGTGCATTAATTTTAACCTCCTCCCTCCTCCTCCAGACATTGTGAAAGCACATTACCAGTGAGGACAAGTTTATGATCTTATCCAGGACAACTGGTGCAATAATATGAAATGAAAACCAAGACAAAAATGTCATTGTCTGCACACTCTGTACAAAGGGATCCTGCAGAAAGCTCCCTTTGCAGCCTGAGACCAGGAGTGCTCCAAAGGTGCGAGCAAGATTTATGGAGTCTTTCCATGCACATGGCTCAGACCCTGTCAGATCTGACTGTCGTCAGCCTGGTGTCTAGGGATTGTTTCAAGGAACAGGGAGGAGTTTTGACATCCTCCTTATGAAGGTTTTTATTTAAAATCTTCAACCACGCACAAAAATCCACTGAGACCTGGGACCACGCTGATCCAGATGTAGCATGCTGGGTCCCAAAACAATCACCTGCAATCTGGAGTACTTGGGTTTCTTAATCTCACTGTCATTAAGTTCAAGGCAGTGGCATAAGGATGTATTTGGCAAGCCCTCCCTGCTTAACATCTACATGTTTCTGTCTGATCACATTTACGACAACAACTCTATAGTTTCACAACTCACTCAGAAGTTACACCTCAGTCAGAGAGGAAACAGGCAAGTCTGGCTGGAGGAAAGATCAGAGATTTCTATCTTGGGCAGGGCACCCCACAGAGTATTTGCCATTCAGTCTGTATAGAGGCTGCACTGTCAACACCATCCTCAAAAAGGATGTATAATACAGATGTTAAACACCAATTATCCCACTAAAGATCAGGTAAAGTTAAATAATGGCAAGGGTGTGATGCTTAACATTGAACAAATTAGGGATGATATTCTCTCCTTAAGGTTCCCAGGTGTCCTTTTGGTAGCTCTCCCTCACCTTGCACTACATCAGATTGTGTATGCTGTTACAGCAATGCCTGGTTGCGAAGTCAAAAATTGTCTCTATGCAGATTTGAAAGCCTTGGGGTTTGGTTCACAAACTCGGTGCTAACATGCTGACAATTTCATTCTCAGATGCTTCTCAGTCCCTTTAGACTGAGCTAAATATCTTGAGCTAACTATGTAGGCAGTCCTGGTTTATATCAAGACATCAATATTCACAAGTCCTCATTGGGCTGCACAAGGTAGAATTTAATTTCTATTTATGATCCTGAAAAAATAAAATCTTTGGGCACATTAATGATTGTGCCCTCTTTGTCCTTTATAACAGTATAACAGCTCTGAAGCGAGCTGTAGATTATTTTCTTGAAATTTTTCATGCTTCTTTTTTACCCTTTAGGAAAAAAGTATTAATGTGTCACTACTACTAGGATGAAATTTTCCTTGAGAAATCAAAGCACAATGAAAACTCTTTATCAGTTTCCCCATTCTCTTCAGAAATCTGTGGTAGCAGATGCCTTAAACTCTCTCGTGGGTGAAGGGAAAAGGTTGGATTACTGAAAAAACAAGGCAGGCTTCAGAGTGTGGAGGAGGCATTAGGAGCTGCTTAGGATCTCAAACCTGCAACACCTTGAACCCATCACCAGCCAGAACCGTGATGGATGGGAGAGGATAAAGGGCAGTCTAGCTGACCCATGATGCCTTCCAGTGCCCTCCAAGAAATAAGAAGAAAAGAGATTCTTATCACTCTGTGAAAGAACAGAGGGGAAAATTATCATTAAAATGCCTTCCTAATAAAACTAACAAACAGGAACTTTTTTTTCTTTCAAACTCCATTCTCTTATCCCTTCTCTACAAGCTTCAAGATGGCCATGACTTGAAAAATTTTAGTCTTTGAGTGAACCTTTCCTAAGTAGAGGTCACATCCTTCTGCCTAGACTTCAGCTGTTTTAGACAGTCTTCTTTGAAAACCTCAAGAAAATAAATAACTTTGTGTATATCTTTACAGTCATCAGTGCATTGAATCACTATGTAGAATTATGGCAATACACAGAATTAATATAAGTAAAAAAATTATGTATTTTTGAATGTGAATTCACATCCCACATCACCTGCCAGAGAGTCACTGATGAAACATTAATGAGTCACTTCATTTCTGTGTTTGCTTTAGGTCTGGGAATTTTGCTGTCTCTTTGTAAAGTGCTCTGGGATGATGTCAAGCAGTGGAGAAATTAGGTGTGTTATGGAACCAAGGCAATTACAGACTTGGTGGCAAAGAATTTATAGTACAAAGCTGGTCACTGGAACTTAATTTCCTATGATTACTTTCAGCCATAGATATTTGCAGCCATGCATGTTTCTCCCAGCACATGCCTCTCCCAGCCAGCCAAAGAGATCTGCAGAGCTCATGGGAATCTTCAGGAGTCAGATCTCCCCAAAAGTGGCATGATGCTGCCAATGTGCTTTTACATCATATCTTCCTGGTGGTCACAGGGGCTGGTAGGACACAGCTGCAAAGCTGAGTGGATCTTAGGTCCAGCTACAGGGCACCTTGATGGACTTGAAGTTCTGGAATCAAGAAATGACCTGTGGAAATTAACTTGTTACAGCCCAGCAACCTATCTACACACTCAGCAGACAGCTGGGGAATTGAATCTCTTTTTCCCTATTTACAGAAAGCTGCATATAGGATTTGGAGCAGGAGGACTTGGAAACCATTTTTGAAAGTTAATACTAGGATTCCGAGTATTTTGGGGAGTCATGTGTATCTCTGATTCTTTTCTGAATCCTGTGGTGCCCGTCTCAAGGCCAGGAACTGCTGAACAGCCAGTGCTGAACCTGTGTCAGGCAGGAGGGATATTAACATAGACACTGGAGGGATAATAACATAGACACTGTGTCTTTCTTCTGGCTATAGAGCTGGAAATGTTTCTCCGAAGCTGCTGTGATGTGGTGTCCCAGGCATTGTCTACCATGGGACATTGCACTACCTCCAAGGAACTGTTTTTGGATGTGAAAAAGAATTCAAGTTACATAGAAATGCTGGCAAAAGACTTTTCAATGTAACTAAACCATCAAAACCAGGCTCTGTGCTGTCCATCATCCAGCACCTTGGCCCAGGCATGACAGACCTTCTACCTGGGAGAGCTGCTCCAGTGAGCCAGGGCAGAGGGATTGACATCAGACACTATAAAAATATGTGATTTAATGAGTGCCTTGCATCACACAACTCAGGCCTTTAAAACAGCCTTGCTGCTGAGTACCTGGTGTACTGAACGGCCCCAGATCTCTTGTAAATCTTGGATCTTCTCCTCCAGAGCCTGCCAAGTTCCCATGATCACTGAAGGTACAGGGGTGGTTTGGAACCTTTCTGCATTTAGGGTTTATTCCTAATCCTGTTGGTTCCTATCTCACAGTGACATAGCTTGGATTCCCCCAACATTCCAGTAATTCCTCTCTTTTGAGCAGGCAGCCGAGGCGCTTCCTTGGCAAGCAGGCATCCCACATTCCTGGACTCGATTCCCAAGCTGTCTTGCCCACTCTTCAGGAATGGCTCCCTGCAGGGACTTATTTCCTTAAGGATGAGAGGTTTTCATACCCTGGCAAGTTTCCCACTTCCTATCATCACATGAATCCTGTGCAAAGAGGGAGCAGAGAAGTGCAGGTTTCTTCTCAGTTGTTTTGAGTGCCCAGACACCTCAGGATGACAAGCAGGTGCTTGCAGAGTGTGTGGTCCCTTGCTCCAAGCTGGGACACTGCTGGAGGGTTGCTAGGGATCCTGGGAAAACTCTGCCTGGGCTATGACAAAGCTATGACAAAGCACAGAGAAGAGCCTTTCGGATATGACACATTAAACTCGGGGGCCTGCTGGGAGGTGTTCCCAGGTTTGTGGCAGAGACCAGCTCCCAGCACTGACAAAGCTAATGCATGAGAGCTCTGCTGCTACATTCAGATATCACAGTTTCTAAGCATTCTTCTACCTCAAGCTTTTCTCCATGAACAGCCACCAAAGGGTATCTGGGCTGAATTCACCAATTTCTGTGTTGCCTCCTACCCTGGTGCCTGCATGTGCAGTCCAGCACAGCAGCACATTGCATTTCATCATCTTCCCTGGCCTCTCCCTGTCTGCCCAGAACGGTGCTGCTCACCTGCTCACTCACCTGCTCACTCACACAGCACCTCTCCTCTCCCCAGAGAGCTGTGAAATACCCTCTCATTGGGGCTGTAGCCACTACTCTCCTTATGAGCCAAAGGAACCTGCAAGGATCAGGATCCTTTTCAGGCCTGTTTTCCAACAGAGATGCACAGAGGTGCATACAAGCTCAACACAAGTTATTGGGCTGGTTATTGCAGGTCACCAGCTGGCAGGCTGCATAGTTTAATTTCTGCCTCCAAATATTGTTAGCAAATTGTTTTCTCATTTGCTGTCCATTACTGGGCTCCCAGGGGTACTGCCAGCATTTAAATATATTTTGGTATGAATTCTAGCTATTTAGGAAATAAATAAACTCATCCCATTACTGAGAGACACGGTGTTAATGTGATGAGGGCTCTGCTTAACTCCTTTTCTACCAACCTTCCTCTACAGGAGACATTTCTGCCTTTCCACACCAGGTGCCTGTGTGTTCAAGCAGAGGAGCCACAAGTAGTGCCCAGCAGTCGATGGCACAACCGCGCTCCAGCCCTGTCCCCGCTCCAGCGCTGTCCCCGCTCCAGCGCTGTCCCAGCTCCAGCCCTGTCCCCGCTCCAGCCCTGTCCCAGCTCCAGCCCTGTCCCAACTCCAGCCCTGTCCCCGCTCCAGCCCTGTCCCAGCTCCAGCCCTGTCCCAACTCCAGCGCTGTCCCCGCTCCAGCGCTGTCCCCGCTCCAGCCCTGTCCCAACTCCAGCCCTGTCCCAACTCCAGCGCTGTCCCCGCTCCAGCGCTGTCCCCGCTCCAGCGCTGTCCCCGCTCCAGCCCTGTCCCAACTCCAGCCCTGTCCCAACTCCAGCGCTGTCCCCGCTCCAGCGCTGTCCCCGCTCCAGCGCTGTCCCCGCTCCAGCGCTGTCCCCTCCGCCGTGCCCGGACACCGCGGAGGCCGCAGCGCAGCGCACGGAGACCTCTCGCGGCGAGCCCAGTGACTACACAGGCTGCCAGAGTCCCCCTCCCTGTCCAGCCCCACTGACCCAAGAGCCCCTGGCCAGTGCCGAACAGCGGAACACAGACAACCCTGGGACAGCCTTCTGTTCTGCACAGATAGGGTGTAAAAGTACTTTTCCTTCTTAACGCTGTCAATAAGAGACGATGCATCACGGCTGAGGAGTTCCCCTGTAGAGAACAGGCCACATAGATTTGTACTTCATCAGTATGCATCTGGCCAAAACTCCTGGGACCTGCAATTTTTTTGCAAAAGGGCTGAGATGATCACCCATTCTGTGGCCGAAGACAGCCTACTTGCTGCCCACTGTGCATGTCTGCGGCAGAGCAGAGCTTTCATGTAAAAATGAGAGGCTGGCAGACTACATTTCTGATGCTGAGACACTGCTAGAAGCTTGCTCTACTTGGGGGCTTTGGTTTCCTTGACTTGAAAACAAAGTAATAATATATGACCTGCAAGGGTGTAATTATCATAGCAGAGATCTTGGAGGTCCTTGGAAGAGAAGTGCTGGAGAAATGCAACCTATTAAAAATGCAGTTTTCTCCTTGCCAATTCTATTCTGCTTCAAGGAAAGGGGCTTTTGCAATGACAGCTGGGATGAGCTGGTTTTGACAAGCCAGAGTATGCAGGTATTAATGGAAGTTTTAAGTGAAACATGACTAAAAGACTACATGGTTTTCAATGCTTTTGCCTTCCATGCCCAAGTGCTTCACCTTTCCTAGAAACAATCAAGGCAGTGGGCACCGAAGTATCAAGAATCTATACTTGATTTCAGCAGGGTACCAGCAAATCCAGAAATGCACAATTGTTCAGACAAGTTCTTCAGCATATTCTCCCGCTAAGCTTCTTGCTGGACAGCCTGAAACTGAGCCAGCCATGTCCTGGCTGACAATCTCTGTTCTTGTAACTCACTGTAGTTCTCAGGTAGTGAACTTACTACAAGGCATATTTTCACACCTACTTGCCACTTTCTAGAATTCATTCTTTTTCCTGCTAAAAATTATTTTGATTTTATTTTAATTTTACACTGAGAGTGGGATTTTCCTCCTAGGGTGACTGCCACACACACCTCCTTGGGAGCTGCAGAAAGCTGCATGTATAGATTTTCCCAGCAGTGCTTTGGGGAATGCTGCCTAGACTGGGGGCTCAGTCAGGCTCTGCCCCCCAGACCAGGGGAGAGGATCTGGGAGGAGAGACTGAGTGCACCTCATCCCTCCTGATGTGCTGTAAGAGCTACGCTGGATGCACCAGCTGGTCTCAGGGCTGTGCTGGCAAGTGCTGGCATGCACAGCCTGCTCACATCTGTGGGGGAAAGCATCAGGAAGGTCTCCTGATTTTATAGCATCAGATCACATCTGGGGCCAAACCTGTTCCAGTGGAGTTAAGGCAGAAGAGAAAGGAGATTTTGCCAATGTGTTAACTTTTAATTAAATCTTAATGCCTTAATTAAAGCAAGGAGGGCTTAATTAAGGACTTAGCTAAAATTTAATACTTTAATGGGACTAAAGACTTTAATTTATCACCAAGCTGAAAAAGAAAAAAGCATTAGGGCTCACTCTGAGATGCACATACACACACCAGCCAATTATGAAAGAATCCTGGGGTGTCAGGTTCATCCATCAGAGCATGCTGTGCACAGGGGCAAATCTGTGGTTGTTCACATTTCTGTATTACCTGCCTAAAGCATAAGCATAACTTGAGATCATTGTATTAAAAGGTTCATGGTACCTTTGTCTCTTTAGAAAGACTTTTCTGAGCTGATGAAGACCTTCCTCTGGGCTGTCCAATTCGTGTGCTGCTGTAGCAGCTCAGGGATGAGGCTGGAGGGGTCCTGGTGCACCTGCAAATGCCCAGGTTGAGCCCATGAGCTGCTGCTTCAGGAAGGTGTGTGATTTGAAGACGTGCCAGCACTGACACATGGATCACAGCTCTGAGGACTGGACAGTCCTGCCCAGCATTACTGCAGTGACAGAAATGCTGCAAGGCATTTGGCTGGCTTTTAAAGGCTGAATTTTCATGGAGCTCAGAGCTCAGCACTTCCCATCTTCCTCAGATGGGATGTTTGTCAATATTTCTTGTGCCTGGGAAATACAAATCCAAGGCACTGCATCTCACTTTCAGCTTTTCAAGTATGATGTCCTTACACTGTGACACCTGTACCTCACAAATAAGTGAGGTTTAAGGTGCTTCTTATTACAGTTTCTGAAAGATTCCCCACATGCACTGGTCTTTCAAAGGAATAATTTCCAACCATGTGACTTCTCAAGCTCATAATCCAGTACACCAATTTATACAGTTACCTAGAGAGGAATCAGGACTAATGACAAGCACGGGAAATCTACCCTTTTATATTTATTTGCATTGTGGTTTTGCCCTGAAACATTTTCTGCAACTGATGTTGAAAATCTTCTGAAAGGTCAGTAGGCATCATTGTGATTTTACCAGCAGAGAAGCTGAGGAGTGGATGAGGCAGTAAATGACTAATCCAAGATCAGACAGTGACCTCAAAGATATTTTGAAGACAATTCCCCATCAGGCAGTGTGCAGCTGCACTCCTTTGAAGGGAATTGGAGCTTAAATAGAACCTTAGGTTCAGAAAACTCAGCCCTTCTCCTGGGTGTAATGTGATACTATGTGGGGCTTGGCATTTTGGTCAGACTGTCATTTCTTCAAACAGTAATCTGCCCAGCCTCTGGAGAAAGGACACATATGTTTCCTATAACAAGACTGTACGTTATTTTTATATGCATAGGAAGACTATAATATCTGAGAAGACTCATTATGTGCTAACCATTCATATCTGCAATTCTCTGTGGACTCACATAGGCCTAATACATTAACTACATCAGACACACAGAGGGCCAAAGCTTCATCTCTGTCCAAGGAGCAGAGCACACAGCACAGCAGGACCAGTAGGTCAGGAGACAGAGACCCCTCTCTGTTTCTCTACCCGCCTTCATCAGGAGCAGAGCAGTCCCCTGGGAACCTCAGCAACACTTAGGGCAGTTATTCACTGCCAGAGATGGGAGCACAGCTGGGAGCAATGGGACAGGCTGTGAGGGTGCATGTAGCCCAGACACATCCCCTGGGCTGGTTTGCTACAGGGACACCAATAAACAGGAACTGTCGGGAGCTCTGGGTGACTTTGCTACCCCCAGGATGCGCATATCCTTGCGCAAAGTAGAGATAGTGTTGGGGTGTACAAATGTAAAATACTCCCCAAACCATGTTAGCCATTTCTCCCATAAATCAAGAAGATGTACTGGGTTCTGCCTGCTTGCAATCCTCCCCAGGATGTGAGGAGAACCACTCTCCTAGCACACCCTCGCTTGCTGAGTCTGCGCATTCAGCCTGAGGCAGCTTGGGAGTGAGAGGCTGGGGACTTGCCCCATGCACTAGCAGTAATTATTCTACTTTGATTCTTGCTCATCTCTGGCCCATGAAATCAAGGCCAAACTTTGGAGTGTGTGTGGGGGGTGAGGAGATGGAAGCTAGGCCCAAACTGCCTTAACTGGTTCCACAAAGCTGCTGCTTTCCGCAGCAAGCAAGCCAGAACAATGTCATCTCAATACCCCATGCTAATCTGGGGGAAACTGAGCGTGACCAGCTTCACGCATGACAGCCTGGAAGCCAAGCATGGGAGGTCAGCACCAGCCTCACTCAGAGCTCCCTTGCAGTCAGCTTGGAGAGATGAGGCACAGGGACAGGCACATCCCAGCACCCCATCATTCTCAGCATCCACTGCCACGGAGCTTGGCCATTGCACTGAGACAGCCTGAGCTTCCAGGGTCCCAGCTACCCACCAACTAGAAAGGCTGGTGCACATTTTAGGCATGCTGTCATTAACAAATGAGGCACAGTGCTTGATTAATTCCACAGGTTTCTTCCATTAGGAGCCACTACATCATTGCTAGGCGAGAGCCTTCCTCCCCTCAGCGCTGACCTTCCTCCCACAGCTCACCCATTTCCCTTGGCTGTGGAAGTTATTACAGCCTGGTTATTTGAAAGACCTGGAAACCGGGGCAGCTGCTGCTCCCTTTCATCTCCAGCTCTGCTGCTCCTCACTCCTTGGCAGTTTGGAAGGATGGTGGAAGTAATTAATGGCTGGGGAGTGGAGGAGGAGCTGCTCCTAAGAGGGGAGTCAAAAATTCCTCTTGACAATGACCACATGTCTGAAGCTCAGCTACTAGTTCACCTGACAGCAATAAGGGCCTAATAGTCATTAGTCACCATTGCAGACACGCTCCATGCACTTCTCTGTACTCTTTTTTTTTTTTTCTATGATGAAGGCTGAAAGTAAAACAGCATCAACTACCCTGATGCTTTCAACAAACTTTTGTCACCTTGCAGGAAAAGACTGGGGAACTGATAGCTCAGAGAGCTTTGTCAGCATTCCCAACCACAGACAGGGAAGGATCTTCAAGTACAGAAATACAGCAAATAAAAAAAAAAATTTAAAATGTCAACTGAAATCCACCAGGAAATGAGACAGCTGGGAGGGGACAAAAAATACCCATAGGGAATTCAGGCTGATTGATATACAAAGTTTGTGTGACCTGATTCTGCAGCTCCCACTTTACTCTTCCTGTCTCTCTTCCTCAGCAGTCTCTCCCATATCACCCTGCCTTTAATTTCTCTCTGCACATGATCCTAGGTTATCTAAGGGCCTGCCTTCAAATAACTTTGTTTCTGTGGTGGAAGAAACAGGCATAAAAATACAGTGGTCATACCATAGCCCAAAAGCAAGCAGAGAGCTTGGCTTTGCAGCACTGTGTTTAGGGCAGTAGAGAGCAAGGGTGAGACCCCAGCCCTCCCTCCTGGCCCCATGCCTTTCCAGGCTGACATGCTGAGGCCAGGAACCTGTGTGCTGCTCTCCCTGCTGCCTTTCCCACTCGCTCACACATGATAATATCTGAGGTTTTGGCTCAGAGTCACCTGCAATTAGAACAAAACTGGCAACTTTCTGATGTTGAACTTCAGATAAAATTGGTTGTGAATGAAAAAATAAAAAAGAATGAGTGTTATAAAGTGGAAATTATATATCTGAGAGCTGATCTGGATCTAGAAGAGTGATGCAGGAATGCTAATGCTCCTCCATGGAGGATTTGGAGATTACATCTTGAACTGAGTGCAAAACCGAAACATTTTGAAATGCAGGCAGGAAGGGAGCACAGCTCTGGATCTTGGCAGCCATCTGGTTGCCAAACTGTCCCACAGCCACAAGTCATGAAGACTCCCTGGGGCTCTGAGCCTGTCCTAGCCCTGCTGACCGCAAGGCCAGCGCAGAGGTACAGACCCGGCACGGAGTTGTGCCCACCCCTTGGCTTGGTATTGTCCCCCAGGTGTGCTAGCAAGGAACAAGTGGGCTCAGTGTAAGGGCTCTGCCTGGGCCCTCCAGCCTCTCTTGTCGTGGAGCTGCTTCATGGTGTCAGGTGGATTTTGGATTGTCAAAAGCCTTCTGGAGCAGAGGCTGCAGCTTGGCTTTTCTGAGAATTGTTCAGTTTTTCTACCCAGCACTCTGCATCACCTATCCCCCTGTACCCCTGCCAGACAAATTAATCCTGCCATTCCCATTTTTCAACAGGAAAACAGGGGCATAACAAATCACAGTAGTTGGCCCAGGGCCAGTCAGAAGATCTGACCTATTGAATCTAGGTCACGCAGTTCTTCAGCCAGGGTCTTAATTGCAAGATCATCAATTCCTCTATCCACAGCTGTCCAAGACAAGAATTTTTTCCCCAGAAAACTAGGTAAAAGACTCTTTGGGCCCAGCTGCCTTTCATCTCTGCCAAGCTTTTCTGCCCCATTTAAGAGGGCTCGGGCATGATTTATAAAATATCAGATGGAGAGCTCTGAGATAAATCCCTTTCTTTTTGTAATGCTTAATACAGTGCATGATTTGGCTGCAGAGGAAAAGTGTTGATGTTTGGAAAAGAGCTCTCCTCTTTGCCTGACCTAGACATCAGTCATTATAAGTAACTGTCATACAATTGTTATACACTGAGAGAAGAGCAGATCATTTCACTGGTGGAGCAGCCATGCTGTTTTTGAGGAAAACTGCAGTCTCCAAGGAAAGCCACAGCCTTGATTGGCACTCAGCTGCCATGCAGAAGTTAAACCAGATGAGCTGTGTCAACCCAGTGGAAGGCAAATGCATGGTAGCTGCTCCAAAAGCCTCTCTGCCCCTAGATTTGTCACTGACTGCATTGTTATCTGCAAGGGGGCAGAATCTAATCAGAAACACATTTTTGAGTGAAGGACTGACCTCTGCAGTATCACCAGGAATTTCTGAGGCGGTACAGCTGTGCAAGTGCCTTCCCATCTCTGTGAGGCACAGTCATGCCCACTTTCATTTCAGTGCTCCAGGCTCTCATGTGGTGCTGAGCAGCATTTCTTTCCATCTTAAATCCATTCACTGTGTTTGAAATACAGCTATGGAGCACTGAGATATTTCAGAAGATGGCAAGAAGTCAGAGAGGATCAACTGAAAGGATCAAAGACTCTTATAAAAACTCTTGCCTATTCCAGCATTTCACCATGGTATTTCTACATGGTGTTCAATAGTGTGTTTGGCCACTCACCATTTGTCTTCCAAAAAAGCACCTCCTCTTGATTTGAAGAAGCAAGAAGCACAAAAATGTACATATAACCTTGTTCTAATGAGGGGGGGGGGATTGGGGGGAAGTGCCTAATTTTATAATTATTTGGCTTCGCCTTTCATCCAATTTCTTGTTCTGCCTTTCCACTCAATATTTAGCTCTTGGTATTTTCTTTCTGAAAAGTTGCTCATCTCCTGTAGCCAAGTCACCTCTCAGACTTCATTTTGCAAAGTCAAATGAGTGGAGCTGTTTAAATATTTTACACTGTTTAGCTTGAAATTGTTTGTGATGCTACTTGTGCCCTGCTCTTCCACCACCTCCATTTTTACTATAGTGTGGAGCTATCCCCTAGTATGGGCTATAAAGGAAGTCCTAGCATCAGTCCCACCAGTGTAGCCCAGTGTCAGAATCCCTTACTTACTCTTCAATCCTGATCCCTTTTTAGAGCCTGGGGGAAGCCCTAATACTATCCAAGGACACAGTTCCCACTCCAAAACTATTCTTGTGAAGGCAAAAACTCTCTTTGAGCTCAGGTATACAAGAGCTGTGTAGACTCTGAGCTTGGTCTCCAACAGGAGCAATGAGGAAATTCTACAGAAGCTAATAACAGCCTCAAAATGCAATTAATTTCCTGCAGAGCTTTTTATTAATATGCCTTGAACAGCCACAATCTCAGAAACGTACAGTACCCAGAGGTGCTCAGCACTGGAGACTTCTGAAAACTGGCCCCAGGGTTCAGTCTGGAGGGCCCTGAACAGCTTCACTTTCTGGGCACTGCAGGCTCCCCATGAAGCCTCCCTAAATGCACCAATTTCAGGCTTTTTTTCATTCAGAGATGGAAACCCTGAAAAGGATTTGCTGGCATACCAACGACAGGAGTTTACTATTAATTGCTGATAAAACTTCACAGAATAAGAGAGATTATTTCTTTGCTCTCTTTCAGCTTTGTTTTCAGGATTACATCAAGCAGTCTTGAAAAAAAAATTAACTGCAAAAAAATCTTTATACCAAAACTATAAGGATAATAAAATAACCAGAAAAATAAAATATAGAAGAATAAAACCACTCAGTCAATGCTTTATTACCTTGTTTTTTTCTAAACTACTTGATTTTCCCTTAAACATATTCACAAATTTTTGGAGAAAGGATGGAGCAGTAATTCTAACAAATGTGCCAATTTTCCAGTGATTTGAGGTCACTGTGAGATTGGGGAGCAGATGAGCTGAACACAAGTTTTTTCATCTTTTTCTGCAAGTAAGGGCAGGACTCACAATTCTCTTGCATACATAAATCCTATAAATGCCTGTGCACCTTGTACATGGGATTAAGACCTTTTCAAGGTGAGAAGTTGTAGCCACAATTATATGGTTGGAAAGCTGAGTCTTCACCTGGCATTGAGACAACTTATTCACAAGCTCCTGTTCTTGACAGCTGGCACTCTTGCTAAAATGCAAGTGGAATATTTTCAAAAGCACTCCCAAAAATTAAATCTTCCATTTTAATATTCGAAATAACAAACAGCTCTTCCAAAACACTTGGCATTGCTCCTCTGAAAATCACCAGTCATGTCTGTGCTTATTTTTTAACATCTGGCAACTTTCTGTCATGCCCTACTGCTGAGTAACAACCTTGGTGACTTTTTGGCAGCTGTTACATTATTTGCTTATTTCAATCCCATGGCTCAGCTGCTGGATTGAAGACCCTGAAGAGCAGAGCACTTAGCTGCTCTTTATGGTTACTGGGAAACACCTAAAAATGCAAAACAAACATATCCTAAAGGCTCAGATGCAAAAAGGAAGGTTATATTTTTAAACTCTTGATTTTTTGGCCTGCTGCATATGTTTTGATCACTGGAGGTTTTGCAATTATTCAGCTGGCTGAAGAACCCTCTGAAGCTGGGGCTGAGCTGGAGTTCAGAAGCATACCTGTAATAAAATCCCATGATGACTTAGGAGTGCCACTTCAGGCAAATACCCCTTTCCAAGATAAAGAGCTACACACGATTGCAATACGCTGGGTTCTTCTCATTCTTTTGCCTTCCTGATGTTTGGCACAAGTCCAAATCCTCTCTGTTTTCCACCCACCCATCATACATATTCTGCTAAATATCCTGTCCTCTTGTAGTTTTGGCAAAAAATAAACTATGCACGAGAAAGAATTATGCCTGTGAGGCTCTCATAAAAAAATTCCTGTGAACGATAAATCAAAACAAAATAATAATTATCACCAGCCACAGGACCACATTTATGTTTCTCATATTTTCCTCTTACTTTTTGTAGATTATCAAGTCTACACAAGAGCAAGAGCCAGATTTTCTTAGAGATACTGATACACCAGTAATCCCCAGTTCCAAAACTGAAGCTCACCTTGTCTACAAGAGAATTCTCTATGCTATTTACAAAAAGGTTTAAAATTTTCTCATGGAATTATAAATGGAACATTTCTGTCCTGGAAACAAGATGCTTTGTTTTTTCCTATGGCTACATAAATCTTCCACAGTCCCTGTGCTACTCCTGACTTGCATTTAATAAATAATGAGTAATTACAAAGTGATTTTTTTTCCCTAAGGCTCTCAAGGGCATTGGCAGGGACACATACTCTATGGATGGGCAAACTGAGGCACAAGGGACTTGCCCAAATTCACAGCATGGCTGGGTGGAGGCAGCTGCCTGATCTCACCCAGCAGATGTCCAGCTCTCAGAAGGTCCAGATTTCCCTCTGGGATCATTGAGCACAAGGAGCATCCACCCACGCAGGAACAGCACCTGGATTGGAGGTGTTCTCAGCCATGCTCGAGTTGAGGAATGCAAGTGGGGCTGAGACAGGAGTTTCCCACTCCTGCATAGAGGGTTGGGCTGTATGAAAATTGGAAGGGCTGGCGAGATGAACTCTCCTCCCTGCTGGCCAATTGCTGCCCAGTTTTTGGATGCTGGGCTTCAGTGTGACATGGACCAAAAGGACCAACTGGGCAGGCTTAGAAGGAAATGTTCACTAAAGAAATATTGAAAATATCAGCATGGTTCAGTCTAGAAAAGAGAAGGAAAAACAACACTCCACTTTTTTCCCCAGCTTGGCAAAGTACTAAAGGCCCCAGACCCTGATTCAATGTGGAGCTGTGGCAATCAGCACCCAGAGCTAAGGTGTAATCTCAGCTTTCCTTCCCCAGCAGCCTTGAAGCCTGAACAGAGCCAAATCCTTCAAAAAGCCCAAGAGCAGATGGAATAAATGTATGAAGCCCCACCAAAATAAACATCTATGGGACTTTTTCTAACACCTCATGGGAGCTCAGACAGCTATCCAGCCTTTGTGTCAGCACCTGTCAGCTTATTCCCACTCCAGCAGGCATCAGGACTTGTGCCTCTGTGTGCTCTTACAACAGCAATTAGGCTCATTAGAGCAATTAACAGTATTACTTATCAGCAAAGTTCAGAAGTATTTTTAAGTTAGTTTATAAATACATTTGCCCACAGGAAAAAAATACCATTTGCTGGATTTCAGCATTCCTGGAACTTAACTGCACCTTTTCCTGTGTAAAAACTAAATAATAAAAACTCATGTAATTCCTAGCCAAATCCACTGAGAAGGGGTATTGAAATAATGATTTTTAATGAGCTCTTACTGTTAAGATTAAGGAGGAAATTATGGCAATGCTTTTATCTTAATACCTGAACTTTTGTGTCAATACATTAGCTATGCTAGTGTCAGACAAAGTCCTGACTGCAAAGTGAGGCAATGTACGAAGGTGCAAGGCCAGCCAGACACACCACAGTGTGAGCAGCTGCTGCAGGTGCTGTGCAAGGATGATCCTCACTCCCCACACAAGTCAAAGTAATCTACATGTAGCAATACAGTTAACAAACAATTATTCGAGGCACTGGAGATTTACAGAGAGAAACAGCACAGATCTAAGCTGTGGCTGGGATCCTCTGGTGAGTTTGCCCTGTGAAAATGAGTGTGGTACAGACACTGGAGGGCACAGAGACACTAAATCCAAGGTGAGATTCAGAACAGACACCAACTCCAATGCCTTGATATGTTGCTTGGATGAGCTAAGCACTGTATACAATCTAGTAAAGCCTGAGGTTTATCAGACTAATGCAAGTAGATCGCATCTGAATACAAGTGCAACAACGTTCTCAACCCCACAGGATCTTCTCCTACTCATCCAGTCTGCAGATATCACAGTCCCATCTCTGTGGCAGACACTAAAACTTTAGTTATAATCAGTGTTCACTGAAGTGAAGTACTTAGGAAAAAACCAAGCCCTCTGAAAGCACCTGTGGAGGGTAGCTGATCATGCACAGGGTGAAAAATAAATGGATGTACTCTGTAAAAATTAACACCCTGCGAGTTGTGGAGAATAGGAAGTGGAACACTGAGCTGGGATCCAAATGTTATCACTGGAGATCAGCTGATACCATTTGGCAGCATGGGGTGTTTCTGCAAGACAGAGTGTGCTAGGTAAAAATATGTTTGAAAGGTCAGAGACCTTATGGCCAGGCTAACATCTCCTGTCACTTGGGCCAAAGGGCTCATCCTGTGAGTTGTCCTGCCATCTCTGGTAGGGTGTTAGGGGGAAGACTAAGGCACTTATACCTGGTAAGCCTGTTAGCTTTATTTTCATAACTACAGTCTCCCAAATGTAAATGCTAAACAAGCACATCACAGGCCTGGCAACATGAGCCACAATCTTGGAATGTGACTGCATGGTAATGTCGAGGGCAAATTTCTAAACACTCCCCACCCTTCCCTGAGAAACGCAAAGACACATGCTATTAAATAATCTCTTCATTTTAGTAATTTAGTTGCTGTTTGTACAACGCTTTGAACGTGCACGATGCCACAGCACAGAAATGCTAAGTACTGGGTTATTTAGCTGTAAAGCCTGTGATAATCCCTCATTATGAAATAATAATTAATCATCATAATTTTATTCAAGAACTCCTCACCCCTACCCCCACCCAAGCCCTAAAGGCACTGACCAAACTCTCTCCTGTCTGGACAGGTCAGGTTGGTTATGGATGCAAAGTTCAGGTATGAACTTTCTTAAAGTTCAGGCCTGTGCCTACCTGTGTGTCTCACCCAGCCCGGCAGAGGGACAACGCTTCCTAATCTCCAGCTGAGGATCAAAGCTACAGATCCACCCAGCCCAATCATTCCTGTCATTCTTACTAGTCCAGAGAGGGAAATTGAGACATTTAAAGGGTAACTGAGGACTTCAGGAGATTGCATCTAAGGGAGCTTTCTCTTTTCATGAGGAACAGAGTACCTGATTCAGCTATCTCTGTTTTCTGTATAAAGATGGGGCAGATCTTCAAGGCCTCCTTCCCTGGGAGCAAGGAATATCCTGTTCTTAATGACTGCCTAGAGCAAGGTGCAGGGCACATGAGCCTGCTTGGTTTCAGAGCTATCTAAAAGCAATTTGGCATTTATAATATTAAAAATTAGCACAAAAATACAATTATGGCTACTACAGGCTGAAGACAGAACAGAGCCTGGAAATGTGAGAAGCCAGAGGGGACACACAACAGCAACACTAGGACCTTGAACTGGTCCCCAGCCACTGCCAGCAGCTGTAAAGCCCCAGTGCATTTACAGCCTGGGCAAGCACTCATGAAATGAAGAGGCAACAGGCTTGGTCATAAGAGAGGAAGATGCAGGTGTCTCCTCCTGCTTGGGACTCTCAGCTCTCCCCAGCAGGCAGCAGTGCAAACAGTAAACGACTGCTGCGTGTCACACCTCTAACCCCCATCCCACCTCTCACCAGACCTGCAGCTCTGACCAGACATGAAGGTGTCGTATTTCCTGAGAGCTGCTCTGCTTTGCACAGGATGTTGTTGCAGAGCCAATGTAGATGTTCATGTACCAGCTGAGTGGAGATGTGCATTCCTACGTGAGTTTGAAGATTTGTGCCTAAGTGTTCTAAATTAACTTGCACAGCACAGCATTACAGACATCTTTACAACCACCAGGTCTCCCACCAACCCTGGTCATGCTGGAAAACCACACCTCAGCCTCCTCCCAAAACTTTTCCAAAGAGATGTCTGCAGCTACTCCCATTTACTTTAAACCTTTTATAAAACTAAAGTGGAAAACTGTGTGTGATGGTTCCTATTTCATCATGCTGTCTGGGGAGAATCTAAAATTAATGTCCTAGATACCAAAAGCTTAGCTCACCCTAAGCTACATCTGACTGACAAACAAACATGAAGAAAGTTTCTTGTGCATCCTCCCAGACAGGCAGCACTCACCAAAGCAGCTAGTTTAGCAATTTGTCATTAAACTGAGCAGTAAAAGGAATGACTGGGTGGGGATGACTCCTATGAAGGGTCAATTAGATACAACACTAGTATCATTCCCTTGGTATGAAAAAATAGAGTCCAAAGCCTTGCTCTGCTCTAGGACAGAACTTTGGAGGTAGAACTCAGCGGATTTGGACTCTTCACCTGTGATAGCAAAATAATAGCTCACTGTGCCTTGGCTAGGGTTCAGGTATGCTTTAAGAACTGATTTTCTTATTAAGCTTTTCTTTTGTAACTAACTTGCTTCCAACTTTGTAATCAGGCAACCAAACTCCTTTTGATGAAAATGATGTTATAATTTTAGGCTAGCTCAGTGTTTAATGTGGAACCCCTCCTCTTTTATGGAAGTAGAAAATCTAAATAAATCAGAATTGCTCACATGCCCCTTCTGCAGCTGAGCTAGGAATGATGTGAGCACTGGTGTCAGGCAGTGCCAGGTAAAGGGAGACTCACATCCCTTAGCAGTCACACAGAACTTTCTGTCACAGAGCAGACACAGCAGAGCAACAAACTGCTCCAGCAATGTACCCCTTATCAGCACCTCTATTTCTGTGAAGCATTACAGTGAGTTCTTCATGATATTGTGAGAGAAAATACTAACAAAAATATGTGCATTAAATAGCCTGAAACCACTTCAAAGACAGAATATGAAAAGAATTTTTAAGATGGAGGAATTTGGGGAGTTTTTCGAAGTATTCTGGACAGATGTATTATTGTGCTTTTAGTTCAACAACCTTTTCATCATTATTTTTCAATAGCATGGAAGAAAATATAATTCCAGCATTGGAAAAAGAAATCCAGAAAATACTGGCAGATAGTTGGATTAGCTTTTCATTCTTGCAGGAGAAGGTGCCCTGAAATTCACGTTATTTATGCTCTGATTAGTTCAGTTAATACATGAAATAAGACTTTCACTTCTAAATGTGAGTGGCATTCGCAACTGGAACTGAGGGGGCTTCTTCATCAGTCACACTGTTAAAATATAGAAGAGATCTTTCTACAGTGGAGCAGGGGAGCTCTTACCAGTCCACAGGTATTGCTGGATATCTTGCCAGTGCTGCAGATCTTTGGTCTGCAGTTACACAGCAAGTCTCTTCTGCCCTTAAAGTCTCTCTAGTTATATTAAACCAGAGCCAAATCTTGTTCAGAGTTACACTAAATTTAATCCAGAGCAGTTTCATGAATCTGTTCAATATACACTAGCTTTACACCAGCATAAGGAACAATATACTTATGAACCGTCATATTTAGATTTTTACTTTCTCACAGGAAAACAGACCATACCTAAAAGAGTCAGACAGCTTTCTATTCAGGGAGCTGCCTGCTAAGTATTAGTAAGCTACTTTTCAGGCTGGGACTCTTGCTCTTTCTCTTTACTCTTCAGCAGGTTTCCATTCAAATCAGGTTGTTTGCCTCTTGGCCATGGATATTTCTGCAAAGAATGACTTTCAGATGGGATGACATTTCCAAAGTGCTTGAAGGGACAAGTCTGACCATGCTGCTCTGTGGCTGTGACACGTTATCAGATACTGACCCAGAGGGAAGGTTTTTTGGCTGAAAAATGAGATAGAAATAGATCTTTTTGCCTATGTCGCAGCTTCTTGACAGTGAAGATGAAGAAATGGGGTATAGAGGGACACTGAGGAAGAACCGCTTTACCAAGAAGTTTTTCCCTGGCTAAGATTGGCAGTGGATTCACTAAGTTTCCAAAGCCCTGTTTTCATCCTTCAGTGGCAGAAAAAGTGGATCCAGGTTTGATAATTCAAAGGACAGGAGACAAGATGGCACAGCAAACCACAGGAGCTGAATCACAGTCCCACTGAGACCTGACTTTGCTCTCACTTACATGGCTACAAAACCAACATGGCAATGGAATCACATTATTTTATGGGAAAAAAATCAAGCACAATTTTTTTTTCTTTTGTTACAAGATTATGCTCATGCTGTGTATGCCAAGATCAGATATGAACCTTGATGTTTCCAAAAGCATATTGAAATACTAATCCCAGTCTTTTGCCCTTGTATACCCACTGAATGAACAGTCATTCTCCAAAGCTCTCTGATGATTACACTGTGTCATTGGCATCTCCTCTTTTAAAAAACAGTTGAGAAAATAAAATAAAAATTATACTGTAAGCTACTTCCCATCAGAAACCTCAGGGAACTTTATCTGCAGAAAGAAAAAAAACGCCTTCCCTAGTGCCTGACAGCAAGTTCTATTCTTTGCCGAATGGGAGGTCAGGAGGTGACCTTGCCCTTGCCCAACTTCCTGATCCTCCCCGGCTGCCAGCGCCGTGCCTGGGAGCCCTGGGCCGCTGCGGCTTCCTCGCAGCGCAGGCCGGCACCAACATGGCCTGACAGGGCTGCAGGGAAAAGGAAGCTGCTTCTATTCCCACAGCCTGTTGTTTGTTTTTAATGGTAAATGGCAGTTCCATCACAGCATCCCACAGGTCCCAGGGAGGGCCCCAGCTGAGCAGAGACCGTGGGTCGGGAGCTGCACAGGTGCCACCACAGCTGGGACTCTCCAGGGGTTCGGACAGCGCTGCAGCAGGCACTGAGTGCTGGGGAGGGATGAGACATCAGCCCCATGAGACTTACCTCAAGACTCGTTGGTTCGCACCTGATTTTCCGACTTGCAAATTATACTTCATTCCTAGCATAAAAGTATTTCCACTTACATTTCACTGCAGGGCTGGGGACAAAGAGTGCCTTTGCTCAGGTTTGTTGCTGTCTTGAGTTTTCTTTTGGGCCTGAACTGAGAACTACTGAGACCTACTGAGAACTACTGAGACCTACTAAGACCTACTGAGACCTACTGAGAAGTACTACTATGCCCAATGGGATCCTGCAAGGCCTTCAGGAATGGAAACTCCATCGAAAAAGGAACAGTACCAAAGCACATCCTCTGCATGAAACACAAATCCAAGCTCTTTTTTCTAGTTGCAAACATGCCACAGAGTGGAGGCAGCAGTCGACCAGTGCCCTGTCAGTGTTTGTGTTACAGTGACCCTCATGGATGTCTCAGTCCTTTGGCAAGAGACCAGTAGCACCACAAAAAGAGTCAAGCTCCACCACAAATGTTTTTCTCTGAGCAAATGGGAGCACAGGCAGTTCCTTTTGCTTCTGAGAAAATGTCTGTGAGGGTATGCAAGGGAGATATGCAGGAAGCTCAACACCAGATCCAACTTGTCTTCCTCATGTTAATCACTTGTCTGTCATAACACAACAGGTAAATCCCATTGTACAAGCAGACACTTGGAAGACAAAGGCAGCCACCCATATGTGAGGCTTAAAATGACTGGCAAGTGCAGAAAATTGTTCTACCTGAGAAAATTATGTGCCATTCTGTGAGTGAGCTTGTGGTTCCCCTTCTGAGAACCTGGCCTTCAGAAGCATTGCAGACATGCAGCATTGCAAAAAAAAATATGTTTTGCTACATAAATTTGTGTTGGCTGTATCACCAATTCTTTGAGATTGAAATGCTTGAATACTCTTTGGCTTTACAGGGCTAATATTTTTTACATAGGGCTGCCATAAAACTGCTGTCTCATCTGACACACAGCTTCTTGGAGAATGGTACATTCTTCCCAGGTAGCTTCTGAAAATGAAACTCCAGAGGAGTTTTGCACCAGTACATGTAGAGGTACAGGGGACTGTGGTCTGCTTAGTTTTTTCAGTCATCACTTGCTTCCATAAAAAAGGAAGAAATGGTGAATATCATAAGATTCCTAGATTATTGCAGGGCTGCCTGCCTCTGCTCCTCTCTGCAAAATTTTATTTTTCCCAGGTCTGCCAAGCTTTAGCTGATGCCACATGGTGAGAACACATGCACAGCTGCACTGGCAAGAGAAATCTGTTTTATGGCTGCATCCACAGTGGCACTGACTGGTGTTAGGTTATACCCACAGTGTTATGTCCCACAGTGAAAGTTATACACTCACTCATGGCTATTGCTGTGTGCTTGATGCTGCTCTACACAGCCATTGTACCCTGAGGATTTAAATTGTCAAGCAAAGAGCCTGCTTTCTATTTTCTTTGCTCTTGTTCTGTGTCTGCTTTACATACTGATGGAGGATTACCCTGGTTTTACCTGCTTGTCAGCCAGCTATTCCACTAAGTACTAACTGCATTGTTCTAAATCTCTCACATTTCTTGACTAAAATTCAATTTACTTTTTTTGTCACAAGAACCACATGTCTGATTGTCCTGGGCTCATTCTCCTTTTCTGGTTTTCCTTGTCTTTTCAAAATGAAAAGCTTGTAGAAAAGCTTTATCTGAGCTAATGGTAGGGGAGATTGTTGTTTTTAAGGTAGATGTGTGTCTAAGAGCATTTTGGCACTGTAGAAGGAAAAAAAATATACTCAAAGTGAAGACTTCAAAGAAAGTCAGTCTGCTGTCTTTATTCTGCATGCTATGCAGCAGTTGGTGTTTTGCAATGGCATGGCGCACAATGACCACACATAATCTTCTCTTTCTCTGTACATCTGCTAAACACACACCTCACACCCAACAGCTCTTTAGGCCCCCTTTGCCTAAGTCACAGGATAGACCCTGGGTGCCCCAACTCTTGGTAAATGGGAATGGGAAGAGACACAAAGAGCAGCTGAGACTTCTGGATCATGTGCCATACAAAAAGAATGGTTTGTTGATGGGGAGGGATGACAAAGTGACAATCTGGAGCCAAGCTCTTGGCCAGGTTGAAGCAGCAGCGGGTGGACTGAGCAGTTACAGGGCGACATGGGGAGAGAATGGTTGCCTGGCCAGGGCTCATAGCACTGAGGGGCTGCAGAGTGGCAGTCACCCAGCCTGCTCCTGTCCTCTGCAGCTGCCACTGCTGCCTTAGGGGTTTTGTGCCAAAGAACTCAGCTCAGCATGAAGGGGAAAGGGTGGTGTGTAGGCAACTGCCAGGGCAAAGGGGAGATGAATATTTCATTTGTTATGGGGCCTGAAATAGCTCTTAGCAGCCCTGAGTGCGAGAGTCATGTTGCGAGGTGGGGGGAGAGATGGGTGCCAATTTGTCAACAAAGCTGCTTCAGAGTTACACTGAAGATTTATGAGTGTCTGCCTGGTCCTTCTAGCAACCCAATCCTGCTCAGGGTAGGTGAGCCTCATGCTCTGAAGGAAAAGAGCGCTCAGATGTGTTCACTCAGTCTGGCCTGAGAGAGCACTGCTACCTGCACACTTCCAAGGCAGCAGCTAAGGCCTTGGAGCTCCAAGGTGTCCTGGGAGACTCACTTCACCCTGGATGTTTAGCTACAGCTGGCCATTAAGTGCCTTTTAAAATGTCACCCTGAGGGTTAACAGATGGACCACAGATAGCAGACCCTGGGCAGAGCCAAGACAAGAATCTGACCCAAGGACTGTACAGACCCAGCACACTGGGCTCACACAGAGGCATAGCTGTGAGAGGCTACTGCCCACACCTCAATTCAAACTGGGGCTCTAATATGAAACATCACTTTTGATCAATCAGTTTTGATGTGTGTCCTAATGGAAGGAACAAAGCACCAACTGCAGGATAGAAGTCCTAGCTTTTGGCCCTGAAGCCTTGTTATTTCCAAATCAGAAGAGTGAAACTGAAATGAACAAGCCAGCTCAGTGCTATCTGACCTCCTTATAAATCCTGACAGCTATCAGTGTCCCAGCCCAGTCTTCAGAGGCACTCACTTGCTCCCCTGTCCCACCCAATGTATCCAGTTCCTCACTGTCCCAGCTGGAGCCCAGTCCTGACTGTCTACTTGGAGCTTTGGACAGCAGCACAAAAGTCTGGTTGTGCTCCTGCATAGGCTGGAACTGGCTCAAATTATTGGAACAGCTCTAGCTCTAAAGAGCATGAGATGTGTTATCACCCAGGGATACAGATGTAGTTCACTGACTGCATTTAATAAGCTTAGCTAAAACCAGATTGGTTTTAGGACATTTTAAACTGATTAAGCTGGGCCATGTGACATGGCTATGGCTTCAGGTAGAGATGAGACCTTAAACAATTATTTTATCTCTTAGCTCTAACAAGGAACGAAAATTTCCACGTTTTGCTGCTGACACTAAAGCAATTATTACTGGAATAAATCTGGAATAAACCTGGAAATGCTTTAAAAAACAACAATTTATTCTTCAAGGGAAATACTCCTATTGGAGTTCAAATTCAAGGTGGCATTCAAGGTGAAGCTGGATATCCCAGTTACAGCTTGAGCTGTGTGGGATTAATCAGTCAGAGGAAAAGCAATAAACACTGCTTAGATGCAGGGCATCCTTCCACCTCATGAAAAAGGACACAAGGCCTATTTTGGGAATATTTCAGGAATTAGAAGTAGACACAAATAATTTTATTACATGATTCTAGAAGAGTTTTTAAACCCCCTGCTTTCTCCTGTAACACAACAGACTTCTGAAACACTGACACTCTTCTTAGCCCAGTCACTGCAGTTTGGGCAAGAGATAATAGACTGTGTTCTTGGACATGTCTCAGTACCGAGTGAAGGGTGTTCTTTGGAATACCTTGTTCTAACCCACACCTCAAGATTTTCCCCTTCCCCACACTGAATACTAACCTGGGAGAGTGTAACTTTTCCCCCAACAGAACCTTTCTCTTTAATAGCAGCCTGTGCTGAAGCTGGGGCTCAAAGCATGCTCATTCAGCTAACTAGAATGCTGCAAACAGCATCCCACCCCCAGCAGAAACACCAAAATCATTATCTTTTAAGGAACAGCCAGCCCTCAGGCTGCAAAGAGGAGGGGGTGAGGGACCCGTAACCCTGCACAGCTCCCACTGCAAATTTACTGGCCTCCTGTCTCGTTTAACAGAGTGAGGCTGGGGGAGAGAAATACCACACATAAATTCGCACAATCAGTCACACAAGGGGGAGAAAAAAAAAATCCACAGTCGTCTCTAAGATTTACGAGCCCCCCTGAGCTACAGCACAGAAAAAACAAAGACACACACACACACACACACAAGGAGTGAAGGGAAACGTGATCCCACTTGCAGCTTTATTCCTTTATCATGTTCCCTGACAGCAACCTGGACCCAGGCTGTACAAAGAGGAAGCACACAGAAGGTGTGGCTGCACACAGCAGAGCAACAGCCCCCGACTAGCAATGTCCTTGTTATAAAAGCTTGGCACTGTTCCTTCTGGGTGATCTTGAAGCACCAGAGAAATTCTCTAGTGCCTCTCCGACCTCAGCTAAACTGGAATGAACTGAGTCCTGACATCCAAGTCAATGGAGCCGCTGCAAAGTCACCTGGCATAAACTGGGACTGAAGTATGTCCCGTCATTGCTTACATCCCTGGGATGTGCCCTTTTGGACAAGTGTTATCAGCACTGTCCTGCCAAAGTTCTTCCACAATTTTTAGAAAAGCTATGCTTTAACAAGGAAGACATCTGTGGATCCAGATCCTTAAGCATTACCTCCTATTTTGGACAATGTGGCACATGCAGAATTTAGATCCCTCAAAACTCTCAGTTTGGGCACTAAAAAATGAATCCACTAAACAATACCATTTTTTACAAAAAACTCCCTTGATTGTGGAATCTTCTCTGTCTCTCACAGAGACAGTAAATGGTACATCGGTAAATGATACACTTAAAACAATCTAAATCAAGTGAACATGACATGAGCTTATCATCAATGATCAATCACACTGCTTGTTGCTACATTCCATCCAGCTTCTTACAATATTATATCATCCACATAGGCTGTGCAGTGACAGGAACATTCCCCTCTTACCTGTATGTACAGCACCTAACGCACACCTCCAGACCCAGTCCTGGGCTCTGACCACTGAGGAATGCTGGCTCTGCTCAGCTGCTGGTAGGAGTTAAAAGAGGACCTCTTTGTGTAAATTAATAAATTCAATTAAAATTTCCATGGCCTGATCATTGTTCATGAAATCTCCTAACTAAAGTGTTCCCACTCTTTTGCACCCTCTGTTTCAGCTTTGTAACTATGTTCAAAACCATAGACTTAAAAATTCTAAATATCAGTAAAGCTCAAAGAAAACTCAGAATCAGATCTCAGTAGCCTGTTTTAACAGCTTCTTCTTATAAGTTTAACAGCCTCCGGCTGAGAGGTGATTTGGTACAGTTCAGCAAAGCAATATAAGCAGAGGTATGGTACAAAGAAGCAGCCCAAAAGCACTATTTAGTTTTCTCACCACTGGTCCTGACTCCAGCACAGAACCAGTGACTGGCTTACATTTATTTCCCCATTAGTTGACATAAGCAGTTTAATCTGCAACCTGCCCTACCACATAGACTTAAAAGTCAATGATTCCTTCCCTTTTCAGACACATATGACCATAGCCAAAAAATATGTTTGAACAGCCTCCCACCTCAGGCCGCTTTGAGAGATTATTTGGTCATGCTCCAGTTCAGATGCTTTTTTTTGAAGTCAGTCTGTGAGTTTCATTTTAGTAATTCTGCTACAGCCTGAGATAGGTCACAGAGTCTGCAGACACCAATGCTCAGTCCTTAGGAACACCTGTAGAAGGGGAATGGCAGGTGCAGGTGACAGAAGCACCTGGGCCCACAGACCTGGGGCCCATGCCACCAGCTGACAGCCACTCAGTGCCAAGCTTTTAAAAATTACATTAGTTGGGAGCTGTTTTTGTAAAAGTCACTCATGAATTTTGAACTCTAAGACCCAATGCCTTTTTTAAAAGCCCTTGTAGGGTAGAGGGGTGCAGACTGCCACCAGGAGCATCAAGTAACAAACAAACTGATTGCATTTGGAGACAAGAGAGCAGAATTGGAACTGGTCCTAAATGACCAATACTAAAGCCAGAAATTAATATAATCTTTTTCCTATACTGCTAAATACATAAATGTTAAATTTATGTTCTATCTTTATGATAAGAAAGCTGCATGAGGTGTTTGGGATTCACTGCTGCATGGCTGAGGGATAGGAGGCTGTCAGGCAGGGGCAGGGCCAGAGCTGGGCAGGTCAGCTTTCTTTGAGGAATGGATCTGAGTATGAGCGTGTGGGAGCTGTGCACCAGCCCATGGGATGGTTTTGCTTGGTCTGTAACAGATACTGCCTCAAGCAGGATTTCTTCTAGAGGACAAAGCAGGCTGGAAGAGGACTAACACAGTGCCTCAACGGCTGTGGGATGATGTATTTGTGCCTTACCATCACACCTGTTAAGAGCTCAAATGCACTTTGGAGAAAAAGGTCCAAACCAAATTTCAACTAGATCTCATGCAATTCAAATCCTCCACTCTCCCACCTCCCAGAGCTTTTGTGCTGCACTTTCAGTGCAATTACATGCTAAATATCTGTCTGTCAGTATGCTGGATCCCCTCAATTTGTATGACATGCTTTAACGCAGGCCTAGCCAAGCCTAATGGAATGACAGCTATGCCCTCCAACCATAGACCGAGTGCTGCTGGGAGAGCCTGCCTGGCTCCATGAGCAGCAGGGGAGGGGGAGGACAGAGGAAAACAAAATGCCACCAATGAGCTGCCACACTTGGAGTCCTGGTTCAAAGAGAAGAGATTGCCACCTTCTCTGTTGTTTGCTCTGGATGAAAAACCAGCAAGGGAATGCCATGCTTTGTGTGTTCCCTGGCCCCAGACAGGACACACAGCCTCTGTCATGGGTGGTTTGCCAGCAGGTGTAAACATGGGGAGCTTGTAGTGAACTTTACTGGGCAATGCTGGTTTACAGCAGCTGAGGGTTGGATCTCTCTGTCTTTGCACTGATCCCATATCATGGATGTTTTAGTCATGCACACCAGGAAAGAGTCAAACAGGGAAAAAAAACAATTCTTTTTGAGAGAAATCCTTAAACTCCCAGACTAATCTTCCATAATATCAATGAATCTCTCCAAGCTTGTTTTTGTCTTCATGTCCAAAACAGCTGGGAAGGTCCTTAGACATGACCAAATCCATCACCCTCTGGTAGGAAATGAGAAAAAAGGGCCAGGGAGAACCGCTTAACAACCAGAGAGAATTCTATTTGTTCAAAACCTGGTACAAGGGGAGGGGGAAGATAAAATGTATCCCAACTGCACATTATCAGGAGGGGAATGAAAACCGACCAGAGGGATGAGGCACTAAAAATAATGATTTTTCAGCCAGCAGCCAGACAGGCGTCTAATCCCATCTGAATAGAGACATCACTGGAATAGCACCCGTCAGAGTGACTGCTGATGCTGATTCCAGCTGGACAGGTCTTGTACAGCCCAATAAACATACCTCAATCCTTGGTTTCTGTTAAACCTTTGCCTTTATTCTTTTTAACTGCTTTCTTCCCTCAAACCTTATTATCTCCATTGTAATCTAAGATGGTTTTTTAAAAGCTGCAATGAAAAAAGTTAAATTAAATCCATATATTATTAACTCTGGCTTTTCAAGGACCATTCTGCCATTTGGTTGTAAATGTGTTTGTAACTGGGCTGTAGAACTGTTCCTTTATGTGATGTTTGACAACTCTGTGGTGCAACATCTCTTTTTTACAGATAAAAGCTGTTAACATTTTCCTTTTCAATATCAGAAGTGTTTAAAAAATGTTAAATAAAAAATACCAATTCCTTTGCCTGGAATAATACAGATTCAGCTATTCTGAATTTCCTACTCAGTAGGGAAAGTTAGTTTGTTTTAAATCAGTGCAAGAATTTCCTAACATATATCTATGGAGAAAACAATAAATTGAATTAATACAAGCCAATTCTTGGCTCTGGTAGGAGCTGTCAAGTTGAGCTCCCAGCCTTCCTCCTAGTTCTTCTTGCAGGAGCCATTGAGCCTCCCTGAACCAAAGGCTACAGAAGGGCTGCATCCTGAATAAACCATGATTACAATACTTTAGCTGTGGGATTCCTGCTCTGCAGTGATCTGCAAGCAAGACAACTGTGAGCTGGTGGTGCTAGAACCCTCTGTCTGAGGGCAGCAATGAGTAGTATGCAGCTGGACTCACACTGGGCACATTCTTCTGTGATGCCAGGCCTGGCCAGCCTGCAAGGAGAGCTCCTCATTTCAAGACTCTTTTCATCCTGGCCTGTCAGGTCGCTGATGTGTTTTATTGCACATTTCAGCAATGACTGCAACATGAGTGTGCAAATCAGCATCCCAAACAAAATATGGCAGGGCACCAGCTCAGTCCTCCTGCTCTCATCATCATTTTTATAGCCTTGAAACAGAGAGGTCCTGCTGACCTAATCACCACAGGGCACCAAGGTGGTCTGCTTTCTGATTTAGTGCTCTTTTTCTTGCCTTTTGTTAGTGTTTAACTATGTCTATAAAGAGCTATAACTAAAACCCCACTGCTCTGCTTTATGACAATAAGCACAGAAGACCATCCCGAGGAAACAGGAGCACCTGAGAACTACCATTGCTGCACCTCATGTGTCTTCTTCATTCACCCTCTAAATCACACCCATCTCATTGCCAGATTCTGTTTGTAATTCATTATTATTCCTCTATGTGGACCTTTCTGCCTTGTTAATTCTGAAACTACAAACCACTTGAAAGAACAAAGTTTCTGGAGGAAGGTTTAATTCTCATGTTCTATGCATTTTGACACTTGAGCAATCTTTCACCTATCTCAATGGGTTGGAAATAAAGACAATCCAGACTAAAATGCCACAAAATTAAAGCACTGAAAAAAAAAATCAAACTTGAACATGGTTCAAAAGTGCCCAGCAGATTGCTTTTTATAGAGGACTGAAATTAAATTCTGTTTCCAGGTTTTCCCTGGAGCATTCAAAATCTTGACCCACAGCACCATTGCTGCATTTTTAAGCACATGTACTGAAATATAGAAAACACCTTTGCTCTTTATGTGTTCAAACACACTCTAGACTAAATGACTCAGAATGAATACCTGAAGTAATGTCAGCAGAGCCAGATGTTTAGCATTTGTAGAAGTTAGTACAAAACAGCTCAGTCTATACTTTCCAAATGCTCAGAAGCAAAATATCCCAAAATATTTCCAAACATGTCAAAATCAGAAGTTCTTCATATGCCTTGTGGAGAGATTTTTATTTTAAAGTCAGCTGTATGGTTTTTTTTTTCTAGGCCTGAATAATGATGCAAATCTGATGAGAATTAAGACAGTAAAGGAGCCTATGAAATCCTTTGGCTACACAGCAACAGAGAGGGGGTCTCCAGAGAAGGAAATTTCATCCGTCTGCTTTGCTGACAGGAGAAGGCTCAGCGTGATAAAAGAGATCCTGCCACTTGCTCTGAGAAACCCCAGCAAAACTCTGCACTGATACATCTCCTCTGACACCTGCTCCAGCTGATCCTTCGCAATTTGACAGGGCTGGAGGGCTGAGGGCTAAAGAGGAGGTGGGCCAGGTCCTGAGAACAAGCGTAACATTTCATATGTCTGATCTGGCTCTTGGCTTTTGCAAAGGCTGAAAATGAAAAAAATCAAGTATTTGGGCACCCATTCTGTCATGTCACCAAGGCTATGCAAACTATTCTCTGATATTTATCTCCTTTAAGTTCATTTTGCAGTACAGTATTATTGCTAGACATTTTTTCATTTTGCCTTTTTAACATTTTATCTTACAAATCAATCCTTTCAGCTCCCTGTTCCTTATTCTCCTTGACCTTGTATCTGTGCAGGAAAGCACTGCACCATTTATCCCTCTCTATTCCTCTTGGGACTTCACTGAAATTCTCACCTTGAGAACATGAAAACATTAACTGCCCCTGGCTCTAGTGCACAGCCAAAAAGCCTTGGAGGTTGCAAGAGACCTGAGGCAATGTTCCATATGTGTAACACATCTTTCTCAATTTACATGAAACACATTCACTAGCAAATACTGACAACACACAAACTCCTGATAATCTACATTCCCCACATTACAGAACACATACACTTGCCATAGCTTTTAGAGAATCTTAGAGAAGAGCTTTCTCTCACAAGCCTGGCTTTGTAGCTGTGTCTCCAGAGCTCTTCTGTGAACATTATTGTTTGCGGCTATGATTTATCTCAGTTATTGATTGGGAGGAGAACAATGTAATGGTCTGAACCTCACAGAATGTCTCAATTCCATGCACTGGCACTGCTTTTCTTTCTGGAGTGAAAGTGTGTTTAGTCTGTTAAACCTTTGTAATTCAAGAATAAATAAATAGGCACTGGCTGTATTGTTCTTTCCTCCCCTTATAAATATATCATCCTGAAATGTATTACCTGCTGCAAAACCCAGCCAATTTGCTCTTTCCTTTACAGATAAGATGAAGCATCTTTTCCAAGTGATGAATAACTGAGTCGGACCACATTACCTGCAGTCTGCAGGTGCCAACTAGCTGCCCATCTCCAGCCCCCTTCCCCTGCTGCTGTGGTTTGCCTTTCTGTGAACAGCTCCCAGGGACTGCACAGAAACCAGACAGGGGAGGCTGTTTGCAATGTTTCCACTCATAGAAACCATAAGCCTTGCACAGCAGTGGCACCTTTGTGTCTCTCTTCCTGAAGGAGTAGTCTGTGTTTGGCCTCTAGAACAGAGCATGGGCATTCCCCAGAAGTTGTGTGAAATTTCCCCATGTTATAATTCAATTCTCATAATGTGGCGCTATCACAACAACAAAATATGCTGCTGTCCTTTCATTCCCGGTCAGTCCATCTGTGTTTACAGTCCATTCTGTAACCACTGAGCTTGAGTTTCCTCTGGTAAAAATCAGTAAGAACAAAAATCAGGAAGGATTACACAGCAACAAACTAGTTTAAAAACCCATTCTGATGGCATTTCTTAAAATCTGTGCCAGATGGAAGACTTTCAACTAAGAGAAAAACTTGGAAAAGTCCCATGTCTTCTGGCTGAACTATGAGCAACTAAGTTCCATTGCAGCAACATGAAAGGCAGTAAGAGGCAGTTCATAAATTACACTCTGCTGCTGCCATCATGAGTTACCAATTTGTAATTTTGTAGAGATTACACCAAAGCCATGGGCAATATCAACCTGTCCTGAGCTCTCAAATTCTCATTGAGTTAAGACAGGACAGTCTCACTCCTAATGGCACAGTAAAGCTATACTGCATGTCCCCTCTGAAGGAAGCACAGTGCAGAGCAACACCAGCCACACTCTGAAACCCAGAGCTCCCCTGTGCACAGAGCAGTGTGAGGTCTTATGAGCTCACACATCATAAGACACATCAATTCGCATGATTGCAAAGTGGATTTTCACTTATTTTGCAAAGTGAACCAAAAAAGTAGAAGTTTTTAACACTTTAGTTAAGTTTGATCCAATTCCAATTATTTTTTGAGTAGCTGGTGACCTGCCAAATGAGCACAGCTCCATAAACACAGAGCAGTTCACTGGAATTCAGAGGGAGCTTGGAGAAACTGCAAAACCCAAAGGTGCGTGAGGCACAGCCTTTCCATTCCTCCCTCTTTAGGTGGCACAGAGCATTCCCATACTGAATTTTCTTCATGAAGGAAAGCAGAGAAGGAAGAGAGCTGGTGTCAGGTGAGGATTTCAGGGTCTGGCTCATCAAATTCCAGGAGAATGACCACCCTCGTAACCCAAAACAGCTGCCGTGTTTATAGTAAACATAAATGATAACTGGGTGGCCTTTGAAGCCACCATGTCCAGTCCTGGTAATTATGGACAAGTGGATACAGCAGTGATGATCCAGAGCATTTGTTTAACGTTCAGGCATAATTAAGGCCATTATCAAATTTCTGCCCATTCAGCAAAAAGGGGAAATGGGGTCAATCGTCTGATACCATAGGCAGAAAAGCAAGGGATGAGTTTCTTCCCAGAGTAACTCACACTGGATAAAATTCCCGAGTACCACCTGGCGCAGCAGAGGCCTTGGCTGGGACAGAGGCAGGTGATGATGGAAGGCCCCTTGGGCACACCAGCCAAATGGATTCAACACCAGGGCCTCCCACAGAGTTGTCCCAGCCCCTGTCCCTTGGGTCCAGGAGACAGGGTAGTTCAAACACCAAATGCATGTCTTGGAATGTCACTTCTTGAGTGAGGGGAGGGGGCAGTGGCAGCATTACTAATTGCAAGGAGGTATTGCTTGTGTGCACTGGGAAGCATTACCCCCCTGCCAGTGCCACCCCCATTCTGATCCATGGTGACTGGTTTTTGAAGGATGCTCTCCTTTCCCAAACACTCCAGCTTTATGCCAGAGGGAAATACCTAGATTGAAAAGGGTTATTCCAAACACCAGAGCTGATGAAAAGGAAACTACACAAGGCCTTTATGGTGGGAAATTGAAATGACCCATAATGAGAATTATCAAACAAAATCTAACCAAGTATGACAGTGAGAAAGGCTGGAGGGATGGGGAATGAATTTTACCTTTTCAAAGCTGGAGACCTAGTGCTAGGATCCATGTAGCATGTTTATTCCCTAAATAAAACCATATGATTATAGTGCATCTAAAAATTCTCCAGAAGCTGGCAGGAGCTGCAAATGCTCAGACTATCAAAATTACACTTAAGCCACATTTTAATGAGATGAAAAGCAACATCCACTGATACCTGAGCATCCCAAAAGCCTTCTTTTGTGACCTCACATTATTAGCTTTCTTTACCTCCTTGGATGGAGAAGTCCACAGATTGGAAAGTGAACTGAGACACCAAAATGTGGCTTGGAGGACTTGGGGTAACAGCCCTGCAGAGCTGCCCTGCAAAAACACAACTTGTTGCTGAGCAGTCTATGTGTGGATCATCATCTCTCCTTACTTGCAAAAGTCCCTGGCTCATACTGCCAGCAGTGCCTCTTGCTCTGTCTGAGGGGATGTGGCTCTGTTATGCCAGAGGGGCTGGAGGGATGGGGTAGCTGTTCCCTCAGGAGCTGCTCCCTAAGGTCAGGGCTGGGGCACAGTGCCAAAGCAGCACTGGGAATGCTCAGAGCTCTGCTCAGAGGATAAACAGAGGGCTGAAATCTCTGGGGTTGTTAATCTGTCACCTTTCCCTAGCACTGAATTAATTTTTTTAATGTGTTTTTAAAAGGAAAGTAAATACAAAGGAAAAATAGAAGAAATGATAAATGGGGCCCTTTCTAATCCCTTCATCACTGGGCAATACCACCCAGATATCTGGCAGGGACAAAATATTAAAAGGTTTCCCTGCCTTGCCATCCCCAAGAACCATCTGGATTTAAAGAAGCTCTGATAATCTGTGTATTCCAGATTTACTCTCCTCTCCATGCTGCTACAGAAGCTGCAATGAAGCAGCCCTGCTTTTTCCAATTCATGAAACTCTAAACTGCATGAACAGTGCTGCTCAAGTACAAACCTGATTCAACGCCATGCTAAGCTAGTCCAAAAAGATTCTGAGTTTCCATTGTGCTGCCTGGATTTTCCTACTAAGAAGCTGGAAGAGCACATGACATAACCTGAATCTACTCTGTGCAAAGCTGCAGCTGTTAAAACAGCGGCTTCCCAGAGTGTCTGTCTTTGCTGCAGAAGGGAGTGTGTGAGGCTGCCGGCTGCACTGGACGCTGAATCAGCCTGGGACCCGTGGGACCCAGCCCAACTCTGACCTGCTGTGTCACCTTGACCCTGTTACTCCACTTCTTTGTGCCTCTGCTCCCTTTGCAGTACTTTATCTGGCCTCCCTGTTTACCCTGTCAGCTCTCTGTGCTGGGTTTGTCTGCTGCAGCTTCATACAGATGACACAGGCAGGGGTTGGTACCACAATATTAACACTTGCTAGCCAGGTTCTGCACAACTCTTCACCATGGAGCAAAGAACTTCTTTCCGTAGCAGTGAAACATGGTAAGAGCTAGTACAGACTCTGCCATCACCTATAAACACTGACTGAATGACACACAAATCCTGACATTTGTTGTCATCTATCTCTAAGAATCACTGCTTCCACCCCAGGGAAGGCCTTCTGAAACCCAGTGCCTCTGCAGCCAGGCGCTGTTGGCCTTTTAGATGAGAGGTGCTTGAGGCAGCATATTGCCACAGGGAAAACTTACAGAGTTTTATTCCATTCATCTTCCTTGAAAACATAACTGAAGTAAAGCAAGCACTTGGCAGCATGTAACAGGAGAGGAATATGCTCCAGAGACTGTTGAAGTGCACATGGACACCAGTGGTCTTTGGAACACAGGTCATCTCAGCTGCATTGTCTGATTTCTTCCTAACACAGCTGCCATTAACAAGGTTGGAGCAAAAGATAAACACCACTTCAGCCCCTGCAAAGAGCACCTTCATGTGTGCACCATCTCTCCAACTGTCAGAGCCAAATGTTTACTTGAGGCTCCAGCTGATTACTGCTGAAGACCTGCCAACAGGAGCTGGTTCAGAGGGAGACATGCAAATGCATGCTGGGGTTCCCCATGAGGGTGTGAAAGCTGCAGACCATGTGCTGCTCCTCTGAACACACCTGTAATTGCTCCTAGCCCAATATTTACCTTCCTGAAGAGAGCAGTGACCAACCACCCAACAGCACCTGGCTACTGTACAAAGCCCCAGTGGAGCTGCTTCCTCTGTTTTGTGTGAAGGAGGAAGTGAGGGCAGCTAATAATTTCTTCTCTGTAGCTGTACCACACACATAATCAAACAACTGTTGAAAGCTTGGAAGGGAGGTATTGGGGTGGAGGGGGTGTGGGGGAAGGACCATGTGTTAACCTAACTGATAAGCTTTGCCCAGCCGCAGCTCAGCCTGTCTTCAAGGTGGGGTGATGGGCATGTGGGTTTGTTCTGAGCAGTTCACCTGCTGCTGGCTTTCAGCACTTTTTATTCCGTTGTTTTGTTTACCTTACAGAGCTATTGTCATCACCCCGGTACTGCCAGGGTGGGGCTCAGGGGGAGCGGTTCGCGCTAGAGGCGCAGCCACCGCAGGATCACCGGCCACGGCGGGAGGAGCTCCCTGCTCCCGCCGCTTGGGCAAATTGCTTCCTTTGCTGATGGTGATAACATCAGGCAAACAAACGCTGTGCGGACTATTGAGCTTGTCTTTCTCCTTGGGATTTGAATTGCGTGGAGCATTCAAAGTAGTATAAATAGACCTAATGTCCAATAATGAAGCTGCAGCAGACACGAGCAGATCTGAGTACCGCTTGATGACAGGTCCTGTTGTGGGATTATTGGATGAATGGAGGTGCTAAGCATGGTTATTGTTTTCAAGTAAGATTCAAAAAGACTGCTTCCTAACTTTAGAGCTCCCATTTTTCACATGTAAAAATCCTGACCAATAAGTCCAATATTTGCATGGATTTTTGGCCCACTGTCCAAATTACACACACAATACAAGCCCCACACCCACTGCCTAACTCAGTATTGTAAATTTTCTGCAGATTGGGTATGGGTGGGTGTGTAATTGGGAAGAAACAGTGGATGTGCTAGATTGTGACAAAAAGTGCCCAAGAGAGTAAAAAAACTCCATGTTCAAGAGTCCGTCTCCTGCTCATGTGTCCCTAAGAATGCTTTCACTAAAACACAGAGCTCCACTTTCAGTGTTAATGAGTCACCTGCTTTCCTTGAATTTACTCCCAGTGTACTGGCAGAGCACAGCCACAGCCCCAGGCCCTTGCTACTTATTCTGCTAGACAAAAAAAGCCAAATTTTGTATATGAAATCCGCAAACAGTACATTTTCCTGATGGTTTAAAGAGGTCTTCTCTGTACCTCCTCCAATATCAATCTATCTCTTCTGATTATGGGTCAACCAATACCGAACACAGCATTAAAGATGGGATTTCCCAGATCCCCCAAATGGTGTTGACACAAGAGACAGTGCACCACCAAGCAGACGCATTCAGCACTGCAATTATAACTAATATCCTTAATGGTACCTCCATCACCATTTGAGTTCTTCTCCCTCCTGTCCCATGGACTTTCCCTGTTCTGCTCATGCAGCACAAGGGTGGCTGGTTCTCAAGCCTCCTGCTCAGAATCCTGCAGCAGCCTAGTCCACAGCTGCTCAGCCACTCAGGGATAGTGGTGTACAGCTGCTGAGCCTCAGAGCCAGCCTTTGAGAGTCCTGACATGGATTTTAGTGGGATTTACTGCACTGAAATGCAGAAAATCTTGTTGCCTTTAGGATTAGCCCCTTCATTTGCACATACAGTAGTGCATGCTGTCTGGGTCCACTTCCTTGCACATGGTGCTCAGTCTTTCAGTTACCACCAAAAGAACTTCTGCTCGCAGGACACTCACAATTTTAATTCCTCCTATCAGCAGTCACTGCAGCTGGACAGCTTCCAAATGTTACTGGAGCAAAGACCATCAGGAATTTCACTACAGTCAACCTAACTTAGGTTAATTTATACTGATTATGAATGATCCTAGGTCATCAAATACAGATTAGTGTTACTGCAGTACAGGAGTTTTACAGTGATCTTGGAACTCAAATGTAGTTATTTCATTAGAAATATTCTAAGTTTCCATTACAAAAGGTAAATAGCAAAGCTGGAGCAAGGTTGGCTGAGGAAAGGCTGCCTGAGGAAAGGCTGCCTGGGCAGGAGCAGGCAGCCCTCAGCTTCCATGGCCCCCAGAGCCTGCTCAGGCAGCACAGCTGCACGGCAGGGTAGCATCCCACAAGAATAACAGATAAACACACTTCACAAGCCACTGGGCACTATATTTCTTCTGACAAGAACCATCCATTATTCTTCCATCCTCCTCTCTGTGTCACATTAGTGAGAGGTTTTACAAAGCAAGTCAGGGGACAGCTTTATTTACTCCCAGCCGCACTGCACGGCACCCAGGTCCATCAGTATTGGTTACACATGACCTCAGGTCTTCCATTATGGGCTGATGTCTGCAGCCCTCTGACCTCAGGAAGTGCTTGAGGAAGAGCTGCAGTAAATCAGAGCAGCGCTTAGTCGTGCAGGAATAAAGTCCCTCCTTATCAATCTGCCAGCGGGAGAGGAAGGACTCTGGCTGGGCTGCTGAAGGCTGATGTGCTCTCAGCTGCTCAGAAAACTCCACAGGCAGAAGTAGCCCTTGCATTGCACATTGCCACCATGGACTGTAAGAGCAAACACAGAGTGGGGTGAGCCTGGCTGCATTCAGGGGCAGCTCCTGTCTGTGAATGCCTCTGCTCAGCATGAACACACTCTCCTACTGCTTTCCCTTGAACAATGCCTGGTCTCACACACTGACTCCATGGCAAAGCGAGGGCCAACCCAACCCCAATCCTAACCCTGCACTAAGGTCTATAATCAATCCTTACCACTCAGCTTACCACAGGACATGAGTGGTCTGTGCAGTCTCAGCAAATTTGTCATCATGGAGTTAACCCAAGGATGCTATTAAACACCCTGTGCAGCAGACCATGAGAAATTACAGGTGGAAGCAATAATTTAACCACAAAACACCACACTTGCCAATCATCATCAGGACAAGCAGTTTTTCCCATGAGGGTGGAAACAAGCAAATTTGCCACATCCTTTGTGCTGACAGGTGGAGCCCGAGAAGGACACAGAGCAGGCAGAGCATTAGGGAACAGAGCTCCTATCTCTGCTGGTCCTGCAACCAGCAGGGCTTTCAAAACTAGTAACAACTAGCTCTCAGGGAAGCCCAAAGAACATTGAGATGGGACCAGGTACTTCTCTGTTCTGGATGGGCCCTGAAGGGGAGAGGATGAAGATCTGCCAATGAAATGCATAACTTATCCCTTACAATCAAGGCAAGAAGACCTTGGAGAACAAAAAGTCAAGGTGGCAGTATCACTTTCCTTCCCCATTTATCTCCTACACAGTTCTACTCTTCATCTCTTTCTCAGAGTGCCTGGCTCAGTCAGGCCACAGGAGCTCCCTATCCCAAAAACAATCCTATGCCTCATACAGAAAAAAAATTTAAAAAAATTAAATTCTGCTGTCCTACAAACAGATGAAAAAGCACCTGATCAGCTTGATCGGGTCTGGAGAACACTTGAAGATCCAACATCCTATTTCCATTCTTCCCTCCTAGAGCAATAATATTACCCAACGTAAAAAGCAAGGGAAGAAAAGGGAACAAAAGGATTTTTAATGTAATCAAATGTGTCATGTGCCTAAAAAGTATTCTGCTATGTCATATACATGCATACACAGATTGCTTTGTACGTGTTTTTTCCTTCTTGCCTGTCTCCAGAACAAACACTGCAATTTTACTCTCCCATAACTGTTTCTTGGCTCCTTCTACACATTCCAGTACAGAAGCATCACAGATTCACTATAGGCTGGACTTACTCCCTCAGCTGATGTAGCTCACTGCCAGACAGCATTATCCCTTTTGTATGAGGACTGGTTCTGTGGGAAAAGACAGGGTGTAACACCCAGCAAAAGAAGAGGCTCCGCCCTTCAGGATATAGGAAAGACTACCAGAAAGAATACTTTTTTTTCTGGCAGAGCTTAAGATCCATACAAGATTCTCCAAGGGTGAGAAATCACCTCCTAATGACAACTCATTAGGTCACCTGGAGGAGTTTTTTATGGTTTATGTGCTTTGGGGTTTTTTGTATTCTATTGCAAAAGGATGTTTACAGGGGGGAGGTTTTTGCTCAGCTACAGTTAGAGACAGACCCAGACCAAAACCTCCTAATTACAGAATCCCAGATCTTGGAAATGCCCACACATGTACTCACACTTCACAGTTCAGACCAAATTTTCCACTTCATAAGGACCAGTAACTGGGTTTTTTTGATATGTAAATATTAAAACCACCCAGCCACAGAAACACAGAAACTGCAGAAGGAACAGCATGTATGTTCGTATGTTTCTATACAAACAATGCAGAAAAGATTTTTTCAAGAATCAGCAGCACCCATTGGGATCCTGGGAACCTGGATTCCTGCAAAATGTGACACCCCTTTTCTCCTCACCTCTGTCACTATTTGCTTGCTGTTTACTTGGTGTTTCAGAAGTACTAAGCCACAAGATCCCATCCTGTCAATTCTGTCACATTTCATGTGACAACTGTCCCTCTTCCACATGATGATAACGACTTTGAAATTCACTTGGCATTTCAGCTCCCTTCCTGCTTCTCTCAACAGCTACACAAATGATGTCAACACATACAGAACAATAGTGAATCATGAGCTGATAAGCACAAAGTGCACAGGAGCCTGTTTCCACAGGGTGATCCCCAAAAAGAGACTTGCATGCATTAAAAAATGTAAAGAATCACTATTTCTCATGGAAATAAGGGAGCCAGAATTTATTGCTCTGTTCGTGTTGAAGGTCCCAGGTGTTGTTAAGCACTGATGCAGAGGCATCTTGCAAAACAGAAAGCTAAGCTAGGTAGACCCGAGCTGTCTCAAGGAGAAAACTGAACTGTCCCACACGTGTGTCTCAGTTGTCACAGTCACTTCTACTATGCCTGAAGAAAGGAGCAGGACCACAGCCCAGCTCCCCACACCAAATACACATTATGGGACATTTACTACAAGCTGGAGTTTCTCAAAGGCATACACTACCAAATCAATGCATAATGATGGCTTATTACAGTCCTATACTTTCCCTACAAATCTATCCTAGGATAAAACACAACTTATGGTGTTCTTCAGAGGTTTCTTGTTTTGTAGTTACTTCATCTTTTTCAGTGCAAAAGTTGATTCCAATATTTTTCTAATAAATAACAAAAACAACAACAACAACAAAAAACCACAATAAAAAACCAAAATCAAACCAAAAAAAAACACAACAAAACAATAGCAAAATAAGGCACAAATAGAAACCAAATTTATTTTTTTTTTTGTGGTGTAGACATTTAATGCCAGTTTCGTATTATGGCAGCTTAAAACTTTGTGACTGCTGCCTAAGACACTACCTGAAATAAAATACAATTTGTGACAAGTCTGTAGCCAAAGAAAAGTATCATCAAGGCAATAAACTCCTGACACACTACCTTTGGCAGTGGAGATATCTTTGCCTTTCACTGTTTCAGCCTATTCCCAGAGTGCTTTTATAGAATGTTTTAAAATCACGATCATTCAATGACCAGATTTATAGCACAAGTGGAAGAATCATGCCAAGGGTTCCTTCGGTCCTGCTCCATAAGCACTGCTTAAAGCTCTCCCTCCTTTACTTTTAAACTTCTTTTTTTTTTTTTTTTACCAAGCCGTTTTCTGTCATGAACACACCTATCTATCAGCCATAAACAGCGAATGCTGGACAGTTAACATGGGCACTTTGAATACCAGAGCCACATCAGCTAGTGCTTCAATTTTACAAGTCTCTAAAATAGGAATAAATGCAACTCAAGTGTGCAGGGAAGCTTTTATATAAATATGAATAAACTGAATTTGAGAGCTTTGAAAATTTCATAGTGCCAGTGAAATCCTGCTACTATTAAGACAACCAGACTTTGCTCCCTTCCATACTAAATCATTTTGAAACCTGTTTGCTGACTGTTTTTGCAGTTACTGTAAAGTAAGAGAACTTCCAAATTCACACTGCCCCAAGTACTTTTTACCACAGAGAATCTTACTGCAGTTAGTCTGGTTTGTAATGGAAAACAGATGAAAGCAGAAATTAAATCAAAACCTTGCCTCATATCTCAGGTGTTTTCACGTCATGCATTACAAGAAGTTTTCCCAAAACCAACAACATTAAATTAAAAGCTAAAATATTTCTACCAGATCCAACAAATGCAGATTAAGCTGAAATTTAAATGGAAAGTGAAAAGATTTTTCCTTCTCCTCACCTGCCAAGTCTTCAAAGTTCAGGGCTCTGTGTTTCTCTTTCAACACTTAGCAGCAGAAACACCTAGGGTTGAGTGGAGAGATTTCCTCCTCACACTGGCATTATTCATTATTTCAGAAGTGTCGACAAATGTCTTCAACACTACACAACACACACAAACAGGAGTCCCTGCTCCAACGAATTTACAGTCTGAGACTGTTATCTTTTTTTTTGTTTTGGTATATCACCACAAATTTCAACAGGGTACCAAATGAGCCCAATCCACCTTCCACCAGCAGTTTTCCACTGCTTTTAATAGAAGTTGTAACAGCCCCAGTCCAACTATTATAGAATTAGCTATTGCAGGAAGACAGCAGAGTTCTTGGCATGTCTGCAAGCAGCAAAGAACCTGATTCTCAACAGTTTTGTTTGAAATTAAGTGTATATTTCAATGTTTTCACACATAATACATTTTGAGAATTTAAAGAGCTCCCTTTTCACTCTGTCTTTCAACCGCAGCAGTGCTACAGATCAAGCAGCAGCGGGCAGTTTCTGAACCAAGTCAGGCTGGCAGCTACAGTAACAGCTCCAGCTGGTGGAAGTTGGTGAAAGTTTTGGTTTATTTTGTGCTAAGCTTTCTGCCAGGACATTTCACACACTGGAAGTGTGTATTTTCTCTGACATTTCTGAGAGCCTCCAAGTGCTCCTGCAAATATCCCCAGAAATTTATTTCAAATTCGAACTGTGGCAATTTCTGCCTATCCAAACCTTTGCACTGGGTTGTTATACATGCGTTTTCCTCAGCTGTACCCTGTGGAAGAGAATGCAGCCACACAGCCCTGACCACTAACACACACAAAAAGCACATTACTCCTATTTACACCCAAAAGGCTGTACCAGGATAGCACCAGCTGGAGATGTTGTCCTTCTGGCTTGTGCTCTAGCTGGGGCATGGATCCTTGTCAACATTCCTATGTAGACCAGACTGGATTTTAAATGTTGTCATAATTAATTTTTGCAGTTCAAGCAGCATTTCAAACCACAAGTGAAACACATTCCAGCTAAAGGTAGAAGGGGCATTACTGGGAAAAGATGGGGGGGAAAAGCATCTTAAACCCATACCCACCACATGTCCTAGTTACTACTGATCCACACCATGTCAAAGCTCAGCACTAGCACAACCAAATGCTGAATACCACAGCTCACAAAAGCCTGACCCCACTACTCCATAAACCACATTGGGTTCAGACAAAGACAATGTGAAATAACTGAGAAAACTTCACAGTTCACAGAGCATCTTCAAAGCTTAAAGCATGACACTTGTCAGCAGTGTCCCCACCCAAAGCCCTCTCCAGCATACCTGGTGCTATCTTCTTGTAGAGAGGGATCCAAAAGGGCTTTCTTGCTTCCACAATTTTGCTGCTCTGTCCTCCCTTCCAAACAGAACATGGCCAGTTACTGCTGTGAACATCCAGGCAAGATGCCAGGTGCTCCTTTCCTTCCGTCCTCCAGCTTACAAGTGCTTCTTGCAGTTATCCCTGCAAGATATCCCTATAACAACCAGAATTTTCCTGATTTGCTTCAAGATGTCCTCCTCCCTCCAAGATGAGAAGTACAAGGGGTTTCTATCCTTTTCCTCAACTGCTTTGCTCAGTCACTCAGCCACTGTGGAAAGCAAAAATCAGGATTATGAGACTCATCTGCAATGCAACAGACAACTTGTTTGCTATAAAATGTGAAAGTACACCACAAAAGTTTGCTCTTACAGTTCTTATGTTCAGCTTAAACAAATTGCTCGATGATCCTTTCTTATGGCTTTTTTTTTTCTTCTATTTCACTGATATTTCCAAAAGCTCCAAAACAAACGTAGGCATAAATATCTTCCATCAGAAAGTATTCAGTCTTACATAGAAACACTGCTTGGGGATTTAATAAGGTAACTGCTTGTCTACAGTGCATCAAAATACTTAATTTCCTGTACAAAGTTTTTGGTACTTATTAAAGTTTTAGCTTGTACTTAACTTCCTTCTTTTGAAAAGCTTTCTCAGTTTCTTTCTCTAATGCAGCATCACCCCATTGATTACACACCTCATGAAGAGCTGACAGGACCAGACACACTGCTCAACTGTGTTCAGTGTATAATTCAAGATCATGTCTTTCCATCCTAAACTGATCTGTTTATTGTGGAACCATTCTGGGTTAAAAGCCTAATATCAGATTGGTTATTTGGGTAAGAAGAGGGGATTTTGCCACATCTGTCAAATGGAAATGGAGTGTTCCAAGATGCACGAGTTTTAGATTATTGTAAAAATGGGATCCACTTTGAAGGTCACATGCAAGCTTAGTTTGTGAATGACTATAAAATTTTGGATACCCAGGTTGAAAGCACAAGTCCAAGTTTTATATAGAAGCTGCATTCAGCTTGAAGGAAATAAGAACTCTCAGGGAATGAAAGACTAGCTGGTTTCCTTTATAAACCCTGAAAAGTCTTTGGGGAGAAGAGACTTGGTCTACACTTTTGCTCGCATTTGACATCTAGAAATAACCTCCTCTTGCTCCCTGTCCCCTACCTTCCACTTGCCCATTTCCCATAAAAGTCATTTCCAAACACAATTGATTTGAAAACTCAGATTATTCTGTTAAAATTGCTGACTGTGTACTTGGCACCCTGAGCCAGATTGGGACAATCCCCTCAGGTCCTTTTTCCAGCTAATTTATAGCAATTTTTGTTGAGACAAGGAGTTACGGTCTGTAAAAGGCTTGCTGTCAGCCTCTCATAAAACCCCAGCACCCTGTCAGAGAAGGGACAGAGCCTGGGAAGAAAGTTTCAGCAGTGATCAGCTGGTTTCCAGATGGGTGGCCTTCTACACACTGTCCAATCCCATGGGTCCAATAAACCAGCCCTGATTTTGCACTTAAAAAAAACAAAAGATACAAACCCTCCTCTACTCTCCAATAGGGTTTTATAAACACACTTCCAGTCTCTGTGTCAAATTTATTAGGAAGAAATTCATCCTGCTGTCTCTCTCTTTGCATGCATGTGGCCAGCCCCTTTTGCTCCAGTTTCCCACTTTTTCATGGGGTGGAGAGACTTGCATCATGATTTACACCCTTCTGGGTTGTTTTCCCATCTGAAATAAAGAAGGGGCTAAACAAGTCAGAAAGTTGAGGGATTGGCCTCCAAGGCATGAAACCACCCACATGAGGCAATGTTTGTTCTCAGTCTGGCATAAATTCTCCTCTTGTTCTGTCCTCTCCACCATAACAAACCAGAAGAGCACATGATTCAAGAGGTACATGGCTGAGCAGCAGCACCAGTAGTGAGAAAACAGCACAATTGTGAGAGAAGAGCATCCTGCCCCTGGAACAGCACTGCCACTGGGTCTGCCTCAGCACACAAACCAGACTACCTGCACCTACAGATCTTCAGTTCCCTTCTAAGTACAGAAATCTGTACCAGCCTCTGGACAACAATTTATTCAGCTAATATGTCTGTTTGCATTAATTGTTGCATGCATAATTTTCCCTGTATTTAGCCCAAATTACCCTTTTATTTTCAGTTCATTACTCTTACTGGCATCACTGACTTCAGCAGTGCAAAGATTTCACACTTGGCATTACCCTGAAAGAAGCCAGAAATGGCTGTTGTCACTCTTTTGCCTGGTAGGTATCTCAGAGCCAATAGTCAGGCTTTGGACTTTTATCAAAGCAAATTTCTCTAAACTCAGTCCAGAAACATTAGTTCTTCTACATAGGAACCATTAAGACTCTTCTCTCAACTGTCTCATCAAGATGATGACCCTGATTATAACATGCTCAGAGACTTCCAAAAAGTGCAAAAATAGAAAACATAATTGTAGGGGGAGACTGATTGTCTTCACAAAGAGTGAGTAAATGTCATATTTAATCAAGATGTCTAACTAAATTTTTAGGCATCATAAATGTCTGTTCACTAAAACACATAATTATGGATGATCCTGGAATTTGAGTACATAGGCTTTGTACTTAGGAAATTAGTAGAAACTATGCTAGGGAACAGATTTAATTGCAAATATGTGATAATGATAGCATGGATCCCTTAGAGCTGTCTGAAGGATTCACTGTGTATATGGGTAAGAATGAGCCAGTTGATAATATGTAAATACATTATTTATTTTTTTTAAATAAACCTTTTATGAAGGTCCCTTACAAAAGTTTCATAATGGTGTGAGGAGACAATTGATAACCCCCATTATTTCTCTGATATATCTATTTGAAGAAAAATCCAGATTTCCATGTTGTGACTTGCAAACCCCTGAAGGCTAAGACCAGCTTCCCATGGACTTCACCATGGCCAGGATTTTACTCTCAGATATGACTCAGTCTTAAAGAAAAACATGTCCTGCAAACAGCATTTTTCATCAACACAAATCTCATCAACCTCAGGAGTACAGACAATCTTTGTTAAAACAATGAATTTTCAGTGGGAGCCTACAGAAACCTCATGATGTAGGCTCAGGGTTATTATTACTTTTTTAGAGGTATAAAGTTCCCTCATTAGGTGCACAGAAAACAAGGGCTCCTTCGCAAAGAAAGAACGCTTCACATTCATTATTAATAAGCTTTCACTGCTGAGTTTCAGGACAGCCACGAAAAGTTAATATCAATCTTTCCTGTGAAGCTCTGCCCATCTGCAGCATTTGGCACAGATTTTAAAATACAGTAGACTCCAGTTTTCCAGGGAGCAGCCGTCATTCCTGTGCTCCCTCTAGAGTGACTACTGGAAGCCAAAAGCATTTAAGCAAAGCTAGATAAAATCAGCAGCGCCCAATGTGAGTTCTTTCTGGTTTCCTGCAAGTAAACAGACATGTTTACAAGGGGCTGTACATTCACATCAATCATAAGGTGACTTTGTTTACAGTAGAGGAATTTCCTGCAGGCTTTTGCTGTCCTGGTTTCCTTCTCTTTGTATTTACTTTTGTTCAAATGCAATTTTAAAAAGCCATAGGTACTCCAGCTCAATTCAAAACGTGACACATTGAAATCTGAAGCAGGCTATAATTCATGCCCAGATTTAGTTGTTCTTTTTCTTGTTTGTTTGTTTAAGCTAACACACGCCTCTGCATTAAAAAGCCACTTTTCTTTACCCATCCAATTCATCTACACCTGGTAAAAGGCAGCTTTAATTTATCACCCCTTAAAGAACTGCTTTTCTTATCAAACCTACAAAACAGCAGAAGCCCACCTTATATAGAGATCAGGCTTATAATTCAGGCATCTAAGAGACAGATTCATCAGAGGAATTAAAGTAAAAATGTTAGTGAATGCAATTGAAAGACTGGTATTAATACACCTGAGCAGCCAGGATTAAGGACTTCTGCTGCCATGAATCAAAGTGAGCTATTTCTCTGCCACTTCACTGAATAAAAATTTACTTCAGTAGGGATTTAATTTGAAGAAACGCTACAGAATTTGGCTGCAAAGTTCAGAACTTGGACAAGGAACCACTGAGATACACATATGCTTTGAAAAAACTCATGAACTAAAAGTTCATTCTGCTTAAACTAGTGGATAAAAATAGGAAAAGACTATCTGCAGCAGTCAGGCAGACATCACACCTACTATGATGGCACAGATCCTACAGTTGCTCCGTCAGCCCCCCAGAGTGATGTGTTCACTCCAGCATTCTCTGCCCAAGCTGTTTGCTGCGTGCTTCAACCACAATTGGGTCACTCTGAATTATCCATGAGTGCAAGTGCGTACTAAGAGGTCAAACACAGGAAGGGCCAGGAAAGGACACTCCTTTAACACATAGGTTTTAAGAGGCAAGGCACATCTAACCCCCAAAGGCTACAAAAGACACATGCACAAGAATGTGAAGAGCAGAGTCAGAGATTTGCCAAGAAGGAAGCAGATTGTGTTTATGAGTGGCAGAAGAGGAGAGTAACCCCACTGTTTGCTACTGAGAGGCTCAGTTGCACAAATGGAAGCGGGGCCCACATGAATAAGACTTTTGGAATTTCTTTTCAGTAGTTTCCAATGCACAAGCCAAGGTTCAGTATAAAAATCAGCCTAGTACAGCCTCTATTTGTTAGCATCTGTTAGCAAGAATGTCAGCTAATCAATACATTTTTATTACCAGTTACCTACAGGGCTGAAATAGACACTATTTCTGATATTATTTTCAGTGTTCTTCTTACACCTCGTTTTTCTGGAAGATGTTTTTATTCACCTTGTGTGGCATCATTATTCATCTTCACTGATGCTTATCTAACTCCATAAATTTGCAAAAGGCCATCCAGGGAGCTGAGTCCCCCTGGATGGGCTACCAAACTCATGCAGCTAACTGTCTTCCCCTCATCACTTCATGCTGGCAGACTGTCACCTGCACTTGTGTTGGGCTTTGACTCTTCATGGTGGTGGGCACCCTTGTAGTTGACTTGCAGTGTCCGCATGGAGCAGTTTCTCTGCTGTAGGTGATAAGAGGGAACAGCAAGAACTTGGCAACACACAATAAAAAAAATCTTCCCAAACCTGTAATCCAATTTACAAGCAGCTCCTCGTACCACATTTGTGTGTCACAGGTGAATAGAGCCATGAGCTATATTTGTTAGCAGCTCCTGCTGCAACCACAGACTTCTGCAGAACTATTTGGCACCCTGAAGAACATGTTAGCAAGCCTGGAACTGCCTCCTGGAAACTTCCCAGCCTCTCTGTTTGCTTCTCCAGACAGACACCTCTTCTCTCATTCCAGGTTTCTGCGTTTTTCTCTCCATACACTGGCAGAGCTCTGGGCTCCTCAGTGCTTTGTGCTTTTGAGGAATCCTGGCTGCACACACACAGGGCAGAGATAAACTGGCATGTGGTACTTTTCTGTTCCAGATGTGCTGTGTCCCAGGAAGATGAGCAGCACAGAGAGCAGGACACTCTGAACCAACTGGGGAGCCCTGTAATCGCTTCCTGCTGACCTCTTGGCAAGTCACTCATCTCTCAGAGTCCTGTCCTGCACCTCAGCTATTGACCTGTCTGAAACAGCAGCCTAAATGCACAAGCTCCAAGCTATGCCTCTGCTCTGCTTTTCATGTTTCCTTTGATATTATGGCCAAGTCACAGTCTGTTAAACTCTGTCCCAACCAAGATGGAGGGATTCTCCTTCAGCAATGAAAAACATGCAGTGTTGTGACACTACAGGGGGCACAGCAGGAGACAGCACCAAAATTTTTCAAAGATGCCCATTGCCAAGAGAGCAAGATTTGTCTCTTGTCCCAAACTGGTAAAACCAAGCATCCACCATGCCATGTCACTTTGCACTAATGCACCTCACTCCATAAATAATAGTTATGGTTTATGGGCCATAGTAAGCAGAATAAGTACCAGGCATATAGGATATACCACCTCAAAGTCAGTATCTGAAGGGAGAAAAATTAGGTAAAATTAATCTACCCTCGTTTCAAATCAATAAGACAATAGGACAATAAGACAATATCATTTAAAGGAAAGGGGACAGAGACAACTGTACCATGCACACTTTGGGAAACATCAATATCAATAGTATCTTAGAATAATATATTTAAGAGAATTCTTTTAATTCTGAATACTGTCTTGCCTCAGGACCAGTTTCTATTTGTCCCAAGACATGTTGAAACAATAAAGAACATTTTCTCACCAAGCCCCTACAAAAAATTTTCTCTTAAGGGTCTAAAAAATTGGCAAGAAGCCTTCTGCAAGAAAAATTAAAATACTCCTTATTGCAAAATCATCACACTCCCTCAAAATGTCCGTACAGATATTGGCAACTTAAAAAAACTCATGTTTGAAACAAGATCCCTCTGTGGTAAATACAAATTACCACTCTGCCTTTAATTTTAGAAAGGGACAACACCAAGCAAAACTTCTCAGCATAGTACACAAACAGATGGCTTCTGTAAATACTTACACTGATGAAGCATGTGCTGTATTTGACAAGTAGGTTGTGATATGTTTGTTTAGCTGCAGGACAACAAGATTCTGGAGCTTCTACAGGCTAATACAATGCAAAGGATCATCAGGTATTTTGAAGTTTTAGAAATAACCAGGACATCACAATAAACACCCAAGTGTTTGGCATTTGCCTTACATTAACTGACTTAGTAAGTCATCTGAATAAACTTGCATGTACATAAAACTCAGGTGAACTTAAGGATGCTCCTCAAAATGAGGAGCTACTTTGCACCATGTCTGGGTGCAGGGCTGCAGCTTTAATTCTTCAAAGGAAACTGGCTGAAATGTAAGAAAAGAGGCTTATTTCTTCTGTGAACCTCTTTAGAGCAGTATCTGCCACACAGAAGATACTGAGGGAGAAGAAAAACATCCCTAGCATCCCACATCCCAATATTTTGGGTGGAAACACTAGGTGGTAGCCTGAAATTCATAAAACTTCAGAAGGAAAAATGTGAATTACATCAAGTCCTTTTTTAAATTACTCTTTTGCTGTAGAGAAAATTGTCATGGCTCTTGAGCAATATACAGGGACACTATGGAATAGCAAAGAGTACAAGGACTTGCTGTGGGTCTCTTTGGCAGTGCCTGGCACAGTAGCTCAGAGCTAGCCAGCAGTGGGAGGAGGAAGAAAATGAATTTCAGTGTATCAAACAAAAGACCCTGCAGTTATTACGAGCCTGAGGTATCCCTGGCACAGGGCTCACTGCAGGAAAAGAAAAAGCAGCACAGTGAGCTGACTCCCTTTGCAACATATATTCCAAGCCTACGCAGGAAACACAGACAAAGCCTTGATAGTTTGCAGGCCCCCAGAGGCACCCTGCATGCCAAGAGGACGGGGATCAGTTATCCTATAGACAGGTACAATGTGCACTAGGGATAGGGGTAACAAGGAAAAAAACTTACTGAGCTCAAAGAAATGAAGTCACTGAGGAAAGGCTTCCTTATCCTTGTACCCCATGTGAGGATAAACAAAGTCTCTTCCTTCCTTTACTCACAAGTACCCCAGAGAGCCTGGGTTACTTATTTCATCAGAAAAAGAACAACCTATGCCATGAAGATAAATGAGATAGAACTGGAGGTGTTTTTCATGTTTAAAGCACAGTGGGCAGCAGTAGACACCAAAGTACCCAGTATTTCTCCTCCCTGTAAGAAAAAGGTTTCTACAACTTTTTATGAAAAGCAGAGGAATCCTCAGCATTCCAATCTCCTTGTCATTGTTCACGGTGAATATTTGCGTAACAAATCCTGCATACCTGAAATTTCCTTACCCAGGCTGTGTGCATGCTCACACCTGACAGCAGTTCTGCTGCATTTGCTGCCATAAAGATTGCTTGGCAAACATCAGAGATACAGCAGCAAACTCAGCTATCATTCTGTTATAAGGATATAAACGAATAAATTCTAATGTAAAAATTAGTCGAGTGTTTTTCCTTTCCCCATTCTGCTACTGATTAAAAGTTGTAACAAGCTTCATAGAACTCCCACCCCTCCCCATCTAGTAAAAGCATTTGTCTAATGCACTGGGGGGTGTGGCATAATCATTTGCACTGTCCTCCAGCATCAATTCAGAAAAGTGTTCCAGCATATGATTAAGGTCCTCTGAGTACAACAGCAAAGCTAAGCAAATGCCCAAGAACACTGCTGACCTGGCTGTACCGTGAGTCAAGATTTTTAGCTGCCAGGCTTTGAATGAGCATCTTGCTGGTGCACCCTGGTTTCAGGGCATGGGCAGCAAACAGAAAGCAGCGCTAGGGCAAAGCAGTGCTGATGAGCATAAAAGAATAGCATTAGAGATAGGAAGGAAACACTTAAAAGATTCGAATCACAGGATGAAATGTAGATAGCAGGAGACATCACAGATAACAGGAAATGTTTTAAAGCTTCCTCAGTATCAAGACAATTGGACCAGATGATCCACTATGGTCCCTTCCAATCCAAATAATCTGTGATTGTAAAAGAGTGAGAAAATAAAGTGCTGCTGACTTGCTCACCTTCTGTCAGGTCTGAAGGAAAACTGGAGTGGAGCAGGGAACAACCAGTCCAGGTTGCTTCTAACCCTCACTCATGTCCAGCTGTCCTGCTGCCACACAGACAAGCTGGTGTGGCACAAAGGCACAGTGGAGCACAATTTGGAGGCAGTGTTGGGCTTCTGGAGGCACAAAATGATCATTCATGCTGTGCTGCCAACCATTTCTGGGATCCCCTCCAGAGCTCTGCTTGCCCTGTGGGACTAAGATGTCTCTGGGCACCCCACACAACTCTCTCAGTGTTTTGGGGTGGTATGCCCTGGGAGAGCACACACCTGCAATTACATCCTAGTGGCTCTCCACTAGAAAGCAAAAAACCTCCTAATAATAAGCTGTGACTGAAGTGAAATTCTCTTTATGCAAAGCCATGTGATATCCAAAACCAACCCAACTGTCCTTCATTTTGGTATTTAGCAGGAATTATTAGCACCCCTCCAGGAGAAAATCCACCTCCTGTATTTTATTTCCAGCTGGCTCCAATTCACTCATGTTCTAAATGTCCCACTGGATTCTTCTAACATTTTATAAGGTGTCAGTTTAAATTCCTGTAATCCATGGCCCCAACTATGGCTATTAGCATACAGTATGAAAAACAATATTTGGGAACAGGAGAGCCAAACTGTGTAAGTGCAGTCTCTAAATATGGCTGCAGCTTCAGAATGGAGTGTGCAAATGTCCAGAGATTGGGCTTCTCTCATGCAAACCAGGTCACTTAGACACTGAATCTCCTGATCTGACCACATGTGTTGGAGCTTGAAAGAAGCAGGGAGAAGGGGAATATGTGGAGCTACAAAACGCTTCCATTTGCAACACTGCCCGTGTACATTTATCTTGAATATGTCTCCACCAGGAGAAAATCAAAAGAAATAATCTCCTATGTCTGCTTGACTCAGAATGTAATAAAAAGTGGCAAAAAAAAAAAAAAAAAACAACAAAAAAAAAAAAAAAAAAAAAACCCAGACTATTAGGATTTTTGTCCCAAGAAAATAGAGGATTCCCTGCTATGTAAATGCTTGTTTCTGATACCAATTGGTCAGCTGAAAGATGAGGGACTGATTAAAGAAGTATTTGGTGAAATCTGATGCCTTCTTTTCTGTTGGGAGCTACCAAGGGCCAGCTGGCTGGTACCTTAACTGTCCCCTACCTAAGCATCTTGAGAAATGGGTTTTTAAACAGCTCTGGTCCCTCTGGAGGGGGATTTTCTACAAGAGTGTGCAGTGACAGGACAAGAGAGAACAGCTCTAAACTGAGAGGGCATGTGTAGATTAAATATTAGAAAGAAATTCTTCCCCAAGAGCATGATGAGGCACTGGCACAGGCTGCCCAGGAGGCTGTGGCTGTCCCATCCCTGAAGTGATGGAAGTTAGGTGGGTTGGGGCTTGAAGCAACATGTTTTAGTGAAAAGTGTCGCTGCCCATGGCAGGGAGGTTACAACCACAAGGTCTTTCATGCCCAGTCAAACTCTGTGATAATAACTTAGGAAACATTGTCTCAATATCTCTCCAGATTGGAGGGGAGTGAGAATAGAGAGGAAGTTTAAGTCATGGAGAAGATCCAGGTATTACACACTGAGTGTAACACAACAGAATGAGAACTAGATACAGCTAATAATGAAGTAATCATTAATAACAAATCTGTTGTACCTTAAGCAACAACGTATCACCTGCTAGCAGCCTCAGTTTCAAATGCCGTATGTACAAGCCCCTTCTGCATGTCAGATTTTGATTTCTGCTCTCAGTCATATTCAAATATAGTGGCTTCTGAAACTACTTTATCCCAAAGGAAACCACAACTTTAAAGTGCAAGCCATTAATATCCCCACGGCTACAATGATTCTCAGCAGCATTTGACATTACAGCCAAGGTCATTTACTCACCAGCTAGTAAAGGATCGTTAGTGACCTATAACTGCAAGTCTATTACAAACCTGTCGTCTTAAATGAGCTAACAGCACATACCGTATCCAACCTTTTAGGGTAAGTGTGAAGATGCCTCTTAGATCAGATCCTCAAGATAGCCTGGGGATACTGATGCATTCAGGTTTGAAATTCATTCCAAAACAACCCCAAATAAAAATGCTGTGAAAAAAATCCAGTATCAGGGTGTCCAGTTGGGAAATGAGAGTGCCAAAACCACTTATTTTGCTGGGAACACAGCTTTTAGAAACTGCAGGCCTATTTAAGGGGTGTATGTGGGACACTGTACAGAAGCACTCTTATTACCAAAGAGTAGAGAACTAATAAATGTTTCAAGCAGGATGAATTTAAGCTTATCTCCATTTTTTGTTGTTGAAAGTAACATGATACAATGATCTCAATGGACACATTTCCCTCCTGGATTATCTTGTATTGCACCTTTATATTCTAGTATATGGTTATTGATGAGCAGTATTGTATGTGCAGTTCTTCCCATCTGGGTGCAAAATCTGCACTTACTATATTTGGAAGCTGAGTAGAAAGCCCGTTGGCATCTTCCCTCCTTGCCCTCACAGGATGCCCCTTTATAGCCCAGCAATCATCAAGCACTAGGCAATACCCTTAACTAGTCACTCATCTTGACTCAAGTGTTTGCAAATATTCCCATTAGCCCATTTTCCTCAGTTTCACACCACCAGTATTTGAGCTTCCATTAAACTGAACCAAGGAGACATTCAAACATGACAGATCATCTCAGGATACTTTATATTTAGAAATCAGCCTCAGGCTACAACAGTTCCTAAGATTCCTACCTCCCTTCAAACCCAAGTTTATAATGTATACCCTATGAATCACTTTAATTTCAAATTAGCACTGCATAGTCCTCAAAAGCCACAGAGAAGAATGAGGCTTCCACTGAGCCAAAACCCCCACAAATGCCAGGAAAACATGGCCCTAACCATATGTAAAATCCAATTAGAGTTGCTCTGGTCATTGGAAAGTCGTTCTCACAAATACTTAGGTCTTCTCCACACCCCATACATTCTATGATTAGTTGCTTGCTTTTATTTAACAAAACACATTTCTCACACGCTGCCTTCAAGGTTACCGCACTCCAGTCTTACGTGAGCTGGCAAAAGATAAACACAGGCTGCCTAAAAGATAAATCTAGAGAGGAACACACTCTGTAGTAAAATCCTCCATTGCATCTGTTCCCTTCCCATGAACAACTGCTGCAATCTGGTATTTCTGTTCCAAGATATTTATGTGTTTCATACACCAGTGGGAAGCGATTAGGGAAAGCAGTCCCGACGCTGCAAAGTGCTCACCAGCTGAACCGTGTGTGTGTGGGACGATCAGCTGTCAGTCTGAATCCACATGGATTTTGTTACCTGTTGCCCCTGTGCAACACAGTAATCAATATTAAGGGATTACACTCTAAGAACGTGAGTGGGGTTCAGTTTTCTCTAAGTGACCCAAGCACATGCTCAACGTGTTTGTATGAGGAGATCAAGTGAAAGATCCATTAGACAATAAAGCAGCACAAGCCCACGTTCCTGTGGGCTGAAATCAAGGGAACATTTTCAAGCACTGAGTAGGCTAAAGAAACTTGATGCCATCTGAAACACCCCTCAGCCAGTGTGTGCTGGCTGGATAGAAAATTCTTATTATCTTCTTATCCTGCTTAGCTCCTTGCTAGGCTTTTGCGGTCTCAAAAATAAAGTAACATCCCAGTCAGAAAAACTAAAGTGCCACCCCATGTTTTCTTTATGAAGTGCCTCATATATTTGCCTCCAGTAGCTTTTTCATAGAAGCTAAGGATATTCATGGGGAGAGGCATAGCGAAACCAATCTGTGTCTGGAAAAGTTGATATGCTCCTTACTTGTTGTAACCTGAAGCCATTGCCTTCTTTTTTTTTTTTTTTTTTTTTTTTTTTTTTTTTTTTCTCTTTTCTTTTTTTCTTTTTTCCCCTATTTTAAATTACTGGTACATATTTGAGACCTGAGCCAAAAATGATATAAGAAGGAATATTGTTCTGGCTTTGCTGATTATTTGAATGGGTCCTTTAACAGCAATGAACACCCATGCTGATAGCAGAGTATAAGATAATTTCAAATCAGGCCATAAAGCAGGAAAAACAAATGACTGCTGGAAAAAAAATCCTAATGTAAGTGAATGTGGTGGTCTACTATTGCAGGGTAACTCCAGGTGCTCTGGTAACTCCTTCTTGTCAAGGAGACTGCAGTGCTTAAAAGACTTTCCTGAGCTAAACACTGCAACATGCCACGGAAACAGGGAAGTATCCTTCACTCTGCAATCTGGTAGAGAGCTGATATCTGCTCCCACCCTATGGGGCTGGGGACTCTGATCCCAGCAGGACCACACAAGGCTGATCCAGGAAGCCATTGACAGCACTGGGACCAAGCCTGAAAATCCCAGCCTTTTTCCTAACCAGGATTTCAGTCCTTCCTCCAAGATGAAGGAAGAAAATAGACAAAGTTAGGTTGATAGGCTAATCTGATGACAGATGCTGCGCTGAATTTCCACATTAGACACTGATAATAAGGACTTAATAATTTCTCTCTTGAACGCACAAAAAGATTAACAATGCATTTCTTTTAGTAAATATTTTAAACATTAGTAAATATTTATTGCCTCCTACTTCTGAGCCTTCAGTTTTGTTTTCCAGTTATTACTTTCTTCCTATGCAAGGGGGTTAGAAACTGCCTTGGTTTTTGAAGGCTAAGATTCCCCATTAATTACATGCATGGCTCTAGGAAATACACTAAATATCACATAACTTGGCATTCTTACCATGTTTCACGTTCAAAGCACTTAGCAAAATTCAGTTAATGGGGCCTGCTAGCACTGCTGTATTTAGAGTTAGTGCAAAACGATTGGTCTGAGCAGGACTTGGGACCCTAACAAGGCTCTTTGGAGGATCAGGCCCTAAGCAAGATTTCTCAGGGTCATTGGAGGACTCATAACTGGGATTACAGTTTTGGATTCCTCCTGTCCTGAAAGCACACTTCTCTTATTAAAGATTTCAGCACTCAAACAGAGCCTCAGCCACCCCTGAGGATCTGTTTACACAGTCTAAGTAATTTTTGCTTACTTTGTTACTGACATGCTCCTCTTCCCAATCCCACAGTAATAAAGAGGTATACAACACCCATAAAAACAATGCACAAAAAAGGTTTTAAAATTGCAATACCACACACCTCTGTAAGATCTGAAAATGGCAGTTCTTGCTTCCACACCTGTCTTTCTTTCCCATCCACTCACCCAAAATTTTAACAGAAGTGTTTATTCGAAGAAAGAAAAACTAAAAGCTAATAGGTAAGAGATGCACACCGAGGACTCAGAGGGTCCTGATCTAAGAACAGGGAAGGTCTCATTGCACCTAGAGAGCCTTTTTCCTTTCACTGCTAAATCCCATTCTTGGGCATCCCTTCTGGAAGGCTTTCTGAGGTTGGTAGTGTTTGCACTGCTTTGAAATGCAAGTCTCCCCGCTTTGTTTGTTTTTGGAATGGTTTGAAAGGGAGGAGCAGACGTCCCTGGCTACTAAAGCTGAGCTTTCCCAAAACACAAGCTGCTGCTCTTTGTTTGCTTCTCGTTAATTAGCTGTGTGTCTAATTAGTGACAGATTCCCTTTGGCTTTCCTGAAACCAAAGCCGCTCCATGTCAGTAGAGGTCCATCAGGGGACTTGTCAGTGACCGAATGGTTTCCAGCTGCTCTGGGGCTCTCCTCAGGGGCACGGTGCGCACACACTGCCACTCACCCCCAGGGACTGCTGATAGCCCTGACAAAGGAGATACCAGTCCCTATATCTGCACTGAACCACTGATTTCAGGCAGGTACAATCTACATTATCCTAATCCACATCACACCCTAATTCACATCACATTCTAATTCACCTTGGAGACAGTTTCACAGCAGGATAGGAAACGGAGGCTCATTTCTAACCCTCTGCTCTAATCCACTTTCTCTTACCAGTGTTTTGCCCTGACACTTTGGTCAAGATTCACCTCAGTTACTGCAGTCCAATAACACTAAGTTCACCCAAGGGTGAAAACTACTTTTCAGCTGCACAGTGCATCACTCAGCTCTCAGGGCACTCACCATAGGATCCTGTTATTGCAGTTTGTTTATTTAAACTGAGGTGAGCTTGGCCTATTACCAGATTTAAATTCACCTTTTTGGGGACTCACTGAAAAATCCCTTCAGCTGTACATGCTGGTGTGAGAAAGAGGGAGGATACAGACTTGCACCATCCCAGGGGATCACTGAGACTGTTTCTCCCCCACAAACACTCTTCCTGCTCTTCTCTGCTCACTTCCCCCCTACGGCTTTCCATCAGCAGATCCCTAAAGAGAGAGGAGTTTATTTAATTCCCTACTGATGTCAGATCCTGTTGGTGCCAGAATGATTGATGGGCAAGCACCATGACTGACGGGAAGATGCGCTTTCAATTAGCGCTGTGTGGGCCACTTCCCTCTCCTGCTCTCTCTCCCCAGAGTCCCTCCGGGGCAGTGCCCTCATTGCAGGGTTTCTCTTTGCACCAGAATTCTGTATTCCCTATCCTCTCTTATACCAGCAGCACCATTTTACAAAAACACAACTTATTTTAAACTGAGCAAAGCTGAACATGGAATTGTCTTGGACATTAAACAAGCCCCAAACCCATCAACCCCTGGCCACCAGAGAATACATTTCTCCCAAAAGCCACAGGGTTCATAACATTTTATTTAAAATCTCTCTGAGGCCCGTGATGGCAGATGACAGGTCCAGGGAGTCATGGAGCCAGGAGAAAAAGCATAATCTTTACATGGTTTTGACTCCTATTTTGCAGGAAACACTCTAAGAATGGACTACATATAAAAAATGGGAATACTCCTATAAAACACTATCAAATGCAAGGGAGATGAGAATTCATCCTATTTACTTTCTTGTTTCTGCAGAATTTGTTATATCTTAGCTCTTGCCCTCATTCTCAACCCCTGGCACAGCCATTTGTACAAATACAATGGCATAAGAACATCAAAAGAGCATCTTCATTTCACTTTTTCATATGTGATTTATTTGTGTTTCTTTCCATGTTGCACTAGAAATAATACAGTTTCCTGGAAATATTTTCCTGCACCAAGATTTTCCATGAGGAACAAACAGTACAATCTAAACACTGACTGCAGCCCAGAAGACTGAAACCATTTTCCTATGTCAGAGTTTTAGCAATAGCCAGATGTTGATGAACAGCAGGTGCCAACAGAAAACATCAGCTCTGCGTTCACATGCTCTTCACCAGCCAAGTCCAAAGCATGCAGCAAGATTATTATCTCACATCCCACAGTAAAGGTGACAATGGTGTGGAGATAAGAGAAATCAGGGCACTAATGAAGAACTACACTAGTCTGGGACAATCGACTCCAGAAACAAAAGCACTGGGCTTTTGAAGATGAAGTTGAAGAGATATGTAGAGAGACTTTGCTGGTGATGTTCTGGTGATATGAACATCTAAGACCTCCTCTACTGATCAAATAAAGCTGTTCTGAGGAACTTATATAACATTAAATCAAGTCTAGATAAACTTAACCTAAATCCCCTGTAATTGGTCATCTGTGGTCCATCCCTCCATCTGCAAACAGGGTTTTGATCATTTCCAGTAGATCTACACAGAACACATTACAAAACTCACTACTCCCAACCCACTGGCTCTATATATTTCCAGAAGAACTGTTGTCTTCTGGAGTTTACAAAGCATCTTGAATTCAATTCTGGAAAGAGACATCTGGAGCTTGCCTAGAATTTATATATAATCAAAAAGCACTTCTGTACTGGCTGGTACAAAGATTCCTTACTTACACAAACTAAACAGCAAGCCAGTATCAATAGCAATTGAATACAGTTACAAAATCATCTATAATTTCCAACAATGAACCAAATCTCCCTTGTTTTAGACAGGCAACATAACTCAAAGTCAGTAACATTATGCTTGCAATGTTTGAGGAAAAACACTCCAGAAGAATGGAAAGAAATAGCTTCTAATAGAGATCCTTTCCCACATTTCCACTTGGAAAAAGAAACCCCAAGTATGTCTTTACTGCATCCTTCCAGCTTCTGTTGCTTTTCTAGTTCGTTAAAAAAATGCCACAGTCCATAGGAATGCATGAAAAAGAAATCAAACACCTGACATACTTGGTTTAGGATTTAAGTGATGTGTGTAAGTAGATGTGTGAGACTTTCCTGTATGACTCATTGCTCATCATTGTTCAATTACAATTAAGAAAACAACAGGGGAAATTAAAATGGGACAGAAAACCATGAAAAATGAAGGAACAAAAGCTGGGACAACAGTCAGCCTAACCCCAACCTCAGTTACAGCATGTAAACCTGGAATAAATCTGCTAAAATCAGTGCTATTCTTCCAAACTTACATACGTGAAACAGAGATTAGGAGGTAGTTCTGACAATAAATCAGAAGATGTGTAGTACATCACTAGTTTCACTGCTGCTGGTGTACTGCAACACATGCCTCTGGTAGGGGGATGCTACAAACAGCTGAAGCCTGAAAGTCAGAACTGGTTTGGACTCCAAAGGTTGCTTCTTAGTGTGCTTCTTGCACACTACGGGACGGCAGACTTGTCTACACACTGCCTGCTAAGCAGTCTGAAATGAAAAGAGAATCTGGCTTCACTCTCCGCTGTTCATCTGCTGGAAAAAGAATTTTTAGGAAAAAAAGAAAACATATTTCTTCTTCGCTTTCTATCAGCTTCTCCTTACAGCAATTATATATGGCTTAATCTAGTGCAAAGGAGCGACCAGGGAACAGGGAAATAAGGTTGTCTTTGGAGAAGCAACTTAACTGTGTGCAATGTGGAGCCAGAAACCATATTAAAAAGGCCATACTACAAGGAGTTCAGCAGGCCATGAGGGAAATAAGAATTTGAGTTCTAACAAAAACAAGGAAAAATGAATGTCTTTTTAGATACCCCATGCTTTCAAAACCAGGGCAAGAAGTCTATAAGGAATGCCATTAGTGCCAGCCACTGCAGCACGTCTGGCTTCAAAGCTGCCTCTGTGACAATACATGTGTCTTTTCATCTGTGTCAGTGGAAAAGAGCAGTAAACAGTTCTAGCAAGTTGTGTTTGGGTCAGATTTGAGATAGAGTTAGAAAAAGCCAAGTAGGCTAAGTAGGGAGTGCTCACAGAGCCACTTCTAAATAGCTTGTCTCTTGGTCAAATAGAAATTCACACTGGGAAATGCTGCATCCTAATCCAGAGAAGTGTTCCCTGTGAAACACGTCCAAGATCACCTGTAACTTGAAGCAAAGGAAAGACAGAAAGATCTGATCCAGCCACTGACCCTGCCAACAACATTTGTTTCAGCCACTGCAGCAGAGATGAGTGGGGAACAGTGCTGTTTGTGCACGGCCCCCGTGGGCAGGAAACAGGATCCAGACAATCCTTTTGTGAAGCAGCCCCCTGACCCATTCCCCAGTCTGGCTGGCTGGAATGAGCAACCGGGTGGATGTTCCGGCTGGGGACATTTCTACCCAAACGTGGGAGAAATCTGCCCCAGAGCAGGACGTCCCTTTTCTCGCTGCTGGCCGGGGGAAGCGGCAGAGCAAGCGCATCCCAGGGACCGTCTCCAGGTTACTGGTGCCCTCTGCCGACCAGCGGGCGGAGGAAGAGCCTGATGGGATAGCGAGGGGAGAAAGATCTCCCCAGGCCTTCGCCAGGCTGCTTGGAAAGGCCTCAAACACGACGTTCAGAGCGTACTTCTGTGTAAGAAGCTCCTCCCCTCTCCGCAATTTGACTGGGTACCCCACGCAGCAACACATCTGCAAAGGGACGACATGGTCACTGTAAAATCACGTGCATGAGATGACTGAGGTTCATTCTGAACCTCAGCCCTCCAACCAGTGAAGGTATTTTAAAAAATCACAAGCATCTGCACATTTGTCTTCAAACAGTGAACAGCACACACTTAAGTGCATCAGCCCCTGCAATCCTGCACCACAATGGAGCAGGGGAAGCACAGTCTGGCCCAGGAGCACTTTGCTCTGAGTGAAAGAGGGGATTATCTGAGTGGGGCTAGACAAGTGCCCTGAAGATTCAAGCAATGTCCAGAGAGGCTGAAAACAAGCTGTACTGCAGCCACTCTGATGGCAAAAGATAAAGGGGCTAATGGCTTAAAGAAAAGGGCTCATTGCACAGGAGAAATGGAGGGTAAATTGGTCTTTTTATTTCCTGCTCATGTCAGCTGGTGATGAATTAGGAAGAGAAGAAGAGCCCTGACAAAGAGCTCCCATAGGGCAATCAGGAGGCTGAGAATTTGGGAGGTTCAGGTCTGCCTTGTCACACCTGCCCAGCTGTCTGTGGGCTTGGGGTTTGACACAGGGTGGGTGGAGAGGCCAGAGCTGCCCAGGGACTTCTGCTATGACTGGCAGAACAGCTTCCTTCCCAAGGCTAATGAATGGGCTGAGAAGGGAGGAAGAAGAGCTCTTTGCTAAAGTGTACCAGCCTCTTGTGGCAGAGCTAGCCAAGCAAGAGGGGCTGCTGAAACTTTGCCCCTGGCCTATCAGGGTATTTTACAGGACAGAACATTGCTCTCTTAGCACAGCTTCAGGAGGGGAAGCACATGGGTTTCATGTCCCACCAGCCCTGATGAACAAGCACTTGCTAGCAACCCTTCAGCTCTAGCCCCTCCCTGTACACAACAGCCCAGGAGCTGGAGCAGACTCAGAGCACCTGCACTAGAGGGTTGTGCAAAATCCCAAAGCCACATTACTGTTTGCCACACAGAAAAGGGTGAATCAGCCCTTCAATATTGAGCTGCCACTCTCCAGCTTACAACAGATTCAGCCCTTGGCCACACGCAGCAATTTTATATCTACTTTGTTAGGGTGTCACTGGGCTGAAGGAGCCTTTTCCCTGACCTATTTTGAAGCCAGTCAACCTCAGTAAGAGCCCTACTTCCTCACCTGCCCCAGTACATGTAAGTGTGCATCATTCACTGCATCCCACACTTTAGGTACCAAAGAAGAGCACTGTCCTTGGCATCTGCTCTGCAGGCCCAGGAGGTATGCACTGAAAGACCTCTGCTTTCAGGCTGTGGGAATAACCCTCTCAGGTCTCCATTACAGAAGGCGATGACAGTTGCACTTATACAGGTGACTAGATTTCACCCATAAGAGACAGGCAGAAGGATGCTTTAACTAAGGACACACCAAAGAAAGGCATCTTTTCTTGGCTAACCCCTGCCCTCCTGGTCCTTGCCACCCACAGTGAGCTGAGGGTATTCCCTGAGGTAGAGCAACCAGTTCTGGTGGCAAAAGCTTGGCTCAGAGCAAGAGCCAGAACTTGCAATAAACTCTTCTTTATGAAAGCACTTTCCTGCATATTTTCCCTTTGGTGGCACTGCAGCACCTCCCCTTCCCAGGTGCCCTCTCCTGGACTGGACCTCAATTAACTCACAGCCTGAGGCTATAAATCAAGTCAATAAAAAGGGCTGTAAAATAAACATGAACAGATCTTCCCCTTTCCATTCAAACGTACTGAAGTGGCAAAGCCTTTTTCCAAGCAGAGCTTAGACACCCTGTACTTCACTGGCTTCACAAGAGGGAATTCAATGTGTTCATACATTAATAGAAGTGACCTGGTCACTAGGATGCAGGCAGTGCTAGGAAGTGCTCCATGTCTTGGGGGTCAGCCTCAGGTCGCTTAGTCAGAATTTCCATGGGGTGGGCAGCTCTAATTTACAGCTCACAAGAGTTGGAAAATATTTTAGAGAGGGAGGTTAAATAAGCAGTGTTGTTGAGTTTTATTAAAAGGCCTGGCCTATCAGAACATAAAAGCATACATTTCATCCAGCAGACCTACCTGACACCTCAAATAAGGAAGAAAAGTAGATCTTCAGCACTGGTGCCAAAATCTGCTCCAAGGGATGCCCAGGAGATCAGTAAAGTTGGCTGCGTGACACTGTCAACACAAAGGACTAAATTCTGCTCTCAAAGCAGCAGCCATGAGAACTGTGACCTTTCCTAATAATTTGCAAAGGAGGAGAACAGAGGATATATAAACTATTGTTATTTGTAGTGCTCCAGTGTCTAAAGCTTCCAACTGAAAACAGGACCACAGCACACCAGGTGTTGTAAGCCAAAGTGAGAGAAACACCCTGCTTTTATGTAGTGGAATCGCTGCAGGCATAAGGGGGTAAGAAGATAAAGCAAAGAGCCTGGTTCTCCTTTGGCCTGGTTCTCCTGATCCACCCAAGGCCCTGTATACCCTCACTGGGCAATAGAGTAGGATAACTCCTTCAAAGGCTATTGGGAACAGTCTTTTAAAGTAAGATGACCCAATTTAGGGTAAGTTCTGCCTTTCAACCAACTCTCTACACTGTCCAGCAGCACAGCAGCCTCACTCATCTGGTGTACAGAAAAGAAACCAGCTTTATTATTCCAAATCACTGCCAGTTCCCTCCATGCTCCAGAGGCTGCATCAAACATTTTTAAAGTCTTAAAAAGCCATATGGAACCTTGAAATACATTATCCACCTTCCTGGGTCAAAACCAGCAAAGGAACAGTAACTGCCCAAATCTCTGCACTACCACATCCTTTGGAAATCATCCATCTCCCTTGTAGCTCATAATCCAGCCCCAGGGAGTGTCTAACTCATAAGGAGACTCTTTGCTTATAGCTAAATCCTCTGAATATTATTGTTAAGAAATGGATGAGGCAGCTGTACCCTATTTTCCTTAGCAGAAGGTCCAAATTCTGTTCAGAACTGAGCTGCTCCTTGCATTAGGGAGTGAGTGACCATCTGTGCACACAGCCACAGTGGAACAAGAAGGGTTAAAATCCTTAGGTCTATCCTTTTGAGGTCACTCTTTCTGTGTTATTGTTGGTTTGAAAAGAAGTGCTCATTCAGAGAAGCAGGTGAGACATCTTTAGAGTCATGAGATGGATCAGAAGACACAGAAAAAAAGAGTTCAAGAGAAGAAAAAGCTGAAGGGGACTGAAATTTTCATTCAAGTCTTTGTCCCTCCACTATAAATGGGGAACTATGACAATACTCCTGTAGTTTGTCCAGTTAATTATAGAACAATACAAGGACCTGGGCTGTGATGGATTAGTGATTTACAAGATAGGAGTGTGAGAGCAGAGAATGGCAATTACAGGAGTGCTTCCACATTGCCTATGTAACAGTGTTTGACTAAGGAACAAAATCCCTCGTATCTGCCTTCCCCTGATGATAAGAGCCAAATGCCTCACAGGCCCAGGTAAACAACAGTTTGGCTTCACTCAGTCTGGATGGGATGCCCGTTATCCTTCCCCCCACCCAGTCCTGGAGAGCACCTAGGTAGAAGGTGAAACACTGGCAACTGCTCACCTTCCCTGCAGGGAGTGGATGCCCAGGACCAAGATAAGAATCACTGAAGTAAGGCCACAGGCAGGGGACAATGGCAGGTCTTGGGCCACAAAGCCATCCATCACCTGGGAAACAAAGCTGTTGTCAGCAGGGGTGGCTGCATCCTCCAGGCATGTCAGTTGTCGAGTGAGTTGGATGACAGGCAAGTCAGGGGACTGAGAAAGCCTCCCGAGAGATGGCAGGAGGAGAAGAAAGACCATGCAAGGATTGTCACTACTGCACAGCAGTGCCGGGAAAGGCCACACTGCTTCACAGATTCCTTCCAGGTGAAGAAAGCATAAATCTCTTGGTGCCAGGTTTGATTTTTCTTAAGTGAAGTATTTCTCCAGTAGTTGAGGATGCAGCACTTTTCCTTGACAAAAGGGAGTATTGTAATTGCACAAATTAAGGCCCTTCATATTTTCTGACCAAATAATCCAGGCTCAAAATATTCAAAATATTCTTTTTTCTGAATGATGTGAACCTTTCCCTGTAGTCTCTAAGTACCCATGTAAGAATCCCCACCTGCCTACAGCTCTGATACAAGTTTGCTCCAGTTACCCTACCATAAAATAGAGGAACATTAAAAAGCACTGATGGCTCCATAGAGGGGTTGCAAGGGAAGGGAGCTGTAAGGAAGGGGAAGCTGTAATACACATCCCCTTCACATTTCGTGCATATCCCACACCATTACTTAGGGCTTGCCTGAAGAACATTTATCTGATGAGCTGTTTCAATAACTCTTTTTCAGATTAACAAAGTAGCTCAGTCTGACTTCCCAGCCACTCATGCCTAACTGCCCCATGTAGACAAGCCCTTGCACAAGTATCTTGGTATACCTGTAGGTCCACCAAATGATCCACCTTGAGGGAACAAGCAAAGTTCCAGTAGGTCAGGTTTCCACATGAAAGTGATACAAGAAGAGTCTTTCCAAGTTCAGTACTGGCCAGAAGACAAGAATGAAACATATGTTTCTGATCATTTCAGAAGCTCCAAAAGAAGTCTGGTTCAGAGAATGGGCAAGAGTTCGAAGGGGAAGAAGGGAAACACATGTCCTGTTTGAAGTGTAAGGTCTCTTTTTATTAAGCCATCTTAGCCACTCTTAACACATGCACATGAAGTGTCAGCCCAGGGCAACGTGCAGAGTAGTTCATGATGCACATATTGGAAATTAAGACATCCCAGAGCTTGGAAACTGCTGAATTCAGCAATGTGGTCTGAGCTCACTGTAAAGAAAGATTAAAATGGAGTTGAGAGTTTGAACTTGGACTCACAAGTCCCGGGGCTTAGAGCAGGGTACATCTTGAATGTATCTGGCTGGTCTCTCTCCTTTCTTTCTCCTTGTTGCAGCTCCTGGGACTTGCCTTCTCTGTGTCATGTTCGGTGACTTTTTGCTTATTTTTCTGCCATCAGGAGAGATGCCACAAACCTGGAGTTGGGCCCTTCCACCCATTAATCAAAAGCTACAAGTGCTCTGCAGGGAGACAAAACCTCTGTGTGTTTTCTCTGATATTTCTGGAGCAAGGCATGGAGAGCAGGGGGGCTGGGCCAAGGACCCCTAGCTAGATTAACATTTTATTCAGAGACCTATTAATCAAAGTCAGAAGTGGCGTGAAGCAGCACCAAGGGAGAAAAATAGCTGGACAAGCAAGGCCCTTTCAAAAAAAAAAAAATAACCAACCACCCAACAAAAAAACCCCTCAGCTTGTCCTGATTTACTGCAATTCACTCACAGAATTAGGTGGGAAAGGGGGGATTTGTAGCCTCTATCCAAACAGGACTGAACCATGCAGGTAAACTCTGGCTTTTTTCACTTTAAGCAAACAACTCTCCGTATCCTGCCCTCAGCACCAGTCAAAAAGGTCCCTATCTTTCTTTCTCCAGAGCATAACACACTTTCATGCAAGCTTATACTTTTTAATTATTATTTTTGGAAGACCGCACAATTACGCTCCTTTTTCTCACAAGGAAAGACAGGCACAGTTAACGGGAACAGGTCTGGCCAGCGTTCTGCAGGGCCTTTTGGTGAGGAGATAAATGACCTTAACAGCACAACACGGATGGGAGTCAGACACATATGTATTGGGAGCCTGAACAACCCCGTATTTGTTCCCTTTGGCATCAGCATTAACTCATCATGAGATGAAGTACAGGGACACAGGTGGTACGAGCCTGAAAACACAGAGATGTACTGGGCACAGTGCAAAAGGGGTACTTTGTTTTAAGACAGAGATCAGCCAGGGAAGAATTCGACCCTCAGCTCTACAGTTTGCTCAAGAACAGCCACTGAAGCTCTGCATGTCTCAGTTGAGAGTCCAGTCCATCCTTGACTTCTGTCTCCTCAGGAGACATCCTCGTTGGAGGATGATACCTCAAGGACCTCTGAAACCTTAAGGCACAGAAGGGAATTGGACCCCATGACTCCAAAAAGGGTGATGGCATTAAGAACATTATTCTGTAGGGGCTCAGCCAGTAAAACCGTATAAATTAAACAGTTGCCAGAGGAAAATCTTGTGCTTTCTCTGAAAGTGGGGCAAGTCTCCTAGAAGACAGAGGGCAAGGACTAAGCCGGATAGCAACATTATGACCAGTCATGTCAAGCAGTTTGTGGGAAACTATAGCAGCTGCCTTATACAAAGACAACTTTGCCACAAGGAAGAGGAGATGGGGAAAACTGTATGCATGCATTCTCTGCCCAGGAAAAACCAAGGCATCTCCAGAAGCTTTGGGTTGATTTTCTCCCATGGGAAGTTCCTGGCAGCTGATGACAGCAAAGAAACTTAGGGAATTTGATCTCTTCTCTCTTCCTCTTGCTTCTGCCCCCTCCAATCCCAAAACACAAGTATATGGAGGAAGAAACAGATTTTTCCTGTACAGATACACAAGATGCCAGGCAAAGAGAGGCTTGTGGAATGCACAGCCCAATGGATCTAGTTTCCCAGAAAGACTGGCCTGGCCTTAGCAGAGGGTTAATTAACTCTGGCAGCTCAGGGCTGGAAAACATCCACTTCATGCACTGGAGTGCCTGGCCACGGGTGAAGAGAGGGCCAGGCAAACCATAGGGGCAAAGGTCCATCTGCAGACACATATAAAAATCTTGGCTGGGCTTGTGCCTGGGTCCTGCGGGACGAACACAAGAAAGATTTAGCCAATTGCTATAGCCAGTTCAGGGTCTTGTGGGTGCAAGGGGAGAACAACAAAACCATAAAAGAGCCAGAAAAACACAGCCATGCCAGGCGTAGGTGGAGATGCATTATCATATGAGGCAGGCCTGCACCCTACCCTCCCCTCTCTGGGTATCACAAATGTCTTTGTATCTCAGTCTCCAGAAAAAACGGCTGAGGGCTTGATGGGGCTTAGAGACACATTCCTCAGTGGGTGTTGGGATTCACAAGTAGGGAAGCCAAGTGCATCACTGTGGCATAACAAAGAAATGAAGTTACTCCAAGGCCATGCAGACCTGATGAAAGCAGGATTTGGCTTCCCTTGCACACTGAAAGAGGACACTGTCCCATATCTCTGTGCATATTTGAGTGAAATGTGTTCAAGACAGGAGACTTCTGTTCCCATTTCTAGTTTTGCACATTGCCAGACTACAGGATACATTTCATGGTCAACAACAGCAGAGTCAGAGAGATCTTTTCCCAGTGTAGCAACTTCCAGCCACATCACACATGAAAAAATGCCCTTGTTCCCTGTTATTCCTCTAGCACCTAGGATCTGAGTACTTTGAGAAGACTACTGGCAGCATTTTATAAGACTTCTGTGAGGTGGCAGCAGCTGCCTCTATAAGCCCAGGGTCTGGAGACAGACACTACTTCCCAGACCCTGATGTCAACTTGTAACACAAACTCTTCCATCCTCTGACGTACTGAAACCTAGAGGGAGCTTGGCAATCAGCTTAATCATGAAGAAGAAGAGAGCTTGGTGCCTGTTCTCCAGTGTTACTGAGAAGGAAGCAAGGAAGAGCTATGTGCAAAAAATACACCTTGGGCTGCACACCCTTCTGAGGAAGGTGTTGCAAAACACAGGGGTGTTCAGTCCCAGCTTTGCTGCTGATGTGTTCTGGAAGAGCAGGCTCTCTCTTCCCCTGCTTCAGTTTATCCATCTTTGCAATAAGTGTAATAATTGGTATCCAGCTTGGGAAAGCCCTCCAAGTTCCATTAATGAGAAGGACCTATGAGACAGCTGGTATTATTTTACTAATTATGTTCCTCACACTTGCTAAAACAGCAGTTTCATCACAAGGTAGAGAAAAGGAGGAACAGTGCCTGGAGCTATTTTAAAGTGTCCCACCATCCAAAAGATAAGAGACCAAATCTTTTATGCTGTGTTAGGATAGAACAAGGAGCAAGTTGAGAGCTTACCTATCTGCCTGTATAGAAAAGGAGGGTGAGAAATTAACTCAGAATTTCTGTGATTCCTTGGCTTGCTACTAGAGATGAGTATCACAGCCTTAAATATTTGAGGGAAATACTAAACCTAAACAAAGGAAGGAAGGTTCAAATGGAATTGTTTGCAAAGAATAGAGAAGAAAAAGAGAAGGAACACAGGCCAGAAGGTATTGGACAAGCCAAGGAAAACATTTTGAGAACATCATGCCACTTAGTGCAGTCAAATGTATTTCAAAAGCAAAGAAGCAGTTTTTCAGAAGTTACTGCATAGCCCAGCTGTAGGGCAGGAGGTATTCTGTTGCCCCTGCTTTGAACCAGACATATCCTCTCCTTCTGCCCAGAATTTTTCACTCACAAATTTCAAAGCACTTGCAGATGTTCAAACTTAGCATTCTTCAAGATTAAGTTTCTTAATAACTCTACTCAATAAAACAGCTTTTTCCTTCTGCTCACAAAGGTCCTGCAAAAACTGCTTTGCTACGAAGTATTATGGCAGCCCCCAAGTTCTACTGCTTTCCTCTCCCTTCCAAGTGCAGCAGCTCAAATATATTTTATGTACAACTTGGCATAGATTGACTTGGGTACAGTGACTCCAACAGAAAAGCCTTCCTCTCCTGTGCTCTGAAATAGAGCTGGATTAGCCAGAAATGTAGGAGGGCAGGGCAAGGGGAGAGAAAGTAAGCCCAAGACAGGTAAGGGAATCCTGGCATTCCCCTCTGAGCCTGTAACCTGATCCTCCCTCCTCTGTTATTCTTGCCACTCATTCTCCATCTATAGGAGTAGCTGAGGAGATAAGTAGGCCAGCTCAGTAGGCACTGATTCAGCATTTGTAAATACTCAGTAATTGGCCCAGATCAAGCTCTTGTTGCTGGGAAACTGCCCATCAGGTCTACTCCTTTATTCTGCTCACTCCTGGTCTTTTCCTGGTCGAGTGCACAGACTTCATCCTGAAGGCTGTTTGTTGTCAGCTCTGCAGTGAGGCTCTTCCTTAGCTGAGTGAGGAAACCTTTTCCAGGCAGCTCACAATGGCAAATGAACAGCCAGCAGGGAATGCTTCCATACGCCTGCCAGGGACCTCTTCATCTTTGTAGAGCTCAGGTCAGGCCTTCCTGGCTCAGGAAGGCCAAGGGGGAACTGCCAGGTGGAGAGCAGCCCATTTCATCCCATATGAGGGTCATGGGGGAATCCACTCATAGCCCAAGCATTCCGGGGAATTGCTCTTGAGAAGACAGTGCCCCATGGCATAAGGCATCTCCCCTCAGCAGCAGGCCATGAGGTCACTGGTAGTTTCACTACCAAACACTATGTACCCCATCCTCCTCTTTCTGTTCACTCTCTCACCACACACAAACACTGGAGCAGACAGAGTCTCCTGGCTGTGCAAGATACAAAGCTGGTGGAAACCATTCTGCGAACTATTTTTTTAATAGGAAGCTGTCACGGTGTGACTTGGGTTTGCTAACCTTAATATATTTCATTTATTTTAGAGACAGGACCCAGGAGTAGAGACAAGGCAGGCTTAAAACTTAGAAAGGGATAAGAAGAAATTTATTAATAACACAAAAAAAAAAATTCAGAATAAGATCCCTAGATTGTTCCCTCCTCCCCTTCATTCAACATTTCTTACCAACAAACATACAGAGAGCACTTCAGTCAGTGATACATCCAAATAATCAGTTCAGTTTACTTAAGAGAGAAAAGTCCCTTTTTAGTTATGGCTTAGGGGGTGTCTTCACCTTCACAATCCACATCCGCCCAGGAAAATATTGCAGATTATGACTCTCCTCCCATTCTTTCGCAGTCCTTCCAGAGCTGTGCAATGGGTTATGTTACACGCTTGGGGTATTACTTTTAAAGGCAGGCTGCTGAAAAACAAAATTCTCTTCATCTTCTTCTCTATCAAAAGTCTCTGTTCCTATTCCAGTCCCAGAACAGAGAGAAATCTCCGTTTCCCCGAGGCAAAAAGTCATCCCTTTCTCTATTAAATGTCTCTGTTCACATTTCAGTCCCAGAACAGAGAGCTCCACTTCCCCAAAGCAAAAAAAAAAAGTCTTATTTTCAAGCATCCAAACCTTCCCAAGTATATTTTACAGTTTAAAGGAATTTTAGTGAAGTCACAATTCCCTCAGCCCACAAGAAAGGTTTTCAGCTACTTATCAGTCGCATCTTTTCAATCTCTTCCCACCAGGAACTTTATCTTCATTCTGCTGACCTCTGTAGTCTCCATGCTTTATTTCTTCTCATTCAGGGGAGCTTAGAAGATCGAGGATCTTATCCAGGCATAAAGAAGTTACAACTGTATCCAGATCACAAAGAAACCACATGGGCAGCTGGAGGCCTCTTCTCTCAGAACGAGGAGGGAAGGGGGAAGGGAGAGCCTCTGGTGGCTCCCTGATTCCCCCTGCTCGGCCATGCCACGTGGAGAGGGGAGCTCCGGAGCCGCCCGGAGCCATGCGGTCAGGGAGGGGGGGGCAAAGACCATGCCGGGCCCCCCACCAAGCCGAGGCCAGATGGGCTCCCCACAGAGCCGGAGTGCCGAGCTGGGCCCCCGCAGAGCAGAGGCACCGGGCCGGACCCCAGGCTGAGCCCAGAGCTGGGCCGGAGCCCCCAGCCAGGGACCACCACCCCCGGAGACCGGAAGCCGAAAGAGAGAGAGCAAACCTGATCCACTGTGATTTGTGAAAGCGAAATAACTTTTCATTGGTTTCCCGAGCTGTCCATCACCAAATCAGCTCTCTGATTGGTGGCAGCAGCCCACAGGGGTAGCTCCCAGAGACGGGAGAGCCCCTCCCACTCCCCAGCCTCATGGAGCCTGCCCTGAGGTGAATCCACCCCTCCCCCCAAGCACGTGAAACCAACACAGAAGCACTCAGCTTGGCACCACCAAGGAACAGGCGGTATATGCATCTATTTTTAAGACACAGATTAAAAAGTGCACAAATCAGTGGACTTGTTTAGATGTCTGTTTTCCAGTTAACAGATACTGAAGCTCCAATTTTTGGATTAGAGTTATTTTTCACTTAGAAAATCAAGTGTGTTGCTAACAGGCAGGCGAGTGAGCATGAAGATGAATGTACCAGTTGTATGCTCTGGGTTTCAGCTGAATCGATTTCAAGATAGACTTTTTTTTCCTCTAAGATGGGAAACATCCAAGATAATTTCCCATCCCACATGGATTTCACAATTTCCCTTCCCTGGGAACATAGAGTACCTAGTACATGGGGCCCTACAGACATCTACAGATAAAGGCAAGGCAAGGTAGGAATGCTGAAAACTCACAGACAAATGGGGATTGAAATTACATGCTAATTTTTCTACAGCTAATTAATCATTGGAACAAGTTTAGGGAATACCGTGCCCAACATTCATCCCAATTTTCTTTCATTTTGACAGGACTCAGACGCTTTCTGTGGTTTTAGAACTACTTGCCTTACTGTACATTAGTGTAACTAATGTTACACTACCAAGACATGCATAATCCAGTGCTCTTGGCCCACAGCTGGGTCTCCCTGCATTGGATCTTCTCAGAGAGATTCCTCTTGGCAGCTTGTGTGCACAGCCCAGCACATGCTCCAAAGGCTGAACCCTGGCTTTACTGAAGTCAATGGCACAATAGAGCAGGGCTAGGATTTCACTCCACTGCCTTCAGGTTTCACATGTTTTCAGTGGCTGCATCTCCAAATTATTTTTTTTCCTGCGCATCTGGAACACAAAGTACGGCACTGGATTATTGCAACACAGAGTGACTTACCCATAGCTGACTTCTTTCAGAGTGTGAGCACCATCACAGATTTCTGCACTTACTGATGATCTTCCTTTCAGATATACACACAGGAAAATACATCTCATTATACATTTTCAAATTACAGACAATACAATGCCCTCTCCCCTTCTCTACCTGATGTAAACATATCTCTTTATTCCTCTCAACACAGAAACAGAAATAAATACAGTCTCTTTTTTTTTTCCTCAAATCCAGCAATGGACAGAATACAAAACACTACCTGATGTGTTGTAGGAAACTGTATGGGAATTTGCACACTGAAATTCACACACAGCACTTGAAGAGAGTTCATTTAGGCAGCACAGAAATGACAATGCTGCTTCTTGTGCTCTTTGAAGTCTCAGGAAAAAAAGGAAAAGAAGCAAAGAGATCATTAAAATGTCGTTCTTGATGGATAGTGGCAAGAGGGGATGACAGGAGAGGAAGTAATCAAGAACACCAAGGTCTTGCTTTCAAAGCCTCCTGCACTGGATGATCAAATTAATAAGTTTCATGGGTTTGCTGCAGCTCAGCCATCAGAAGGCCAAACATGGGAAAGCAGCAAGCTGTATTTTATGTACAACTTGGGAAATGCTGACAGCAGTGGGAAGGGTGTGGAAGAGCAGGTACAGACAGAATAGGCAGCAGCTCACAGCAGAGCTGAGGACGAGGCAAGAAGGGCAACAGCAGTTTGGTTGGAAGTGAGCAGCCAGCCCAGGCAGGAGACTTTGGGCTGGACCTGGGGAGAAGTATCTTAAGGCAGAAAAACACATACAACTGCACAGGGAAATTGCCCTCCACTTCTGTAGGTGTTAATGGGGACAAATTCCCTGCAGCACTTGGGGATTTATGGAAATGAAATATAAAGCCCAAGTTCCACTGACTGTCATTTTGTCTCAGTGACCACAGAACAAAGATTTAATGTTTTGCTTCCCTTCTCTCTCCCTGCAGGAATCAAGGAAGCTGACCTAATATGAAGATTCACCTGTGAGAGGTACAAAACAGCCCGGGGAAAAGCCTTCATTTCACCAGCAGGTTCATTCAGAGAGATCATGACACAGCACATAAGGGGGCTATTGTTTCTGGAATAAAATCTCCATTTGAGCTCTCTTCTTTGGCCATGATCAATGGGAGAGAATTAAAGTCTCATCCTGGGAAAAAAAACCAGCTTGCTAACACAGTGTTGAAAGATCAGGTAATGGAGAAGCAGAGCAAGTGTGGGCACCCACAGAATCCTTTGGTGAGCTTGAGAATGCTAAAGGTAAAAGCTCCTGGTGAAAAAAGCTCCCCAAACACAGGCACATCCCTTATCATACCCTATGAGAGACAACCAAGTCAAGGGCTAGGAGTCCTAACTGTTGGAGCTGTTGGTATTTCAGTCCTTTGATCCAGATTTCAGCTCCCCACAGCTTCTCCCAGTGCAGAGGCATTTAAATTCCATGGGTGCTTACACAGCTGCCTGTTCAGCCCCTGCATTTTTTGTCCCACAGATGCACAGAGCAAACCCCAATAATTTTGAACCCTCTGTCCTACATAGCCTTGGGGTATTCTGACAGCATTTACCTCCTGCCCATCCTCCAGGCACCTTCCCATCTCCAACAGGCATGTCAGTGAAAACCCACTGCTGTCACCACTCAGTGATGATGGCAAGGGCTTTTTCTGCCACCTGCCAAAGAATGGATTTCCATCCTCCAAAGCTCATCAGACTAAACAGTCACAGAGAACCAACTCTATTTCCATCATGGCCACAACATCATAATGATCACCTCCTCCCCCTCTCTGTTCCAGTCTGATGTTTTAAAACAACAAGAGGAAAATGAGCTTTTTACCTAGTAGTTACTGGTTCAAGAAGCAGTCTGTGCCCAAGTCTGCTGCTTGGGCAACTAAGTCTGGAGCATCCCTGTCAGCCTCTGGGCATACACATATCACACTTGCCTTCACCCTCTCCCAAGCCCAGATCTCGTGTGTATTTTACTAGTCAAAGCAAACAGGAGATTAAAAGTGATTTGCTGCCCTCTCCTGAGCAAGCCCCAGTGACTGTCAGTACTGCAATGCCTTTGGAGACACTTTCCTTCAGTGAGCACAGCTGCTCCCATGTGAAAGGAATTATGTTGATGTGGCACCAAACAGCTGTGACAGGGCAGGTTAGAAGTGATCATCAGCTGTGACAGAGGAGGACAGCAGAGCAGCTGAACCATTTGGTATCCACAGAGGGCATTCCTGGCATTTTGGTTTTGTAACTCTCAGGTTAATATTCCTCTGTGGAAATACAAAGAGATACCTCTCAGCATATTATTTTCTCAATAGTCGCAAACATTTCAGACTAGAAGCAGACCATGAGATATATAAAGAAACAGAAAAAAAAAATTACTTGTAGATTTCATTTGATGTAATTTGAGGAGGTTTTTTTGGACTAAACCCACTTAAATCTTTTATGTCCTCCAGTAGTGCTCTATCCTGTCCTTCCAGGGAACATGTGACTTTACCTAGACATACAGTATGTACACACACTCTCTTCAGAACAAAATTTAACACTGCAACCTGCTGTTTTCAATACACTGCCCCAAGATAACTAATCTTTTGCAGAAACCTGTTAAATTAGAGTGTGCTCCCCACTGAAGCCCTCCAAAATAAGGCTTATGAACCTGAGGGAGCCTTCATTTTCATATGCAAATATACACAGAAAAAAAGTAAAAGCCCCTTCTAAACTTTTCTAAAATATTTATTTTCCCAAGTACCTTAGAAGACATAAGATGTCCCATGATGGGAAATGAACACTGTTTTCTTGGCACTCTCTCTGGGATGCCCATCATGCTTCAATCCTGAAGGGAAATTAGGGATTTAGAGAAGGCCAGGTAGCCTCATATTCATAACCAAGAAAAATTACTCTTATGTTTGTAAACAGTGCAAGAAATCCCAGATCAGGCTGCCACCAAGGCATCCACCAAAAGTCCTCACTTGGGCACACACACAGCACACAGCTCTGACTGCATGACAGGGATATGCCACACTTCTCCAGCGCTTTCCTCTGTACTATCTCCAAGCACTGCCTAATCTCCAAGTGCTGCATGGGATTGACCTGTCCCAGTGACCCAGCCCTGCAGTGGGCGAGAACAAGTTATTGCCTGTGTGTACAGATGTGATACTTGCATTGCACGCCTGAGGGTGCAGATCTCATGAAAGTGTCAGTAAAAGAACAGGGGCAGGTTCCCAAGGGTCACATGGACCCAGGCAATCTGTAAACAAGGGCCTGCAGCAATCTTGAAGCAAAACAGAACCACTATCACCAATATGGTAGTGGGACTGTGGGATTATGGATTACAATTCCCTAGGCTCCAAAATCAGCTTGCTTTGCTTTCAAGCCTTCTTTTTCTCTGCAAAACATGCAGAAGTCACCATGAAGATAAGTAAAAAACAAGGCATTTGGAAGAAGAAAAAAGCAGTGTGCCTTCCCCAGTGCCATCTACTACTGGTCATATTTGGTCCTTCACTTAGGAAGTGCTGACCTGCTTTTTAGACACCTCAGGTTTGGAGCTCTGCATCATAGAGGCTGCAAACACCTTGGTCTGGTCTCCCAGGCTTCTTTAATCTTCTAACTTTCAGAGAAAAGAGCTGCTTGGAAGCATCTCAACCTTTGGCAAGGCTGTCCAGCAGGCTTGACAGCCCAACCCTGCATGCCATGCATTTGGATTGGCCTTGACACTAGAAAATTATTTGCAAAGCAGCTTAATAGCTTGTGTTTATCATTGCCATATTTCACCACTACTTTCCCAAAGCATGTCAAAGCATCTGAGCATCATTGGACTCCCTTCAGAATGAAAGCCAGCTCTCCTTTCAACAACATCCCAGCAGATCCTCCACTGGGTAGCAGAGCAAGAAAGCATCTATAACATGCAGATTCTGAGCCAGGAGAAGGCAAGATATGCAGGCTCTAGATTTATGGATTAGACATGCTGCCATGGCATACAAATCACTCTGCACTCAGTGCAATTCATCATCACAGTGCCATGGCTGGTCACATTTTTCACAGGTGCAAATAATGCCAAAAAGGCTTTTTAACTTCCTTGAGCTAAGATTTAATGATGCAGAGTCTGGAGCCCTCCTGCCTGCTCAGGGAAGCAAAACCAAAGTCAGCAGTTGTTCTGTCTCTCTGGACACACTGAGCCCTGAAGATTTTCCAGCCTCCCGTGGCAGTGTTAACAGACTAAGCAGGGCTGGGACTGTGCCTGCTCCCAGTCCAGCCTCTCCCAGCAGCTGAACCTGTGCCTGTCAGTACTGCCCACACACACACTGGCAGCATCCTCTAACCCAGGTAAAATTCAGCTAAAAATCTGCAGGCAAATCTAACCCTGTTTCATTCTGTCACACCAGTACACTCTGCAAAGTCTTGGTCAAGCAAAGGATCATCTGCATCTCTTGCATGTATTGGTAAAGGAAAAGGAATTCAGCAAAGGCATAAAATACTAAAATAACAGAATAATTGACCAATAGGTCAACTGACAAGAAGGAAGGGGTGATGGGACAACAGCTGCTTGTGTTACTTCCTTACACTGCTGCACTTTGATTCTGGAGAAAGGACAATGAGGAGGAACAAGTCAGAAAATAGGCTTACTATTCCTGTGGAAATATATTTCCTTAGCGGTAAAAAATAATTAAAAAAATACAACAGTACTTAAAAATCAGATTTGAGAGCACTGGGGGCCTCATGGAGTACCAATCTGAACCTCTTCACAGAGGAGGCTCCTCAGTGGACTCGTGTTCCTCCTTGGAGGTCATGGTGATATTGGAGGGGATACTGGTACAAGAGGTGCATTGGGTAAAGTCCAGCACAGTGCAACCCACAGAAGAAAAAATAAATCTGAGTTGGATCCCCATTTCCTTGGGTGGCCTTACTGCCACATCCAGTCAGGGCAATGCCACCGGGGCTAGTGCTGGTGGGACACGGGGCACAGCAGGAAATGGCAGAAGGAGACCCAAGGCAGAGCCCCATGTCACTCTCCTCAGTCAGGCTGGCCCCGGAACGCACAGCATGAGGAACGCCCTTCTCAGCCACCGGCCCTACCCGCGCGCTGCCGTGAGGGGATCCACAGGCCTCCATCTTCCCGCCTCAGCGCCATCGGCACCGCCGCCCGAGCACCTGGGGCTTTTCACTGCAACACAGGCTGGCTTGGGGCTAGCGCGGCCCCCTGGGCTGAGCTGAGCCGAGGTGCATAGCCTGAGGCAGAGAAGTCTCAGGACTCCCTTCTTCCCCTCAGCCGGCCCCAGAGTGCCCGAACCGGCTTCTTCAGCTCCTTCCCTCGTCACGGCTCCCTCATGGCCTGGGCCAGCGGCCAGCGGCCGCTAGCGGGCGCTCGGGGGCCACGGCACAGCGCCGCCTGGCGGGGCTGTGTCACTGCCCCGGGTCCCGTCACTGCCCCATGTGCCACCACTGTCCCCTGTCATGTGTCCCGTCACTTTCCCTTGTCCCGTGTCCCGTGACTGCCCCGCCTGTCCCGCGTCCCGTCACTGTCCCGTGTCCCAACACTGCCCCCTCCTGTCCCGTGTCCCGTCACTGCCCCCGCCTGTGCCATGTCCCACCACTGTCCCCGCCTCTTCGGTCACTGCCCTCACGTGTCCCGTGTCCTGTCACTGCTCCGTTACTGCCCTCAGCTGCCCTGTGTCCCATCCCCTGCCACCAGCTGTCCGTCTCCACCGCTGCTCGCAGTCCCCGGGCACGGGGCTCTTCTCGTGGCCGAGCTGCATTCGTGTGAGCTGAGTGGGGAATGGACCCCCTGTTGCTGGGTTTGGGGGCTGAAGGGCACAGGTCGCTCACCCCACAGCATGCTGGCCCCACCAATCGCCTGCCTTCTCCATTGCAGCTGCATCACAAAACAAGCAGGCACACAGTGGCTTTAGAAGAAACTCCCTGTTTCCCCTGGCCCATGGTAGGAGCCAGCAGCTGCCAAAGGTTAACTCTAGGGTGCACTCCAGTAATTTCTCCACCTGCTCTTAGGATTTGCTTTGCTTGGTACGAAGTCTGAGGGTGAGGAACTCCAGGGAGCACAATAGCATGCAAGATACCCGGTGCAGAATGGAAAAATAAGCCATTTATATCATCATGCATAATTTTATTTCAATTTTGCTTCATTTCAAAAATAACTAACGCCATAAACAGCAGTAGGGACATCTGGGGGGTTTGCAGTTTGAGTCTCTCAAATCCAGATCTCTCGTGCCAGGTGCCATACAGGCACAGTCAAACAATTCTTGTCTTCAGGATGAATTTCTCATAAAGATTCTCACTTAAGCAATCTCACTTGCTTAAGTCAGTATTAAAACTAAAGTGGATTAAAAGGAATGCAGATAAGGTAAAATGAGTGGGCTTCTAGATATGCCCTCCCTCCCCCAGAAGAACATTAGAAAAGATGCATCAAGCAAAAAGATATTTCCTTTCCCTTTTCACTTGGGAAACCAAGGCAGAAGACTAAATCCATAGTCTAAAGCTCTTAATGCTGTCTGTGGTAGCAGAAAAAAACTGTATTTCTCCGTTGTCCTAGCTCAGTACTCAAACAATTCGCTGCCCACCTCTGCCCTCACCTGACCTAGCACAACCAGAAGCATCCTGAGATACTGTAGGAGGGATGGAATAGTGTAGGAGGGGAGGGATTGAGCACTGGAGCCCCTGTGAGCTTATGAGCTGTTTGAGTTAGTTCTGATCGCTGTAGCTTATGACTTCCTTATTCTGCCAAACCACTTGCAGCTCAGACAAGCAGTCAAGATCATGCTAAAGAATTTAAAGCATCGAAAAAACACAAGATTGATTCTTTAGGAACACAGATCAGTTCAAGTCCTGCTTCAGACTGCAGTCAGGATTAGATGCTGTACTGAATTGTCCCCTCTGGGAATCACAAATTACAGGACTTTGGGACACCATGCCCCAGAGGGAGGAGGGTCTTCTGCCTTGTGATGTTAATCATTGTTGGAGGGGTTTATTGAAGAAGATACCCAAGGGTCTACCTGCTGGTCTAGTTCTCGGGTGGTGCTCCGGGCTTCAGTGGTCATTCTCCGAAATTTCTGCAGGTAGACAATGATGAAGATAACCAAGATACCCTGGAGGAAAAGAAGGATGAAGAGAGAGATCTGAGAGAGGAGAGCCAGGCTGCAGTACCACTGCTGGCATGTGGAGACGATCTCGTCTTCTGTCAGGTAGGCGATGATCCGGCCCTGCAGGTGCTCCGGGGAGCTGCATCTCACATCCCTGTACAGGCTCCGGTTCTGCTGCCACTGGAGCCAGGAGCGCAAGTAGAGGATGTCACACGTGCATTCCCAAGGGTTGCCCTGCAGGTAGACTGCCCGGAGGCTCCTCAGGTTATCAAAGAGCCCACTGGGAATAGAGGTGAGCCTGTTGGAACCGAGGTGGATGATCTCAGCTGAAGGACGGAAAGCAGTGGGCAGGTTTTCTACAGTCAGGTTTTTCAATGAGCAGTCAGTAATGTTGGTGGTGCACTTGCATGGCACAGGGCATATGGGTGTCACGAGCGGTAGGAAGCCAAGGAGGGACAAGAGAATTCCACTGTTCATTTTCACCTGCAAACACTTCCTTGGTGAGATTGGATGGAGACCAGACACCATGTACTCTAGGACTGACACCACAGCCAAAGTCTTTTGTTGTTTTGTTCTGAGGATGAGTTTCTAAAGTTGGGTAAATTTGGTGTTCTCCATTGGAGACATGAGAGCTCTGAAAAGAACAGAGTTAAAAGAGAGCAAATTTTTGATCTCTCACTACAGGAAAAGGAATTTTCATGGTCTTCCAACCCTGGATTTGAAGGAGGAATATGAATACATGGCTACTGGAAGGCTTAGCTGCAGCCATCAAATGCACTTTCACTAGTCCTCAGAAGTGTATTAGAGCTGCTTGTGATTTTCAGCATTACTGGAGATGCATTACCAGGGTAGCCAAGAAAATTTCTGTCAAGGAATAAAAAACTAGAATATAAAATTTCTCATGCCTTATCATAACTCTGGATTACATCTGTAAGCAAAGCTTCATTCATGCAAACTGCAAGAGGAGATTCAGAAATAAATTTACTGTTACCACGAGTAAAGAACAGCCTTTCCAGCTTTGAAAAGAAGTGATAAACAGACTGGCTGCAGAGAGGGTGCTGACCACTGAGGATGGAGGCCAGTGGAGTTTTTCATGCTAGACACTACTCCAGCAGGTGAATAATCACCTGTGCTGGGAGACATGGGTTTTTTTAATGTTACAGTCTCATGCCACTGCTGAACGGGAGCTGCTATAACTTCTTCCAGAGAACTATACATACCTGGGACAAAGTAGCATTTTTCTGAGCTTGACAAATTGTAATTGTCAATCAATTTAAAATAAAAAAGAAGAGTAGAAAGTAGCATTGTTGACTTACCAGAACAGTTCAATCCTTGCTTTCTTGCTGGCTTTACAACACAAGAGAAAGGTCTCCAGGCAGTCCAGCCAGTGCAAGAGTGTGTGCATAGCTGTGTTCCCGGATAATCCCCTTGCAGCTGGCTGGCAAGATAAGGGTCAGGCTCATCCCAGGGACACCTCCCACATGAGGCCTTCCTGCAAGTCTGCTGCATGTATCGGAAGCTGAGGCTTCATTGAGCAAGTCTTCCAAGAAATGGGAGCTGACACTGCTCACAAGAATATATTTGCTGGGAGAGATGCTGCCAGTTCTGGTAACTGTGATTCTGGGCACAGAGGCTCAGCCCAACAGAAATGTTACAAAGTCTCAATGGCATAGCGACTCAAAATGGGCTTCCGACTGGAAGGTGATATTACTGGTTGGTACCATACTCCCTGAGCACTGAGACCTTTGGTTTCCCATCTCATCAGGAAAACTTGGCAGAGAGGTGACACCTAACACTTCCTGGGTGCTGACCCAGGTTTCCCTTGAAGCAGTGACGCAAATCTACCACTTATTAGCGAAAGATCTCCTGACAGACATGGTCTTCCAGTCCATCCATCCTTCCAGAGAAAGATTCTTCAGACATTTGCATCCTCTCATGATAGTTATGGGGGTAAAATATAACTCTTGGCATCTCACTGTCTACATCAAAATAAAACTATAGTTGGATAAATAGCTGGATTCACAGGAAGTCCAACAGACTGGGAAAGACAGTGCTCTGAGGATCTGCTCTTCAGGCAGCCAAGTGAGCCCACAGCCCTTGACAGGTGCAGTTACGGAGAAAGACTGACCACATGCTTTATTCAGAAGCTGCATTACACAAACGCTTCAACAGGTAAGTCCAGGGGTCAAAACTACATTCACGATTTCCCACAGCCATCACATCTTCACAGACATTTCTCTGCCATCAGCCTGACCAGGCATACACTACACTCCTTAGCCTAAGGCCACCAGAATCACGTTGTAAAACTTGCTCCATTGAACTCAGCTCTGTTGTATTGTACTGTGGCCATCCTAGAGAACAGAAATGATGAATGCCCTGGATATGCTCATGTTAAGAGAATTGAGGGTACAAAAATGGCAGAATGTGGCCCTAACCAAGAGAAAATCTTTATGCTCTAATGAAAACAATTGAAATTTAAATTTCTACAAAATTGGAGCAGATAATTCCAGTTGCTTCATTGTGGTGGCCAGGCAGAGTGGGAAAGAGATCTTAGGATAACAAACTAACCCAGTTTTTCCTGCAGGGCCTGCTTTCCACCTGGGAGCAGCTCGATTAATGCAGGGTAAGTTTGTTCAGCAAATTTACCTCATCTTATGTGTTTGGTGCTATGTTTATTTACAGGCAGGTGTTCAGGCCAGGTGCAGCATGGAGCTGATCCATGGAGCCAAACCCATTATGGCTCTGCATGCAGCACAGACCTGGCAAAGCTCTCCTGGCTACTTACAAACTGCATTTCCTGGGACTGGATCTTGCTCAGCTGACCATTGATGATTTAGACACCACTCTTAGGGAAAGCTTGAATATAGAAGAACCTTCAAGATCATCTTGCTAGCTTCTGGTATAGACAGGCCTGAAATCCCATGCAGGAAGCCTGCCTGAAACCTGCTCTGACTAAATTAGATAAAAGGAGGAACAGGGTTAGTTTTACTCTCTCCTGCCCATAATCTATCACCAATGCTGAAAATTAAACAGAAAGAGGTTGGATTTTTGAACGTATTTATTTCACTGATCAATTCAGGTAGTAAACATTAATAATAATAACAATAATCATTTAATAAAATGGATATGTTTAAAAGGTTTCATTTTCTTTGTTCACAATGACAAAATGTTCAAACGGAAGTTTACAAAAAAATATAATTATAACCCAACAGATGGACAGGAAACACAGAGCCTAGGAATGGAGCAGGACGTGAGGAAGATGCATGGCAGGAGCAAGCCAGCATTAAAGCACAGCAGAGTTTGTGAGGAAGAGGAGGGAATGCCATTGCAGAGTACAAGGAGTGGGAGCCCCTCCTTTGAGGGGAGGCATGCAAGGAGACAGCAAGGACTGCACAGGCAGGACCAGCACAGCAGGGCACACAAGGAGTTCATGCCACGGATCCATCCTGTCAGGCATGAGGGCCAAGATGTACCAACAGCCCCAGCTGCAGTCTGGGATAGCTGTGGAGTGGAACAGCAGCCCTGCAACCACTCACTCAGCAGGCAATGCTTGGCAGATGCATGGGAATGTGCCAGGGGGTGCAGGAATTGTGTGTGAGGCTGTGGAGGGTAGTATGAGGGGAGGTGGTAAATTACTTTCCTATCCACACTTCTCACTGCCAGAGCCACATGGCCAAGCTCCTTGTGTTCAGGAGTCTTTCTCCACTTACTGTGAAAATTGATGTCACAGTACAACACACTCCTTGAATAAACAGATTCCACTTTCCAGACCAGAATCTGAATCCCTGATGTCTCCCAAAAATCAGTGTCGAATCCCTTTCCAAGCAGTCCCTAAATTCTGGCTCTCGGGGCAGGGAACCTCCTACACAGAGACATGATTTCAGTGGTACCACCGCCCCTCTGTAGAAGCCATCTCTGGTGCCTCACTCGTTTCCTTCTAAACGCAACTTGAACCATCTTTGCCAGCTGGTAGTCAAAGGCTTCAGCTCTCTGTAAAGTACAAGCTTGTGACCCTTGACTTGATGTAGGAGGCACATGCACTGAGCTGATGGAGACTTCCCTATGTGGAGGGATGGGCAGATCCAACCCTGTCTGCCTGTGACCAGAGTACCCTGTGCTTTCACCAGCACATGGCACCTCTGTGCACAGCCCAGCATGAAAGGTGTCAGCTGCTCTATGTCCATGCTAAAAAAAGGTCTCCTTTATCTTCTAGGAATGAATCTGTTTGAAAGAGGAAAATCTCCAGGTGGACAGGGCTCATTTGCAACAGAACATCCTCCTCACCAAGATTAGTGTAAGCAAAGAAAGGACAGGTACTTCAAGATGTTTCCTTTTATGCTAGCACAAAGCCAAGAACTTGGCTGTCCATCTTTTTGGAAAACCTGGAGGAAGCTCCTGTTTCAGGCTATTCCACTGCTCAAATAAGCACATCATGCAAAGAAAGGTTATACTTCCTCTCAGGTGCCTTGGTCCTTCATGTTACTGAAGTTGAGCTGAATCCTTCTGCTCTCCTAGGATGGCACTGTCACTTATGAGCCCAAAATAGGGGAGCATGAAAAAAAAAGCCCTGAACATTGTTGAACACTGTTCTTGCCCAGCTTGCACAGTTCTGCCAAAGGGCTTCCATCCTTATTATGTCCTTCCACATAGTGCCAGGGTCTCTCCCCTGCCCCTACAGCCCATGCTCTGGCTAAGCAGAGGCTCTGTACAGTGAATAACTGGAACCAGCCAACCTACTCACCACCTGGACAAACCCTGACCAGGACTCTAAAGCCCCAGGGAGGAATCAGACAAATGCAGTGCCTAGTAACAGAACCTAGAGCCTGGCTATTCTTGGCCAACACTGTGCTTCCTACCCAGGGAGATCTACTGGGGAGAGACAGAGATGGAGGATCAGATACAAAAGGGGAAAGGGGACAGAGGAGTCATCCAAGGAGCAGAAGGGCCCAGCCCATGGCTGCACTCTCTGGAGTCAGAGGGAAGGGCCAAGTGTCTCTCCCTGCAAGAGCCCTAACTCCTGTGAGCATGGCAGTGTTGCTGGTGGGCCTTGCCCTATCAGGCACATCACACTCCAGGGCTCTGCTCTGGCTGGACTCAAGTTAAAAATACTGCAGGAAGCAAAAACAGGACAGGAGCTGCTGCCCAAAGAGTGCTTTTATCTCTGCCCAGCAGACCCATCAGCCTTCCCAGCACTAGGGCAGGAAAAGCCAAGGAATAAGGAGGGGGGAGAAGGGCAGGGGAGCAGGAGCCAAGCCTGCTGGGCTGTGCTCAGCCCCACTCAATGACAGTCCTGCACCTGCCAGGCTGATCCAACACCTGCCCACACAAACTGCCTGCAGAGCTCAGATACAAGCCTACAAAAACTTCCCCTTCCCTCAGGAGAAGCTTGGAGACAACAATGTGCTCATGGGACTGCAAAGCCTGGGGGTAGGGGACAGGTCTGTATTTGGGGCTGGATTTCAACCCTAGGGTTTATACCCCCTCCAAAGCAGTCTTGGCCGAGTGCTCTGAATGCCACAGTGCTTTTCAGAGCAGACACTGAAGACACACTGCAGCTGATGACCAGAACTAAATAATGCAACACCCTCACCCAGCTACTGCAGGGCCTTGGGGCTCCTCTACCAATGCCTCCAGCCTGCTGTGAGAGGAAACCATGGCAAGGAAGGTGCTCACTCCCATCACCTCCTTGCAGGCAACAGCCAACAACTCAACCTCTCTGCTAGAAAGATGTAACTGAGAACAGTTTTCTTCTAACCAGCCTTTGAGGCACTCAGTCTCTTGCTATTCAGTGCAAACATCCTGGAGTTTTCTTGATAGGAAGAACAAAACCAACCAACTAAACAAAAAACCCATAAAAACCTGGACAGGATACCAGGCTCCAGGCTCATCAGGACTCCTGAGCAGGTCAGTGCACAGAGAAACTCCTAGCCCCAGTTCCCTGGGCCAGTACTGTACCCAGGCTGAGAAGCCCAAGCAGCACAGGTGAAACTCACAGGAGGATATGGCTCCTTTAAAATGCTTGTGCTGGCCCCAGACAAGGGGAACAGGGACAGGGGCACAGCACCTCAGTTGGGAGTAAACACTTACGTGCATTGACACAGACACTCTTAGTTTGTACACCAGAGAAACTTTAAATACCAGAGGACTTTAAATACCAGAGCATTCCTAAACAAGAGATTAGTACATAGGAAAGGGGGATCTTTTTCTTTTCTTATTTTTTTAGGATGCCTTAGAGATGTCCCAGGCTAGTTTCTTTAAAAAAAAAAAGGAAAAAAAAAAAGAAATTAAAGAATAATTATTAAAAAAGAAATACACATCAGTAAACTGTTAAATGAACAGCCTTCTCCACAATCCAGCTGGTTTGAAAAGCCAGCACTGCTGCTAATAAATTAGAGGGTGCGGGTGCAGCTCTTGCCCACAAGTCTCTATACAACAGGAAACCTTTTCTAAACGTTCACAGCTCTTGCCAGGTCTCAGATGGTCGCTGGGGGATCCCCTCTGCGCTCCGGGTACCTGCTTCTCACTGATCCTGCATCTGCTGCTGCATCTTCTGCAGCATCTCTTGCATCCGCCGCAACTGCAGGAGACAGAAGAGAGAGTCAGAAAGGGACCAGTGCATCCACACTGTGGCAGCCCCTTGGAGCTGACAAGGGGATCCCTCAGGAGTATTAACTCCTGCCTGAGCACAGAAGCACCTGTGTCTGGGGTGGAATGGAGCTATGTTTCCCTGATAGAAGAAGCCACAGCTTTCACACCTGTCCTCCACCCAAGGAGCCCAGAGGGGGACACAGGAGTGGGAAGCCTCAGGACCACCAAACTCCTGGGATTCCAGTTCCAACACCCAGGAGGCACAGGCAGAAATGGTACTCACCTCCTCATCCTTCATTTTAATCAGCTTCTCTGTCTCAGTGTCTGGTGTTGGGAGAGGCAGGATAGGAATGGGGCTTTCTATCCTGTTGTCCTGAGTCAGCTTGCTAGAGAGATGGAGAGAGGGGGGGGAAGAGCAGTCACTCATGGTTCAGGATGGCTGGCTTTGGTGTCACCACAGAACGACTGTCACTCCCCATGGCAGAACCACCAGCAATGCAGCATCACACACCCAACCAAGCGAAGGGACCATAGGGCAATCCAGTCCAGAGCTGTGGCACGCACTTGGATGGAGAATGAGACCTCCTGTTCAGGAGCTGGGAGGAATGAGACAGGCACAGCATAGCAGCATTGCTCTGAGGGCTGGGGTGCCCATGAAAGAAAGGAGGTGATTTTCTTTCAAAAGACAGGAGCTCTCAGTACATGAGGAGGTAATGATAGTAGCCAAAGAAGTCTGGGCTGAAATTGAAACTTCAAGATGCCACTTGCACATGTTCACCACTTGGAGTCACCATTGGGTCATTATTGAGACAATTCCAGCCTTGGAGCTTAAGCTCTCCTACCAAAAACAACTCTCTAGAAATGGCCCTGTGCTGGTTTTATGAAACTTGTTCATTGGCAAGGAACTAATTATGGCGTGAGAAACAGCACCAAACTGAAGCTTTCACTAAGCATAGCAACCATGTTTTCACTGTGCTCTTCTTTTAATAGAATACAGCCTACCTAAATAGCAGCTGTGACAGAGCTCACCCATCTCTAGCATTTAACATAGTTATTTTGGGACTCCATATATTTGCTGCTGAAAAAAACAGGCTTGTTGGCTATGCAAAAGTACTGGGATACACTGTGTGTCAGGAGAATGTGCCAACCTGCACGTCAGCACACGTGCAGGATGGTTCCTTGCTGAAGCACAGCCATTCTGCTCTGCAACGTGGCAGCACAGAGCTGCCCAGCCAGGGCTGGCAGGAAGTGGAGGGGATGGTTCACAACAGATGAGCCAAGACCTACTTAAATCCAAATTTTTTCACCAGCATTTCAGTCATGGAAGTGAGAAGTAAAAATAGAGGTCTCAAACAAGAAGCCTGTGAGTGTTCTCTCTTCTGTCTTCCGATCATTCTGACTAAAACCACAGAGCATCAAATACAAAGGGAAGGCAATGCAGAGAAATCTTTGGAGATGTGTTGTCTTACTAATTGTCTGGGCCCTGTTGTCTGAGAAACAGCAGCATCCCAAGGGCCTTGCTATTATTTAGACATAACTGCAGACCACAGAATGCATTCCTGTTCAGCAATGCACACAGCTATCGCTCACCAGAGAGATGGTTTATCCCATTTTATTAGGCTGGATGTATTTCATCCACTGCTAGAAACACCTCCTCAAAAGAATCTCCAGGCCTATTTCTCTATATTTGCATGGGGAATCCTCAGATAGGAATGTGGATTCTCAGAAGCATTCCCGCCTTGGGTTCAGGCTCTGGGAAACATGCTTGGATTTGCTATTTTAGCTCCCAGTGCCATTCCTGAAGGCTGCAGCCCGGCAAGTCTCCAGCAGATCCACAGCCTCCTGACCAATGAGCTGTTGTGAGAGCAACCCCAGCCCACAGAGGGTGACAGACCCCTCCCACCAGAGGTGGGAACCCACCTGGTCATTTGCTGGATGCACTGAGCTCGATAGTTCTCATAGTGGACATCACAAGTGACATCCTTCAGGTCGTGCATGTGTGTCCGGATCAGCATGTTCCGCAGCTTCACGAAGTCACAGTGGGCCTGGTTTTCCACTGTGGAAGCAACAGCAGGAGAGTGCTTGGATATCACACCTCACCAGGCCTCTCCAGGGAGCCCCCTCTCAGCTCCTGGACACCCAGACTGGACTAAAACCCCACCCCAGGGCTCCTTCCTCATCGTCCCCCACCACTGCCCTGGCACAGGTCTCAGTGATGCTCTGCACTTCTCAACACTGAGGCCAGGCTGCTGAAGGCACTGTGCTCCTCGGACTTTTTCTGTGTAAAAGGATTAATTAAGCACATACAGCAGAGCCCTGAGACAGGATCCCATGTACATGGAATGTCACTGTTATAACCACAGTAAGCACAGCTGGTCCTGGAGGTAAATTGCTTGTCTCATCAGAATTTAGGACTTATCAAAGGCCCCTGTGGACAAAATCAGTCCCTGAGGGGCAAAGCCAAGAGCAGGCAATGAAGAGCTGAAAGAGCTGCTGTTGCCATGGGGAGCCTGGCTCCAGACAGCACTATGGGAAGCACTGTGCTGCTGTGATGATCTCCATTTGCATCTCTGCAGGGCTGGGGAAAACCAGCTGTATCAGGCACAGGGGTTCACAAAATTGATCCTACTGCCAAATGCCCCTCTGGAGCCATTGAGGGAGCCAAGCCAACAGCTGGGCAGCCCAAGCAGCCAGCACCAGCCCATGAGTGCAAACACAAGCTTTTGAGATCTAAAGCTGCAAGGTCTTAAAGCAACAAACCAGCAAGGGCAAATCAGCAACAGCAGCAAAAGCTGCTGGGTAATTCTGCCTAAGGGCATTATGAAATTTCTCCCTTTAGAAAGAAAGTTGGAGACAAACACTGTGCATCAGCACAGCCTCCAGCCCAGTAATTCCAGCACTTACAGGAGCAGTAGCAGAGGAGGGAGTGCAGAAGAGTTTATGCTTGTTTGGCTGAAGGCAACAGTTTCTTCCCAGAAAAATAAATAGGCAATGCCCAGCCTCCCCTGCATAATAAGAAGTCATGTCCTAGTGCACATTAAAGCTTAAGCATTCATCCATTTACACTGCACCTCTCTTCCTCAGTCTGCAGTAGAAATGTTGTTGATATATTCCAGTCCCAGTGCCTCTGTCTCTACCCTACCTTGTCCCCTGCCATGTGCCAAAGGTGGCACAGACAGTCCCAGCTCTCCCCTGCCATCCCTGTTGGAAATGCCTGTATGTTCTTGGCCCTCCTCCCAGTGCCCCCAGCCCAGGCTCCATGCTTACCTTCCACAATGCCCCAGGGGTAGAGCCGCCCACGGACCCGCTGGCCTTTGGCCTCCACCACAGTGTTGCTGCCAATGACAGCGAAGGGAGCACTCTCCTGGAACAAGAGGCACCGCTGAGCCCAGCTCAGCCCCGGGCTGCCATGGATCCCCTCTCCGGGGGTTGAGCTCAGGCTCAGCAGAACAGCAGGAGGAAGGTGCTGGTAGGAAAGGGACATCCACATGTGCCATAGAGCAGGGCACCACAACCCAGTCGCAGAGAAAAGCCTAAAGCACTGGGATCTACAGGCAGCCTAATTCCCAGCCTGACCTCAGCTGTCCTGAGGGAAGCTGTGTTTGTGCAGGTGCCTGCATCCCTTCATTAAGGGGAAGCTCTACAAGGAAGCCAGAGCAAAGAGGCTGGGACACCAAGCAAGTGGGACACTGTACACCAAGAGTAGGAATATACAGGCTGTATTCCTCTCTGCTCAGAAGGGAGTCAAAGTTCCCTAGGTAGCAGTAGCACAGGCCTTCAGCACAAGCAGGGCAGCTCTGGCTCCTTCTGGACTGACCCACATACCCACGAGCCTGATTCCCCAGACTGCTGAGCAGATTCGTTACCTTCAACTCTCTGTCCTGCTGCTTGAACTCCTCATCTTCATCAGAATCACACTCAGGAAACTGGTACACTTTAATGCCAAATTTGTCAATCTCTTCCCGGATCTGTGTATGTGCAAGAGAAAACCAAAAGGATGTAAAACTGAATAATACAGAAATGCTGGGTTTATTCTGTTTGTGCTTCCATGGTTTGCTATAGCTTACAGACGGCAAAAGGATTTGATGTTCCTTCTACAGTCAGCCTCTCTGCTGACTTGTCACAGCAGAGCACAGCTGCAGCAGTGTGTGCAGATATTGTGTGTGTGCGTGTATATATACACACACATAAATACACGCATGTCTATCTCCCCATCCTCCTCAGCTCATCCCTGCCACTACTTCAGGTATAACTGTGTACAGAAAGAGCATCTCACCCTCTCTTTTAGCTTCCGGATCTCAGAGGGGATCAGGCAGTCGGCTTTGGCAATCAGGGGCACAATGTTGACCTTCTCATGCAGAGCCTTCATGAACTCAACATCCACAGGCCTCAGCCTGCAGCAAGGATGAGGTACACTGTTAGCAAAGACACACTGGGCAGCTCCCCCTCCAGCCTCTCTCACCCACCAGGCACAAAGGGAAAAGGACAGCACTGTCACAAGAGCCTGCAGCAGCACTGGGACAGCCCTCAGCTAGGGCTGTACCTTCAGGAGAGCTGTCTCCAGTTTCAGCTGCTGAGTGTCTCATACAGACACTGGCTGGGTATTTGCTCCCTTGCAGGCCAAATACTGTTCAGGCCACAGCCTGGGGTCTCCCTCCAGTTGTCCTGTACCACAGGCAGCCAACACAGCCCCTTCTGCTGCTCCAGTTTAGGCTGACACAGGAGGCAGCAAGGGGCAGGGACTGAAGGCAGCTTAAAACTCCCTTTCCTACACATCAGTCCAGCTTAGCTAGACAGGAACACACAGGCCTGCATGGCATTATTTCTCCTGATTTTCAAATCAGGCTGTAAGGCCAGAGGGAGATCTGCTCTGCTTGTTCACAGGCAGTCTGTCCTGCCAGTGAGGGGAAGGGAGTACTGTGATGCTTAGGAGGGAGAACAGCCAAACAGCTCCTCTCCAGTGCCAACAGCCCTGGCAGTGTACAAGCTGCTGCAGGGCAATCCTGGGGCACAAGGGTCTTCCCTCTGAGTCACCCCCCAGGACTGAGTCACCCCCCTCAGGCCTGGAGTGTGGGCTCTCACCCATGCCCAAAGGGAGAGATGAAGTAGAGGCAGCAATGCACTCGGTTGTCCTGGATGTTCTTCCGGTTCAGGCCACTCTCATCACGGAAATACTGCTCAAACTGCTGGTCAATGTAGTCGGTGATGGGCTTCCAGCTGGGAAGGGCAAGTCAATCAAAATCATCAGTAGTGTCTCCTGTCTCCTAATGACTGTGAGGTCAAGGACAAAAAGGAAGGCAGCAGTGCCCTGCTCACCACTCAGTGTTGTTAACAGCATCTCCAAAGCCTGGTGTGTCCACTATAGTCAGCTTCAGTTTGACACCTTTCTCTTCAATGTCCACTGTGTGCTTGATGATCTCCACTGTCTGGTTGATCCTCTCTGAACAGGAGCACATGAGTTAAAGCCAGGCAGTAATGCTGGGGATCCCCACTGCATCCATGACAAGCCTGCTCCGTCTTATCACTGAACAGAGGGAGTAACACAGGTTTCAAAAACCCCAGATCATACTCTAAGGAGTCTCAAGGGGTTAGTACTGAAGGAGGCCAGCAGCAGGCAAACAGACTCCAAGAAGATACACAAAACTCTGAAGTGCCTGTAGCCCAGCTGTTCTGTACATTTTGTCCAGTCACTGGGGAAGGGAAATCCTGACCATAACCCAGCACCCAAGAACAAAAGACAAATCTCAATATCTCATCCCAAAAGGCTACTGCTGCTTCTGCAGCCTCATTTTCCCTTCAAAGGACAGAAGAGCCCTACAGCTAAACTCTTTTTGCTCAATTCCAGTGCCTTAGCAGACACAAATGAAAGCAGAACCACAAACAAGAGGGCTGGGATCCAGCCAAACTTGTAGCTGCTGCTGAAGCAAGGAAGCAAACTGCTAGTCCTTAGGACAGTCCCATTCTCCCTGCTTTGCCCCCAACTTACCCTCTGCATTGAGGAGTTTTCTGTCTTTGTAGAGGTCTGTCAGGAACAGGCTATTCACCAGCGTGGATTTGCCCAGACCCGACTCTCCTAATTGACAGAGTGCAAAGAGGAGGAGGAAAAAGCAAGCAACATGATCCACTAATTGACTTACAGATGAAACTTTGAACAAGGCTTTGAATCCTGCACCAGAGGAAGCAAGAAAGGCAAGCTGTCAGAAGCTGTTTATTGGCACTACATTTTTCCACCAGTGGAAAGACTTCTGCTGCAAGATGTTTCAATCCTTATACAAATGTGATCTCCCTCTCCTTCCTTTCCCCTGGTCCCTGTTCAGCCCTGCCTTCACCACCCAGAGCAGTGACTGTTGGAGGAAAAGCTTTCTCGAGTGGGTTATGAGGGGTCAGGAGGGGCCCATTCCTCCTGGGGGAACTGCCACAGGCTGGGGAGCAGAGCAAGGCCTGAGACAAGGACCAGAACAGAGTGAGGGGAGGATCCAGGCACTGTGGGTGCCCCTAAGGGAAGTGAGGGGAGCTGGTTCCCCACATACCCACCATGTGGCCCAGCCACCTCCATCCACGGGCAGTCTCACCTGCAACCATCAGGGTGAAGTCGAAACCCTTCTTCACGGATTTCCGGTGCACCTGGTTCGGCAGAGTGGCAAAGCCCACGTACTGCTTCTCATGGTCCTGCGGGCCAGAGGTGAATGGCAGCAGGTCAGAGTGTGCCACCCCTTTTGCTTGAGCCTCCTACAGCGACACCCCAGGGAGAGGGACTCATAAAGCCCCTGGGGCAAAGCCAAGGGCTGGAGGAGAGGCCGGTCTCTGCTCAGACAGCAGTGCAGGGCAAGGCACGCACCTCCTCTGGGCTTAGGGACTTGACTCTTCCCACAGGTGGGCACAAAGAGACATGTCCCAGCCACAGTCCTGCTTGGCTACTCCCTCAGCAGCTTCCCAGCACAGAGAGCACAAGGGAAGAGGCGCATCCCACCATTCCCACCAGAGAGCACATCCAGGGCTGTTGCTGACAGACAGCCTTCCTAACTCGTCTCCATTTGCACAGTCACCAAATGCCACCTCTCCCCAGGTCATTTCCACATCCTTCTCACCAGAGGCACCTGTGCTACATGATGGAGAGCTCTGTAATTACCACTCTGGGACTTGCACTGTCCTGAGCCATATCTAGAGGAAGGTACAGTGGCTCAGCTTCTGCTTGACCTGAGAGGGGATTATTTCTTGCTGTGTCACAGCCACTCCTGGCTGAATAAGAGGAAATCCTGAGTAATCTCTTGTGTTATTTCTGAAGAGCCAAAGTTCAAGGAGCATGGGAAGTGGAAGGATGTGGAAATATTGATAACAGAACTAAGATTATTTTGGTGAGGATATTACATTTAGTATCACTGGAGTGTTACCTACCATCCAATCACCCCTCGGACACAGTCCCTTGTCACTGAGTGCTCTCTCATAGCACAAAATCCACAGGCACCCCATAAGCATGACACATGCTCTCTACAAGCACACTACGCCATTCACAAATGCCTGAGCTAGAGACATGATAGACTCTGCATTTCAACATCACTGGATATAACCATACTACTTGGATTCACATCGCAGACACATCCACGGAGCCAGGAGTTCCTCAAAATTGGCCCTAGCTCCTATCCCATGGACACCTGCAAGCACATGACTGTCCTTACCCATTCTCCAGGCACAGCAGGGAACACCTCCATTCATAAGTTTAACTATCTCCATTTCTGGACCACACACTCAAAGAAATACAAAATATGATCCAGAGTGCCGAGCTTTGGGCAATGCTTACTTGTACCTGTTTCCACACTGCAGGTGGGCAACAGCTCTCTACAGCTGCATGTCCACCTGTGTGAGAATCTCTGGGCATCCTCAGTCTGACAGACTGCAAAGTTCCACTGGGGACACTGAGCAGGGAAGACAGAGAGTCTCCTCCTGCCAATTTATGGCTGCTCTGGAGCTGCCCACTGAGATGGAACAGATGTGGCTGATGGCCATCATGGCCCAAGGAGTCTGTCCTTTAGCACTGTCACCACCTTCCAGCAACTGATGTTTGGCTTGGGTCTGAAACTTGGTCATTTTAGCCCTCAGTGATTGTGGGGTCTGATCTCCCTCACCTCCCATAGCTGAAGCAATGCTGTTTCACCACTCCACAGTTCAGAAAGGCAAGAAGGGACAGAGAAAATGAAATTAGAGAAAAGGGGAGAATTAGAGAGTGCCCAAAGTGCTCCCCTGGCAGCTGTAATGCTCTAAATGCTCTAAATGACCTAAAAGGCAGTGACATCCTGAGCAGCAGTGCAGCGAGCAGAACAGACCCCCGGGTGATGAGTGATGGCAGCTCTGACAAGCTGCATGCAGCAAAGCAATGCCTGCCTAGGGGACACCACAAACTGCCACCCAAAGGCTCAGTAAAGGGCAAATGAGGTGCTCAAAGCGAAGTGAGAAACGTGATAATGGCAAGGTCATTTGCCAAGAACAAGGAAGAAAAGACTGCTTCCAGACTCTGTCTCTCAGGACCAGAGCTGTCTGGCAGCTGCTTCACTTCCTGGTAAAACACATCTACAAGCACAGCCAAAGTGGACACAGAACAGCCAACACCTCACAGTAAAAGGTCCAGTGTTTCCCAGCACAAATATACAACATACTTCCCTTTTGTGCTTCTCCTGCCCTGATCTTTACCAGACTTTGGAAAGACAATGATCACTCGCTCACTCCAGTGACTTGACACGTGAAGTATTACCAGTAATGTGCTAATGAAACCATGGCTGAGGTTTGGGGTGTTTCTCTTGTTTTGTTTGGTTTTTAACCTAGATGAGTAAGGGCTGACAATGGAGACACTGGGGAGCTGCACTCTGGTGCAACTCCATTTTCTTCTGCCAGGTGTAACTGGCTGAACCTGATCTCTCATTTCTGTTCAGCCCAACCAAGAGAGCGTGGATTTACTGTACCTCTAATTGTCTCCCCATAGCTCCGTGGCATCACAATATTCAAAATGAGCAAATCCTACTGGTGCAGGACACTGCCCTTTACCCATGAGTCATGTAGTCATTTTCCTTGCAGAAAGGAAGGTCAATGCTGAGTGCAATATCAACAGAAGAGCTTCCTTGCTATGGGAGGCAGCCAGACCTGTGAGGGGAAAAACTGTGTCCTCAGCCATATCTCCCTCTGACCAGCCATGGACACACTGCAGAGCCCTGTCAAGGGTGAAGGCAAGAGATGCAAGGTGAGTTGTAAGGAGGGATCCCTTTCTTATAACAGCCCTCTCTCAGGAACAGCAGCATGGTCTCTGCACCAGTCTTGACTCTTCATCTTCACTTGGTCCTTTACCTTGGTTTTGAGACACTCAGTTTGTGCTCCTATGCCAGTCATATTCAGGCACTGTGATAGGCACATACCACCACCTCTGCCAGCATGGCAATATTATTATGGCACTTAAGGAGCCCAAGTTTCCTCCTGAGCCTGGTGCGTGCCTTGGTCAAAGTTCTACACCACTCACCACCTCCAGGTAGTATCTGCAGAACAACCATGCACAGGGTGGAGAGTCCTGGGGGAGCTACTGACAGAGACAGGAGGCTTTCTGGATTATGAAAAGCTAAAATCCATTAATTAAATGAGAGGCTTGGATGGAGGGTGTTCCTAAATACATCACCCCAACCCCCACGCTCCTGACCCTCACAAGCCAGGTCCCACCAAGCTGACAAAACCCAGGACAGCTGGTTCCTGCCCTGCGCTTCCCTTGGCGGCTCCAGCTGTCAGGACAGGCCCTCAGCCAGACAAGCCAGCAGCACTCTGGCACAAGGAGCCCCTCTCCCACCGCCTGCTCCATGCTGCTGCCTTTGTTCCCACTGGCATCCCACTACCATGTGCCTGGGAACATGCCCCACACACCACCACAGTGGCCACCAAGAGCTGTGGCCAAACTTTGGGACCTGTCACAAACCAAGGCACCCCAGGCCAAGCAAGACACACTCTCCATACTCTCCTTTGGCACATGTTTGCTGGTTCACTAGACGTTACAGCAACATATCACATCCTCACATCCTCTAATACCCAGCCGAGGTAGCCAGGGCTCCCCTGACAGCCAGTGCTCTCCCTGGGAGTTCAGCCAAGCAAAAAAGCCCTGGGTGGGCTCAAGCCCTGTTCCTATTGGAGGCGTAGAAACATTCAGGATGTGTTGCACAGAGGAGAAGCTATCCTGGTACTGAGGTGTTCAGAGGGCTGCCTGCACCTCCAAGACAGAGTACAGCCTCCATCACTCCTGTCCTTCCCAATTCCCTCCTCACACCTCTGGTGGATGTGCTGTTTAAACAAACCCAGATCCCACGTGACTTCACCATTCAGCCTGGGGATAAAAGGGGTCTTGCTGGGTATATTCAAAAGGCTAAAATTAAATATCATAGGACCACAGGAAATTTGAAGAATAATACCTATCAAGATCTGGAGCAAGATCCAGAAATGATGGAGCTGTGCTGCGACCCTGACGCCTCTGCCTCTTCATGGGGAAGGGGCCCTGTCGGTGCCACAGCCCCCAGCAGAAGCCATCCAGCTCCCTCCCAGGCAGCCCTTCCCTTCCTGCAGCCTTTTCCCTCGGCCAGGCACGGCCGCCGCATCCGCATCTGCAGCAGCCAACACAGCTCAGCCCTGGAGGAGAGGCAGACTCTTTGCTTCCTTTCATAGCAGAAAGCTGCATAAATTCATAACACAAACAGCCCCCGAGGCATCTGCCACGGACATCTGCTCCTCGGGCCAGAGGCTGAGCACAGGAGTATCGGCAAAACCACTCGTCCACCAGCATTTGCTGAAGAGAAGGAGCGCGGCCAGCGAAGCAGAGCATTAACACAGCGTTAATTAACACAAATCGGATTGCGTGCGGGCACACACAGCAGTGACTCCTGCCCTGAGCCCCCCCATGTACGCACACGCCATTCAAACAGGGAATCACTGCATCGAACACCGCGGCAAAGCGCCGCGCGTCTCCCGGCCGCCCCCCGCGCCCCTCGGGGGCTGCTCCCCTCTGCTACCCTCCTCTCTGTGCCCCCGTCCCTCCCTTACCGGCGTCTTTCCGCTCCTCTGCTCCTCAGAGGTCTCATCTTGTGCTGCGCGCGTCTTCTCGGGCACCATCCTCCCCCCTCCTGTCCCCGCTGCTCCCCGGCTCGCGCAGTGCTATAAATACATCCCTGTACCTTCAGCTTGCCCGGGTGGCTTCGCTGTGCCTGCGTCCGGGGAGACAGCAGCCGCTCCACTAACCGCTCCTGAATAATGATCGAATCCATGACCGCGGCTGGCAGTACGGACGGACACCCACCGCGGGCCAAGGGAAAAACCCCAACCCATGTGTTCCCTCCCAGCCTTCGCCGAATCCATGCGGCAGCCCCCCCGCCTACGCGTGCACACACACGCAGGGCTGGCTCGGCTCGCCCCGGTGCCGAGGCGAGGAAAGGCGAGGAGGCTCCCAGGCAGCTGCCCGGGATTTCCTGCCTCCGCCCGTGCCGCGGGAGGAGCCTGCCGGCGGGGACAGGACAAAGGCCACCGCGGCCGCGGCCAGAGGCGATGCCGCTCGCCCCGCCGGCGTCCCGCGGAGAGGCTGCGCACGTACCGGATACTGTCCCTGCCATCGGGCTGACTCCGCGTGACAGATGGGCCTATTCAGCTGCAGGATTTCTTACATACCCTGCCTGACGCAGCCGAGACAAAGGTTTGCCAGAGGAAACTTGCTCTCAGCAAAAATGTGCTGCTTCTGGCTGTGTGGGTGAAGGTCCCAAGAGTCCACAAAGCCCCCAAAAAGCAGCTCAGATAGTTCAAATATTCAAACCTCAAAAGGTTCAAATATAACCCCCAGATGGCAGTCCTGGTTGACATGGATCTGCCCCTACGTGGCAGGCTGATCTCTTGTCTACTCCAGGCTCTACTGCAGCTTCATCTCTGAATCTAGTTGGACTAGCAGCAGATGCATTCTGGATCTTACAGCAACCATTGAACTCTGAAGATGTTTCAGAATAAGGAAGTATCTGTGTGTTCATAAAGCAGATGGACCCAACCCAAAAACAGCTCAGCACATCAAAAAACTCATTCAGATTTCAAGTCTGGGTTCTGAACCTTTCTGTAAATATGCCCTCCAGCTTTTCTGTGCAGCCATGAAACTAAACAGGAATTTATATAAACAGAAAAAAAGCTCCTAATTTCATATAATCACACCATTCTGGAAACCAGGGGGTTAATACCACAGCATGTATAATGAAGTGACAGGAGATGACAGCACTGGTGGTGCTGGAGGAACCTGTCCCTTGCCCCACGGGTTCCTGAGCAGCTTTCTGTTCACCAGCAGGAAGGACACAGGCTGCAGCCATTCTCCTGCCTCGCTCTCAGCCAGAGCTCCTGCTGCTACTCTGGGATCTGCAGGGCTCCACAGAGTGCCAGACCAGCAAGGACTGCCCTGGTCACCTTGGGCCACAACCCAGGGCCTCCCCAATATACCCCAAGCCTGGCTGACACCAGGTTCTGTTGTAAGGCACTGAGTCACTATAAAGTCCAGTGGTCTGAAGTCTGGGAGCTGTGAGCGTGCAAAAGAAAGAAGGGGGAGGAACTTCCAACGTTTTACCTATGCTGCCATCCTGCAAGCTGATGGATGGTGATGTCAGAAGTCACAGGCACAAGGTCCTAAAGGCTGATAAAAATATATGGAGGAGAACTGGGAAACACTCCCAGAGCAGGAAAACTCCTGCCATACAACAGCTGTCATACCACACACATGAAACCCTTCTCCAAACCACCCTGCTCTGCCAGCAGCATTCTTAATTACACTCACTGAGTTTTGTTCCTGGTTGTTTCTGCATTAAAACAGAAGGCCTGGACTGAGATCCAAGTGTGGCAGGAATTGTCACAGCTCAGAACATATCCCTGTTTGGTGGCTCTGCCCTCACTCTGCAGCATTGATCCATTCCCCAGGGAGCTGACAGCCCTGCATCGGTCTCTCAGTTCAGTGGTAAGTCAGGCCATGCTCGTGACACCTCTTCTTCTTCCTAGATTCACCTAATCCTTGCTTTCCAGGACTGGAGGACTCTCCCACCAGAGACTGCAACTGGCACATGAGTGAAGAGCAGTGACAGCACCACGCTGCTTTGCACTGGGCAGCAAGAGCAGCGGCTTGTGGCACACCCAAGGTGCACCCAAACCTTCTTAAGATAACAGGAAGTTTCACCTATCCGTCCACACCATAAACCACAATAGCTGCAAGCAAACCCTCTCCAGCTCCCATGAATTCTCATGGCTTGGAAAACCCTTGTCTAAGGGCCACAGGCCACATGCCCACCAACCACAAGCCTCTTCCAAAGGCACTTGGAGACATGTTGTGTCCCCACGAGCCCACTGCACCAAATCAGAACATTCTTTTGAGCTGCGATCACAGATGAAGTCAACAATGATTTGGTTGCGACAAAACCACAGTGTTGTTCATGGCCCCAGGAGCTGTGCTGACAGTGCAGAGAGGAACAAGGAACTACTGTCTCCCGAGTGCCTTGAGCTCTCACACATCACACATACTCTCAGGACTGGCAGCCAGGGAGGAATTCCAGTCAGAAGGCCATGCCTGACAGCTCAGAGAGCAGATTAGGAAAAGAAACAGAAGAGTAGGTCTTGGCTATAGAGATCATCTTAAGACTGAGTGGCCAGCACTATGGCTTCCAAAATGCTGAAGGACAGTCAACTGGTCTCAGCCTCTACTGTTCCTCCTAGAGATGCTCATGTGGCATCCTCAGAGTCACCAAACCATAAAGGACAGACTCGTTTGTGTTCCTCAGATGTGCCACATGACACACCCAGAGCTGTTGGCTCAGACCGATCTGTGTCCAAACTTCCCAAAGACAGACAAGCCAATTTTGTTCTGCCCCTGTTCTTCCTGATCACACTCCTCTTTCCACACAGCCCTTAGAAATGCACAGTGTAAATCCTGGCCTGCTCCTCCAACAAGAAATCTGATGTACACCTTCCTTAAAAGAAGAAAAACAGAGGACATCTCGTGCAGCAGAACTTAGCAGGGAAAAACTTGGCACTTCCAAGATCTAGAGTAAATCCAGAGTGTTTTCTTCCACTGGCATCTCTAAGGTCTTCTCCAGGCTACAGGTTTCGGAATGTCAGAGCAGACAAATCCAATCTGCTAAACAGTCAGCAAGGGAAATACAGGCACAGGGTGCACCAAGACCTTCCCACCTCACAGACCAGCTCTTTGTCAAGCTGTGACAGCAGAGAAGTCCTCCACTTGCAGGGGAGATGTCTTCTGGCAGAGATGCTGTGGCTTAGGGACTGCAGTGCTCAAGCTCCATCCTTGGTGGATAACCAGGAGCACGTCACAGAAGGAAAAAAATTCAGCCTGATCCAGACAGACGCTCTTGAGCAGCACAGAGCCAGGCAAAGGGTCCCACGAGGGATGCACCCAGCCAGCCTGGTCTGCACGGAAGAGTGGTGAAACTGCATATCCATGGCTTGGCAGGGTCAGCACAGTCATGTAATAACAGCATTTATGTTTCTTCCTCTGAAGAAACTAAGCTATTTTCAGAATTCCCCACAGAAGGGAAATTTTCTTCCTCGCTGTTTTCTAGGACGAAGGGAAGGCCAGTTCCAGAGAAGCTGTTTGCTCAAGCTGAACAGGAGCAGCAGCAGCAGGCAGCAAACCCATTCCCAGCTTGGACCAGGGCAATGGAGGCTGAGGAACAGTCAATATCCTCCATGCAGGTGCACAGCTGGGAACCTCCAGGGTTCAGTTACCACCTTCTTCTCCTGCTGCCTTCTCTGCCACCATAAAGAACATCAGTGCTGACTTCAGACAGATGAATCTCTCGGGTATCGCAAGGTCTGAGCTCTGCTGCTCCATCATCAGCAGAGCTGCACACTCACCCTGAGGCTCCTGCTGACCTGATCCAAGGGAAAAAGCCTTGCTGATCTAAACTGTGATGAATAATTTAACATCGAACTTGCAAGCAAGGCTCCATGTAAGTGGCTTCTGGGAGCATCAGAACCCTGACACTTTAGCCAGGCTTCATCCTGTGATGCTCAGGAAAAAGCAAGATACCAGACAAGAAATGCAGAAATCTCAAAGCACAGATTAGTCCCCTGTATGTTCAGTGCCACAAGCATCATCTGCACAGCAGCCAGATCTCATATTTTCTTTTACCTATCCCACAGGTCAAACTTTTAATTTCCGCTCAAGGATCACTGCTTCTTTGTCACATAAACCCTCCAGAAATGTATCAAATTCTATTTCAAAGGTATTTATGCTCTCTGCTTCCACTTGAAATGCCTCGTGCTTCCCAAGAAGCACTGTGTGACTCATGCCATGCCTCCACTTCCAGCTCTTAAAAAGGAGCCACGACTGTAATTTGCCTCCTGCGTGTTTAAACTCGTGACTTGTTCTGGAGCGCGTTCACAGAGCTTCTCACACCCAGCTTCTCATTTAGATAATCTGCACGATATAACAAACTGGGCAGACGTAGAGCTGGCTGAATCTTTTGCAGCAGCCCCTCGGTCGCTGGCCGGGTCTCTCTCTTGCAGCAGCCCCTCGGTCGCTGCCCGGGTCTCTCTCTTGCAGCAGCCCCTCGGTCGCTGCCCGGGTCTCTCTCTTGCAGCAGCCCCTCGGTCGCTGCCCGCCGCTCTCCCCCACGAGCCCCCTGCGGTACCGGAGCGCTCCGCGCGAGGGAGAAGCCGGCCCGCGCAAGGACCGTGTCCGAGCAGGGAGCGCCCAGGCGGCTTCCCTAGCCGCGGCCACACGGAAATCAATGTGCAGGTCAAACCTGCTGCCCTCGCTGCTTCCTCCGATTGCGAACACATTCCTTAGCACAGGACAGAGGTTTCCAAATTTAGCCTCTTAAGACAGAAGGAGAAACTAAGTGGTGCAGGAAAGTCTGCGGCAGTCTCGGCACTACTGCTGCTCATCTCTCCCTCCGATTCATCCTCCAGCTCTGCAGCACAAATCAGGCTTAAATAGATGTCTGGCCTCTCATCTCACAGCTACAGCTGGGAAAACCAGGGAGAGGCAGAACAGAGCCCTGCCAGCCCTGGGAAGCCAGGAACAACGTTTGGGAGACAAGCTGGTACACATTGCTCTGAGGCACAGAGGCTGGCTGGGCTGAGATCAGTTTGGTGGAAGAGGATGGAAAATAATGATATATCCTCTGCAATGGAAAGGCACTGCTTCTTCCAGCTCTCAGGTTCTCCATCCAAATGACAAGAACATCAGTTTTGGAAGTTCTTGATGCACGTTAACATACATGAATAGGAAAAGGTTGGGGACAGGGTCCTAAGAAGTTGCAGTTTAAGTTACAGGTAGTGGTCCCAATCCTGCGATCCTTACTCACCGAGTAGTCCCTTTGAAATAGAGACGACTGCTCACATGAGTAAGGGATGCAGGATCAGGCCTGTCTACCAAAAAGGCTGAATCCTGAACCAGAGAGTTCATCACGGCCTCTGAGCATTGTGAGACACCTACACCTGGTCCAGCAGGAGCTAATCCAAGGGCATCACAGAGGAAGACAGTCCAGGCTGGGCACCACACCGGCAAACAGCACACTGAGCACAAACCACAGAGAGCAAGGCAGTGGACAACAAAGATGCTCCACTCAAGCGAAATCCTCCTGATTCATTCCCAGTTCACCCATCTCATGGATACTCCCAAGTCTGCAAGATCTTTCTTAACCCTGCAGTCCTCCCAGAAGGCTACTGAAAACTTTGTTGGGAGAATGAAAGCCAACTGTCTTGGGAGAGCTCCCAACATCTATCTTCCAGCTACAATTAACATAACTTTAGGAGCAGCTGATGCCCACAAGAGAGAAGAATAAGCCCACTCAGCTTGCCAAATAATTTTAAATTCCATTAATTAAGGGGGGAAAGGCAACTCTCTAAAGCAACCTTCAGTTCTGGGAGGCACCCAAGGAGAAAGGCCTCGGACTGTGTGAGCAACAACCCTGGAAAGCTCTGCAGAACAAGGAGGTAAAGGGACCTTCTCCTTCCTAGGGGATCTCCTATAAAGGATCCAGACGCTCAGGCTCCAGCTACACACCCTCCCTCCCTGCTGTCAGCTGCCTCTGCACTTTCAGTAACATGAAGCAGAGTCCTTGTGCACCTTGAGACAGCAGAGGCACATAGGAACCTTCCTTCCCACCCTCACCTCTGGGCTTGTAGCCCCCAGTTGATGGAGATGAGCCTGCTGAGAGGGAGTCATGCACTCACCCTCCTCCCCTTGCACCAGCACAGATCTGCCTGTGCTCCACCTTCATCTCCACACAACACAGCCGTACCTGGCTGTGAAGAACCATCCCTCGGAGCCTGGCACGGGCCAGTGTTCCTGGGGAAAGCAACTGTGCCTTCCAGTCTCCCCTGGCTCGCTGTGATGGTGCTGGACCATCTGCTGTCCCAGAGGGGACTCCCAGAAGTCATTTCCCAGCCCCACCATAAAAGCAGTCTGTGCTAACGTCACTACCCACATCAGTCTGCCCAGGGCTGAGCCCTGTGTCGGGACTAGCATCTGTCTTTGCAGATGGATAATTAGATTCCCTTTCCATTTTCTTTCCCCTCCTGATGGTTTCTCTGGCTGGCAGCTCCCCAGCAGCCCTGCACAATCCAGCAGCATTAGTCAGAGGGAAATTCTGCTCCCTTCCTCCCCAGGATGTTGTTCTTGGTTCAATATGAATAGCAGAATGAACTACATGATGATTTGAGTGCTTCATTGCAGTAGCATTTGTCCTTTTCAGCCTGGCTTCCCTCCCATAGCTGCACACCCTGCCCCTTTTCACCAGGTGACACAGAAAACACAGTGTGAATGTTATTGGCAATTGGAAGAAATTAGCTAATCAGGAATACTCAATCAGCTGGACTGGGGTTGCAGCACACCTCCACTTATGAGCAGTAGTGCCAAACATTCCTTTTGGGCAGGGCCTAGAGAAGCATACCTGATTCTCAGCCATGGTGTGAGATGCTCTCAGAAAAAGATCATAACACCCTCCTGCAGTAAACCTGAGGAAGAGATTGAGCAATGATGAAATTGGGGTAATTTAACATAAAGTTGTATCTCAGAGCTCCCAGAGAAGGAGAGGATTGTGTGCTCAGATGAAGTATCCAAAGAGATCCTCACTGAGCATACAAGATTGTCTGTCTTCCCCTGCCACTAAGAAGTGGCTTTCTGGGAAGCAGTACTGATACCTGAAGCCCTGATGGCTGCACAAGGATCCCCAGGACCTGCAGAGATGCACAGACACATCAGTTCCACCTGACAGAGAGGACTTATCCTGCTGGGATCCACAACTTTCCCACAGCTTCCCCCTCACAGACTGAAGCTTTCAGAGACAATCTGTCAATTCTATCCTCTTGTACCCTGACATACTGTGTTCTCCATGGGTAATGTCCTGAATCCATAGAGAACACAGAGCTTACAGCCCTCCAGTGCAAACCATCGAGACTTGCAGCAGCTCCACATCCTGCCTGGGCTTGGTAGCTTCTATTCTGCACCTGGCTGCAAAAACCAAACTGCTGCCTGCTCTATGCAAGGGGCTTTGAAATGCCTTTCAGAAGATTCCAGGGGCTTGCAGCTGGCTCTCTCCCCTCTGATCCATGCCAGCCCACTGCTGGCTGCCCTCCAAGGGCTGGATGGAGCATTACCCAGCTGTGCCAGGCTGGCAGGCCACAAGGCTGACACACTGCAGCCATGGAACAGTCAGCAGCTCTTGCACCATTTGCAGCCTGTCTGGGCTTCCCAGGGCCTGGCACACACTGGTGCCCAGGCTGGATCACAGCGGCAGCAAGGTGCAGTTCCCAAAGGGCATCACAGCTCCAACTGCCTGAGGAGGTCCCCAGGACACCTGTGCTGTGGGCCACTGGTACAGCTGTTGGACCACCCAGGCAGATAGAGAGCCTGGCAGTTTGCTGCATGAATGAAGAAGAAAAGGTAAGAGCAGCAAGGCAGCTGGGGACCAGGATTGTTCCCTACTTGCCTGTGGTTGTGCAGCCATCCAGCATTCACATCAGCTCCTAGTGCCCTGCCTTGCAGACACTGAGGCCATGCCTGCAGGGCAGCTGTCAGAATAATCAAAAACAGAATCAAGAAATCCTTGCCAACACCTTTCTCTCCCCTTCTCCATCATCTACTTGCTGCAGCAAACACCAAGCCTAGTTACAGCTTTTCTGCACAACTCACCACTTCCCTGTGTCCTGCAGTGTGACTAGAGATTCACATTTTATGTGATGATGGGAGAAAACTTCAAGTCACTGAACATCTAAATCAAACTGTGCTGTCAAAGGGAATTTAAACAAAGTTTCTTCCAAGCTTAAGAGTAATAGTCAGTAACTGCTGAGTATTGCTTCTCCTTATCAGGTGGATAGTGAAACAGAGCAAAGAATCTTAGATGAAGAAATATCTGGCTCAGAGTCTCAGCAGGGATTGTGTCAGATACTAGAAGGCTCCCCATGCCCTTCCATAAAATGGGTGTGAATTGCAACATCTGGAACCCACAGTAAGGATCCACACAGATCATTTACCAAGACTGGTGGACACTGACGGGTCCTGGTGGTTCTGCAGTATCCAGATGAACATCCTGCCTGAGGCTGCTGCAGGACACAGCACTGTTTGCCAGGCTGTAGGGTCAGCTCAGCAATCTTGGTGCTCTTGTGACAGAGGGGCAGTAACAGGCACACCAGCACAGAGCCAGGAGTCCAGCACAGCCCACCAGCACAGCAGCCTTGTCTGCTTCAGTCCAGCCCCAGACTTCATTAGCAGTTTTGCAGCAGTGAGAGATTCCTACTAACCGCTGAGATGGAGCCATCTGTTTCCATTTATGTGCTGGCTCACAGGAGCAGCCTCACAGCAAAGGACTCTAGAGAGGGTTTGCTCTCCTGAGCACGCCAACTGGGACAGAGGCTGAATTCACCCTCTTCAGTGACCTAATACCTCCCTTATGCAAAATGAACACCTGGGAGGCACTGCAGCCCTCCCCCTTTGATTTTGTGACCAAGCTCCATCATTAATCCACCTAAAGGCCACTTCCGTGAAGGCAGAGAGGACTTGCTCCCCAGTGCAGCTACACCAAATTACTGCTCTGCATGGCACAACAGGAGAGGAGGAGTTGATAAAGCTGTTCCCACATCACTTGGCCTGCCCTCTCAAAGCCAAAAGGAATCTGTCACTGATAAGCCAGGATCCCTAAATTAACAGCTACCATGCCTTGTTTTTTTCTGTATCAGGTCCTGTAAAAAACATGTTATGCAAAGAAATCTTTACCCAGACACCTTTTCCATATATTCATTTTTATGTACATGCTGCTTGGGCCAACCATGTACCTAGCTGCCCCACAGAAGAGCAAAATGTGCTTAGTGATGCCTAAAAAGAAGCACAGAATGGAGATGAAAATGGCAACTGGTACCATGGAAGAGTTTGGGCAGCTTCCAAAAAAGGAGGCAAGGGGAAAGGGATAAAGACTGGGGACACCCTGTGTGGGGAGGGCTACAGAAGTATTGGTCCTGTCTGGCAGCTGAACTTTGGTAGGACTTTGCCAGCTTGCGTTACCAGTCACACCTGCTTGGGAGGGAAAGTAGTTTTAATTCTTGGCAGTTTGTGTTCAGCAACTACCCTTTTCCTGTGTTTGCTGCTTCCTCTCTGAGGACACATTTTTTTCAGAGCCAGAAGAGACATGAGGCTTCTCTCAGCCTGGCCATAAGCCCTGCAATTCCCTTCAGAGATTCCTTCCTTTTGGATGATCTAGTGCCTGTGGTGGACTCACAACAACAGCAGAGAGCAGCAGAACATAGTATATGTTCTCCTTTCCTCCACAATAAAATCTTCCTAGTCTTGACTGGAGAGAGCAGAACTGAGTGTTCCTGGAGAACATTGTTCTTAAGTAAGAAAGGATGGAATATCAGGACCTAGCATGAACAAACAGCAACAGTAACACCCTGCGATAGTGCAATAACAGCAACTGGCTGGACAAAACTGCCACAAAACCAAAATCCTAAAGCATCCTACAGTTTCATAGAGGGATCCTTCCCAACATGATCTTGTCTTACTGTCCCAATTCCATCACTAGTTTCTCTGCCCAATTGTGTTTTTGATTATCTCACCTTCAACCACACCCATCTGGAGAGGGCAATTCTGGATCACTTGGCAGGCACCACCATGCTCAGCCCCACAACAACATGGCACTGATGCTGCACCCAGAGCTGCAAGAGCAGCCAGACCTCAGGTCCATTCTCAATAACTGGAAAAGAGCTTTCCTTGAAGTGTTTCCTCCTGAAGCTCATGTGTCTGTGCCTGAGCACAGGAGCTTCCCTTGCCTCTCCAATCTGCCCTTGCTTTGCTATCACATACTGTCAAGCTGTCCCACTCAGCCCTGCTCTGCTGAAATCTTCCCAGGAGACATTTCTCCTCAAAAATCCAGATAGAATGACATTGCCATTCTGGTCCATTACAGCCCTGTCCCTGTCACCCTGAGGCTTCTCCTCAGGGAGAACTTAATACATTGCAGAGAGCACACACAGCTTCAGGCCACAGTGAACAAGGCTGCTGAACCTGAGAGACCAGGGGACCCCTGCCTCCTGTAGTTCCCAGCTCACTGGGCAAAGCTGTGCTCAGACAAGCAGGATCTGCTGCCAAGACCTCCCCCAGTGAAGGAAGAACCAGAGACCCTGCCTTGAATCAAGGGAGGCCCTGAGCAGCACAGCAGGGTTGGGCACAGAGCCCTGAGTTACCATCCCAGCTCCAGAGCTGACAAACCTCCCACCAGAGGCAGTGCTTGGTACAAAGCCTCTCTTGTTCCCGACACACGAGCCTGCTCCAGGCTGCCACACATCTTTATTGTGCCCTCCTGACTTCAGCAACAGGCAAGGCTTTGGGGATAATGGTCCCTTTCTGGGATGCTGCTGGGGCTCACACACAGAGGCTGTAGAGATGCAGGGGCCTGCCCAAAGTCCTGAGCCCTGCCAGGCAGCCAGTGCTGGCACCATGCATCCATCACCACTGACAGCACAAACCTCTCCACTGACCCAAACTCATTCTCGAAGACATGGCAGAGCTCCTCTGTAACCCAGCCAGCACCTGTCACCTGTCATTGCACTCAGGCATAGCTGTGGGATGCTGAGCAAAGGGGAAAAAAGGGGCATTTTTGACACAAAATACCTGTTTGTCCAGGCACTTTGAGATTGTTTCATCACGTACAGGCATGGAGACAACTCTGAGGCAGGAAGGAGGAAAGTCTGCAAAATCTTGTTGTCACTGTGACATGGTCACAACAGGATTCATTTTCAGTCGTTGCTCCCAGTGCAACATGGAAAAGGGGCAGGAGGGCTGGAAAAAGTCACTTGCTAGATCCCACTAATGGTTAAACTCTCCCTATTTAGCAGTGGTGGGAAGGGAATTTATATTCAAGCAAGAGTCTTGATGCCACCTGGGACAAGACCAGGAGAAAAGCAAGTTCTTCCAGTCAATTTCTCCCCCTCCAATACTGCCTACCCAGCTACTACTCCCTACCCAGGGAATTTCTGCAGCCACATAGCCACAGAGACATGAGTAAAGACTGCTTTTATTTTCCCAGCTGTAGCCTACCACAGCCCAGCATCTCTTCAACTTGAGCCGGAGCCAGAAGACAACTAAGCTTAAGGGGAAGTGGCTGGACACCCCCACACAGCTTGTGAGATAGCACTTGGAAGCTGTCCTTACTGAAAAGCATGGACATTTAGTGAAGTTCAGAGCTTCACGTGGCAGACCAGCCCCAGCATCCAGGGCTTGCTGGACACAGTAGAGTCCAAGGACTCCAGGCTCCAGCTGTGCAGCAGAAAATCTTGGCCACCTCAAAATAGCAGACATCAAGGTAGGAGGAAGGGCCCTTTGCCATGTCGGGAAGCAGAATTGTCTGGTAGTTTCTGCAAGTTGCATCTGTGGTCTCATGTGCTCCTCATCACTATCTGGACCTGCAGCTGACACCCCAGCTGGCTCCCACCCCATGTTCCAGATCCTCAGATCTCCCAGATTTCCCATTGACATCTTGGGTCCTAAAAAGTAAAGCCTCCAGGACGGCTCTGATCCCCTTTTCTGCTGATCCACAGGGTCCTCAGATTCAAAGAACCAAGCAGGGACTCTTCTATCCATACCTTCAGCATCTTTCTACACAGCACATAATCACACTTAGTATATTTTCCAGCTGGGCACAGCTCAGCACCCTGCAGGACATAGTGGACCTTTCATCAGGAACTAACTGCTCTGATATGTGACCTGTCCAGCTGTGTTTTTTGGGCTCTACTTCTCCTTCCTACTTCCCTCCACTCTAGCATGTAGAAAGATGAGAACAGAAAGATAAAAACCCCCACAGCCATCACCCACTTCCCACCCCCTGGCACAGCTGTACACCACTGGGCAGGAGGCACAGGGCTCTCCTCAAAAGCCTCAGCCACTGGTCTGCATCACTCCACGAGTATCATAAACTCTGGCTGGGCCTCCAAACTGCTCCACCTCAGAGCTGGAGACAGATGAGGTCACCTCCAGTCTGAAATCACTTCCGTTCTCAAACTGCTCCCAAGACTGTGCCACAGATTAAAAAGAGTGGGATGGGTGGGGAGGGAAACCCTAACCAATGTAGCATGTTCCTCATTAAGAGCTCAACACTTAATTTATCTCTGCCTCCCAGTCATCTGCCATCCAAATCCTCCACCCTCCCTCCTTCCCATGAAAGAACAAACCTGGCAGAAACTGCTTTGAATTAATAGCAGGGTATAGCACAAGCTGCAAGGGACTACACTCAACCCCCAAATCCAAACCCAAGCAGAGCAGTGGGGAAGAATCGCAGCTTGGTGTCGTCAGATGAGCTCAGCCATACTGCTCTGCCTTGTGCCAGCTCCAACTGCTGACCTCCAACTGCAGCAGCCCAACTCTATCTCCTCGCACACACAGGGTTGTACTGGCAGTGCAGCACTGAGCACCAGCACCACAACCCTGTGGTTTCTCCAGCACAGCCCCATTCTCCACTGTACATGTGGCCACACTGGCAAAGGTTGCAGCAGGTTCTCCCACCTGGATCAGACAGCACAAATGCCTGAGGAACCAGACTGAGAAAATGAAAATTAAGGTCACCAGCATGGGGGAGTCCTAAGGAAAAGAGCCTTGCAGTGGCCACAGTTGGTCAAGAGAAACCAGACTGACATGACAGTTCAGTGGCATCCTTTTAAAAACACATTGACCACAGATGAATCAGTGTCTCATTGTTGGAAGCTCTAACCCAACTGCAGTAGCCATCAGTGCCTCAGGCAGTAACAGCCACCACACATCACTGTCACACACACATACTCCTACACAGTCATGGGGTCTTCCCCTCACCCCACACTTTGCTCAACACAGGAAGGCACTCAGGTTTTGTAGCTCTCTTCCAGAATCCCAGAATCACTGCAATGGCAACCATTGGACGGGGCCATTTTGTCAGCAAATACAGCTGCTGTGATCCATACCCTGTTTGAAACACAGCTCACACATGCACATGGTCTTGGCCATGGTAACACAGCAGCCACTGGGCATGACCCCACAGGGTGATATGAGCTATTGCAAATGCAGTGGATAGGAGAACAAGGGGCAGAGCATGCTCAAATGCAGCTATGGATCACATGCTGCATAATTTTAGACTTCCTTCAAGCAGATAGAAGACTGGGTTGTGTGTGCTGCCAATCCTGTGATAGTTTCTTTGGATCACTTTGCTCTTCAGCCTCTTTCCAGAGGCCAGCCCTGGACAACAACCAGTCAAAACTGCAATAAAAGTGTGACCTTTCTTCCTTTTCAGCTTCAGCCTTTCTTCAGCAGTGGGCACTAGAGAAAGGAATCTCTTTCAACCCCTGGCACCAGGCATGGACCTGGGCTGTTCAGGTAGACCCTCTTCAGCATAGACTAGGAATAAATACCTGCAGGACAAACAGGTTTCAGCAGATGAAGTAGCAGGCTGTTCCCACCTGGCTGCATTTCCACCAGCTTCTTTCTGCCAGTTCTGGCTTCACACCTGGAACTCAGTACGATGCCAGCAGAAGTCATCAACACAGTGAGGACCTGGTGGGCAAGTGACTGTCTAGCAGACAGGCTGCCTTGCTGGGGAGATGAGGAACTACAGAGCTTCTACACAGGAGAGCCTGTGAGTTCCCAGTGGGAGAGCTCCAACAGCAACGAGTGGAGCAGGGCATGCTTCACACCCACTGCCCTGAGAAACACCAACCACTACATGGAAGGAACAGGTCTGAAGTTGAACATTTGGGCTCAGGGGAATCCTGAGGCTCAAATGCCTCTGGGAAGCTTTAGTTGTGGTATGATTGACTCACAGGGGAGCAGAGCCACTCCTTCATCAAAGTATGCTGCATATCCCTAAAAATCATGGCCTCCAGACAGAAATGCCTCTAGACAGAGCTATTATATCCTGGGCTTCAGTTCCACCACCCCTGAGTATAGAGAACTTCACTGCAAACACCACAACTGCCCTGGCTGGGCCAGTGCTGTCTGCTAAGCCCTTAAGGATCCAGTGCTGGAGAGCACTGAAAGGTCATGCTCTGCACCCTTGCACCCAGACACCCTGGAGAGCTCCAAGCCATGTTCTCTGTCCCCTGCAAAAGATAGCAACACTGCAAAAGATAAGAAAAGGTCTGCAACAGCAAGACCTGTGTGAGTTTTCCATGCTGTGATGAATGTGGGTGAAGCAGACACAGGCACATGGGAGCATTAGGCCTTAGGGCAGTGCTCTGCCCAGCTCCTCAGCCCTGGATTTGTCATCCAGAGAGAGGACTGCAATCAGCTCCATGCTCCCACGGAGTACAGCTCTATGTCAGGGTGCTGAGCTGGAGCACAGAGATGATCCAGCACAGAGGGCCTGTGCTCAGCACACAACAGCCAGGCACATAGAGCAGTTAGAAAGCAGCACAGCCCCTGCAATGAACAGTGACTATCCACAAGCCAGCTCCTGCCAGGGACAACAGGAAGGGTTTAAGGAGAAATCTGAAGGAAAATAAAGAGGACAATTTTCAAAAGAAGGTGGGATGAGCTTAAGAGATTAATCTGCAATGGAATATCTCTGCTGAATAGATCCCTAAAATAGAAGCAGCACTGTAAAAGTTTCAGTTCCAATACAGAAACCAAAATGTTAAATCGGTCTGTCACTCTTGAGCACAGCCATGGTCCTTTCACAGAGCTACAACTCTCACTGATTTTTTTGAGGCAAAGATGAAAGGGCCATTCAGAGCAGCCTGGTACATACCTCTTGCAGTATTTTCAGTTATTTTCCTTCAGCAACTCCTTTCCTGGACCTACTCCATGGACCACAGCACATGAAAGGCGACTGTAAGCCTGGCACCAGGTGTGTAAATGCCGAGGCAGCAGCAGCCTCCTCATGGGAGATGGTGAGAGCTCTTGCTACACAGCAACTTAGATCAAAGACGGATGGTGGGGGGAGAGCAGTGGCAAGGCTGCTCACCAGAGCCAAATTTATAAAAATACAGGAGGTATCTAGCTCCTCAGTTTCAAAGGAGTTAGGCACTTTCATCTGGATTAAAAGAAGGCTGGCCCTTGGTTCCTATTATTGCAAATTGCCTTAAAAAATTGTCTTTTAAATAACTACATTGTACAATGGCCTGTGTGGAAAAGCTCAAGTTTCAGCCCATTGCCTTTCATCTCCACACCATCGGCCCAGACCAGAGGAATGTGTCAGTTCCTTGGTTCATACAGAATATGCTGACAATTTCAGAGGCACTGCAAGCAGGATCATTTCATTTGTGGCAGGAACAGCCCACAGTCCTGCACTGGCACAGTGGGAAACTGCAAGGCTGTGGCCAGGAGAGGCTCCACAGACACCACTGCCAGGCAAACACCCAATAACTGTCATCATGTCACAGGGCCCTATTGAGCTTCATACTGGAACAAGAAGATCAGAGCTGCTATGATCTTACCAAAAAAAGGTGCTGGGTTTACAAACCAACTCTGCAATTTTGGCAAATCTCACCCCTCACATTCAGTATAAAATAGTGGAGCCAGACCAAGCAACCCAATTTGACCAGGACAGATATGGAATATGAGTATTGTCCTGACAAGGTCTCAGGGATGATATTTTCTACTGAATTCAAGACTGCTATTTTGCCTCTCTTCTCATCAAAAGTTACAGCCTCAGGAACAAACCTTATCACCCAACTGGACTGCAGGAGACAGAAATTAAAGCTGTACAGCTTGCAAAGAGTTATTAAAAGACAGACATTCAAAAGTGTGCTCTCCTAAAATCCTTTCCACCTTAAGATAACAATTTCTTCCCTGAAAAACTGAGAGAGAAAGCAATCACAAAAAGTTAGTGTCACAAGCTGAATAGCTACTGTCCTTGCATTAGTTCCACAGCCATTGAACAAACAGGGTTCTCCATAACATCTGTTCTTTGCTGATAATATCACTGTGACACTGGTCTTTGCTGATATTTCAGTCTTGATTTCCACTGTAAAGTTTATCCAGTCAGAGTCATCAATATACTCTCTACTTGTCCTGGAGAAAAACTGTTATCAGCAACTCACTAATACAGTCCTGATTGTAAGGAACAGATAATTGTAGAATCCTCCCTCCTGAGAATTTTCCTGTGATATTGCTGATTTCATAAATTTCTTTATGGGCTCATCTGAAAGTAACAAAAACGGTAAAGTACATGAGATGTAACATGAGAGATGCTAACACTGGAATAGCAGAGTTCATTAAGATGTCACCTTTGAGATGATTACACTGGATTTCTAGAACTCAGAATGAAACCAGATTTAAAAGATATTAGAGAAGACAGAAAGTCATTTGACTGTAAAGGCTGTGGCTCTTGGACACACAAGGGGCAGCAACACGCAATGTTAGAAAGAACTTGGAAGCAATGGAGTGGAAAAAATTGCATTTGCTAGACTGTATTTTCCTACGAGGCAACCCAAAGGAAATGGAAACATCCATGTAGGTAAGGCAGAGGAGTGAGGCAGGGTGGGAATGCTCTGCTCAGTCAATGCTCAGCAGAGAGCCAGCACCCCCATGCAATGTCAGCTCAAGTGACAGCCACAACAGGCCAAGAGTAATTTGTCACTTGCAGCCCTTTCATGAGAACTGGGTGCAAAATCAAATTAGATACTCACAAATTAGATACCCACAACGTGAAGTCAAACCTTTATATGTTTTAGGAATCCAAAGATAACTATCTTCAAGCAAAGCCTGGAATCACTCTCACACTCCAAATGAGGAGGGGTTCTCTTGGGCTTCTAGCCAGGGCTCTGACTTGCCAGGCCAAACAGCAATCTCTTGGAATGTATTTTCTGGGATTTATTTTCTCAGATTTATCCTCTGTGTGGGTCCTCACCCCTCGCAGGCTTTTCAGGCTCATTTATAAACCATTGCCTTGAAAACACAAAGCAAGACCTGCTTCCTCTTCTAAAGAAAACACATGCTGGCCTATTACTGCAGGATGCCAGCCAAGAGGTAGGTGGATGCCCTAATTATTTTATTTTTTGAAAAATAATTAAGAAAAATAGTTATTTGTCATGAAGGAAAATCCCATATCAGCTAAGGGACAAACTCTAGGTACCCAGTACACATGGATTCACTGGAGCCCGAAGAAGTTCAGCCCTCGAGCAGAATGTCTGAGGAAACAAGAGCAGTGGCCTCATCCAGACCTTTCCTGGATGTCCACTGCCACTAGTGCCATGATAAATGGGATCTGAGTGCTCCAAAATGCCCACTTATGCTCTTACTCACAGGGACATACTTCAGTACCAAGCACACCCAAGTGCAAGATGCAGCACAGGAACAGCTGATGGAAAGAAGCATCCACACACTTCACAAAGAGCCAGAAGATGGCTCATTAAGCTTTCAGACTAACAAGCCTCATGATATCCCTCATTAGCAACCCCATGCACACACTGCATTGCTGCCACATGAGGGGCAGCTCCAGTAACACCACCACTTGTTTACCAAGAGAACAATTCTGCTATTGCCTGACACCTGCCCATGACAGTGTGACCACAGGAGGAACAGGGAGATGTTCAGATGACACTGGGCATTCAAAGGAGGCAGCAAAACGCCTGGCACTGACTGGAACGTCTGAGCAGCTGCTGAGGACCAGCCCTACCACCTCAAACAGAAAGGCTTTCACTGACATTAATGAGAGCTGCTGCAAATAATGCCATCCCACAGCTCTGAGATGGCATGCAAGTCCATTTGGGGACTGGCAGCAGAACAGAGCAGGCACTGGGGAATAAGAACGCTGGGCTCCATCCAGTTGCTTCTGGCTTATTCAAACTGCTGTGAGATCCAATGCTGTGTAGCTGGTGTAAGCCAAGCATGGCCAGGCAGGGCAGATGAGGCTTATCCAGGTGGCAAGAGGACACACTCTTGCTGCACAGTCATGGTTATCAGGGTCCCAAGCAGATCCATGTGGCTCTGCTGGGGCATATGCAGCAAATAGGTCTCTAACTCACTGACCTCTGTGGGCTGCTCTAGCCTCTGAAGTGTCAGCCCCAGGACTATTGGCAGACTAGAGTTGATCCAGAGGGTCCAGCTGCTCAGTGAGCCTGGAGTGCTTCCCAAGCAGGTGCCTACATTAACTGGTCAGTAAAAGCACAAAGTTCTGCTAAATGACTGTCCTCCCCAATACCCACTTCCCTCAAACACACGTGCTCTCAAGGGCTCCTTTCAAGGGGAGGGAAGTTCTTTAAAGCAGCTGAACAGCACAGGTATAAACCTTGGGATAAGACACAATCTCTCCTGCTGCTACAGCTTCAGTGCACTCCAGTGCATCACCTGGTGCTTCAGCTGCATCACAGAAACCATCTCTGAGAGTCCGGACTGCAAGAACAACCACTGGGAGACAAGAGATCATCCCTGTCGGCGTCTCTCACTGTCCCAACGACACATTCCTGCTCATCTTGGCCCTGTGCAATCATGGCAAGGCTTTGCTGCAGACCAGTTGCATCTGTTGAATTAACTCCTGCTGCCTCGATTCAGCCCACTGCCTACAAAACATGGCAAATACCAGCTTCTGAAGGCTCTGCTGCTTCTTCCATTATTGACTGATCCCAGCTGGCACCATACTCCCTAAGCAGCAGGAACCTCTGAAACCTATTGGATCTTAAAAGCCATAAATCTCTCTGACATTTTTTACAGCAGGCCTTGGGCAAAGCGAAATTACTATTGGTCCAGATAGGCATTTCCAGTACTGCCTACCCACATTTCCAGGACTTTGTATCACTTGCAGAGGCTCAGGAGAGCTTTAAACCAAACAGAAAGCACAGCCAAGAGGACCGTGTGTAGGGCAGGCATATGCCTTTGTGACTCACATTACATCTGAATATATAATTAATGTAGTATGCAATTTATTTGAAAATAAAAGTGGATGTAAGACTGCAGGATCTAAAGAGACTACATGTGTATACGTATCACAGCAAGAATGAGCTCAGTGCATCAAGAAGGATTAAAATAGTTCCCACGCTGAGGAAACAGTGAGAAGACAGAAAAAGCTGCAAGCAAAGTGACTTGCCTGGGAAGTAACCTTAAAAATAATTGCAATACAAACTATAGCAGTAAAAGGCCTGACTTGTGCTCTCGTGTGTGTTCATACAGCTTCATGCAAGAGGGGTCTGCAAGGAAAAATGAAACATAATCACTGGAGCCACATCTGTACTGCCATGGAGTTTGCCTCACAGAAAGCAAAAGGAAGATGTTAAGCCCTTGGAGCCTCTTTTCCCACAAGCCGAGTGGATCTCTTTCCCCTCCCTTGCTTCTGCACTGAGAACGTCCAGAGGTCAGTGGGATGGGCTCGCTCCTGATGGCCAGTCTCCAGGTGCTAGCACTCATGATCCTGTGGTTTATTTGCTCAGCCTGCACTCAGCTCCCAGTTTCCCTGCCAGGAGTCATTCTGGGAGAACAGTACCAACTGCCTCGGGTGGGGTCAGGCAGAGCCGGGCCATCCCAGCTCCATACACACACCCTGGACACACTGGAGAACGACAAACAGGGCACTCCCAAAGATCCCCGGAAGAGCAAAGGGCTGAGCTGCACAAAGCTCGGCTCTCCCTGTCCTTGGCACCGAGTGCTCACACAGCACAGGCAGGGCCAGGCAGCCGCTGCCCCTCTCTCCCCAGCAGGAGTCAGGGCAGGGCTAGCACGGCTCTTACTGTCATCAGCCACTGCCACTGTGCACAGAAACACCCCGCATTTAAGAGCTGAGTGAACAACTGCAGTTAACTTCTAGTAAGGGCTTCCCACCTCTGACTGACTACACTGGTTTACAGCTACACTGGCTCCAAGCCCACAGAGCCCCAGGCTTGCACGAACTACAGCCCCAGATCCTCCAGTGCTACATTTCAAGTGTTAACCCAGAGCATCCCTCGGCCCTGGCTGCCACGGCACTGCACCAGGCTGGGGCAGCCTGAGGGCTCCACAGCTGTATCCAGAGAGGTCTCTGCCATCCTGAGCATCTCTGCACTGTCCTTCCCTGCCCAGCACAGCTACATCCCTCTTCCAGAACTCAACTTCAGCCTCAACTTCTCTTATTTCTTTTGACTTCAGGAGTGGACATTTGTACTCAAGCCAGAAACTAAACAATTCTCCTCCCCCTCTTGCCGTTACACCCTTGTGCAGGGTTTCACTTCCTCTTCAGCTCTTGGCCAACACTTAGCCAAGCTTATTAGCAAAACAGTCCCTGCATCTTCTCAGCACATTCTCCCTTCTAGCCTCCCCCAGCAACTGACTGCTGTGATGCTGCTCAGTACCAGCCTTGAAGGCAGGGAGTAAGGACTGAGGGAAGGAATAGTATTCTAGAGCTGAATGTTAGCAGGTAATAGATTTCAATTAATGCACTGGAAATACAAAAGAGAAGAAATTAAGAATATCACCCCATTCAGTCCTAAAACAAAGACAGCTCTTACTCAAGTTAGAAGCAGAAGATCTGTTCCACTTCCTGCAGCCCAGCCCCTGTGGTCAGCACTGTACATCCAAATCTTCCCTCTCAGCATGCAGTGCCACCTTCCACTGTTCATGCTGAACAGTGTTTCTGGAGTCATGGATGTCATGGATGAACAGCAGCACACATACATACTGATGAAGAGCATATGTTCTGGCATCTCATCCCAACACCACACACAAATCCAGCTCCTGAACACTTTTGTGGGAACAAGATGACTGCAAACCTCTTCACAGCTCCAGGGACAAATCTCTGGGAGAAAAGGAATGTGTAAAAGCAGACAAACATTTTTTTCCTGTGCTTCAAGGCTAACCACACTGTAGACATGCACACACACATACTCAAAATCCAGCCCTTATGGGAATTATTCCCATATGCTGTGAAACAACTTGCATACACTTCACAATATCCTAAGTCACACACATATTAGAGATACCCCATGTTTCTTTTAAGAGTACAGCATTATCCTGTGTGGTTTCACTGTCACAGGGAAAGTGACAGTGCCTTGGGCAAGAAGGTGACAAACTGTGCTGGTCAGGAAAGAAGACTCTACAGGTAAGCAAAGAATGCACCCTCCAGTTCATGCTCTGCTATACATGAAAAAAGGTAACACAGAGGACACTTGAACTGGAAAACATATGGGAATGGGAGAGGAACCCCCTCGACTTAGCCAAGAGGTCTCTCAGCAAGAAGTTCCTGAAGTATTAAGGATGGAGCCAAGCTCCCCAGGCTTGGTTTCAGCACCTGTGAGCAGTGACTGCAGCATGGTTGTAGGAGCCACCACTGCGGGTTGTCCCAAAAGAGCTGGGGAAACCCCTTGCACTGAATGTTTACAACTAATTTGGCAAAGCTCTAGAGATACACAGCAGGCACCCAGCCTGGCCTGGCACAGTGACCAACCAGTTGGCTGAGATGGAATCTCCTCTGGATTTCCTAGATGTTCATTTCATTGGGTATTTAATGAACAGCACCTTACACTGAAACTGGGCAATACGGGTTCTAGAAGATACTGAACTCCACCAGTTGTTTCTCTCTCGATTTGCCTTTCCTCAGCTTTTCCAGGGAACAGTCATAACACAAGCCTCTTACATTTATTGCTAGAACTATCAAATGAAGAACAGCATCAGTGTGAAGCCAGTAACATTTCTGAGAGCATAAGTGGTTGTAAGAGACTCCTTGACTTTGGAGACTAAAAGCACCCAGGGACTGTGTTTCTCCTTTGTTCAAATGGCAGCAACATTTTCCCCTCTGCAATTGCAACCTGTCTTCTGCAAAGCCCCAACAGTCTGGAATCCAGCCAGTGAACAAGTGTCACCAGCATCTCTTGGGGTTAAATGAAGGTTGTTCCTACCTCCTCAACATCATCAAGGATCAGCCCCTAACATCTGTTGAACTTACACAATTGGTTAATGTGCCTGGAACACAGGAACCGCCCTGTACAGCTCTCACAAGTGCAGAAGAATTTTGGAGTTGTACACAAGTATCTGGGCAGAGAAATTGAAGTAACAAAAATCCTGTGCAGAAAGCACTTACTTCTTCTTTCCATAAACTGCAGATTGGTACTTGCACTGAGAGGGCTGAACCTCTGCCCTGCCCTGCACTCACAACTGTTTCATCCATTTGGAGCATAAATAATTGAAGAGAGACAGCAGCAGCAACAGGAGACAGAATCTGTGCCCAGCTCTCCAGCGGTTCTGTTTCACCTCGAAGTCCATGGGCTGACCTCTTTTTATACCCCTTTTCTAAGTAGCCAAGCAGACAAAGAACGGGGGGGGGGGGAAAAGTCCACTTGCCCAGGATGAACTTCCCTTCCCAGCCTAGAACAGCCCATCTGTGACACAGGGCCTCCTGCAGCCAGGCTGTTTAGACAGATGCATAGCAGAAAGACAGGCAGGGCTGAACCTCCTGATCTGCTGCAGTCTCATCCGTTCTCAACACACTGTTCTGAGCACTGAGCCTCTGCCCGGCTTAGAGGGCAAGGGACCAACGTTGTCTCTTGAAATGGGCGAAAAAAAGTGAATGAAACACACAAGGCTTTTCACAAAGAAGTAAAAGCTTCCACTCCTATGCTACATCCAGCCAAAATACACTGGGACATCAGAAAAAAATGTGCTGCTTTAAGAGTGTTTCCAGTATTTACCTCCAGATTCTGTGACTAATTTGCTACTCCCTTTCTGGCAGGAGCATCTTGGTAGCCAGGATGCATGACCAGGGTTGGAAAACATATAGGTTGGAAGAGACATTAATGTAGGGAGTCGAAGAGAAACAGCCTCACCCACGGCAAGCTATGACACAGTGAGAGACTATCCAGCTGTGGTGAAATATCCCATTAGACAGCTGCAAACATAATTTTGCTTTCTCCAAGGGAAAAAAAAAAAAAAAAAAAAAGAAGTCATCTCACCACAACCACCCTGAACAGACACAGAGTAGGAACACAATTCCATACTGTTGCTCCCAATGACTCAAAGAATCACAATTATAAAATAATTGGTTTAATTCTGAGAAAATTAATGAGTCAGTGGTAGTCTGTTCTCCTTCCAGGTTCATACTTTTCTGTACAAGCAAGAATGTTCCTCTAGTCACAAGACTACAATACTGTTATTGTAAGAAAAACATTTAGGTGAAAGATGGTAACACAAAGGAACAATGCAAGTACAAATCCTCCAAGCTACTCTAGCGGAGACTTTGGGGAGATTCTGTAAAGACCAAGCTTTGCTTATGGTCTTTGTTGTATGGTTGCTGTACAAGAGAACCTACCACTCTGATGATATTTCTCACCACATTTCACAAAACTCAGTTAATCAATTTTTTCTACATAGAAATTGAGGGTCACATTAGGTCATGTTCAACCAGCTCAAGGCACATGGAATCACCTCTTTTCCCTCCTCTTAATCTGTTCTTGCTCATCAGCAGCTGCCTGCAGTGGAGTTACCCTCAGTGTGACAGGCAGTATCTACAACTACCCCAGGTGCCTCAGCTCTATGCAGAGTGCAGCCTTTCAGGGGATACACTTTCCTGTAGCCCACCTGGCTTGTTTCTCCATAAGCACATTAGAGAAAAGGAGAAGGCAGTTCAGCACACATTAACAGAGAACTGGGGGATTTCCACCAGCCAGAGTTCTCTGGTAAGCAAGGCTGGGGTTGAAAGTTGACCTTAAAAATGATGCTCTGTGTTAGCACAGTTGCTATTTTAGATCGAAGGCATCTCTGCTGTTGCAATATCTGCTGTTTCTGGAAACATAGAAATCTTGGCTCCATTTTACTAAGAAAAAGACCAAAAGAGTCTGGATGTAAGTTTTTACCACATAAAACCCAGATTCTCAAAAACTGAAACACAAAGGCAATGAATTCAGTTCTCAATGACTTGCACTGAAACCACTCCTCTAAACAAACTACTTTCTGCACAGCATATTCGCTATACACAGCCCCCTATATATATTTTTATTGACAAGCAGACCACTTCAAGGTAAGTCCAAGTAGGAAAAAAGGACTAAGCTGAATGCAAAAGGCACAGCCCTGTAATTTCAAACCCACTGAAAGAACTGGATCCACTAGATAGTCTCTGCTCCCACACCCAAAAAACTTTGCAAGTTGATGGGGTGGGGAGAGATCAACTTGGGAAGGAGAGGCTCCCATCCTCCTGATTTAAAAAGAAACAATGACTTCAAAGAACATGAGAGACATGAGCCTGAATGAGCAGGAGCCAGCTTCAGAGACACAGCAAGGTAACACCCCAAACACACACATACACACACACACACACACGCCAACAACACGAGCTAGGAGGCATGTTCTGGAGGAACACGTTCTGGAGGAGTGTGCCAGGAGACTCCAGTTTAACCAGGTCCTTGGGAGGTTTCACCTTTACTCCTCCCACCTCTGGCTTTGGCAGAGAGTCCATCTGCTGTACTTGCCCTGTCAAATTCTTGACAAATTGCTGGGTTTCCCCACACTGAGCTTACTCTTCTGCACATGGGACATTAGTCATTGCTTCATTTCCTACCCAGCTTCACCATGAAAATTCCTCTTAGTGATCCAGTGGTAAATAAATTGCTAGGAGAGAAACCATCCCTCTCCAAGAGGTGCTGAACTAAGGTATTATAAAACTGAGGAGCTTGGTGTCACCAGGCAATGTGCCACAGAGCTCCACACCAGCCCAAGGTCTTAAACCACAACCCTTCCCCTGGGAATGCTGGATGCTCTGCACACAGAGACCAATATGAAACCTCAACTGACTTCAACAATTAAGAGGTCATTCCTTGGAAATCAGAGAGGTGGAGAATCTACCGTTATTTTTTCCATTTTTAATCAGGAGCCCAGTCTGCAAACCAGAGTACCCTGAACCCAGAAAACACACCAGCCCTCACCATGCTCTGAGGGAGGATGGACACACATTCTTTGACACCACATTGTTCCATTCTATGGACTCGGTAAATCATGTATATTAATAAGACTTTACCAAAGGCAACCCTACTTACATGCAATCTATTGTACTGCCCTCTCAGAAGCTCATTTCATTTCCCAAACATCCATTAAAAATAGCTTTTATAATAATTTTTAAAAAGTTAATTCAGACAAAAACTATAGCTTTAGTAAATCTTTTAAATTGTTATCTGCTGTCAGACGCAAGAAGATTGGAAAAAAGCAGCACAGGAAGAAAAACCTTGCTCTTAAAAAAATGCTAAATAAAAATCATTTATGCTTTTGTGTGTTCAATTTAATTTTAGCAGATTGCTTTGTGTTCACAGCTTGGTTTCCCCTTTCCATCTACAAGTAACAGGGCTGGCCCAAATCCATAATGAACTGTGCTCTGTCATGCAAGACCCACTCTACACTCGGCGCAAGGCACACAAATACGCACACACACCCTCCACACTGGAGAAAAGACCTCCTCTGCTCCAGCAGGAGCTGCACTGTCCTGCACACACGGGCTCCTTGGGGTACAGACTCCAGCCCACTTTTGCCTATGCAGTGTGACAAGAGCCTTCAGGAGTTATGATAATAATCTACAACAGACTCCTCTGATCTCTACCTCGCTTCTTCCCCTAAGGAATGCACAGAAAGGAGCCTTATACATAACCCACTTCCCTCTTAATTTGACATGATTAACTGAAGAACAGCATGGTTCTGGGGGGTCACAAAGCTTCTCCTCACTTCACAGCTTACACTAGGTCCTAAGAATAGCTTACACTGTTCCAAAGTGTCAGAATACATTCTGGATTGCTGTGCAGAAATAAAACAAGAGTTAACTGCAATATTCACAAATAACTACAAAATACTAGCAAAATTTCAAGTACTGTGGGAAAAATGCATCTAGTGATCCTATTATCCTATTACCCCTAGATTTACTTTGTTTTTCTCATCACTGTGATCAGCAGCTTGCAAGAATGCACAATGCCCAGTCTGCATTATACAGAGAAACACCAACTCTTGCCATGGCCAGGTGAATACCCAAGCTGCTACAAAGCTCGTTTGCTTTTTGTGGTGCTAAAAGTTTGTGCAGTACTAGGGTCTTAGCAGCAAGGTGTTTCCTTCGTACAGAACTGGAGCCTCAGAGAAAGACTGGACCCAAAGGCAAGTGTAAGCCAGGCTGGGAATGGGTGGGATTCTTCCCATGCACTGCTTTGCTGCGTTAACCATCACCTCCATCCCCACCCTTGCGAGACATAAAGGCTCTTCCGTTTACAGCAGACTTCCCTACATCACGATGATGGGTGATGAGGAACACACGGGACCCTGACAACCCCTTACCTAAGCATTCAAGCTCTGCAGAGGAGGAATCCTTTTCTTTTCGAATATCCTAAATCCCTCCGAATACCAAATAGATAACAAAAAAACCTGTCGATGTCATCTAATTGCATCACCCCTCCTCTTTCTCCAGGACTCAAAGGCATGTCTCCAAAGAGCTATTAGCTTTGCAAAGCAAAACAGATGTTTTCTAACACCCAAATCCTGGCCGCCTGCGAGGTGCCGATCGGCTGCAGCACCAAGGAGCGGCAGGAGCGGGGCTGTGTCTGCGCATCTGTGCTGCGGAGGGGAGAGGGATGCGAGACGTGCTCCCAATACCCAAACGCCTCTGCCAGCCCCGCGCTGCCTTTCTCCATCCGAGCCCGCTCGACACACCCAAAGGCAGCGACAAAAAAGAAACCCAAGCCAAAACCCGAGGGGATGCGGCAGGCAAAGCGCATATTTCCCGGATGACGGTAGCCAAGCCGCCGCCGTGCCCAGGTAGCTGCCGCATCCCCGCGATCCTCGAGGAGCCCACCTACCTGCTTCTCGTCTGCGGGGCGGCGCGGCCAGGGCGGGATGCCCGCGGCGGGGACCGGCGGCGGGGAGAGAAAAGGAGACACAGTGAGGCGGGAGGGACGCGCCGGGCCGCGGGGCGGAGCGGCCGCGCGTCCCCGCCGCCTCACCTGGGTTCACCAGCTTGCTCTTGTACCGCATGGCCGTGCTCATGGTGCCTCACCGGAGCGATAGCCGCGCCCGTGCGTGCGAGGGTGGGTGGGGGACTGAGCGAGTGCGAGCGGCGGGGCCGCCCCGCGCCGCCGCCGAGGGGCCGGGGCCGCCCGGGGCCGCCAATCCTGGGAGCTGAGCCCGCCCCGGGCCCGCCCCCGCGGTGACAGCCGGGTCGGGGCTGCCGGAGCCGGGCGGGCGGCGGAACCGCCGGCCGGAGCAACGCAGCGATATTGCCTCTCCACCCTGCCCCGGCGAACACAGCCCCGGGCTGGGCTGATGTGCAGCAATAATCTCCCCGCAGCCACCAGGACCCGGGCAGGCTACACCTCCTACACCTCCGACCTGAAGGTTTAAACACTATAAAAGGCAGTACTCCCTGCTCTTGAACAGAAACACAGCACCGAGAAGGAGGAAAACAGTATTAAAAAAAAAAAAAAAATACAAAACCCAAACACAAATGGAATAGGAAATGTGCTTCCAGATTGAGATTTGGCACCTCAAAATACAGTGGGAAGTCCTGAATCATACTGCAACCATGCTGTGTGAAGTAGGAATGCGCGCTGTTTCCATTACAAAATTTAAAAGAGGTTCTATGAGAAGTTATTTTAGGTAAAAGCTGTCAGTGTAACTCTTTAAGACTAGGCAAGAGAGAATTTAAATGAAAAGCAGCAGTTGCATATGACATGAGAACAACTCACAGAAATAGAGAAGGAAGAACGGGATGTGAAGACTAAGGATACCCAGATCCTTTCCCTGCCTTCCATGGCTGCAGAGAGGGGTCATGTCTTCCCCATTTCAAGGACAGGCAAATTATCAGACCTGAAACTCTTCCAAATACAGGAGAGGATAAGCTTGGCAGGGTGATGGCTGCATAACTGAAGGGCACTGCCCTGCCTGGGAACAAATCTGGCACGATGCCACAATACCAACTTTTCAAATTCTTCTAGTCATCACAGCATTTATCTTGGCATTTCTTCCACCTTCTCATTCAAAACATCCCTCATAACAAAACAAGGAGACACTTCCAAGGCCTGGCAATCCAAGGCACATACATTTTAAAACCGCATTAGCTCACCCTGAGCTCACTTTCAGCCATTGATTCAAAGCATCAGAAAAAAAATGAATCAGGTAATTGTCAGCAAATTTCCTTGTTTTCAAATGCTAGAAAGCCACAGACCATTAGAGACTCTGCACTACAATTAAAGGCACCAACAAGTCAATCAGCCTTTCATGAGTTGTTTTATAGTCTGCCACAGTGTTTTAAAACTAATGAAGACTGAAAGGACTGAAGTCAAATGCTCTTTGATCCTGCTGAACAGTCATTAAAAAAGTTACATGTGGACACTTTGTCCCAGTGCTGGAAAATGTCAGTCTGGAGAAAGCCAGGATGAAATTCAGAGAGAGGGACTTGTCTTCCAAGGCCCTGGCACTGCCAACACCTATGGGAGTTGAAATGCAAAGACAGAAAGCAGGCTCTAGCCAGTGTCCTCTATCCAGAGAGCTCCACAGTACAAAGACTTGGCTTAACAGCTATGTATTACCCCAGTAAGCTGTTAAGTATTTTAACAAAACCAAGTTCAAATGTAACTAAAAACTAACACCAGTCAACATCAAAGAAGTGGCAGAAAGCAAAAAAAACCCAAAAAAAATCTACATCGAAAGGAAAATACTCACATATGGAATCAGCAGCTCTACAAGCCCTTCTTGGACAATTATTAAAATAGATCTCAAATTTTGAGCCAAAATGCTCCATCTGGAATCCACAAACCCAAAGAAAGTACAGACTATCAATTGGTACTCAGTATCCCCAAGTAAAAACCTTTTCACTGAGGCTTCCCACTGTGGCAGTGACCTTAGGTGCCTTGCTTTAAAGAGAGAAAAAACTCCTCTGCTTTTAATAAAATTAAAGACTAGATGTTTTTGATAGTCTGCTTCCCCATTGTCCTAGATGGCTTTGAAAGGCAAAGCTTTCGTGCCACCTTTGCTCAGAGAGCTAATTTAGCTTGTAACTGAGGTCTCCAACTGAAGTCTGGGTTTCTCAGAAGCGGTGTGGCTGTCTTGACTTTCACAAGCACAAACGGACAGCACATAATTAAGGGGGTTGCAAAATAGGATGCAAAATCCTAGAAGAAAAACAACAAAAAAGGTGCAAAAAACAGCAAGCAAATAGTGAGAAAAAGTTTGCCCTTAGATTTCTCACCTTGGCCCTCTGGACAAACATGGTTAAATTCAAGTCTTCATAAAAACGATAGAAAATTCGTGTGAATGCAAATCTGTCACTCCATTTCTTCTTTCAACCTCATTACAGCAACCACTGAAGTAACAATGTAACATCCATTTTATGCAGTTCAACTCCAAGCAAGCCAAATACACATCCCAGTGATGCCAATCATTTGTCAATCCTATCCTGATTAAACACTCATTGCTAGACAGCAAAATTAGGGGTAATCATTACATGAAAGACACCCCAATTTAGTACAGAAGACAGTGTCTCAATCCCATATTTATAAAGTAATTTACACTTGTGCATATATAAAACACACAAGACTACAAAAGCATGCAGAAGAGAGCTATAACCCAGCATTTAAAGGAAACAACATTCATGCACTTATAAAGTAAGGTGTGTGATCAGATTTCCCAAGATATTCAACCACTAAAGACATCAGTAGGTGACTAATGAACTTGGGGAAAAAAGCAGATGTGAACCCTTGCTACCTAACTTAAAAGTAAAACACTTTTAAAGTTGTTTTGATATTAAATCAAAGCAGTTTGTAGGTAGACAAATTTGAGCAAACACCTTCATACCCCAGGGTAAACATCACAATTCCTTTGAATATGCACTGTGCACAACACCATTACAGCATTTCATATGTTAGCTTGAAAAGGCAAAATAAAATAAAACAAGAAAAACCATCTCAAAATAAAAACCAACGTTTTCCACATTCATACAATTTATTACAAAACTTCAATGAAAAGTAGTGCTATGGTAAATATAAAAAATTAGTACATGCCATTGCTCAGCTGACAGATAGAAATGCCTGTGACAAATTTTTGCCATTAATGCTTGAGACTTGAAGCCAAACCTCCAGAGGCATCCACACAAGTTGTTGGTGTGTGGAGTGTTTATGGTGTGTTAAGGCACGACGATTTAGAAAAGCCAGCTTTTTCCAATTACTGGGGAATCATCGGCGTTTCATACATTTTCTCATACATCACACAAATGCAAATCACCAGAGATGAAGCTTCAAAAGCAACAAAAGCACAGAGAGAGTTCTGAAAAACTGGTATGATACATAATAACCTAAAATGGCAGGTGAAAGTTATAATACTGTGCAAACACACATACGTTTACTGTAAACAGGCCACAAAGTCTTAGTATTAACCATGAAACCGTTCAGAACAACCTAGCAGAAAAATGATTAATTCCTTAAACCCACCACAATGACTAGTCCAAACAGTGTACTCTTGGCAGTTTCTGAATAAAAAGGTATAGGAAAGATAATAAAACCACATTGGTAAGTATGAAGACAGTGTTACCAAAAGAATCAAAAAGATACACTATAAGTTGAACATTGAGTATATAAAACAAGCAGTTTTACAATACGATCTTCAGACTTTGTGTTTGTTTTAACGCAGGTCTTGGTCTGTGGCATCCAGCTTTTGCATCTGAACGTTACCACTCAGGCAAAGAAAAGAGAGCACCCATCCACTTAGAGAACCGTATGCTGCTGGGAACAAAAGTGGAAAACAGCATTAGAAAGGACAAACTCTCAGTACTGTCAGAGCCCCTCTGAGCAAAGCAGCATAATCCAGGGAATAGCGAGTTGCAGTTCCTGCAGCACAGGGACCTACATTACAACTAGATCAGCTGAGCAGTTTGGTCCCAAATATTTATTACAATTGTCCAATAAGAGCTTATAAATAAGAACTTATTTTTAGCTACATAGTTTCTTGGCACCCACATCCCCCCCTCAGCCTACAAGAACACAAGGAGAGCGTTACAGCTCATATCAACAGTCCTGCACACAGCACATCGACCTTGGCCTGTTCAAAGCAACATGCTTTGCTCTTTGCCATTCTCACTGTGGGAGTTCTCACTGTTCAATACACAATTCCTTCTCATTTTAAGAAGCCCATCACTTCTAATAACAACTAAAATAAGCAAGCTAGTAATAAGGCTTTAAAGCCAGAGTCCATAAATTGCTAAGCAAATTCAATATTCAATTTCAAAATCAACTTGTGCTGCACTACTACTTCGAATTTTAAAGAGAAACTCAACTTCTGCCACTGCCTCCCGAACACTAATCTATTACAGAAGATACCTCAAGAAGAAATTGTAACTCATGTTTCACTCACAAAAAGAGTGGAATTTCCAATGAAGGCTTGGGTTCTAAGCACAGCTGTGCATTGATGTTAGCAGCATTAGCACCACCATACCCACATTTTTTAAGCTTACAGAACACACTTGGGAAAAGTATGTTTGTTTACTTTTATCATGGATTCATTTCACTGCTCTTTCTTCCTCATCTCCTTGTAAGGCAATATTTTATGATACAATTAGGTTGATACTATTCTTGACAAGTTTGACCTCCAGTTTTACTAGACCAACCTTACAGTCCCTCATGCTCATTTCACCAACGCAGAGAGTTAACAAATACCTCCGTCTGCAATGTGAGTTCATACCACCCTTGAACACAGAGGATATTTCTCCAGTGTGCCATTAAAATAAAACTCTCTTGGTAAGTAGCATAACTAACAAGTACTATATACACCTGCACCCTGATCATGTGGTCACATAGCTCAGAATCCTGAATTCCGAAGATTTTGAACATCTTGTAAAGGGAATTTGTCTCCTCCTCAGCTCTTCCCAGAATACCACTACAATGCAGGGCGACTTGACACCTCTGTTTTCACTTCTGAACTCCAAATGAGAGAAATTTGCTTGATAAGCAGCTACATTTTCTCACTCACCCCAATTGTTTTTCTTCAAACAGCACTAATTTTATGTCATAACTACAGTCCTTTGAGTGTCCCATTGTCAGGAAGAGCTCTGAGAAATGGCATCTTTCCAAAAGGCAGAGGACTAATGGATGACACCAGTGATCTGCTGCAGGTTTTGACTCATTTTGTCACCGCACCGCATTTTAGTTTTCTGCTGTTTCAGTCACCCTCTGCTGACTTCACGCTACAAGTTTGTTGCATTTCCTTTGCTACTCTGTAGCGAGACCTCATACTTCTCCACAGCAAACATCATCAGCCGAGTTCACAGTAAGTTACAAAATTGGCCTTTGAACGGATTACCAGTGCTCATCAGTAAAATGTGTTAATAGGGGTGATAACCACAGAGTCACATCTACATACCAGCATCCAAGCATCAAAACTATCAGAAATGTTCCTCTCTTTCTTTAGGAAAAAGTGGCCCTGATGCATTTTCAGGTTCTCCACGTTACCATACAATTTGGTAAAAATTTAGGGAACAGAAGTCTGTTTCCTAAAGGTAAAAAAAACTTGTACCAGCAGATCAATGCAGGGTTTGCTGAACAAATCCTCAGTCAGAAGAGTTGAGGAGGGCTGGACACTGCCAACACTCTCCTGGTCTAGTTTCTAGCTAGAGAAACATCCACTGGCAATGCTAGACAGTTGTTCCAAATACTACAAATTTGCCCAAGCTTCAAATTCTCTAGGCTTTCAATTTCAGCTGCCAAAAAACTACAACATCATCTCTCCTTCCTCAAATGACATTTTTCATCAGATCAATTCAGCATTTAGCAGCATCATTTTAGAAGGCTGGTTGCTATGACAGTGCTTTGTATTGTTCTGTTAAATGATGTCAATTCATTGGTAGAAAGAAGGAGTTACCTGGTGTCTTTAGCACTATTCTTATCAAGAACCAGAATGGCGTTAATGTGCTCAGAAGGCTTCAAAATACTTGTGGAAATTACAGGCTATACTAAAAGAATTTTCAACATCCTACAGATATTTTAAGTGCAAGATGCTTGGGTTTATTTTTTGTCTGAACATATTTCCTTAAATATAACTACATTTCCAGATGGCTGTATTAGTGTTCCACAGCCTGGCTTCTGTTACTGGTTTGTCCCAGTATGATCCTGAAACTGAGTGAAGACAGACAAACCAGATTTATAACAACAACAAGAGGAAAACAGATTGCAGAGAGATACACTTTGAGAAACAGAGAATGAAAGGGAAGAAACATTCACCAATAGCCACTTTGTCTGGTACAATTATTAGAGCTTTGCATAATAATTGCTCATCTGAGATGGACAAGTTCAGAAACTAGTAAATGTGCTATTGGAGTTACTGCAGGCTTATTTCGAAAGAATTTCATATTTGAGCACCCAAGTAAAACAAAACTTGTTTCAGGTTTTACTACCTTATTCTATCCTTCCATTTTTCTCTTCAATCCTTCATGTGAACTGACAAATTGTTTTACAAGAAAAAAAATTCGAGGAATGTTAGTAAGGTGAGTATATCAAACATCAGAGTAAAAAATTTGTTACTTCTTATTCTAACAATATTCTGGTGTCTAGCTGTGCTCTCACTGCCTGCTCCACCTGCAGTAGTTGCACAGAGAAGCTATTAAATGTTTAGAGGAAAGAGACAAAAGTGTAGGTCAACACACCTTTGTCAGGGCTGCACTCAAAAGATCTTAATCACCACAATCTGTTCTCACAGGCTTTTGACAGAAACTGCAGTTGGAAACAGGAAGGACCAGTGTGCCAAAATCATCTTCCTTTCCTACCTCTAACCCAGTCTCCACCAGCACTCATCTTCATTCCTTTTCTACTTCTCCACAACAAGAAATCTGTCTGCCCTCTTTGGAAACTTCGAATATATTCCCTGCATCTAGTCTTTGCTTTTGTCGCTTCCCTTATTCTTCCCTACTCCAGACTTGAAAGTAAAGGAAACTGCTTGAAGTGAATTCTACCTTTGCTCTTTCCATAAAACCTTTAAAGATGGCCCTATTCAAATGGGTTCAGACAAACCAGATCTTCCAGTCATCCCATCTGTGTAGCACTTTCTGGTAACACAGACTTGTCAGTCTTTTTGGCAAGGATTTGAGTTTAGCACTTTTTAATTGTTATGCAATGCTCCTCCTAGAAAACTCCAAAGCATTCAGCAATCTCTTCCCCACTCCAAAATACAACTGAAATCATAAGTGGGTATTTCAAATATTTGGATATTACCACATTTCATTACCCTACTGTTTATTCTTCAGCTCTTACCTATGAAGGTCTTCATACCACACCACACCCTACTTTTCCCAAAATCCTGAAAACATCTGTATAGATGTGCTTTATATAGGGGAAAATATTTTAAGGGACTTCTGAAGAAAACACAAAAATTAGGTATGTATCCAGAACAAAAAGAGTTCAAATAATAATTTTTACATAAACTCTCTGTTTATAAAGTCACATATTTTTCTCAGCACTAAGTAAGGGTTCAAAGAGCAATGGGAGGAGAGACTGTACTTTCAGTAGCACAGGTCATCCTTTAAAGTTCTTGTAAAACTAGAACCTGAGAGATGTTCAAGATAAACTGTGATTGAACAAAAAGATTACTACCAACTACATTTAAATTTGTTGGCAGTTTGGTTCTGTTAACCACTGGGTTAAGTACAAGTTTTCTGGTTTCTCTAGAAATAGTGATTTCAATAAAATATGGCAAATAAATCTGATGGGAATGGTGGAGGTTGAACTCATCATATCACACTCAGCACTTCAGCCCAATTAGCTTGACCTCAAGATTTAGTTCAAATAACAACAAGATCATGGGAACACTCAGTTAAATCTGCAAAGTCTCCTGCTTAACCTATAGAGTGGTCCAAGCTCATCCAGATTAGCAGTGTGAGGTATCTACAGAACATTTCCCTTGGACAGACACAAGCCTGCTCAGAACTCTGTTTACTTAGGTAGCCATGGCTGCAAATTCAGCCTGGGACAAACCATGCTCCAGTTCCATTTTATAAAGACCATATCCAGTATTGCCAGAAGCTGTGAAACACAGGGGATCTGGGGCCATTTCTGGCTAATCATTAGTGGGAATACTACATCCCATCAGCCCTCAGATACTGATTTCACAGCAAAGCCAGCATCTAGGAACTGAGGAAGGAACTCTGAATGTATTTTATCCCTTGCCATCCTCTGCTCTGCCAACAGCAACTGTGGACAAGGGTAGATTTATGGTGTTTTTCTCTTATTGAGTATCAGTTTGAAGGTGTCATGTGACTAAACATGATTTCTAACTCCTACAAAGAGCTGAGCTTCTTAGCAAAAAACAGTAACAATCATTTACACCAAAAAAACTTCCCTACACCAAATAAACATTTCCACCAGTGGTAAGAACTTGGCCACATGACAACAAAGTCACAGTGAAAACTTAGAACCTTCAATTCAGACTATAGTATTTAACAATATTGAACAGGCTGCAAAATGACCAGCTCCTGGCTGGGGAATGAGAGCTTTCTGTCAGACACTGCTATCACATACACAGTGTGGTCAGCCACAAAATTATCCTCAGTGTTTGGATTTCCAACTCTGGGAGAACATTTTAGCATGGAAGTTGGAAGACATGATGTAAAGACTCCTCTATCTGCAACAGTTGAAACTGTGACAGTAAAAAACCTGAGACTGAATTAGTTATTTCCTCTAAAGTACTTCATTCAAAGATAACTGTGCACATACCAGTAAAACCATTAACTTCTGCTTAAGTGAGAATCCAGTGAATAAGTTTATTTCTTAATTATTTTTTCTTCTTTTTATGTAAACAGGAAGACTGAAAGTTCAAATAAAGGCAACAAAAAAATCTCCTTATTTTAGGCTTGGAATGTTGGCAGCTGACACAAGGTCATAAGGGATAATATAATCCATTTTATTCAAGCTTTACATTCCACAAGACCAGCAATCACAACTAGAGTATTAAACTGAAGTATTAAGCAACAAGACTCCTCATATCCTTCCATTTCTTGTTCTTGCACTTAAAAGAAAGATTCTACCAGAAGAAAGAATGAGTATGTGGAATTTTTTTCTTCACTCACTCTGATCTGCCCTAATACATCACACACATCATCAAGGGAGTCTGTATTCAGTACACCTGACCAAAGTTCTGTATGGCTCTTTAACAAAACGGTTAAAAACTCAGCAGCCTACATACCCTAAAGCATTCTAACTTTTGCTTATATATCAAATTAACTTTCTGAACAGCTGAACAGAAGCAAAGCCTGATGATCCAAAAGTAAGGCACTGAAGAGAAGGATTTACAGATCTTAAAAACAGCTGGAAGGTAACACTGGCACATATCTTTTCTAGTCTACTCATGACATCACTTTTTTTCCTGTTAAGTACAGTAAGTGCAAGCCCAAAGTGCAAATTAAAAATAATAATTGCCAAAATCTATGTAAGAGGTGAAAACAAGTCAGAAAAGCAATACCTGATTCATGTTAAGCACCTTAGTCATCACCAGGCTTCATCCTCATCTGGGCTTGCATCTTGGCAATCATCTCCTGCATGCGGCGCAGCTGGAACAGAAAGACACCCACGTGTTTACAACAATTTCATGAAAAACCCAAAAACCTTAGAACTTTTTTCTATGGTAGAACACAGATCCTATTTTCCTCTTCACAAACTGGAAATGTTCAGTAATTCACATAACTGAATACTTTAGTTTTCTCCATCTCATATTCTTCAGTTCAGTACATTTAACTTTCACAAAAGATTTGTAAGAATACTTATAATAAAAATTAAACAACAGAATCCAAATATTTTGAAGCCAACTATGATTGCAGACCTGTGAATCAACATTTAAATAAGGAAATGTCCTTCAAGTGTGCACAGAGCTACACCTAAAGTGAGCTCACCTAGAGTGAGCTGAAGCAGCTTTGTTCTGATACAGGTGCTTAAAGCATAAGATCATGTAGGAACATTCATCTTGTGACTATCAGAGAACTCTGCAAATTTTTAGCAGCAGTAACACCCAAACATGAAAACAAGACTTAAAAACTATTTCAAATGAGAAATAGAAAGATGTTTATAAAATCTGGAAAGCCAGACTAAACATATTAAACACCAATGTTTTTTACATCTAAACAATTACTTTCCTGGAAATAACTGTTTTCTTAAGGCATTTTCTTGTAACACTTAAAAGTTGGTTTCCATCTCATAAAAGGCAACTTAAATACAATGCTTTGTTGCTGGTTGTTTTTTCCAAAAAAATAATATTAATCCAAACAAATGTTCCTAAGACAAAAGAAAGAACACTAATACGGATTTCCAAAGTATATATGCAAATACCTCTAATTTGCTTTACAAATGACTGGGTACTTCCTTCCAAATGCAGGTGGGGAAGCTCCACATACAGAACTACAAGAGCCCCGTTTTACAAAGTGGGAAGGAAACAGGCTGCTATTTCCATGAACATTGTATAACCTATGAATCCACCTCAAACCAGAGACCATGTAAAAACCTGAGGCTTGCATAGCAAGTTCTCTTTCTTTTTAATTATGTAGAGAACTGCTTTCATTTATTTTCAGGGGGAAACTAACTGAAAAAGCACTCTGTCTAAACAATTATATTCTGTTTTCATCCAGTCAACCACATTAACTACTGTGATACTCATTACTCCACCAGGTTCAATACACAAGAAACTGAGACAAATGCTTGAATACATACATGTGGTGTTGAGCTGTTGTTTTGTTTTGTTTAAAAAAACCCAACAAACTGAAAGAAACATCACAGAACAAGAAAAACTAACTGTAGGTGCCTACATCACTTTTTCTTGCCTGCTCTCAGATACATATTTAGGAAAGAGAAGAAATGGAAGATTAACTAAAGAGTAAAAAAGATTGCAGCACAACCAGCAGTACCAGAGCTTGCCTAAAACTTGCTGGCTTATGTACTTATCCTCCTGCTGCAGCAGTGTAGGGTGAAGGAGAGGCTAGTTCAGGTTCCTATGACTGCTGCAGAGATGCTTTCTGACAAGGAGATTCGAACAGCATGAAATACACCTAAGTCTGTGAGGATTATTATAAACCCATCTACATCTTTCTGCTAAGTACTTAAAACAAAAAGCTTCTGATCAAGAAGTTCACATAATGTTCCAGGAAGGAGGAAAAAAAAAAAAAGCAGAAAGTTCCCAAAATGAGTGCTGCACTGATTCATGATACAAGAAAAAATAAAAGCTTCAAAGATCAACTTGCAAAAATGTAAGACACCTGGTCTTTTGAACTCCCTCTGCAGATTTACCATCAGAATAAAACTAGCTTTTTGGAAGCTCTCCTACTTGAGCTTTCCCAAGAGTATTCCAAGCTGAGCCATGAAACATTTCCAAAATAGAAACCATTCAGGAATCACATGGGGAAATACTGCTGCACACATATAACGGTGATTGCTCAAATGCAGAATTCTGCTCATAGCCAACATCATATTTTAAAGACTTAAATACAGCAGTGAGAATTGCATTTTCTTAACTTTATCTGATAAAAATATGCCCATAGCACAAAATAAATCAGATGCTGCATATGACACAAATGTAAGGTAGCATAAAAGCCCCAGGAAACCTACTCTGCTCTAACATTAAGATTATAGAAGATTTTCCTTTTCCATCCTCGTGTGGTGTTTTTGAGACCGACTGGTAAAGTCTCAGTCTTTTCCATTAGGGAAGGAACGGCAAGTTTCTGAAGCTATTTTAGAGTAATTCAGCAGAAAAACTTTCAGGCACAAGGCCTGTGAAAAAAAACTAGGCATATTGTAAAATTTAAAAAAGGGAATCAAGCTGTATTGTGCTCAAGTGGTAACCATGCCAGTCTCTTCAACAATTCTTTGAGTACAGGACAGGACACAAGAGCTGTTCTTCCACACTACACTACAAACCAAAACCAGCTCATGTTCACCTTACTGGACCTACTGAATAGACAGAAAAAAACCTCTGCTTTTAATAAAGGAGAATGTAAAAGAATCACACCAAAGACTGAAACTGATGTCATGTCAACATCTGTGTTCCCTTTGCTGTTGGGGACTGCAAGCATCAAGAGCAGAAAATTACTTTGATCTTGCTCAGCAGTGAGTCCTCTCACTTACAGGAACAGCATTGATATATTTGTGTTCATCCCCTAAAGAACAGATGCTACAACATGACAATGTAGGGGCAATGCACATCATGAAAAGGAAGCTGGGAAACAATGTTTGGAAATCTGTTAAAACAAATAATTCCTGTGAATTCTCAGATAACAAAAGGCAAAAGAATAAACGTAACCTTGGTATAAATGCCCCTTAGTTTACTAACGTCAGGTCTACAATTTAATTCAAACGATCATGTAACTTCTGCAGCAAACCAGAAAGGAAACAAACATTTAAAATGAGAGCTAAGGTTACAGAGTTAAAAGTGAACCATATACCTCATTAATAGCTTCCACACCCTTAACAGAAACCACAGATACACAGCTCCATTGCACCTCCAGATTTTCACCACAATACCAACAAAGACTACTGCACTTTAAACAACATGAATGGCTTCTCTGTGACCAACATGCAGGTATCACAGGAGAGATATTAAGAAACACACAGTATTTACTTCCCACTGATATGCTTCCCCTCTACCAAGTCTGATTATTGTTACCCATGCTTTTATATAAGAAAGGCATAAGTGAAGAGGCTGCAAGAATAGGGCAAGATGGAAAACTGGCCAGTGAATTTTTCTAGTGAATGTTAGCGTAAGAGTTCTTTTGATTAAAATACTTCCAATACCAAAGAACACAAATAATTTTGTCAACTGAAGACAAGAAAAATACTCCTAATAAACTGGAAATGGAGCTACCATTGAGATAAATGTCTACCACGGGACATGTTGACAAAGAGCAGAAGTCAGTCTGGCCACAGCCATTGCAGTACATGAGCAGCATGCACTGTTCCTTCAAAAAACAGCTAAAATCAACCAAACAAAAGCAATAATTTAAAAAAAAAAAATTCATTATAAATCCTCAGGGATTCCCATTGCTAATTGGGGTTTTCATCTTAGGAAGTTCTCCAGGACTAACTTACTCACAGAGTAAGGCTGAAGCATTCTGCCCCCTGCACTGGGCAGTAACATCCCACAAAAAAATTAAACTTCAGGCCTGTTTTTATTTCCCTCAGCTCTGCAGGTCTTCATCAGCAGTCATGCTGTCTCTTCCTATAAAAGTCTGCCCCTTATTTTTCAAGACAATGCTTTCCCAAACCTCAGCAGCAGCAGTTGCACACAAGGCCACTACTGCCCCCAGCCTGGCAGCCCCACTGCTGGTCCCCCTCCTGACTCCCACACAAACCCAGGGCTCTTAATCTCATCTGCCAAAGGGTTGCACATGTTCAGAATGTGAAAGGATAGAGAGAAAACAAGTTCAACATTGTGTTCTTTCCACTATATACAGCCCACTGCTGATCAGCTCCACTGAAAACAGAAGTGTGGAAGATTTGCCCAAAGTCTCAGGGTAGAAAAACCCATTAGAGAAACGAAATAAACTCTCTATTTTCATGGAATCACAGCCATAACATTTTTCTGAAAGTACTACCTCTCAAAACCTAGAAAGGCTTTCATTAACAAGACATCTTCAGAGTAGGAAAAATACTCTACAAACTTAAAAACTACAAACTTAAAGTTTGTGCCCACTTACACTACAACATCAAAATAATCTGTACTGCATAACATTTACAGTAAGGAACAAGAAAATCTTTATGTCTATTTTCATTTTCCAGCTCTAAAAAACAGGTCACCACTTGCAAATGAGCAAAAGCACAACCAGACTAAGCAATAAATCCAAAATGACAGATTAGCAATTCCAAATTGGCTGAACTGGGGACCACATCCTTTGGCATAATAAAAGACCATTTAGCAAAAGTGATGCCTTGATAAAGATGATCCTGGCACTAGCTCAAGCATTCATTCCTTCCAAGGTTATATAAACCTCACAAAACTGTACATAGAACATCAAGCACCGTTACTGATGGGAATGCAGAACAGGAGGGGAAATGGATATTTGTTTTCTCTGTGAAGGCCATGGAATGCAAGCCCATTTCCTCTGTGCCTCTGTCCTCCACAGATTTTTCCCAGTTTGAACCTTAGGGATGATTTGGATATGAAGGGACTTCATACCAGCTTATCTACAGAAGATTCAGCAAAGCCTCTTGATCTCTTTGGAACAATAGCATGCAGAAGTTAAAAATGTATTTGTTTTTTCAAGTTCTTTCAATTTTTTTCAACTTCAGCAGCAATTATTCAGAGATGATTAGCCCCAGAGGAAACTTTCAAAGACTGTCCCCTGAGAAATTCAAAATTTCATCCCTTTAGCCATGTTATATAAAACACACTATTTTGACCACTCTGTGTCCAGGCATAAATAGAATATATTTTTATGTAAATAAATAAATAAATAAATAAATAGTGTCTGTCATATCAACAATTTCCAGGGAAAATATTTATAGGAGACCTTTTTCAGATGTAAGTCTGAAAACAAATAGTTCTACAAGGACACCCAAGATTCTACTTTACTACTAGGCATGTACAACTTAGATAGTTCAAATAACAGGAGAAACAGTTATGACTTAAATTCTTTAAGTCTACTTGCCTGCTTGGAATCATTAAGGAAAAATAGAAAAAACAAAAAACATTTTCAAAAAATGCTCTTAACTTTTTCAAAGCATTCAGTACTGCTGGCTATCATCTGATGGGCTCCTGCTGCTTTGCTCATGCCCCAGTAAATGGGAGGCAGTTAGTTTGTGTACAGAACATTTGCAGAAGTTCTACTCTTGTACATGCACAACCATCAAGTCTGCTTATGCTGCTGAAATGCAGTTATACAGTGATAAATATGCAGCTCACTCAATCTCCATTACATATTATTAACTACTAATTATGGTGATAATCAGCTGCTTCTGCATTTCCTTTTAGAAAAAATTTTTGCTATTTATATCAACATCCCAGGCTTAGCCAATAGCTAACCAGGGTTAGCTATTTTTAAGTATGGATGCTATAATGGAAAAAGGAAATGCATAGACCAAAGTAAATTTCACAAATTTCCATGTATGGGAGTCAATTTTCCACCTCAGAAACACACAAAAGTGCTTGTAGTTTTTCATTTTTTATTCCAAGTCACTGCACATGTGTAATGACCTTTCCAATCAAGCTTTCCTGCAGTTATGGATGGGGATCCAAGCAGAATTGGATAAAGGAAGGATAAAGACAAAAATACCCCACTATCTTCAAGTTTTCAAGCTGCAAGTAGTATAAGCACTGGCAGCATACTGTTGGAATTTAAATATCAGGCTAAAAATTCCTGAGTCTTTACAACTTCAACATAAAAATACTAAGTGAAAAGGCCTAGCAATAACTTGGAACGAGAGTGAGAAATCAGAGTTTGAAAACACCAAATCTATAAACTGATAGGCGTAACAAAAATACTGTGATTTAAGTCAAGGTTAAGATGAAAATGTATTAATTATATTATGGGATTTTTAGGACTCAAGAGCCTACTTCTACTCCATAGGCACAAGACATAGGAATAAATTTACTGGCAATGTGCTTGCAGTAAGCACATGAACATCTGAAATGACATGAGGCTGTCAATCTATCCCACCACAGCACACAGCATGTGTAGCTGACAAACATAAATTGACTTCAATACTTAAGACAGCAAATATCCTTATGGAAAATTAGCACCCAAACAGGAAGTGATAAACATTCTGCCTACAACCAAGAGTGCACACACTACCTCCCATCAACAATGCAAGTGACTATAAACAAAACACTAAGGGCAACTTGTATGGTCAGGTTAGGTCTGTCATTTTGCACAACTCCAATCCTGCCTGCCACAGGCAGTAGCTGATGCAGAAAACTGAAATTGGATCATAGCATGTTATATTAAAGAACAAATTTTATGAAGTTTATCTTACCTCAGCCTCTTTCTGTTGAAGGATTCTATCTTTGTCTACCACTTCCTCTTCAACAGGCCTATTGAAGAAAAGAATGCATTGGCAGCATAAAATACAGAAGTAAAAACCTCCAAGAACAGATTCAAGACTCATATTTCAATTAATATAACATCAAAGTCTACATTCTTCCATACTGGGGAAATTAGAACATTTTTAAAATCATGCTTTCCTTTTGTAAAAGGCCACCTTTACCTGACAGACTCCTGCTTATTCACTCTCCATTTCTTAAAATTTTATTTCTTTACTGCTATATGGATTTTTCTTTTTGCAATTTACTTTAGTGAAGAGATTTCCTCCATTATCTATCCATGGTACAGAAATCAACCACTAAAAAGCTATTTCCTTTCTTCTTTAACATCAAAATCGTTTGCTGAATACTTGAAGACCAAGTGGAATGTGGACAAGAGTAAGTTGCTATCCAAAAAGATGCAGCAAAGGTAGATGTGTATTTTTTGCATTAAGTTTCCAAGGGCAACCTTAGCAAAAATTAAAAAAGAGATAATAAACTCCATTAAAAACACGAATTAGCAGAAAAGATTGGTCTAAACTTCTCTCTTTAGCTACACATGAAGGAGCAAGAGAAGCAATACCTTTCTAAGCAGATAGACTGGGGCCTATTTAAATTTGCTCACTGGAGTTCATTGTCTTCAAGCAGACATCATTACATAAAACCTATATTGCTTGCAGGCACCTTCTTCCTGCATTCCAATTACAAGCATAGAGAAAAGGGGATTTTAGCTGTTTATAAGCACAGCACTTTGCTACACATTATTCCTCTTCAGGAAGAGCGTTTCACATGAATTTCAGAATTCCACAGATTGAAATCTCATCAGAAATAATTGTTTACAGGTGGGATTAGTTAGGAGAAAGAGCAAGCCCCCTGTCAGTGGGCAATGAGGAGCAGCAGAGCCCAGGGATAGCACTTGGACACTCACTTGCCAGTGCGCTTTAGCCTCTCAGAACGGAAGTTCTCGTAGTGCAAGTCTTGGGTCACCTCCTGCAGGTCCTGCATGTGCGTCCTAGAACATGCAAACACTATTGAACACTCTGTCATTCTCAGCAAAGCAAAGAAAAGCACCCTTTTATCTTCTGTTTCTGTTGTATCTAATGGACGTATTTACCAGAAAAGTAAATCCTTACAGACCAAGCCAGCCAGAACTCTGCTTTCAAGTTCATTGATCTTTAATTCATTCCTAAGCGCCCCACCAATATTATTCAAAGACCCAAAATATGCTGTCCTCCCCTTGGTCATTAATTATTTCAGATGAGTTGTTTATACAAGTTTTTAGTGTTAAAAACCATACAAAGACAGTTATTCAGTAAGATACTTTTGGAATTAAAGTATCTTATTACTCTTAAGTGCTGTCACATATCATTTGTAACTGAGAACTAGGTGGAGCTGCTTGGCTTCACAACAGCTGACATTGCTTAACAATTTCCAATTGTCAAGAGAAAAAAGAAAAACCTGCTTGCTCCCAATGCCCAGCAGAGGGCAATCCCTGCCCAGTGCAGACTGACTTTGGAATGACACAACGGAATTCATTTCCAACAATAGCAAAACATCATTTAAAAAAACCCAAGCAAAACACTTAAAACCATTTACGCAGGCAGAATATCCGTATCAGCTAAAATCATAAAGGGGTGGTGTATCGTATTTAACAAAGGATTTCCCATACTGCCAAAAAAATTGCACTTTGCTTTTGGAATATTCTTCACTTTGAAGAGTATTTTAAGAGCCTCTCTGCCCCACCAACTGCACTATAACAAACCTTCTGTTGGTATGTACAGCCATCAGATCAGTTCACATAAGGCATAAAACCATCACATATATCCAGCAACATAAAATATAGAAATTATTTTCTGAATTCAGAGATCAGAGGGTACACGAGGAAAACAAGCTGCAAGGGACTAAAATGTAACTCTACACTGCCATCAGGGCTAGTTTTAAATGAAGGAATTAACGTTGCTATAGGTTTTTAGTCACCACGGGAGATGGGATCATTTTACCATTACTCACACCAGCATTGTGCGCAGCTTGAGGAAATCATTGTGCTCTGGATTTTCAACTTCAACTACTCCCCAGGGATACAGGCGGCCTCTGATTTTTTTCCCCTTCACCTCAATAAGCTGATTGGATCCAATAACAGCAAAGGGAATGCTAGCCTAATTGAGACAAAAAAAAAACAAGTTACTGTTTTGATTTTTGGCTGGTTAGTTTTTGTATTTTGCTTTGTCTTTCTTTCAAAGAAAGCACAAAAATTCAAGTAACAGGCAAGAGAGTGGGAAAAGAAATGTTGACAAACACTCTCTACTAAAACTCTCTCACATCAGAAAATCAACAAATCCCATTCTAGGCAATGCAACCTCTCCTTATAAGCACCTGTAGCTTTGTTAGGATCAATTCATTTTACAAAGGCCCAGAAGGAAATTACGCTTCACTTTAGGAACACTTGACTGTTATTCAAGTACAGTTTGGGTATAATGTGTCATCTGACATAACATCATGCATGGAGAACAGCCAACAGAAGCATACTTCAGATGCAGAGTGAAGTAGCTAGAGTTTCAGACACATTCTTCAAACACCTTTGAAAGCACAAAGAGGAAATTACTTCAGTAAAAACCTTCATTATCTGCTTTAACACGAGGCAAGTTGTTAATTAGTACAGCAACCATAACACACAATCTCTCTCCTTGCTCACCCGTTAAAACGTTTGAGTCAGAAAACAGACTGCAAATAATAGTTCATGGTGAACAGTAGTTTACACTTAAGAGAAAGTCATGACATACTACACTTGGAATTCTGATGAAACAGGGACTGGAATAAAAGGGATAATAATTCAGAGTCAACAGACAAAGGAAACTGAAAATTTTGACACATTGTAAAAGGAATAAACTACCTTTAGATATGTTTTAGATTGAAGAATTACAGCAGCAAAATTATAAACTAGGAGTGAAACTTGCCTTTAAAACTCTAGTTTGTTCTTTAAACTCCTCATCTTCATCGGAATCCGCATCAGGGAGCTGATAAATCCTAATGCCGTGTTCAGAAATCTCATCCAGAACCTGAAAGTTTGCAAAAAGAATAATACTCTTATTTCATTGAAGAGGTATTCAGTTAAAAATATATGAAATTGATTTACTAGCCTGTCACAAATATTCACATGACTTAGTGTCCAAACTGCAAAATACCACAGACTTGAAGACTTTTTTAAAGGCACAAAAGACAAACACATTTTTGCAAAACATAGCAAGTAAATAATTTAAAAATGCCAGAAGATTTACAAGGCAAATACAGAAAAAAGTGAGGCTAATATGAAAAAAGAGTAAAAGTAACATGAAGGAATTCATTAATAACAGAATCAAAACCATTCACCCCAGGTCAAAGTACATTTTTGTGCATTTGATATGTTCAAAAATGTAGAAGAGAGTGCCTATTGCCTCTTGAATCAAAAAAGATAAAAGCTTATTATACACTTACACTGGAGAAAGTAATTAAAAATCCACTAAGAAAAAGACCCTATTCTTAAACAATTTTTCTTGTCATTAATCTCTGAGGTTAACATAAAAAATACAGTATCTGCATTCCTGGGCACATTCTTTTCCTAATGAAATCACTGCAGGGGTGAGCAGCCAGCATAACTCCAGGCCTTTAGCAGTTTCAAAAGGTGGCACAAGTCAATTCCTGTTTCAAAACCAAATAAAATGTTTCTGCTGCCACACTACTGAATATACTTAAGTAAGCTCTTGTCACTGCATCAAACGCACTGACAAGAGTTACTTTCAGGAAAGGAAGTGTGGTGGTATAAGGAGAGCATGAAGAATGCTGAGATTCCACAATGACTCTCTCCAAAAGGATCTTGGATGTTTCAGCAGAAAAGGTGAACTGTACAAACCACCTAGAGCAGCAGCTGTAACCCTGCAAACAGCACCTGAACTAAGCAGCTGCCCTGCTGAATGAACTCTCAGCATAAACAAAGTTTGGGCAAATTCAAGGAGAGTTTGAAAGGGATGGTAAAAATATTCAGAAGAGCCTATGTAAGGACTTGTGATGCCATTACTACAAATACAACGGGTGATTAACTTAGTAGCATGAAAACAAGCAGACTTCAAATAGAAAGGTCTTAATGAGCCTTCTCTGAGCATTGTTGGGTTCCTCCACTCTGTGCTGATGGCAACCAACAGCTACAGTACAAATGCAAATTGTCCAACCAGAACTTGGTTATTAAACAGGTGTTTGAAAGAAAACAATTCTCCAGACCATTAGCAGAGGAAAGACCATGTGTGAGCCACAGCTGTTCCCTGATGTTTTCCTGCCAGGTACATAAACATCCCCCGCACTCACACACACGCACACTGAGTGAAGCACTACGAGCCCCCACCTACACAAAGAGCAATATTTTATAGAGAGAAAAGACATTTGGGAGTAAGCATTGCCAATAAGCAATTAAGACATTCACACGATGACATTTAAATCAATGGATGTTGTTACTGTTTTGCAAAATGAAAGAGACCTGAACTGTCACCAAATGACAATAGAAGATGCACTTCAGGGATGGGTGGGGCAGCACTGCAGTTGGATGCCTTTAAGTAGTTGCATAAAACAAGAAAGCACATTTAACCTGGCTGAGATCTTTGAGATAAAATGCAAGTGGAACAATAACGGGAAAGCCAACAGCAAGGGGTGCTAGAATAATATATTACAGCTGTTAAACCTAGTGCTTTCCTGAAAGGAAAAAGAATTGCAATAAAAACAAACGGTATTTTATGCTCCTAACAATGAAACAGCATCTTGCTTCTTCAAATCTGAATTTTATTGGCCTCAGAGGGTTCTGTGTTCCTAAAGATTAGCCTTCCCATGGGAAATTTTAAAAAAAAGTCAAAATATTAGTTTCCCTCTCATGAAGTCATTCTTTTGAGCATGTTTCCTTAGCAGCCTTGCATGGCACAGCTTGTGAAACTGTCGTGCATTTCTTCCCACTCAAGAGTTTTAAAAAATAACTTTGAATTCCAGAAAGCCCAAACAGGAATTACTCCAAGCTGGGTTTCCTTTGCAAGCACCACAAGCTAATCTTTCTGCTTAGTCCATAGCAGCAAAACAAAAACATTTTACTTCAGATTGATGGCCAAATGGCAGAAACATCTAAAAAAAGTAAGACTTCAAGCTGCGTCAGCAATGCAGGACTTTGATTCCTATTCTTGATTAGAGACTCTGTTGGCCAAGATGCTTTGAGTTAGAACAATATACAGTAGCTTTGATTTTCAAAGCTTTGGAATCACATTATACATTAGACTTAATATAAACTCAGTTTGCAGAGTGACCTTTGCCAGCAGTATAAAAATAATGAAAGCTTGTTTACCTGCTCCCTAACCACTCCCTCAGACTACAGATGCCCTTCATCTCGTTGTACTTAGCCAGTGCATAAATGTGGTGCCCATATGTCTAAGTCCAGATTGCTTTAAAGATTAGCTAGTTAAAAGTTAGTTAAATTCCCAGTGAATTCTATTTTAATATTTTTAAAAAGTTTAAGTATATAAATATATTTATATATACTATAAAGCTTTACCTTTAAAGTTAGTTTGGTGGATGACTATTGAACTATGAACTACATATTTAAAGTATAAAGTTTAATTTTCTAGTTTAAATAAAATCTAGTGTTCCACTTAAATGCCTCCTTCAAATCTTTCAACATCATTCTGCTCCCAAATGCTGAACCAAAAAGTAAGCAACTATGAACACTGACCCTGAAATACACTGCTGAAAGGGTGTATACAGGGGGTTTTACAAAAAGTAGCCGCCCCACAAATAATGCGAGATAAAAATCTTTCACAAAATCAGTACAGTAACAGAAAAGGAAAAGCAATAAAACCTGCAAAATCAGCCACAATTTGTTTTATGATTTCCCTATGAGTTCTTTCAATTTGAAGGCAGTGCACCTGTCATTACCTTACAGTATTTATGGAGGAACAAAATTAAAGCTCAAGACCCTGGACAGAATTTCTCCCAGCAAGATCTAGAGGTCCTTCTTGTCTCTATTAATGTATTTTTTAAAATTTCCTTCCTCCTTTCACCTGGTTCACTATAAAGCTGCTAATTTCTGTACAAGTATCATCTCCCCTCTTTAGTGGATGCTTGCCTGCATTGCAGACAAGGTTCACATAGCCTCAACTGTCCCCACTTTTGACTGTCTCAGCTAGGAAGGATCCATTCCATTACTTGGCCAAGTTTTCTTATATCACTGAGCTTTATAAAACACAGCAGCAATGCCAGGAGTACCTCACCTTGTCAAAATGTAGTTCTTTACATGCCCACACAAACCATGGTCACACCTGCCACTGTGGCACTGGTTCACTGAAAAAACTCCAAACAAATCCTCTGAATTTAGGTGGAGTTCAGCCAAAGTGCTGCTTGCAAGCATGATTTTATCTACACTATTTTCCCAGTTAAATAAAAATGTAGTCCCTCTTCAAGAAAATAGAAAAATACTCCCAACACAAACACCGTTGGAATAAAAATCTAATAATTATTCCAAAGGCCTACAGGAAGTCACAGAGTCACAATCAAGGTAACTATTATGCCCTGTATGAAAATGTAATATAAAAGATATCTTACCATGAAAAGGTTACTCTGGTGTAAAATACAGACTGCAATTTAGAACTACTTATTATCGCTACACTACCAAGGGGTAAGTAATTACATTTGTAAAAATTCATAGGCTTTGTAGGGTTCAAACCTGTTAGACTTTACAAATTATTGTACTGGTTTTGAGTCAATCGACCTGGCAAAACTTGTGATCTCAATTTTACTAGGCCACCTCTAAGCATACATAATATAATCACACCACCTATCCATTCCTTTAACAAGGTGCATGAAGTCATTCTCAATCAGGGACTAAATCAGAATAGATTAAATATTTACATTCATTGCTCAGATAATTGATAAAATGGAAATTTGATTTAAGGTAAAAGACTTGTACAACCACAAATATTGACATTATACCATTTAATTCACTACAAATGTCATATCTGGCAAAAGCTGGTCTGTCTTAGAAAGGTTTGTCAAAAAACAAAATTTCAAGACGCCAAGTAAACCTTGCAAAGCAAAAAATTATTTTAGTGCCATTGTCTGGAAAGACAGACAGTCTCCACTGCAACCCTGAGTATGTCCTGGTGTTTCAGATGAACAGATGAGTCAGCAGGAAAAATGTTCACATCACAAAACACATTTTCCCATAACAACAGAGCCACAAAAGCATCCTGCTCATATATTAACACAACCGTCCCGTCTCTGTATTTTAGTTTGTACCATGGGTGCATTATTTAAAGTTTCTAAACACATTTTGGTACAAACCATGCAGCAGAGTACACAACCCAAGTACCTTCTGGATGAAAGTGAAGATGTGCCCTCAGAATATACCTGATGTACTCCCAGCAGTATGGGACACTCAGGCCACTGCTCTCTGACAGGCAATCTGAAACATCTCCACTTCTCCTTCCAGGATTGTCTGAACCTTTGTTACAAACTGTGTTGCTTAAAACCTGCCTTACTGCATTGCCTTGCTATGATACATGAAGCTAAGAACAGCCACATCCTTAGCAAGTGTAACTGGCAAAGCACATCAGACTTCAGCGAAGATTTCCCACCTCACACTTCCTGAAGATTAGATCCTTGACCAATATCATTCACCCCTCTTCAGTTTGAAATTACTTTATATTTGGCTTTAATATTGTATGGGTTGCTCTGTTCTCATGATCAAGTGTTAGACCTACTCTTCTCTTCAGCCTCTCCCTCTCCTTCAGCGTCAGGGTGTCAGCCTTGGCAATCACAGGGACAATGTTGACTTTTCCATGAAGAGCCTTCATGAATTCTACATCTAACGGCTTCAGTCTGCCAACAAGCAGGGAAAAAAAAAAGATTTAAAATAGGCACATAGTCTTGTGTAGCTTGTTTTGTAATTGACCAAATGTATTAAAAATTATTTATTTCAAGTGTCCGCATAAACAGTATTTCCATAATAAATTAAGCCATTAAGTTTAACACCCTTGTTTATCAACTTGGCTGTGCAAAGTTTAAGTTGTAATTAACATTGTCACTATATAATGAAGTGGATATTAAAAGCATTTATGTTTCTGTTTGATAAACAATGCAGTACTGACTGCCTTGAAACAATATTAAATGCAAAAGGGACAAAGTAAAAATCTCCAAAGACTGCTTTAATTGCACTGGCTAACTGACAGGTTGATAACTCAATTAACATTACTGTTAAATTACCAGTTCAAGTAATGAACATACTTGAGAACTGCTATGAAGGTACAACACCCTAAAATACAAAAGCTCGAGCTTTTTCTCACCCATGGCCAAAAGGAGAGATGAAGTAGAAGCAGCAGTGGACTCTGTTGTCTATGATGTGGCGCCTGTTCAGACCACTCTCATCATGTAGGTATCGCTCAAACTGGTTGTCAATGTAGTGGATAATTGTTTTGAAGCTGTGGTATGGGAGGGGGAGAAAGACAGACATTTTACATCATCTTTAAATAATAAGGAAAGAATCATGAAAATATAAGAACAGAAGGAGAAACTTTTATTTAAAACATTACTGCTACAAAAAATTCAACTTCCTACCATTTTATCTAGTACTGAGGAAAAATATTTTGATAATGCAAAAGGGTGTTTTCATAACAACCACCAAGTGTCAGCTTATACCTAGAGCCAACTCCAAGTGTTACTCTGTTCACTGGATAAAAAGTTCAAGTGCAAGCTCAGGAAAAAAACCCACTCAGTGCCGAGAAAACACAGGAACAAAAGACTGAGGATTTTTCTGCCTTTATTTCTGGGGGTAGGGGCTGAAGATTTGTTTTCAAACTAGTTGACAAATGACATATACCGGATATTCTCTTCATTTACAGCCTTGGCCCTACAGCCAGGTTTCTATAGTTACGAAAATTGTGGTATTCTAGTCTGTTTGAATTAAGTACAAATACATTTGCAAGTCATACACTCAAGCATCACATGATTTATTAAGCTATTTCTGTTACCTTACACAACTCTTTTCTGTTGGCAAAGAAAAATAATTCCTTCTTAGTTCAAGGCAATTTAAAATATTCCCTACAAAGAAGTAAATGAACACAAAATCTGATCATAGATTAATCAGACACAGAGAGCAGTGACTAGAGAGAAGAAAACACAATGCATAATTAAGAAGATCATTTCAAGCTATTCCAGGGCCTGCAGACAGCTGCAAACACCATTAATATTACGTACTGCAAAGGAAGGGAAATGAGCAGCTGACGTAGATAAGAGTAGGCAGATGATTGTGTATCATGAACATGTCTTAAGCTACTTGAGAAAAAACTAAGCAAAAAGTTTAACTTGAGAAATAGGAATATTCATATTTCTGTTGCTGAGAAAGCACAAACTTGATGTGATACATTTAAGGAGGAGACAGAGCACATAACAGAAAAGGAAATTAATAATTTGGAAAATAAACACAGAATACTGGCAAACTCTGTGAGAGGCAGCAATGTTTGACCCAGGGCTGCATGGCTGCAAAGGAGATAATCAAAGAAAATAAAAAGATGGAAAAGATCCTGGAGAGAACTGGATTCTCCAAAGCTAAGTAAGCTTTTGGATTGAGAAGGAATAAATCCACAGTAGAATATACATACACACATTTACATAACTGCAAGACTTGGCTGTTCTAACTCATATTACAGAAGACAACAAAGCAAAAAATCGAATTTATTGGGTTTTGACCTTAGTGCTACTCATTAGTAAACAGCATCTTAATACCTAAATGTGCAGAAATGCATCAATGTGGTTTTTGTTCCTGTTCATTTTCAATACCTCTCTTAGCTGGTTAAAGGTGAGGAGACTGAAGACGTACAAATACAAGGACAGCAACCAAACACTAACAATGGGAAAGAACTATCACACATTTCTCTGGAAATGTAATTAGTTTACATGCAGTTTTCTCGGTCTAACAGCTAAAATTTTCCCTATAAATATGGTGTTAGTGTCCTGTACCTCCTGACTTCCGGGAAACACCTGGCTTACAACCACAGTGCTGTCATTACTTAGGAGATAGCACATCCCGTATTGTAACAGCAAACAACATAAATGCTGCATTTAAACCCACTGGGGGAAAATGAACAATATTATCAAGCTGCCAAAACCCACAAAATATAACCCCAGCCAGTTAAAAAAAAAAAAAAAAACAAACAGCAGCAGCCAAAGAGCAGAGAGCAGCTATCAAAGAATGACCTGTGACACTACAACTAAGATGAAATAAAGACTGTGATCAGCAACATCCAACAAGTATACCTGTAGTCTGTTTTCATCAACCAGTTTTTTGAGGCCAGATATCAAAGCAAATCTAAGCATCAAGCAATTTTTTCCCCTCCCCTGATCAGATTCCCTCTCTTCTCATGAAGGTTGTTATTTTAAGGACATGCTTCTCTCATGATCCCAATGTACTTACTTACATATGGAAAGATGCTGAATGTGTCAAACAGGCCACCATAAAGAATTCTGCTGTTCTTCAAACACACCCCTAAACTAATGCCATGAGCAATCCTAGGTGTGGGTCTGATTCTAGAATACGGAACTCCAGCCAGCACTAAAGCTTCAAGCAGAATCTTAAAAAAATCACCATGGTTAACTGTGGTTCACCTCTGTCTTTCTTTCCATATTGCTTTAAGGACAGTAGCATCCAGAAATCAAGAATTACTCTACTTCAGAAAATGTGTTGTACTAAATCTATAACAAATCATTTTCCAATCCAAAACTGTTGTTTTTCCAATCCAATAGACCTCCTTGACACAATCTAGCAGCACAAAATCCTTTTTCTTTGACACAAAATACTTAAAAATTTACCTCAACTCCCATCCATGAAAGTTAAACTAATATTTAGCCCCTTCATCAAGGCAGAGAGACTAAAAGCCATTAGGAAACTACTCAGAAAGATATTTGAAACACTCCCAGCAACTGCTGCCTCCTAGAGACACCATGCCACATGTTCAAAAATAGCCTCAGTAAAATTTGTCACCTCGAAAAACAAATAGTCTGCACAAATTGCAGCCTTCCCAAAAAAAGGGCTTTATAAACCTTGGATCATGATCAGCACTATTTATTGATGAACCATGACTGCAGTAAATGTTCCTGAACACAAACATAAGTTCAAGAACATGAACATGCTCTTTCCTCTGAACTACCAAGGAAGGAAGGTGGTTGCACTGGGTTAGTCTTCACTACAGTTCAAAACAAAGACTCTGTCCATCCAAGTCCCTGAGACATCCTGTAAAGATTAACAGACTTTGTCAAAATGACACTTGCCATAGCTGAAAGGCTTTTCATGTGACATAAGCAGACTAAAGAGATACCATTAACTGCATCTTTTTGCTTTGTAGGATGCAAGTACTATTTGTTCCTGTAGTGTATTTGATGCTTCAGACTTGTCACAGCAAATTACGTATAAACTGTTCTACTCAAGTCTGAATCACCATGGAATGATTCTGTTCAGAAAACCTCCAAAAAGAAAGGGGAAAATCTGGACACGTAGGTCTCTAAGAAACATCTGAGCAGAATAAACAAAGGGCATTAGAACACAATCAACAGGAAGAGCTCTCTATAACACAATGCACAGGCTGCAGAGATCTCAGCTCCAGCGGAAGGAAGCTCTAGTCAACAGTGCACAAAATAAGCAAGACCATGATGCAGCCCAGAAAGATGCCTTTGTGCTATTCCAAAAGTCCAATTTTTTTCAAGTTACTGAAGTAGGAAAAGTGGGAGGAAAACAAAAATCTCACTAAAGCTTCACTTTCAGACTTTCATTTAACGTATTACAGAACTTTGCTGCCTTTGCTGCGTTCCTACACACATACCATAGAAAGAAGAAAAAAACTGTCTAATAATAAGGACACTGCAGATATATCATCCTGTCAATGAAAGACTGCAAAGTATTCTATTAGCATTATATATGTTTATTTTATCTGCTGTTTGTCTTTTTCCTGGTCTTTAACTGATAGCGAAGAACTCAAATCAACCTGTATTAGCTTCATGCTCCATTTCTCTGCACAGTGATCCTTGTTTGCCTTGAGATTACCACCACCACCTCAAATAAAGTGTCAACAAAATTAACAATTAAGTAAAATAAATGTTGTTAGTACTTCCTAAAAGACAACTGTGTGAAAATTCAAAGTTTTAATCCACTGAAACTAGAAGCATCCCAGTAAGGATATCTCATCTTTATTTGAAAAAACTCATCAGCTTTCCACAGTTAAAGAGAATTGCCTGAATGCGATTATTTGGAAATTACATTTATGAACTCAGTAATTCTATCTATCTATGTTATAATTATTTTCTAGCTGCTTTATAAATTTCTTTCTTCATAATCACTATACTGAAGCAATTGTGTATATTTTGCAATGTATCTGCTGACAATTTCATCCATTAAAGACTGTCAGTGATATTTAGGCCAGAGAGAGCCAAGTGGTAACTTCATCATAAAATACACCAGTTCTACCCAAATTGCTGGTAGTACATGTAGAGGACAGAGAATGAAAAGAACTGTCTTAAAAACATGGAAACTGGACAGGCCAGAGACACAGAAAGTAAAAGACCAAAAGTTTCCCCCCACCAGAATTTTGTCCTATTGGAGTGGCCATAGAGGCAAAAAGCTGACTGCAGAGCTCAGAGAAATGTTTTGAAGGAGTGGCTGTTAATTTTGAGGCAGAGTAATAGACACAGCCTACAAAACTTTTTAAAACATCAAAAGTGGTTAGAAAATTGGAACTGGAAGTTGTAGAAAGTACCAGACACACTAGAACAGTGTTTGTGTAAGACACAGACTTTATTAACAAAGCAGTATTTACACACATACCAGTCCTGGCTGTTAATGGCATCTCCATATCCTGGTGTGTCAACTACAGTTAAACGCAGCTTCACCCCTCGCTCCTCTATCTCTACTGTAGAAGCTTCGATTTGAACTGTCCTCTCTATTTTCTCTAAAATAAAGGAACATTGGCATTGTTATTTGCCTATCAATTCCTGAAGAGAGCCACACAGGAGAGAGAAATAGAGGAGGAATCACAAGCTCAAGTGTGTTGTAACCTACATGACATAAAATATGTTATCAAAATACACAAAGTAGTAAGCAGAATTTAACAGCATGTTTTTGTAAGTAAACAAGAAACAATTAACTAAAACATGGGTTTACTTATGACAATATGCAAAAATAAAATAGTAATACTCAAAAGATAATAGATTCTTTGTCAAAAAGTTATTTACACCTCTAACCAGGATTTAAGGCACTACAAATAAAAAGCAGTAAGAAGAAATGGGGATTAGAGAAAATCACATTTAGGTATATTGATACCTAAAAGGTTTGAGAGGTGTTTTTCTAATAACAGCTGATAAAGAAACAAAAGCTGTCTTTGAAAGGAAATATAAGTAAGGAAATGACAGCTCAACAAAACACAGTTTAGAAAATTTAAGTACAGCATGACAAAGTGGTGTAATGGGCGAAGAATAAAGCAATATTAACTGAAAGAACATGAAATTTTATAGGGTGGAGTGTGCTGGAGGAACTGCAAAACCACATTTACCTGCAGCTCCAGGAATATAACGTTCTGGATAAAGATCAGTCAGGAACAGACTGTTAATTAAAGTGGATTTTCCTAAGCCAGACTCACCTACAAACAAAATAATTCAGGTTATTAAGCATATATATTTTTTACTCCAAGATTTTTAAAGCACATTGTCTTTTTCCAAGCCCACATTATGGAGGAAAAATAATTTGTTCCTCAGGATCCGCCCTAGTTTTTGATACAAAAACATCAAAGGTTCAGCTAAGCACTTTGAAAACACTGGAAAAACAAGCCTCCAGTGTTTTCATAAATGTTACATGAAAATTATAAGTTTACTGTAATAAAAGCTGAAAGGTCATACAGCACTTGGACTATAGATCTAGAGATAGTTCAGTTACTTGAGGGTAATTACAGCTTTTTTCATAGACTTACAAAATCAAGAGCTGTAACTGTCCTGCTGAAAATTTCTGAGAGTTTGAAGGATTTCCTAAGCTAGAAATTGAACCTGGAACACTGCTGGGAAGATAAATGAGTAAAGCAATCCCAAACTAATAGTCAAGTTTTGTATTCTTACAGTTAAGACCATATAGGTTCTATGAAACTGAAAATCATAAAGCAAATTATTCAAAACTCACCTGAGAAGTTACAGAATTATGAAACTTCAAATTATACAAATTTTGTCCTACATCTAAGTAATGAAGTTATACGTGTAAATTTAACTACTAAATCTGAGTTTCAAAAAATCACTTGTTTCCTAACTCAAGGAATCAAGGGAGTCAGCATTTGGACCAACTGGCTGTATTATTTTAGATGCTACAAACTTCATCTTAGAGATGAAAAAGTTATCTGTATTTCTCATCATAAACTACAAGAAACAAGAACTCTTAAATTATCACAAATTACCTATTTATCTAACAAACACTGCTGAACACTGTCACCAAGTAATCCCAAATGGTACCACAGAGCCCATTTTCATTTTTCACTAACTGCTACAAACGGGTAACAGTACTGTGGACTCCCTTTGCATACGCACACCACTAAACACCATTTAATGTAAACGCAATTCAACACGTCACTTGGAAGAGCTTTGTGCCTAAAGGACTCTCCATCAAAGAGACTCAGAGGTGCTCATTGACAGAACAGGCAGATTACAGGTTTATCTCTGACACCACAGCGAGTCAGTACAGACCAGCAGAAAATACAACAGCAGCATCACTGTTTCAACAGTAAGATACTCACCATATGCATTCATGCTTTCAGTGGGGAAACAAGTAAAAAAAAGATTAAACAACTACCCCTGTTATCTGACAATGAATCAAGAATGCAAAAATGTCCTGTTGGCTCCAAGTCATAGTCTTTAATCACTATAAATACTCCCTCCTACTAAACATGACAAAAAAGTAACAGATGTAATTAGAAAGTGCATAGAGGTTCAAAGCTTTTTCTACTGTGCAACAGTCAATTGCTAAGTAGGAAGATGCATGCATCTATGTAAAAGAAATGTTGCTGTTGTTGTTGTATAACAGTCAAAAGTACTGAAAGAACTCACCAACCACCATGAGTGTGAATTCAAAGCCCTTCTTCACAGATTTCCTGTGAACCTGGTTGGGCAGATTAGCAAATCCCACATAGCCTGCCGAGTCAGAAAACTGACAAGAAAACAAAGGTTGAATATAAATGAGATCCCTTTCTCCCTAAAAAGCTGAAAAAGACCTTACTTGATTCTACACAATAAAATACAGGGAAGAATAGAGAATGAAACAATTTTTGCTGCCATAGCAAGGCAGACCTTGAAAAAGCTCATTTACCAGGCAGGCTGATATAAATAAAAATCAGATCATTACCTTGAGCTACACAAGCGAGTCTCCCCTTGCATAAAACAAAAATAAAAATCTGCAAGGTTGCAAGAACACACTATTAATAATCTTAAGAAATAAATGCAGCTCAAAATAAAAAATTCTGTTCAAGTTTGGTGTGCGCTGCTACTGTCTTCCATAAAAATAATGCATATGCTTACAGGTAAAAAACAAGAACATTGGACTAATGGGAGGATTATTGAGATACAATCACACAGAGATGTATCTTTTGCTTGTTAAGTTGTCCACCTATCTGCACAATCTCTAACTTCTAACACAAAAGCAGGAAAAAGAAACATGCCTGAAAAACTTATCAAAGAGATTTGGGCTATAAACAGGGCAGTCTGCTCCACCATCTGTTACCCATTGACTGAAAACCTAACAGGAGCCTAAATAAGAACTCCAGCCACCTGATTTAGGGACCTATGGGCTATCTGGAACGAGATGTCTTCTTCACAGATGAGTTTATGATGAGAACAGGTTTTTTATAATGCCATACACTTCCAGTGGTGTGGGAGGACACAAGGGAAATCACCTAAAAGGTATTTTTTATTTGCTAACAATCCTTTTAAAGCCCATCCAGGTGGGCAGAAACATTAGAAATTAAGGTTTGTAATATTAAATTTCCTTAGGTGAAGGTATCATTTTACCTTTGTAAGCAGAGACTGAATGTCTGGTGAACACCAGAAAGACTAGCACAAGGATCACATACAATCTCTGTTTCTACTAAGCAGTTCCTTTTAAGAAATACATCTGAAGCAATAAGGTGTCATTTATTCACAGTTTTAGCATTCCAGTAAAACTACAAACATTTTCAGAAGTTCAACAGATTCCAGACAAAATTTTGGCTACACAGCCATCTCTTTACCTTTACTTTTTCACCTGACTGAGACATGTTTCTTCACTTCAAGTTTCAAACACTAGAAGAAAAAAAGCCACAGTGCATATTAGCTGACTTGAAAATTACATTACTTTCAATTTTGAACTGATCAATTGCATATAATAATCAGATTTTATTCTAGTAGAATGAAATGTCACACACTTAAGGATTACCAGAACAAACAAGCCATAATCAAAATATCTTCCTTCTGAAATAAATCACAGGAATACTTAATTGAAATACTTAAAATTTTCAAAACAGAAATATTCCGTTAAAATGCAAAATATTAAAATCTAGTATCATAACAAACTTTTGCCCATCCCGTCTTTATAAAAGCATGGTTCACAGATAGGCAAATGTAATGCAAATGTTGTCCAAACACTTACATTTGAGAATTACTACCACAGCCAAAAATTCTCATGAGAACAGGACACCTACATGATTCCCAGGTAAAGGTCAGAATATAACATTATTCTCAGTGACTTCAAAGTGCTATTGCTGATTAGACACTACACTTGGCTAACCCATGTGCGACACAAAAATTCATGCCAGTGTGAAGGACTATCAGAAGAGATTTGTTCTTCAGTTTCAGACACCCAGAACAGCTGGACTTTGGCAAGCCCTTATCTCTTTACTCAAGGATGTTAGCTGTGCTATAGATTAGTTATCAGGGCAATAGCAAGGTCTTTTCATTTACAGCAGCCCCAGAGCAGGGACAGGAAACGCAGAAGCGGCAGGAGCACTTCACAGCTTGGTTTGTTGACAATGCAGCTCTTGGCCTGGGAAAGCAGGGAAGTGACCTATGCAGGCACCTGTGTGTTCAGACTTTCCTGTTGGGTAGCACGAGTCATTTTAGCAGGATACAGTCCAGTTTCTGACACTGGAAGTTTGACAGTCAAATCCTGGCAGAGATATACGAAGCTCTGAACTGAAGGAAAAGTCCAAGTTAGCGTAATTGCCGCTTAGAGTTTGAAAGAAAACAGATCTTCAGGTCCCATATTTCATTTGCCCTGCAGCATTTTAAAATCCTGGCAGCTGTGCAGGTACCAGCTACTCTATAAGCAAGGAAAGTTGTTTTTTTCCTCCTCCAACTACTTTTCCTCCATACTCAGCTCATTTGATTACTAATGAAAGCCCAATGGATCCATTGCCTAGAAAATAGGGAGGTCCAGATTCTAATCATCTTCTGTCAGCCTCTAATTGTGTATTCCTCAAAAACATTCTGGAAAACATCCCTTGAGAATGGTTTTGAAAACTAGAGCTTATTTTCCTTTGACCAGTATGCAAAAGCTCATTCCAGCCTCCAGCCAACCATTGTCACAGATCCTTAAAGATACTCACAATCCCACTGACAGAAGTAACTCACTGCTATGTTGATATCTTGTTTCTAAGTTTGGAAACCTCTGTTGTCACCTTGTCAATAAAATTAGTAACATTGTTCAAGAGTTTAGAAAAGCTCATAGTTACTGAGTGCCAATGTAGATATAGCTGACCCATTTTTCACAGTAATGCCAGAGAAGTCACCCAGGCCCACTGTCCATAGATAAAGGACAGATGAGAGAATGATTCAGATTTCAATATGTACGGCAAATTCCCTACTTCTACTTTAAACTGATAGGATAGTCTCACCCGCTGTAGCATTAATTAAGTTACTTGATTAAAAAGCAGAAGAGTAAAAATTGTTGTCAACTGATTATGACACACTCAGCTTCAAAATTAGTCTGTCATCTCATAAAGAGCACTTTTCCATATAATCCTCTATTCTACAAATACAGCTTTTACAAAACTTGTTTCTTACAAGGCAAACCACATCACCTTGTGTGTCTGACCGGAAAGTTGCTGTAGCAATGCAACAGCTCACCTGCTCTGATCACATCATGACTGCAGCTCACACTTCCAGTTAGTAATTTCCCAATGTCTTTTGTTAGACTAGAAATGTGCTAGCTAAAAGTTTCCTCAACAACAACAAAAAAAAACCCCAGAAACACCTGCTGTTCTACAACACTTAAGGCACCAGGGTTCATTTGGGAGCTCAGTTGCTCAGCCTTGACATTTTGCAATTCCTAATGCTGCCCTCATGAGGTTTCCTCAAAAATCATTCCACCAAACAAGTTCCCCAGACGACCACGTGCTGCCTTCCCAAAGCTCTACCATACAGTACAAATCAAAACCTCAGAATTAACAAAATGCCACAGCATCAAACAACCACAGCACTCTCAGTACTGCTCACAAGTGAGAGCTTGGCGCTGCACCCATCCCTGCTGCGCACCAGTGGCCACAGAAACCCACACCTCTGTCTGCACACAGCTGACTCAAACACCAAAACAATGTGAAGCTGAGTCTCTGACAACACTCTGAGTAGTTCCCACACCTGGAAATTGTAACATCTAATTTCTTATCAATTGTCCAGAACAAAATGTATTAAAAAAACCCACAATAAGGCAAACAAGAGAAAGAGCTGTATCTGTTTTCTTTAGATTTTCAAAGTACTCTTTCAATCAGCATGAGATAAGCAAAACAACACATACAAAACAGTTCAAGGAGAAAAAACAGGTAAGATCCATTTGCAACAACTTGCAAAACCAGTGAAACTTTATCTGTATGTAATGCTGGGCCCTACTTAGCAGGCCTAGCAGAAAAAAAGGGACACTGTGCTACAGCATAGGAATGTTCAAATCTGGTTTTGAGCAGTGGATAACATAATGAAGTTTCATTTTGGATCCCAACAAATTCCTATCCTGAACTATACGATGTTGGAAAAGTAAAGTGCCACTGAGTTCAGATGCAGCTGCAACGTGCCATCCCACCATCCTCTGCTAAGAGCACTATTCTGGTGAGAGAGAAAGAGAGGGGAAGGAAAATGGGTCATTTCCTTTGTTCCTGTCAGGATGCAAGAAGTAAACTGTGAGGAACAGGCAGACTGGGAGCTTCTTAATAGGAACCAGCACAAAAGCACTACCAAACACGTACAAAGAGATTGTCCATATAAGGATATCAAACAACATTTTCAAATAATCATTTCAACATGACCTTACAGCCATCTCTACAAGCAGAACAGCCCTCCTGATTTCTCAAATGGGGCTTCTTTCTTTCCATCACAGTCTTTACAACTCAGATACTTTTTTGGTAGTACTTAATAGCCACAAACAGGAGTAAAGTTTTAAACAGGTTTCCCAGTACTGGAAATGGTCTCAACAACATCAGCATTCTGAAGTAACTTTTCAGACTTAATGCAGACAGAAACATCAGGATATGTCAGTAAAAAAGCAGTATTTGTGGTTTCTCACTAAAAGAACTACAATACCCAAGGAAGAAATGTCTAATACTGAGTCACATCAATAATAATAGAAAAAACTGCACGATTATGTGAATCACTGAGTTCTAACAAGTGTGTCCAGCACAGCCTGTTCTGTGTGCCATGCTTTGTTCCTGGCATGACCTCACCTCCACTGTGGGAAAACCCCTCTCCTCACTTCCTCTAGATCAACAATCCCAGGTGATTTCATCTTTCCTCAATAGAAATAGATACTATCAATTGAAGGAATGCTCCTTTGCACACTAACAACTCTACTTTACTCTTATTCAGGAAAATGACTGTATCAACTTCCACCAAATACAGAATTTACAGAAATGCAACAACCCAGCTGTGACAGGCCACACTAAGTGTGAGCCACTGCTCTGGCTTGGAACTGATGTTCAGAGCTCATAAGTTCTACAGACTTCCTTCTGGTATTGTATTTGAACAATACCAGATATATTAATAATATTAATAATATAATACCAATTCTGGTAATGCGTTTGAACCAAAGAAACTGTACAGGGATTAGTACTGGGAATGCATCAAAATTTGGAACACGCCTGTGACTCAACAGCACACATAATGCACAGCAAAAGGAACAAGGATTAAGCAAAAGTTCAACCATCTGTATGAGCACTATTCTTAAAAGGGCGAGAAAAGGCAACACACGAACCTAAAGCTCTAATCCTGAATATTTTATTTCAAGTTCCATTTCAACGTTAACATATGACTCTAAACAACTTCCTTTCGTACTGTTTTTTCAATGAATACAGTCTCTTGAAACTCACAAAGGAGGCAGTGATACCGTTCTTGTAAATGATCAATTTTAGGGATGATGTTGTTTATATGTAAGCAGCTTTTGACAGTAATTTTGCCGAGTTACTGTGTCAAAAAGCACTGTTAAATGGACCTGTAATTGTAAAAAACAAGGGCTTTTTAAAATTAAAAAGATAAACGTATTAGCCACGATCACTCATCAGGAAATAAATAGGCAACTCTGCCTCACACCCACAGAGCTTAAGTATAACGATGTACACACTGCCAACGCACAGCAAACTGGTAACTTTGCATTTAAATCATTTCCAAGTCATGCTTAAGTCTCACGATACCATGAAGTCTCTGACCTACATGTGAACAATAATTAAAGACAAAAAACCAGCAAAGCACGGGGTCGCTCTGTGCATCCCCCGCCGCATCCCCGGCTGCCGGCAGCCACAATCCCATGGAGGGTGCTGTAATTTTGAAAGCATCCGAGGAATGCCTAGTGGAGACAGCACTTCCTGCTCCATCCTTTCCTCGCATCTCCGGCTACCCCAGCACCGCGGCCTTGTGCATATCCCAAATTAATCCTTGCCTTGCTTTAAAAACAAATCAAGGTATGCGCGAAACGGCCCGACAACGGCGTCCCGGGGCTGCCGCCCCAGTGCACTTCTCCCGTCCCCACACACCGGCCGCTCAAACCCCCGCTAAGCTGCGGCGGGAGGCAGGGTCGAGGCCGTGCCCTGCACGGGGAAGCCCCTGAAGCGCAGTGGAGGCGGAGGCGCCGCCGCCGCAGAGCTGCGGCCCCTTCCCGGCGCTCACCTGAGGCCGCGGCCGCTCCCGCCGCCAGGCCGCGATCCGTCGCTCCGCCCCACAGCCTCCCGCATCCCAGCAACCACCGCGGCAGAGTGGCCGCCTACTCCGCGCCACTCTATGGTGCGGGGCCTGCCGCGGACAGCAGCGGGAGACGGCTTCGGGAGCAGCGAGAGGAGGGACAGAGCGTTCTCCGCCCGCCCCGCCGGGCGCGGCCACGGCTGCCCGAGAGCCGGGGCCACAGCCGAACGGTGTTCCGAGGTGCCACATCTACACGGAACGGTTTGGTTTCTGTTTTCTACCCAAACATCTTTGAGTTTTGGGATTCCTCCGCTTACAGCGGTATTAGCAGTACTTCTCAGTGGAAAACCTGGCTGGTGTGATGACCGGGGGGAAATCGAGCTTAAACTTTGTGCTGTTTGGCTGTAATGCAGTATGTAACAGCAGCCTGGTTGGTTTGCAGATGCTCATTCACACACGAAGCAAATTCTTCTCCCGAACATTGTACAAAAAAATCCAAGTTTTACTCACACAGTTCTCTCCCCTCTGGTTCTGTGAGCCTTGGGCGCTGTCACCGCTGAAGGGCCGAGTGGGATTCTGCAAGTTCTCTGAGGTATCAGGGACTCCTGCAGGCAAACCTGGAGTGTAATTGATACCTACAGAAACAGATCACTTTTATCATAGGGAAACAGTTTTACATAGTCCAAACTCTAAATGCAACACTGTCAAAACTAAAACACATATTAACAGAAGTACCAGAAAGGCTTTTTCCAACCTTCCAGCTGCAAGAACTGTGTTCAGGAAAATTCCTAGACATCCATCCACACAGCAGCAAATCTTTTTACTTAAAATTCAGAATACTTAGAAACACATTTCTTTTATGCCTTTATTCCCATCCATTACGCAAACAGGGTTGCAGCTCACAACAGGAAAATGTGGAATTGAAATAAATGCTGCTGAAGGCAGACTGGCATTATTTGCAATTCACATTGTGCTCATATTGTCAACTGAGCACCAATGGGATCTGAGTAAGAGCAAGATAAAAGCCAGTGAAAGCACAAGCAAGTTCCATTTCCTAGGAAAAAATGTGATGTTATAACTCAGAGTTCTGATACACACTTCCTTCCTGGAGGAGTTAAAAGATGGCATTTCAGTCTTCCTTGGAAAATAAGGTTTTATTTTAAAGTACTCCATGGGTTTCTGTATAGGTGTTTTGTACTGTCACTAGAGGAGCAACAACAAAACTGTGGCCAAAATTCAGTTCTGTGATGGACGCAAGATTTTGCACGCATGGTCTGCTATTAGAAAAAACTGCTTAGCATTTGAAGAAATTGTAAGAAATTGGCACAGACAATGCCAAACTACAGACTGCCATCAACAGAGACAGGTGGAGTTAGTGCTTTCTCATGACTGTCATCCCTTTGGCAGGACTTAGTGCAAGGGGTGAAAGAGTCTCCAGAAATTTCAAACCCTTTGCTATTGAGGCATACCAATAATTCTCCCAAGTCATGGCTGAATCAGATCGCTGACCAGTTGTCACACAAAAGGTTCAGGGAAGCCACAGTCCTTCCAAAGAAGTCTCATGATTCCAGAAACTGATGTAAGGAAGGGCACTTGGGGTAAGAGCAGAAGTCAGTCCTAGCCAGTGCCCTGCCCCTGCAGTGCCCAGGAGCAGATGCTTAGGAAAAGATAAAAGTAGCTCCGTGCCTGTGTATCCTCCCAGCTTCCGGCAATCTGGAGCTCAGCAGCTTCCTGAGCCATAAGTTTTATCTTGATAGTTCTGTCTTCCATGAATTTTTCTTCTTGCTTTTTGAACCTATCCCAGCTTCTGGCATTAAAGAGCATCCTGTGACAATGAGTGTTACAGTGCATTACTCACTTGATGAAAATGTACTTTTGTTACTTTTGAAACCTGTTATGAGACTAGTTATGAAACTGCAGTTTACAGGAATGCCAGGCAGCAGAACTGGAGCTGTTTGGGGTGTGTGACTGAGAAATGCTGCACTGCAGTCACCTACAGCAAATGCAGCCTCCCCAAACACATGCTGCATGTTTGTTATTTCTCACAGCAATATTAGCAGAGTTGCAAGCAGAAGAAATGCTTGTACTGAAGAACACTGTTTTAATAGTCTATAAATACTCATACTGTGAACAGTCTGACTGTGAATCACTCATTCCCAAAATTATTATTTTTGAAAGAATTTTGTTTCATTTTTCCCTTGGAAGTTCTAATGCTTTTTCTTAAAGTTCCTGGTACATCAGGGTTTACAATATCGAAAGCACGAAAGTCCTTCCTTGAATTCAAATCTCAGCTTTGTTTAGAGTCCCAGCTCAGTAAGTCAGAAATACCTCATACATTCAGCAAAATTCATTATGTCTTTTTTTCCAGTTCTTACCAGAGAGAATGGTGATACTGATTTTAATGAAATAAATACAGCCATAAACTGAAACCTAAATTGAATTTTAACAGATAAACCAACTCCACATTCCTTGGTATTCCTTTCCTTAAATATGCTGCTTAAAACTGTCTTTTTTTAAAGTTGTGAGATCCCTTTTAACTCAATTTTCTTTCAGTGCAGTCTTTTCCTCATGTAGCTGAATGTTTTGGTTTGAGCCTAAAATTCTGTGTGATTGCTGTAATGCTGCACTACAAAAGCAATTCATGGAGATACTGACTCGCTGCTGTAAGACACTGAGCATCTTGAACCCTCTCAGTCCTCTCTGGAGATAAAATTGCCCAAGGGCTGATTAAACAACTTAATCATATACATAAAACCTTTTCATTTGCCTAAGATTTCAGTTTGTGTTAGATTCAAAGTATTTGTGTATGCTTTTCCAAGTTACAGTACGTGGTTCCAGGTCCTAACCTTTTAGAAATAAATCTGCTGCACACTGTGGGTGACATCCTCTTTTAAAGGATTACCAGAGAAAAAAGTACTGTGAACATAACTAGTGGAAATGTCAGATGAAGTAATTTAGGTATTCCCTGGGTTAATTAGTAGGATTTAGGTGTGCTGAAAGACAGAAATTTAAGGGTGATGTTCCCATTGATTTGATCAAAATACTCTTTTGTGTAGGTCCTTATCTATGGAATTACCAACAGGAGAACCATTTTAACATCTCAAATTTCCTCGTTTTTGCAGACATGCTGCATCAGGAATCAGAGCTGTCAAGTCCATGGAAAGCTGGTTTCACTGATGAGCCCTTCTGAGACCTGCAGCTCAGAGCAGGAGTCCAGGCAGGGTATGAACAGGAAGCTACTATCTGTGCAGGCACCAGGATTTACTGACACAAGCTACTTTACAAGAAAATCTTCAACAGATAAGTATTTTCCCTTGCTGCAAAAAATGCCCAAGCCTCGTTTTCAGTGACACTCTACAGGAAATGAAGCTTGTGTTTGATTTATAGTAGTCTCAGAGGAACAGAAGTGTTTCCTTTGCATTTACAAGCACGTACAAGCCCTTCTTTTCAAGATGCTACTTATGGCAATGAAGAAGCAACAAGAAAAGCCTACAAATATTCTCCAGTATAAGAGACATTTTGCATATTTTCACCAATAACAGCCATCCTTTCCTCTTACTGGAAACAAAGTTCTCTGTTAAGAAAGAAGTTGGGATTGACCGAACGAATGTGCATTATTCCCAAAAGCAGAGCTTGTCTGAAGGCTGCACTGCCAAGAAAAAGTGTCCCAAATCTCTCACATCTTGTAAGCAATGCACATTTCTTAACACACGAGATAAATGTAGTATATTTCCCATCACTAACCCTGAATAGTTTTCAGTAACTTCATGGTCGTGTTGTTATTAATTACTTTCAACATCTGCAATATATATTTAAAACAATGGTATTTGTCCTTGCTGACGCTGCTCTTTACAAACTGACATCTCATGTGATTTCCCAAGAATTACATGGGAAAGAGATCTACCAGGATCCTGGTACACCACAATCTGTGGAAGGAGGCTAACTCTGGAAGAGGACAAAATTAAACTATAGTTGTCCTGAAGGAAATATGGTACAGAATGGACCATTAGGCATGAAACAATGTGTATTTCCTATAGCTTCCTCCCCATCCTGCCTAGCCAAGCTTTAATATGTTATGTTCTTAAGATCTGTCCATAGCATTAAAGTATTTGAAGTGGCATGGTCTAAGCATACATTCAGTGTGATCTTCTGAGGAATGGGATGAACAAACTCGCCTACATGACATTCTAAACTTTGGGAAAGAGCCTTCATTGCCCATATTAACTGCCCTGGAACTATTAACACAGGGTTATGGCTGTCCAGTGACACCACAGTGTTCTCTGCAAAACTAAATCCAGAAAACAAGGTGCTGAAGGGTTGGGTGCACAACAGCTCACCAGTGCAGCCCAGCTGCACCTGACTGCGGTGACTGGAAATATTCTCAGCAGGGTATGCTTTAACAGAGAGACATGAAGATCAATTCCTACACTGAGAAGTTTCAAGTGCTGCTCCAGAAGTTTATGTGCAAAGAAATTCATGAGGGAGGATGTGGAACTTAGTTCTAATGATGGTTTACCACTAAGGTTTTCCTTATTCAGTGAGGAAAGCAGCTGTAACACTGTCTCAGCATTCCCACCATGTGTAGCCTTGGCTGCACCCAGGGCAGAGGGTGTGTATAAAGAGCAGAGACTGATACAGGGCTAGGGCCACTGTGTCTGGAAATAATGGCCACAGCAGCAAATATATGAAGGCTGGCAGCACATTTATAACTTCTTTGAGTGTTTTTCTAGCTACAAATATCCATTTCCTTCCTTTCTTTTATCTGAGTCTAGTCACATCAGCACTGAGAGGGAACAGGGCATCAATTTCTCAATCCTGATGAGCAGCAGCAACACTTGTACTAAAAAAAGTGTTGGATTCTACATCATTAGCACCAGTCGCTGAGAACACTACTTGTTCTTGCAAAATTCTGATCTGGTTTTCTCCTTGCTTAAAAGATGATCTAAGAGAAGTGACAATTTTGTGTTAACCACTTCAGCTTTTTTCCAAAATAAATGATCCTGAAATAAATCCTATGGTGAAATTTAGTACTTTCATTTTGTAATAACCTGCTCATTTGACAAGAACTCATTTCCTATGTGCCAGTCTTCTGATGTGTCACACTGAAGACTCACTGGCCCTGCTGACAGTTTTCTGGAGCCCTATCCTAGTATGGAATCTCCTCTGTGCTGGGAAAAGAATTGCATTTTAAAGAAATACTTCTTAAAGAAAGAAGTAATCTTGACTGAGAAACCTTAGGCTTTCCAAATAACAGCCTTTGCTCAACCCCTCTGTGTTTGTAAATCTCCCTGCCTTTATTTCAGCACTAATTAGAATACAAAATATGGCACAAAATCTATCTCTAATAGGATTCCTAATTCTTCACCTTTGCTTATGTCTGATCCAAAAGTTATGGTAAGCTGTCTCGAGATCACTGGGCTTTTAATTAATCTTTTGACTCCTACTCCATCTTATTCACACAAACAATACGAGGTTTGTGCATAAGATTGATCCCAAATGTCGTTTTCCCCTCTGTCTTCCAAATGCTTAATATTTTAGGGATTAGAAAGAGCAGAAACACTTAGGTTAGGGACACTCCACAAATTATAAACCAAATGTGCTCTGCACACTACATTTCAGGTCCCCAAGACAAATCTATCCAAACACTGCTGGTGGGAGGTCTCGGGGCTGAGCAAAGTTGGAGGGCTGGGCACAGCAGCTCTGTGCCATGGGACAGAGTTCATACACCAGGACAAGCAATGCTGGTGAGAGCCTGGACCCCCCATTAACAGCCCTCCCACTAATTCTGTGTCTGATGTTTGTCCTGATTGTCAGGAAAAGAGCAAAAATCACCTCTAATCCCAGAGCCCCTCTTGCTATAGTATGGCTCCTGTGCAATTGTTCTCAGCTTGAATACCATTTCCACCCATTTTCACAGGCTGTAAAGCCCCCCTATGTATCCCCTTGGAATAATTTAGTTAATACATAGCTGATGCAGATATAGATGTAATTACAGGAGTGGTCATTTGTAAGAGAGCTACTTCGCTGGAAGAACATTGTGCCTTTGAGTTTAAAGGAATCCAGACTTTTCCAGCAAGGGTTTAATTTACAAGGAGGGATTTTCTTTACTTAATACTCCAAATAAAACATCATGCTGATTTGTATTTCCCTTTAAGAAAGCAGAACCTTTTTATTTCTGAGGGTTTAATTTCTAGTGTTTTGACATTAACACCATCAGAAACCACAACATGCTGGAGCTGGTGGTGTCCTCAGGCCCCAGCAGCTGTGTCAGTCAAGGCAGCAGTAAGTCAAGTAAACAAACCTTTAAGCACCTTGGACCAGTGGTCTCATTAAAGGTAGTCTGTGCAACCAACTCTTAGGATCAGGGAACAAAGTAATTAAAAATGGAGGTTGTTGCCAGTAACCAGGATAAAAGGTAATATCTAGTGTAATGAAAAGAAACAGACAAATGTAAAATACCAGGAGTGGAAATGCCTCTAAGCAGAAAGGTTCAGTTGCCCTGTGATTATAAAAGATATATTTCCCCAGAGAAATAATTGCCTTGGATTAAGTGATTTGTAGGAATCTGTTGCTGGGTTACAGGTAGCAAGGGAAGGTGGGGTGAGGGTTGCAGAGGTAAAACAAGCCATGGGCTGGTTTCCCTTCTCAGCCCAAAGACCCAGGCAGCTGCACCAGCCCTATGAGTGCCTCCCAGCCAGCACAGGAGCACACGCAGGCCATGTATCGGAGGAAACTCAGAGTTCCGTGCTCCCGGGCAAGTGGCAAGGGTGGGGCTTTCCTGTGCTTATGGGCTAAGATAACTGGCATTTCTCCCCCCTTTCTTAATTGTTCTTTTGTGCTGTTTTCTATATAATCATTATTATCATCATAAATACAGATGTTACTCAGTTTCAGCCTGGGTTCTGGGTTTCCTCCTGTCCACCTCTGAGATATCTCTGTCTCTGTGAATGGTTTTTTTGCACATTCTCTTCTCCTTGACACCAGGGACTCTTCTGAGTGATTGTAAGCAGCCCCAGTTTGACAAACTGCACAGCCCCAGTCACACATTCCTCCTGGACTTGCACACTGGAATTTGCAGTTTTGAATATTTGAAGTAAACTGTATGTATTTTATATCCAACTGGAAAAGGAGATAAATCCTCTGAACGCTGTTTACCAGGCAGTCTTGGTAAGGAAGACATTTTCCATGCTAGTGTTGTTTACAGCTCCTCAGGCAAAGTTAATCAAATGGCTGTAGTCGTCCTGTGTCAGCATGTCCAACTCCACAACGGTCCACAAGCTCCTGATGTTCTTGTATTTCTTTTTTTGGGTGTCTTGCGGCTATTTAGGTGCTTTGTGGCTAAAGTTCATCCTCTGGTTGTTAAAAAAAGGAAGTGAAAGGCCATATTCAGTATGCTGTGACCTTGTTGTCATCCTCCTGTTACTACACTGGGGTCCTCTGCTGAAGTCACCTGTCAGGATGTGCGCAGGGCATTGCTCCTTGTTACCTCAGCAGCCACATCCTTAGCTGTCAATCCATGTGATTCCTTTAACCTCTGCTTTTTCTTTCTTCTGCTGCTTCTCCTTCACATGTGCACTTTTCCATTCATGCTGCATTCATATCAGTCTTAAGATTTGGATCACAAACCTCTGCATGCCACAATACATGCTGTGCATTTTTGTACAACAGAGAAAACTGCTTATATAGGGGTAGGAAATGTGTTCTTTTCAGCTCTGATCTCCTCTACACTGGAAGAACAGTTTGGGCTAACTGAAACTAAATCTAGTCAAACCAATTCAAAAGTCACTGAGAATTTAACTTTCAATTTTGTCTATAACCTTAAAACCTATTGTAATTAAAACAAGCCTTTCTCAGGTCACCCAGTGCTCCTTGTGAGTGCTGTGAGGCAGCTGGTGAGGTCTGTTCTCTTTCTGCAGCTGCTGTAACTGCAGCATTCACACCACAAACACTTGCTGCATCTGCCAACCTTGAGGGGCTAAGATCTGCTGCTGGCTGCAAAGGCTACTTTGCAAGAACAATCCAGGATACCAATGGTCCATGAAGAGACTGCAGCAAGTACAATGTCTGCCTGGCCTGACGATAAAACCTCTTGTAAATATAGCGGTTTTGACACGGGCATTTAACTCCTTAACATACCACAAATACTCAAGATTGTACTTGAACAATTAAAACAGTAAAGTTAAGTTTGGAATCTTTGCGAAAACATGCTTAAATTGTATGCTTCGCTCTTGGGTCCAGGATCAGAGCAGAGTTTCATGCCTGGGGTAAGTTAAGAGCAGTTATTCTTCCTGGACCAGTCTAAGAATCTGTCTAGCGGTACTGACAGGTGACATGCAGATCCCATGTCCAAGGCTCTTCTATTTTCTGGGTGGTCCCTAAGCGTTTGATACTGTTTTTTTAACATTTGCTTGACACAGTGTGCAGGAGAGAGCTGTGCCTGTCAGTCAGTGCTTAAACTTCTGAAAAACGACCAATTAGACTCCGATAACTGCGACTTCCACACTTCTGAGTGCCTGTATTGGCAAGACCTCTCCGAAGATCTGGCTGCGGACTTTATCAGTAAATAGGAAATACACAGATAACGGCACTAAAAGGAATTTGAGCAGACGAAATCCGAGACGAGATGCCTCCCGCCCCACGCTGAACTGGGAACGGGCCGTGACCCTGCCTGCGAGCTGCTCCCGGAGCAGGGTACCGGGGAGAGCAGAGCGAAGTTTCCTGGCGCCGGTGGGACCTCCCGAGCAGGAGGGAGGATCGGACACCCGCCCCCGGCCCCTGCCCCTGCCCCGGGCCTCGGCGGGCGGTGCTGCTCCCGGCAGGGCCGGGCCGGGCCGGGCCGGGCGGGAAGGGGGCGGAGGGCGGGCGCCCCGCGGCTCCTCATATATCCCTGCCCGCTGCCGCGGCGCGCACAGCCGGCTCGCAGCTGCCCGGGGCAGCGCGCAGACCCGCCGCGCCTTCCTTCCTGCGGAGCCCGTGGGACAGAGGCGGCGGCAGCATGACATCGGCGGCGGTGGAAATTTTGGGGCTGGGACTAGGCATCCTGGGCTGGGTAGGGGTGATCCTGGCCTGCGGATTGCCCATGTGGCAAGTGTCGGCCTTCATCGACGTGAACATCGTGGTGGCGCAGACCATCTGGGAAGGGCTGTGGATGAGCTGCGTGGTGCAGAGCACAGGGCAGATGCAGTGCAAGGTGTACGACTCCATCCTGGCGCTGCCGCCCGAGGTGCAGGCGGGCCGAGCGCTCACCGTCATCGTGGCACTGCTGGGGCTGGTGGCTCTGATGGTGACCGTGGTGGGCGCGCAGTGCACCAACTGCATCCGGCCCGGGAAAATGAAGTCTCGCATCGTGATAGCCGGCGGGGCCATCTACATCCTCTGCGGAGTCCTGGTCCTCATCCCGCTCTGCTGGTTCGCCAACATCGTCATCAGTGACTTCTACGACCCCACCGTGCCGTCGTCCAAGAAGCGAGAGATGGGGGCCGCGCTCTACATCGGCTGGGCGGCCACGGCCCTGCTGCTCTTCGGGGGCTGCCTCATCTGCTGCTGCTCCTGCTCCCAGCGCGACGAGACCTCCTTCCCCGTTAAGTACTCGGCGCCGCGGCGGCCCACGTCCAACGGCGAGTACGACAAGAAGAACTACGTCTGAGCGGGGCTGGCCCGCTCCGCGGCCCCGCGGGGTACGGACAGACGGCAGCAGACAGCTTCTGCTCCAGCGCTCCCCTGCCTGGAGGCTCTTCTTAACGGGGACCCCCGTGAAGCGGCGGCCCTAGGCAGGGCAGCGCCCCGCTGCCCTCCAGCCCAGCTCCCCGGCGGGGTCGGCCGCTCCGCTGCGGGCTTCGCCGCTCTCCCGGTACTGACCGACCGCACTGCCGGCCGAGCAAAGCCCTCCCGGGCCCCCCAGAGCAGGCGAAACAGAGTGTTCCCGGCCCGGGGCCGCCGGGGGAACCGAGGAGCCCGGGCGAGTCACGGCGGTCTTTACCGGGACGCCCCGTCCGGGCTTCGCCGCCGCCGCCTGCCCGCCCGCCCGCCCGCCCGGTATTACCGGGACACTTGTGAGTACTTTACCGCCTGCTGTCGCTGCCGGTGCCTCGGGGCACCGCCTGGCTGCTCGGACCGGGCGTCGGGTGTGCACCGGAGCCAAGGAGCAACTTTCCATCTTCGTTCTCTCTCCCAAAAGGCTGCATCTGGCAGTTCCTGCTTGGACTGATATGGTGGGGGGGGGGGGTGTCGATCTATTTGGGCAATTAAAATAGGGATCCTGTCCAAAACATGATACTAACCTTGGTCCTTAATCCCACAAGCAGTAACTGTTTGGAGAGAGTTATTCTTCGGTTGTTTCAGTCCCTCAGTGAAGTGTATTGGTCTGTGTATATTTAAAACCTTGAAAGAGACCAGGTAGTTGCTGTTCTTTAGTGGAGTACAAATCAGATAACACTAGGTTGTCTTTTGAGGTTCTTCATCTCTTCTTCTTCAGCTTGTGCTCTGTTTTTACTTGAATATGAACTCATTGCCAGAATTATTCGAGGACTAGATTAAAAAATCTAGGAGATCACTATATCCTGGCTCCAGTGGGGCCTCTGCTCCTCTCATCTGCACTACAGGAGACTGGAAACAAAAAAATTGTCCCAGATTCTGATGGTTGGGGGGAATGATGTCTTTGTGGCATTCTTGCCAAGCTCTGCTTGCTGCCAGTTTTGAAATGTGTGTTCAACGTGCGCTTGGTTGGCTCTCTACCATAGTTTTGTTAACACATGCTTTCTTTCATTTACCAAATCAAGCAAAAAATTGCTAGATGAATTTTACCAAAAATATCTTGACTGGGACTTTATGCCAAGTGATCAGTTGTGAAGCCATGACCTTTACAGCTCTCAGCTCCTCTGCATTGCCCTAGTAACACTCTGCAGACTGGAAGGAAGATGGTTTGGTCAACATAACCAATTTTCCTGAGGTCAACACCTCCTGAAGTTAACCACAGTCTGAAATGTTAGCTTGCACTTTTTCATTATACACTGCAGAAACAAACTTTGTTAAGGGAGGGGCTTAAGGGGATGGTGTGCTACTCCTCCAATCTAATTACTTGTAAATCCACACAGGATTATGCTGCTGACTGTGGCAGCATCTGCATTGCCATAAGGAGATTTCTGCCAAGAGTTAGGGAGGAAATGTGCTGTTTATACTCCTCAGAGAACAACGCTCGCTACGACCTCATAGGTCCTCACAATCACATAGCAATACAGTGCACACCTGACCTGAGCATTAACTCTTATAGCTATCTGATAAAACCAAACTTATTGACAAACTGTAACTGTGGGTCTGACAGATTTACATGGGCTCTGTTCTTGCCTTGCTTAGCAAACTTAAAACCCTGGAAGTATTAGCAATTCAAAAAGTAGAATAAGAGACTAAAGCCTTGCCCCTGCAAATTTTGAAGTTGAATATTGAGCACATGATTAATCGTTTTGAAGGTAACTGCTTTTGTTTTTTATACACAAAAATAGCAGGGTCTGAGCTCATCAGAGAATACAAAAGCAGAGCAATATATCTAGAACTTCTTCTCTATAGAAAGGTGCAGTTCTAATACGGTCTCCATTTAAGTAAAAGCTGTAATATTGTTTTTATGATGTGATATGTAGTTCTGGTACAAGAGTGAAATATTCTGTATTTCATCATTCAACTTTTTAAAAACAGTGTAACCTTGTAAACTGTAAATGTATTTAAATGCTTATATTTTGAAGAAATCTACCAAAGTTGGCTTGTTACAGGGTTTGGTGCCTTTATTTGTTTCATGACTGCTTTACTTTAAATTGTAACATCCAGTTGTATGTCAGTCATCCTCACTCAGCTCTCTGGTGTCTAGCAAATGAGTCTACAGATACTAGCCCAAATCCTGGACCTCTCTCTCTTTTGTCTCAAGTTAAAGAACTAAACCCCACTGACAAAAACATCTGCATGTCTCTGAACAGTAGAGCCTTCAGAAGTGCTGCAGAATTTGGGGTCTGACCAAAAGATGAAATCTTTCTGGACAATACATCACTAGCATTTCAAATCAAAACTGGTGTCTTTGGGAGAGAGAGGGAAACCTATGCCTTAGAAGGGAATTTTAACAAGCCAAATTTCTTGTATCAAAGCAGGACTGGATCCTCTTATAACCAAAACCTGAAAAAATTATACAGAAAGACCTCTTGGAAGAAGCCAATGCTAACTGTGCATATGCTACTAAACACAGCATCATCCTACCAAAACCATAACTTGTGGCTGAGATCAGTGGGGCAGCACCCAATGAGACTTGCAGGAAGTAGGGACCATTTTTAAAAATATTTTTATATTTAATCTCATCCTTCAGTATCATTAGTTGTTGCTGCGCTTTAAAAGATAACCTCAGAGAATGCTGTTACTGATATCACTGGCTTCAGGGTAAAAGTCAAAGTTGGTTTTTGCTATGATTTGTTTTCTAAGAACAATGATATAGTCCTGAACTTAAAACCTTGGAAGTGCTCAGGATCAGGCCTGAACCTCATCCCAATGAAAAGATAAATCTATAGCACTTGTTTATTATTTTTATTTTGTATTTATGATTTTGCATAAAAATAAAAATATGTAAACCTATCCCTGAATGGGGTCACTGTGTTTTGTGAAAGCCACTGGATTATTTGGGCTCAGGAAGGTGGGATGTGATATGATGCTTTGAGGGAAATTACCTGGGCTACCTTTGGGGAGCAGAGCTGGCTCACCTCTGGGGAAGAAGGAAGGAAGGGCTGCTCCCTTGCAGAGCAGAGCAGAGCAGGCATCATCTCAGCTGTCCACTGAAGCCTCAGACAAAAGAGAGCAAGTAGCAGCAGTTGGTCTTGTGATGTGAGCACATTAGGAAGTGGAGTGTGGGTCCCAGCTATTTTGGAAACAGCTCTAAGCACGAAGCTTTTAAAGCTTTCAATTTCTACATATTTAAACTAAAAGGAAAAAAATCCCACTGCTTGGATCAGCCCCAACCTGACCTGATACCCTAATTCTTTCTGCCAACCATTTTTTTTTTTTTCAAAAGTACATTCAAGCTGGGGAAAAACATTTTCACAGAGGCAGCAAAACAGAACCTAAACAAAAGAAAACCCCAAACCAATAAAGACTGGTAAAGTAAACAATACAGACTAATTGCTGGTGGAAAAATTTGCCTAAGTTATATGATTGCCAGGGAAGACATTCAGTATTTTGCAAAGTTTTTTTGCAAGATTTTCAAGCTTTGTTTTAACAAACTGTTGCTTTAAAAATGAAGAAAAAACATCTTCAAAGCCTTCATTTTGCAGCATACTTGCCAGCTCAGTTGAGATTAACAAAAGCTCCTTGCCACCCTCCCATTGCTATGCACATGCTGAGCTGGAGAAAGGGTGTCTGTCGGCTTGGCCTTTGTCCTGCTAAACGAACCATTTAATAGTTATGAATTTGAAAGTAACTTGCAGTTCATACCCTCCAAATCTTGTTAGATCCTGTCTGTGCAAAGAAGGGAAATGCACCAGGCAGAGGGAAAAGGAAGCTCAATCAGTCACATTTGCTGCAGGATGTTTAAGGAAATATTTCCTTTTCCTGTACAAAGATGATTGTTGGGCATCTGCTCTCTGAAACATACAAACCATTTTACTCTTGAAGTGAGAAAGCAGTGTAACTTCAGATTTTTATTTAAGATCAATTCTCTGATCAAATACTATGCAAGGAATTTGTTCTTTTTCCTTGGCCACCTTTCAAACCCCAAATGCAAGTCTCCTCCAACACATCCATATATCTGTAATGCTAAAAGACAGTCCTGCCTGTCAGGAGCCATATGCCACATGTAAGTGCCATATTCATGCATATATTGAACAATATATTAATGCAGTATTCAGCATCAGATGGTACCTACAATGCATCCTTTTTTGTGTGTGCACTGAAAAAGAAAATCATTAATTAAGTACACATGTTTGAGGATTTGCTTTTATAAGTCTGCTTGGTAAGACATAACAAATATTCCTGCTGTATAAGATTAATTTGGTGAGAGCAGTTGAGTTCTCTTTTCAGGTCAAATACTGCATTTGTTTTACTTGTAGCCTGATTGTGATAAGAAAAATCACTCTAAAAACAAAGCCTCAAGAGGTTCTTATATTTATATTTTGAATGTGACTGAGTTCTATAATATTTATTTTGATCAGATCATTTTTTGTGTCTGTGTGTGGGTGACTGCTCCAGACTGTTCCTTGCTGACTCTACAGCAATAAGCTCTCTGTCTAGAAACCTCCTCCTTCTACCTACTGCAACCCTTAGTTAGAAGAAAAGGAGAACTTCAACCACTGCGTCACTGATAAAACCTCCCACTGCTACAGTGAAGCCTTTGAAATTGCTTGGATACACAAGAGTTGCTTCACCTTTTTCTTGAACACGGATTAAGACACCTTGAATCAATTCAGCAGTGTGCTTTGTCTGTGGCATTTGGGGGTTTTGTTTACAACACTGAATTTCCCCCTCCTTCCAAAACTCACCATGTGGATTCAACCCAAAATCGTGCAGAGAAAGGTAAGGAGTAGCAGACTCAGCATGGAAACACAAGTGTTTCACACAGTGCTGAAGGTATCTGCCCAGGGCTCGTGCCAGCCTTCTCATCATGCTTGAGCTCAGCTGCAGCCTGGCCACTCATCTATTGCCCTGAGTGGGAGCTTTGCCCCTCTGAAACTGGCACCTATGGTTTGGGTAAGCTCAGGATAATGGGGGACCAAACCACACAAACTATACAATTTAAAATGCAAAAATACCCATGAGCATCAGAGTCTGTCTTAAAAGTGATAAGGAAAATAAATATATGAATGAGTCTGGATGTCAGCCATCCTGACAAGAATTAACTGGTGCATTAACTGAACTACTGGCTTTAGCTTTTTGATTTGAGAACAATAGAATCATACAGCATAATTAAAGTGAAAGAAGAATGAGCCTTGAGACTACTATCCAGCTGTTTTGGTCTCAGACTACAAAACGAAAAAAAAAAAAGGGAAACATATCTTACCCACAAGCCACAGCCTTCTCAATGAGACACACAGATCCCATTACATCAATAATGGAGAGTAAACAACAAGACCACCTCTGATATCCAGTACAGAATGACTCTGACCATCTAGAAAATCAGGCAGAAAACAAAGTAAGTGCATCTTTTACTCTGATCCTCCTTAGAGTATCTCGCATGGCAAAAGCCATTCACATTGACTAAAGCCCTATCAACAGCTGGCAGGGTATTCATAGCAGGTACGAGGTGTTCCTGAAGCCCAGCTGATTTGTCATCCACACAAGTTACTACTTCTTTTGGAAAAAATAGACTTAGATGGGTATGATGAAGTGCCTCAGTGCTATTATGTAGAGCAATAGCAGTGGATCCTTTCCGTACTACACTCCAGCTCCAAACCCAGGGATGTTCCCTTCTGGTGGATCCTCCAGGCTGCACCAGCCAGGAAGAGGGTTTGTATGGCCCAGGGAGGTGCTCTGGTGTACACAAACAAAACAGATGAGATTAAGCCTGTTCATGTTTATTTACAGTGGAGAATAAAAGTAAATGTTTAAAATAGCTGATTTTTCCAGGCAAACAACAGATAACCCTCTCAAAATGACTCTGATCACTGAGCAAGCTGTGCCAGTTGTATCATCCTGTGCAGCTCTCCTGCAAGGAGGTAAGTTACACATGTGCACATTTTAGGTCTTTAGCACCAGCTGTGCTGGCTGTGGAACATTTTTGGGTTTTTAAAGATAAGCAGATTTCTATGGGTTGAACAAATGCACTAAAAGCTGGGAAATGCACAAACCAGATCCCACAACAATTTTAATCTGGTAGCAAAAATAGTTTGCTATACTATATGGATGTTGGGTTTCAGCTGTGTATGTTCCTAAAGCTTCAGTGAAGCAGGTTAGCTGACAGAGCTCTGAGTGACATTCCTCTTGATCCCATGCCAGGTACTCTGACAATTAATCTAACCAAATGAGGGTAACTTTGGGCTCTGTTCCCACTCTCATTCTGAGCTAAATCGATTCCCCTCTATTACACTCATACAGAACTCATTAGCATTAACTGTGTTTGTTATCAGAACACTTCTACAGAAGGCTAAACCTTGAGAGAATTTAGGCTTGGGTACAAAAGATCACTCAGGAAAGAAAAATAGGCACTGCTTGACAAGAACATATGTGAAATCTCAAAATGGTAGGATTCAGTTTCAATATACCTTCACATATTTGAAGGACTGGGACAAAAAACAACAATCACCAATTCTTATCAGCTCTAACAAGTGCCTAGCATGGCAGAATTCTTGCACTCTGTATATTTTTAGATTACTCTTCCAGTTATAATGTTCCGTCCTTACTGTGTATCTTTTGTTAGAATTAGGATATCTGCTGCAGCAGCCTGGATAACCTTTAGCCTGAGCTACAAAACCTTTAACAGTTTCCAATTATAACAGCAATCTTTCATTTTTTAATACAAATAAACCCAAGTGTTATCTCGACACAGAAGACTCACATGAATACCCAATGACTACAGAATGATTTCACCATTTTTTTCCTCTATAATTTCCTGCTATTATTTCATTGGAAGTGACTGCCAAGATCCAAGCAACATAATACATTTCACTGTTTACATCTACTTTATTTTTGTTGTACTGTTGACATTTCAAAATGTTGACATGCAAGGCAAGTTTTAAAAATTGAACATCTACTTGAAATCCATTATGTCCTTGAACCCTTAAATTATTTTTAGGCTGTCCTGTTTTCTCCTGGTTTTCTTGCCCAGTTGAAAATATCTATGCACCCAAATACCTGTCAATTTTATAAAATGTTAATTCCCACAGCTTGGAAGAGTTTTAATTTTTCAGAAAGGTGTAAGACAGTAATGTCCATTTTCAACCATGTGGAACTAGCATCCCCATAAATATAATCTTTGTCTACTGTAAAAGTGTGGATTGGGCAGCAGTTTGGAGAAATAGAGAGTTCCATTGGGTGGGAATTCCATTAGGAAGAAACTAAATAAAGACATTATTAAAGCAGTTATTCTGCAACTATAGATAGTGGATATTCCCAGAAGCCAATATCATACTGAGTCTCCAGGGGTAAAATGCTGTTGCTTGGATAATATTAAAATAGACTTCTTGTCTACCTGGGGTTATTAATGACCACAATTATTTAAGACATCCATATCAATATTATAGTGTCCCTTCTTAAAGAAAAACTATTATCCATGACATGCTGCCCAGATTCCTGCAGAGCTGATTACATTCTTTAGAACCTGCACTTTTAGTTCAGTACAGCAATCCTGACTTCATACCTGGATGCTGTATGGGCTCATTTCCCACTCTGAAGTTGTTACTGACATCTGTCCTAAAGGCTGATCATTGGTGGTGGGAAGAGTAATCCCTTTTTCTCCTGCCTCTCTCACAAAGTTGGAGATTTTTTGGCTTTCTGTCTGCAAAATGGATTCACAGCCTTGCAGAAATGGCCTCTGGCAGATTTCAGTGCAAGTATTGAACTCCACTGGTATGTAGGAAACAAGCCCACTTCAAAGACAGGGTGGGAGGAGGCACTAAATAGCAAGACCAAGTTTTTTCCCCTTAATAGAGTTACTGAAATCTGAGTCAAGTTGAACAAGAAATGGAGAATTTCAGTTTTAGCACCTGTTGCTACACAGGAATTCGGATTGTGGAGGAAAGGGCAAACTGCAATCCTTCTCCTGAACCAAAACGTCTTAGGTCTGTCCTGGCCTCAACATGGGCAGGCAGGATGCAGGAGCTCCTTAACTGCTGTGAAACTTCACTTTGTGACCTTGCATTGAAGTTTGAATCAAACAGAAAGGGTCTTGACTCAGAGGAGGAAAAAGGAAAGACGTAACTTAGTGCTTTATAATGAGCAAAGTGGGGCAAGACCCCGCACTGCTGTAGGCACCAAGCTGAGTGTCTGAGGTGAAAGCACAGACACTGCACACTGCTGAACAGTTAACAGGAATGAGTGCCTGGAAATGGAAATGAACATATCCAGGACAGAAGTAAAAACTAAAGAGCTCAATTAACTTAAACTACAATTAACTTTGTTTCAGATTGTCCCCAGGTTGAAAATACAATAGGAAAGGATTTTTTTTAACAGAGCAGAAAATAGTACACATAACACTTGTGTAGGTAAGGTGGAGAATGCCCTGGACAGTGAAAGGGTTTAAAGTTTTTTTGTTCTTAAAAATCAGATGGAACTAATAAGAATGATTATAAACTGGATAAAAACCAGCACAAGTGACTAAATATAAAGGCATGAGATGAGACTAGATACTGCTTAGATAATAACTAATCTATCACAGTAATGTCCTTTTGGGTCTCCCTGTCCGTTTGCATGAGGTGCTCTCTGACATCCATCCTGATGAAGGAAGAAAGTGAGGCAAAGACAAAATACAAAGTTTAATGAAAGAAAAGACCACAAAAATGTGCTGAATAACAAAAAAATGAGGAGTCAACACATTTCTTTCCTAAGGGCTGTAATCAGGGAGGAGGAGGAAGGGTAGTAGTGATTCTTAAATAGTTTCTGCCAAGTCTATTCAGTAGTCTTGGAGCCATACACTGTATCTGTATCTTTGAAAGGCTCAGAGAAGATACCCTTTTTAAAAGGAATTATTTATTGATTATTTAGAGATAATGAAACAGATGAGTAAGCAGATATATACATACATGGAGACTTGTCAGAATGAGATATCAGCCCAGAACAAAGACAATATCATATTTACTGGCAAAAATTCCCCATAAGAATTGAGATAGCTGAGAGTTAATTAGATAGTAGGAGCTCAAATAAAAAGAAGACAAGTTAGTACGACAACAATGCTGGCTTTAGCTTCTAACCAGTCCAAAAAGGTATTTATCTTCCAAAGAGATCTTGTTGTCTCTTATCACCTATTTGTGGAATGAGATGAGGCTTTTCAGACTGGGTAGATGACCCCTGTGCAGCTGTGCTACATTTCATTCTCCCTTTTGTTGCACAGACAGTTTAGTGGGACACACTCCCGTATCCTATTCCCTTTCCCTCATTATTCACAGCAGAAGCTTTCACTTAGCATTTCTAATAGCTCCTTGTAGTGCTGTCGTTTCAGGAAATGCCTGGTTGTATTCACTGCTAAATCAAGCAGGAGTCGTGCTGGCAATTCAAGGAACACCTCATCAGAGGGAAAAAGCAATTGCTGCTGAGCTATTGTTTTCCATTTCATTTCACACCCTCAAAGAGCTGTGGTGACCACCCAGTGGGTGCCCTGAAACACAGATTCCAAAACACCTTCCTGAGCTAGAAAGGCAAACCGGATTTACTGCTTACCCTCTATTGTTACTCAGTCTCTCTTTTCCTCTTAGTTCTTCATTTTCTATTTTTGTACTTCACCCTGTCATTTTCAGTCCTTTTCACATCCCCTTCTCATTTTTGTATGCAACTGTTGGAAAGCTCTGTCCCTTTGACACTGTGTGCTATGCTCAGGGACTTTTCTAAGGGGATACTCTACAACAGGCACCAGCAATTCAGTATGAGTCAGAAAAATGAGTCAGAATTCAGTAGGTTTTGCAAGGAAAAAGTCTCATAAAAAGGATATGTTCATTATGTTATTATTTTAATTACTCTGTCCTTAACACTGATATCAGCTAATCTTACTTACATGGCTACACAGCAAGTGGAACCAGCTGAAACAACAATACTGTTCCCCTTCTTCATGTTCAGGAAACAGCACACACTGGATTTGCAATGCAGGTAACCAAATCCAACACCCATGTATGCTGTTTTTGTGTGTGTGAGCAAACTGCAGCCCAATAGTAGGATAAAGAAACTTAAACACTGGAGGGAGATTCAGTCCTTTGGTAGGAAGAATTGGAGGCAGTTTAGCTTAATGTTAGAGGCAGATAACACAGGCAGAAAAAGCTCACAATGAGAGAAAACAGGCAGGCAGAGAGGGAAAAACTGCAGAGTGGTTTGGCTTTTCCTCAGATTGTTTTAGGGGAACAGTATCTCCTTCCCTAGAACAGACATGTCTGGGAAATTCCACAAGTGTTTTACAATATGTGCATATAGGTCTTTAAAGGATTGTGCTTAATTTTTCAAAATGTAACTTTTACACAGTCCAGAAATGGTACTGTCTAATAGCACACAGTTGCAGAGCCATTAACCCTGAAGGGTAATGCATTTTACTGACAAGAGCAATAAATAACAAAGAGTATACCAGATTTTATATTTTTAAAGTAGAAAATGTTTTCAGCCATGAAGATTTTGGCAAGTGAGAAAGTAAAGCTTGAGATGACAGACAACATCTTAAACTTTCCAAGGAAAATACCACAATCAGTGTTGGGTAGTAGTCTGGTCTGGTACTAGTTACCTGAACTCGCAATTATGAAAAAATTTGATTTCTAGAAATCTGGGTATAACTGAAAACTGGATATTGATTTAACCTAGTAAGCAATGACTGTGTAATTGAGGCAAACATGGACGGTGTAAAATAAACAGTAAACAAGCCCTGGCTCTGTTTAGAAGGCAATTAATTGAGCAGTGTGGCACATACCAAGTGGCACCATGAAACACCACAGTTCTCAGCTAAAGGATCAGGTTGCAGAATTATATTACAGCACTAGTTCTGCAGCTGCTGAAATCTTGTTTCCATAGTAGGGCAACAGCTTTTCAATTTTGAGATCCTATAAAAAAAAAAAGCTCCCACACAAGTGTTAGCTGGACATCACTGAAGACTCTTTTGCTTTTCTTTGAACTTGGCAGTTACCACTGGAGAAACCCAGAACTGTTTGGAGAGCATCTCTTTTTAAAAAAAAAAAAAAAAAAAAAAAATTATTAATTTTAACAGCTTCCATATGATGTAACAAAGCCATTTCCAGTTAAAAGAGAATTCTCTGAAGGAAGCACAGTGCCTCAGGAAAAGATTTATAATGCTAATTTTTTAAAAGGTGGATGTAATCCTGTACAATAGGAAGGGGACATTTTGGTCAGTGCATGGTCTCGGAAGAGGAACTTAGCCAGGGCCCAAGAAGGTACTCTCAGACCTCAGAGCAAGCTGTATTCTTTCTAGTTGAGTCCTGAATTACTACACTGACCATACCAGCATTTAAAGAAAACAACACTTTATGTGCACCTTCCTTATAGGTTACTGATCCAGTTAAAATTTCAGATCAGACAGTAGACCATTATTAATGGAATATTTATTTTGAGAGCCCCTTGGTGACTCTTTTCAGCAAATAAAAACATACTAAGTTCTGACTGTCCCTGTGGATTCTTTCCAAGTCAATGGCAGGTACCTCTGATTTTCCACTGACATGCTGCAAATGAATGATTAAATGAAAGTAAATGCCACTGAGCTAAATAGTGGAATGAGACACCAACACCACAGGGACTGGAAATACAGACAAGCTGCAGCAATAAGAGGTGACTCTAAGTACTATAAAAGACAGAATCCATTTGTTCTAAGGGACTATTATCTCTTTTGCAAGGGCCAGAAAGGAATTATCTCGATTAAAACTGCTTTTGGAAAGAAAACAAAGGATGCAGAATGTCACAGTACTTATCCAACACAGGCAAGCTAGTCATTAACGTGAAGGAATACCCAAGAAATCATCTACAGTTCTTAAGCAAGTGGCAAAGACTTCAGAGAAGGATTTTGAACTAAGGAATAGAAAAATCTCCAGATCTCTTAAAATAAACCCAGATCCAGCACTGGAAGGAACTATGTTGTGATACAGCTTGTGTATATGTTTTACCTTAGTTTAGTTCATAAGGTATGATTAGGCTTGCCCATAAAATCATATGGGATTGGTTCTAATTCTGATTTAAGAATGGTTTGTGAGCTTTCAGCTCACTGAGAATAGTATGCGTCAGCACTCTGCTAAATGCTTGTTGTGATACCAAATTACCAGACAAGTCTTTATCTCTGGTTATTGAGACCTTAGTGTATTGCCCAGACAAACACCATAAGAGCAGACAGCAAGTCAAGGTAACTGTTGGGGGTTGAGTGTTTTCCTATTGCTGTGTCAATTTAAAGAATTTTTCCCATTATCATGCCAATGGAGCTGCCGGTTACACCCTGGATGTTTGGTGACTCTGGACAAAAGGGGTAGGTGGGATCGGCTTCGAGAGGGGCACTCGGGCTTCCGGAGGGGACTTGTGTTTCCGGCGAGCTCGGAGGAGGATCCCCCGGTCTTGGAGCCACGTGGCCGAAGGCAGGAGAGCCAGACCCTCTGCCATCACCTGCCCTGTGTCTGCCCCGCTGCAGCCTCCTGCCTCTGCGGACACAGTGAATCACCCGGACACCAACGGTGAACGAGGAGCTGCCCGCTCCAGCCCGCTCCCCCCCGAGACCGGCACGGCCGCAGCCGCCCCCTCCCGCCTCTGCTCCCACCGAGGAGAGTGTGCCCACAACTAAAGAAAGGACTGGAACCGAGTTATCTGTTCTGTTAGTAATTTTAACAACTGCTGTTGTTTCTGCTTGTACAGTTAGATACATTAGTAAAAGAGCTATTATTCCTACCCCCTTATCTCTGCCTCAGAGTCCCTGATTCAAACGTTTATAATATTTGGGGGGAGTGGAGCTCAGGTCTCTATTTCAAAGGAAAACTTCTGCCATTATTGGCAGACACCTGTCCTTCAAACCAGGACAGATTTTGGCGCCCATTGTGGGGCCCGAGGGCATTAAGAGGAGAGTTAAGATAGGAGTAACAGCTCTCTTGAGTGGCAACATGTTGTCTGGTTTAATCTGGTTTGGGCTCCATGTGGCCACAGATACCTCTCTCCCATTTGTAAGCCCTTTTTTGAATATGGGCCCTCTCACCAAAGTTACTGTAGCTGTGATCCGATTAGTTTGGTGGATTGATTATGTCAGGAATTCATGGTTTTTTAATTTTCTCTGGGAAGTGGCCACATGGATTCAGAGCTATTGTACTCTAACTGCGTTTTTCTGGGGTTATTTCAATAATGGTACTTACTGTGAAGTAATGAATGCAAGGGAAATTTTCTCCCAACCCATCACCGAGTTTTTTGAGGCTACCCCACCAATTTTCAAGGATTTCAGATCTGTTTTAATTGCTAGTGTTATTTTACAGTGGCTGGTGTTGCTGATAGGCCTGCTCTACTTAGCATTCAGAAACAAGGGAATATTGGCTTGGTTAACAACCCTGATACCTACCCCAGGGACTAGGGATGTTGCCCCAGAGTCTGCCCCTGCCCCAGGGACCAGGGATGTTGCCCCAGAACATGACCCTACCCAAGGGACTAGGGATGTTGCCTCAGAACATGCTCTGGGGACTAGGGATGTTGCCCCAGAGTCTGCCCCTGCCCCAGGGACCAGGGATGTTGCCCCAGAACATGACCCTGCCCAAGGGACCAGGGATGTTGCCCCAGAACATGACTCTGCTCCGGAGACTAGGGATGCTGCCCCAGAGCCTGATGATGCCCCACAGCCCACTGCAGAAATGAACCACCCAGAGTGGGTGGGAGCTCTAGTGAAGGATATTGGCCAGATGTTGAGGGAGCACAGCCAGATGTTTAAGGAGCACAGCCAGATGTTGAAGGAGCACTTTTCTTCAGCTGGTGAGAAACCCTCCCCCTGCTAAGATTAAAACGAGGCACCTAGATAATGGGGATCAGCCAGGAGGGTCCTCACAACCAGCAAGGGAGCCAGAGGTTGAGATTGTCACCGAGTCCCTCTCATATGATAGTCTCCGTAACCTGCGTAAAGACATTGCACGGAGAGGCCGTGAGCCTTTTACAACTTGGTTACTCCGGGTCTGGGACCTTACGGGAACAAGTGTGCAACTGGATGGAACTGAGGCCAGGAATTTGGGATCCTTGGCCCAGGATTCAGGTGTGGACCAGATATTTGTAAGGGAGCAAGGCCTCCTTTCCCTCTGGGACCGGCTTTTAATGAGTGTGAGAGAGAAGTTTGTCCACAGAGAATGCAGGAGTACCACCTTAGAATGCGCTGGAAAACTCTTGAGGAAGGGATCCAGCAGCTGAGAGAAGTGGCAGTATTAGAGGTACTCGTTGGGAGGGATGGACAGCATGACAATGACCCTGACAAGGTCAGGTGCACAGGGCAGATGCTATTGAATCTGGCAACCCTGGGGCCATCTCAATATACCACCTTCATTGCAATGATCAATGCTGATAACCACCAAGAGACAGTGGGTTCTGTTGCCAACAGACTCAGAAATTTTGAGAGTATGATGAATGGCCCAATGCAGGCCAATGTGTCTGCCATGGCCAGGGACCTCCAAGAGGTCTAAGACAGGATGGAGGAGATGAGGGAGGAGATAAGGGAGGAGATAAGGGAGGAGATAAGAAAGATCAATGCAGCACCAGTGTGAGTCATAGGCCCCAAATCTAGAACCCAATGCCCCCCAGCTAGGGAGAGAGGGTACACCCCACGAGCTGACCTATGGTTTTTCCTGCGAGACCATGGAGAAGACATAGGAAAATGGGATGGGAAACCCACTTCTGTCCTGGCAGCACGGGTGCGTCAGCTCAGGGAGGGAAATGCTAACCGAGGGAACCGTGCTAAGATGAAGGCAGCCTCAACCTCCCATGGTAAAGGCGCAGGGTATCACAGAAGGGAGGATAATCTGTCTGATCCCCTGAAAGGAACCTCCACTATGTATGCCCAGGAAAGAAATAATAACCAGGGCTAGAGGGGCCCTGCCTCTCGCCAGGGAGAGGCATGGGATGACAGAGAGTATTGGACAGTGTGGTTTCGATGGCCTGGCACATCAAAGCCACAGGAATATAGAGTACTAGTTGATACTGGTTCACAATGCACCTGATACCATCAGAACATGTGGGGAAGATACCTGTTTCTATTGTTGGGGTGACGGGGGGATCACAGGAATACACTTTGCTGGAAGCTGAGATTAGCCTGACAGGGAAGGGACGGCAGAAACATCCTATTGTAACTGGCCCAGGGGCATCACGTATTCTAGGCATAGACTTCCTCAGGAATGGCTACTACAAAGACCCAAAGGGGTTCAGGTGGGCTTTTGGAATAGTTGCTGTAGCAACAGAGAGCATTAAGCAGTTGAACACCTTGCCTGGACTATCAGAAAACCCATCTGCAGTGGAGCTCCTGAAAGTGACAGAGCAACAGGTACCAATTGCCACCATGACAGTGCACTGCTGGCAGTACCGGACAAATCAAGATGCTGTGATCCCCATCCACAAGATGATCCGAGAGCTGGAGAGCCAAGGGGTGGTCAGCAAAACCCAATCTGGCCTGTGCGCAAGTCTGACGGAGAATGGAGACTGACTGTGGACTATCGTGCCTTGAATGAAGTGACTCCACCGCTGAGCGCTGCCGTGCCGGACATGCTGGAGCTGCAGTACGAGCTGGAGTCCAAGGCAGCAAGGTGGTATGCCACCATTGACATTGCCAATGCATTTTTCTCCATTCCTTTGGCAGCAGAGTGCAGGCCTCAGTTTGCTTTCACCTGGAGAGGCGTGCAGTACACCTGGAACCGACTGCCCCAGGGGTGGAAACACAGCCCCACCATCTGCCACGGACTGATCCAGGCTGCACTGGAAAAGGGTGAGGCTCCAGAACATTTGCAGTACATCGATGACATCATTGTGTGGGGGAACACAGCAATGGAGGTATTTGAGAAGGGAGAGAAGATCATCCAGATTTTGCTGGGAGCCGGTTTTGCCATTAAAAAGAGCAAAGTCAAAGGACCTACCCGAGAGATCCAGTTCCTGGGAGTGAAGTGGCAAGATGGACGGCGCCAGATCCCCACTGAGGTCATCAATAAGATCACTGCAATGTCTCCACCAACAAGCAAGAAGGAAACACAAGCTTTCCTAGGTGCCATAGGCTTTTGGAGAATGCATATCCCTGAGTACAGCCAGATTGAGTCCTCTCTACCTGGTCACTCACAAGAAGAATGATTTCCACTGGGGCCCTGAGCAGCAGCAAGCCTTCGCTCAGATCAAGCAGGAGATCGCTCATGCAGTGGCCCTTGGCCCAGTCAGGATGGGACCAGAGGTAAAGAATGTGCTCTACTCTGCAGCCGGTAACCATGGTCTGTCCTGGAGCCTTTGGCAGAAGGTGCCTGGTGAGACCAGAGGCCGACCCCTGGGATTCTGGAGCAGAAGTTACAAAGGGTCTGAAGCCAATTACACTCCCACAGAGAAGGAAATCCTGGCTGCCTATGAAGGAGTTCAAGCTGCCTCAGAGGTGATTGGTACGGAAGCACAGCTTCTCCTGGCACCCCAACTGCCAGTGCTGGGGTGGATGTTCAAAGGAAAGGTTCCCTCTACCCACCACGCCACCGACACCACATGGAGCAAGTGGATTGCCCTTATCACGCAGTGCGCCCGTATTGGCAACCCGAATCGCCCTGGGATTTTGGAGATAATTACCAACTGGCCAGAAGGTGAAGATTTTGATCTCACTGACGAAGAGGAGCAGAAGCAAGTGACCCGGGCTGAAGAAGCCCCACCGTACAACCAACTGCCAGCAGATGAAAAATACTACGCCCTTTCACCCACGGTTCCTGTCGCATTGTGGGGATGAACCGGAAGTGGAAAGCAGCTGTATGGAGCCCCACACGACAGGTTGCACAAGCTACCGAAGGAGAAGGTGGATCAAGTCAACTTGCTGAGCTCAAAGCTGTTCAGCTGGCCTTGGATATTGCTGAGAGAGAGAAATGGCCAAAGCTCTACCTTTACACTGATTCCTGGATGGTAGCCAATGCTCTGTGGGGGTGGCTGGAGAGGTGGAAGAAGGCTGACTGGCAACATAGAGGAAAACCAATCTGGGCTGCTGATGCATGGAAAGACATTGCCACTCGGGTAGAGAAGCTACCCGTGAAAGTCTGTCATGTGGATGCCCATGTTCCCAAGAGTCGGGCTAATGAAGAACACCGGCATAACGAGCATGTAGATCAGGCTGCACAGATAGAGGTCTCAAAGATAGACTTAGATTGGGAACACAAGGGAGAATTGTTCCTAGCTCGATGGGCCCATGATGCCTCAGGTCATCAGGGCAGAGATGCCACCTATAAGTGGGCACGAGACCGAGGGGTGGATCTAACTGTGGACAGCATCTCTCAGGCTATCCACGACTATGAGACGTGCGCTGCCATCAAGCAGGCCAAGTGGGTGAAGCCCCTCTGGTATGGGGGGCGATGGTCCAAGTACGGAGAGGCCTGGCAGATTGACTATATCACACTGCCTCAGACCCACCAGGGCAAGCGCTACGTGCTGACCATGGTGGAAGCCACCACCGGGTGGTTGGAGACCTACCCTGTGCCTCATGCCACTGCTCAGAACACCATCCTGGGCCTGGAAAAACAAGTCCTCTGGAGGCATGGTACCTCTGAGAGAATTGAGTCAGACAACGGGACTCATTTCAAAAATAGCCTTATAAGCACCTGGGCTAGAGAACATGGCATTGAGTGGGTGTATCATATTCCCTACCATGCACCAGCAGCTGGGAAAGTTGAACGGTGCAATGGCCTGCTTAAAACCACCTTAAAGGCACTTGGTGGGGGAACTTTCAAAAACTGGAAGATCAATCTACCAAAGGCCACATGGTTAGTGAATACCTGAGGTTCCACTAATCAAGCAGGCCCTGCCCAATCTGAGCCCTTGGGAACACCAGATGGAGATAAGGTCCCAGTGGTATGCCTGAGAGGCATGTTAGGAAAAACTGTTTGGGTGAACTCTCCCTCCAGCAAATACAATCCTGTTCATGGGGTGGTTTTCGCTCAAGGACCAGGTTGTACTTGGTGGGTGATGCAAAAGGATGGAAAGACCCGATGCATACCCCAAGGAGACCTTGTTCTAGGGTGAACTATTTATGATACTGTGCCTGTAACTGCATGTATGTATATGATATAAAAGTTTTAATTTGCTGTAGCATGTTGGCATGGGAAAAATTCGGGGTGGATAATGTTGGGGGTTGAGCGTTTTCCTATTACTGTGTCAATTTAAAGAATTTTTCCCATTATCATGCCAATGGAGCTGCCGGTTACACCCTGGATGTTTGGTGACTCTGGACAAAAGGGGTAGGTGGGATCGGCTTCGAGAGGGGCACTCGGGCTTCCGGAGGGGACTTGTGTTTCCGGCGAGCTCGGAGGAGGATCCCCCGGTCTTGGAGCCACGTGGCCGAAGGCAGGAGAGCCAGACCCTCTGCCATCACCTGCCCTGCATCTGCCCCGCTGCAGCCTCCTGCCTCTGCGGACACAGTGAATCACCCGGACACCAACGGTGAACGAGGAGCTGCCCGCTCCAGCCCGCTCCCCCCCGAGACCGGCACGGCCGCAGCCGCCCCCTCCCGCCTCTGCTCCCACCGAGGAGAGTGTGCCCACAACTAAAGAAAGGACTGGAACCGAGTTATCTGTTCTGTTAGTAATTTTAACAACTGCTGTTGTTTCTGCTTGTACAGTTAGATACATTAGTAAAAGAGCTGTTATTCCTACCCCCTTATCTCTGCCTCAGAGTCCCTGATTCAAATGTTTATAATATTTGGGGGGAGTGGAATTCAGGTCTCTGTTCCAAAGGAAAACTTCTGCCTTTATTGGCAGACACCTGTCCTTCAAACCAGGACAGTAACACATGCCAGGATAACAATCCAGCAGCCACAACTGCCTCGAGGGGGCAGAGGAAGTCAAACACTTATTCTATTACACTGCAGCAGTGGCTAGGAAACCCAAATTCTCTGCTCTGACAGACCCAAAGATGTCATGAGTTTAGATACCATGAAGTTAGGGATTTCTTGCCTATTTTCAACATGTTTGATCCTTTGCGTTTCTTCTCTAATTCTGCCACTTTCTGAATGACAAAAATGGAAACTCAAATGCTTCAATAGAATGGTGTCCAGTCTGAAATAAAAAGCTCACACAATTTTCTTTCCCTAGTGAATGTTCTGCAGTATTTTTTGTTAAGTGTGTGTTTATAACCCCAATGCTTGTACATAAGGTGGCATTTTTGAGCTCCACCCTGTGCAGCATATTTTTCAGTTCTTGAATCTGCTCCAAGGGACTTTTAGTACCACCTTGAAGCCAACAATGGTACACAAGCGCCAAGAGGGATTTCAATTTTTCCATTTAAAGAAACACACATTTCACTGCTTTCTTTCCCTCAAGCCAGACTTATTCACAAAGGAACTTTAAGAGGAATGTTTTCAAGAATATTCCTTCTATGAGGGAATCAAAATCATCAAAGCCATTGATTAACAGATGTACACAAAGAAAATCAACAAATGATGCTGTTTATTGCTGTGAGAACAGTGATGGTGTTTTATGCTTTGATTCCTTCTCAGTTGTGATTACTCCCTTTCCCTTTTAATAACTATTGCTCTGTATTGCTCCCCTCTTTATAAGTTAGCACACCCTGAGAGGCCAATTCAACACAACAAAACCATCTTCAAAGAACTCCTGTACAAAAGAGACTGATTTTAAAACTTCCTCTACTGGACTTTACAAGTGGGGTACTCCAGACTAGTGATTAGAGTGATGTAAAGTTTTATTTCTCTGGTATTTCTGGACAGGTGAGCACTGGAAATGTCCTGAAAACAGGAGTGGAAAAAGTCAAACTGAAGCATAAATGATGGCAAAACATGACAATTCTAAGACACCTACCTGAGTTTTCTAGAGTACATGAGATTTAAGTAAACAATCAAACAGCTCTCCTGCAAACCATTCAGCATTTGAAGACTGCAATGGTTGTCTCAGATCCTGTCAGGTTTACAAGTGATTTCTGTCTACTAATATAAACTCAAATTGCGGATAGAGCAGCTAAAACCATCAGATCTGAAATACCTTTGATTTATTGCTTCTGCCACAAAAGCAGAGCAGTAAGAAAGACTACTAAGAAAGTAGTCACAGGGAATAATGGGAAGAAATAGCAGATATTGTAGCTAAATTTGATATGGATTACGAACTAGAGCTCCTGGTGTTATAGTGTCAACTGCATTTTCATCTAAGTACCAAAGCATAAAAGACAGTCTGATGATAAACATACATACTCCTGTAGATCAGGGCAGAACCCCTTAATATCTCATAATATTCAACCCAGAAATATTTTCTGTCTTTATTATAAAAGGTTTTACAATAGCAAGTAAAAATAATGAATATTTGCAAAATAATTTGCTTAGAAATCATTGTAGTGATTTTAACTTCCATTAATAAGAGCAATCAGTACTATTACACTGTTCCATAGGGTTGCAGTTTGTCATACAATACCTAGATGCATATCTACTCACCACAAAACACTGCACAAGCTAGAATTTTGCAAGGATCTGGGAGGAAGTGAATCCAGATTCCCAGATAACCACTGACAGTGACCAAACACACAGAAACCACCTGGCTCAGGATGGCCTTGAGAACAAGGACTGGGACAGCACGTGTCTGTATCTGGAAGGAAGAATCAAATGCAACTGCTTTGTTTCTCTACCCTTCCCTAGCACCTGCTTCTGACATTAGAACTGACCAAAGGCACTGGCCTCCCTCTGTGGCTGTTATTGCCACAGTCAAACTGGCACAGACCATGTAGGTCTGTTACACAAGGAAGCTGCAACATTCCTTAATTTTCTTTTTTTCTCCTAAAGAGAAACAGGAAAATAGGTAAGAATTCTTACCTTACTATGCTACCATGACAAGCATAAGTCTATTAGGTCGCCAGAATTCTGTCGTGGAAGGGGATTCACTTCAATTCCAATCAAATCAGGTCCTTACTCCTCACTGTGAAATTTCAATTCTGTTTAAATTTATCACCAAACAGCCATGAATCACTGAGCAGGAACAGCATAAATCAGCTTGTCCAGCTGCTTCAGCACTTTGGTATTTAAGGATTTTCATAATTTTATTTTGTTATGAAAAACTAAAACATTTTAAAGGATTTGTTTCATACTGCTATTGTTCTCAGATTAGCAGCAGCAGAAATATTTAAAGAACTGATTAGGAGGCTGCTATTGCAGGAAGCAAACACATTGGAAGAGTTACTGCAGCTTCAACGGAAAAACCAAAACCAAGAGGCAGCATTGCTTTATCTTAGGAAGCACAATTTTTTGGTCATCCCAGCTTGGCACAGGGATTTTATTCAGATAAGGTGACAACATATAAAATTTCTTTTAAAAACACAAACCAACTTTTTATGGAATAAAAAATAGATAGTTTAATTAGTTTTCTGTTGGCTACATTTAAATCTCATTTAATATTAAATTAATCTCTATTAAAATATGTACAAAGAATGATGTAATTACACATAACCTCTATGTATTCATTATAATACATGAAAACATTGAAGTCACAGTGAATTCAAGCAAACACTTCAAGTAGAAGAGCATTCCACATGTACACATATAGACAGCCACCAATGCTCAGCAGGGTAATGAGCCATTTCATATGACCAAAGTAAAAGGAAATCTGCTATGGAACAGGATAAGTTACTCTGTTAATATTTATAGTGCTACAATCTACACAGAATTATCATAGTATTTCAGCTTCTTTCCACAAAAATTATTCCCAGAGTCAAGCTACAAGTGACAATACAGTATCAAAATGCATGACTAAAAAGGCTTTATTGACACTGGCATTCCCTGGATTCTTCATTTGGTATTTGGCAGTTACTCAGTAATTGGATTTTAAAAAATCTAAAATCTTAAAACTCCTCTCACAAAACAATTCTTCCAATTAAACTACAAGACTTAAATCTGGTAATACTAAAAAACATTTTCAACATTCTAGAACTTCACGAAGAGTTTCAAATAGTTTGTTTAAAAAAATAAAAAGCATTCAAGACAATTTTAAAAGTACAATTGAACAGAAATATAAATATGGAACCTGGTTTTTGCTATCAGTCAACAACTGAACATCACAAAAATAGGTCTACTAATAAAAGCAGGTTTGATAAATAGAAATCCAATGTACAAATACCAGGTGACAGCTTTTGCCATTACCAGGGTGGGATGTTTAGAAAAAGAAGTGTTCAATATCTCTGTGCTGAGATCAAAATCCTTTTGACCTTCCAAAAGGCATAAAAACATCAGTCCAGGCCTGTACTGGTACCTAAGACAGACCAAAACTGCAGCACCATGAACTTTGGAACATCCAAAATAATTTCAGAGGGTCTCATCCTCAGCTTCCAGCACAAGGAGCCAAAAGGCACCACTGCATAACAAGAGCAGAAGACAAAACAATCAGTAAGTGTAAGGAATGAAACAAATGGATGTAGAAATCTTGTAAGTCATGCATGCCTCTGCTGTCTAACAAAAAGCTTTGAACTAGTGTGCAGCTATTTCACAACTGAAAATAAGGTCTTATATCCCCGTCTCTATTCCAGGGAAAAACTACACACTAGCCTAGGCTACAACCCTAACACTGGGAAAGAAAAATGAAAATTCTGCATTAACATCAAAGCCAGTGGCACTGCTGTGGCCAAAATTCCATCCTGAGCTCAAACAAGCCATAAGAATTAAATGACAGTAACAGAGGATCAGCTAGAATTAGCTAATACTGCCATTTCTCTTGCAACACGAACAGATGCTCCTTTTCCACCTTAAGTTAAAAAGCCATAAAAAGTTAGGAACAATGGCAGAGAAGCTCACGGACGATGAAACTTAAATAAATCTCTTAAGGAGGAAAACTTTTTGCTCACACATTGTCTGCCTCTTCCTCCAAAAGAAAACAACTGTTTTTGAAAGAAACTCCTAGCTTCAATTTATATTTTCACTAGAAGTTGCCTCATTTGTATAAAATATTCTACAAATACTAGCAGGTTACTTGATTTATAATATTTTTAAATTAATCCTTACAGTGTCTTACCTTTAGGACAAGAGAGAAATGAGTGCATCCAGAAATTTACTGCGATCTTCTGTTTTCAATTCAATTACTAAAATATGAAATATTTTATTACAGGATGCAAATAACTGAAAGATATACCAGATGTAACATTTGAAGTCTGAGTATACTAATTTATATTCTTCCTCAATGTTAAGGAGAAGCTATTTGCAAAAAATGCAAAGGTATTGTTTATCTTGTGCTTAAATCTTAGCAAACTAATTTCTAGGTGTTCACTACACAATAGAGCAGGCACTTCTTAAGTCTAAGAATATTTCTTTGTATGTTCAACATATATAGATAAATAGATATTAAAATAGCCTGCCTCTTTTTTAAGCACATGCACAATAGGATGATTTCACTGCTTAAGTGTCTCATCAATACCACACTTGGTTTGGCTGCTAAGTTTAAAGCTTTCACTCATAACATAGTGAAGTGCACATGTGCAAACTGTTAGTGCATGCAAAATGCAGGCAGTCCCAAAAAGCCGAGCAGGCTGGTTTGTGTTTTCTGCGCCGAGAAGCAGCTCCGAGCCCGGGCTGAGCCTCCCAGGTGTGCCAGCACACAGACCGCGCCGAGAGCCAGCACCGCCCCCTGCAGCCCCGCTACTCACTCGACAGCTCGAAGTGGTTGTGCAGCGTCCGCGAGTTGGTGCTCTCCGCAGCCTTCTCAAAGGCTCGTCCAAAAAAGCTGAGGCAGGAGCAGAATTACCAATGAGAGTCACAGGAAAGGATGTTTACCAAGGTAGCAACAAGGAACTTTTTCCTGGCTGAGAGGTGGAAATAGCTTCCAGATGTTTTTACGGGTGCCATGTATTCAACACACGCCTCACTTATTCATGTGCAAAAATCTTTACATTGGAGGCTTTTAGAAATGAAGTCATGGGCCATAGAGTGAACTATTTCCCTCTTTTATGAGGGAAGGAAAAGAAAAAACTTTGCAAGGAAGGTCTTGAAGGTCTCTATCCTTTCTCAAAGTACTTCATGTGCACTGTATGCAGAAGGTGTGTTTTTGAGAAGGATACAAGTCAAAATAATCAGTGTTAAATAAGTACAGGAAAGATATATTTGCTTCACAGCTAAGTTTAGAATTTGTAAGCACTTTGCTTACTTTTTTTTGTCTGAGCTTTCTGTCTCTGGAGGAATCCCCACCATGATCACAGTTCCCTGTTCAACATCCATGGGTGCAGCCATGACCAGGGGCAGCAGCTTGCAACGCTTGTTTTTTGTCTGGAAGGCAGAAAGCCTCTTTGTTACACAAGGCTCAGAAAACAATTTAATATCAGTTCTCCATGTGAGATAGTATTACAAATAGCCACCTAAGGATACAGATATTCTGCAGTTCAAAAGAGAGTGGTTTCTTTACAGGATCTCTTAATCCACTTGGTCTTTACAGTAAAAGTCACTTCAAGGACTAATAGAAATTTCAGTGATGTACTCCCTCAAAACTTACTATCTAAACATTGGTGTAATTTTGTAATTATCTTAGTAACAAAAACTTAATGTCTCCAAATAGGTATCTTCCCTAGAGCAGCATTCACAAATATGCTAAAATCATCCAATCAATCAGCAGAAAAACATTATTAATAGCTTCCTATAACACTTTTAATAATCAGCTGCAAGTATCTGACAGAACAATAAGTACAACACCAGCCAGAAGTTTGCGAGTCAAATGCTTTTGATTTACTTACAGAGCAAACGAATGATTTCAGTAAGTATTTACTAAGCAGACATAGAGACACTGGTTTGGAAAACAGTTTCACATCTGGTGTGCCCTAGGAAAAGAAGAAATAGCTCAATTACAACCAAGGATAATTCTTACACTTAGTTTTGTTATCTACTGACAATTTGATAAATTTTTATTATCTACTGACTTGTGTGGCTCAAAGAAGACTAACAAGAGCCATTACAATACAAGAGGCTGAGCTCACCCAGCTTTGCAGTGAAGCCCTCTCTCCTTTGTGAGGACTGATTCTGCCTTTGGGAAGTTCAGAGCAATGTCAGTACTGACCTATCAGAGGACAGCACAGTACAGAAAAACAGGTTTTTCTTACAGTAATTATTACTGTGCCAAGCATGTAGGGCAACTGTTATTCAAGGATGATATAGTCAAAAAAAGAGAGTAAAATGAGAACTAAAATACAAGTCTGACCTCCATGAGGGAGCAATAGAGAAATGGCCCCTGAGAAATGACAAGGTTGGTGCAAATACAGCTGGCCACTGTCTGCTGAATGGCACGTAACTGCTTTTTGGCTAGATCCAGTCCTTGGTGCAGCTTGTCCAGGTTACCCCTGAAACAAAAAGAATAAAAATAGACTTTCTTAGCAAAATAAAGTTTTTCACATAAAAATTGTACCTGAACACGATTCACAAGGATATTTTTTTTTTTCTTCTTCAATACCTTATGAAGCAACAATTTATATTTTAGATCCATAATCCCAATATATTTCCTTAAATAAAACTGCAAAATACTGAAGAGGCATATTTTCAGTACCTGGAGAGACTGTCCAAAGCCTTAATGAAATTAGTTGTTTCATGCCCCCCTTTCTCTATGTTCTCCATGAGAGAAGTTGTTGCATAAACTATGTCACTTGCTGAGAATTTGTTCTTAAAGCCAAAGTGAATGCTGAAAGTCTGAACTCGTAAATCTTTCATTCTGCAAAATGAAATAAAGAAAAGTTTATTAACATTATCAACGTCAGCCAGCTGTCTCCCCACTACGTTCACCTTAAGAACACAAAGAAAAATCTTATCCTAACATTTGCAACAAATCTAGTGTTACTTCGTCAATCTAAGAATCATATTTCTAAAAATAACATATCAGACTATCTTCATACAAAAATGTTTGAACTTAATTGAAAAGTATTTTCAGATATAACCTTTGTATTTAAAACAATTTACCCAAATTTGTTTGCAGATTCTTCAATCATCTCCCGAAGATTTTCTTTCAAAGACACATCCATGGAATTAAATTTCTGTTTCACCTGCTTCAAGGGTAAACTAAGAATAGAAGGAAAAAAATCATTGACAGGTATGCCAGAAGAAACAAGTATTTTGCCTATTTCTCATAGGACTTTTAAAATTATTAGATAATTTAACAAGGTTAAGTCTGACTAAATTTGTATGCATTTGTCTTTTCAGTTACTGAAAAGTGGATGCAAGGAAGCAGAGGTTACTTTACTGAGCTGCCGTTCCATAAAGGCATATATACAGCGAGTGTTCCTTGTAAACCAATACACAAATTGTGTAACTCAGACACTGCCACCTATTCAGGGCCCCACAACCATATTTAAAAACCAACAGCTTGAGTACTTGCAAGCTATATTCTGAATATTTTCCTGTAAGTGATTGAAAAAATGATCCAGATTTTTATAACTTACCCCATGTCAGCCAAAAACTCCTGGAGCCTCTTCTGCCCTTGTACAGACCAAAGCTTGAGGCTGGCAGAGGTGTAGGAGGTATTGCAGAGACTTTCATAGAGAGACCAGTGCTGGTACAATGCAAGGCGTAGGCTGAGCACGAGTTATGGCAAATAATTGCAAATACAAATATCCTCTGACCCCACAAACTCCCCAAGTAGGAAAGGATTCAGCTGCCCTTACATATTGCATGTCTGTGCTGCATAAAATGCAGTGGGAAGGTCAGGGGATGTAAAACAAGAGTAGCAATGCTGACTTGTGACCAGTTCTGAAAGATTAAGCTGAACTAAAGCCCCTCGAGCTGCTGAAAGAGGGATTCATGCACCACAAAACATTCAGATTTCCCTTTATTTTATTTCTATTCTCAGCAGAGATGGCGCTGGGATATTTTTTTCCCTAGATAAAAATTGCAGAGGGGCTCACCAGAGGGGTAAGTGTGCATTTTCCCCAGACCTTCTTTAAGGATACTCATATTCAAATGCAATTCTCATGCAGTCAATGGACAGCGAATTCTCCTCATCCTCGTTGCGGTGGTTGTGGCGAGACACGTGGCGCTGCAGGATTCCAATGTCAGTTACGTACTTCATTCTGGAACAAAAACAAGATTACCACTTCACTTTATGCCTGGTATTTTTGATTACAAGAAAATGGAAATGCTTCCTAAAGTCAGCGGCATGAAAACTGTAGGTAAGTTTTTAAACCTTCCCAACTCAATAAATAATGTTTTTTCAATATTCATCCTTTCATCCAGGCAATTAAAACAACAACAAAAAAACAAACGAAAACCCAAAACAAAACAAAAAACAAACAAAAATGCCACCAAAAACAACAACAGAAACAACAACAACAACAAAATAGACTGACCAATTAAATCAGTTACTTGCTACATTTATCTCATTTAAAATGTCCATGTATTAGCAAAAATGTAACACCAGAATTAAAATCAACACATATAATCCTAGAATTCTGATCATATCTAGTAGGAAATAACAAAAAAAGAGGAGAAAATATTTGAAATTTGTCAACTAAAGCTGTAAAGGAACCGGCAGGATCCAGAATATACAAAAGTTTCTTCCTTTAATAAAAATGTATCAAGTTCATGCTTAGGTAAACTACCATTAAATGCTATTTCCTCCCAGATCAGAAGCGATTGATTTAGAATTTTGTGAAAAACAAGGTTAGCTTAAAAATTATAAATAATAAAAAATATTTAAAAAATATATATATATTCCTATTTTGGAAGGCAACAGGTATTCAGGCATTAATATATTTAATATCACTGTTAATTACTTATATCTGTTATAATAATACCCTTATGTTTCCTGATCTCTCCTAATTGCTGCTAGTTACTTCTAAAACCAAAATTTTAAAAGATAGACAAACAAATAAGAAAGAATAATAATACAAAAGATAAAATAAAAAAAAAAATTCTTACTGAGTGATTTTATCTTGGACCCATTGATCTGTTAGGCCAACAATAGCCCACCTAAAATTATTTTGGAAAAAAAGAAATAGAAAAAAAAGTTAAACCAACAAATATTCCATCAGAATATATTATATTTAACTAAGTATGTAAGGAGCAAATCATAAAGATTATCAGCAGTATAGAAAAGTCAATAACAAATTTTTCTGCTATTATTCCCTCTTTTGCAGACCTATGCATATAGTACCATTCTCTCTTTTCCCATGCAAAATTTGTTGTTGCTTTTAATTAATTAACACGGATGCATCCCTAGTTGAAGACAAGCATCCACTCCCAAAAGAAACTGGCATCTCATAGTGAAACCAAATAATTTTGGGAAATCTTCCCTGTCTTTGTGACAGGTTTAAGCTTCTAATCTCTAAAAAAACATTATGATGAAAACCTACCACAACATGTCATTCAAGTCCTTAGACATTATCCATGCCAGATCAAACATCACCATTGCAGACTACAAGAGGGAGAAGCAAAAAGACAAATGAGCACAAGACACAATTCACTAAACAAATAGAATAGTTCAATCTGCCAAGTACCAGCACATACTACTAAAGCCCTAGAAATCACCCTGGAATCTAATATTCTGCCAGCTTCTTCCTAAGAAATTAAGTAGAAAGAAAAATATTCTAGAGAGCTCTGTAAACTTGCATTATATATAAAGCAAACACTTAATAAAATAAAAATAATCAGAGAAGCCAAATGACAGAAAGAACAGTTTGATGTTCTAAGTGCTCTGTTTGGGATGTCCTGACACTTGGATAGAAACAACTTCTCTGCATGCTCAAGTCTTTTTGTGACAGTATTTTGTAAACAGATAGATATCTTTGCAAAGATCTAAAAAAAAAATAAATCCAAAAAACATTTAATTAAGCTAAGCAACTTGTAAAAATATGATGCAGTTTATATATATATATAGCAATAAGATACAAAAATAGTGAGATGCAATAATAGTATTATTAGATAGTTATGTAGTTGCAATAGATAATTATAACATTGGATATTGTCTAATCACCTTTATACAGTCACCTTGAAGTTTTATGGCAAACAGAATTTATACTTACTGAAGTCCCATGGTATTCATATTGTTCGTAATCGAAAAGAATTTCTCGTCTAAAATAAGAAAAAAACCCACATTTGATTAAGTGGTAAAGTGGTCATTAAAAAAAAAGGCAGAAATGGTGATTAATATTTAAATTTCATTTTAGCAATTAAAAATATTAAACTTGGGCTAGAAATTGTTTCTCTGCAAAGCAATTAGATTTTAGTAACAACATGGAAACCACACTGAATTGTACTTATACATACATCACTATTCCTCAAATCCAGTTTTATTGATTTGTTTCTGCTCATTCCTACTGATTACAGTGAGATTGTAAAAGTAGAAAATAGAAGAACAAATTTCACCGCAAAATAGACAAGATAAGAATATTACAGCTACTTGAAGTGAGCCAATGCACCTATTGGTACTCAATTTTTAAATTACTATTTACAATTTCATCTATTTAAACATTTTACTTTTATAAACTAAATATCTCTCTCAACTTTCTAAACACAATTATAACTAAAGCATCTTGTAAATCGCAGCTTGGTATCCTGTGTTTGTACACTTAATACAATTTTAACCAAAGAATGAAAGAAAAAGATAGAAGCAACCTAAAAAAACCCATTTACACACCTGCGTGCTTCCCATTCCCGCCTCTGCCGCCTTTTCATCGTCCTCTCTATTGCCTCCTGTAAATTAATTTCCAGGATGTTAAAAAGCTAGGAAAAAAATCTAATAGATTAGCATCTAGATATCTTTATTATTAAATCTTAATTTAAAAAATATAAATAAAGTTTTCATTTCAAATATTTCTTTTTCTTAAAAAAAAAATATTGCCACTAACATCTAATGAAAAAAGTATCATCAAAAGTATTTCCAGTGAATACACATAGGATCTTTATTAAATATTTAACAGATCTGAAAATAGCTTTTGTGTATTTGTAACTTTCCTTTGATTTGGGTAGCTTCTTTAGCTAAGATAGTGTCCTTTTTATATTACTAGGAAAAAAATGTACAATGCTAATGGGAAGAAAACAAAGATAACATTAAATGTATATTAAATCTAAGGATGTCTTTATTTTTAGTTGTCCCTTAATGTTGCTGGTCTCAGGCCTTTGCTTGCTTCTATAATAGAAATAAAAAAATATGCTACAAGTAACATGGCAAAATTAATTTCATGTGTACCCTTAATATACTTTTGTTAGTTTAGTGCTACAAGCACAGACAAAATGCATTGTTAAACTATTTGTGAGCTTATATCTTCTCAAACACTGTTTTTGTAAAAGGAGTTAATATCTAAAAAAATTCTACTGCTGGACTGCCAAGCCCATAGCAATATCAGGGGATAGATCTCTCCAATTTACTGATTATACAAAGAATTATGGGTAAGTTAAAATAGGTTCTTTTTTATTTGGAGAAAATTTTTCTGTGCAGTTCAGATAAATAAATATTTTGTTTATGTAAAACTACCTGTTGTAGTAGATTATTTTTAAATCTCACTTAGATTTATGGCCTAAAAGAACAAGTTTTTAACCTCCTCAAAACGTCTGCGCTTCTCTGAGGGTTCTGAGCCCCCACTTTCATTCTCTGAGTCCTCTTCTTCATCCTCCTCATCTCTGAAGATGTCATCATAAGCAGGAACATCGAGATCATCGTCTTGCTTGACCAACAGCTTAATCTAGCAAGAAGAAAAGTGTATTTTAGAGTGAGTATCTTATGTAGGGAGCCAAATGCACTCTTAGTAAGTAAAAGAAACTAAAAATTCATTTAGGCTGTATTAATTCCTGGCATAACAAAACATTGGTTTTTAATACAAATACTGTACTAATTTATAGAAAATAAGAGTAAAAAATCCATATTCCTTTGTTAGAGCATTACTGAAAGAATTATCATATTAATGCTTACTAAAAATACTTTAAATTCTAGGTGCTGCTAAATGCTGAGAGATAATACATGTGTAACATTCTGGAGGATGTTTATACTCTGATTTATGGCAGTTTGATTTATAGCAACAAGATTAACAGGTGCTTGCTACTGACAACTACCACATTGCTAACAGTAGAGATTTTATTACTGGAAAAAGTATTTTTCCTGGTCATGTACATTACTACTGCAAATATTTGTTTATTAATGCTGCTTTCTGACCTACAAACTACTGTTCTAACCAGTTTTGCAAACACAGACAAGCACTACACAGGTCATCACCACACTGTGAGGAGGTGTTTATTATGAAAGAAAAGCTTTTACCTGTGTGTCATTGTAAACATTCACTACGTTGATCGGTCTGTGACTGTCACATACAAAAAAAAAAGTGTCTTCTTCAGGCTGCAAGATTTCCAGGAGGTCAACATTGGCACCACAATTAATAAGAACAAAGTATTTAAACTGCAAACAAAAGCAGGGAAAAAAAAAAGCGCGTACTTAAATTGCCAGGGAATAGGAAAATTTAAAACATGTTTACAAAACCCCCAAAGCATTCATCACTGCAAAAACTTGTGTATACTTTCTGATATTTGTTGTCTCTGTGACAAGATTTTTTTTTTTTTATGACCAAACACATAATTCAGGGATGTTGGACATCCAATACCAGCACCTTTAGGTCTCAAAATGTGTGCAAACTTCATTTGACTCTATGAGCATTATAGCACATTTGATGGAGGTGATGTTAAAAATTTGACAAGTTTATTACTGGTATGTTAAAGTGTAGCCACAGTTTTGAAGTAACCACTAATACTAATGATCTTAAATGTTGGTATTTTAAATTGTGGAAGGGAAGAAGTTTATTTTTAAAAAAGGTGAGCTACAGCTTAAAAATAATCTATTTTTTTTCACCTGATCTTTATGCTCCAGAAAGGCAGTTTCAAGTTCTTGCCACCCAGCCACTGGCACGAGTGTGTATTGCACGTGGTCACATTGAAACAAAGCCTGCAGGGAAGCAACAGCTGTTAGCAAAGGGGAGGGGAAACAGCCTCTCCTGCAATGCTACACCAGGCTATGATTCTATTCCATACAAATCCTTAAAATAAAGACATCCCAAATGACAAACCTACGTGAACTCTGACACTATGACTCACCAGTTTTCAGTGCCATAACTCACGGAAACAAATGTTAAAAAAGCAGATTAAACCTTCCCCTTTTTCCCAGTTCACACCCATTTATAGGATCCCAGGGGATACATATTTTCTCAAAAATTATATATTTTTCATAATGTCAGCCTGCAGTGATAATGAACGAAGACTTACTTGGAGTATTTTACAAGCACATAATGCATCAACATCTGAAGCAACAAGAAGAAGAACTCGCTGTAAAAATAACAAAATAATAGCATTAATAAAGGCACCAAATAGAGTGTGCTGATATATGAGATACATAGAATACTGAGAGATCTGTAAATTCAGACAGAAGTCATCATAAGCATAAAACAGGATTCCTTCTGAATGGACACTGCAATCAAAATTAACCAGCTTGTATATCTGTCAATATGAAAAACAAGTGACCCCACACACCCAAAACACAAGTTCCTTTAGGGACATGTAATTACTCAGACTCATCTACTCCTCTGAACCTCAGATACTTTTGAAGTTCCACACCTAGTCAAGACCTACAACTGTTTTCATTGTGTTTAGAATGGCCTTCTATTTCAGCACGTATCTGCAACAGCTTTGACTAAAGAAAATCTGCAGCAAAAGCAAGAATAAGCAAGGCAACTCAGGAAAGAAATTCTTTCACCTAAATCAAAGTTGGCTAGTATTTTTTTTTTGTGGGGGGGAGGTGGAGGGAGGGGTTGCTTGGTTTGGTTTTTGTTGGTTTGTTTTGTGAGTGTTTTTGGTCTTGAGGGAAGAAGGTTTTGAGATTTTGCTCAAAGCTGGAGAAATTGAGATTAAACCTTTCATTTGCACAGCCCATATAATTTCATTGGTAGAAATACCAAAAGACTGTCCAACAAAAGCTTTGCAGTATACAACCACTGTGAACGGAGCAAACCGTGGGTTAAAAATAAAGGTAGCAGACAGATGTGCTACAAGAAAGACTGCAAGAAAAACATTAAAGATGACAGAATACAATATTTAGCGTCTAGATAAATAACACCAAAGCGGTTAGAAAGATATTTTTTTAAATAGTTCAGAGATATCTTGGTTAAGCGTGAGATCCAGAACATACAAAAAACTTCTGCGGAAGATGAACCGTAAGTGAAATCCCCGGCGAAACCTCACCGCGCTGACCTCTCTGTCCCGGGTTTCCGTGTGTACGGAAGGGGAAAAATACCCGGGAAAGGGATTTTTACAACCCGGGTGAGCGCCGGACCCGCCGCCGTCAGCGCGGCCGCCTTCCCGGTGCTCCCCGCCGCCCCGGAGCGAGGTCAGCACCGCCGCACAGCACCGGAGCGCCTCAGGCGCCGCCGAGAGAGCCGGGGACGCCCCGCACCAGCCCTGCGCCGTGAGGCGGCGGGAACAGCGGCACTCCGAGTGGGGAGAGCCGTGAGGGGAGAGAGCCCCGGGGGAGGCCACCCCGCCGCCGGTCACAGCCCTCTGCCCGCACCTGGGTGACGATCAAGTCGTAGAATTCCCGGCGGCAGTCGGAGATGAACATGACGGGAACGGGCGCGCGGCGGGAACGAGCAAAAGCCGCAGGCCGCACCCGCTCGAACTGGGCGCCAAAGCCGCGCCGTGTTCCATTGGTCCGCGCCTCACGGAGTGCTGGCCAATAGGAAAGTGTCCACCTCACCGCTGCAGAGCCAGCTGCCCAATCCCTTCCGGGCCTTCGCCAATGGGATGGGGAGAAGACGGTGACGATTAGCGCTGCTTGCCAATCCCGAGAGGGCTTCGGCCGGAAGCACACTGCCGGGTCTTGTTCCCTGCGTCTGCCATCTTTGCTACGGGCAAGTTGTTTGCTTTTCCATTAAACGAGTCAGGCGAAGGGGCAGCATGGCCGCATCACAAACCTGTGACCGAAGAGAAGCCGAGCGAGAAGAAGGGGCTTCCGGCGATGGCCGCCTCGGAGGGCGCGAGGAGCTGTCTTCCGCCCTCACCCGCAATGGCCGCCCGAGCGGCCGGCGCCGTGCGGCACGCTGGGAGGGGCGGGCCCGAGGGTGGGCCCGGCACAGCCCGTGAGGCGAACGAGCGGCGCTGGCCCGGCCCGGCGGCCCCGAGGGAGCGCCCGCCGCTTCCGCCGCCGCCATGGTGAGGCCGGGGGGCGCTCGGGGAGGGCCGCGTCACGGCGGCGACACTTCAGGAGCTCTCAGTGGGTGCTGTGACACTTTGTGTGCTGTAGATACTGATGATTGTGTTCTTCTCTGTCTCTTGTTTTTTTCCCGTCTAGTTCTCTTTTAATATGTTTGACCACCCCATCCCCCGGGTGTTCCAGAACCGTTTTTCAACCCAGTACCGCTGCTTCTCGGTATCCATGCTTGCCGGACCTAATGACAGGTCAGATGTGGAGAAAGGCGGGAAGAGTATGTGCATGTTTTATTTTGACTAATAAACTGTTGGAAGAGTGTTTCTGAATAGTGCCAAGTAATGGAGCTTTTGGCCAAGACAGCCGGGACGTTGAAAACATGGTGACGGAGTGCTGAGCACCCTGGGTGGGGCTTTGAGGAAGGAGGAGGGGTCATCTTCCATTGCATTGCATCGGTAATTAAAAATGTTTACCAAGTGAGTCTGGGTTTATGAACGTTTGAAGGAGACAGCCTTCTTCTGTAAAGTTTCTTTTTACAATCTTGTATCTAGTGTGAGCTATGGAAGTTTATGATTAAGGAGTTTCTCCCCCCACCGTATTGTATTTCATTTAATTTGTATAAAGAAGGTAATAGATTGGCCAACTTCATTTTCAGGCTGTCAGACTAATGCTATGTTGTTTTGAGTTGGTATGGATTGAAGAGCACCTGTGAGCCCAAACAAATAAAATTAGCTTTGGGAAAATTCTTCTTTAATAGTAGTATTGTAAAACCTTGTTTTCTTTTTTATTTTTCCCTGAGTATAATTCTGAAATCTCCACAGAGCAGGGATATTTGTCATGACTGATTCTACTGATCTCTCTGTCTAAAAATGAATTTGCAGATTTTAGAATCTGCCTTTTTAAAAAAAGATATTTTAGAGAAAGGATGGATAAAACTCTGTGTTATGTACTCTCATACAGATGTACTTTTTCCTAATTTTACATTCTTATTCATTTCTGCAGTAATTATGCCACCGTCGGCTTTGGATCAACTCAGTAAGTGAATACTTTATTCGGGAATAACAACATTAGAAATAGGAGCAAATGTATAGGCAAATACAGTATTTTAGTTCTCTATTTAAGTCTTAAATAGACACTGTGAAAGTAATTAGTTTCAAAAATTTATTTTGAAGGTATTTCTGTCAGAATTAATGGAGCTTGTCTGCCTTCAAGTACAGACTCCTGAAGTGTTGGGCTCTCTCATTATTTAAAGTTCTGAGCAATGCCAATGCTGTATTTGTGTATATGCTTTCTCTGTAGTTTTGAGCAGTTGGAATAATGGTGTCAGGGGAATCCTCTTCTATGATCTGGCCCATTCTCTTGGTGATGTTTGATCTCTGAAAGCTTCAGGAAGGAATGTGCTAGGGGCTTTCAAAGAAGAAAACTTTTTTCTCCTTTCTCACCAGGCCGCCTTAATATTACTTACCCCATGCTATTCAAGCTGACCAACAAAAACTCAGACCGAATGACGCACTGTGGAGTGCTCGAGTTTGTGGCTGATGAGGGCATCTGTTACCTTCCACACTGGGTGAGTTGCCTCATGCTGGACTGTCAGAACCTGAAAAGTAGGATTAGCAAGTTGCCAAGTTTAATATTAAGCAGGTGGAACATTTCCTGACAGTGCCTGTCCCTGCTGGTCATTTTCCTACAACAGCCTTCAGTTCTTGCTCAGGCTTCCCTCCAAAGAAGTTTAACTAAGCAAAGCAGAATGCTTTTAACTGCACCTGACTGTTCTTCTTGAAATTGAGTATACACAAGAACTGATATACACAGGAGAAAGATTTGAAAACATCAGACACATTGATAGGGCTTTGTGTGTTTGTTTGCATTCTTGCAGATGATGCAGAATTTGCTGCTGGAAGAAGGAGGCCTGGTGCAAGTGGAGAGTGTAAATCTGCAAGTTGCTACTTACTCCAAATTTCAGCCACAGAGTCCAGATTTTCTTGACATCACCAATCCCAAAGCTGTGTATCCTTCCCATTTAATTATGGAATAAGGGAAAAAAAATATCTTCTAGAATGGAATGATCAAACAGAGTTAGCTTTTCAGGTGTGGCTCATACTCTTCCAGTAGTACATGGCCACTGCTGCTCGTTTTGAAAACAAAAGGGATGGAGAGCTGATACACAGAGATGTGGTCAACTCTTGGTTCAAGTGTGGTCTGAAGGAGTGTTTGCTTAAAACCCAATGAGTTTTGAGTGTCCCTTTGAGTACATTCTAATATTTACTAAAATTCTATCTGCAGTACTGATGACTTTTAAACCACGTTTGAGAAACTAAGAATTAGAGATCTTCACTATGGTAACTTTAAGGCTTTGGTGTTTCACTGAGAACAAATATTTCATCTTAACATACTCCAAAGACTGGAAAATGCATTGAGAAACTTTGCCTGCCTAACTACTGGGGATGTTATTGCCATCAACTACAATGAAAAGGTACAGTTTAGGGTTGAGGGCTATAGATTAAGTTCAGTTATTGGATGTTGGTACCAAAACAATCAACCCAGAGCTGTGCAGTGTTTTTGACAAGTAATCCCACATGGCAGATTTCACAATTGGTTTTCTATTGGAGGGAAAAAGGAGTCAGCTAGCTAAGTCTCTTTCTGAGCTGCTGTTTAAACTTCTTTGGACTCACAAGAAAATAAATGTTTGTGCTGTTGAAGGTTTTGCAAGTCAGTGGAAAGAATTTATCCTAAATTCAGAATTTGTTTTCAAAAATGCAGATTAAAGTATAGTAAGAGTGCACCAAGGTACCGTGATGGGTTCTCTGGCTTAAGTTAAAAACTTCTGCTTTTAAGTTCTGTAGAGACTTTGCAGTATGTAGTCCTCAACCTAAAGAGTACTTACTTCAGTCTTCTTCAGGCTGTCTGGAGGAAAGGTTTGGATATGATTTCCTTACACAATCTTAAAATATTTATGACTCTTTCAGATCTATGAGCTTCGGGTAATGGAGACCAAACCAGATAAGGCTGTGTCCATCATAGAGTGTGATATGAACGTAAGTTAAAGCTGATGGGGGAAGTCTGCCCTAACTGTGTCCTCCCAAGAGGAGAGGGCACTTGTGCAGTGACAGCTCTGCAAACCCAGCCCAGCTGATGCTGCAAGAAAGGTGCAATCCATGGGGTAGGGAAGATGACTCACTTGGGAGCACTCGTGGCTTTGTAACCCCGTCTCTGATCCTGATTAGCATTTCATGTATCATCAGGTGACTGCAGTGCCTAGAATTTAATGTTTAGCTTCAGCATGTTTTATCTGAGCTTTATTTATTAGCCTTGTCTTGACTTATATTCCAGTGATATTGTGGAGCTGTTTTATTACTCTGTTTCCATTACATTATAAGGTTCATTCCTAGAAGGCTTGGCCTTTTTTTTTTAGTTTTGAGTTAAAATGTTAAACAAGCAAACCTTAGTTCTTTTCAGATCAAGTGTAGTGATAGTAATTCATAGAGTTTTGAGGAATAGTAGTATAAAGCTTATAATTTAAAGAAAAATATTAATCATGGGGTTTTTTCATGCTTTTTGTGTAAATAGGTGGATTTTGATGCTCCTTTGGGATACAAAGAACCAGAAAGAAGTGCACAACATGAAGAAAGCACAGTAGGTTGCTTTTGTTCTTCCAAAATGCATTCCCTAGAAGTCAGCATTGACTGTGGGGGGAGCAGTGAGTGCTAGCATCATTTTTTTATTTAAACAACTTCTTAGGGGTAGATTTTACTTACCAGAAGCTTTTGCTTGTATTACATAGAAGACTGTTGTTTACCAAATCTTGCTTTGGGAAAGGGATTGTTCTGAATTTTGTTTGGTCAGAAATGCTTGGATCTGTTTTCATGTCATGTGCATGTCAGAACAGGAACAAAACTGATTGTTTTTCACCTTGCAGGATGTGGAAACAGACCACAGTGGGTATGTGAGTGACATAGGATTTCGTGTAAGTCCTCTATTTCTGCTGGTTTCTGAATTATGTAAAATGGTGAGGGAAGGTTCTGAACAACTGCAAAATATTAGTACCTGTTCTTAGAGATGCTTGTTATTTAACTGGCAAGTGCGTGTGAATGTTTTGTGTGATCACAGCCAGGAGCAGCATGACTTACACTCTGCAAAGAGCAGAAAGAAGGCTGAAACAGACCCCTATACCCACAATTCATCAGCTTCTAAGTACTGAAAAGAAGCATGCTGAATTAAATACCTAAATAAAAATTGATGTAAGATTTTACAGTATATAATGTTCTTGTGTAGCTTACTTTCAAATGCCAGGAGTTAAATTAAAACTTGTTATGTATCTGCAGGCGTTCTCTGGATCTGGGAACAGATTGGATGGCAAGAAGAAAGGTGTGGAGCCCAGTCCCTCACCAATTAAACCTGGAGACATCCGAAGGTATGTCTGTATCATTCAGTTGTCAGCAAGTGAAGGATCAGTGTTTTAGCAGAGTTTTAGCTTTTTTCCCTGCAAGATAAACTAATTTCCTCATGAGTTTGCCTTTAGAAAATAGATAGTCTTTCTTATCCACAGGCTAGTGGAAACGTGCCTGTAGCCAAGCTTCCACAGCAACTCCAGTATTTGGTTATTTACTTCTGCAATCTGTGCCTACCTTCAAAAATAGTTCAGTGGTTTAACTCTGGAATTATTTAGAAATGAAAATGTGCAGTCAGTGTTGGTATTGCACTGACAGACACATAATAGGTCCCTCTGTGATCAATTCAATGGTAGATATAAAACATATTTCATAATATTTCTATGCTTCTTTTCCAGAGGAATTCCCAACTATGACTTCAAGATCGGTAGAATTACATTCATTAGGAATTCACGTCCACTGGTCAAGAAAGTGGAAGAGGTAAACAAAGTTGAATCCTCCCAGTTTTGCACAGAAGTAGAACATTAGAACTAAGATCCAAATTTGTGGCCCCTCTCGCTTTCCCCTTGATTTTTTTACAGCATACTTCCTTTAAAAAGTGGTAGTAGATTAGAATGGTTTTAGTTAGATGAAGCAACCTCTGGTATCCTTGTTACTGATGGAAAAAGATTGGCCTGGTGTCAGTTTATTAAGGCAGTTGACTGAAAGGTCACCAAAATTATGCTATTTTACTTTCAGGAAGAAAGTGGTTTTAATCTAGGTTAAGAATGTGAAATATCTAAAGTCAGTGGCTGCTCTGATGGAGTATTCTTGCTAACAATAATTCAGCTTTCATCACACACAGGCAGTGAGCAGAGAGGTAAAACCTTTTTTGTCTCTTTCTTTTTTCCAGGATGAATCTGGGAGCCGGTTTATTGCCTTTTCAGGGGAAGGCCAGTCCCTGCGCAAAAAAGGAAGAAAGCCCTAAGATGTGGTACCTTCAGCTAGTTAGGGGGAAAATAAAGTAACAGTTGCAGCATCTTGGATCTTAGTTACTGCATTTGAGAGATCCTTTAGCAACACAGGAACAACACTTAATAGGTGTTTTGGTTTCGGTTTCATGTTTAGAGCTGGAGTTGTCAGATTGTCTTAAGTTCTGGGAATTTGGAAGAAGCTCTTTCTATGTGTTGTAAAGAGGGGAACATAGATCTGTGATAAACCTGAGAAGCAAAACTAACAAGCTCTAACTTAGTAGGGGTCCAGTTCTAAGACTACATCCTCCCCTCATCTCCTGAGTGATGATGATCTCATGTTGCTCTGTGCTTGGTATTTTCCTCCCTTTATATATATTTTGCCACAATTTCAGATCAGCTTTTTGGTGTGGTGCAAATGAAGGGTGACTTTGGTGTTTAGGATTTTAGTGCAGGGAGCCTCTTTGAGCTTAGCTTCAGGTGTTGGGTTATTAATCATTCTAAGCAACCCCCCCGTAATTGCTTTTTATATTTATAATTAATAACATGCCTTTTAATAGTTCAGATACTATAATGTAGTATAGCAGTCTCTTGGCTCGTGTAGGAAAGGGAGGGACCCAGTGCATTGCCCGGTGCGAGTGTATCCTGTGCGCCCTCTGGCCTGTCGGCGAGCGCACCCGGGTGCAACCCTAAGCTCTCTTGAGAGCCCAAGTAAAAGTTCTGGTTCCCAGCTGCGTCCTGTGTGGTGATTTTGGGCAGAGCGAGGGGCAGGGGTGCCGCCCGTCTCAGCGCCTCCTGCCGGCTTGGGGCTGCGCTGGTCACGTGCCGGCGGCCGCGCGGCCATTGGCTGCCGTGCCCTGGCCGCTTTGTGCCGCCCCTCACTATTGGCCGCGGCCGCGGGTGCTGCCGTAAGCGCGGTGGCCATTGGTGGCGGTGCAGCATGGCGGGCGTGGGCGGCTCCTGGCGGGTGAGCGGCGCGGGGCGGCGGGTCCGGGACCGGGAAACGGGGGGCGGTGGCGGGACCCAGCTCAATCCGGCCATGTCCGTCCGCAGCCGCCGCGGTCGTGCGAGGACTACTGGGGAGAGTGGAAGCATTGCCGCGGGCTGCTCCACGCCTTCCACCACTACTACGCGCACGGGGAGCTGCCGGATTGCGGCCGCTGGCGGGAGGACTACGAGGCCTGCCGCGCCTGGGAGAGGGACGGCGCCGCCGCCGCGCAGGTACCGACCCCGCTCCCCCCCCCGGCTGCCCGGGTCTCTGTAGGCCGCGGCTGCTGGGACAGAAACCCTGCAACCGCGGGGGCTGGGGAGGGGTTGGAAAAGCAGGCGCCGGCTCGGAGCGGAGGTGTGAAGGATCCAGGGAATATTTTAAGTTCTCAGCTTTGAAAGCTCTTGATTTCGGTTACTCTGATATTTCCTTCCTAATCGGAGAAGTCGCCACGTTACAGGGAAAAGGCATTCCTGAGGTGTGCAGAAATGCCCCTGGCTGCATCCCGCGGACACTGGAGGACACAAATCCTGCAGCGCAGGATACAGTGTTAACCCCTCCCTCCCTCCGGCCAGCCAGGACAGCTTCTGCCGGGGAGAGTTCCACACCACTGGGAGTTTCCTTCATCACTTAGGAGCCAGAGGCAAAATATAAATACGACTTAGTTAAAAACTTGCATTCTGGCTTACTTAGATAACATTTAGCACATCTGTTTAAGCACGATAAATTTTTATTTCTTCTTTTATCTTAAATATTCACAGCAGGAAATCAGCTCTGTATGACTGCAACATCCAACACTATTATGGTAATATTATTTTTTCCTGTATTTCAGGAAGCTTTGTGCAGGAGTGAAAGAGCTCGAGTTATGGAGAAACAGAAATATGCTCCAGTGTGGAAGCTCAGGAAGAGCCCACCACCTGACTGGTATCTACCACTTGACCATGACAAATCAAATTAACAAGACTGATTTCTGTGTTTGGTTAGTAACATAATATACAATTCAGAATTATGCTGTTTTTTTTGGGTTTCTTTTTTCCTTCCACATCATCTAGAAGTTATACAACTGTAGTTCTGCCCTTCAATACTTTAGCACTTACTCAAAAACACTGAAATTTTATTTAAACACAGAGTATTTTTAAATGGAAATTTGAGGCACTTAATTTGTGGTCTTTTACTGCTGCCTTACACTTCAGGAGTTGACCTCAGCAGACATCTTCCAAATTAATGCATACATTGTCTAGCTCTGAGGGCCTCTTGCCTTCCCAGCTGGCATTGAGCACTTTTGGAACAAGGTACCCACTCCAGGCCTGCTAGATGGGGGTAAAAAAAACCAAGTTGGCACTCTTCCTTGCCAGTTCAGGACAATACCAAACACTGGCATTTAAAAGACATTTCCCAGAATCAGGACTGTGGTGGTTAAGAGCCTCTCACCTGGGGCTGCACACCCTGAAACTGCTTCTTTATAGAACTGCTCTCACTGTCCTTGCCTGGTGGCGTGTGTTGTGGCAGTATTCAAAACTACTAAAAAATACAGGTTTAAATAAATGTAGGGAGAGATCTGGTTTGTATTAGGGCAAACCCACGGAAACTTAGTTATAACAGTTACATGGCAATATAAGAAAATAAAAAAAAATGGCTTTGCCACTATGTAAGGTTGTATAGCTTTGCTAGGTGTGTTATTACCTGGATAGCCATTAAAACACAAAGAATACTTCATTATTTTTTTTTACAGTCACATCCTGCAGTGTTGTAACCTGCAAGAAAAATTGTTTATTCCTATTCCAATCTTTCTCCCTTCAGTCTGAGCACTTTTTGGCAGCTGAAGCAGGAGCTCCTCCATCACTGCGTGTACACCTTGGTGATGTCAATGCACTTCCCCTCGGGGGGATCATAGCCAGGAAGGGGAGGGGTGTAAGTGGGTCCGTCCCTCTGGAAGGGGAACAGCCCCTCGTCCCTGTGCACTGCTGCCTGGTACAGCTCCTCCGACTCCAGGCGCAGCTCCCTCAGTGCCTCCTGCTGGGATTCCACAAGGCCCTTAATCGCTTTCTTTTCTGCCTCATCTTGTTTCTGCTTAAACAAACACCACTTCTTCAACAGTAAAACTCTTCTTTCAGACTCTTCAGGAGAAAGAGCGGGAAGACTTCGCACCCTGATGAAGAGAAGGATAACACTGTAATAGAGAAATAGCCTGACTCCAAAGAGAAACTAAGAAAAACAAAATGCCTAAACCAAAAATCCCATCACCAGGCAAAAAACCCCCACCAAACCGAGAGAATACACTGAATTCACTAAGAATTTAGTCAGTCTGTGAGGTAGGTCTTTCAGTCAATCTAACAGGAAGTGCACTGTTTTTCATTATTTTTAGCAAGAACAAATAATATTTCCTTTCCTTGTTTTTGCCCTGATAAAAGTGGGTAAGGTTTTGTACCAAGGCTGGCACTATGTTGCAGGTTGTGCAGAGAAAGAAATTCACTGGGAGTACAGGTGCATGGTAAAAGACAGACCTACTGACCTGTTGCTCTCTGAGTACTTAAGTGGTGTTATGAAATCCTCAATTGGAATCAATTCTGGGGCAGCTTTTTCCAACTTTTTAAGCTTTTTCTTCATACGTTCCTTCTGTGCTTGCTCTTTCTTCACATCCACCTTCTTTTTCTTCTTTGGTTGTGCTCTACAAGGGAAATAGTAAATGAAAGAAGATATTTTGTCCTTTAATTCAACACCAGCAACTTTCACTTTCTTTCCCATTGCTTTGCAAATTAATTTGGTCCCTGACACAAGTTCCAGCCATAAGCTTTATTCAAATAAAGTATTTTACAGAAGCCAGTGACATGCCTGCTAAAATTCTCTGCAGAAAGAACTGTAACTGCCTGGGAAAAGCAATTTAGTGCTGAACATCACAATGACCAAAAGAAGTTCCACAAAAATTGAATTAGAATTGTTTTAACTGGCTCAGAGTGCAGCATAGCATGTTTATCATAAAGAGGCTTGCGTTGGAAAGGACCTTAAACCTTGTGAGGTACTAATCCCCCTGCCATGGGCAGGGAAACCTTTCACAAGACCAGGTTGCTCCAAGCCCCATCCAGCCTGGCCTTGAACAAGTATTCCTGTCATTTCACATTAAAGAAGACTGCAAGTGGTTTTATACATGCTTCTAAAATTTTTGCTTTTGGAGCCAAGTTCAGGCTGGAGATGTTACTTCTCCATGAAGACCCAAGATATCATTGCACACTCCACAAACACAAACTTACCCTCGTTCCTGCCTGGCAGACTGAACAAACAACATTCATGGTGTGAAACAGTTCCTCTCCAACAGTACCTAAGAGCTACCTGGGTATTTTAAATCAAGCTGCATCAAAATAAACCCAGACACTGAAATGTGGCACAGAAATACATGTGAGCTGCCTCTGCCTTCACAGCAAAGCATTTCTGCTTCAGCCAGGCTTTCACTGGTGTTGATCAGCAAGGAGTTCTGGAGCAATTCGTAAATCCCAATATTTCCAGCTGCATTCTGTGGTTGTGCTACTCACAAGCACAAAGTAATAATTGTATCACCTCTGAACTCCCCACAAGAGGCCAACAGTCCCTACCTGCTTTGGCATATAGAGACTTAAAAATGTACAGTTAAAGGTTAAATTTGGACTTGGGAAAATTTGTGTTCCCCCAGTGGATGAGAACACTTCTCAAAAGAACTCCAAGAAAGCTGCACTCACCTCACAGGGAAGGATGTCCTGAATTCCAACAATGAGCTCTGCCAGTGACCCTCTCGGAGTGGAACCCTCTGGGGCAGCCAGAAGCTGCAGGAGGAAAAGTAACATAAAGCATGAAGAGAAACTGACTCTGGTGATTTTGCACAAAAGCTATTTGTTATTCATATATTACAGTGATGAGTTTTGAACCATCTTTGGCCACTTCACTCATGGCAGGATACAGCACTTGCCCACAGACGGCCTCAAACTCTCGAGCTTGATAACTGATCCCAAATATGGACTGGTCGGTGTAAGCCCATGGGACACCGAAGGGTGAAACATAGTTTCTGGATAGGCTATAGCAGTTTTATTTTTAAGTTCTGACAATGACCCCTTTGAGGAGCTGGTATAGCTGGTATATATTTATATAGGTATATATACCTATAGCTGGCATAGGTCAGATTAGGAGAACGATACCGACTGTCGTATCTCGGCGGGTGTCACAGGAGGACGACACACCGGCCCAGGTGTCAAGGCACTGACTTTTCCAGGTGCGGGGCCCAGCCCGCCGCGGGAGCCCGGGCGGGGCTCAGCCTGAGGAACGGCCGGGAGCGGGCTGGGCAGGCACCATGGCTAAGGAACGCTTCCCGGGCTCCCTCCCCGCGGTGCTGAAGCAGGGCGGCCGCAGGCCCAGTCCCGGATTGCTGCTCCAGCCCTACCTGAGTCGCGCCCCGCGGAGCCCCCGCGCCGCCGCCGCCGCCGCCCACATGGCCCCGCGTGCGCCACGCCCCCGCAGGCCGCGCTCCGGCCCCGCTTCCCCTGTTCCGGCGCACAAACGTTCCGGCGGGCACCCTGCGCGGAGCTCCCCCGCCGCCGGCACTGCACCGCTCCGCCCGGCAGGGGGCGCCCGCCCGCGCCGTATGGGGGGCGGCGCCTGGCGAGGGAACAGAGTGGTCGGGGACGCTGTTTCCCGCCGGGCCGGTTAGGCGGTTGCCAGGCGCCGAGTTCCGGCGGTGCCGGATCGCCGGCGGCGCCGGGCGGGGGATGCGGCGGGGCGGCGGCGGCACCGGGAGATGGAGCGGCGCTGAGGAGGCTCGGGCCGGCCGGGGGCGCGGGCACTGCGGCGCCGGGCGCGGGCCCATGTTGGCCGGCGGCCGCTGAGCGCCGCGGCCGCGGAGGCAGCCCGGGCGGAGCCGCCCTGGGGTCCCGAGGGCGGAGGCCGGCGGAGGCCCCGGGCGGGGAACAATGAAGCTGCTGAAGCCGACGTGGGTCAACCACAATGGTGAGGGCCGGCCGGGCAGCAGGTGCTGCGGGCCGGCGGGGCGGCAGGTGCCGCGGGCCGGCCGGGCAGGTGCGGCGGGGGAGCGGGCGTGAGGCACACGCGGGGTCGCGGGGCGGGCGGAGCCGCGGGCCACTGCCAGGCGCTCCCCGGGCGGCCGCTCCGGGAACGGCGGCTGCGGGCGGCGGCAGCGAGTCCGCAGCCCCGCTGTCCCGGTGGACGGCAGCGGCAGCGGAGCCCGGTCTCTGGAGCTGGGCGGGTTCCTCAGGGCGGCTGGGGAGAGCTCGTACCCCAGGAGGGGCCGGAGGGGCCGGAGGGGCCGTGCGCGGCAGCCCCCGGAACCCGGCTCGCCTGGCACGGCGCGTTCGCTGCGGACAGCGGGCACAGCCGCGCCCGGGCTCTGCACGGGGGCCTGCAGGCTCTGAGGGAGCGCTGAGCTGCTTCTGCTGGCCAGGCATGGCCGCGGGGCCGCTTCGTGCTGGTGAAAGTGCGGAGGGATAGCTTGAATGAGTATAGGCCGTGCAGAAGAGAGGAGGAGTTCTTGTGCAGAGGTCGAGATGCTCCTCAGGATGAGTGTCCGGCCGGTATGAGTGGGTGTCCAGTGCACTGCACTGACCACCCGGGTCTCACATTGCTGGGACAAGTACAGTATTAAACGTCCTCTAATGCACTGAGCTGTGCTGTCGTTCTCCATGGAGGGAAAAGTTTCTTCCAACAGTTCTTTCAAAAGAGCTCTCTGAATTTATGTAGTGTCCTGTCCACCAGTCCTCTGGTTAGGTTGAAGAGATGTGTGAGCTGAAACAGCTTAGAGTGAAGTGCTGATATTGACAGAAGGCTCTGTACTTTCCTTATGTGGCAAATACAGGGCAGCGTCAGTGTTTATGTTATATTTACACTGCTTAGGATGAATTTCCAGATTAATACCTGTACTGTTCATGATGAAGCAGTGAGAAGAAATCTAACATGAAGAGCTCACTTCTGTTTATGCAAGTTTTGGCCCCAGATTTATGGGTGCAGCTTTATTTCAACTGCAAATTTTTTACTCTGTCAATGTGTAAATGTCATTAGCTGGGCTCACGTAGCTGATTTGTATCTAGTTATTCAAGCTGGAAAAGCGTGCAGGTACAACTTTACAGCTGCCTTTCTGCATGTATAGTGTTCTTTGTGTTCATGTTGCAGATTTTGATAACAGCTTAAGCCTTGAGTTGCCATTTGTGTGCATCTTTACTTGGCCTGCTCTCCAGGGACTGTAGGCAGCAGATGGACTCAACCTTGTAACCAAAGATTGTAGTGAACTAAAAAAATGTGGAAGTGCTTTATTTGAGATGTTTTTTTTTTTTGCATTTCTGCTTGGTTACTCTAAACAAATGCAGCATTTACATGTTAATCTGTGGCTGCCTGTGGTTGGACTGTCCTGTGCCTCTGCTTATCTTCAGTGGGAGCACAGGAGCAGCTGAATAAAAACTTTCAGCCTAAGCCCTTAGAGATCAGAGATTAGATCTGATCACAGTGATTAGATCTGTGATCTGATCTTTCCTTTCTTCTTCAATGGGTGCACCTTTTTGTGTGGGTATTTTATGTATTTGAAATCTATAGCAATTTAGAACACATCCAACCATCTGCAGCAATGTAGAACACTGCCTTCAGGCCAGCAGGACTTCATTTGTAGAGCCCTGTGATACTTTGCCTGGTGGATAATGCACTACACAGGGCCTTGATAGTCCTGAATTTTACTCCCATTTCTGCCATTGACCTTTTGGGATGAATTTGGCCAAGGCAGTCATAGTTTTGCCACCTGCAAAACAGGCATTTGCCACCAGCTCCATTTGTGAGGTGCTGGCAGGGCTGCAAAGGTGTGCAGGACTGTGTGACAGTCACACATTCCTGTCCTTGGGGCAGGGAGTGCAGGATGAGAACTGGTGAGTTTAGTCAGCCTCTCTAACGTACCTGGGTTCCGGATCCTCCAGGCATTGCTGCGTGAGGAGTCTCCATCACTCCTAATGGGCCTCCCTGTTGGCTCTGGAACATCTCCAGGAACAGGGTGAAGAGAATTTACACTGTGATTGCTGGAGACTCTGTGATAATTCTTATTCCTTTGATTTCTGCACAGGCACACGAGGCTGCCTCACTGTTCTGGTTTGTGAGTGAGTCCTGAAAGCAGGGCTGGCTCTTCCACACGCTAGATCCAGCTGCTGTCATTCCAGCCTTTTCCTCTTCCCACTCACTTTTGGGGGTTTTGTTTTACTGAGTGGACTAGAATGATGCTTCCAGGCATACATTCTCCAGGAGCTAATAGACACTAGAAGTGAGTGTTGTAGCCAGGAAATCCAGCACACCTGGGAGTTGTGTGCTGCACAGCCAAGATGCCGCACGCTTAACAGTAAAAGCAGTTCAGCACATTTTGACTCTACAGGTTTTTGCCTTTGAGTTCTTAATGCCGCTTTTTCTGAGTGCTTATTGGAATTATTTCTTGCTCAGATGCATTTTTTATAAGCTTTTCACACACTTAATGTGGGTTTATTAGATTTTGCATGAAATTCTCATTATTGTTGTGTTCTTCTCTTCCAAGTGTCTTTGCCTTAGAGCAAGGAAGAATATTCAAGAGTGCAGTCTAATGGTGGGGGTGGGAACAGATTCCTGTAAGGTACAAGTGGTGTGATTGGCTTCTCCTTCCCATTGTGGCATTCAGTCGCTCTGTACAAATGCATCATGCATCCAACAGCCGCCTGTACACACTCAGCACTCAGGGTTTTGAGAGCCCAGGTGCTTAAAGACACTCGTGCAGGCAAACACTGATCCCTGTGGGAAAGGAAGTCCCTTGCTGTTCCAAGAAACCCTTGCAAGCCCCAAGGTGCTGCTCATGTGTGACAGCTTGTGGAAACTGGAGCCTGCTGTTGTTTAAATTTAGGAATGGAGTTTATCTCTCCAATCTGTAATGTAAATATTTGAATTGATTTGTGAGTCAGGTTGAATGTTATATATTAGGTGGGCTGGAAACAATTTGAATAGAAATTCATTCATTTTGGGGTAGAAATTTACCTAAAACTGTTCTTATGTTTAATTGATTATTGTATAAAGTTAAACAACCATCAAAAATGATACAATATTTAGAATTGTTTTTATTCTTCACTGATGTATTTTTTTTTTTTTTTTAAGATGGGACCTTCTCCTTGGGTTTCAGTTATCTTACTTAGATCTTTTGTTCCACGCTTGTTTTGTTATCAGTATTTCTTTAAGTACATAATGGATATTTGGGTTCTTTAAACAAATAAGCCCACAGGACATCTGGTATATCATAAGGTGTTCTGTTTTTAATGAGCCTTGTTTGCTTCCTTCTGTAATGTGATTCTGGGAGCTTCAATAATTTAAGCTTATCTTTTTTTAGAAATTATTGCAAGAGGTCAGAATGTCTTAAAACACTGTGTTAGATTTTAGTGTTGCTGCTTAAATAACACATTTTGCATCTTTACTGTTGGGAAACTCAACACATCTCCAATTAGGAGCATGGGAAAGCTTCAGTCACTTTGAAGCAGAGACCTTGTGCCTTTTGGCTTGTTTCAACAGGAACTAACAACATAATCTAATAAAGACATGAACCCAGGGAAGAAGGTGATTGCTATCAAATAATGGCTCCTTCTTCATTATTTTGAGAAATTGAAGGAAGCAAAGAAAAACCCAGTATCTGTGCTCAGTTTGTAAACCACAAGTAGTATGGAACAAGTCCTACAGCTTTAACCTGCTACAGTAATCCAGCACTGTAGATGGCATTCTCTTGATAGTGGTACCTTGGCAATTACTTTTTCATGCTGAGTTTCTGTCCTGCAATCTGTTTTTGTTTGTTTGTTTGTTTGTTGGTTTTGTTTGTTTGTTTGTGTTTGTTTTGTTTTTTAATAGTAACTGGACATTGGGTACTGGGCAGATCATTGTGTGTCATTAGTTACCTGTGGAATAAGATTCCTTCCTGGATCACAGTTGAGCCACGTAGGAACTTTGTTGTCCAGGGTTTCATTTATTACTGCTGCCTTTCCTGGGTGCAAAGTCCATGCCCTCTTTAAACTTCAGGTATAAAATAGTGCCCTGTGACCTGACAACTTTCACTGAGGTCTGAGTTTTTAGGGTTATAGCCATTTATGAAAATCTGCTCAGTGCTTATTTGATTGAACCTCAAATTCATACTAGGAAAAACCTAAAAATAAAATGTTATCTTGCTATGTAAATATATGGATACTTTTTGTTTGAACACATGGTCTTCAATGCCAGTTCCCATTCATGTCATAAAATAGAGGAGAACTGAAAGTGACTTGGAGTGACCAGAATGATCAGAAGTGTGAGAAGTTCCTTTGTACAAGGAACAAATGAGTAGAGTAGGACTCTTTGGGTGAGGAGTGGGGCTGTGGGATCACGATGAACACAGTGAGTGTGAGTGGCAGAAAAGGGATCAATGCTGAGTGATTTTCCTTCACTGCCCTTATGTACAGAATTAATTGTGTTAAAAGTAACAAATAGCTGGTGCAGATCCATGGAGTAGGAAGTTCCTCACAGAGTCCATGGCTGAGCAGTGGTTCTCTGTGTAGGGAGTGTTGATGGTAATTATGGATCTGAGAAATGGCTGATTTAACTTATAGAAGAAAGTCCGTTGAGGCCTCCTGATTCAAGAAGTCAGAACTGTAATTTCTTTGGGGTTGGAAGATCTTAGGAAGAAGCATTGTGTACTTAGCATTGTACAGATCCCTCAGGACTTATCTAGTGATGGTTTCTGAACACAGAGTACTGGCCTTGGTGTACATTTTCCCTGGTGTACTAATTTTAAGCTTTTAAGGAGAATTTGTAGCTAAGTTACCTCTGACTCTCTAAACAAGTAATTTGCTGAGTTTCTTCAACCGCATCTGTGGATCTGTGAAAAATCTTTGCCCAGGAGAAGGGAGAGAACTGATGTTACTGCTCCTGTAGAGTTGTGCTCTTAAGGCAGAAATTGGAGAGGCTGTGGTAGTTTTAAACATGTAGTAAAGGAAAGGAAAAATATAACATGTTAGTAATTTCTGCAAAGCAATGGGTGCAATGACAACTTCTTGGAATGTGTAGCAGATCTGCTTTGTCTGAATAGTAATGGTAGAGCTGGCCAGGTTGTTGTTGTTTCTGATTTGCTAGGAAAGTTTTCTCTTGGTGTGAATGACCCAGAGGCCAAGTGAGCCAGGTTATTAGAATTCAAAGGTCTTTGATAGCTGGCTTCCTACTCTCTCCTACACATCTAATGGCAAATACCAGAGTATATGAGCTCTTCTTGCCCAAGACTTGATGCAAATTGAAAAGGTCAAGCTGTTCAACCTCTAAGGTCTCCAGAATGACCTTTTCAGTAAGTTTCAGTGGGCTCAACTATTTCAAATGATGCACTGGCTTAATTTAAGGGAAATTCCACATTTTGGAAGGAATAAAATAACTGTTTGTTATATTACCTACTTTTGGAAGGTAAAATAACTGTTTGTTTCTTGTTTGTGATTCTCTAAATATTCATCTTAGCCCCAAATGTTGCATTTGAGTTAGTAGAATTAAAGCAAGAATCAGGCACAGCAAGCTGAAGAAAAAACACAGCTCATGTGTGTCTCAGCTCATGTGTGCTATGTGGTCTGAAGGACTTGGAAGGAATGTAAGCTGAGTGCCATCTTTCTGTGCTTAAGGTCTTTACTTGGCTGCCTATAAAAATTTTAAGGGAAATCACACGGCAGAGTTGCAATATAAATCCAAATAAAACAAACCTTAAAACAAGTCAACATAAAGGAAAGTCAAAAGGAAGCCGAATGTGTATCCCTCAAAAAGTAAGAAACAGTGGGTATTTAGATGAGGATTTTATTAGGAGTTTAGTGTCAAGGATTTCAGTTGCTACAGTTGGATATAAAACTTGCTGTTGGATAAAATCTCCAGATTTATCATTTATGTCTTAACATATCATATATGTTAATATATGTTAATATATCTTAACATATATGAAGATAAGTGCAAGGCTGACAGACTTGGGAAATTTATCAAGTAATCTTGATGTGTGAATACTGGTACTTTTGGCTGTTAGATAAATGGCCTTATTTTATAGTGGCATATATGTGATCTTGCTTGCAGAGGCATTCCAGTTTGAAAGGGTTGGAAGTGCTGCCAGAAATTCTTTGGATGTGGAAATCGCATGCGTGTTCTTTCACAGAATCCTTAATGGTAGCTCTTGGAGCATCATTGAAAGCAGGAAGCTTGCTGCTCCCCTCTTCCTTTTCCTCTGCAAGGGTTCAAACAACTGTGAACATATAGAGAATGAATATGAGCCAGTGGTCAGAGCAGAACAGGTTGGAAGTGAGAGCTTTCTGGTTTCCAAAGCTGTTCCCCACCCATGTTATTTGTTACAGAGTTTACTTTCTAGTTATTAGCTTTCTTCTGAAAGATATGGCATATGGAGAATTGAAGGATTTAAGAGTAATACTATTATGGTTTGTCCTCCTCTTTCTAAATGGAAGTCATAAAATCAGAACTAGTTTTTGGGTAGAATTACATTAACAGAATTGAAATTTGAGATGGGTAATTGCAGATGCAGCCTGAGACTGGGAAGGGTCTTAAAAAAAACAAAAACAGAAACCAAAAGAAGACTTACTTCAGGTCATCAGCTAATGAGCTGTAGAAACCTGGAAGAATTTCCATACTCAAATACAGTTTTCCTTGTTGGCACTTGCTTTGTGATAGGACTTTGCTTTGAGGTATTTGGCATATCCTACTGGATTAAGTGTCCCTGGTTATCGCTGGGTTTTGTGGCATGATAACTTCCATATAGGCTTTTAATAGGCTGCCATTTCTGTCAGCAGGCTGCTCTCAGCTCTTGTAGTCAGCTGTAATTCTTACAATTTGAATCTTTAGAAGAAAGTTACTTGCCAGCCAGAAGAGTTATGGTGGTTCTGGCATTACCACATTGTCTTGAATGTAAATCAATTCAGTATGTTCCTGCTTGTTCTCTAATTCCAGGAAAGCCAATATTTTCAGTCGACATTCACCCAGATGGGACCAAGTTTGCAACAGGAGGACAAGGTAAGTCTCTGTACTGGTAGAAAGCAGAATTTTGGGTAATAATAATAATAATAATAATCTTGTGCTTTCACAGCACTTGAATTGGTTTGGCCCTTTTAAAAAGACATCACTTCTATCTCTAAGAAACAGATAGTTATTAAAATGTATTGGGAAGTGCTGCTGCTCCTGCAGAAGGCAGGGTTACATGTTCTGATGTCCTCATCCTCTTGGATGTCATTGAGATAGTAGCTGCTATCAGTGATTGAGTTGTGGCCATATGAGCCAAATTTCCTTTTAATTTGAAGGGGAACTGGATGTGCAGTTGAGCTTTTTCAGTTGCTAAATAGTAGAGCTATTGGGACAGAAAAATCCAATTATATAAATAGAATAGCTTAAGAAATATATCCAAAAATATTATTTGGTGCATAATAGTGCATAATTTATGTTGGCTACAATAATTGCAATTTAGTATTTGAATATGTATCTTTTCTCTTTTAAAATACACTTTTATTACAAGTAGTTGTCCTTATAGTTGGTATTAGTTATGTACAGCATGACTTTTGTACAAGGCTGTATAAATTTATTTTTAATAGCTTCAAGAAAAATAAAGCACTTCTAAATTGGTCTAATTATTTCAAAGCTATATCTGTATTCAGATGTTTCCAAAGTCCCCACTGCAGTAATACCTAAATTTTCACATCTATTCTGGAACTGAGATTAATTTGAAAAGCTTTTTTGCATGTATTTAGAAGAAGGGGCTTTTTGGTCTCTTACAGGTCAGGATTCTGGCAAAGTTGTGATCTGGAATATGGCTCCTGTCCTGAAAGAGGAAGATGAAAAGAATGAAAATATCCCCAAGATGCTTTGTCAGATGGACAATCACTTAGGTAACAAAGTTGATTGGTTGGGTTTCTTTGTTACTGATTATTGGTAATTTGTCAAAGCTTAAGACTTACATGTCTGTAATGCAATAATCATTCCTGTCCAGTGGTGAAGAGTCAGTAAAACACAGCAGAGTGGTCTCGTACTTTGGCTGTATCCTTTTCAAGATATTCAGTAGAAATTTTTGTTAAAATGTGAGGAAATGTGCAGAGGACTGTAGATATCTTTGGAAATCTCCTCCCTATAAGCTTTTTTCAGCTGTGGCCATGAAGTATGGCACATTCTGGGAGACTGGGGAGCTCTGAATGAAAGGACAGGAGAAGAAATAAGTGTAAAAGATACATCATATGAAGTATATTGGTTATAAATTATTACATTTATTACATTATAAATCATTGCATTTAGAATTAGTATGGTCACTTGACAAGTTGTCCTTTCTTTTCTTCAAAATATACCTTTCCTTCTTTGCCCTCTAAATCCCACTTTATTTACCAGAATAAGTTTCCTTCATTAGAGGAATATTAATCTTTCTTCCAGCCTCTCTTGGTGAAGCTTTTTAGATAAGGAAAAGGGTTTTTTAAGTAAGAAATTCCTCAACTGCTACTGAAAGATAAGTACCAATTAATTTATCTAAAGCAGACAGAATAACTGCTTTGAATGGAAAAAGCCCACTTAAATCCTAAATGTCTCCTGTCAAGTTTTGCTTGTTATAAATCCTGTCTGCAGTCCAGAACCACTTATTCACATATTTCATCTTGCAAACTTTCTTCTCTGTGTTTCAGCTTGTGTGAACTGTGTGCGATGGTCGAACAATGGCGTGTACTTGGCTTCGGGGGGCGATGACAAGCTGATTATGGTGTGGAAACGAGCTGCGTAAGCATGTTCCTTCCTTCAGCTTTATATTCCATTTCAAGTGGGTTACCTGTGACATCTTAGTGCTTCTTCCCTGTGCTGGCCTTTGGTAAGCTCAGTGCTCCACCTGGTGTGTAAGGAGCCAAGAGCTGGGACACCAAACACTGGTGTTGGAGATCTGCCTGCTGTCCTTTGGGCTGGAGGGTGTCTGCCTGGGCAGTCTCTCTCCTCTGGAGGAGCTTAGACATTTCCTTCTGTCCTTTAGAAAGCTTCCTTTGAGATTTGAAGAGTCACCATAAATGTTACCATTATATGCTGTCTCTAGAAATTCTACATTTTATTGAAGCTAATTTTTTAGTAACTGGAATTACTTTCTCTAAAAAAATGCTTTTTCTTCCCTTCTGTATTGTAGGAATACCTGACTATAAAACAGAAGTGTCTTTTGCAGCTGGTTTTCTTTTAAAAAAGTGAAGAGCTTGTGGTGGTTCTTTTTATAACTGTTTCTGTTTTAATTAGGTACATTGGACCTAGCACTGTGTTTGGTTCTAGTAGCAAACTTACTAATGTTGAGCAGTGGAGGTGTGTATCAATTCTCAGAAGTCATTCAGGGGGTAAGTTTGAAGGTGTTGAATTAACATAATTTGCATATATTTGGAAAAAAATTGCTTTTCAGCATCATGTTTTCGTGTTTTAAATATGTATGTTTGGTGGCAAGTCAGTAATTAATTTTAAGAGCAACGATTAAAATTTTAAAAAATACAGTTTTTAATGAAATGCAATTTTTATACAAGTAACTTTGGGCAAGTGTGGTAAGTAGGAGAAAAACTAACAACTAAGAAACATATTTTTCTATTTTCTAGCTTAAAAATGAATCTGAATAAAGGAAGCTAAACTGCATTTTTCATTAAATATTCATGCTAGCGTGATCTGATCAGCAAAAGGCCATGTTTTTGTAAGCCAAAGAGTATCAATATTTATTTAGGAGGAAAATACGTAAAGAGCAATGCAAAAGTTGAATAAATAAATAATTTCAAATGCATTTTGCATCTGCTGACATGAGCTGTGAAAATCAAGATGGAAATCACTTTGGTCACTCCATGTGTGTTTGGAACGAAGTGAGTGCATTGTTGTAGCTTCTGTTACTTTTTCATTCAAAACAAGACAGAGTTCTTTGTTCAGGCATTAGTATTTCCTACAATTACTAAACATTGCATTCTTTCCCTTTTGGTTTTTTTTCTTGACCCCCCATTGAACATAGAAGTTGAGGAGATTCAATCCCAATGTGTGTTGCTTTCTTACCTTCCACTTTAGTGAGGTGGTAATCATTTCTCAGTGACAGCAAAATATTGCTACAGAAGAACAAGAGTTCTTTGTAAAAAAGCTTTTTGATTTTCTGATTACCATCAATCTCTTAAACAGAAAATTTCTTTTCCCAAACAGATGTGATGGATGTGGCATGGTCTCCACATGATGCCTGGCTGGCATCCTGTAGTGTTGATAACACTGTAGTCATCTGGAATGCTGTCAAATTCCCAGGTGAGAGCTCTGAAGATGTGCCAGTATGTAAAGCTTTGTGGCAAAGTCTTCCTTCCTTGGGTATATTTCACCAACTCTCCAAATCTCCAGGAGGGAATCGGTTGTTTGTATTTTGAGGTGACACATCTGCAGTCGGGCAGGTCAGACCTTCTTCCAGGTTTGGATGGCAGTGACCAGGAGATTCCACACTGCTGCAGACAACAGCTGCATTCAGACTGTGCTGCTGATTTTGCATGAAAAGCATGATTGCATGTGTTTATTTGCATGCCATTTATTTTAAGTAGCTTCCAGTACTGATACCAGAGTTTTTAGACTTTGAAGCTAGCTGTGCACCCTCTCAGCCTCTCCTCCCACAGGCTGATAAGCAAGAGTGTGACTGAAAGTAGGTTACCAGGCCTGCCAGCCTTGTGTGTCTGTTGAGTCACAACTTTGACTTGGTTCACACTTGCTGCACAAAGCTGGATTAGTTGTGATAATCTTTGGGTGTGGAGGGAAGGGTGAATGTTTAACTGAAATTCCAGTTCAAGTACTGCTTTCCACATCTTCAAAGTGCTGCTCTGAAGCACTGGGACTCTGCTGCTCTTCCTGCTCTGACCTGCCTTCTAGTGTTGCACCTCTTATTCTGCCCAGAATTCTCCTTATTACTTTTTTTATCAGTTTTTTCTTAAGTATAGGTTCCAATTTGGTTGATATGTTGTTTTACACTAAAGAAGGTTATACTTAGTACGCTGTTTCAAAAAGATGTTGTAAATTTTCTCAACACTCTGCCCTAAAGGAGATAGCAGTAACTACTCTCTATTCTCAATTTTTGTGTGCACAGAAATTCTTGCCACTTTGAAGGGGCATTCTGGCTTGGTGAAAGGGCTGACCTGGGATCCTGTTGGAAAATACATTGCCTCTCAGGCTGATGATCGCAGTTTAAAGGTGTGGCGGACCATGGACTGGCAGCTAGAAACCAGCATCACAAAACCCTTTGATGAGGTACTTCAGAATGTGTAACTGTTCAAAGTGAATTCCCTTAGAATGAATGAAAACTAGAAGAATAACTGATTCTGCACAAGTATGAATTAATTGAACAATGCTGAATCAAAGGAAGCTCTCAGCAGCTTCAAAAGAGAGGAAAAAAGAATTACTTTCTCATAAAAATATGATTGACTAGAGACTCTTACTACCATTTGTTATTGTGGATGTCAGAAGTTTACATGGGTTGTGTAAACAATTAAGTAAATTTCTGGAAATGCAGTGGTTATTCTGGGGAAATGTTGGTACACTGATCACAATAGCCTGACATTCTTCCCTATGCATCTTCTATTGGCCACAATCAAAAATGAGGTATGTACTTAGGAGGGATCTTTGGTCTGGCATCATAGGGCTGTTAGGTGATGACATTGATGAAGAGGGGACAGAAGCTTGTGCTTGGTGAGTGGAGTGTTCTGCAGTGATCTGAGGGTATTTTTATTAGTACAGTTACTCTTTCTTATAGACCTTGTCTGCTTCAATTCACGTGGGAGCTGGTGTGGCAAGCTGAGGTCTCATCATTAGTGATTGCTGTGTTGCAGCCCTGTTACTGGCTAGACTAGATACTGAGGAAACTTTTGTGTTGCTTTTAAAAAAGTTCTGAGTTCCTTTTCCCGCTTTTGATAGGGTTTCTTAAGTTACGCTACATTGCCTGTGTAAACATGGCTAAGTGCTGAGAATTGTGTGTGAGGTCATTCTTTTATATGCACAGGAAACTTACTTTGTAATCATATTCCCTACATCTGAAATTTAAATAGTTTGTATTCCAACCTGTTTGTTTGCCAAACACTTTTAAAGCCCTGATATGGTTTTTTTTGTCAGTGTGGAGGGACGACTCATGTGTTGCGCCTTAGCTGGTCACCTGATGGTCACTATCTTGTTTCTGCTCATGCCATGAATAACTCTGGACCCACTGCTCAGATCATTGAGAGGGATGGATGGAAAACCAACATGGATTTTGTAGGGCATCGGAAGGCAGTTACAGTAGTGGTGAGTGAGTGATAGTAATTTATCCCTGAAGTTAAAACTTGTATGTGATAATATTATATATAGATGTATAGAGGTGAAGATGGGTCTCAAGATTAGTAAAGCAAATGCATCATGATGATTAAAAAAGCTTTACATGTTGGAAGCAACCAGGTTGTTCTTGTGATGAGAGAACTGGATGTAGATGAATGAGACAAGGGGGAATACAGGAGCATGTTAGGAATGTCAAACATCAGCTTTGTTGGCTGTTCAGTGACTTGATAAAAATGATTTAGGTTTCTAGTGGGTTTCTGATCCCTAGTAAAATTCATATTGTTCGCCTTTCCTATGAAGGCATTCAGAAAGCCTCTGCAGCTGTTGTCAGTGCTCTTACAGAATCTGGTTTAGGATTTATTCCTATGAAATGTTACTTTTTCACTCTTAAATGGAAAATTAGCTTTGAAAGCAGATCTCCTGCTAAAATGTAATTACTGTGGTAAAATTTGTGCATCTCATTTGTTCAGAAATTCAATCCAAAAATCTTCAAAAAGAAACAAAAGAATGGGAGCTCCACCAAGTCAAGTTGTCCCTACTGCTGTTGTGCTGTCGGTAGCAAAGATCGATCTCTTTCTGTCTGGGTAAGTGATTTCTTTGCTGCCTTTGAACTAATGTTGGGGGTTTAGCACAAAGGTCTCATGTACAGCATTAAGTCTTATATTTAGTTTCATGTTTAGGGGTTTTTTTGTCCCTGTTGTTATAGGTTTAGCTGGGGGGGAAGGAAGTGGATTGGTATTAGTTCATTTCTCTAAAGTCAAGAGCAGTTAGAACCCCTGGCAGGTTGTGCCCTAAGAGGGAGCAGCTGTTAGGGGATAAAACATTTTGCCAAATAAATGCAACCTTATTTTCTTCCTTTTACTTCTCTTCTGTCTTTGTAAAGGAAAGAGTTGTGAAAGTGAATGAGCTTTTTAAGTATTCTTTCAACTTTTTGGTATCTAGAGTGGGTTTTAGGTTAAAATCTACACTTAAATTTTTATTCTGGCTAAGAGAAGAGTAGCTATTTTCACATTTTTAAATGTGACTGGAAAGTACAGGGAATCAATTTAACTGATTTATAAAGCTTTGTGATGAGAACTTGTGCCAGAACACACCAATTGTTAACTGCAATCTACTATTTATAGATTCCAGTGTAATATTTATCCCTCAATCTCTGGATGCATAACTAAATCTCTTTCTGGTAATGGCTACCAGTGCATAGCCATATCAAAGTATACTCTGTATATCTTACTTTCTATTTATATGATGAAGATTTCATTTGGAGTGGCTGATGAGGTTACAGAAGGTAGTACAGAGACACAAAGTTATAGGCTGTCTTTGCTCTGAGGAGCTTAATAAACATATATAGAGCACAGACCTATAGAAGCATAAATAACTACTGAAGATGACAGTGACACTGCATATGTGAACCTGTGAGCATAAAACTTTCTTGACCATATCAACCTCTGCTTCACTTCAGTTGTACTATACACTAGAGATATTAAGTCCATTGGTTTGATATTAAAGAGCTTAGAATGTCTAATTTAGAGCAGGTTATTGGAGTTTTCATATTCAGTTCTTTATTACTTAGCTGATTCTTAAGTGCAGAGGAGTCTTCTTTAAGAGTAATTGTGAGTCAAATTCCCTTTGCTCTTGATAGGTTTCACTTTCTCAGACAAGTAGTCCTAGTGAGGACATGGAAATGTAATCTGTTTTCTGCCCTCTTGTGCTGGCAGTTTGCAGCATCCATTTCTCAGTACAGCTTAGAATAGAAGCTGTCTTTTGCATCTGTGGAATTGCTTTTGGAGTGGCAGAGAGAGTTTTATGTCTGTGGTGTAAGGGCAAAGATGATTAAGAAATTCAGTCTGTGTTTCAGAAAGGAGAATTGAATGTCAGCTGTTCTTCAGATTGTGTCCCAGCAGTGGAACAGGTGACTTGGTGCTTCAGATGCACCACCAGGTGTGCAGCTGTTTCCTGGTCAGGTCTTGTTTGGTGCATGCCGTAAGGCTCTGGGAGAGTGTTAATGTGGTACTATCTATCTGTGGTAGTGTAGAACTTATACCTTTCTGAGTGGTGTTTCTTGTTTTCTTAAGCTCACGTGTCTGAAGCGACCTTTAGTTGTCATACATGAGCTGTTTGACAAGTCAATCATGGACATCTCCTGGTAAGTTGATTTCTGCTATTTGTTATGGAAGTCAAAGCATTGTTGTCAACTTTAGGTGTACTTATTAGCTTTGAATGCCTTAAACCAGTACAGATTGTGGTTGTTGGAACACAAGTAATTGGTTGCTGAAGGTTTTGTTTCTGCTGCAGCATCTTTGGTAGTAATATGAGCAACTAGCACGTGGTCACTTGAGATTATTAACTGAATAAATAGTAATGTATTTAGAAAAAGACACAGTAAAATAGCTGTGGAATGAGTTCATACTTGTTATGATTCTCTTACATAGGTTGTCTTAATTCCTCTCTATCACTTCCTTACTTCTGAAATTCTCCCTTAATAGTTACAACAATCTCTTGGTGGGTTTATACTGTGAACTTTAAAGCTTGCAATTGTGTGACTTCCTGGTTTCTATGTGCCATGTGAATTTTGCCATGAAACTCGGTGCACCACAGTAAAAAATTTTCAAATCCAAACCATTTTTCTTTCATTAACAGATTAAGGCTAGAAAGTCAGCAAGTAGAATATTTCATGAGAAGTGCTGCTATTGTTATAGTACAATAGCTTTGAATAGTTTAGTTTTCCTGTAGTGTTTTTTATTTCTCCATCTGCAATTTACACATTTTTCATGGCATGAAGTCACAAGGAATAATAGCTGGTTAACATTTTGCAGTCTCTGAGGAAATGGTTTTGTGGGATATTTGAGAGACAAAGGATCATTAGGAGCTTGATATTTTATATCCTGTTTACAAATTGAAACAGATGGCTAAAATGTCAATAAATGGTGTGTTCTCAGAAACATGCTTCATTCTGAAAACAGACTAAGTAAATTCTGAGAAACTTGATACTATTATATAATTTCTGTTTTAGAGTTTTAGACTTGGATCCATCAGCATTTGTGAATGATTGTTTTTACAGAACAATTACTTGGATCCAGGGGTCAATAGGAGCTCAGCAATTTTCTCTGCTAAGCAAACAGAAAACTCAACTTGTTTTTACTATTTTCTAACTTGGAGTACTCTTGCTGTACCTTGCCTGTTTCATGGTGCAGAGGCTGATTTCTCTGGATGTGATGCTATCAGGGCGCCAGCTGCCACAAAAATAGGGGTTTCCAAGTGCCTATAGCTGTAATACTTATAATAGATTTTTAATAACTTGGTTAGGACTTCGGAGTTGTGCCAGCTTTCCTTTCCTCTTCCCTTCTGTGTAACAATTAATCTGTAAGCCACTGTGCTGCTGTCTCTGTGAGCTCTGTACTTGGAAGTGTCTGGGGTAGAAGTCAAAATTCATCAAGTATTTTTTCAAATGTACAATAATAGGTCTTGTATGCAAGATTATCTGTTAAGATAGAAGGTATAGGTTCTCTTCTCTCTTTTTGTCAAGAAAACCTGACGTCCAGAAGAGGGTTGCTATGTATCCTTACAAATAATCACATGTTCAGTTTGCTTAAAAACCCAAATAATGAATGATAATAAAATCAAACCTGTGTTCTTGCTTAGTGCCAGGATTTTTGGCTTGCTTTTCAGCTGAGGGCTCCTTTCTAAACCCACTTCCGCAGAAATTTTGTTCATCTCTTGAAGGAAATGCGTTTATAATTTTCTCTCACTCATTGTGAGCACTATTCTGGTTTAGCCCTTCAGGAAAGTTTTCATGGTGCTGCTCATGCCATGGGCAGGTGTATTGTCCCAGTGCCACCATCCTTGTGCAGTTTGCAAAGGAGCATTGGCACAGGAACTCTTGCTGCCTGTCATCCTGTCTTCTCACTGTCCCGCTTCTTTGGTTCTATGAGTTATTGCTGTGATAATAAATCTTAAGCTGAGAAATTTATGGAACAATCCATCAGATTGCTACTTTGCATGAATGAAAGAAATTAAAAAACTAAGTTGGACCATTATTTCCCTCAGGACCCTTAATGGACTTGGTATCCTGGTGTGCTCCATGGATGGATCAGTGGCATTTTTGGACTTTTCCCAGGATGAGCTTGGGGATCCACTCAGTGAAGAGGAGAAGGTGCAGTAAGCACTCAGAGAACCTTTGATACTATTTCAGTGATGTATTGATTCAACTGAAGTACTGGCTTGTTTATAGGAGTATGTAATAACTGATTTCCATATTATAGAAAATGTGTTGCTCTTGTCTGCTCTACAAATAATTTAAAAAGAGTAGTCAAGAAGTGAATTTGTGGTATTAGTTTCGCTTCTGGAAAGAAAGAATTTGGAGAATATCCACTTGCTTGTGTATCATTATCCATAAGAAGTAATTATTTGGCTAAGGAAACAAGAAGTGGGTGCTTCAAAACACTATGAAATTTCTCTTTCACTTGCATATATGAAAGTCTTTTAAAATTGATTCCTGTTGGCTGTTTTTCCTCTCATTGCTATTAGCAACTAGAGCTTTGAATTTCATTTATTTTACATTTTGATTTAGTGTTAGTTGAAAACAAAGAAAAAAACCTGATGTATAAATGATACAAGGGGGCATTTTATGGATTCCATTAGATTTGTGAGATTCCCTCGTATTATAATCAGTGATGTCATGGTAGCACTTGTAGTCACTCACATCTTTAACACCCACAGAGCAACATTCACCAGTCCACCTATGGCAAAAGCCTGGCTATAATGACTGAAGCTCAGTTGTCCACCACCATTATTGAGAATCCAGAGATGCTCAAGTACCAACAGAGACAGCAGCAGCAGGGGGATCAGAAGAACTCATCAATTCGGGAAGGCTCTGGGAATGCCACAGCTCCCAAAGTGACAAGCATGGTTAATGGGGAAAGTCTGGAGGACATTAGAAAGGTAGGTGCTCTTGGAGATGTCAAATACTGAGTCACTAAATACCAAACTGTTAGGAAAGAACCAGTTTCTGTGCCCTGATTTGTGTTGAATAGCACCTTTCAACCTATGTATGGCCCAGCTGATCAACTTAATGGGTCATTTACTGGGACTTGTTGAAAAGTTAAATGCTTTTAAGCAGAAGTAAGGCTATGTGGAAGCAGGCTTATGGATATTTCTGTGATGTGTGCAAAATTCTTGGTGTGCAGAAAGGAAACCAAGAGTAACTAATGGCAGAGAAGCTGTAGAACTGTGTTTCAGTTTCTCAGTTACAGAGGTTGAAAGCATTATCTAATTCTGTCCTAAACATAGAACACAACTTTTAATTAAAGATTTGATACGCACAATGTTTTAGACTTGATTCTAAAGTGGAGAGCAGATTACATTCTCCACAAATGCCTTTTCTACAGATGGATAGATTGAAAATTGGAAGTGTTTGTCTTTATGGGAAAAAGTCTTTGTTAACAGATTTTTAATTGAGGCACCTCTTCTAATATATCTCTTTTTTTCAGTTTGTAAAAAAAAAATTAAAATAGCATTTCTCATTTATCAGAAGTTATGATAAAATGCATTTCCTAACAGAATCTCTTAAAAAAACAAGTTGAAACGCGAACAGCAGATGGTCGGAGAAGGATCACACCTCTCTGCATAGCTCAACTGGACACTGGGTATGTTTGAAAGCATCTTTAAAATCCTTCTTTACCTCTTATCTTTTTTGTTTGTTTGCTCTTTTCCTGTTCCAAACTTGGCATTCCAACTTAGGACACTGTAAAGCATTTACTGGAAGTAAGTGTGTATTCTTATGAGACACAGCTTCAACCAGTGTTCTTTTGCCATAAGATCTCACTTCTAATAGATCAAGCTAATTCTCATTATTTACTGTTATAGATGAACAATGCTCTAATGTATTGTTTATTTATATCTGTATTAATTCCAGCTTTAATATCCTTTGGACATGAGAAATTACTCTGGAAAGGTACCGAGGATTTATTTAGTTTATAAATGTGTATCTAGATGTGGAAAAAGGAAGAATGGAATAAATATTTTAGCTCAAATTACTATTTTTGAATTATCTTGAAAGTGGTTTTGAGAAATTTATTTGTTGTTTGTCTTTTTGTTTAGGGATTTTTCTACAGCATTTTTCAATAGCATCCCAATATCTGGAACTCTGTCTGGCTCAATGATGTCTTCTCAAAGTAACCAGCAGCTCATGTCACTAGATTCTAACGCAGCAAATTCCCTTAATACATCAAAGCCTTCTGTAGAGCCAACAGCAGCCAGTATAAAACCAACAGATGATGCAGCCAATAAAGATGGGTCAGTATTTGCTGTTTTGTTTTTCACTTACATAAATCTGTTTAGTTTTTCATTCTTGTTTCTACTTTTATAATGAAGAAATTATTAAAGTGGTTTCCTTACTGCAAAACTCCAAGAATCTAACCTTCCTGAAAATACTGAGATTTTATTAGTGTTTGGTTACTTTAAATATTGATAAATCAGGAAGGAATAAATCCATGTGTGTAGTTCTGGCAGTGAACTTCAGTGCAATGAAGTAAACAGCTGATTGATGCTTTAACTAAATTACTTGCTATTGGTTTGGTGGGTTGCTATTAGTAAACAATAGAAGGTGTTCCAGTAGTGTAAGTAGTGAAACCTAATTTATATCACATTCTGACCTGTGTCCTCTCTTCAGACATGGTGATCCTTCTTTCATGTATAACAACCCCATCAGAGCACAGTGACATTGACTTGTCAGTGCCCATGTGCTGCTGGGCCAGTGTGTCTTTCAAATTAATTACAGAACAACTGAATTTCAGAATTTCAAATTCATTACAGAGCCACTTGCTTTTCCCTCAGTGGTAGCACTGACTGACTGACTTCTAAGCATTTATAGCAGCATAGTGTCATTGAAACCTCTACTTCTCCATCAAATTCAGTTGAAATTGGCCACAGATTAAAAAATGAGCAGGTGGACTATGAGAAATGATTGACAGATGAAACTACTAAGTATCCTTTTCTTTGAAAATTGTACTTCTAGCAGCTTTTTAGTACAAGCATCAGTTATTCTAGAGCCATTCATTCTCTGAATGAATTGAAAAATCTCTAAAGTAAACAGCATTGAAATAATAGATCCCTGGAATGCTTTAGTATGGGGAAAACACATTCCTTTGCCTTAGAGTTATGCTTGGAAAGGCCTAATAATTAGGTTGGATTTTTCAACAACAAAATCTAAACCTGGCATGAATTGTTTTGTCCCAAATTGTTAGATTGATAAACAGTGAAATATAATATTGTAATGGAAATATTTGGTAACCTGAACAAGGGGTAAAAGCAGGAACCCCTGTGATCATTTTAAAAAGTGATCCTTTCCCAATAAGTACCAGCTGAAAGTATAATTTCCGTCCTGAATTTAAAATACACAGTAAATGAATTTGGTCTTTTAATCCAGATATGCAGCCACATGAAGCTCTGAGCTCTGAGGTGTATCATAGACAGCTTTTGAGAGCAGGCAAAGCTTGCAAAACACTGATGCATGGGAGTGTGGAAAAAGAATATCATAATTGATGATGTACTTGAGTGAAAGGTTTTCAACATGGTTTCTAGCCAGTATCATGAATGCTAGTTTTAAGAGCAATGCAGCTTACCAGTCTACATTTTTCAATCCTTCTTTTGCTGTGTCTTTATTGACAGTGTAAATGCTACCTCTGCCTCAGCTACTCCTTCTGCATCGTCTTCCTCTGTGTTGACAACTCCATCCAAGATTGAACCCATGAAAGCATTTGATTCTCGATTTACAGAACGATCCAAAGCCACCTCAGGGACTGCTGTTGTAACAAACACAAATCAGACTGTTGTGGACAGGTAAGACATAGCCTGGGGAGGGAGGAAGATAATAAAATGTAGAGTTTAAACACTAATTCTCTGTGGTGTAGGTGTCACACTGCTGGCACTCTAGAAGTTGTCTTGGGTTCCCTCCAATATTGGAAGGAAGGGGGCAGCTACAAATAGGTAAATTTTGTGCTGGTGTTACCCCTTTGTACATTTGTCCCTGGCATTTTGGTATCAAGCAAATATTGATATTTGATATTCCCAGATACAACTGTTGTTGTGAGGGGCTGTATGTGCACATGCCTGTGTGACTGAGTGCAGCTGGACTCCTTAGGAGACAAAACTAGCCAAAAATAGCCAGCCTGCATCTCTGTACAAGAGAGATTTACTTCAAGATAAATTGACATGACATAAATTACATGTCAACAGATGACCTCTCATCATCATAGCTGCAGTTATATTTCAGTTTTATGCCTTGAAGGCATGCAGACAAGATTCTCTGATTTTAAAGGGTTTTGAGTCTGGATCCATGTGATCAAAAAAAAAAAACAAAAAAAAACCGGTATTTTGTTTTGTGACATAGTGTTATGGGATAAGTATTCTGTTTCACCAAAGCAAATATGAAGAAAATAGCAATCTTGATAAAAAAATATGTAGTTCCCCAGCTATTACCAGTAAAACATGTTTTTTTACATCGGTATTTTTATGTCAAAGAGCTTAACCATGTGATGCAGAAGCAAGAGGTATTAAATTATTCTCATAATTGCTTCTAATGTGTCAGTGAAATATGGATAAAAGGGTATTCTTTGGCATTATTTAGATGCCAGAGAAAAAAGGTTTGGATTATGCAAGGTATTTCTCTGAAGCCAAGTACTTAAGGAATACGTGGCAAAACAGTGTGAGTTAATAACCAGCTATTGAAGGTAAGGATGGTTAAATGACCTATTTTAGAGTATAATGGTTAACAAGAGAGTTCACAGGGATTGTACTTTGTGTTAATTATATTATATTTGGTTATAAAGGTACATGGACCTGCTGGAGCAAGTCCAGAGGTGGCCACAAAGATGAGAGGAGTGCTGGAGCACCTCTGCTGTGAGGACAGGCTGAGAGAGCTGGGGCTGTACAGCCTGGGGAAGAAAAGGCTTTAGGGTGACCTTATTGTAGCCTTCCAGTGCCTAAAGGGACTGCAAAAGAACTGGAGAGGGAATTTTCCCAGGGCCATGTAGTTACAGGACGAGGGAGAATGGCCTCAAACTGAAAGAGGGCAGGTTTAGATGAGATATTAGTAAAAAATCCCTTGCTATGAGGATGATAGACACTGGAACAGGTTGCCCAGAGAAAATGTTGGTGTCTTGTGGCTGGAAGTGTTCCAAGGCCAAGTGGGATGGGGCTTGGAGCAACCTGGCCTAGATTCTTAGAATCAGGAAGGTGTCCCTGCCCATGGCATGGGGTTAGGATCAGATGGTCTTTAAGGTCTCTTCCAACTCCAGCCATTCTGTGATTCCATAGTTACATCTCCTGAAATGGAAGCTGAAGCTGAAGTCTTGTATGGTTTGCAGATACATGTTTTGCAGTAGTCAGAACTGAACAGAACAACTTCTGGGGAAAGACAGAAGAATGCCAAAAGTTCTACATGAATAAGCAGAAAATCTAATGTCCACTGAAGGGGAAAAGATGAACTACTCTTGCATCTTAGAGTGCTGAATTATTTGTATCAACTCAGGGAAAGAGAGCTCATGGTAATTGGAACTGAATGCTAAAATAAGTTTGCTATTTTCAGCTTTATCCCATGGCTAACTGCTGGTTTGATTAATTTTTTTTTAAAGGGGAGAATATGTCTGATTGGTGTGCATATATATTGCACATTGTACTTTTGGAAAGGGCTTGCCATACCTTTTCAGCTTCTTCCTCCTGCCTTTGGATGTTTTGAAATACACTCAAAGAGGGCTAAGAAATGTCACCTTATCTGCAAGAAGGCAATGTGTAGGATACATGGCAACTTTTGGAATCAGCTTTTTTTACAGACTTTTTTTTTACAGACTGAAGGATCAGAATTTAATTAAAGACAATAAGCCCAAGGATATTCTGGAGAGCAGCAGTGACAGTGAAGAGAAGATTCCAGCTGTTAAACCACTCAGTGTACCCAAAAGGAAACTGGAACTTGAGGGAGAAACAGTAGAAAAGAAGAAAAAAGGAAGGCCTCGGAAAGACTCCAGACTTGTACCAGTAACTTTAACTGTTCAGGTGAAATATATGATTCATTGTGGCTTTCAAAGTTTGTTTAATGAAGTCAGTCCCATGTTGACTTGTTCCATCAACTCAGGGAGAAACAAGTAGTATCAGTCCCTCAGAATTTTTAGCCATGCCCCTTTCCATGCCTTTAAACTTACTGGTTTTAGAATTTAAGCTTAGAAAAAGCAGGTGCCATGGTGTGGCAGATATGTTTATCTTTTATATAGATATATATAGCTGCTTACTAAAGTAATGCTAAGTACTGCTAGCCTGCCAAATGACGGTATGGAATAAGATTAAATGCCAACATTTTTGGTGGTGTATGATGGAGAGTGGTCCAACAACAAGAAAGTGACTTGCATATGGTGACTTAAATAGTTATAAATTTCCTCAGAATCCTAAAGTAGTTGTGTTCGAGTTTCCATCATTTTAGGGCATATAGGTATCTCTGTTTTCAGTATCTAGAACTTAGATTTTCCATGTAATACACCAGAATTTTAATGAATTAGTTGCAGTTGAAAATAGGAGTATTTAAAAAAAAAAAAAAAAAAGACCACTTCAAGTTTTTGTTTTTCTTTGATTCTTAGAAGCTATATTTAAAAACTTGTATTCATACAGCTAATTGTTGGAGCAAGACTAACATTTGCAATTGGCATTATTTGGAATTTAAAGAAAATTCTATTTCAAATCAGTCTTTTTGGTAGAATATATTTGGTTTTCACTTTTTTAAATAGAAAAAATGTAACTATTTCTGCAATTTTTTCCAGTCCCCAGCTACACTGGCCTCTGAGAAGGATGCTGCTTGCATCTCTGCACCAGCATTAGCACTTAAACTGCCAACCCCAATCCCACAGAAATCGTTTACTGTGCAAGTAAGTGGACTATAAGGAAAACATCTTAGTATTTTAAAAACAAACAAAAAAACCCTCTGCTTTCTTTTAAATATCCTAAGATTATTCATATCCTTTGATGAGTACACCATTGAGGAATAAACCCAAAGCTTTTCTGAGAGCTCTCTGGAGGTGTTCTGCATCTGAACAGGCAAATAGTAATGTTCTACGTATTTATGGAAGAGTTTTTAGGTGTGTTCAGGCTGTGGTAGTCTGGTTCCAATTGCAAGACTGTGGGGAGACTGGGCACATACAGACTTGATCTGGTGCCCAAAATTAGGAAGCAGAGATAGACTAGCACAGCCTTTCTTTATGTTTGTGCTTCAAATACAAAGAAATTTCTTGTGTTTTAGGCAAGGCTGATTTTTCAGAAGTCTGCTTCTTTTGAAGTGCCATGGTATATTTTGAAGCCACATTAAACAGAGAATGCCATACTTAAATCTGTTTTTAAAGGCAGCATTGTGTTGGTTCTGATAGTAGTTGCTGCTTTTTTGAGTAGTTTTTTTTTCCTCTTCCAAAAAGTGTTCTATTTTTTTGTTTCAGATATGTTCAGATCCATCAATGTACCTTGAAGTGGAGAATGAAATGACCACAGTGGGGGGCTCAAAGTTGAGCAGGTTAAAGTGTAATCGAGAAGGAAAGGAATGGGAGACGGTCCTCACCAATCGAATCCTTGCTGCAGCAGGGAGCTGGTAAGAGAGTGTCTTTTGGAGGAAGGCGGTCATGAAGGCCAGAAAATATTTTCAGGTGTACGAAAGTACAGTTTACAGTTATTTTTCATAATAAATATTTATGGGTAAAAATCTACACTGCTCTTAGTCTCAGGTTTTGCTTCATGTATTAACTCTATGCAGTCTTAAAACATCACAATTCACATTAGCCAGTTACAATTATTTTCCTGTATTTTTGCATTTCTGCTTTAAATTTCTTCATTGAAGTTGACTAAATCATAAGGGAAAGGTTTTAGCTACTAAAGAATGAAAAATTTGATATGGCATGTTTGGTCATGTCAAAGTATTTTCCTGAGTCTAGTGCTATTTTTGCTCTTAATTTTTCTCAGTTTTGCCTAGTTCCGACTTCAGAGTTTAAACTGAAACTGTATTTCTGAAGCCTGAGCCCTATCTAGGTCTGAAAAAGGAGCAGCAGATTTTAAAGCTAAATTCAAGTACAGGCTTGAGGGAGAACTTCTGTGTAACCAAAAGCTCTACTGATATTTCCAGCTATGCCCCTTGGTCTGTTTAGTTTGACTTTTCTTCTTGGTAATTGAAATTTTTTTCTTAAAGCTGCAATAGTTATTTTTTGGGGAATTTACCTGAGTTGTATGATAGCTTAAGAATTCAGCCTGTTTTTCTGCTACTTGCATTTGACAACGCACAAATGTTTATTTCTGTATTTTTTTTTTTCCAGTGAGATTGTAACTGTGGCCTGTGAGAAACGAACATTGTCAGTATTTTCAGCTTGTGGTCGTCGCCTTCTTCCTCCTATAATATTGAATACACCCATTTCCACCCTGCATTGCACAGGTTCTTGCATCATGGCTCTCACCACTGCTGCTACGCTCTCTGTTTGGTAAGGGCTTGGCTGCAGCAGCTGGCTCAGGCCATGTTCATAGGTACCTTCACCTGTGTCACTGCACTGCTGTTGAGACAGGAGCTTAAACCACATCAGGTCTGAACACAAGTCCACTCTTGAATAGAATATGCAGAGTTAACTGGGCAGGACTGTTTCTGTTTCAGCAGAATCCTGTTTCTATTTTAGGACAGCCCAGAATATCGAACTTCATTCTAGAATGAAGATAAAGTATCTGCTAGAAATCACTAGTTTAAGTGCTTGTGATGTATGTGGAATGGAATAGGGTGTAGTGGGAAAAGAAGTATGGGTACTTCCATCTTCCGGCACACTTAACTGATGAAGTACACGAGTTTCAGAATTAAAGTACTCTAGCCATTTTCAAGATGCCAAGATAAAAACACTGTAACTTGTTTACAGTTGTTGAATTCAATCTAATGTCTCAGGCAAGTCAGAGCTCCTAAAGGAGTTATTTGGATCTTCACTGTTTGCTTTGTTGTAATGAGGTTTCCTGATAAAGAGCCATAAAAATTGTTCTCTGCTATTAACTTCTGTCTTGCCACAAGGGGTTTGAGTTTGCCAAAATAATTTTGTCAAAGCAATGAAGAAAATGCCAAAACAAAAAAGCCCTAAACAAACTCCCCAACACTCCCCTAATGTCATGAATAGTGAAGAAGTGCATTTGTTAAAAGATTTTGGAATTTTCAATTGTTTTTTGACTGCAGACTTGTCCTTTTGTCTTCTTCAGGGATGTTCACAAGCAAACAGCCATTGTTAGAGATGAGTCTTTGCAAACAATATTTTCAGGTAATAAAAAAATCCTTTAATTACCAACATTGAGCCCACCTGTACTATTTAGTGCCATTTATGAATATGCTGAAATTTTATGAAACCTGAAAAGCCTAAACAAATAATTTCCCTTCATTATTGTGTGCTAAAGGGAAGTTTATGAAATAACAGTGATGATGATATCAGTGAGTAGCAAACTTGTGTGAGATTCTGTAGCTTGCAGTCTACATTGCTTCTGAATGTAGAAATTCAGTATTGTGAAGATCACTAAATACTTGATGTAAATCTGCTATTACAGCAATTTCTCTGTGTAATTTGCATGTTTATTGTCTCAGTGATGAACAACAACTGATAATCTTCTGATTCATTACTTAAAAATCTTTAGTTTCAATCACTGCAGTATCTGGCATGACACAAATCATCAAAAAAGCAGTGTCTCAGAGTACATTACCTTCTGTTTTAGCTTTAATCCATACAGTACTAATCCAAACTAGCTAGAAAGCAGTTGTACTAGCAGTTTGCAAATGTCATTAGAAATTATATGCACAAGCCTTGGACTTGAAATATGCTGGGAAATGAGACTCCAGCTATCCCACTTACACTGTGCTCATAGAGAACAAACGTTTTTTAATATGATGTAGTTTATAATTTTAACTTAATGGGAAAAAGAAAGCTAGAGGCTTCTTGAGTTATAAAAGACATGGCAGAATTGCTGAAGATTTTCCCTAGGTAAGGAGAATGTTCCTGATTAAGCCCATGTTCTGCATAAATTGCAGCATCAAGATTGATAATGTATTTTGCAAAATTGATGTTAATGGTACTGCACTGAGCCTGGTTCTTGCCATCATTAGCTTGTCTTGACCTTCCTATCAGTGCTGAAGAGCAATATTGAACCTTTTTCTATTGATTGCTGTAACTGATAATTAATGGTGGATACAATTTTTTACCATTAGGAGTCTTAGGCAAGACTCCAAAAGAAACTTTGGTCTGATTTGACTTGTAGGAAGTGATGCAACTGTCTCTCAGATCTTGCTGACTCAGCATGGAATTCCCGTCATGAGCATGTCTGATGGGAAGGCATACTGCTTTAATCCTTCTCTTTCTACATGGTAAGTCATGGATTATTTTCTGCTTTTCCAACTCAGAGGAGCTGACGTGTTCTGATTTACTGGGAAGAAATTGTTCTACCTCAGAGTCATGGAAGAGTCATTCCTAAACTGAAGAAAAGTCTACATAAGAGTCTGTGTCTTGTTGAGGATCAGATAGGCTTTCCCCATGGAAAGGCATAATTCCTATGAAAAATTTCCATGGGTAAATTATTTACAGAGTCTTTCCAAAACAGGTTTTTTGTTGTCTTCCTAAGAAGAAAAAAAAATGAATCTTGTAATCCTAATATAATTGTTGTAATTAGTGTAATGAGCCTGCTGGGTGAAAGGGCTTATTGTTTTAACTCCTCCTTAGAATAATTGTTGTTATTTAACTACTCTAAACAAATCCTCTGGAAAAGGAAAAATACCTTATTTGTTCTTTTTATTAAGGGAGTAAGGAGCAGGGGACATGCTCTCAGCCATTATTCTGAATTTGCTGCCATTTCTTAGTTTGTACAACAGTTTGGGAAATATATTAAAGAGCAATGCCCTTAGTCATCATGAAAATTTTGAGAACGTAAAGCAGCAAAAGGGTATTTTAAATACTTGTACCATTTTACTCCTGTGCTGTCTGAAGTCTAAGCTTAGCATTGTTTTTAGCCACTGTTTCTCCTGGCATCTCAAGCCAGGGAAGATGAGATCCTTAATTAGCTGTAATGTCAGCTCCCTCCATATGAAGGGGTAGCTGTAATTATAGAAAAGATTGTCAATATATGTGTGTATGGTGGTGGAAGGAGATAAGGTTTACATAAGATAAAATCAAGTTCTTAATGATTTCTTAACTGTGTTCACTCCAGGAATCATTCTGGGTCATGGCTTCTTATTAGATTGTAAAATGGCAAGGAGAAAGTTAATTTCCTTCCAAACTAATGGTAAATTGTATAATGTAATTAATATTTTTAACTTGGGGGGTGGGAGGGACATGGCACAAGCAGAATTTGGACATGTAGTGGGAATAATCCTGAGCCACTTCAGTGTTATTTTTTGGTTATCTGTGGAAACACAAATCAGAACAGAGCTGGATCTGCTGACGTTGCTGTTTGCACTCCTCAGACTTATTTGGTTGTTTGCTTTTTTTCAGGAATCTTGTTTCTGACAAACAGGACTCTCTAGCACAATGTGCAGACTTCAGGACTAGTTTGCCATCCCAAGAAGCCATGCTCTGTTCTGGGCCCTTGGCTGTTATACAGGGACGCACATCCAAGTACGGGCGCGCCGCCCTCGTGCCATCAGCATGTTTGGGTTTTGTCATATTCTTTTTTAACCTGCCTGGATCACTGAGTTACTTCTCGAAATGCCAGTGGCTCTGAAATAATCAGTCATACAATGGTTTTTTTAATCCTTTGCATGATCATAGTCTGTATCTTAATGTTGTTATGAGATTGTTTGGGGAGCTGGAAAGCTTGCTCTAAATATAATCGGCTCCTCTATTGGATGAGTAAGATATTGGACAATTCTGTTATGCTTTTATTAGCTAAAAACTGCATATTTTACATTTTGCATTTTAATTTTTAGTTTACCAGCTTTTCAGAGTAGGCCTACAATTTTTGATTTAGTTCAGTTGGCCTCAAAGAATCTATTTAATGAAGTCTTTGAGAAAGTTGAGATATTAGTCATCTAGTGAGTATTTTTAACATGTGAAAATATCACCAAGGAATAGTGTGAGCCAGAGCAGATCCTGTAGGTAGCTTAATAGCTTAATCACTTGGATTTGAATTAGATTTCCCAGGCAATTTCTTTGCTATTTCTGCCCTTCACATCCACATTTAATTTTTTTCCGGAGAGAAACTGTTGTAGAGTTGTATGATTTTATTGCTTGTTCCCATGAGGGGAAGGGAAATTTGTTGTGAAAAACATTTGAACTATAAACAAACAACACTCTCTTTCTGAGAAAGAGACAATAACAGAATGAAAAATTACCTTTTGAAAAAAATCCTAATAACTAGGTACTTTTTTTCAAATTAGCTTTCTTATGACAATGTGTTTATATTCAAGAAATCCTTTGAATGCTTTAATTTTAATTTTATAAGTTGTGTGCCTTTGAAAGATCAGCGCAATATTGCTAGTGATACAAAAAGATGTATTCCTTAAACTTGTATCTGATTTTATGGCATGTTAATCTTTTTGGTTTTGCAGTTCAGGAAGGCAAGCTGCAAGACTGTTCTCCATGCCTCATTTAGTGCAACAAGAAACAACACTTGCATACCTGGAGAACCAGATAGCAGCAGCACTTATCTTACAATCCAGTCATGAATATCACCACTGGCTCCTTATCTATGCACGGTACCTAGTTAATGAAGGTGAGACTGCCAGGCTCTGATACTTCTCTGCAGCTCTGATGGTCTTCTAAGAAACGCTCTGTTCATGTCATGTGTATATATGAGTGCCCTTAATGTCCTCCTTTCAACACTTGACTTCTGGACTCGGGGTTTGCTTAAAACCAAAACAAATTACATTTACTTCTGCAGTGCTCAGTCCTCAGGAGTCCTGTTTTGACAGTGACTGGGAACAGACTGTGGTCTGGGGGAGCAGTGCCCTCTGCAGACTCCAGTAATGGCAGCTGCATTGTAAAAACACCCAGTGGTCTGTCAGGCACATCCTGGGTATTGTCTGGCAGCAGCAGATGTTTCAGGGAAACCAGCAGCACCTTGTAAAATGCATAAACCTCCTCAGCCAGCTGACAATTGCTGTCTGATGTGAGATGGAGGGGTTGCTCAGTCTCTGACACTTTGTACCCAAGCACATAAAATTGCAGAGAATTTGCTTGTATTGCTTGCACTTTATTCTTTTTTTACCTTCTAAATTTCCAACTGTACTAGTGAATTCCACATGTTAAATTCTGTGGGAAAAGAAACACACAGGAAAGGTTCCTTGTGTCTATTTTATATTTGAATACACTTTATGCTATTATGTTAAATAAGGTTAACCAACTGACTTTATACTTTTTGGATTCTAAAGATCTCTGTTGTATGTCTGCCTGTCTACATTCCTAATTTAGTAGTTCCCTTTGTATTAATTCAGCCTTACTTCTTACCTTGCATAATCCCCACAGAGGGAAATGAAATGGTTTGTGTTACACCACCTAATAGGTGTTGGCAGAATTAAAATCAAACTCATGAATTCTTGCCTTCTGACCCTTACCTTATTTAACAAGAGAGCTTGTTGAACTGCATGTGATTCTCTCTGTCCTTCCCCAGTTGAAATTAAAACATTCATCTTGGATCATATGTTGAAGAGATGGTTGTACTTTTAAAAGCCTTCACTAACTGAGAACCTCTGCTGCATGCACTAGCTTCCTCTGGCACCTCCAAATGTTGCTGCCATGGATGGATGGATGGATGGATGTCACAAAAACTGGTGCTTTGCCAGATGTGTATTGCTGAACTTTGAAAATTGCACATCCTATTATGGACCCTTTTTTCTTATGATTATTTCAACATCTACTGGATTCTAATCTATTAAAATACTTGGTCTATTATATGTTGATTGGCAAGTAACTCTTGAATTTGACTTTGTTTCTTGCAAGGGAATTCCCCCTTCTGATTTTTGGGTAAATAAAGGTGGCCTGGAAACTGTGTGTGGTTTTATTAAAGGTGTTTTGATTTTTTAAAAGCTGGTATGTTTGTGTGGGAGGGGAGAGTGAGGTTGAGATGAGGGCAGCTCTTAAAACAAGCTGGAGTAATTACTGCAGACTTCAGTTTTTCTCTCTTGTAGATCATCTTTTGTAGTGAGTTTGGTTTTGAGAACCTTAAATAAGACACTTCAGAGCTCTAAAAATCATCTTATATTTCAAAATAATTGTTGTAAGAATATAACTTCCAGTTATAACTTCCAGTAATCAGTGGTTTGGGTTTTATTTTATTCCAGATAGTTGTAATTCTTTCCTGAATGTTGTCTGCTGCATTCAGGAGTGGTTATATGTAGTGAAATGCTGTCAAATGTGATTTTATTTCTGACTGTCCCCAGGGTTTGAATATCGTTTGCGAGAATTATGCAAGGATTTACTGGGTCCAGTTCATTACTCAGCTGGAAGTCGGTGGGAATCAACAGTTATGGTAAGTCCTGATAATGGTTTAATGAAGAACAAGGAAGAGTTTCCCATAAAAATTATGGGGCATTATCCCTTTCCATACTCTGCTCTGATCACATAAGCAGGTTTTCTCCCATGGCACTGAAATTTATTCCATATGTAACCACAGGCAAATGCTTGTTGCCCCAGTGTCAGCTCTGGTGCTGCCTTGAGTATCACACAGATGAGGGAGAGTTGCATGTTCAGCTCTCCACATTGTTCAGAGAGCAGCTTTGAAACAGGAACATGCCAAAGACATGTCTTCCCTCTCAGAATACAGCCTGGAGCTGCAGAGGCTGCTCCAGCTTCATGAGTGTGTAAATGTAAAAACAATTTTTATTCCGGGAGTCATGGAAGCCAAGTGAGAACATAAAATACACAGCTCTCTCTAGACAGGAAAAAGAGCATGAATCTTAGAGAACTCAATGGAACATGTTAATGATAACAAATAATGGATTCTGAGGATACTTTTGTGTTTTCTATGCAGGGTTTACGAAAGAGAGAACTATTGAAAGAGCTTCTTCCTGTTATTGGACAGAACCTCCGCTTCCAGAGGCTTTTCACAGAGTATCAAGAGCAGCTGGACATCTTGAGAGACAAGTAGCATGTCCCCAGATTTTCCCTGTGGGGCCTGGTCTGAGAGAAACTGCTGAACAGCATTAACCAGAGACAAAAGAGGAGCGAGAGCCCGGGCAGTGGGGACACTCCTGAAGAAGGGCTGTGCCGCAGAGGTCCCAGCGGATTCCTGGAAATGATGAGTGGAGGAGCTCAACAGTTTCCCAAGTGAAACTTGACCATTGAAGCTGTGACCTCTGTTTCTATGGAAAGTCATGGATATGTACTTCAGGGGGATCCTTTTGGATCTGGATCTCATTTAATATTAAAACTAGCTGAGAACTGTTTGTGCGGTTTCTTGGATGTCCTGTGAAAAGCACAGTACTTCAGAGTACACTGAACAGCATATTTAACCCTGTTTAGGGTTTTTTGCCTGAGGATTTATTGAGGCTCAACACTATATTAAATTAGATGAATGAGCCAGGTAAAAAGAAATTTCATAAATATTAAAGTATTATGCAGCCAATAGACTCTTTCCTGTGAATATAATAAGAGGCTGTTCTAACACATGGACTATTTTTGTACTAGAATTTGCTAACTTGTAATATGGAATTTTATTTGGTCAATAATCAGGCTATCACTACAAAGTCATCTTGTAGGAGTTTAATTATAAAGGCTATGTTTCAAGGTAATTCTACCAAATTAACATGTCATCATCAGGTTTTTAATTTTTCAATGTTTGTAAAAGGCATTTTGGGGGAAGTGGGAGGGATACAATGGGGTGGCTCTTTTTGTAAGTACAAAATAAAAGAACATTGCATTGGTTTAAAAAAAAAAAAAAAAAAAACGAAAGCAAAAATATGGTCTTGAATTATTACAAAGAGCACAGGCATCTCCAGGAATGTCAACACATGCTGACTCACGGTAACGTGTCCAGAAATAAATAATTCTGTCTGGATGATCTTTCCTCTGAAAGTGTGATCAGACAAGTGCTGGTGATGTCTGTAGACAGCTACAGCGTTTGCCCCTGGAGCTCATCTCTGCAGAGCGAGCCGGAGCTGTGTGGGAATGCTCATCATCTCACACTGGCCAGAGTGCCTGCCCTGCAACAAGGAAGGAGCTTTCAATGCAGTTATGGCTGTGTTCCTTGTAGAGTGCCTTTGGAATGCCACTGATACCAAATCGTTTTCCCAGAGTGTACTTGATGCTGGGAAAGGAGCAAGTGAAAGTGTTGGTTCTTTGCAGGCCCTGCTGTTTGGATGGGCCTCAATGCCTTGCTTTGAAATGTTTATGAATAAGAGAATCATTGTAATTAAGTGTGTTTAAGCCCTTGTAAAAGGGCAGTTTCTCCCCTTAACATCTAACAAACAATATCCTTCACCCTCAGCCAGGACAAGGAGTAGCTGGCCAAAGAGTCTGATAGTGAGAACCAGTTGTAATGTAAATAATTAATATGCTGTTGCCAATTAAACTACACTCGTGGGAACAAGTATTGTGTTCCTCAGAGGAGAGCTGTAACATAGAATCATGGACTTTCAGAAATCGTTTAGTATAACCCCCTGCAAGCAGAGCAGGTTGTCCTCACCTTGTCCTCAGGGATGCAGCCAATGAACAGCTGCTGGGATGAAAGCAGGAGCTAAGCGCCATCTTCTGGGGAGGAGGGGAGTCTGGTTCAGAGCCTGGTGCACTCACTGGGAGTCTGGCTGTCCACTTCCATGGATGGCACTCCAGGGGCTCTGTGTAGGCAGCTGCCAGGGTGATTGTTTAACAGGGAAAGAAAAAAGAAGCATGAATTGATTTGGAGGCATTTGATAAGTGAAAGGTTCGGGACAACTGGCTGTTTCCTCCTGCTAAAGACAAGGGATCTGGACTCTGACCATACTCTGTTCAGCCTTGTAGTGAAGACTCTTTAATAGGATTTAAAGCTAATTATCTAAGGGACAGTAAATTCTTTGTCCTTAAGTCTTTGAAGAGACACTAAAATACTTTTTGTGAAGAGCTGTATCCAAAAAAACCAAGTAGGTTTTTCTACCCATTTTTTCTTGGGAGGTTCTGTCACTGTCCAACAGAGCGGGAATACAAAGATTTTCAATCCCAGAAACCGAAAACGTGTTAGTGCAGCAGAAGCCCTGGAAAGCTGCTCTGAGGTCCCACCGACCTTCTCGAGGCCGAACCTCCCGGCTCTCCCGGCCTGTTTCCCCGGCCCGGCGCGGTCCCGGAACGCACCTGCCGCTGCCCCTGTTTCCGCGGCGGCCGTTCCCGGCGCACCCGGCGGAAGGCACGGAGGGGCTGAGGCGCGGCGGGGCCGAGCGGGCCGAGTGGGCCGAGCCGCCGCCATGGGCAAGCGACAGCACCAGAAGGACAAGATGTGAGCGGGGGGGCGCGGGGCGGGGGCCGGGCTGTGCGGGGCCGTGTCTGTGCTGTGCCTCAGTGACCCCCTTGTCTCGCAGGTACATCACGTGCGCCGAGTACACGCAGTTCTACGGCGGCAAGAAAGCAGGTAAGGGGGGACGGACCCTGCCTCACATCACCGGAGCAGCGGTGCTGGGCCCCGAACCCCGGCTGGGCCGGAGCCCGCGGTGCTGCTCGGAAATGCCGCGTTGGTGGCCAGAGGAGCGTCCCCGCCCTCCGCCCGATCTGTGCCCGCTGCTGGGGCCGAGCCTGAGTGGCAGTTGTCGCATTTAAACTCAGCGCTGTCCGTCTGCCAGAGCTCTGCTTTCATCTTCATTTCAGTTCAGAAATTCTAGTTGCAGTTTCGCAAACTTTAGGTTATTTATCCTTGTCGTCAAGAAATTGCCACCGTTTATGTAGCAATATGTAACTTTCAAATGTTTCTTTGTTACCTAGAATACATGAATTTGTTCAAATCTGTTGTGTGGATTTTCTTTTTCCATAAACAGACCTTCCACGAACCAATTTTAGACGTTTATCATTTGATCACTGCAGGTAAGACAGCAAATTGACATTATCAGTATTTAATGACACATCTGTTTATCAGGCTGTTGACGCTGAACTAAAGCCATGTTCTTCTGAGGCATTTATTTTCATTGACTTGTGCCTGCTGTGGCAGTAGTGTGGCGAAAAAAAGTTGAATAAGAACTGAAACAGAGTCTGCATGACCCGTGCACTGTCTGCAGAGGTTGGACCTGATGGCTGAAAGGATACATGAGTGATGAAATAATGCAGAGCAATTACTGTGTACAGTCTTTCAAATCTGTGTCATCAGGGCTCAAATCTTCTTGTCCCTACTCAGAATGTGCTTGGTCAATCACTCATCTTGCTAAGAATAAGATTAAGATAGATTGCAGAAAATTTCTGGTATTTTTTCCAGTTCAGAGTTTACTGCTTGAGGTGCAGGAGTGAAGGAAGAGAGTTAGAAATCCTTGTAGATTGCGTAGTTCAGGAAGTTGCCTTCCACACCTGTGAGCTAACAGCTCCCTGGATTATGGAATATCCCTAACTGGGGATGCTGAATGTCATTGCCCGTTACATCATGATTTGCAGCTGCTTTTGCTAACAAGATTGTTTTCTCTTTTTTCTAGTTTGTCTCTGCAGCCATTTGAATACCCAGTTTGCACACCAGATGGGACAGTCTTTGACATTCTGTAAGTTCCTGCCTATACTTAGCTTTATTTTTGTGTTGTTGAACTGGTTATGGCTGTGTAACCATCATTTGGTCTTAGCAAGTTGGCAATAACAGTCATGGCCATCAGTAGAGGTTTGTGATGGTGCTTGTCATGAATTACTTTATCCCTTCTCTTTTCAGGAGCATTGTACCTTGGATAAAGAAGTATGGAACCAATCCAATCACAGGAGAAGTAAGTAATGATGGGTGGATTCACATCACGTCTTTGAGTTCTTTCTGCTCAGTTTTTTATGTAATGTGTTAGAGAAACAAAAATGCCTTAGTGAAAGCAAAAGAAGTTGAATAGGAGTGCAGTTTTGAAGATGTGTGGAAGAAAGGAGAGCATTACCTCTATTTATTTTTTGTAATCTGATTGTAAATAGGGCAGAGGTGAGTGGTTCAGTTATATGAACTCCCAGGGTATCTTGCCTGCCTTCCAGCTGTGGCATAATGAACATCTGTACAGATGGAAATACAAACTTGTTAATGCTTGTGCTGCCCAGAAAGTCTGACTGGTCATTGATGGAAAAGACTCTGCTGCCTCATACAAGCAAAATTCTGGTCCCTCCAGGGCAAGGTGCTGGCACCTCTTCATCTGCAATGTTTCCTAATCCAAAGCATATTTGGCATCATGCAGATTAAGGAGGTTAATAGATGATATTATGAATGGTAAACTTACACTAAAAAATCTGGAGTTATCCTGACAGTGTATTTCAGGAAGCTTCTGTCATGGTCATTCACTGTGAGAGAAACCTTTGTGCGTTTCTCCCCCCTTTTTCTGCATTAATGATAATTATGAAGGGATTACTTTCTGTAGCAGCATGAACTTGTAACACACTGAATAAACATGAAGTAAAAGAAATATTTCCCTGTTGGAATTACCTTGTTTTCTGATATGTTAAAGTATATTGTTTATGGGGGCATAGAGGAAAGATTAAGCAGAAGCTGTTGCTTGAGTGACTGAGATTGGTCTTTTCCTTCAGTGTGTGCAGTTACTTTTCCAGGCACTAGGTGGCAGCCATTGCCCAGGATTGGCGAGGTTTGCCCCTGGCTCTGGGCTGTGAGATTCCTTCTGAAATATCTTGTGTTTGATTAAAGATTTTCCTGTCAGACAGATACGAGAAAAAGCTAAATACATATGCAATATTCCAAACTCTAAACATCAACAGCCTGGCTGAGACTTAATATCTTCCTGCAGGCGTGTTTGTGCAACGGTGAGATGATTGAAGGTCTTTCTTCACACTTGAAGAGGCCAGTGTGTTGTTGAGAAGGAATGAAATTACAGCTATTTCATTTGTTTTCACCAGCCTCTCACCATCTTGCTGCTCTCTGCATTGGTTAAGAGTTTTGGGGTGTTACCAGATTAATTTTTTTCACTCAGCATCTCATTGCAGACTGTGAACCATGATGTGGTTTAAAATTGCTTGGAGTAAGTGCTAAGCAAGAAGTGTAACTAGCCTGACTGTGTTGTGTAATGGAGAGAGGGAAACTGCAGAATATACTTGATGAACTGTAAGTGCTTAAATGAAGTCAGGCCTTGAGACCTGTTAGTTTTCCAGACTTGTGCTTCTGTAGTTGATCTTCCAGCTCTCCTCAATGTGCATCCCTTCTTTTTCCTCTGTATTACTGTCTGGGGAGCCCTTTCTTCCCCCTTCTTGTTCTGTGGTGGACTGGTGCTGTACAGCTCTCTCCTCCACAGGACCAAGATAATTCCACAGTTCCAGATCAATTGGAATAAAAAGGAGACACTTGTTTTCAGAATAGCACACAGCCCTACTAAATCCAGCCCTGTGGAGCTCTTAGTTGATGAGCGAGGTTGAAAGAAGGATTGTAATTTAGACTTTGTTCCCAGAGGGGTAGCTCAGGTTTTTGGAAGAGGAGGGTGGCATTGGTCAGGAATGGGATAGGAGTGCTGGGATAAGGCTGGGTAGGTGGCAGAAGAAGTCAGTGAATTGAGCCTGTGCATCTCTGAAGAGTTCTGTCCTCTGTTGAATCTGTCATTGTGTATGCACCCTCTGTTCCCTGTGCAGCTTGTTCATGGAAATGAGAAAGTAATGAATTTGTAATGAATTGGTGACTTAGAGAAGCTCAGGACTCAGGACTCCTTTTATTTAGAAAGGAATTGATCCAGATTAGCTGCAATGCCATGTTGTATACATTAACTTACAGAGTTACTTTGCACAGGTTGGTGATGAGACTCTAGAGATTTTTTCCGTTTATCTTGAAGTGAAAAATAGTATTGAAACCCTTTGTGGCTTGTACTTCTCTAATTGTAGTTTGCTACAGGACAGGTGCTCTAGAGAAGTCAATAGACCCATTGAGGTGTTAGTAGTACACGCTTGGCACTCACTAGTTCTGTCTAGCTGTCTTATTTCTGAAGTGGACCCCTCAGTGGACAACTGGAGAGCCTTGCAGTCATTACTATATTTATCTTTGCTGTGCTCCAGGGGGTAGGACTGTGCTAGTCTTCTGTTAATTGGATGAAGTGATCTACAAGGGAGTTCTCTGACTCTTCTGAATCCTGAACTATTGGACTAGTCTTTGTTTTTAAAGAAATGCTGCAATCACTGTTGACCTTTGTTTAGAATTTACCATGAGCTATTCTAGAAAGTAACTTTAGTTTTTTTCTCCCACTCCCTTTTAAACAATGCATTGTGGTAAAAAATGCTTGTTTTAATGCTACACCAATAATTTTGGAAGAAGCGGTGAATTTCTCACAGCTGAACTAGAGTCTGTCAGTTGGCATTGTCTCACTTACTTTTTTTGTCAGCTTTGTCAGGATACTACCCTGGCTTATCCTTACACTAAAATTGCATAAAATGAAGTGGAAAGCGATAGTTAGCTCATTCCTTTTTACTGACAACAGCACTTTGGCTTCTTGGGCTTGCAGAGAGTTGCAGGCTTGCCAGGACATTTCATGTAGTGACGTTCTGACAGCCTGACCAGCATGCCCACACGAGGCAGCCAGATGGGCTCAGGATACCTGTTTCAAGGAGTGAGATTGGCCAGAGTATATCTGCTTGGTTGGAATCTCAAATATGAGCAGATGATAGATCAGCATGCCTTTTGACAGGAATTTGAAGGAAATTGGTTTTCTTTGTTGCGTGGATATGTTCTGTGTGGGCTGAGCTATTTTTCCTCCTGTGCATTGTAATGTGTCTGATGTCAATACCTATTTTTTCCACTCTGGTTCAGTGACATTCTGACTGTGTGTGGGCAGGCCAGATTGTTGTGGCTGTACTTTCAGCCCCTGTCAAGGCTCTGTAACCTTGGGCAAATATCTCTGTTCCCTTGTCTCAGAAGTAGCTACCGTCTTTGTCCCTGGTTCCCCCTTTTCTGTGGGAATTTAATTCTTTTGGACACTGGAAAGCCAGTTAATTTGATTCAGTCCAGTTAATTTAGCCTGGCCTATGAGTCAGGTTAGGAGACCTAAAGATGCCATGTGGTGGATTTATGAGACTGGGAGTCACATTTCTGGTCTGAATGAGGCAGAGCAACAGAATTTGTGCTGTGCCCTGTCTTGTGCGAGGTTGGGATCCAGATCTGCAGGCCAGAGAGGGCATTTTCTTAAGCATCACAAGGTTTTAGCTTCTCACTATGTTAAGAAGGAAATTGTTTATGAAATCTGAGAGTTTTTACAAGTTAGAAAAGCCTTTTGCTTGGTCTGCTTCTGAAGATAACCATAAAGAGGAGTCTGATGCATATGATGAAGTAATAGAAGACAGAGCCACTGACATGGAAAATGAAAACCAGCTTTGGAGTCAGAAGACTAAAAATCCCTGACTTTTCCCAGTGAGACATCTGCCTTTTAAAAAGAGAGAGCTGGACACGAAGCTTTTCTCTGTGTACAATATAAATATTTGCTATTTTCCTCCCACACTCTTTAATGCTGTATTTACCAAATAAATCTGACTTGAGGTGAAATTATGACTAACATGATCAAATATTGTGGCAATATAGGTGCCTGGCTTCTGCAGTAAGCCTGTCTGATCCAGGCTTTGGAAGCACCAGAAAGCTTGTACCTGAAATGCCCTGCAGCAATGACAGCCTGCAGTGGACATCTCTCTCCAGCACTGCTCACTAGGAATGTAAACAGTGCCCTTTTTTTCAATCATTTGTTTGAAGTAAGGTTGGTAAGATGATGCTTGCTGTAATAATTACAGGCACTTTCAAAACCTATAACTTCTTACCCACAAAAGAAAAAAATTGCAACTAAATCTGTTATTTCAAAACTTGGAAAATAATTCTCAAATACATTCCTTAAATATCTTCCAAATGCTGGTGGCTATTGTTACTTCATTTTATTGTTGAAATCATGATTTGTTTTCAGTTTGGTCAAGTAGATTTCAGTGAGTCTCGTAAGTCCCATAGAAATCAGTTGCTGGTTTTGCAGTGAAGCTTGCTGGCCTGGTTTAATGAAGAGGATATGAAGAAGATTACTTCTTCTACTGTTAATTTGTTAATCCCACTTTAAAAATGAACAAACAACCTTACAATGCTTTTTTTTTTTTTTTTTAATGCACTAAAAAGTCTTTGGCTATCTAAGTAAGGGAAATCCTGTCTGAAAAGGATGCAGAAATTGGAGCAAAGGTGAAACTTCCTTAAACATAAAAGTGTTGTTACCATGTTTATATTTTGGAAGCACAGAGATAGAAATAGAAAACATTGGTAATTGTTTCTTCACCTGGGAAATGAACATAATGAGAAATAGAGCTTAGGTATTTTTTTCTACTTTTGCAATATTCTGCATAAAGAAGCTGTAGTATGTGAGCAGTGTGAGAAATACCAAGTAGGAACAGGTGTTAAAGTACAGTTTAAGTTCCAGCCAGGACTTTATGGTTCACTACAAATTGCTTTACGCCTCTGTCACACAATCAGTGAAGGGTCCCTGTGTTTCAGGAATGGATTCCTGAACGTGGGTTGGATGAGCTTCACACATTACTGAGTCAGAGGTGTTGAGATCACAGTCAGAGACAAAACTCATCCAACCCTGAGTCAAGTGGAGCAAATCTCAGGCCTGAACTGGGAGGAGAACAAATTCCAATTTCCTGTGACCCTTACTGGCTAAATCAACAGTGGCAATGGCTTTTAACTCCGTTCATATGGTCTGTGACGTAATTTACTGCAGATTGCTGCTTTAATTGTGTTGTTCCAGGTGTGTTTCTAGATAATGAGCAGCAAATAATGGATATCATTAGACAAAACCCTGTGGTTTGAAGGTGCCCTCTTTCCGGGCAGTGTAGCAGGGTACACTGTCAGGAAAATGAAATAGCCATAGATAATATTCAGTGGGATGCATTTCCAGAGTGTTTGTTGAGACCTTTCTGTAACTTGGTGGTAATGTTACCTCACGATTCTGATGATCATCTCAAAAATGGCACATTGAAGCAGGAGTCAGATTTTTCTTGTGCTTTTTCATCTCTTTGTCTTGAGAAGTTTTCTTCACTTATTCTTTCCAAAGAGATTGTGCTTCCTTTGAGTATTTTCCGCCTTTTGTCTGGTTACAAAATATCAGCAGGAAAATGCTGTGGAGACATCCAGGCAGGCTATGTCCAAATAAGTTTCCTTATCTAGAGTGTTGAGTCTGTCTAATTAAGAACTAAATAGTTTGACCAGTTGAGATGATTTTCATTATGTAGAATTTAGGAATGAGTCATATCCCTCTCACATTGTTTTTTTCCTCAACATCAGAGCACAGCACCTGAAATCCAAGTAGTCTGCTGTGTTTTCTCCTTGAGGCTTTGATGAGTGATCATTTAGGTGGATCAGTAACTTCAGGTCTCATTTGGATGTAGTATGAGTGATGTATAAATGCGAATTTTAATTTTTCTCTAGAGAACTCCTTTCACGTACATGTCAGAAGAAATCGGCACATCTTCAGCTTTGAAATTCAAAGTATATTAATTTGTCTGATGCAACTCGTTTGCAGATATTGCATGAGTTTAAATGTCAATTGCCCCCTTTTTTCCCCTTTTGTTAAACTTACCATATTTTTCCTATATATTTGAAGTGAGGATTTTTTTCTTGTTTATTTGTAAGAAAAGTTTCAGTGTGGGGTGGGAATACAGTTTTGTTCTGGGTGAGTAATAGCTTATTTCAGAGGAGAGAACAAAGCTTACAGAAAGAAAGCCAAGGGAAGCTTTGTTGTTGAAAAATTATGCAGACAAATCCTCTTGGTTTTTGTGTGTTGCAGAAGGAGGAGTGAAATGATCAGGAACAGAAAACTGGAAGACTGTCTGAAGTCTTCGGCTTTCTCAGTCTGCTTTGCAAACTTCGTGCTCTGTCTGGAACCAGTGTTTGCTTTCTGCCTGCTATGGCTGCTGAGAGCTTCTGTTGATGGTTTTTTATCTGATATAGATCTTCTGTAAATTTTCAGTTTGACCAGCTTAGTCTCGTTTGTATTGGAGCCAAAATTGTGCTTCTCTCTGTTAGTGTTTACAGCTGTGTATTTGGCATGGAAGAATTTAATGTTTTCTTGACATTTTGTTGTGGAGACTTGCATTTTCTTCTCAGATGTTCTTCATTTCTTCAAGTTCTCCATACCCTACATGGTCACAGTTCTCCTGCATGTCTGTTAACTTTTAATTTATCTTCTTTGAACAGAGTTGATCTTAATCATACACAGTAAATGCTGTGTGGATGGCTGGTACAGTGGTGGGAATATTGTCTAATCTATTTCTGAAATACTTTGATAACATTTGATATATTACACGTAATAGCGTAAAATCAAAAAACATTTCGGTGTATGGGTTGAGACAGGAAGGATGCTTTGAGAAAATGATAATTTGTTGCATTTTCTTTTGGTAGGCTGTGTCATTCCAGAGGCAGGTACGTATTTATAAATTAAAGTTAGCCAGGATGAGCAGTAGTTCTTCCTTGTCTCTTTCTTTTTTTTTGTTGTTTCCAGTTGAATGTTGCTGCCTGTGTTTCTGTGGGCAGTAGCAGCCTTTCAGACACGGGTTGCTTACAGCTGTTATCATTAAGCATCTCTCTCCAGGTGCATTTTTGCTCGGGGCAGCAGACATAGGCTGCTGCTCAAATGCCCAGAACCCACTTTGAACGAGATGAACTCTTCAATATGCAGCAACTGAGCCGTGTCGTCTTACCTCGTTGGCCTCAGAAATTATTAGCTTTTAGTCAGCAGTCTAAATGAGTTAATATTTGACTAGTGACCATAAATTTTCAAGGCCCCTGGATAAAAACATGTGAGAACATGATTTCTGCCCTGAGGAATGGCTGGGAAGTCATGTGTCATAAAGAAATGGTCATAAAACACAGGGGTGTTCAAGGGGATGAAAATCCCACTGAATTGTATCTTGATAGATAACTCCTTCTGTTGTTGGGTTTTCTGAAAATTTCCCTTTCTTTTTTGTTGCTGACAAACATGAATAGTTGGTTCTTTCTTTTCCAGAGTTGATTTCGTGTTTTACAGCAGTGTACCCAGCACTACTAAGAGTTAGCCTTTATCTATCCTGTAAAGGGGATTTATTTTTAAATTCCCTGTATCTTTGGGAAACAGTGAGGGCAAAGAAGATGAGATTTGCTTCTACTTACTGTTCAAGTGCTTTATCAAAAAAAGACATTTAAAACCCTCCCATGTCATGAGTCACTGGCCAAGCTGCTGTTCCTCCTTCACACGTTGCTGACTCTGGTGGTGGTGGGCAGTGTTTGATCCAGGAACCCACGTCTGTGCACAGGCAGATAAACATGTCTACCATTATTTCTAATGCATTATGTCCCTTACACCAAAAAAGTATTTACATCTAGGTTTTACAGACTGAACAGATGGTCTCTTCTTTTCCTTTTCTGTGTTTTGGTGTAAGTGTGCACATTGGATGGGATTTTGTGACTGTGACACTTGAAAAACTAGCAGCTGTGAAGCGCTCTAGCCTTAAATGAGATGCAGCATGAGGTTTCCCAGAGATCTTTCCTGGCCTGTTTTTCACTAAAATTGGAGACTAGATTTTTGGTGCTTCTGCAAAGCTTTATTTTTTTTGAACTGTGCTGTATTTGGCTGTGGGTCTCTGGATTGGTAGACTTTTGACTGCATTAAGACTGCAGGTTTGATATTGCCATGCAGCTACATGTGTTTTTCTCGTGGTAATTTCTGTTAATGTGCTCTTTAATAGGGCAGCATTATTGCTGGTATCTGTGAACCATGTGTGTTATCAAGCATGTCTTTATGGTTCTCTGGACAAGGCTTTGGTGACCATATGGTGTCAGTTTAATTAACTTTTAAATATGTAGATACAGTGCTCTAGAAGTGTGTATTGAAGGATCTTCTGTGTCCATTTCCATTCTAGCTCAGCAGTATGTGAAAACTGCAGTTAAACAGCAGCTTCATCCAAGAATGTGAATTGAGGGTATCTTTTTAGCATTGGGTAGGCAGCTGTGATAAATATTGAGTATTTTTGTTGTTGAATTAAACACAAAAATACCTTGATACGTGAGACTGTTCTGACCTCTTGGCTGCTGAGCCCGAAATTTTCATAGTGTTTAAACTATGTATAGATGGCTTATTATTAAAACAGTGCTGCTGTTTCCAATTGCAAACCCTAATGTGTAGTCTTGAGGTTTTCCAATGCCCTTTATTACCATTAAATCCATTTACAAAATCTGAAGTAAGTAACATTATACATGGAGTTATTCCAGTACTGTTCATTGAACTCATGTTCCCATTTTTTTGGGAAGATTTTATAGCAAGGAAAATTGTAAGAGGGCTTCTTAAAATTTTAAGTTGTATGTAAAGTTATATGTAACAGGTCTCATCTTTAAAGGAGCCAATGAATGTCATACAAAATTCATTTGCTGTTGCTAAGCTAAGTTTGGTAATTGGTAGGCAACACTGCATTTTGATATTAGTATTTGTTCTGGCTTTCTCTTCTGCTTGAGGTAACTATGTTTCTTGCTTTGGTGGGATGAAAAACATCAAATGGCCATGCCAGCTCTGAGTGATTTTGACTTCATATTATCAGCCAGTTTAGATGTGACACATTAATTTTTCCCCATGTAGTGCGTTGGTCCTGGTTGGACCCCAGGCACTACCAAAGCCCCTCTCTCACTGCCCTGCACAACTAGACAAGGGAGAGAAAATGTCACTGGGGGTTCGTGGGTTGACATAGGCGCCAGGAGAGATTTTCTTCTTAGATATGTTATCCCAGATGCCTCACTACCATTTCTCATGGTCCCAGCCTTGGCCAGCAGCATGTCCATCTTGGAGCCAGCTAGACACAGCAGAAGCTTCCAGCAGCTTCTCACAGAAGCCACTCCTGTAGCCCACCACTACCAAAACCTGGCCACACAACCCAAATACCAGCTTCTCTGGATTTTTGTGTGTTCCTGACAGAGGCTATTCAGTGTGTCTGATCAGGGGGTCCAATCCCCAAGTGATGAACAGTGGAACACTTACTCAGTTGCTGTTGGTAAGGTGGTAAAATCTGTCTTTACTAAACACAGCTCTTGCTGCTCGTCACCAACTCTGCCCATGTGTGGGTAGAGAATCAGTGGAGCCCTTTTTGATTGCTTTTCAAGCTGGTGCATACCCAACAGGGTCAGAGCCTTATTAACAAGAAGAACGTGCAGCCACAGACCAAAGAGATTCAGAGAGTGTAACTAACTGATGCGTGGGGATTGTAGGTCATATCTGCATGAGACACCCAGCGATGACAGAGAATGATTTAATTCCAAACCATTGGCGTGTTCCGTCCGCGAGCTGCCACAGTGCCCCACTAACCTCAGTGGTGTCAGCACCTCTGCCTGGGTATCAGCGCAGGATGCTGCCCTTTGGGATCCCGCAGGAGCCAGTGCTGGCAGCTGACAGATGAGAGAGCACAGAGCAGTGGGGCTGCTCACTGCCGCAGGAAAGTAGGTCATGGCCAAAAGTAGCCTTGGCTGCCTTTGTGGAAGTGTGCCTGTGAGAGAGGAGTCAGCTGAGAGCAGAGCTCGCACGGTTTTGCATTTGTATTTTTTTTTTAGCCCTTCCTTGCTGCGGAGCAGCTGGCACTACATGCCCTGAAATGCGTCTGCTTTCTGGTATTTCTGCATAAAATATTTTCAGAAGGGAATATGCAGCTCTTATTTCTGCTTAAGGGAAGTGGCAGATTCTTGTGGTCTTTTCATTGTCATTAGGAATTTAGAATTTAATTAGATCAAGTGTTTTTAACACTTTTTTTTCCTCTTGCTTTCTTAGCTGTAGCGTGGCTGAAACTGGATGATGGGTGTGTGTGTCAGGGAAACTCAGGTTGAAAATAGTTTTGAACTTCAGCTGTGTATGTAATATTTGTTCTCTCTTAAGCATTATTAATAATAAAAAATACATGAAAACAGGTACTTTAGCTCATTTTAGGATTCATTCACCCTACTGTCTCCCTGTGAAGATCGGTGCCTGTTTGTGGCATAATGGTCATTTCCATGGCAACAAACCATGTGATGGTGCTTGGAAATCTTTGACTTTTGATGGAGAATAAATAAAAGGAGATTCACCCACATGCAAGATAATACTGTTTTTGTGTGAAATGAAGAGCTTGAGAGGAAAAGAATTATATTATACAGTTTGCCTGTATCATGTCCTTTTATGCTTTCCTGGGTAATGTGAAGGTGTTTCAAAACTGAACTTCTAGAAGTCCTGGTTATGGACTCCCTCATCTGTCTGCTCTGTGTGCAGTTGGCAGATCTTGTAGCCTGGTCTTGGGCATTGAGCAATCCTTTGTAGCACATCATCCTCTGGTTTTGCTGTTCTGAGGCTCCAAAGATCTCCTTTGACAAAACACTAAATCCCCCTCTTGCCTTGCCGTGCAAGCCAAAGTACAGAGCTGCTCCAAATGGCATGAGTTGACATACAAAGGTCACTTCTTCAAGAGAGACCTGATAAAAGGCCAACCTATGGCAATGAAAGTTTGTAACATTCATACAGCACTTCACTACAGAGTTCTCACTCCGGGCAGTATTCAACTCCTGTGTGACAGTCACTTTTTTTTTTTTATTTACTGTTGACATAAGACTGTGTAAGTGCTGGTCTCTGTGGGGAGCAGATCCAGCACGAGCAGCTGATGCACCATGAATAACTGAGGCTGAAAAATAACCTTTTTCCATATTAAGGAAAGGTATGACCTGAAATACCATACTATTTTCCTGGGCACGGAGTGAGAGTTCAAGGACTTGGCAGCATTTCTAACAATATATCATAAGCTGACAGATGAAACAGTGCACTGCAGCTTTTGCTACCTTTAAAGTCTGCACAGCAGTTTAGTCTGTCTTTTCTGCGAAATTTCTGTCAAGGTATAAATCTGAATCTTTAATCATGCTAAATTGTTCTTACAGAACCGTTTCCGTTTTTCTTTAAAGATGCTTATGTATTTTGGGCATAGCTCAGGTCTGCCAGGAGGATAATTTAAGGACCTTTCTTGAAATATAAATGTTTCCAGTGGTTGTATTTCAGAAGAAGCTTTTTCTGAAACATAATTTTTGGGCTGTTGAACAACATGTGCACAGATGGATGCTGCTTTTTGTTAATTGTTGTTTAGGTTGAACAGATCTGTCCAGGATCAGATGTTCATTTTGGCAGCTCTGCAGTTCTGCTACTACTTCTTTGATAAATTTGTTCTTATAAGAAGATAAATAAATAAATAAAGCTCTGCATTCACTTAGTCATTTCAGAAGCTACCATTGCCATTGCTGTCCTTCTTTGTACCCAGCAGTGGGCAGACATTGGAGTGTTTTGGATGTTTTTTTTTGAGAATCCACTTAAGGAAAAGTAGCAGTACTGGTCATCTATCACATAACTAAATATAACCAAACCTGGCCTCTTTTTTCCCTTCCCATCTTATTCCTACTAGCTCTCATAGCTCTTCCTGCTAATAAATGAGAGAGATGGTTATCTTTCTGGCAGCAAATGAGACTGCCAGTTGGTTGAGAGCAGTTTGAAAAGCACCTTCCTATAAACGAATGAGTCCAGCTGTCATAACGTGTTCTCTGTAAACTAAGAATATGAATTTTGATTAGGCACAGAAAGCCCACTAACTTAGTTTCACACTTTTCTTTATTGCTTTTTGCCATAATGATTGAAGTAGCAGTGTTGGCACCGGGGCTGGCAGATCTCCGCTCGTTGCTGTTTATAAAGAGCTGTCTGGGCTATAAAAATCTTCCTAATCTCTTCAGGTTGTTTCTTTTGAAAGACCTGTGCTGTATGTGCTTTTAAGGATCCATTTGGCAGTGAAACTGTCTCTGACAGCTGATACAATCAAAAACTTGTTTTTTTGGAAGTCTCAGATCCTGACTCAGCCTTGCAGCTTTTTGGGCTGGGCTTTTGTCCAGGTAGTAAAGTTTTACAGGTAGTAAAGCACTACCTATCCATCCTGGTGGGCTGTGCTGGTGAGGGCACCCAGGTTGTGATGTGCCCTGTCTTGACATCTTGTTATGTACCCAAATCACATACTGACCCCATGGAATGGCTGGGGGCCTGGCATGTTACTGAAGGCTCACTGTTATTTTGAGTGTTTGCAGCTTCCATGTGTTAGGGAAGGCTGCAGAACAGGAGCAGCCTGATTGTCCAGAAATGTTTACCAGCCCAACAGCTCTTCACTTCCCATTTCATAAAACCCTTCTAGAGTGAGAGCAGCAGAAAAATGCTGTAGACATGGTTCTGAAGTGTGGGAGAGCAGGAGTAACTGAGTTTGCAGTGTCCTCTCTAGAGCTGGGGAACATTATCCCAGCCTTGGCTGTCACCTCAGTTCTCTGTTCAGTGGAATTGTTACCTGGGTCAAGTGGCTGAAAATCCCTCCTGGGACTCCCTTTGTGACCCCAAGTGCCTCTCCAGAGAACTTGTGTCTCCGTTTCTCTTTATTATTGCTGGCTGTCATGTGAGCTGTGCTGCACATTTCCTGAGTAAAAGGAAAATTGCAGTTATTTCAGAGAAGGCATTGAGCTTGATTGCCAGAATGGTTTACTGGCTTTATGACTTTCATCAGAGGTCCCTGCTGAATTGCCCTTTCTGATCAGCAGCAATGATCTTTGCCTCTTAGCTTTTCATGCAAACTCCCCTTTCAGTCTGTGCAGGGAGTTGTGCACCTCCTCGAGCTGAATCCCCATGGTTAGCACTGTACTGTGTCAAATTCAGCCCTGTAAACAAACGTATCCCAGTTGTCAGGCTCCCTGAGCCTTGCTTTTGTGGGTTGTGACTTGAATTCCCAGGGTTCTGATGATTCAGACAACTTGCAATATATTATTAATAAATTATGTACTATTGAAATCCTAACAGTTATGTTACAGCTTCCTTTTATTTCCATAGTTACATTCTGTTGTGATTAATCTTTTTAATGGTTTATTTTCTTTAGAAACTAGATGCCAAATCACTTATAAAGCTGAATTTTGCTAAAAACAGTGAAGGTAAGTGGAGTAATTTTCTGTGGTGGTGTTTTGTTGGGTTTTTTTCCTTAATGAGTGCTTTAATAAATTCTGGTTTGTCTTACTCATGAACTTAAGTAGTTTGTGTTCTCTATCATGGTTTCTATTTTTTTAGTAGAATAATTGCTTCTTGTGAGTGATATGTTTACCTTCAAAGTTCCATTTCTGTTTTTCTTTTCACTGGGGAGCTGTAAATTATTCGGCAATTTCACTTTACTGTAGCTGCTACTGCACTAAGGTACTGTTTACTTTAAGGAAAGAATCAGAAAAAGTGAAATTTCTGCAATGTTATCTTATTTCCAACTTGCCTATGGCAATATTTGCTGTTCGCTTGGTTTTGAACAGCTTTTTGTTTATAAAAGGGATTAGACTTAAATAAACACGTGGGATTTTATGAATAGAAGCACATAAGACATCTGTCTCAAGTTTTATTTCTGCAAGATATAAAATCAGCCTCCTAAGAGAGCATAGTAGGAACAAAACAGAGGAGTGGAGATGAATTCATCTTCTACAAAGCAGATAATGATTTCTTTGAAATGAAAATAGCTAAGATTAGGTGGGAATAAAATTCTGGAGTGTCTGTCTCCTTATCTTACCAAAATCTATGGATTACAAACTCTTTTCTGTAGCTGATGGATTTCTTCTCCACCTTGTGTTCCATCTGTCTCAAGAGCAGCGTGCTAAAATTTTTGAAAGAGACCACAACATTGTGCTTTCCCTAAAGAAGTCCAACTCATGATGCTGGGGTAGAATGACAACAGCCATAGAGTCTTAGAAGCTTTTTCCTTAAAAAAATGCATTCTGTGTCATTAACCAATCAAGGGAAAATGCAACAAAAGACAAAAATTAAATGTTGTGATTCTGCGAACTTTTCTCTAAATCATAATGTGGTATGGTTTCTGTGTATATAGAATCTTCTCTGTTCACACAGAAAATGATATAAAAGGTCTGTGGGCATTGCAGTTTCTCACATTCAGTTACCTGTGAATTGAGTATCTTCTGTCCAGATCAATATGTGTGTGCTGTCAGCAGTTTTGCTTTTCCTAGGACTGAGAATATGGTGACTTTTTCTTTTTTATGAAGCTGGAACGAGACCTCACATTTTACCAGTGTGTTTCTGTATCCATCAATTGGGTCATACCCTGATGCCACTTGCAAAAATCCCTTTCTAAACTTCTTGAGTTTCAGTCCCTTGTGGCAATGGCTTTCCTTCAGCCCTGGTGGCATTAACAAAAGTGTCCTCAGCTTGGCACAGTGAGGGGTCAGTCTCTGCAGGTATTTGCTTCCCTGTCCCTGCACGTGCTGTGAGCAGTCTGTTCTGGCCTCCCTGCTGTTTTTGATTTTCCAGTGGTAATTAGGAAAAAAAGAATCAAATAAACCGAACTTATTTCAAAAATCTCCCCCAAACCCCCAGGTCTAGCAAACTGATAAAGTATTAATAACTTTCTTCTAATTGCTTTCTGCTGAGATTATCCAGATATTTTTCTTTTTCCTCCTATATTGCCTCCCATCAGTTTGCTTGCTGTTGACTTGTTTAATATTTATGCTGACCCTCCTGGGAAAATTCACAGCTTGATTAGAGTAGAAGCTGGGTTCCTCATTGAGTAACGTGTTCAGATTTAATGGCATTCTGCATGCCACATTTTAATACAAAATGCTCCCCTCTGCTTAAAGCACAACAGCTGTGGTGAACTTTTCTGTAGTCTATGAGCTAAACTTTTATTCCTGGGAACAAGAGTGATACAGAGCACTGAGCATGTTACAAGGTACAGGGTCATGTTATCAATAGATCCTTGGTTACAACAGTAACAATTAAATTGTGGTATTCCATAAATATCAAGCAAGTTGGACAAAGTTCTGTGCTAGGGCACAGAAGGCAGTAGATTTCAAAACTGCATTGTTTGTTTTACAGTGTCTTAACTGTTACTTTTCCTAGCACTTTTTCTGTCACTGGAGAATCAAAACATTATTAAAACTCCATTAAATCACATTGAAGTTACTCTTTATTTTAAAAATTATTGTAAATATCATCCACAGAGATCAGAGAAAGTAGCTATTTCAAAACAGTTGCAGGTCTCCATGTGAAATTTACACTTTTTTCCCTCTCTCAGGCAAGTACCACTGTCCAGTGCTGTTTACTGTGTTTACAAACAACTCCCATATTGTGGCCATCAAAACTACTGGAAATGTGTTTGCCTATGAGGTAAGTTCTCTGCTGTGTTTTATTATTAATATTTTATACTTGATGCATTTCAGTTAAAATCACAAAATGTTTTAGAAAGACAGGTAAATTTTATTCTTGTTTTGCAGCCAGGGAAATTAAAAGGACAGGAGATGAAATTACTTCACAAATTGTTGTCCAACTTTAGCCTTCAAAATAGGAACAACTTTAGAATATGAATTAAATAGGATTTCTAAAACTTTTTCTTAAGTTATTCTGTATACGCTGAGTCTTGTGTTTCAAAATTAGTAACTTGTATATGCTTCTCAGTTGAATTAATAGACAAATTTTCTGTTGTCCTTTCTGATACAGTGTCATCACAAAAACACAAATTGCCTCATTTCTATTTGTATCAGTGAATAAAAAAGAGCATTTTAGCTGGAGCTGGGGGAATAGGAGAAAGAATGCCATAATGGACACTTAAACTGCATTTTTGTTCATGCTTTGTGAACATTTATGTAAACCCAAGTGGAATTTTTAATCATGACTTCTTTGCATAGTCCTTGCTGTAAAAACAAGGTTTATTTATCTTTTCAGTAGCAAATAAATCCTTCAGTTGATGAATCCATATGCAGTGTTGTAAAAAGATGTAGCTATGGAATGGAGACTGCAAAATTCCTCTTTAAAAAACAACCCAGCAAACCACACAAAACTGTCAGGTTTTGTAGGGATGAGAGACAAAAGCTTCTCATTTGTTAAAACCCACAATGAAAATAATTCAACTGCCAGTTGAGAATGAGGGTGAAATTGTTTTCTTTATGATTTGGTCTTCAAGATTTTATTAGTATCACATATTTACTTGTAATATTTACACACAAGAATCAGATTTTTGCTATCTGTGTCTTTTGCCTGACTGTTAGGCGGTTGAGCAGCTGAACATAAAACCAAAGAGCTACAAGGATCTCCTGACAGATGAGCCCTTCACTCGGCAAGACATTGTCACGCTGCAGGTGAGCTTTTTTCTCTGTTATACCTTATACCATACAGGCTTTTATTTTGCAGAGTTTGAAATGCTGCTATGTACACTGTTCTAGCAGGAAATTGAGCAGAGAAACTTCATCATGTTTTCTTTGTTAACTAGATGAGCCACAAAGATTCACACAATCTGGATGAGTAGAAGCATGGTCTGTAGTATCAAAAGAAACAATTTAGAACGTAAAGTATTTTAACATTTAGGAATATGACATGTTACATTAAGATTGAAGTGAATTGTCCATCTTATTCTTCCAAAGATGTATAAGAGTCAAAGGTTCAGAAAAGTGTTTTCCATGAAACGTTTCTCTAAATGTAGAGTAAGGCAGCAAACCAGAGAACTTTCTCTAATTGCTTGTTTGGAGTGTTTTGCTTCTTAACGGATACCAGTGTTGGTTCTTCGCTGATTTTAAGAAAATTAAAAGCTAAATTAAAAGAATTTTATAATGTAAAAGATAGTTATTTACAGATGAAGTTTAGTATCAAAAGATCTAAAACTTTCTTTTAAGTTGGTAATTTTAAGCTTGCATGATTTCAAAACAGGGGAAAAAAGATTCCTGGATCCTTATTATTGAAATCATGAGTTAGTATGCACCTCATGAACACTTAATTATCACTAGCCAAGACCAATACAGTCTAATTCAAATAGAAAAATATTTTTCATTTATGTCTAAATTTAAATAAAGTATACTTTTCTTCCCTACTCCCCAGTGTTTAACAGCATGTTTTCAAATATTTTTCTTCTATCCTTTAGGATTGTTGATGTTCAAGCTAATGCAACAAAGTAAAATATTTTTATTCAAATGGATGCAAAAATACAGATTTTTTTCTGACTGAAAGCTCCCAACAGAATGTTATTTCTGTGTAACTGCATGGTTGCTAATGAATTTGGAAAAGTAAAAAAAGACAAGTGTCTAAAAATGTGTCTGTGCACCCTTATGGAAATTAAAAAAAAAAAGTTATTTTGAGCAAACAATTGAAATGTGCAGTCGCTAAAAAAATATTTTGATATGTTTTATAGGGTGGGAATTGAATGTATCTATAAAGAATGTGTTCCTGTTACTTGCCTAGCTTTAATTTTTCACAGCTGCTCTAGTCCTCTAAATCTCAATGTGCAACATCTAAAAATTTAGTCGTTCTTTATGTGAGTTGTTACCAATTATTTTTCATCTTCTTTCTTGGCATGTTGTGTTTCTGTCTTGCTTGGAGGAGTATGTCTAATATGAAACCAAGTGGATTCTAGTAGCTGTGCAGTCCGAGGTCATGGTCACACATTCCCTGCACCTCTCCCACCTCCATTTAGGGTGGTGTTCATAATGTGTGAATAGATTTGATGCCGTTAAGTTAACAGTTCATTGCAGATCGTTGTTAATTTCTGCAGTGCACAGTCTTGTGCTACACTCTTAAATGTGTTTAGAAATAGCAAAAACACCCCTATCTTGGGATTGGACTGCAAGAGATTTGACCATCTGAATGCTGGTTACCAGATAAAGTTTGACCTTTTACCAGATCAGTTTTTAAGTATTTTTTTTTTCAGAATTATTTTTAACAGTCTAAAATGGCTTCAGGCTGTTGAAGTCTCGAGAAGTAAGAAGCCATTTACTGCACTGCACACCACCCACTGCAAACTTGCACATAGAACTTGATTTCTCCTATTCAAATTCTGCCCTACCCTAACTTGCTTTGTTGAGGCCAGGATTCAACCTGAAGTGGCATGACCAGCCTGAGTATTAGAATTGCTTAAGTAGATGTGGTAGAGAAATGTGTTGTTATTTTCTCACAGTGTTTTCTTCATATAAATTATTGAAAGACAGACTGATGTCTCCTCTACAAGCTTTCTTGTTGACAACACTGCAGGCAGTGTGGTGGCTTCAGGCTTCACACTGCCAAGCTCCACCACCTGTGGCTCTGTTTCTTAGCCAGAGTTCATGACTGCAGTCTGTTGTTTCAGAGCTCTACCCCAATTCCTCCTCCTCCTCTTAAAAACCTTTCAGTTCTGTGTTGAAATTTATCATTTTGTTGTTTTCTCGTTCCTCCATGTAAATTGAGTGCTGTGGTATCCAAGAGAGCTGGAATTGAGACTGAGTTGGAATCACTGACCCTGCTGTTTGGCAAAAAAGTAGATATAAAGGAAGTTGCTATAAAAGAAACATTATTTGCTTTGCAAATAACAGCTGAATAGGGTTGTCTGTAATAGCTGTGTTGAGCAATAGAAAACAGCATTTCCAGAGGCTAACTCTGAATGTCCTAGGAAACAGATGGGGTACCTGTGTTTGGTAGTGAAATACAACGTGATAAGGGGAAAATATGAATTATATATGTTTACAGATTATTTGTATGATCACATTTTCTCTTACTGGTACCTAAAGGACAATCCTACATCTGCTTGGATTTTACCAGAATAGGAATTGACCTCAAACTTGGCTTCTCTCTCTTAATATATATAATTAAAATCAAAACAAGAAAGATTTGCTCTTTTCTGAGGAGCCAGAATTGCATAATATGGTTTTCCCGTTCTTGGTGCTAAACATTATTCAAATACGAGTTATAATTCACCCTGTTACCTTTTCTAAGCACCATCTCATCTGGTTGCTTTGAATTTAGTAGCAGTTATTTATGTGCTATTTACTTGTGAAAAAGGACAACTTTTTTTTTTTTTTTTATTCAAAACTAAAAAAAGCAGATTCACAACTTTAGTTGTTAATAATACCTTCTTAGGCCTCTCTTTGTAAAGGAATCCACAGTGCTTCCTACACATAGTCCATATACAGAAATTACTTTTTCCCCCATTGAAATGCAAATCTCCTGGGGTGGAGCATGGCAGTTTTTCATCAGCATATGGCCATATTATCCAGCCAGTCAGGGCAGGAGGTAAAGAGTAATACCATATCCTGGTGTGCAAGATACATTAGCAGTACTGCAATGGAGTTATTCAAGCAGAAGAAGTCATGGCTTCTAGTTTAGGATTTTACTGGTAATGACAGAAATGTACATGACATTATTCCATATGATACCTTTCCTAGATGCAGCACTTCTAGTATGACTGGGTTTTTAGACTGTAGCTCTTTACACTTAAGTTTAAATTTCCTTGTTTTAGCTTTGTGATCTTGCTACAAACTTGTCAAGCTTTCCATCTTTTGCATGCAGGTCTTACATTTTTCCAAGTTTCTCTCTCCTTATCATTATTTCAGATAATTTTTCTCCCAACTGTACTGGTTCATATCTCTTTTAAATGGAATTTGCTATTCTATATTGTCTATGTTTTTCACAACTTTAAACCCACTTATATTATTTACCTTGATGATGATCAGCTCAGCCTAACTCAGCATCCCTTGAAAATGTCATTAATGTGTTCCCAGCTGACAGACAACTCAAGAGCTGTAAGATTAATTAGTTACATATAATGGGTAAGGCAGGATGTAAAACACTTGGAGATCTGTGAGGACAGGGTGTCTGTAGTGGAAAAGCTGATATTGTTAACACTTGTTTGCCATTCTGGTACTTTATTCATCATTTCATTTGCTGTTGGTTTCAAGGTAGGATTGAGCACAGCTTTTGAAATAATAGTGCATTAGACCTCAATTCAGATCGAGTTAATTCCTCCATTCCTATGTTTTAGAGGTTTTCAGCTAGTATTCATTCTGAACGTTTAATCTAATTTGAGATTATCTTCTGAGTAAATTTTTGAAGGATTGACTGCTAGATCTTAATATCCACTGTCAAATCTTTATGGCAGAATCTGGTAGAAGTTATTATTAATTAATGTGAATGTAAACTCCATGTGTGTTTCAATCCTATACTATGCAAACTATTCTTCATGTAATGATGTGGAGCTTAATGGCAAGCACATAAATGTCTGTCATCTGAATTTCCCTATATAAGACCAGGCAGGCTGAAGCAAGTGCCTGCCCCAGCTCCAGGTGGAGAGAGGAACAGGATCAGGTAGTGGTTTACTGGACACAGTGGTGGACTTCCCGTGCCAGCAAGTGTGAGAGATCCTGAGGAAAGCAAAGTAAGAATGCTGAAATACTCAGCTTTCAGATCCTGTTTGATAGGAAGTGTTCAGAGGAGTGAAGAACAATTTCCCCTTTAACACCCTGTCAATTTGTCATCCTCCAATATGGCTCTGTCCACAAACAAGAGACAAACTTAAGTTTGTGAGAATACAGCAGAAATTATTCCTGCTCTGGAAACTTTTCAAAGCTATTGCTGAGCTGTGTGCTGGCAGGGGATTTAATGAGAAATGTGACTGTGCTCAGTGGCAGTGCTGCAGGTGAGACAGAGGCACGTGTGGGGGCTCCTCCTTGCCTAAGGAAGTGCAATAAAGTCCCTGCCCTGCTGTGCCAGGGGTAGCAGGCACAGTGCTCTGGTGGCAACCTGCAGGGAGCCTTCCCTGATAAATGCAGGCTAACAAATACATCTTCTTTGCATGGCAGAAATGGAGGGGGGAGGAGAAGAAAACACCAAATCTGGGTAAATGCTAACAGGTTTGCTGCTGTAAAGGGGAAAAAAAGCCTCAGACTATGTGCTTCCTTATGTCAGTTTTATAGTTTCTATATAATGCAATCAGCTGTGGACAAGACATGGCTCCCAACAAGCTGTTAAACACCACTGATATTTGTGGCAGGAAACACAGCTAATGAGCAGAGCTGGAGCTAGCTGAGCTGCACACTGTTAATTGATATTTCACTCCTCAGCTATTCCTCATTTGCTCTTCGTATGACAGAAGGTCAGAGCAGATTTCCTCACGGTTGTGGGTGAGGTCTCTGTGAGGGAGAATCCTGCACCAATGGACGTGCAGAGAAGCAGGTAAAGAAGTGGGACATGGTGGGCATCTGAGGCTGGCAGTCCTGAGGATAATTAGGGATGCAGCATGGCCAACCAAATGGTAAGAGAGAAATCAGGACTCAAAGAAATCACAGAGTCTAAACTGCTGGTTTTAACCTGCTTTTTGAGGGCTTGTATGTGGTGCCTAAGATTAACAAAGTTCAGGCCGTTTCCCTAAGTAGATAAAACCAGAAAATTACTGGAAAAAACAAGTGGAATAAAACTTGAGATTAACTGTTTTCAGAGCTCAGCTTTCAGGAAAACATTAAATACGAGATTTTTAATAGTGATGATAATTAGCAACCCTTTGAAGTCTATATCTGTGCTAGTAATTTGCTAAACTAAAGTTTATGATTCGTAACCTTAGTAAGAAAAACCCTGAGACTGCCGGCCGTGGTGTTTTGAATACATATTTTTAAACATGCCAGGACAAACAAAAGTAGGCCGTGGTTCATCTTCCTTTCTGGTTTCTGTGCACTTACACAGAATTTATTTCATTAGGTCTTTGGGCTCCAGGCGTTAATCTTAACAGGATTGGGAACATCTCCGTGAGTCCAGCCTTTCTCTGACCAGGAGAGGCAATTAATTCGTTAGAGCTTGAGGCTTTGACAATGTGAGTGTGTCTGTCTGCCCATCCCTGTGGCATCTTGTTTGGACTGCTCTGATTCTGTGCCCAGTAACTGTCATGGGTGCAATGAGAGGAGCTTGGCAGCTAATTATTACTGTTCAGACAGTTTTCTTCCTGAAGTGATATGTCTGAAGACTGTGCAAACTTAGGAAATTTTCATAGCCTTACCTTTAAAAACTATCTCCTGTTGTAGGACTTGGCACCACCAGTAAGGAAATGGTTTGTGTCTTCTGCAGCACAAGTTAGACTGGTCAGATGTGTTTGTGCTCTGGGGGGCAGGTAGAAGCAAGTGGCATCTTGTGGTTAGCTTAGTATTCACTGCCGTACTTTCACAGTATGCTAATTCTGATTGACACTAATTCTAATCAAACTAATTATAATCTAACTTCTCTTAGGATATCAAGATACTGTGTTTTAGAGGGAGGAATAAACATGTCCTATGTGTCCTGAACAAGATTTTATTCAGATTTCAATTTGAGGAGCCATTTTTGAGGGGCTATTCCACTGACAGAGGGAAATCTCTTTTGGGGTAGGAATGTTGTGGGTTGTCTGCCTTCTCAAAGTGTGGTGAGGCTCTTGCTTTGCAGAATCAGGAATACAAGGGACAACACTGTTAACCAAACCTTTGTCTAGGTTTCCATTGGAACAGATGACCCATGTGGATGTGATAGAGGGACCTTGTACAGGGGACCTGGATCACAGTTTTGGGGTTTGGAATTCAGATCTCCCAGAGGGCAGATGGACAGCTGGTCTGCAAGGAGAAGGAGCTGCCCTGTGGCCTCTGCTGTCCTTCATATGATAATGGATGCACTGCCAAAACAGGGGTTGGTGATTTGGAGAGTCCTGAGAAATCCCCTGCAAGGAGGAGGCTGTAAACATTTTGCTGGAGTTGCTCAATGCCTGTGATTAGGCTGTGGTTAAGCCACGTAAATGTTTGAATGAACTGTGGCTGTTAAACTGTGTGAACTAACCTGATTTGTGGTACTCTGAGCACAAGTCCCTGGGTTTTGTAAGGCACTGGCAGTTGTGGTGTCCTTTATTTATTTATTTTTTAAAAATCAATAAATCAATCAATGAAGAAGCTTTATTTAGAGGAACATCATGAAGGTGTTTTGTGTTTCATTTATACTGCTGCCTTCCCTCCTGTCCATGAAGAATTGGTTTTAGGATTCAGTCTTGCCCTTCAGCTTTGCCATGAACTGCAGACATGGATTACTATAAATCCATTTATCTCTATTAATATTAATACACAGATTTTTTTTTTTCTCTTTCCTGAAAGGGTAAGCAATTCTTCCTTCCTTCCTTCACCTTTTGAGGTAGGACATTTACGTGCAGAGCAGTGATTGCTGTCTTGGAAAGCTGCAACTCATGATTGATGCAGAATATTTGGGAGTGAAAACATCTTGTGAAAACACACAAAGTTCTTTCTCCACACTTTCTCCATGCATCTTGTTGACTGTCAGAAAGCAAGGCTCAAAACCATCTCTATTCACATATATAAATATGTATGTAAGGTAATAAATAATAAATACAGCTGAGTGCTGGTGTCAGAGGAAACAAAAATGGCTAAAAAAAAGATCAGAATTTCCTATTTTTAGTAGTTTTATTTAAAGATTGTTTCTAAAGCATAATCCTAAGGATGTAATTTTTTGGGGCAGTTTTTTTGTCTCAATGACGATCTACTGGAGGGATATAGTGGGACAGGAAACAACAGAAAATTGTTACCGGGTGATTAGGAAAGGGGACGGCAGAAAGCCAGGAGGTCACATTAAGGTGCAGAATCACACAGCTTGGTTTCATACGTGTGTTTTACTACCAGCAATAAACTAAAATGCACTCTCTGGTGGAAGCATACCATTTCAGGGATGAATGAAAGGCCTAATTGGATTATTTTATAAATTATGGAGCTAGCAGCTCTGCTTGTATTAAGCATTACTTCTGGCAGAGATAAAATTGTCAAAGTTTCTATCAACCATGGTGGTCTGAGAAGCTCTGTTAAATTTTTAGGATAATATATTTAATACTGTTCATGTTAGGTCATAGTTCTTTGCATATGTTGCATTATTTTTATCCTGAAATAGAAACTATTGCATATTATTTTGTTAGTTTGATATTTTGAAGATTGAATTCTTTTCTGTAAGATAGACTTTCCATTAGTGACTGGGTGTCCTGGGCTGACGTTTTGACCTTTCTGTGCTGCAGAGGAGCTTGAGGAGAAAACCTTGAAGTCACTGCAGGGAGAGGATTAAAGATTGTTTAATAATAGTATAAAGTAACCTAGATCACCAGTAGGCATTCCTTGTTTCACTCTCTCTAAGGAAAGGTCAGAGTTCTGCAGAAAGTTGCCTAGAGATAGCATAAAGAATCACAGTTAATGGACTGTGTGCTTTTGCTGTTTTCCTTCAGTGGTCACTAAATTAAATTTTCATAATAGCTTTTTTCTTTTCATTTTTAAACATAGTTCTGTAAGCGCTAGTAAAAAAATATACAACTGTCTAAACAGTTCTTACTGCAGAGACTTGCTCTGAGGTTATATTTGTAATTTGAAATACATTGCAAAAGTTCACAGAGCATGTGCAAATCAGGCCTAGGATTATAAATAGCAGGAGATAGCTGATGTGCTTTTGCATGTACCTTAGACCAAAGCTCAGAACAAAGGAAAGAACCAGGGGATTGTATTGTTCTTGCTTCTCTAGGGTAGGGGAGACTTGGCTGAGTTCTGATAGTAACTTTTGTAGGTGATATATGTGTAATATTATGTTTGGAACTGAATTGCAGATCCCTGAGGAGTCTGCTGTGAACAGACTCGTTGCTGATGTTGGTTGGGGTTGATTGCTTTATATTTTTTTCATCTTTCTGTGGTTTGAGGAGTATGGAAGTTATTCTGTCTCTCCCTGTTTATTTATTATGGTGTCTGCCCTTCAGTCTAGTCTGTTGCTTGGAATATGTGCTTACCAAGGTCTCTGATATTAGTTTTTTAAATATTATTATTTTCAGGATCCAACAAACCTGGATAAGTTCAATGTCTCAAACTTCTTTCATGTTAAGAACAACATAAAAGTAATTGATCCAGGTAAGGATGAATTGAAGATAGGCTGAGAAAACACTAACCCAGACATGCAAAATCTGCAGATGATGTTGTGGAATTGACTCTGTTTTCTGGAAGGACATCTCTCAGTGCTTAGCTTATTATGCTTATATCTGATTTTTGGGTTTTTTTTAATCTACTGTTAGGCAAGCAAGCATCTCTTTCTATTTACCCAATCAGAGTAAGTGAGTATTATCTCAGATATGGAATATCTAATATCCAGCAAACAATAAGCATACCAAGACAGAGGACAAATGAAACTTGTAAAAATTAAATATTAAATTATTAACTAAATCAAATTCCACAGTCCAGTTCAGCAACCTCCTCCCTCTACTGTCACATCTGATCTTGGGATTTTTGTATCACAGGCCTGGCCATTCAGTGAGGAGATGAAGGACAGAAGTTTATATTGTACCTAACTGTATTTTGTCTTTATTATTCTATAAAAGTTTTACAAGACTTGAATGGACATAGATAATTTCTAGTGGTTTCAAATAAACTTTCATTACAGTTGTATTGATTTTTTTTTTTTTTTGTACATCATATTGGCATTTATTTTGCTATATTTTGAGTTACACTATCGTTAGTGTTATGCATTGCTATTTGTCACTGTGTCTGGAGGAATATATATAGTTGCTAGATCTTTTTATTTAAAAAAAGTAGCATTAATATCTGGAAAAAATCTGTGTAGTTAGTTATGTAATAAACTGAAGGAGAACAAAATACAGTGTTTCTTTTAATTCTGAGTGATTTAACTTTGTCTTACCTAGATGAAGAAAAAGCAAAATTAGATCCATCTTACTACTTGAAAAATACAAATACAGAGACCCGAGAGACTTTACTGGAGCTTTATAAGGAATTCAAAGGCGATGATATTTTAGCAGCTACTATGAAGGCTCCTGAAAAGAAGAAAGTGGATAAGCTGAATGCAGTAAGTTGATTTAATTTGTAGTTTGGTACTGATTGACTTCTTCACAAATGGGAGTAGTTGTTTTTCTTCTTAGAGGCCGTATTGCTGTATAAACAAACACTGCTCCTTCTGTTTTCTCTCACACAGAAATTTGTCATAGATGAAAATATGAGAATCGTATCAGGATTCCTTAGACCTGCATAGTATGTGTCAGTGAGTTTCTGTTTGTTAAATCATTGCAAATGAACCTAAACATTTGAGAACTGAATCACAATAAGAAGGAAGAATCCTTATGATGTGGTTATGTATGTGTAGGCAGAAGCTTTTTCCCAGATTGGAATCTCTCACTTCGAGTTTGTTTATCATTGCTTCCTGCAATTATTGGCAGAGTGAGCACACCTTAAGGGTAGTGCAAGTGAATCATTTCTGGTGTGGACAAATACATAAATCATCCACAGCTGCTCCTCCATTTTCTTTTTCCACTGGAGTAGAGGGTTTAGTGAAATATTTTAAAGGATGTTCTTCCAGGTGCATGTTCACGGTTGGCAAGAGAAACAAGTCATCTGCATCTAGATTTCCTAGATCAAAAGCTGTTTGAAATGGACAAGAGAGAGTATTCTTCTGTCCTTTAATAATTCTGGGATGTGTGTGTCTACTTGCTTTGATTACACTTACAAGAAAACTAACAGCAGTGCAGCATACAGCTTTTAATGAGAGGGCTTAGAGACAGATTAGGGAGTGTATGTGAGTAGGATCACAAATGCCCCCTTTTTTGGGACATTGCAATGTTCAAATTTAAAAAAAAAAAAGTAAGGAGAAGAAAAAAGAAGGCAGAGGTAAGGATGAGCTCTACACATATTGGGAAGTTGGATTTTCAGCTTATGACATGGATGAGCATAGCTGTAAACTTGCTTAGGATGCAGTGAAACCTTAGGGAATGAGCAATGACCTGGCTGGACTCTTAACAGGCATTTCCCTGGAACTGCTAAACGTGTCTGTGGGTTTATTAGATCTTTGTAATTTACTACAAAATCCATGTGTGACGTTAACATTTCCCTTCTGCAGAATTACAGAGCTCAAAATAGACCTTGGGAACCGTAGGATGGTGCCTCTGCACACAGCAGGGCCAGCTGTGGCAGGGGCTGATTTGCTCTCCCCTGCAGTATCTGTGTGATTCACTGGATTTTCCTTCCACTCAGCAGCACTGGAACTTCTACAGATATTGTGGCGGAAACACTCCTTGCCTATCTCTACCCATGGACATACAAATAAATTCTGATAATAAAATCTTTGCATAGTGTTATATTAAACTGGAGTGGAAGCGTTAAGCCCCTTTGGCTCGGCACATGAGCAGCCTTAACTACAGTTTCATCAGAACAAATGTGGGCAACAGATGGAGAATTATCACTGCACTGGGTATTTGTTTCTTTCAGTAGGAGCTAGAGCAGAAAATTTGCCTTCAGAAGGATGGCATTTGTGTGTTTCTAATGCTTATATAGTATCTTTGGTAGATAAATTCTAAGATCTTGCTTTTTTCTCTGCAAACAGGCTCACTATTCCACTGGAGCTGTAAGTGCTTCCTTCACCTCCACTGCAATGGTGCCTGAAACTACCCACGAAGCAGGTACCAGAACAACCTACCTACAAAACATTGATTTATTTCTAAGTTTCAAAGTGGGCTCCTTAGCACACATACGTTTATGAGGGCTGAAGGACTGCAGTGGTAGTTGATTGGTGCTGATGCCATGGAAATGTGTTCCCTGACCAGATATATCCTTACTTTCCAGTGAGGTTGTTCTGAAAATACTGGAGCAATTACGATCAAGCTTTGTCTTTGAATGGCAGTTACTTCTTTTGAACCAAACTTAATGGGACATTTTCTATGCTTAGTGATGATAAATTGACTTATCCCTTTTTCTAAGTTAGGAATGAAATATTATCTCTCTTCAGATACCATATAAAACCTTTCCCACCTTTTTGGCCTACCCCAGTATTAGAGCAACAGCAAATTTTGTGATGGTGACTTTTGGTTTACTGCTTTTCACATGAAAATACATTCTAATACAAAAAAAATTTCCTTTTATTCTCCAGCCTAAACATATATGTATAAGATTTATTTAGTCTGGGTATTGGTTGAATAGCTGAGTCATTAGTATTTCCAGTTGAGAAAGTTGAGCACTAAAATTTAGATTGCACATACATAGGCAAAGATTGAACACATTGCTAAAACTATATTTACCAAATTCAGTTCCTTTACTTGATAAGTTACAGTGATTTGAAAGTGGCTGAGTACAGAAAATGGAATGGAAACATCATGGATTGATCCTTCTGTTTAACTTACCAGTAATGTCTCCAGTAACAGCTTCAGTTGTTTTCAGAACTGGGTAGGTCTCTGTATGTCAGCAGTTTGTGGTTGACTGATGACTACCTGCCTGGCTTCCAGGATTGACAAGAAACAATTTGGGTTCAAAGTAGCATTTGTGGTTGGTAGACGTTGCTTGAAAATTATAGTTTGTAATACTGAATGCTTTTGGGATTTAAAATACACATTATTTGGTTGGTTCTCAAAGAGTTGGTGGTTTACTGTAATGGAAAGTGTTTTGCACAGAGATTAATGCAAGGTTATCATAGATGGATTGCAGAGTAGGATCCCTCAAGACCAGTCCCACAGGAGAAGAGGTCAGACAGTAGATTCTATGAATTGGTTACTGATGATTTCTAAAGATTTCTAAAGAACAAACTTACAGAGATTAATTACTGTCTTTTGCTTTGATGCAGCTGCTATTGAAGAAGATACTGTGAGATACCAGTATGTGAAGAAGAAGGGATATGTGCGACTTCACACTAGTAAAGGAGACCTGAACTTGGAGCTGCACTGTGACATGGTACTGTGCCCCATAAGATATATTTCTGTAGATAGTAACCAGAATTAGAGCTGGCAATGGAAATGTTTAAATATATGTATAAATTCATTAACTGTATATATTTATACTATACGTGGAAGTATTCTCTGTGAGTAGTCCCATCATTTTAGTGTACTGCCTGCAATATGTCAAGGTACATGTTCAGAGCTTCAAAGGGTCAGGATTAATGACCCAAACAATGGATGGAAGAGAGCAAAGAGAAAGCAGAGCACAGTAAGGAGGGAATAATCCAAGCTTACACAGCAGCTTACTGACAGAACCAGGGCAAGAACCTCACTGAAACCAAGAGCAGTCTGTCAGTCTGAGTCCATGTAGTTAAGATCTCCACAAATGGTTAGATTTGTTTCTAAAGCCTACTCTTTATAGAACAAACCTAAATGAAAACCTTAGAATATGTTTTTGCTTCCTGTTGTCCCAGTTCTTAAACTTCAAGTTTTCAAACACCTTCTCTTTGCCATTAAGAGAAGTTGATTTTAAAAAACAACAGACTGGAGTTTTTTATAGTCTATACAGTCTGATTCTGGGGGAAATCAGTGGCTCTTAAAATAATAAACATAGCAAGACTTCTGATAGATGAATGAGTTGTGGCGATGGTGATGTCTTAGATGTCACTGCTTGGGTAGTGTGTTTGCTTATTTATTTGTACAGCCACTTCTATAAAAGGAAAGAAGTTTTCAAACCTTCGATGGTTTCCTGGGATTTTTGTCTCAGGATATTATAGGCCTGAAAGTTGGTATTTTAAGAAGTTGAAGGATGTGAATGGGGGTTTAAATGGTAAAACTTCTGTTTCTTGTGAGCCTCACAAAGCTTAAGGGCAGTGGTGCTGGGTAGGAGCTGGGATGCCTGGTGTGAAATCCAGATGTACTGGAAGAATGTATCCATTTTTGCATGCAAGGATGAAAAAGGAGCAAACAGCATAAGCCTTCTGGCTTTCCCTTCTCTTCCTTTCTCTCACATGAGTAAGAAGCAAGATATGTGTAAACATATCAAGCTAATCTCTGCAAACAACATGAGAATCTCCACAGCAGTGTATGGTGTTAGTAATTCTGTAGGTCTCTGTCATCCCTACAGGTGTTTTCCATGCTCTGAAATAGTAACACTGTAATAAGGCAAAAAGCAGAGGATGTGAGTACAGCAATATTTAGGGGAAGTGGCAGAACAAGCAGATTGCATTGAATAATTTGTTTTGCCATATGTTCTCAAACTGGCTCCTGGCTAAAGCAGGCTGACTGTAGCTATTCTTATCAGCATGGGCTTTTTGGCCACATGTGTGACCAGTGTCACTCAGTCCTGAGGACCCAGGCTTAATTGCTCATTATAAACTTCTTATATGATATCCATTGTGTTTCCTCTTTTTCCAGATGAATTCCTATTCATCCACCTTTCACACGCACAGTTTCCTCATGCACAGCCTGGAAAGTGTGCTCTGTTTTACACAGCCAGACACGCTCCAGTGCTGGCCTCCAGCCATCTGTGCCTTCATGTCAATTAAATCTGTGTGAATTTAGCAGACCTTTGGCACTGCAGAGGGGAAAAAGATGTATATTTAGAATAAATGGGAAAAACTTGCTGCTGTAGGGAGATTTTCACAGCATCCACCTTAGGTCATCATCCTAGGTCTGTGAAATCAGTTCTTTCCGGGAGGCACTTGTTTTTCTCCTTTTACTAAATAAAGAGTTTGTGCTTCTAACTTTGATTTTCCTGAGTCACACTGAGGTCAGCTAAGTGCAGACAGACAAACATCTTACAGACATATAGCACATACATAGGTTACAAACATATATACAAATCAGCTACAGTGACTCTATTGAGACTGCAAAGATCCTGGTAGAAAATGGGAAAGTGCCAAAATCTAAACATTGTTAAGCACTTCCGCTTCACCCTGCTTGTGAATATGCGTGGCAATAGTCTTAATTGTTCATATGCCAAATTTTTATCAGCTTTTCTGCCTTATCCAGTGCACAGGCTGGACCAGTCCTGAGAGCTAATTGGAGCTAATTTATATAAAGGATTTGGACTTCCTGTCAAAGCGTATAGTGTGGGTAAGGCCCTTAAATGCAATCAGGGGGAGCAAGACTGTACCATAATGCTCACTCAAATTAAACTGCACAGGGTTTTTTTAATTGCTGAAGGATATCCTGTGCTCTGGTCATTTTGGAAGGCACCCTGGCAGTGATCATAATTTCACAATACTGCAAATATATGATTGTGAAATGTTTAAGGAAGCTTGAGGATGAAGTTGCTATAAAAATATGACAGATAAATACCTGTGTCTGGTGGTAGGACTTGCAACATTTAAATTACATTTTTAAATAGTCTTATGGTTTAGATTTCAATACGTACTTTGAGGTGAAGTCCCCTCACTAAAATAGAGAGCAGCAAGTGACATACTTGCTCTCTTAGATGGTATGTGTACTGAGTCTCCAGCTACAACATCCTCTCTAACAAACATTTTTTTAAAACATATGAAACTCTTCTACTGGAACAATACAGCTTTGTTTGTTCTTAGTTTCTGTTGACAAGATCTCTCAAAGTTGAGAGTTGCAGCTCTTCCTGTAATAGCCTATTTTGATGAAAAAATATTAAATAAGCCATTACAACCATTCAGAGACCACTATATTTCATCCCTCCAATCCTATCACCAAATGAACAGATACTAGTAAAACATCAGCCAGTTATTTCCCAGACAGTGCCAATATCATGTTGATAGAAAGCAAGTAGAATGGAGGTTTAAATCAGAAAGAAAATGAGAGATTCAGGAAGACTGGAGAACCTCATCATGCCAGGAGGTCAAAGGATTTCTTCAGCACCTCACTTCTTTGCCACTGGAAATGGATAAGAAGTTTACAGGCTTCTGATCTTCAGAACAGTCCCTCACACAAAAGGAGAGATGATTTCAAAGAATAGGGGCTGGATTACACATTTACAGATCACAGGCATATTTAACAGGTCAGAGGGCCTAAAAAGATTAAAACATCGATGTTTGTAGAGTAACAGCTTCTTTGGAAAGCTACGCCAAGACATCATCATTAAGCAGAGTTTGCCAGACCCTAAAACCTCAAAAAGCATTTGTGGAGTGTCATGGAGCTTTGAAATCCATCTCACATTCTTCTTTGTTTTGCCATCTTGCCCTTAAACCTTAAAGTATTAAACCTGAGAGAGACAAGTGAATTTATTAAACCTTCCATGGCAGCTACAGATTAGTATTTGATTACAGCTCTGGAACTGTGCTCTTCTGATCACAGATCACAATTGCCTGAACACGTTTGCTGTTGGTATAACCAGATTGAGAATTGTGTCCCTTAGATGAACTGTGGCTTTCTTGCACTGAACCACCATAGGCAGCTGTTGTTGCCACCATCACCTGTCAGTGGCTCGGTCCCTCTCTCACACTGGGGAGTTGTTAGCAGGAAAGTGGAGCTGGCAGGGAGTGGTGTTTAGGTCTGGAGTAAACATTTCTCCTGCAGGAAATGTCATGGGCTTCTCACGATGAAAATCTTCCCGTTCTCTTGCAGTGGGCTTCATGGAGTTTTGGGTTTTCTTGTCCTTCTTGCTGTGAAACAAATGGAATGTGTTCATAGTTCATTTTGGACACTGAAACATTTACATGTTTCTTTCCATGGCTTGGAGGAGGAAACAGACACTTGCACCTGATAGACGGTTATTCCTGAAATAGTACCATTACATTTAGCTCTGAGTAAGGCCCCAAAAAGCCACACTTTTATTGTTGAGTTCTCTTTAATGTCATGGATAGGCTGAGTGCTACACATTGAAATGTAGGGGGTAAATTGAGTTTAAACCTTACCAAATCACTTCTTTATGGGCTCACGCATTAGAAGAGTTGCTGAATGAACAATTACAAGGTTGAAAATGCTCTATGTAACAGTACATAAATGGATTGAAGCAAAACAAAATCCACCTTGCATTTTAAAGGGGATCTATGTTAAGAAAATGGAAAGCTTCATTTGAAGCTTTAGGAATTTCCATCACTAGTTCTTGCCTCTCAATAGCAGAATTCTGGCATTTGTATGATAAGATGAAGGCTGTAGAATGCAATTTTAATTTGAGAGGAGTAAGCTTTTCATTATTTCTTACTTTGAAACATAGGGTTGATGAGCATATAGCAAGGCTCTGTAGTTTAATGCCACTACTACAGTTCATCCAATTTAGAGAGAAAAAAAAGAAAGAAAAGGGAAGTGGAATTAGCACAAGAAAAGAAGATGTGCGAATGACAGCTTCTTAATGCTTAGTGTGAAATTTCCCTTCAAGGTTTGTGCATATCCTCAAGGGATGGAGCATTTTGAAATTATTAGCTCTTCACATAGTAAAGCCTTTTTCCTTGCAGTCATGGCAACAACTCAGGAGCTCTCCCCTCTTTTCCAATCTCTGCACCTTGGCAACAGGAGTGCTGCAGGTTTTTCATCTCCTCCTGTTTGGCTCTTCGCTGCCCAGTACAGATTCTGAGTTAAGGTAACTTTTGCAAATGTAATGACCCATTGTAACCAATGAGAAAGAACAGCTGCAGACTGGGAAATCAGATAGGGACCTGGCTTGGTTGGTCCCACCCTTCAGTCTAGGGATGCAGCAGGAGAGATGAATTTTACCTGGCTTGGAGCCACCTTTGCTGGCAAAATGGAAACTGAAATTGGCTCGGATAAAATCTGCATTTATCTTAGGAGTTTGTAGTAAGCAGTCAGGGGTTTTTTTCTGTTTTGCTTTGGTTTTCTAAATTGTATATTCCTTTCTTCAGTGTTCTCCCAGTTTCATGATTTCACAGGCTTCTGTCACTGCTATTTTTGCAGGGTCATTCTTTGTAGCAGTCTCTTTAACTCTGAAATTTGTCTGCACATAGTAGCTGGTAGAGTATTGGTGTTTCCATGCTACTAAGTGTTTTAGCTAAATGGAGACTTAAACCTACTTAGAAAATCATTGGGCTGTGGCCCCATTAAATATATATATCTGTGAGCCAAGCAAAACATTTGTGACATCTTCTGGGATAAGTACTCTTCTAGATTCCTGTCTCAAAGCATTTATTAAAATTTTACTGCTTGTCTTGGGTGTGAATTTTCAGCAGTTGAAAGACAGTTATCTGGCATCTACAAAATAAATAGGGAGCACAGTTGGAGCAGGTGACTCATTTTTGGTATAAATAAAATTTTTCTTCTTAGTATTTGTCATTTGGAAAGTAAAGTGTCTTTAGTTGAAGGACATCATAGAGACATTGCATTCACTTATATGGTCCCACCCTGACCTAAGAAAAAGAGTCTTTCTCAGGGCTTTCCTTCCTTTGGTCAGAAAAGCCTTCCACAATTTTTAAATTTTCCTTTTTTGGTCTGTCACTGCATCATGCTGAGAAGATATTGCAGTAAGTTTAAAACATTGTATTCTGTCAGTGGATTTCAGATCATGTTAACAGGGTGACATTTTTCCTTTGGCTTCCTTAAGTATTGATCTAAGTCATAGTCAGCAGAATAAAATAGTTTAAGTAATTTCCTGCTTAATGTAGAAGGGATAAAGAGGGAAAAAACTAGCTGTTGCTGTTGAGGCCCTTTAAGGCAAAACCAGTCAGAACTAAAAAGAGAGCCTGGAGCACAGTCAGTGGTGAGAGAACAAGAAACCTCCTGCATTTCCAGGTGCCTTGGCCATCCCCTCCTCCTTCAGAAACGGTATGAGGCAAGTGGTGTGCAGGAAGTTTCTGAAGAAGGAGACAGCTTTGCATTCAGAGACTGGGAGTCTGGCATCTGCCACAAGATCTTATATCAAATAGCAAAGTCAGGCTTGTTTATGTGTATTTATATGTCATCAGTCTTTTTAGCTGGAACAAAGACTTCAAAGACTGGCTTTGCTGGTATGGTCAGTGCAGAACACAACTTCATTACTGAGAATCTGCACCTTCTCCATAATCCTCAAGCCTTTTTCTCCTGCTTTGGACAGGATGTTGCTTTAAAAAATCCCTGAAATGTGCTTGGCAGTGTGAGATTTGGCAAGAACATGATCTGCTTTGAATAAATCAGATAATCTGAGCCAGATATTCTAGATCTACAGCATGACTGAAACTGGAGTTTATTACTGATTGAATGCAAACCTTATTTGTGTCTACTAAAAAGCACTATAAAAGGTAGTGGTAATGTTGCTAAGGAACTGTTTACCTGCCAAATGTATCTCTGTGGTGCATGAGGTGACCATGGGAACCAATTTGGTGGCAATTATTTAAAGAAAACCTTGCAGTAAAATGACTATTGCATATATAATAAATATTCTCAAGTTGCATTTGAAAAGCTTATTTCTGGGAAAGGGTATAATAGCTAGAAATCCATTTAGAGAGAAGGTTCAGCACAGGTCTTGCATAAAAAATACATTACTAGAGCCAGTTTTTTGATGTATATTTAAGAAATCATGTTTGGGAAATAAATAGGGAATCTGTTTTGGGTTATCAACTTTGTGCAAATTTAAAATTATTTGCTGTCCATTCTTAGGGGACTCAGTCTTTTGCCTGGTTTCATTTTTTGTCAAAAATTAATTACAAGTTGCTGTATTCCCCCTCAAGAACTTAATAACTGTGTCTCCTTCTCCAAAGAGTGCTTGGCTCTCTTGAGATAAAGTGCCTTAGGCTAAAAGCTGCTGATTCCATTTCTGATTCATAAAGAAATTATTCGTAAATAAACTTATTTTTATCCTTACTGACATTTTCCACAAGTAATAGCTAATAGCAAAACACTAGGATCAAGGCTATTATGATATTGTCTTATAAAGGAAGCATGTGCTGCACAAGTGATTCTTCAGGGGTTGAATTTTACTAGAAAAATCAAGTACAAAGATTATTTTAAAGTATATATGTTGAATTAAAAAAAAAAAATCCACATTTACTCTAAACATTGAAACTGTCAGAAAACCTCCTGTTACTTGATAGAGTTTTTATGGAATATAGTTACTTATGAGGTGCCCTCAGGATGCCATCAAAATACATGTCTTGGTGACATTCTACCATAAAGCCGTTATGGTACCATTACCATTTAACTCAGTAATCAATTCTGTAGGAAATCTGAAATAATGGCTGGTGTAAGATTAAAATTTGCTAATTTTTTCACTTGTGACCCAGCTGACAACTGTCATCTGAGTAGAATAATTAAGAAGCTATCAATATAGAGAATTTATAATGACAGGTAAAGTTTGTTTGGAAAATTAAGAGACATTTCAAGGTAAATAAAGAGGGGTGAGACAGGTGAGAAAATACAGCAAACTGAAGTTCTGTGGGGTTCTGGATGAATACTTGTATGGACTGGCTTTTCAAGAGGTGGAGATTATTTCATCCTTAAATTATCGTAATCAGGCTGGCCTTGGGTTTGTTTTTTTTTTTTTTTCTTTTAAGTCACTTCAGGTTGCATGGCTCAGTCTCTGTCTCTCAGCAGCTCTGAGACCAAGAGTGATGTCACAGCAGTGCAATGTGAATTGGTGCCTTTCACAAAGACAAGTCCTATGTGTCCTCACTTGCAGCTCATGCTGGGGCTTTACTTGCCAGCACATCCAGCAATAAGGATATTTTTAAGGCCTGTAAGAACTCAGTTAGATGTGTTCTTTTGTAACACTGAAATAGACTTCTGCACATAATCCACAGTGGGGCTGGAAAACATGCCCAAGTATAGAAAACAGGCTGTTTCTGTACTCGTGTTTGTATGTCTGAAGGTATTTTAGTATTGCAGAGAAGAGAATACATACAATTATAGTGGAAGGATGATTTGGTGGAAAGTAGAGTTTTTCAGAAGGTACTGTTTGAATGTCTTGGCTCATAAATTCACCAAATAACTTTAATTTGCACTGTAAAAGTGAATTAAAAGTTGGCAATATATTTAGCGCTTTTTTTTTTATTCAGAATTTTGAAAACTATTTGGGTTTTTTTATTTTTCTTGTGATCCAGTGACTTGGGTCACACCCATTGTAACTTCAAAGTGATGAAGAAAACCAAATGCTTCTCTCCCAGTTAGCTTCAATGTGCTCACTTTGAAATGGTGGAGCAGAGAAGTCAGTTTTTTTCTCCTCTGGTAAATTAATATTTTCAGTGGTAGAAACCCCCCTGTGGAACAGGACTGTGATGCAGTGCTGGAGCTCAGTTACTTGCAAGTATCTGAGCTTACCTGTGTTCACCATCGTGATGTCAACTGAGAACTCCCATTTTCTGAGCTAATGTTCAACACTTCTTTGTGCTAATTGGAAGGTCAGGGTTTAATTTATTTAACATAGTGTGTCTCTCCAGTGTACCTTAAAAGAAGGTGTATTTCAGGCTTTTTCTGGAGACAGAGCCTCTGAGCTCTCCAAGTCCTCCATGTTTGTTTCTATTTAAAAAGTGATTCTTGTAAGCACTGTAATGATTATTTAAAGGTTGTGCTTCATTAAAACTTCCAATTGTCTTTCAGACACCCCGAACATGTGAAAACTTTATCAAATTGTGCAAGAAGAACTATTATGATGGAACAATTTTTCACCGATCAATTCGGAATTTTGTGGTGAGTATTAAAAAACTCAAAATATCCCTCATATTTAACTTATCTCAGCTTTAGGTTCTTCCATGCATGACAACTTGCAATGGATGTTTATTAAATATACTATCAGAATGAGGGCTGTCCTAACGTATGCTGTCTGTATTTATGGGTATTACTAACAATTGTCTCTGACTAACGTTGTCACTCGGAACATCACTGCATTCAGCACCCAGACAAAGCCTTAAGGAGTCATTGCCTTGGCTCTTGTTATCTTCCCCAAGATGTGGGTGGGTGGTTAATGAACAGAAGGAGGGAGAGGGAAATGGTAATTTGGATAAATAATACTGTGGCCTGTTGAAATCCCATTCAGATGAAACTTTAGCAAGCATCTGAATTTCTGTTTCAGGTTGTGGTACTTGGATATTATCATCCTTTCCTAGTGTGCTCCAGCACAGGGTGCCAGAGCAGCTTTTGTTCCAGAACTGTGCCTTTGGTAGTCAAAGATTTTTATTTACAGAGTTACAGTGCAGGCAGCTTAGGATATTGTAGCTGCCCTGTAACTTCCTTTAGGAAGAATTAGCAACCTGATCCTGAATGCAGAGCACATCTCACAAGGAACATCACTGGATGTTACATTCTGACCTGTCATCCTACAAAAAGCTTTTTTTCTTTTGACAGCACTGTATATCTCAGTTCATAGTTAGACTCACAACTAAAATTGTGCGTGTGTGCTATTAATTTGGAACTGATTGTGTCACGCTCCCTCCACTGGCATTAAAACACTGAATATTATTTCTGTAGATACTGCAAGTACAGTGATTATTGCACTGTTTTGTTACTGAAAGATGAGTTTCACGTGAGGATTTTTCCTACTGGAGGTAATGAGTGGGATACAGATTCATATACAAAAATTATTCCATATTCTCCCTTTTCTTGCCTTCCCATCATGTGAAGGGTTGGTAGCAAAATGTAAAGCCTTTTCAGTTCTAAATGCAGTGCATCATCAGTTAAAAAGCAGATTCTGATTCAGTACATAATAAAAAGGATGATCTGGTTAACCCATTTGAGATTGGTTATTTTCCCTATTTACCCATAAAAGACCTATTATTTTTATAAAACTGCCATTCTGCTTATGGATAAGCAGTGTCAGGGATGGCAGCCAGCTGATAAATAAGCTCCAAATAAGTAGTAATGGTTTCCTTGTTGCTGACTTGCTAACATGACACAATATAGAAAGCAAACAATTGAGCAGAATTGGCTTTTATGGTTTGTATTTGGTGTCTTTCCCATGGTTGCATATGTAACACTGATTTAATTTTAATTCTACAGATCCAAGGAGGTGATCCAACTGGAACAGGAACAGGTAAGGTTGAGTTTGAATCAAGTAAGTTGTTCTCACTTTATGGACTATGTTGTTACATTTACTTCCAGACAATTTAAAATTAAAATTCTCTAAATGATGATATGTAGTACATTGTGTTTACTTCAGAACAGAGGTTTCATTGATACATTTTTATGACCTTGTTGACTGTGTTCAGAATTTTATCTGATATATTCTCAGTCTAAAGCTTGGGCACTCTTCCATGAGGAACTCTTGCAGTTTTTGCTTCCTTTTTCCTTCAGAAAATAAAATAATGAAAATTATAATGACTTTACAGCTGGTCTTCCAGGGCAAAGAACAAAGGAGGAAACACAGTCATGCAAAGTTAGTTTCAAATTTAGTGTTAATGAAATTCTTGAGACCTACCTTGGAATTGGTGATTGGCCAGACACCATCTGTTCTCCCAGCTAGCTGACTTGTAAAGCCCAAGCTGCTCTTTTTCTAACTTTTAGGGATCACTGCTACAAAATTCTTCCTCCTGTTCTTTCTCTCTTGGTTGGAGATCTGGGAACAGTCATAGCAGGAATGGTCAGGAGGCAGAACAGCTGAAGGGTGTCAGAGCATCAGCCACCACAGTAGATAGGTCATGTAATACCTCTGCTCACTGCTGTAAATTTGCACATTTTCCTCCTACACCTTCTATCTGACACTTGTGGCTGTCACCAGCATTCCCAGTTCCTCACCTGCTTAAATACTTTGGCTCTATTTACTTTGTAAATTATGTTAGTGTGAATTGCCCAACAGCTTTTCTTGTAGTGTATGTGATAATCAATAGTTGCAGGATTTAAGACTAGTTAAAGGTTCAGTGTTTCGATGGCAAAAACCCATTAACAAGAATTGTTACCGTCTATGCTTGGACTGTCAAATGTGATTTGTTTTTTTTATACAGAAAGTTTTGGTTCAAGTCCCAAAAGACATAATTAGGAATATCTTTTGAAATAAGAAATTAAAGAGGTGTCAGGAAATGGGAGAGATTTAATAGGTTGACTCAGACATCTCTCACCCTTGCCAGGGTGGAGTTCAGATCCTGCTGTGGAATGAAAATTACCTTGCTTGTATCTCTGCTGTTTCTGTTTGTGCAATTGGCAGAAGTGCTGTAAGACAGCAGAGTTAGCAGGGGCAGAGGACTGGCATCACTGCTGCACTGAAGGGCAAGGCTCAGCTCCACTGGCTTTACCAGTAGGAAATCAAATGCTGATAAGCACATAGGATGAAAATCCTCCTACATATATTCTTTCACTTAAAAAAAGGAGTCTGATGACCTCTAGTATTTTCCATCTTGTCTTCTCCTTGTCATTCTTAATTAAATATGAATATATCGCAGGAGAGATGTCTCATAAACATCTGTCAGGACTATTAAAGTTGTAATGAACAGCATGCACTCAAATAGACACGAGTCTTGCAGATTTTTAGAGACTGGCTGTAATTACTATAGAGTCCAAATGGTGCAAATTACTTCTTTGCACCTGAATGGCTTTTATTTTTTGAAGACAGTTGAATTTTATATGTCTTTACCTAATTGCTTGTTGAGTATGATAATATCTCAAGAAAATCTAAATGGAGAACCTAGTGGGCTGTAGATTGCTCTTGAACTGTCATGCCTTTGTGTTTAATACTTCAGTGAAGCTGCTTAGACAGTTCACAGAGTGCAAGTAGTCTGTCAGGATTTATTCCTGACTACTGGATAGATCCAGGGCACTTGACTATGAGGCAGAAATTCCACTTGTGTGTCTCGAGCTCTAAGAAGGTGGCCAGACCTGAGGCTTGATGTTCCCTTAGCAGCCAGAGGAGGGTTCAGCTCAGCAGCACTGCTCGAGCAAGGCAGATGGATTGATGCTCTCCTGGGCTCCCATGCTGTAAAAATGTTGGTCCATTGGTTTGTGCATTATTAATGTGATCGCAGGCATTCACTTTAGGAAGGCTTTGGAGTAAAGCACTGGGATTCAGTACAAAGTACTTTTTTGCCTGTGGCCTGTTTGCAATTTGCAGGATAAATTCCCTTTTTTTATTTCTTCTGCTGGAATGGATTTCAGTTTGTTTTTTTTACTCACTGCTTCTTAGAAGGGAAAAAAAAAGATGCGCTTTTGAAAGCTAAAAGAAGTCTGTAAGATTAAATGGGCTTTAGAAATAAACTTGACTTCTGTAATATCAGAGAAGCATATGAGAACAGAACAGGGCTTTTTTCACAGATACTTCAGTTGGCAATAGGGAGGACTGTATGGGGGGGTTACCCTTTAAATGTCAATATTATTAACTGTTTCTATTAGAGCCTTTTGTAGGAAGACTTCGGAACAAAAAGAACATACTTTGTTTCCTCATCCACACAGAAACTTCTGCTTTAACTGATGATTTCTAGCTGAGAGATTTGGCCTTTTTGTTTGTTTTTTGAATTGAAATACCTTTTCTAAACTGATACATGGAAGATGCATTATGCCTCTATATTTTCTTCCTCTATTTATTTAATTATTCCTGTTCATTAATTCAGGAACTAGAACAGACTTGTTAGAATATTTTCCCACCATTTGGTTTCTGTCATTTGACATTCATCCCCTGTGTCAGGGTGTCAGGTTTATGGTTGCAGCCCCCAGATACTGAGATGATCACCCACTCCATTACTAACTAAGCCCAGGACCGTTCATCTTCTGGGTGGATTTGGGCACAATTAGTACAACGTGACAGAAGGTTACTTGTCATACATATACAGATTGTAACTGTGCTTTGGCTCACCTGGATTAAGTATGCTTGTGTTTTGGAAATAGCTCACAGAGGTAAATGCCAAGCTGGCTGTCACTGACCGTCCTCTCCCGTGGCTGCTCCAGCTGAACTGTTCTCTCTTGCTTTGTTGTTTGTTATTCAGCTCCCCAGTATGTCCTTTTTGAGTCTCTTTTGGACTGTCGTAAAAGTAGATGTGACCCAGCAGACACGTGAAGGGCAGCTAATTCCTGGTACTGAGCAGTTAACCTTGGAATGGAGAAGGGTGGAAATTAGCATTATGGCACCTGGGAGTTGAGATACCACCCTGGGAAGAGTGGGGAATAGAGTTTTACCTTAGCACAGCTGTCAGACCTGCACTGCCAGAGCAGTCAGATACTCAGTCCTGCAAGGCTGACACTGCTTCCGAGGACCAGACTCATTTTCCTACAGCCTTCACCTTAATGTTTCATAAGACTACTGGGAGAAATTTTATTGTGGTGCGGCAGCTTATTTCTTCTGTAACAAAATAACCACCCATAGAGGCAGTATACAGAGCAATAAGCTGAGTCATGGTCATTCTTTGTAATGATTAATTATTTGAAAATGAATTTTAGATTTGTAATGTATCTCTTTTCCTGCTGTTCATAGCAAGTAAGTGGTTGAACATTGTGAGTAATTCTAACTCACGGTCGTGCAAGTGGAGCAGCTGCTCTCTATTTTCAGTGTTCCAAATAATAGAAGAAAATTTGCCTGTAGAAAAAATAGGTTTAATATCCTAACCCTTTTGTATGAAAAAAGGAAAACTATATGCAAAGCATCACATTTTCAAAGCAACACAGGCTTTTTTCAGCTACTCTTTCTTGCAACCTGTTGGAAGGTCTCATGAATCAGCCTGTGATTTATGAATCCAGAAGGGCACAAAGGAGGCACATAATAGCTGTAAAAGTCCAGGATGAAATACCACCAGTAGATGGGAATTGCATTTTGTTTGGCAGCAAGAAGAGCTCCTCTGAAATAACAAAGGACTCTGAACAAACCTGATCAATGCAATGTGATTTCCTAAGATGGAAATTCTTAAACTGTACCAGTTTTAGAGCCCCTTTTGCATGATTGAAGCTCAGCAAAAAGACAAGAGAAAGACCTTTTTATCTAGAATATACTCCTTTTAATCTACAGCCCCTCTGCAAATCTACTGTCAGGTTTGTGGGGTTGAATACCATGTCCTTTTATCTGAGAGAAGCGCTTATTGCCTGAGCTAAGGCTTTCATATTTGCAAAATTATTCCAGAATCTCACTTGGAAAGCTCTACAGAAGTGTCAGATGTTATTATGTACCTCGTTGTTCCAAATGACAAGAAGAAAATTACAGAAAGTAAGCCATCATTTTTGTGAATCAGAACCCTCCTACTTCCTTACCAGTGCTTAGCAATTTTTAAGCCAGCAAAAGGAAGGATTTATTTAAAATCACAACTGTCATGAATGATGATTCCCAGCCCACACCTGGCTTTTGGAATGCTACATTTCTGAAGCTTTAGATGCATCTCTCAGCGCTTTTGTAAGAAAGTTATAAAAAAAAAAATTTATACACTTTTAGTAGGAACAAAGACTAGCAAAGTTCAAAAGACAATCTGAAAATGTGGCTTTTTTCTGTGTAGTTGCTAATGTGTGATTGCTTCAGATGTCAGTTTAGATCTGCTCACCTGTTTACTATCAGCACATGATGCAGATACAAGACTGAATAACTAACCTTGCTTCAATGCAAGCTAAATATATCTTGCCACTCTGGATTGCCACAGAAATTATTAATGTTCTTTTCTAAGAGCTGTGTGGTCTGTTTCATTTAATCTCTGCGTGAGAATGAGTTAAACACATTCTTTAATTTAAGAGAATTTTTTAAACTGGAGAATGTGTGGAATTGTGTCCCAGCTTTCTGCAGCTTTGAATCATGTGTATCTTAGTAGGCATGTGATTTTTATTTTACAGAAGTGTACAAAAAGTCTTTCTAGCTCCTGAAGGCATTGACACTGTACAGATTAAATGCTGTTGAATGGCAGTGTATTTTCTGTGGCTGATCACAAGTACATTTCCAGCTTTGTGCAAGCAGGAGATTCCCATGTGCAGGCTCTAATTATTCCCAGCACCAATCCAGCCAGTGGCAGTACGTGCTGGAGCCATGGCTGCTGCTGTGTGAATTGATTTTTAGCACAGAAGCCCACAGAATTCTTTCCCATCACTTTTGTAATAGGATCTCAGAAGCATTTGCAAGTCCAGTAGGCACACAGCTCCACTTCAACAGAAGATAAGCTGAGAAGGAGGTGAAGTGATAGGCAGTGCTGCCAGCCGTGAATCCAACACCCGGAGTCAATTCATGCTTTCCGTGGGCTTTGCTTGTAGGCTGGTACATCAGCACTGGGCTGAGGGGTTTGCATCATCATGACTCCAAATATAGGCAGCAGAGATCTGTGTGCACTCTGAGGAAGATTTGGGCAGTGTCAGGAGGAGCCTTCTTGCTTTGTGGCACATAACATGAAAAGGCTGGAGCCAGACACTGCCATGCTCCCACCTCCTCTGTGTGCACCCATTCTGCTTTCAGAAAATGTACAGCCACACCTCCCAACTGTGTTGAGAATAAACACAGTAAAGTCTGCTAGATACTTGCAAAAACCTCATAATTATTAGTAGGTTTGGAACCTGTGAGTGGTTTTCCCAAGTTTACATTGAGCTCTGTTGTGGAGAGTAAAAGGTAAGGATGTAAAATCCCTGTTCCAGCTGAGCATTAGACACTTCTCTGACATGGCCCTAGACTGATGAGGGATCTGTACTTAATCTTCATAGAGGAAGTCATGCTGGGTTTCAGTAATTGAAAAAATGTATAGATGAAACTTGCCATCTTCTGACTTGTTATGTCTAGTCCTGCTTCAAGCAGATACTTGAAGCCTGGAACAATTCCAGAGGTCAGCTGGAGTTTGACGAAAAGCACATTCAGGCTATTTTTAATTTAAGGAGAATACTTTGGGGTTTTCCTTGAAAAAGAAAGAAAAGTATTCCCTTTAAATTATTTTTCACAAAACATAAGAAAAACCCCCAAGCTCTGCTGAGTGCCTTTGCAGTGTCTCCACTGCCCTTTGCCAGTCTGTGCTGCCAGAATTAGCCTTGTGCAGACAGAATTAGCCTTGGAAACAGCTGTATGGCAGACAGGGCAGGAGTTGTAACTGCCTACTAAAATATAAGTGCTTATTTTCAGAGAACTGGAATGAACCAAACTTAGCTTTCATACACGAGATTAATTCTGACCTGCAGTGTGTGATCCGAAATGAAATCATACAAAAATAAATATTCCAAAACCTAAAGATCATGGCTCATTGCTCCTGTCTGCAAGCTCTTGGGTCTGGTTGTTTGTTGTGCCAGAGTCTCTCTGTCATTCACAATTTTTCTCTTTCCTTTTGGACTATTTTTCTGACCAGTGAAGGCTTCAGGCTTGATTCCACTCTCTTTCAGCAGCTTGACTGTAATTCAGCATCAGCTGGAAGCACATGAAGGCTGTAGCAGGCTTACGGGTTTGGCCACTTGCTGCTGTGTCCCATCTCAACAGACTGTGCTCATGTTCTGTAACCTCTGAAAACTTCAGACAGCACAAACTCTTCTAGAGCTGCCTGCAACTGTACCATAGCCAGCCACCCACTACTAAAAAAGATTGGCATATGGGATCAAGCTGATATAATTTAGCTGACCTTAAAATATTCAATAGCCAGAGATTGCTGAAGTAACCACTGCTGTACTCCTGATTACAGAAATCCCTGCAGGGTTTGTCCCCTTTTGCCACCTCTTGTCAAACTGCAGAGCAGGCACACTCAACTCTATTAATAGGTCTTTTGAACGTGATTAATTGGGTTTTTAAGTGGGTCAGCTTCTTCCAGAATTTCTCACTTCATTCCACTTGCACCATATGTGATGCTTTGTTCTCACGGTATCATCTGAAATTCATTCCTCATTTAATGAACTCTTGTGATTTTTTTGGGTAAGGTTTTCAGTAGGAGCCTGATTCATTCCTTGGTTTATTTGCTGCCTCTGTGTGCAGCCGTATCATCAAATTGCTTTCTGTGCTATGTGTACACATGGCTGTGGAGCACCATGGACCCCTCCCTGACCTGCTGCTTCTCCAGTGATACACTTACTCTGGGGGGCTCTTGAGCCAGTTCTACAGATGGAGAAGTCTTTCTCCTGTTTGGGTAGTTTTGTTTGTTTTATTTTTAATACTGTCCTAAGGTGAAATATTTTTTCATGGTTTGTCAAACAAGATTATGGATTTGACTGTAAAACTATGACTCAGCCTTCATTTTTCTTATTAAGAATGATCCTGGAGGAAAGTGCAAATGAAAATGTCAGATCTGTCATAAATAATGGAAAAATGACAGCCAGTAGGAGAGCTCTCACGGACCCTCTCTCTGTCCACAGTCACAGAAATCAGTTTTGGAGGACTGGGGCTGGAGTTTGTGCAATTTTATCATTCTTTTACCTTTACTGCATTTAAGTGTTCGCATCATGCAGGTATCTAATCCAAATATTTAATTTTTGCCTTTTAATTTGGAGCACCATAGGAGCACTATATATCGTCGTTCTTCATTGTTTAGTCTGGGGTTAAGCATTTGAGCTTATAGCTCCTATTCTTAGTTGATTCTATGAATGTGTTTCGTCTCCCTGAAGCAGTGCTTCAGAGTGCAATTAAACTGGTAACTCTTTGCTCTGTGATTTGTCATGAAGCCAATTTTAAAGATTTAGTGTCTCAAAAGAGAAAAATTATGATGGATCAGGAGGAAAAAATTAAATCCTTGACTGTTCTTCAGCACAGGATACATAAAGCTGTTGATAAACTGTGGTCTGTTGCAGGTGATAGTGTGAGGGCACAGAAATGTGTTCCCAGTTGCAAACACCAGATTTCAAGGTCGTGCTCAAATACTGGCCTGGTGATAGGAGTGAGGTAACAGTGTATTAACACAGAGTGACTGCAGGTGCTGGAAACCTTGAATGTAATGTCAGTGCCTGTTGCAAAACACAGTGGGAAACTAATGAAAATAAACATTATTCTTCAATCTTTTTTTTTTTTTTTTTTTTTTTTTTTTTTTGTATTATTATTATTTAAGGAGGAGAATCTTACTGGGGAAAACCTTTCAAAGATGAATTCAAGCCAAATTTGTCCCACACGGGACGTGGTATTCTTAGTATGGCAAATTCAGGACCCAACACGAACAAATCACAGTTGTAAGTAGTCATTTGCTTTTTTGTGCTTCATTGTTTCTCTCTGGACATCGTGTCTCGCTCTTAAGAAGAAAAATGACATTTTATGAGCTACTCCTTAAAGTAGTGTCAAGGTAAATATTCTGTTGAGTGGTGCATATTGCAACCAGGGCTACAGCTGCTCTTAGCCAATCTAAGAGCAAAGTGAAGCACGGCAAGAAGACCTGTAGGTTTATTGTGTCAGCAATAATTTGTCTTTTTTGTTGTAATGATTTGAAGTTTTTGTTTGCTTTTGTCAGTGTCCCTCCCCAGTGTTATCCCTATAATTATCATCATTCATCACACCTCTTCAGTCTCTTTAAATTTAGCTCCACATTGAACTTTTTGAAGGAATTCAATGAAACATAAACTGTATTGGAATATTACTTCTTTTTAGTCACCTGATTTTAAATACATGAGAACAGTTCTGCTTTGTTGAAATGTGTAGACGTGGCAGAGTGTGTAATCTGGGATTGAAAATAACTTGGTTTCCAATGTACAAAAGCAGGTTGAGGACTAAAATGAGGGAAAACTTAAACATACTGAAGCTGTAATGGCCTTCCTTGTTCATGTGTAACATTAATACGGGTGTTTGCCTGCAGTCCTTTAAAAATGTCCTGTGGCACTTTGAGCCAACTGTTTATTGGTTACTTTATAAGTACTTCAGTATAAAAAATTGCTCTTTTATTGGGAACCCCAGGGAAGAGTAAGAGTGTGTTGTGTGTATAGTACTGTGTCTTGGCACTGAGGAGGGAGGGAGGGAGGGGGTCTTGGTGTTCGTGATGTTGAGTGTTACGATGGTTTGTAAACCTGCAGCAGTGTGGTTTGCTTTAATTAAACACAAGGGCTTTTCTCAGGGCCTCACATTCTTAGGCTTACTCACATTCTTAAGCCTAAGCACATGTGGGGCAGTTTGCTGGATCGAGTTGCTGTACAACTTATTTTGGATTTGAATGTTACTGCCAGCTCTCACGTGCTAATTAGGAGAGAGTAGAGGCTTCTCTGCTCTTTTTTATTTTTTTTTTTTTTTAAGGGGATTCTAATAACAGAAGTTACATAGACCATAAGTGATGTGCCATTTTGAGTCACATCATCTCCTGCTGTGAACATGATTGTATATTCTCCTAAAATATCCAAATGAAATACAAAATTCCTTTATATATAAGTCCTTAAGAGAGTCCAGCTGCCCATATTTGTAAAGTGTCCTCGGCAGCACTTAGATACATCTCCTCTAGCCTTTGGAACTCTGTGAATAGCTCTCCCCATAGGTGACAGGCAGAGGGAGCTGGGTCCCCTCTGCAAGGTGATGCTTGAATAATGCTGAGGACTTTCCTGAGTTATGAGAAGTTATTAACACAACTCCATCCTGAGTTATGTTAATTCCATTGTCGTTAATTTCATTTTGACTGCAGTGACAGATGAGAAGCTTTCCTTTTATATTTGCTACTTCTTAGGGGTTTTTTATTACAATGCTACATAACTGACCATGTGATGATTTTAAGTATTGGATATCCAGGAATAAAGTGGCATTCCATGTAGGAGTTTGCATTCTGTACAGCATCCCAATGCTTTCCTAGGGCAAGCTACATATTAGTAGACTGTCTGGCACATCTTAATAGCTGCTCCTATTTCCAATCATATAACGTCCTGAGGCAGTTGCTTGTATGGAAAAGTGCCTTTGGAATGCTTAAATATTTTTAGCTGTCTTCTATGTAGTGTAGCAGATGGAGACAGGGAGGAGAGCCAGCACTGCATGTCCAGCCAAGACAGGACATAGTGGTCTGCAGACCACAGTGTAGAAACCCTTGTCTTCTACATTTCTAGTCCAAGACTTCCAAAGAAGCATCAAGCTTTAGAGAAAAGCTTTACCAGTAAAGGTTGCTTTGGATTAGCATTTTAGTTCCGATGTTTAAGTTGAAAAGTACAGCCCCCAAAATTAAAAGTCCAGTTAATTACTTTTGACACTTCAAAGTATTCTTCTGCGACATTTTTATCTGGAGTATGAGTGTGCTCTGTCCAGAGAAATGGATCACGAAAAGGGCAGTTTAAGGGAAAAGAAAGGCAAAACATAAATACCCAGAAAATAGAAGTTTACACTGACAGAGACTGTTGTGTCATGTAACTTTGTTTGTGGATACAAGCTGCCCATCGTGCACAAAATATGTTTTTCCCAAGCAAGACTCATGTCTGCCTGCTCTGCATGGCCAAGGAGGCAGATGCTTAGATTAATTTTGGACATGCTGCAAGGCCTTACTCTTGGAGTACTATTTTAAAATGTTAGCGTGATGAAAAGTGAGAAGCCAAGACTCCAGAAATCCTGGATGGAACCCACAAAACTGAGGAGGTAAAGGCTGTTTGGTCCATAGGCCTTCCAGAGAGGACCCAGAGAGGGGGAGGGGCTTGGCTTCTCTCCAAAAGCTTTTGCAGACACTTTGTGTATTTAAGCATTACTGATGTTGTTGAGGGTCAGTGGGACAATGTGGTAACTATTATATCTTTATTCCTTCTAGCTTCATCACATTCCGCTCTTGTACATATCTGGACAAGAAGCACACAGTTTTTGGAAGGTAAGTGAAGGATATTTTGGGCAGCAGCATAGCAGACATTCTCCCTTCTGTGTCTGAAGCCTAAAGAGAAGAACCTAGTGACTCTTGTAATTGAACTGGAGCAAAATCCCAGTTCACAATCCAGTTCTCCTGGTCATGAATAGGTGGGCAACATTGCACCGACGCCAGTCAGCAGACCCTGCCTTTTTTTTCCTCCTTCTATCACTGTAAGTTGCTTCACTTCCCTTCTGTGGGTGTCCCTCCAGGAGTCATGAGCAGACTAATCATCATCATGTAATGAACCATGTTAATATTGGTGCATGTTAATTGCTGGGACACAAGAGATTAGCTCTTCAATACTGCTTTCATCCTCTTATGAGCCATCAGCTGAAAAATTAGTCATGACAGGACTGCTCTTCATCACGGCATAGAGCTTCTGCATAGATGAGGTCTTCTGGCCCTTCTTATTCTTTTTTATTTTGTTCTTCTTTTATTCCTGAGAGTTATCACTTGTATAAAGTCTGTATATTTATGCACATATATATAAAGATACTGCCAATGCCCAGACAGTGAGAGAAATGCATTCCTTATAAAGAGGTCTCTTCTGAAAGTCTTTTCCAGTGAAGTCTTCACATGAGAAAGATTACGGTATTTATTGAAGAAGATACAAAGTCTTTGTTATGGTTTGCTCTTTGCTTCCTCTGTTGCAGGTACTTGGTATTTATCAAGTCAAGCAGAGCTGTTCTCAGACATCCCTCATGCATGGCAGGAGTGGGAATGTTGCTAGCCTGCTGCATTTGGGAGCTCCTGAGAATCTTACAATCTTTTTTACCTGTAGATTTGGGGGTTTATTCTTTTCATGGTTTTATTCATTTGGATGTCGGCAGTGGAAATAGAACCATGTGCTGTTTACTTTGATTGAATGGCATGCAATTGTGCGCTACAGTGAAAGTGATATATTTAATCCATCTTCCCTGCCTAAAAGTTTTTGAGAAAGAATCTGCTTCATTTTAATGGCACTTAAGTTTAGTGCTGTTAGTTCCAATACTGATTTTTCAATAATTGCACTCTTGGCAGTGTATTTCTTTTTTCTTTCTCAGGTTAGTTGTAGAAAAATTCTAAGTACCTTTGTCCTTTTATTAAAGCAGATAAATAAAGTAAATTCTAATACTTAAAGCTGAGAGTTAGTAATTCTTGGAGGAGTTACCTTATCCGGATCTTAGGACTATTTCACTTAAGCTTCACTTTAAGTTCACCTTTCAGAAACCCCTTCAAATCCCCCGCAGTAATGCTGTTAACCAAAGCTTGCCACCTCATCAAATAATGTCTGTGTTAGGACAGCTCAGCTGAAAATGTGCCTGGTCTTTAGTTCTGGGTGCAGCCTGGCCTCAGTGAGCATCCTGTGTAGCCCTCCAGCCCATCCTGTGTTTGCTATGTTTCCTCAGTATGCTCCCGTTTTACCAAAATTCACCAGGAAAGAATTTGGAGAGAAGCTGAGCTTTCTGTGGTACAGGGAGGATGCTCCCCAAAGCCTTTGCACTGTGCTGAATATCTCAAGTACTTTGTGAGCAAAATAGCTCAGATGGTGGTTCACACTGTATGTTGCCCTCTAGAGAGGAATTACTTAGTCCAGGTAAATCTGGTTAAGCATATATAGCAGAGATTTTTGCAGTTTTAGCAAAGACTGTCTTAATTTGTGAATTGTCATTGCTGTAATAGAAATTTGAGCTTAAGTGCCAGAGTGAAGAAGTGGTGCTGCTTATATTTTTAGCTGAAATACAATGGAAAAAGTTTATAAAAAATATTGGTTTAGAGTTGTATTTGGCTTCCTGCATAAAAACTGAGTGACATCTTCATATGAACACAAAGCAGGGAAATTTTACTCTGATCTCTCTTGCATGTAGATGAAGATCAATTCAAAGAAAACAAAAATTATGATGCTGGGACATATGTATCCCAGTCAGTCTGTATTAATCTACAAATTGAATTATTGAATAATTGAATTTGCCTACAAATTTAATAATAAAATGTTGATGTATGTAGCTCTTAAGATCTGTATCTATATATCTATTTATCTATATCCATCAGCTGTTTATACCTTCATTGTTTTTAAAATTCATAAAAGCCAGAAGATGCCAGATGTTCTACCTCTAGTAGAACTTCAGTTTGTTCTTTTAGATCCTGGATGATTCCAGGATTTGGTGACTATATCTGAGCTGATTATAGCACAATAATATCTGGGAAGCATATCTAGGAATAACATCTAGATTTAAGAGCAGAATGAGCCCATGATATCAGGATTCTGTGTTTCCACCAATGCTTAATTGTGTTGTTAACTGGATGCTTACTGACCTGTTGAGACTTTCATATGGATTTGAGGATTACTTATTTCAGTTAATATAAAAACCTAAATACTCTGATCTGGACTGTACTCTAGGCTGCTGCTGTGTGACTCTGGTTCATGTTAGTGTCACACAGGTATTTTGGAGAGCACAGTTTGACCTGTTTATAATTTGTATAGAAATTTTCAGCATGCTTTCCTTACTTAGGAGAACAAAAAGTAGTGAAAGGGCAACCATTCCATACTCCTTTCTTTAGTTCTTTGGTCCTGTGGGACCAAACTATCGGTGGGATGCAACATTGAAAGGTTCCTTTTCTGGAGATGCACCTTATTCATGTCCCCACTGGTCTGAAACACAGTTTTTTATGTAGGAGAATCTATTAATGCCCACCCCTGGGCAGTGGGACAGGGAAGAGGTGACATATGTCTGCCTTGGTGCACTGGAATGTTCATGTCCCAAGAGAAAGAGGTGGCTGGAGGACAGGGAAGGGCTCATCATGATTGTGCTGCTCACCATGGCAGTGATGAGGATGCAGATACTGAAAAGAAAGGAGATAATCTGGCATGGCTGGGGGGCAAAAACAGAGATTGAGAGAAGAATTCCTTCCCTTGGAGGTTTTGTGCAGGCTGCATGATTTCCTGCTCCAACAGGAATTGATAATTACCATTTCTAGTAATTACTATTTCTTCTGACTTAGAGAATGTTGTAATTAACATGAAAACCAACTGGTGGCTTTTGTGGGCTTTTAGCTTGCTGGTAAGAGGTTTAATTTAGAAACAGATAATGTAAACCAACTGACATGCCTTTGCTTTGCACAGAGGGAATGAGAAGCATTTGTAGGGGGCTGCTGCGTGGGGAGGGTCCTGCCTGCTGCTGTCCCAGCTCTGTGCCTGGGATCTCCCTCCTACCCATGCTCCTTGGCTGTGCTGTGGCCTTCAGGAACTATAGGAACACTACAGCCAAAACAGCAGATAGGCTCAGGTTCCTGTTTGGTGTGCTTTATGAAATTTAGGTGCAAGCATATCCCATCCAAGTTGTTATGTTTCCTGTTGCAGTGGTTCACAGCTCCTGTTGGTCAGAGACCTATTTAAGCAGAAATAGAAACATAATCTCTGTCCCTGAGATCTGTGTAAGTAGAAAAGAGATTGAATATAGATACAGGGAAGTTGTGACAGTGACCCATTTCAGCTTACCTTACACCACCTTTGGAAAAAGAAAACCTCAGGAAAAAACAAAATTGCTTCATAAAGATTTTTTGGGAGCCTGTTCCAAAACTAAAGGCATACATTAAAAAGTGCATGTTTAAAATAGTAGTGGAAAGTGATCAACAGAAGGAGAAAAATGCTTTCAGAATTTTGGGTGAGATTTAGGACAAGGAGATCATGGTGGGCTTGAAAATGAGGGTGTGGTGCAGAGATGTGATGTGATAAAATGAAGAGCAGTAAAGGGAGCAGAAAAAAAGTGTTGTGGTCAGAGTGGGAAAGCTGAAAATTATCTGTGCAGCAGTTCTGTGTGTTTATTAGAGCATCACTTGTGTTTGTCAAGAGCTGAGAAAAGAAAGTGGCAACTGAGACAAGATGGTTTGGGAAAACTCAGGCTTGGTCAGACTGTAGGCATCAGTCAATAGCTGACATGCACTCAGCTTATTCTTCTCTTTTCTTCCCTTCTCCCCTTTCCAGATGCTTTTCTGGAAGACAGTTCTTCTCTTGGATCAGTATCACTCTGTATTATGTGTTCCTTAACCTGTTAATGCTTTCTATTGCAATTCTATAGATTGGGGCAATGAAAGTAACTCTTGTCCTCTGAAGTAATTAGCTACATAAAGCAACTACCAGGCATTATTCAGTTACCAGATGCTATTATATAACACACTGTTTCCACTTGCAACATTCCCTGTATGATTTTAATCAGTGAATCCCAGTTGTTTCTAAGCTGAAAAATTCATGTTCTTGTGACTTCTACTTTAGTACATCTGAAGCTCAGTGAAATTGTGTGACAGCAGAAGAGCTGATTCTGTGTAGGGATACTGACCTAATTTTGCATTGCAGCCTGCTCCCCAGACATCAGGATAGGAGCAAAGAGCAAGGTGGGGAAACGAGCCAGGCTTACCTGTGGAAGGCATGGCTGTGGTGTCCTGCAGCACACGAGTACTGGGCTGCTGGAGCTGCATGAGCACTGCTGTCATTTCCAAAACATTTGTATGATCTCTGAAGAGGGACCTGTGTCAAGGCAGGGAAGTCCTTTCATGCCAGGTTCATCTGTTGAGTCTAGTTTCAATAAGCTTTTTTCCAAGTTGTTTTATTTTTTCAGCACCCTTTATTACCATGTCTTGCCTGCTAGATTAAGCCCTTATCTAGCAGAGAGATGGAGGTGTTTTGGATGCATCCTTGTTGCACATTTGAATTGCTCATTCTATTGCACATTGGGTGTATGCATAGAAAACATTTTGTCCTGGATGTACGTGTTTGTGCACTTGTGTGTTGTTCTCTCTCTGTGTGTATATAAATGTATGTTCTCCTTTTATTAAAAATAACCTTTGGGGCAGAATGTATTTATGAAAGAGCAATTTTCTTTCTGGTTTCTGTTTGTGGTTTAAAACTTTTTTTTTTTTTTTAAAAAAAAAAAAGTCCAGACTGTTCTTGTATCATCTTCTGACCAGGAAACTCTATCATGTTGGCCCACTGCCATCCCCAGGATTGCAGAAGGCTGAATTCCTATAATTCTTCCAAACAAAAGGATGAGAAATAGGTTCATGTGTGAATGTGTCTGAGCGTGCAGGGAAGATGCAGTTTTCTTTGGGGCAGCACTAATAATGTACAGTAAGACCCTCATCAGCATATTGCAAATGGACAGAGCCTGCTACAGTATTTCACTTCTGCATCATGCAAAGGCATTGGCAGTGGTTATGAAGCAAGGTTACTAGTTTACATAAAGGACCCTTAACAGGAAGTAAGATTTTAATAATGCATCTAAATGTGAAATGCAAAGATTTCCAGTGCAAACTTAGCCAGCTTTCAAGAAAACAGAATTGCATGAGTAAGGGCACATTTTTGTTTTCATTCCTGTGCTAACAGAAAAAAAATCCTAAATGTGCCTGCCTTGTCGTTCATGCTTAAATGTAATGCAACATTTATCAAGCTCATCTAAAAATACAAGCTGTCTCAGGGTTGCTGAGCTAAATATATAGTTGAGATCATAATTTTTCTGTTCAACATCTACTGGAAGCACACAGCAAACTCTCGGCTTCACTGGTTGTTCTGATGTGCATGGTGTCTTAAAAGTGTCACCCTTTTCACTGTAGGATGTCATCTGAACACCTTTGTAAACCTCAGTCAGTTTAGGACAAAGCACCTTATAAAAGGAATAGAGGCAGAAGCAGTGGAAGAGGTTACACTTGTTTATGCCCTTCTCCCTTCCCTTCTCTGCTGGCTCCCAGCTTGGCACAAGTGACATCGCACGAGACCAGACAACACAATGTGAACTGTCACTGTCTGTGTCACACATTTAGCACATGTAAACAGTATAAAAGAGATGTGAGTCTGAATTTCTGGAATCTGCATTTTCTTTTACTGAAAATTATGTACAGATTTTCTTGAATATTAGAATAATAATTTTCTTGGCCCAAAATGTTTGTTGAATCCCAAAAACTTCTCTGGTGTGTTGGTTTCCTCATTCAGTTGTGAGTGAAGCCAGTGCATGGGCTTTGACACAATATATCTTATCAAACAGATTTTAGTGCTGCAATGTAACATCATGTGATTTGACAATAACAACATGTAATGTTTCAGAAGCTTGCATGTACCTTGTCTCTCTTAGATCAGAGGAAAGCTTGCAAAAGCCTTTACAGTTTGGAATATTCAATTTCTTTTGCATCCAGCTCTGACTGCCAGGTTAGTGTATAGTTCAGTTTTTACTGGATGGATGATGTTTGCAATCAGATCTTGTCCTTTTTGGATGTTACTTTTTAGTGGTGAGATACCAGCCTGAGCCTGGCCTGACCCTGACAAAGCTCCCAAGTGCTCCCTGAACAAAAGGGATTATTTCCTGTCCCTTTGGTCACTGCTCTGTCCTCTCAGCTGGTGATTTATATTCAAATTAGTTGTTGTTGTTGTTGTTGTTTTTAATCAGTATTGCAGCAGAGAAAAGCAGACAAAATTATAAAGACAAAAACATATATTGAGAGCTGACTGTGCTGACAGTGTAATACACAGAGATACTCTGTGCAAAATGTTGGAGAATGCAAGGGAGAGAAAAGCAATTCTCCATTTGAGAGACAAGAAGTGAAGAAGAAAAGAAAATTACATGCTCTGCAGGCATAACATCTTTGTCTTCTTCCCCCTTAGCCCCTTACAATCATGTCAAAATAGACTTTAGGTCATTTACTGATGACCTGTGAATGCCATGTCTATCAGAGCCTTTCAAAATGTACAAGTGACAAAATATTACCAATAAAGTTTAATTAGCAGAGCAACTGAAGATCTTATAGCATCAGTAAAACACATTAGGGCTAATATTGTGGGAGGTCTAGCTATGGGCTAAAGGATTACTCATCTGAGATTGCCAGTGCACAGCTGATCTGGCCATTTCAAATTATCAGAAACCTAATTAAATGAAAACATACAAGCAGATAATGAGTGAGCTGTTGGCTAGAAAATCCTCCGATATTAAATCCTTTGGGGCAGTTAAAATACAGTGAATATATCTCAGGCTGGGTGTTAATCACCAGTATTATAACTGAATCTGATATTGGCCTGGAAAGAAATTTTAAAACTGAGTTTTTGTTATGAGCTTTCCAAAGTTCATACAGGGTCCTCACGCCTTTTGCTGCCTCCCCCAGTCTGCTCCATTCACAAATGACTGAGGCTGTTCTAGCCTGCATCCATGGGTTTTAATTGCATCTAAAAGTCACAGCCTGATTACAGAATATCAGCAGGCCCTTGGGGAATAAATTTTGGAGCAGCACTGAAACACAGGCAAGCACAGCTGTGCTGGGGCAGGTGTGAGAACACCCTGTCTGTCTTGGTTCATCTTCTGTGGTGGGGTCTGTCCTTTTGGTTGTGGTTACAGCCTGTCCCAGCCCATGAGGTGGCACTGAGGGCACTGGGGACTGCTGTAGGAAGTGCATTTCTCCATTGGATCAGCTGAGACCATAGTGAGAGTAAGAGGCCCCTCCTGGTGCTGGCTGGGCAGACTCTGCCATGCTGGGACTGGACAGATGCCTTTGTGAGGGAAATACTCTGGTATGAGAGTAAAAAGTATATAAAGGTGGCTGTGAATACCATGTATGTTTTGGTCAAGGCATTGCTTATTTCTTTGATATGAAAGCAGAGTTAGGTCATAAAATGTTCCACATATTCCACCAGTTTGGTATCCTTTTTCCCCACCAGCTTCATTTAATTTGATATTCCCCCATTTCATCTGCCCATCCCTTGCCAGCCTACCCATGCTGGTGCAGCAGTCCCAGTAACAATCTGGCTTCAAAACAGTTGCTCCCTAGTAGAAGCTGGGGAATTGCTGGCTCTTGGCTTGCCCTGTCCCATGGGCAGCCCTGGACTCCTCAGTGGCCAATTCTTGCCCCTGCTGCTGATCTCCTGGCCCCAAACTGCCCTGGCTCCTGAAGCAGTGTTTTTGAGAATTATGGCTGCTTCTCATTGTCCCACAGCTGTTAATAGGGGCTGTATTTTTGGTTCCTTGCCTTGTGGCTTGGCTCTATTAAAACAGATGTCGTCCAGCAACAGCTTGCTTTGCTAATGGATCTGGATCACTTGGCATCAACAGCCTGTCTCTCTATTTACTGCTCTTCTAAGAATAGCTGTTTTCAAATTTAATTGTGGATGATGAGGTGGATAAAAGTGTTAAATACCCTGGGACCAAAAGCTGATCCCAGCAGGACCCCTCTGTAAACATACTGACTCAGTGGTTCCTGTTTAAAATTAGATTTTGACACCTGTCAGCCAATTTTTTATTTAATGTGTACTGTATTCACTTTATATTATTCTGGTTCCTCAATGAAAATATCATCCGCCTTCCAGAAGTCTGTTCCATGGACACTGTTATCCCTGTTAACCACATCTGTTGTCTCAAAGATAGAAGGTTGTTTGACAGACACTGTTTTCCACAAAACCTTGTTGATTGCTGTTACTTATTTCCTTTCTTTCTTAATCATGTCCTGTCTCTGCTATTCCATTATTTTGCTGGGATAAATGACAGGATGACAGGATTATAATTATCTGGGTTTCCCCATTTATCCTTTCTAAATATGCTTTTCTAGAACATTCCCACCATTCCACACTTTTTTTTTTAAATAAACATGCAACAGTCCAGAAAGCCTTCAGCCTTAAACATTTTCAAGCAAGTGTTTAGATATGTTGACTTGAAAAGTGAGATGCCAGGGATCTAAGGCCCTCCTAGGTGAAAACTGCTTTGAGAAGTGTCCTGGCCTTACCCTGTGGCTGTGACTTGATGCTCTACTGCCTTCCCAGAGCCCTCAGGAGCTCATGGTGTTTTTCTGGAGGAATCCTGTGCTTTCAGTGTCAGTGGTGTTAGTGCAGACAGCTCTGCCACTACTGTCCTGTGCTACTGTATTATACTGTATCTCTTCCTGATAACAACACTCTTAGGTCTCAGTTTGAAAACAAAGAAGAAGAAAAGACTTGTTCTTCCTCTGGCTAGTTTGTGTGGCTTACAGGTTTTGGGCTTTGCTTTGCTTCTGTGGGTTGGACTTTTCCACATTCTGTTTAATTTTAAATTCAAATCCCATATTTGAGGAAAAAATTTTTATCTTCCATACTGAATGGCATTATCCTAGGTCTTCCAAACACACTTGCTGATTCCCCTCTTCCCAAACATGATGTTCTAAAAACCTGCTAGAGTAATGGGCATAAATGATATATATTAAAGGTAAGGGTGTAGGAAGATTTTGAGTATGTTGTGACAACTGGATAACATGTCCTTCCTCTTTTAGGGTGGTTGGTGGCTTTGAAACTCTGACTGCTATGGAGAATGTGGAAAGTGACCCAAAAACAGACCGTCCCAAGGTATTTGTGAGGCACTGGGGACAGTGGCCTCACATGGCAGTGCTGGTCACTCTGCTGACATTTCTTGAAAACAAAATAGGGGGAGATGGCACAACTTAATCAGCAAATGGAATGACTGTTCTTCTGCTTCCAGGAGGAAATAAAAATTGAGACAACAACCGTTTTTGTTGATCCCTATGAAGAAGCAGATGCACAGGTGAGGTTGCTTGGTTGGTTGAGGTTGTTTTTGAGAGGCAAAAGCTTTTCTGGGGAGAACTTTGCAATTTAATGCCTTTTCTTTGCACATGGGCAGCCCCCAGCCCATCTGGTTGCCAGCTAAGATTAAGCAGCTGCCATTCATTGCCTTTTTGCCAGGATCCCAGTCACTCTTTCAGTGGAGAGTTACTTTTGTAACCCAGTCCATCAGGCTTCTGATGGTTTCCTTTCAAATGCCCCCAGTAGCTGTGGGTAGCTGCAGGTGAGGAGTCTTGCTATAATGTCTACAGACAGCATGCTCATAGTGGCCCTTGAGGGCTGTCTCTTAAAGCCTGCCCTGTAATCTCAGTGGTGCTCATTGCTGGTTTAGAGCTTCAAAGAATTGTAGACATTTTCTTCATCTGTTGCACTATCTCTTGCAACAGATTGCACCCTTGCTTCCCACAGGTTGCTGCTGAAAGAGAGAAGTTCCAGCAGGAAGAAGAAGCAGCCAAAATAAAGGCTGAAGGGGTCCCACCAAAGAAAGAGGTTCAGACTCCTAAAACTTACCGGCAGGGGATTGGAAAATACATCAACATGGTTGCAGCGTGAGTTCTCTGTCCTTCTGATTTTTGCTGATTATTTTAGCTGTCTTTCCTGCTGGATGCTGGCCCTGTCCAGTGCTATTGCTCAGATATTTGGTTTGGGCCAGCAAAGACACCCTCATATAGTCCTAACAGTCAAGAGTTTACTTAACTTCTGTTGTTTTTCAAGGTCACATATTAACTGAGCTTCTGGTTTTGCCCTTGAACATGACCAAGTTGGTCTTTAAAAGCATTTGTTGACTTCAGAACTGTAGATATATTTCCAGAACTCAGAATTCTTTGGGGAACTGTACTGTGTCACTTCCTACACCATCTTTTATCCTCTTCCTTTTCTGCAGCTATTTCTGAAGGCCACAGTCCCACAGATGTTGCTCTTTTAGCAACTTCTGCCCTACACAAAGTAGCTGCCTTGGGCCCCTGTCAGTTTGCTGCTCGGGTTCCCTGTTCAGCCACACAGACAGTTGTACCAGCACAGCTGAAATGGCTGGAAAGGGGAGCAGGTTCCCAGGCTTGCTGTGGGAGCACAGGGCAGCTGGGTAGTTCCAGAGTACCTGGCTTGTTGGACAGGCTTATCCTAAATCAGCCTTTCCCAGACACCCTTTGTACCCCTGTCAGGATTGGCAGCACTGCTTTCTTTCCTAAGGGCAGCACAGAATCCTGGCTGAGCAGCCGCTTAGCGTGTATTTTGGAAAAGTTAAAATAAATGCCTTCCACTTGATTTTTAGCAGACTTCTCTAAAAGCATTTGCAAAAATGCTGTTGTCTATCTGCTACATAAAGGCCTGTATTTATGCATATACAGATCTAGGCAGCCATTTAATCAGTTTGCATGTGCCTCTGTGACTTACAGGCATTTGCATAACTGTGAGAACAGAAATCTGTTAGCTCAGGTAGGTCAGTTTAGTGTGTCAGTAGAATTTTTTAGTTGCAGAATATTGTGTGTCCCTTAAAATACTAGGTCCAGCTTAAATCTGCTGACATGCTGCACTCTTATTTAAAGAGGAAATCCAGCAGTTGTGGCTCTGTGGAAAAAAACAGGTAGTATAGAAAGGACCTTCAGTCAGTGGCAGATTTAGGGTTCTGTGTTCTCCCTGATATCTGACTAAAAACCACAGCACGCGAGCTGGCTGCACAGCGTTTGCTGGGGTTACAAGCTCTGCCCAAGAGAGGCTGATAATAGCAGCAACTGCAACAGGCTGGGCTCAAGAAACAGGAAAGATTGGAAGAGCTCTCCCAGTTGCTTTATACCTAATTCCCCATAAATCCTTTTGCTGCCACAAGTGCAGGTGAGGTGTGGGGAAAACTCACAGCTCATGTTTTCCTGATCACGCTAAAAAGATACAGCTGTTTAATCTTCAGCTTTGGCCTGGAGAACTTTCTGTGCTTTGAACACATTCCTGGGAGTGTTCAAAGCCTGATCCAAACCATCCCCATGGACTCACGCTCCCTCTTTTTGGCATGCCAAAGACTCCCAATCCCTGGCATGGAGCTTGCACTCCTGTGTAGTTGACATGGGATGGGCTGGCTCCAGTATAGATGGTGCTGGGAGAGAACACGCAGAACAGGCATCCAAGCTGCCCTGGTCCCACTGGCAAGTAAAGACTCCCTGAGAGTTGTTTTCATTCTGGCTGCAGGAAGCGCAGTGTGGAGGATGATGGGCCCTCAACCAGCACAGCTGTGAAGAAAGAGAAGAAGAGCACAGGCTTCGGGGACTTCAGCTCCTGGTAGCAGCATGGGGAGCCCAGCACTGGGGCAGCACAGCGCAAACAGGAGCCTCCCACATGGCCCCAGAGAGCCTAAAAGACAGTCTGTCCTGGGGAGGGAAGGCACCAGCCTGCCCTTCCACTGGCAGAGAAAACTGCTGCTTTGTTGAGGCAGATTAATGTGGCTTTGTTTTCTAGAGAGCACATTTCCCCTACTGCATCTTCCTAGAAGGCCGTTTTGTTGTTGTTTTGCAAAGCAGGGAGCAGGCAGCCCAGCTCCCCAAGGATCAGCTGGAGCCTTTTTCTTTGTGGCTGGCAGCAGACCAGGCAGAGCCCAGCCTTGCAGGACACTACTGCAGTGAAGAGCTACAGTGGTGAAAGAACTCTTTTTACAGGTAATTGTTCCCAGACAAGCCAAGTGCGCCAAGCCAGGGAATGAATTAATGTGCTGGGAAGCTCCTGTGCTGCTAGAGAGCTCTGTGGAGGGGTTCCAGCCTGTCCTGCCTTTACCTTCCAGCTGCCTTCTGCTGGTTCTCAACCAGGACCAATTTTGTCTGGACTGACTGCTGTCATCTGAAGGCCTTGCTCACTCCAGACAACAGCCTGGGAAGCTGCAAATCTACATGGGGAGCCTGGGGCAGCTGTACCACTTATTCCTCCCAGTGGCTGCCCTTCCCTGAGCCACTGGACAGACAGAGGTGCTGGGATGCACCGGTTCACACTTGCCCTCAGGTGCCAGAAACTACAGCCTTGAGCAACTGAGCAGGAATAGAAACAACTCCTTTGTTTGTTTTTTTTAACACCATCCCCAAAGCCTGGTCCTTGCAGAGTAACACACCCCATAGTCTGCTCTGATGTCAGGCTTCCCATCATTAGGAAAAACCACATAATGTAGCTGACAGGCATCTCAGATATTTCCATTACATACCCACAAATCATTAGGAATCTTAATAAAGGTGTTATGGGGTAAAAATTTATCAGCCTGTGAAGTTTTAATCCCAAAGAATCTGTATCATACCATCACTTAGACATAGCAGGCTAGATCCTGGCAATCACTGAATATCACTTTCAGTTCATCTTAGGGGTTTTCAGATAAGAGAAGTGCCCTCCCTACCTCCTGTGTGGCTGAGGAGAAAGTTTTGTAATCCCCTTTGGAACAATACATTTGTATTAGTGGTTTCATTCTTTAAGAAAATACTCCATTTATAGGAAATTGCTGTAAAAACTTTTGGAAATATTTAGCATTAAATGGTTCTGTTTTCTTTTGAGTGTTTGACTTTGACTGTTCAACTGTTATTTCCAGGATCACAGCATTGCACAGTTGATTGTAGTGAAAGGAAATGATTCATTCCTGCTTTTTAAGATGCTCATAAGGAATTCTGGGACCTCTGTAGATATGATTACATCTTTGTTAAATTATAGGAAGTTCAAACTAATTTGAAAGAATAATAGGGGGAGTTTGTTTTGTGAACGTCTAAGTTTGAAATAACATGTTTGATTACTGGAAGAGGGGATTTGATGGTACTTTCCTAAAGCTGAGTTTCTTCTGTCTTATCGGAACCTCTTGCTTCTCCTGCACTGGCCCTTTCATGATAAATTGTTATTGATCCCTTTTACCTAACTTATACTTCAGCACACTTTTGAGTAGTCAAGTTCACAGGATTGCTAGAGCTGGGATAGGCAATTTTATGAATCCATAAGGATAAAATGCTGGTTTTGTACTAGATTAAAATGGAGCTTATATGAAAGAAAGGAGCTTTTGATTACAAGAAAGGCAGCAGAGGTGTGGGAAGGGCTCCCATTTCTGCAAATCCTTGCTTCAGATGGATCTAAAGGGCAACAGGCTGTAGAGATAACTGCCCACTTTCCTGTTCTGTTCCAGCTTAGTGCAGTCCCTGAAGGACCACTGTGCACAGTGCAGAGGGACTGCTGCCCTTCCAAGCACTGCCTCTGCACTGCTCCTTTGCTCACCATTTCCCACCATAATCTCAGACACAAAAGAAAGAATAATTTCCTCATTTCTAGGAAGGTCTGAGCATGACCTTTTCAGTTTTTCTCCCAGCAGGGGAGTTCTCCAGCCATGGTTCACCTCTGGACCTGGATCCAGTCCTCTGGCCTGCTGGTGCTCCCAGCTGCTGTCAGTGACTCCCACGCTGGGGGACACTGGCTCTGGCACATCCCCAGGATGCTGCAGTGGCCCAAGGGTTTGGCCAGTGCCCATTGTTGAGTCAGCAGCCAGACTGGGATTCATGAGAGCTTTGCAGGGCCAACATTGTCACTGTTCCATCACAGCTCTGCAGTTTTGTCCTGCAGAGCCCCACTTCCTACACCCCTAATTCTGTGAATTCAAATCAATTTATTTTTAATTTTAACTTCCAGTCATTGGAATCCACAGGGCCAGTGTGACAAAAGCTGTTCTCTGAAAGATGGCAGGGACACAGAGAGCAAGGCAGTGGGCTGTATCCCTCATTTTTTCAAAACTTGGCTCTTTGCAGGGTGACTTGCTCTTTCCACTACCTGAGCAAGGAAAGGAGAGGAAGGAGGCCGTATTGAAACATTTTTTTCCCCTTTCATCACTTTGTTCTCCAGCAAAAACTGTGTGTTAAGGGAATACCCAGCCAGCTCCTGCTATGGCCAGAAGGATCAGCAAGAATTGTGCAGTCTTACTACAGGAACTCACTCCTGGGAACCAGTGTGCTGTTTGTAAGCACATTTTTACATTCTTTGTCACTTTTCTAGTAAATGTGCTTAGAGAGAAAAAGTAGGAGTTTAACCAGGGGCTGAAGAAGCTTTTGTCTGGCCTTGACTAGATTAACACCAGTGCTCTCATACTTTGCACTGCTCCATACCTGAGTTGTTCTGTTGAAAGGCACCAGGTGACCAGTGAATTCATTGTTTCCTGAGATGTGGCAGCATAACAGACAGCAAAGCACCTTTGAGAAGGCAGTGGTGTGTGGTGGGGTTGGCAGTCGGGGCCGATTGTTTCCATACACAAAGAGGGAGCTCAGAGGGGACTCAGCTCTTCACCTCTGCTTTTTCTGGCATGAATTCAGCCTGGCCCCTCAAGGAGCAAAGTATTGTCTGTGTCGAAAACAGCACAAGATTGAATGGTTTTTCAAGCCAAGTAGCTGCAACTCTGTTATCATATTTACCAAGAGAAAAAGCCAGAAGTACTATTGTTTGGTTTAATTTTTCCCATTCCCTGCGCGTTTGAATGGCTGCAGCCCAGGAGTTCAGATTACCAGTTGTTCCACTTCAGCATCACATGGTTGATCATGGTGGTTCACATCTCTTGTGGGGCCATAAACTGTGAGAAGTCAAACAGTGTTTGAAGGTCTCCAAGGAAATCTTGCCTTTCCCTCCAGCCCCTTCCAAGACATAGCTGAGCTCAGTAGGGCTGTGAGTTCCCTCAGCTGTTGGTAGCGTCACAGGCATGGCCGTGGCCGCCCTGCAGGTGGAGGGACCAGCTGGCGGATAAACCACTGGGTTCTACATGTCAAACACTTCTGGGATCCCCCCGTCACCCATCGCTAGCAACCTTTGGAGGGAACAGGATGTCGGAAAGCTGGCACAGGAAGCATCTTTTATAAGCAAGAAGAGGGGATTTGCCAAAACAGCCCCCAAATTTCCACACTGTTTGCTTTGGAAGAGGCAAACAAACGCCCTCAGACGGCACAGGAAGAGGCGGCCCGGCCGGGCTAGAGCGCGGCGGCACGGCCGGGCAGCCCTCACTTCCTCTCTCTTTGGGAAGTGCTTTGTTATCACACCCTGGTGGAGGATTTAACCAGCATATGCTGAGACTGTGGGACGGGTCAGAGCCATGGCGCGGGAGGGACATTCCCACAGAAGGGGCACGCAGCTGTTGGGGACAGAGCTGGTGGTGGCGGGACGATGGCGGGAGAGCTGAGGCGAGGGGCCCCCTGCGGTGAAGCCGTGTGGGGCTGGTGACCTGACGCCATTTTGCTTCAATGCCTGAAGCGCTCGGCCCTGGGGCACCGACCGTGAGGGGCTGCTGCGGAGTGGGGGCAGTGCCCGGAGCCTCGGCAGGGGCGGCACTGACTCAGCCTCCAGGGAGCTCAGGCGCTGCAGCCCAGTGACTTCATCCTCTGGAAATAGCAACTGAGGAGGAACCATCTCTGTCACTACCGTACCCGTACAGACACTCAGCCAATAATGGCTCCTTGGCTATAACATATATTCCAGAAAAGGCACCCGATTGCCTGTGAGAGCTTCAAGGCAAAATGACTCCTGCAGTTTCCCTGGTTGCAAAGTAAGCAAAGCCATGGCAGCAGCTGGCAGTAGCTGTCTCAGGTAACAGGGGCCCTCACTCATCACTCAGTTTTTCTGAGGTTTCTGCTGGGGCAGCACAGAGCAGCTCCTGATCATCCACAATGGCCAGGGATGTTGGAGTTGCCAAGGAGGCACCCTGGCAGTGTCCAGTCTGGGTTTTTCCAGGGGAACAGTGGAGGGACAGGACTTGTGGCACTGGGGCCAGTGTGGAGGGCTGGTGTGGGCACAAGGCAGGTGTCCCATGGGCACCAGTCCCTGCGTCCACCTGCCTCATCAGCCATGGCAGCCCTTTGCTGGCCACTGCAGGACAGGCTGCCAGGAGCTGCTGTTGCCGGCACAATGCCTCAGCTGTGGTGAGAAAAACTCTCCCCAGCCCCTCATCCCCAAGCTGGGGCAAGCCCATGGCACAGGGCCATCACTTGCCCCCCTGTGGAACTTTCAGAGGTGAAAGCCTCTCTCCAGGCAGGTTTGGAGGAAGGCTGTAGGACTTCACTGGATTGTGAGGGGCAGAGAAGGCACAAAGGGCTCCAGGACGGGCTGAGATTGATCGATCTGACCAAGGCAGGAGGAAGCAGAGTGCAGATCAGGGCATCTTCCTAGGCCCCTCTACCATTCCTGACGACACAGAGGCCAAATTTTCCCTTTTATAAGGGAAAGAAGAAAAAGGCTTATCAGCAATCACAGCAGGCTGGGTTTTACAGCTCATAACTTAATGTTTTTTAAAAAATAGCTACAGCCTGTTTCAAACACTGGTCAAGGTCTCCTCTGCCCTTCCCCCTGGAAAGCTTTCCCAGCTCTCACTTTTCTGATATTAGATACTTTCCCTAATCTTTGGCCTTTATTTATTAATGGCTAATTATATCTATTTGCTTTAGTGCCACCATTGTTCTTTAGCTTGAATAGCTTTTTTGCCTCCCAAATGTTTGCTTCTCTGTGCTATTTATAGATAGCAATTGTATCCCCCCGCAGCCACTGTTGTGTTTGGCTACATGGGCTCTGAGCCTTTGGCCTCCTCAAACAGCCCTCCTGCCTCCCTCAGTCTCCCGTTCATGAGTGGAGGGGGTCAGACAAGCCCCCAGCCAGTGCCTGGCTCTGGGAGAAACCAGTTTGAAACCAGTTGGTGTCAGCACTGGCTGTGATGCTTTTGGGACAGGAATTTGAGGGGGGAGCTGTTTGTCCCTAGGGAGTCCTGTCAGGTTATTTTTTTAGGCAATCCCATGGGGTTATTTTTTTAGGCAAAGTCAGGAATCACTCCTGTTTGCCTTCCCTGTCCCTCCTTCCACATTTCTGTGGGGGGAGAGGAGCGCCCAGCAGCACAGCCCACCAAGGCAGCATGAGAAGGCATGTGATTCCTTGCTGCACTTTCATCCTGGGATGAAAGGGATGATAGAAAACATTTGTTGTTGTGATAAAAGCAATTGACCCGGGAGGAATCCGGGTGGCCTGCAGCAAATCGAGGAGATAAGGCACAACAGGCAGCAAACACCAAGTGCTTCCAAGCCTCGGAGTAGCTGCAGAGCAAATCCCTCCCTGTGTGAAAAGAAACCCACACTGGGCTTCCACAGCTGCTCCCAATCCCAGAAAACACAGCCAGGGATGGTTTTAGTGGATTTTGTTGGGAACGGGAAGGTCTGCAGAGAAGGACATTGTTTTGTTTGTTTTTTTTAAATTAATGGCCATATTTTTTTATTGGAGACATCTTTGCCACAGATCTCAGCCAAGCTTTTAATAGATGGGTTCCTCGCCAGCGGCAATTGCAAATTGATTGCAGCAGAAATGGCAAGTGAAGACAAATATAGTGCAGGCTGCCTGCAGGGAGAGTGTGTGGAGGAAACTTTGGATGCTATTTTTGGTGTTTTGTCTCCACTGCTTACAGTATTTCTAATCTTTGGTTTTCCTTAAAAAACTGTTTGGGGTTAGGACTTCTTATTTATTTTGAGAGGTTAAAAAAAGTTCCATTCTCTGGAGAAAGTGTTGGGTGCCATGGCTGTGCCCAGCTGTGTGGAGCTGCTGGGTGCTGTGGCCCAGGTTGGTCTGGCAGGAGGGTGAACTGGTGCTGCTACTGCTGCCTCCATCCCCTCCTCTGGGGCCAGAACTGGGCCTGTCTCACTCCCAGGTACTGTGCAGAGACTGACACAGAGCCAAACCCTGATTTCACCTGGATCCATGGGAGCCTTGTGGGGGGCAGGAAAGTACAGCGCTCTGGGTCATAAAGAAAGGAAATTCTCCCATGCTGCTGAGCCATGGCTGCACCACAGAGACTGCCAGCAGTCACCCCAGCAGTGATTTGCACTGCTCAGCACCAATGCACTGAGTTGCCCTTGGCCCCAGCCAGCTCCAGGAGCTACAGCTGCCAGAGGCTTCTGAAACAAAGTAGACCTAGAGGGTGCTGCCGGTGAAGCATTTGACGTGGAGGGTGTCAGCTAAGGGCTGAAAAATTATAAATCCAGGTGTGCCCAGGAGTGTGTGTGCTGGAGTCGAACTGCAGGGAGACTGGGAGGAGGGTGCTGGGAGTCACTCAGGTTACTTGTCAGAGCAGGAAAACACTCCAAGCTATTGCTGGGCTTGGGGAGCCACAGCTGGATGACACTGGAGGGGTGTTAAGGTTATATCCTAACCTTCTCAGACCCAGGGAATGGTCAGGATGTGGTGACAGATTGAGGCACAGTCCCAGGATGTAAAGCAGAGGTGTCTCACTGACACATTGTGTCCATGGGTATGAGAGATAAGGCTGCGGTTAGTAATAAAGGAGCAGAAATGCTCATAAAAGTGACAAACAAGGATGGGGAAAATCTGGGCTTAACTACACAACAGTGAAATAAAGGCAGCTCACTGCAGGGCTGGCTGCGACTGCTCAACCAGTGTCCATCTGGTAGTCTGGGGTGTTTGCAGAACAGCTCAGGGGAGACCATCAACATCTGGCAGCATTTTTGGACCATGGGATAGGGTTTATTTGCTGCATAGGAGGCTTCCCGATAAGAGAAGCCCCAGATGTTCTTCTGCCATCTTTTTAAACATCCTTGTTTTTGCAGACCAAGCTGCAATGTGTCATTCACTAAAAAAATCTCTCTATTTCCCATGCTTGCCTTTGAACAAGTAAAAGGCTCCTCTCCACCAGCATGCTGGATGATGCTGGCATTGGAAGAAGGACTGCAAAAATGGGAAAAACAAGTTGTTTATCAGTGGCTCACTGAGTCCTTTAGCAGAGGGCACCTGGGGCTCTGCTGCACCTGGCCAGGCACGTCCAGCACAGCCCAAAGCTTATACCCAGATGCTCAGCATTGCCTACAATGAGCCAGGCTGCTGAAGAAAACAAAAATGTAAAAAAAAAATTAAAATGTTTTTAAGGCAGTCACTATCATCTACCTCTGTTAAACCTGTACTGGCTGCTCAGCCTGCAGTGCAGGATGAGGATCCCAGTGCCCCACGGTGCTGCCTGTCCTGCCCCACTGAGCACCTCTGGGAGAAGAGGCTGAGTGCCAAAGTAGGCACATAGCCTCTTCCTGGGGTTTCCCAGCTGTGAAAGTTTTCAGCTGGCCTTGCTGGGGCTGGAATGCACAGATGTACCAGGGAGAAGCTCAGCAGTGCTTGGGAGCAGTCCAAGGTAAATGCATTTGGTGCCACACGTGTCTGCCTGGCTCCACCACTGGCACAGGCACTGGCACTGGAACTGCACCACTGCAGGGTGAGGCTGCTGACCAGACAAACTCCCTTTTAAGGGCTGCAAAGGTCTCAGGGGCAGCACACGCCAGCTCAGCCTCCCCAGGAGGTTATTTCACAAGAGAAGGCAGCTTGTGGAGGAGGTTTTTGTGGCTGGGGTCAAAGTTCCTGGCAGCCGCCCGGATTCCCAGTATTATCTGTTGAACAGTCCGGGTCTGCAGCTGGGTTTGTGTGCCAGGCCGCGGCAGGAGGCGGCAGGGAGGGGGAGCCCGCAGCGGGGAGAAGGGCTCGGCTGTGCCACTGCGGGGATGCTGGAGTCAGCCCTCTTGCCTCTCCCCAAGAAACATGGAAATGAGGATCAAGCCCCATGGCCACCCCTGGGAAGGGCAGGTGGGGGGCAGGTATGCTTGGGAAAGGGGCTGACTATGAACAGGATTCCCAATCTCCAACAGTCACAGGGAAGCAGCTTTTCTTTGTCCAGCAATGGAGGCGTTGTCCATTTGTCCAGCTGGGAGGCTGCAGCATCCTAGCTAGTGGGAGCATGGCTGGACCTTCCCTGTCCTGATCTGGGCAATGCCAGCCTCACTCCTGGTAATAATCCTGCTTTCTCCATCCTGCTCCATATCTGTCAGTCCTGAGCTGTCTCCTGGTCCCCAGGGTCTCAGCTGAATAAGCATATTTTCCACCGTGTTTGTGGCTGCAGACCTTGTGGAGCTCTGGGAGAAGGCAGGCAGGGACATAAGGAAGACGTCAGCTGAGTTTTACAGTTTTGATTAGTTAAGAGCATATATTTACATAGTGAATAACCTGGAGGGTCACATTTTAAGACAGTGATGTATTTTCCCCTCCCAGGCAAAGAGCGCGCTTATCCCAGCCGGGTCTGTGGCATGGGACACAGAGCTCGGTTCCCATGCCAGCTCCACTCCCATTGCAGACAAGGAAACCAGTAACACCACCCACCCCACCTTGCCAGGGCTAAGTAAATGTTCCTGGTTTCTCCTCTGCCCATCACGATGTTTTTCCCAGGACTTGCAGGGGTGTAATCGGTGCTCCCTCCCTTATCTGTCTCTCTTGGTTTTCCATTTCATCTGGCCATATTTCCATAGCCAGCTATTTTGGGGGGGCGAGGAGGGGGCGGCTGTCAGCTGTCACCTCGCAGTGACTGTAAGTGGCAGCAAAGGGCTGGGTGTCACCTGCCATTCCCATCGCAAGCCGGGGCTGAGGGAGCACGGCTCGCCCATACTATCGCTAATCCCACCCACATCGCTGCCGGACACTGACAGCAGACACTGGGCTGGCAAGAAACCAGGTTGGCACTTGCCACAAAAAAGGGTAGAAAACTGTCAGGAGGTTTGGGGCCAGGAGCTGTTCCTTCTGTATTATTATTGGCAACTTCTGCTATAAGGAAAAACAACAAAATTAAGAATAGATGTAAAGAGCAACATGTTTTTTTCTCCGTTCAGCTGAGCTGTCAAGAATAAATCACTGGGTATTTTTGCAAACGCTTGATGAGGCTGGGGAAATCTGCTGGGAGCTGGACTGCTCAGGTCAGGGCTGTCCTGCCAAGAGATGATTACAGCCTGTCCTGAGGACAGAGGAGCGGGGAGTGGGGCCAAGAGGTGTCTCAAATCCAGGAGTAGGATTACAGGCTGCGGGGTCAGCAAAACCCTCCCGTGCTCTGGGCGGCACCTGAACCCTTTCCAGGAAGGAAACCACCTAGAGCACTGCTGGGCCTGGCAAAGGCCCTTTGGTGGGGGAACAGGGGGCCTCCAGCAGCCCTGCCAGGAGATGGCAGATGCTCAGGGGAGAATTAATCAGTCCATATGTGGCATTTCTGCCCAGCATGGAGATGAAGGGTCTCATCTTCTGCCATCACATGTCCTGGGTGCAGGGTGCTCCCCAGGCTCACACCAGGCTGTGTCCCACAGCCCTGGGGTTGGAGTGCTTAGAAATGGATCCCCTTCCTGGAGTTGCACAGAGGCAAGGTGAAAAATTTGTGACCTCCCCATCAAAGCACAGATGAAATTTGTAATGTTACTGTCTTAAAAAAATAAAGTCACTAGAGTAGGTTAAATATCCAGCTCAGCACAGTGCCTGAAGTCTCTTGGAGCAGTTAATCAGTAACAAAACAAGTTACACGCTGCTAGAGCTCGGCCTGTTGGGTTTTATTTGCATGCATGTGTCTTTTCCAAGGGAGGAGGCTCGCACACTCCCTGCTCGCAGAGCACAGCTGCTCTGTCCAGGGATCAGTGCCAGCCTGAACTTCATTTGGCCCAGGGCCCAGCTCTGCCACCTCCACACCCCTGCCACACTTTCACCTGCCCTCAAAATCAGTCCCAAAGAGCAACAAGGAGCAACACCACGAAGCAGCAGCAGAGCCAAACCAGAGCCACTCAGAGCTCTGAGTGACACAGTGGGGACACAGATGGAGGTAGTGGCAGAGTGCTGAGGGATGGGGAGCAGGGGGACAGTCCTGAGGTCTCCATCTGTGCCCATCCAGTGAGTCCAGCATCCAGTGCTGACCACAGGGAGACTTCCCTGGGAGAACGGCAACGACTCTCAGTTCTCTATCCAGTGTCTGAAGGGATCCGAGATTGGTGAAGCTCAGTGTCACGGTGTGACTTGGGTTTGCCAACCTTAATATATTTCTTTTAGAGACAGGACCCGGGAGTAGAGACAAGGCAGGCTTAAAACTTAGAAAGGTACAAGAAGAAATTTATTAATAACACAAAAGAAAAAATATTCAGAATAAGAACCCTAGATTGTTCCCTCCTCCCCTTCATTCAACATTTCTTACTAACAAACATACAGAGAACACTTCAGTCAGTGATACATCCAAATAATCAGTTCAGTTTACTTAAGAGAGAAAAGTCCCTTTTTAGTTATGGCTTAGGGGGGTGTCTTCACTTTCACAGTCCACATCCGCCCAGGAAAATATTGCAGATTATGACTCCTCCCATTCTTTCACAGTCCTTCCAGAGCTGTGCAATGGGTTATGTTACACACTTGGGGTATTACTTTTAAAGGCAGGCTGCTGAAAAACAAAGTTCTCTTCATCTTCTTTATCAAAAGTCTCTGTTCCTATTCCAGTCCCAGGACAGAAAGAGCTCCATTCCCTGAGGCAAAAAGTAATCTCTTTCTCTATTAAATGTCTCTGTTCACATTTCAGTTCCAGAACAGAACTATTTCCCCAAGGCAAAAGTAAGGTCTTCTTCTCAAGCATCCAAACCTCCCCAAGTATATTTCACAGTTTAAAGGAATTTTAGCAAAGTCACAATCCCCTTAGCCCACAAAAAAAGGCTTTCAGCTACTTACCAGTTTGCATCTTTTCAATCTCTTCCCACTAGGAACTTTATCTTCATTCTGCTGACCTCCGTACTTTCCAGGCTTTATTTCTTCGCATTCAGGGGAGCTTAGAAGATCGAATATCTTATTCAGGCATAAAGAAGTTACAATTGTATCCAGATTGCGAAGAAACCACATGGGCAGCTGGAGGCCTCGTCTCTCAGAACGAGGAGGGAAGGGGGGAAGGGAGAGCCTTTGCTGGCTCCCTGATCCCCCCTGCTCGGCCATGCCACGTGGAGAGGGGAGCTCCAGAACTCCATGTGGTCAGGGAGGGGGGGCAGAGACCATGCAGCCGGGCCAGGCTCCCCACCAAGCCAAGGCCAGGGTCCCAAGCTGGGCTCCCCACAGAGCCGGAGTGCCGAGCTGGGCCCCCGCAGAGCCGGGGCACCGGGCCGGACCCCAGGCTGAGCCCAGAGCTGGGCCGGAGCCCCCAGCCAGGGACCACCACCCCTGGAGACCGGAAGCCGAAAGAGAGAGAGCAAACCTGATCCACTGTGATTTGTGAAAGCGAAATAACTTTTCATTGGTTTCCCGAGCTGTCCATCACCAAATCAGCTCTCTGATTGGTGGCAGCAGCCCACAGGGGTAGCTCCCAGAGACGGGAGAGCCCCTCCCACTCCCCAGCCTCATGGAGCTTGCTCTGAGGTGAATCCACCCCTCCCCCCAAAAACGTGAAACAACACACTCAGCTTCATGTAAACATGGGAAAAAGAGAGGAAAATGGAAAAAAATGGGGAGGAGGGGTAACTACCAGCTCTACTGATATTGCCCAGCGCAGATCTCCCAGACCTGTGATGTGAGGGCTGGAGATCCTCACAGCCCATCTGCTGCCCTTGCCTCTTGGACAGAATTCAAGTGTAGGACCTGCTGCCTGGCTCGGAGGTGAGCTTGGTTTTCAGAGCTGACATGCAGAAACCAGAAAAGTTTCCATTAGGACCTACACACTGGCAGTATTGGGTGAAGCCCTGGCTTTCGTTACAACTCCTGGGATTTTGGAGTGACAGAACGAAGGTGTGTTAATGCTCACAAACAGGCGCCAGAACAACAGCTTGTGTGGGCAGAGGGATAGGATGCTCCATCTTGAACCAGCTCAGCTCCCTCCTAGGCACCAGCACCAGTCCTGCCCTCAGGAAGGAATTATGTCCCAGCCAGCATAGTCAGGCTGTGAGACATGAGCAGCTCACAAAGCCAGTAACTGCTTCTGGCTGTCAGGCTTTGTCTAATTGTGACACAGCAGAAAGGAAGAGCCAAGGAGAAGAAAAAAGGAGAAAAAAAGGAAAAAAGAGAAAAAGAAGATAGAGAAAAGGAGGGGAAAAAAGGACAAAGAGAAAAGCCAAAAGATGCAAAGGAAAGCAATGGCAAGGGCAGCACTGATGCATGATCAGGAAAAGGCTGGAAGAAGTCTTGGGTGGCTCCCACCCCCTGATATGCTGTCCATGTCCCGTTGCTGCAGCTGCATCTCAGATTATGTTCATTGCACTGAAATAATTTTTTCTTTCAACACCAGGAGCCTGAGCCTCAAGCAGGCCCAGCGCAGTGCTCAGCAGTGAGTGTCCCTGGGTTGGGACTGGTTTCCAGCAGGAGCTTCCAGCTCCATTCCCTGCTGCTCTGGGTAATGCCCAGCAGCCAGGGAGCTGTGCCCTGGGCACTGCTGGTCACAGGCAAGGCACCCCCAGCCTCCAGCAGCTGGACATAGCTCCAACACCCCACCTGTGTGTGCAGGCTGTGTCCCACTTCAGTCTTCTTTTGCATCCATAATGCAAATGGAAAAGCAAAGATTAAAAACATTCTCTCCACCCTCTGGCACAGATGCAAACGCTTTGTCATGCAAACCTCTGTGTAATGGTCACTGCTGTGCTGATTTAACTGGCCCTGTGGGCTGCGTGTCTGCTTGCCAGGCCAGCTAGATTTCTAGGAAACCGAGGGCTGAGGCTGGTATCTTTAATGCAGGTTTGTGGCCTGATGTGGTCAGAGGCAGAGCAGCAGACCAGGACCATGAGTGCTTGGCCATCACCCTGTGCCATGCTGGGCAGGAGCAAAAGCCCTTGAGCAGGAGAAGCTGCTGCTGCCAAGACGAGATGTGAGTGAGACATCCACACCCAGAGTCCCGAGCGGCAAAATGAGTCACTGCCCTGTGTTGACAGCATCCAGCGCTGGGACATGTTGGCTCCACACCCCCGTGGGTCTGCTCAGTACAGGATGGGCAGCTGAGCAAGGTGGGGGTTCTTTTCTTGGCTACACTGCTCAGGATTTCAGCCAGCAGGACTCATGGTGTGCAGTGAATCGTGATACCAGCCCCATGCCTTCCCTGCTCACTTGCATTAACCTTTGGATAACAAGCCCTGGGGCACAGAAAGTACTAGCCTGAACTCCCCACTGCCTGCCTGCCCCTTGCATCCTCTTCCAGCTTGGCAGGGACACTGAGCTGCCCTACAGACCAGGAATCAGCAAGGCAAATCCAGGTGGGGCTCAGCCACAGTATCCTCTCCATGAGCAGTCAAAATGCTGCTGGGCACCAGGACAGCCCAAACCGATCCCACAGCATCCTCCAGCCGAGCCCCTGTGGGAGCTGGATCTCTCCAGCCAGGGCCTCAGTGTCTAAATATCACCGTGGGCCGCAGGGAACATCTAGAGCTCCCACGGCAGGAGGAGATTTTGCAGCCCATTGCCTCGGTAACACTCCCTGTCTGCACTCAGCCGTACCCCTGGATGCTGCAGCACTTTGTGAGTGATGGGTTTGCATTTGTACAGTGCCTTTTGCCAGAGGGATCTCCGTTAATGCTGCAAATGTCGCATACTTGTGTGGAGGCTACACACATCAGTCACATGCCACAACTCCACAACACATCAGGTCCTCTGAGATAGAATCACCCGGGGAATGGTGGAGAAGAAGCAGATGCAGTTACCCCAGCTGGGGTTTAGTCAATACTGGGCGAAACCTCTGCTCTTATGAAGCCATCCAGAAAGTTTTGACAGCCACACATCTTCAGGACATTTCTTTCTGATCTGAAACCAATCAGTCAGGACCAGGTATTGCATTTGTCTCCAGAAAAGTAGAGATTACTCTAATTCTTCAGGAATTACCAAATTAGAGTTGATGTTGGAATGTATTTCTATGCAGATGAGCCTTTGGTAAGTCCAGCACTCAAGGTAGGGTGCAGCTAGGTCTTGGAATTAACCACTATCACAGATCTGTCTCACAAAATACATGGGCAGCTATTCCTGCCCAGACAAACGTGACAATCAGTCCTCTGACCCAGTAAATACTGTGGCCAAGAGGGGTTTCTAATAAAGGCTGGGGATCACAGCCTGTACAGTATGGACCGCTTTGCTGGATTAGAAACCTGATTAATGGCCTCAGGGGAGATTAGAAATTGCTATTTTGAGAGGGGGTTTTCATAGCAGGCTCTGTGCACCAGAGGGACAACCCTATTCTGGCTGTTTTCTGGGGGACCTGGCACTTCTGAGAGACTCAGGAGGCCAGGCCAGGGAGAAACATTTGTCCCTGCTAATAGGGGGAGGGCATATTTATATGTTTTAACTCTGAAATACTGAGCAAATAAGGCAAGATAATAATTAACTTTGGGAGCTGTTAACCTTCAGTGTGAGTTTTGGCCAGTAAAGGAGAGATCTGCCAGAGCAAGGTCTCTATTTTAGTAAACATTGAAAGAATGACGTGAGAAAGGTTTTGTTTTTGTATATTATGAGTAGGTAATTAAAGGGCATTTATTTGTGTTTCCAGCCTTGATGCTGTGAGAAACTTTTCATTGCAGAAGAGAGGGATAAAGGGGGAAAAAGCACTGCTTAAAAAAAGCACTGCTTAGCTTCATCAGCATGAGAGCAGGAGAAACAGGGGCAGTAAAGCACAGCATTGCTGGGAGGCTTGGGTCTGCAGCTCATACATGCTCATTTGCTGTTGATTATCATGCCAAAGAAATTGTATTTAGACCAAAAACTTGCTGCAGGAGCTTAATCAGTAAAACAGCGATAGTTTAAGAGCAAAGAGCAGCACCTTGTCCTCTTCCCTTGATGTTCAGGGACTGGCCATGCTGGCTCCCAGCACAGGGCTGCACACCCAGCCAGGCAGGGTGGGAGCACAGGGCTCCCTCGGGTTGGTTTGGCTCTAGATCAATCCGTGAAATATCCATCTCGTGCCTGACCCCAAATCATTGCTACCCCTTGGGTAACACATTCTGTAGGAGAAAGAAGAGGAACAATGAAAAAGCAAAATTCTGCAGACTTTGGTCTGTTATGGGTATCATAAAAAGCTGGGGAATTGAGGAAGGAGGAAGATGAAAGAGGAAGGGAAGATAATTTAAGTGGACAAGTAGAAGCAGATTTTCAATCTGATCAGTTATAGCTGGTAACAAAGTGGAGCATGCCAGCCAGTCAATAGTGCTTGTTTGACCACCAGTGGAAAACAGCTGATGAATTCATCTATAAGGAGATTATGGCCAGAAACAGCCTCTTGCCCCAAGGAGGAGCTGCTGGGAGCTGTGGGTTGCCAGCCCAGCCTGACCTCGGGCAGTGCACAGGAGGCTCCGCTCGCTGCCCAGCACAGGCTGTTCGGGCAGGGGCACATCCTTCTCCACAGAGCACACAAAAAGCAGTGTCATTTGCCATTTAACACAGGGCATGGAGAAGGGGTAGTTTTGGGAGAGGCCTGACGTGCCACAAAGTGTCACGTTTTCTCACGGATTTGCACTTGTGCTTGCTCTGCAGGACACGCTGTCAGAGCTGCACCGATCCAGCTCTTTCCTGGGCAGAGCCACCCTCACAGTACTCAGCGGTCAGTCCTCACTCTCATGTCCGAGTACCCCACACACCTCTCACACACGAGCTTTATGGCACTCAGCACGTGCCCCTCTAAGTGGTTTCACAGTGCTGTTCCAGTTTAACAGAATAAAGGTTTACTGTGATAACATCAGCAGGTTTCCCCTGCACGTGGCAGAGAATCTATTAATATTAATTTAGGAAATATATTTGTTTAGGAAAGCCCCCCCAGTCCTCAAAAGCACGTGCTTTATAGCTTCAACCCAGCCCTGAGATGTAGCAATTTCCCCAGGGCCCAATTGCAAAACAAGCTGTTCTAGCCCTTGGCAGCCCTGCTCTCTGTCACAAGATTCTGGACTTGTAGTGGACTTTTAAAGAAAGTTTTGGAAAAAAGTTTGTTTGCACAGGCAATGCACAGAGCTCCTGCACTGGGGGTTTGGTTGTTTTTTTCCTTTTAGTGTTACACCTCTGTGGGAGTGGTTTTATATGATCCTGTAGTGAAACATTTTGAATAATATTTTTTGCAGAAGAAAGCTTGTATGATTTCACCTTTAAATGGACAAATACCTCAACTCACAAACACAGCATTAGTGTCACTCAACCAGCAGCTAAAAAAAAAATCCCAAAACTTTTACCATAATCAGGCAGTTTAATCCACTGGAGTTTTAACTCTACAACATTTGAAACATAAGAAAAACATTTCAGATGCTCAATACAGCATTGCTGCTCTGTCATCAGCTCCAGGTCCCAAACTGGAAGGTTTTGCTTATGTTGTAAAACTAATTTAACATCTATCAGGTGTAAAAGAAAGCAGATGATCATAGCTAATCATGTCAAAAAGATGTTCTGAAAATTAAGTAACATTCACAACCCTTCCTGCAGGTACGGGCCATGCTAGAATGGACTTTGCATACATGTAATGTTTTAGTGTCTGGATGCAAACTCTGTTTTGAATAAAGGGCTAGTTTGGTTCTGCCATTGTTTTTGCTTAAACTAGAAATCGCTAAAGTCTATTTAGGCAAGAAAGTTAAGCTATGCTTACTATTAAAATACAGAAATCAGATAATGAAAAATCTACTCATAAATTCATTAAAGAGTGAAGAACCTGTATTGTCTGCTTTCTGGAGTGATCTTTACTAAGGAAAATCTTCAGGCAATCAGGTTAGCATAGATTAAATAGCTACCAGGATGACACAGTACCTCAGCTCAACTCTCATTCAGCAATAGTATAGAAATGAATGAGCCAAACCCTGAGAACAGCTCAGCCTCTACTAGAGGAGAAACAGTTAATGCTCCTCAGTGCCATGGCTCAGCAGAGCTACTTCAGAGCCAGGAACTACTTTGTCCAGCCTCAATTAATCCACAGCTGCTGTGCCTGCTGGAGGTGAATGCCAGTGGCAGCACAGGTGCTTGCTCCCTGCTCAGACCCATCTGGGGCAGTGCCAAGGGCAGGGAGCACAGGAAGAGACAAAAGTAAAAAGAACCTCACATGGGCAGTGACCCAGCTGGAGCCCTGTGCAGAGGATAAGCTCAGCTCTAGTTATGGCTGTTTTCTAGTTCAGGCTATCCGGACTCTGGCAGTACAGAACTACTACTCTCCCCAATCACAGCTGCAGCACTTTGGGGCATGGTGGGGAGCCCTAAACTACACCACTGCTCAGTCACTGAAATTTAACTGAGGCAAAAAGACATCTAATGGAAGATTCTCAAGCTTTAGATGAGGAACCTGCCCATCCTTGTGTATCTGGAAGTCATACATCCTGGTTTTTTCCAGCTGGTAAGACAACACTGGAGTTCACATTGCCAAAACTATTCTCGTAACCCAGTTGCTGAGAGTTTTTAGAGTGTTTTTATAGTCCCTCTGATACACCAAAATATAATGGGATGGTACTATGAACATCTCAAATCCAAAAGATACTTGTTATTTGGATCTTTATTACTTCAATTATAATCTGTCAAAAGGTAGGTTTTTATAAATGAAGACCATCCATCTCACATAAAATGCCATTTTATCCCTAGGGTTTGGGGGTGGGGGTTTCAGTCTGGAAAGATCCTTACTGCATGGCCCTAAGAGAGCCTTGAATAAGAAAAAGGGTAGCTGGCTATCTTCCATTCTCTCAATATGGAAACAATATGCTTGATCTTGAATGAAGAGCATCCTTATCCCTTTGTGAGATTAAATGATGGAGTATTGAATGACTTCATTCTGAGCCTCAGGCAGTCTAGAGAGATCATATCACTGACAAGACCAATAATCTGATCAGAGGAGCTACAAGAGTTCCTCTCAGCCAAAACAGAATGAACAGAGGGAGTGCTGTGCTCAGAGTGCTCCTTAGGTCTACAGCTGATCAATATGACAACAAAAAGCACACCCACACTTCAATACCTCTCAAGATTCATTTTGGGAGTTGCACAGACTGACTCTCACTATGCAGGTTCCACAGTTGGCTCAAAAAAGGCAAAAGCCCTTACAGTAACAGTACAGACTTCTGTATTTTGGAAAGATTTGTGAAAGGAAAAACACCAAATTTTTTGTGGCAGTCCTAAAAACACAAAAATCAGATTCAACCCATTTACGTGTTTTTAAGAGCAACAAAGAGCACTGTCTTCTATCTCTGGCCCTACCAGAGGATAAAGCCTGAGAACTCAATCAGCAAGAAAAGACAGCACAAAACCAACAGGTAACCCAACAAAACAATTGAAAGCTTTTATTGTGATACCTCGAATAGATACAATATAGTGAAACAACAAATGATGTACAGTATTGCAAGGACAAAACAGCAACACAGCCATATCACCTGTAAAATAAAGCATTTTTAAGAGTTTAAGAAACAATGAGGCACAACTCAACTGCCATTTATGACTCATGCTTTAGACCTTAAACCACTTGTAACAGTCCTTTTAAAAGAAACTTCTGAAGCATCTGTTCCTTTTCCAGTAAGTGTTTATACTGCTGGTTGGCTTAACATGAGTCTCAGTGAAGTCCAATCAAGTGTCCAAGAAGTTTAACAATAATTTGACAGCTTCTTCCTCTCATGGAAAATATCCAAGGCTGGAGATGACTGAAGTTTGGAGGTCACTGCTGCTGCAATCTGGCTGCTGAGATGAGCAGGCAGGAGGAGCCCTACGAGCAGTACTTGGAGGGAAGTGCATGGCCACCAACCCTGGCACGTGGCCTTGGGGAACTCTTGCACTGATCCACCAGCAGGAAATGCACATGACCTTTGGTTATGGGTACAGTGGGGACTTGGTCAGAAACTCTGAGGCCAGGTTTTAACTCAAAGAAATGTCATGACCCATATTCCCCCCTCCTCTCCCAAGGACTGCAAGCACACAGACACACCACCCACACTGGTGATTATGCTGGGCCTTGCTGCTGGGACATTTGTTACAGCTCCATCCTAATCTTCCTTTACAGTTTGCCATTGTATAGGTTATAACCAACAAGGGAAATTCAGATCCTGGCCCTTTTAACTGGCTGATGAAATTAAGATTACCAGGCTGCTAAAAACATACAGCAGGAGTGGTTAGGCTGAGCAGTCAACAATCCCTCACCAAATTCTGCAGCTGATTTCATAGCAGGTTTACAGTGTGACAAGATTTTTATACATGGCAGCATTGCCTTTAGTAATCAAAGATACTTAAAGAAACCAGCCAAAGAACTCTAGGGTTTGGAGGCAGGCTCAGTCCTGGAAAACCATTGTTATAACCATTATTTTGGACCTAGAAAGAGAATGTGTGGTCAGATTACTAAAGTCACACCAAATTATGATTAATTACTTTAGGACATGCATGGCTTTAGAGGTTCAGTGGAAAAAAGCTTTCAATAAATGTACATTTTTGCTAGCAAATTCCTATGCATCCCAATGAACATTTCTTCTAAGCCAGTTCATAGTCAGTTCATTTGGTCCAAGAAAGAGCCAGCAAGAAACAAAGGTTCACAAAAGCTTTTTGTTACAATTTATAAAAAACAAAATACAAAATAAATGTTAAGACCAAAAATAACCAGTACAAGTAACAAAAGTGCTCAAGTTGGAGGGGAAGTAAACTTGCCCAGAGCAAATACATACAAACTTTAAATATAATCTTTAACATATTACAAAAATTGGTTAGAGGGAAAATGCTTTAGCAAAATTTTTTCCAAGTTTATTTTTCTTTCAAATGACTGCTGGAAGGTTCAGTGACCAGACTGACCTCTTCACATCAGCCAGTCATTGCTATCTGGATTCAACTTTCACCAAAACCAGTAACAAGAATTCTCTATATCTTTATGAGGGAAGAAAATAATCACTGATGCTGCCAAACAACATGAGAAGAAAATTCACATTCCCCCAAAAGAATGAGCCTCAAGAATTGTTACAGGGCAGCATAAAATAGTGATTCTGTACTAGTTCTACTCTTTACTCCTTCTAAGCATCCACTCTTAATAAAAGACCAAAAAGAATATTGCTTTGTTTGGTTCTCTTAAAAGCCATAAACATCACATATAGGTCATTAACTCTTTATGCCAGTAGTCTGAAGCTCTATGTGCAAAGCACTTGAAGTCCCAACCTTTGGCATCAAAGTTAATTAAGGTTTTGGTGAAAATGTCCAGTTTGAAATACAAATAATGCACTGAAGAAAGAGGTTGAATTTCTAAGAATAAGACTGTGTTACAGACAGTATTAGCTTACTCACAAGAGCTAGCCAAACACCCAGTTTTGGAGAAAAAAAATCTTTAATATTTGACATATTTTCTTTAATTTCAACTCTCTGTGGAAAAGCAGCCATTACTTTTGCCTTCAGTGCAGTGTTCTGCCTCAGCAAGTCTGTTGCCAGGAAATAAGAAAAGCCCAAAGACACACAAACCTCACACAAGCTGTTCACAAGTATCAACATTGCAACAGGACTTAGAAGCCAACACAAACTTTTTACTGATAAAGTTCTAGTGCCCTCCTTGTTGGCAACATACATTGCAAGGGTGGAAAAAATCCCAAGAATTCCAGGTCAAAGAGAGCAGAAGACAGGCAACAGCCAAGCCCATCTTGCATCAATGACATTGTTAAAAATGAGACCTGATGTGTGTGAACACAAAGTAGCAACATGTAAGCTACAAAATCCAAGTTGTACATAACTGTACCACCCCAGGCCTCTGGACTGAAACTCAACAGCTTGAACTACTACTCTTACGTTTTTAATTAATGGTTATCAATCATGACAACATCTGTCAGGCAGTTTAGCCAACCTGCATCACAGAGAATGTGTACACCTGGGAGAATGCTCTTCTCACTCCTCCTCCCCACAAAAACACTGGAAAGCTGGTTTTAAAGATTCATATTGCCCCTACCCTTTGGCATACTTTTTTATGTCTGACAATTTCTAAAGTGCAGCAGAGTTCAGAAAGCCTATGAGAGATTCCCAAAAACAGAACAGCAGCAGCACACGTGATTAATTTCACAGGTGCCATATTAGAATTGTTATTGAGAGAAAGGGATTTTGTATTGCAAGGCTTCTGTATTGTTCAGTTATAGGACTTATGTAGTGTTAAAGGGGGTTTTTTATCAGTTTGTCCTCAACCATTAAAAAGATTAAAATACAAAGTCTGTAGAGACTGTTTAATTTGAAAATTAAGTTAGCAAATTTACATAGAGCATTTCTTTCACAGTTGCCCAGTTAGCATACACAGATATCTACAGCTCATATTGTGCTTATACTTTCCAGAAGTTTCTCTCATTAACTGATTCCATTAATGAAACAGCATGAGAACAAAAGGGAAGGTGAGTTTCATATAAGTTTTTATTATAAAAAGATACTGGGGATAATTTAGCCAGCAAACCAGGAAACCCTTTTCCCCACCCCTGAATTTTAAAAACTATCTTGCTATTTTATTTTATGAAAAAAATCAGTCAAAATTCCCTTCCCTCTTATTACTCCTCCTTTTTCTACAGGTACTATATTAATTTTCATGTCATAGGCTCTGGCCATTTCTCAGAAAAATAAATATTTTTGTTCAAATGTAGCAGAAGCAGAAGACTTCAACAAGTTTCCTTGACAACAACCTCTTTGTCCAGTGCACTAGGACTATACAAGTAAATGGAACCAGCCATAAAAATTCACTGATGCACAAGTCCCTGTTACTGGCAAAGGTACAGTACCAAAACTTTGTTTTTTCCTAATATACCAACTAATTTTTTTTTTCCAAAATAGAAGATGCATATATTTTTCTGTCTTTTTAATCTTGCAAGCTATAGTTTTATATTTTTTTTTATCCAGCAAACTCCTTTGGGAATATGTTGGTCTTAAAGGAACATATTCTATAGCATTGATTTAAAATCTTTGTTATTTCATTAAGATACCTCTGGCATAACCTTTCCTAACAACTTGAGACCGGCTAACTTCAGTCAGTGCAATTGAAGTATTTTTTGAAGTGAGCACTGTACCTTTAACCAATTCACCTACAAGATGTACATAGGTTGTGGTACACTTAAATTGAAAAAAGAAATAACTACAATACTGCATCCTCTTCACTGCCAAACACATCAGAAATTGCTACATATAAAAAAGCACCCCATCCCATACATTCTTTCAGACTGCTCAGGTACAGAACTTCTACAGGACTGGAGTGTAGGTGTTTAGGCAAGAAGCATGCACAGCAGAAGTAGCATTAAAGGCATAGGTAAGAGAGATGCTAACCAGTAAAATCTGTTTTCAATTAGTGAACTGTTTCTCTAGTCAGAGAGTTTAGAAAAAGGTCATCCAAAATGTTCCAAAACAACTGTTCAGACAATAATACACATACAAAAAGAGGGAACTTACACAAGGAGAAAAGGCAAACATGGCCTGAAATAGCCACTTACACTACACTACTCATTTGTGAGGTTTCAGAGTTCAGTGATATTCTCAGGGCCACTCTAGCCAAGCTCTTCCTTTACTTTGCATTAGTCTTTGTAAAGCCTGCTCCACAGAATATAGTCCAAACAGAAAGAAAAAGGTTGTGGTTCACTCCCAGCCATTGTCTTTTATCATGTGGGCAAGTTCAATGATAAATTTTCCTTCTTTGTATTTCTGACTGCTCTCAAAAGCATGTTCCTGGAAAAAAAAAAAAAAAAAGAAATCAAGACAACACTGAATTAAGCTCAGGAAATTAAGTATTTTAAACATCAAACTTTCATTAAAAATACAAACCACAAGCCATTACAGTTAACAACCCATATTGGTTATACTGAGTAAGGGGAGAGAGGGAAAAAAAGAGACGTTGAAAAGCCCTGAGAAGGAAACAGAAGAAAGCTTCTCCTAAGTGGAATCAGCAGATCTATTGCACATATCTTGCTGTAGAATTGTCCATGTTATCTCTCTGCTTAAATTTTAATGCTTTTTAAAGTGAAGGTCAGGAAATAGCATGTTATGTATGTTATTTATTTATTCCCGGAAGTAATGAGAAGAGGGAATGCAAACCTCTTCAAAAACTCTCCTCTATATTCATCATCACAGGGAATGCAACCGGAAAACTTCTAAGATCTGAAGCTACATTGAATCAGTGAAAATCCTACCCAGAACCTAACATTTTCCAAACCTCAAACTTGCAACACAGCTGCAAGTGCACGGGTAAGTTTTCAAACAACAGAAACGAGTCCACATTATTTGTGAAAAGTGTAATATGCTCAGACCTGTTTATTGTAATTAATAATTTTGCTATATAACCAACTTTTGCAATCCAAGACACTACAGACTCAGTTTGATATTTTCTCCCACCTGGTTTAGTGCATGTGTGCTTGGTAGTCCTGCAAAAAAGACTACAAATACAGAAATATTAGATAGCTGTAATAGCACCTACAGCTCATGCTTGGTCCAGAATAAAGTTATGTGCTACACCATTTCTGCAGATGCAAAGACTATATTAGAGCCTGATGTACACAAAAGCACCAGAGCTAACTCACCTAAATTACCAGCAAAGGTGCTACTCAATGACTACTCAAACATGTGCTTCAACATACAAACATTTATTGAGGATTTAAGTATATTACTTACATATTTCCATCCAAGAGTGGTTTTACAGTTTTCACAATAGATATCTGCTACAGCATGTAAACCTGTCAGAAGAACTCTCTCCTCTGCTGGACCACAGCCCACATTTACCCTAAAAAAAAGGGAGAAATTATGTTAACAGATGAGTGTGTTTCTTTCCTTATTGTTCCCCACCTTTTTTCCCCACAGATGAAAAATAATTTTAAAAATGCTTAACTCATTAAATGCTGCAGAAGTAACTTCCTGTTACACTGAGCAGAGGGACAGGAAGAATAAAGGGGTTTGTTTTTGTTTTTAAGTGGTTGTGGTGTCACTTTTGGCAATACCCACTTACTCTCAGCCATAAAGACAAGGTAAATAGTTAAACTGCCGGAGAACAGAACACTACACAGTAACTGGACACTTCTACAGTTTCAGGTTTTACTTCAAAAACAATTTGAGACCTCTCTGATGGAAGTCTGTACCAGCAAATCAGCACCAGCAGCTGAATTTAGAACCAGCTCCAAAACAGCAGCAAGGAAAAAGCCTCATAAATATTTCTTTGCTACAGATCAGCAGACTCAGCTCTGATGAACAAACAGCAATTTCAAAACAAAACATCCCATGAAGTACTGCATCAAGCCAGTTTTTCCACAAATGAGTCTATGCAGAAAACATTAGGCAAGACTAAACCAAGTTTTTAGACAGTTTTAAACAAGAGCAAATTTTTGCCATTTTTGCTTTTGTAGTACCAGATTCTTCCTATTAAAATCATAGCATAAATCCCAAGCCACCACTGAAAAACTACATATTAAAATAATTTCAAGGATTTGCAATCAAATCCTTTGCAGTTACTGTTCCTGGTCAAAAATAGACCAGGACACTCAACTGTATCTCTTTTTCAAAATGCTGCAACACAAAAACTGCTGAAAATTAAAGACAAAAACGCAATCCCGCATATTAAAAACTTAAAATACACCCATTAACAAATGCAAAGATCTTCCTATCAAGGGAAGGACGTGCCTAAGATTGCAACTATTAGGCTTGATAAGATCACAGAGACCTTTTGCCTCTACCACATTTGCAATATTCAAGGTCATTTAAGATGTACCAAGTTTACTGAAACATTAACCTGTAAATGTATCCAGCTATCACACTGGGAAATTCTTTAGACCACAAAGAAAATTTACAGTCATTCAATATCTTGTGACTTCTGGAGTACCTCAGAATGGCAGCTTCTGCTTGAGACACTACCATTGCATACATAAAAGGACTTTCACATTAACACACTCCCTTATCCTTTCAGCTCTTAGCAGAATTACTTAAAATACAAGATAAACTCATATGTGCAAAGCAATGCTTCTGAATCAGCCCAGTAGCTCTTTAAGAACTATTGCTGGTGAGTAAAGCCAGCATTAAAAAGAACAGGGCAAAGTACAGCTATGTTAATTCCTAGTGTTTTCCCTTTGGGAAGCATGAAGTTACATTCTGCAGGAGGTGTGCAGAACCACAACCACATACTTACACAGAATTGAAGAGGTAGGCTCGTCCCTGGCTTCCCTGGAAGGACTACATTTAAAAAAAAATAAAAAAAAATTGCACACGTTAAAAAACACAAGCCCCATCAAACAAAAAAATAGTGCCAGAAGGGTATGTAAGTAAACATACAATGATAATACAGATATAAACTATTTCAGATTAATTACTTTATACCAGTTCTTTATAGGAAAGTCTGGACACGTTTTCACCTACATTAGATTTTTAACAATTATTTTATTTTACTTTGTCAAATGCTATTGCTGAAAATTCAGCGTCCATAACACAAGCAAAAATAGTTTTTTCCTACCCCTCTGCAAGATATCAATTCTCATTTTCCTAGACATCCTTCATGCTAATTGAAATAATCTGCTTTGAATCCAAAGGGAATTACTCCCATCTCCTCTGTCTTCCTTTGCTGCAGCCAAAAGATGATTTATTTCAATTCATTTGATATAAGAACAGTGAAATTCTGGACCAAGCATAAAGCCAGCATACTGTATTCAGGAAATGCATCTGATCAATTTATAATTCACAGATAAGCTCAGCTTCATTTTTAGTAAGACAACTGTTTCCATCAAATGCCTGACCACAGGCACATGCTTTCAAATCTCTCAAATTCCTGACAAATTATGGTCAAACAATGACTGTTAATACTTTCTTGGCTGGATCTAAATTAATGTTTTAGTTCAGAGCAGTAGCACAGTTTTGAATTAAAACTCGTCAGCCACACTTACTGGGTGATGGTTTGGCTTGTGGAACAGTTTCAGTGCCTGGGAACTGCACCCTTGATCATTCTGAACCAACTAAACCAACAGCTTTTCTTCCATGCCCTCAGCAGTGTTAATGTAGACAGAGAACTGAACCTGTGCTCAGGATGTGAGCTGTGCACATCCTGGGAGAACTTGTGAGCAGACCAGAGCCAGCCAGAGGTAAACATTCCAAACCTGTGTCAGACACATCACTGCTTTTCTCTGGTCCCTTCTGCATTGATGTGATCAAATTGGAACTGAGTTTCTTTTTTCTCTCCACCATATTAAATTCCATTAAAAAAAATAAAATCTGTAAACTGTCTTGATTTCTTTTTTCTTCCAGCCTTTCCATTCTCTAACCTACTTTCAAAGAAAATTTACTACTTTACCCATGATGCAGAGAAAGTACAATTGTTTTTAAGAATCTCTGTGGTCCTAGTGTTGAACATGGCATATCAACTTTTCAGAAGCCTGCATTACATCAACATGGAAGGATTTTGGAATGAAAATATCAGTCTGAATACTTTTGCACGGTTGTAGTAGCATCAGGCGTGAAACCATAGGCAGAAGGTGATTACAAGTAATTTAACACTAAAACAGGTATTTTGCCAGTCTACCAACTAGCAACACAACAGCAGAAATTGTTGCTTTATAATTACTCAGAACAGTTCGCAAAAAAACCCCCACCTTGTAAAAGGAAAATGCATATAAATTAACCCTTTTTGATCCACACTAACCAGATTATATACTGCAATAAAGAATGTTAAAAGAAATCCCTGACTCTGGACTACACTCAACCCCCAATATCTAAGTAACAACAGTGGCAGAGTAGTTACATACAGCCCTTATATACTTGTAAAATCTTTAACGTAAGATAATAAATTCTGCTTAACAGTTTATAGTACTAATATTTTATTATTTTATCAACCATTTAAAATTAATATTGAGAGAACATACTACTGTTCTCCACAAATACTTGAAGGGAGGTTGCAGCAAGGTGGGGGTCAGTCTCTTCTCCCACCTAACAAGTGTGAAGACCAGAGGAAATGGCCTCAGGTTGCACCAGGGGAGGTTTAGGTTGGATACCAGGAAACATTTCTTCACCAAAAGGGCTGTCAAGCATTAGAACAGGGCAGTGGTGGTGTCACTAGAGACACAGATGTGGCACTTGGGGACATGGTTTAGTGGTTGACTTGTCACTGTTGGGTTCGTGGTTGGACTTCATGATCTTACACATCTTTTCCAACATCAGTGATTCTAAGGAGGTTCTACCTTTAGCAATGACAAAAGAAAAAGCACCATCTCCACCAGCCAGAACTACAAGTCTTATTTTTCACCAGGTGAGGAAAACCAGATAGGCTGTGCAGGACAGTGAAAACTGAAACTTCAGGTAGGATGACCCTGAGAAGGGGAGACTTGGTGGAGGACAGTCTGAACAGTTCTGCTAGAAAGTCATTTATCCTTACAGTTGCGTTTAAAACAAACAAACAAAAACCCCAACAAAAAACAAAAAACCCACACATCACAAAACTGGCAGAGTGGTGCAGACCTATACTCTGCATTCCTACAGAAAAACCAGGACTCTCCAGACTAGAGCCAGTAATGGAGAATGCTTACTGCAGGTGAAAACAAAAACTCTTCAGGTATATACTCTTAAAACTTGCCCATTAACAAGTGAGTAACTAGCCTGAGTAAACAACACATTAATTTAGAGAAAACTACAGATGTGCAAAATTTAAGAAAAGGTAAAGGAAGCACTTCAAAAATTCTCTTAGTAAGAAGTAAACTAGTAAAACCAGAACTTCCTTGTTTCACATACCTGAAATTATTAAAAAGAACTTCCAAAGCCATGATGACCTTGATATTTCGTTAAGCTACTGTAAAAATTCTTAAAATTAAAGAAGTTGCTGCCATTCCCCTTGCTTTAAAAACTCCATGTTGGGAATTAGAATTCACAAATCCTTTTTCAAACACCACCAAGAAATACTCTCTCTCAATCATGTGCTAGTTTCTCTATTTATATGTAATTACACATGCTGATCACATAAAAATTAATGTGGTGGGTTAGGGTTTTTTATGACTGGTCCTATATAAAAATTTTTAAACTACTTATGTGTCATACCTCAAGTTCCCCAGAAGGCTGACTCCAGAAAAAAAACAAGTCAGGAGATCTTCTGAACAATCTTATGCAATTATTTCTGCCAAGTTTATATTTGGTCTTGACTTAGTATCACCTAATAAAAGCTCTCCTTTGACCCTGCATTTTTCAAAATTAAGCAGAGGACAGTAACAGGATGCCAGGAATAGCACAAAAAGCAGCTATTCCCCTCTCTTGTTTCATAAGCTGAAAAAAAATCAAGCCAGATAAAATACAAACCAGTGGTTGGAAAGCACTGCTTTTGTTTTTCTCTCCTAATATATTTTTAAAGATGACTTGACTTTTCTTGCACCCTTTGCTTTGTTACCCTAGATATACTGTACTCTCCTAGACTTATTTTCCCTCAGAAATAGCCATTACCTTCTAACTTTTAGGATTATCAAAGTAGAGTGGAGGGAGAAGCAACACAGAATCTTTTCCTGTGACAGTGACTTTAGAGAGAGTCTGTTCACAAACATTTCATTCTGAAAAGCTCCTCCATTCTAGCCTTGCTTCCCATTCCCAGAGTATGACTGATTCATTTGATACTATCTTTTCTTACCTACACCCATGTTTAGAGGCAGAGGATTGTATTTACATGCCACAGAACACTTGTTTCCTTGCCCAGCTGCAAAGAGCAAGTTCCTCCGTGTTTACATCACTCAGATAACTCAACAGGAACCTGTAACAACTCGTGTAACCGCATTCTGGAACACAGAATGTGGGTCCAGGCAACTCAGACTTCCCTTTAAAACCAGTGCCCAACCCCATCATCTGTGTTTGACTGGGCATTGAATAGTCTGCAATCCAGTCATGCAGAACTCTTATGCACTGACTGCAATAAAAGCACAGCAAAGATATCCTTTTTTACATTCCCATGCCTTTTAGTTTTTATTATCAATCTCTTGTCAGCCAGTTTCTTATTCACATGAACAGCTGAGATGTTTTTCCCCAAAATTGTATTGAAACACCACAAAAAGGTACACATCTGTCATGGATGTATTCTCTTAATGGTGTAAGAAAGATTTATTATCGGAGTTCCACTTTCTGATGCATCTTACTACTAGAAATGAAAAGAGGACAACACAGTTTGGTACTTAAGCTACTTGCTAAGCTTGTAACTTGGCTATAAACAGAATATTTTGCATAACCAGAAAAAAAATTAATACTGAACATTTGTTTTTACCAGCACTAGGCTTCTCACACTGCACCATATGATTCAGTTATAATGATATGAATTTTAAGGGACTGACAGGTTGAACACCTTGTGTGTCAACTCAAAGAAAATGAAAAAGTACTTTAAATGGCAGTGTCAAGGACTAACAGGCACAACTGTCTAAACCAGTCTTCAGACAAACCACTCTTCAATAGAATAAACATCACCTAGGCAAACACAAACTAACTTTGCAACATTTGCTCAGCACTCCCAAGATCACAAGCACTATACATAAATCAGACCAAAGCAGAACATTCTATTCAAACTGAGTCTTTAATGTCTTACCTAGTAGAGAAGAATTAGAATAGAGTGGCAAGTGTGACCAACTCTCATCAATAATGACTCACAGCAACCAGGATTTTTCCTTAGAAGCTAAGGAATTTATCAGTTCCACCAATATCTGCAGTTGAACTTCAAACCTGTTCTAAGGCTGTTTTTCCATGGCCCTCAATGAATAACACTGTCTTGATTTATGAGTTGACTTATTCCTTAGAAAATCCCTATCTTTGACCTGCTGCCCATTTATACAGAAGGATGTGTAAGACCTATCATGTCTTGTTTCAGCACAGCTGAAAGTATCCAGAATGTATAACATTATCAGCAATAATGTCCAACTTACAAACAACAGTAAAGAATAGTTTGAATCTTTCCAAGCCATCTGACAGACCTCTGTCACCCATACATTATGTAGTAAAGAACTTTATACATGTTTCACTTACCTAATTTTACATGTGTGTAAAAGTGTGTATAATCTATGCTTGCAAGTCAAACACACCCTTACTTCTTAACACCAGGATTAGCTGTTTTACCCAGGAGGAAAGGAAATATCAGTCAAGCAGAACATGTATTTACTGCCCTAAGGCACAGCTGAAGGCATGGGGGGAAGGGATGTTACTGAATAGCTTATGCCATCAATTATTCGCCAGAGATGGGATTAGATTGCATGGCTAGAGAACACACTCTACAGTAAATATTCAGGGAAGCTGCCAGCTTAGCATGTACTGGGGGCAAGTCAGGCATCCTGAGCAAGCCACAGGGGCATTAGCAGTGCAAGCTACTACAAACACAGAAATAAAATATTAAAGAAGGAAAATGAAAGAAGTCCATAGGTGTTCATGAAGTTTAATTTTCTTGAGTTTTCTTTCATTTGCTGGAGTTCCCTTTACAAGCTAAGATAGATCAAGCTGAATCAGTTCTCTGAACAAATAAGCAAATTAAGGGAATACAGAAAATTGTATTTGTTAGGGGCAACATTCTTAAACTAGAAACACAAGTGCTCTGATGTGCGAAATTATCTCCTCAGCAAGATGCATCAGAGACTGTAAGGATATCCTCTCACTTAAAGACTTGCAACATAAATTCAGAAAACTGAATTCATAAGGTACAGACAAAAAAAATTATCGGGGAAAATCCCCACATTTGTGCTTCCCTCACATCCAACTCCCTGATAATACAGACTACCAGAGATGATGCTGCTCAGCTGCTTCCTAGGCAAGTTCTAGAAGACTCTATGATAAATATTTTTTTTAAAGTTCATTTCCATTCAATTATTTACTGAATTTGATAAAGCAAGTTATAAAGTTCAAAATGTAGAGAATAACCTGAAAAAATTCTACCCCAAAAACTACATGCCTGCAAACCTGGCAAATGATAATTCCCTAAAGTGAAGACTTTGTCAGGCAGGACAAGTTATCTTGACCTATGCAGCCTCTTGAATGGATTTCATAAATAATTATGTCAAAATACACAGAGTAGAACAGTTCCCTTGCACCTTCCAACTCCTTTAAGCCTTCAAATCTATTCTTGGATGTTTTGCCACAGATTGCTTTTCTTTCAAAAACCAGATTCTTCCCCCAGAATAAAAAAAAAAAAAAAGAACCCAAAAATCTAGAAGCCTCTTGCAGAAAAAAATTATCACCAGAATATTTATTAAATTAGTGAGGGAACAAAAACGGCCTTCAAGCATACATAAAACAGACCCATCTACCTTTCTAAATACTCATTATATCATAAGCGAAGGAGGATTACAAATTGAACCAAGCTAAGCACAGCATATTTACTTAAAGACAATAAACCCCTTCAAAAAATTCCTCTTGATCTCATCAGTTAAGCAGTAGAGGACAAAACCACAGATTGCTAAGCAAGGCTAAAAATGTTTTAGTATCTATTTAGGCTTAAGACTCTGCTCATCAATAATAGAAGAGCAATCATACTGAATGCCTTGGATAACTAAATTTAATCACCAAAATAATTCTTTCACCCACAAGGTGCAAGGATTTCCCAGTGCAGTCAGTGATAGTTACATATAAATATATATATATATATATATATATATGTGCATATACCTTTATGCAGAACTCATTCTTGAAAATATTGACCCATCTAGTCTTGTCTGTGACTTCACATGACTTTTTTCCCCTCTGGTCAGATATGCTCGGCAATGAATGAGACAAAAGAAAGTGACAGTATTTATACAGACGTCTATACAAAGTAATCCAAATTCTCTCCATTCCCAGAATTAAGGCACACTAAGATGCTTCAACAGTCTTTCAAGCAGGTCAACCTTGAGTAACAAAACATCCTCTGTAGTATATCCAATATGTTCCAAGATTCTATTAATTATTTGTAATTTTTTTGTAATTTGTTGGCTCATACCTGAAATTCTAAACAATTATTGGAACTTAGGAGGTACAAGCCATTTTCAAGTGCTTTGGAACTTATGCTCAAGTAACATTTGTCTCCTAAAGAATTAACTGCTCATAATAATCACTGCACATTTCCTACTATTACATAACAAATCAAAAGAAAGCTCTTTCAGGCCTTCCATAAAACTTATTCCAGAATTGCTCCAAGAGCAGCAAATATACATTTTGTTTAGGCCACGCAAGTGGCAACCTCCCCTGTACTTCAAGGAGTCTTGCAGAAGATCTCTCAAAATGAAATTATATTTGGATTTTTTAAATTATTATAATTAACATACATTGTTAGTCACTTTTCACATGCTGTTTGAACATCTTAAATCCACAAAGTGCCTGCTATGCTATCAATTTTAAATCCACTAAGTGCTTCCTACAGCATCAGCTCCTTCCCTTACTCTTCATTAAGACCTGTCTTAAATGTCTTACCCAATCCCTTCCAATGAGGGATAGGATTTTAAACACATTTGCTTGTTTAAAGAAATTTTAAAAAGGCATAGGTTCTTCCCCATCTTGTGAACATACCCCAGTGTAGTGATGATTGGTTTATTCCTTATCATAGCATTTTAAAAAATACATTAACATCCTGATATCTCTGAAGAGGACTATTAAGTCTTCACCCAAGAAAAAGAAAATGCAGCACTGACAGACCTGTTAGCAACACAAACCAGTCATGTCTAAAATGTACCTGGCACCACCTCAAACTTAAACTTAGTTCAATTAAGTCACCTACATTTTATTAGTTCTCTTACTATGTATCCTTCAATTCAACGGTTACCCCAGGATAACCTGGGAGTTATAAATTATTATGGCAACTGTTCATACATGTGTGCATGTGTCCAGCTATACAGACTAATATTTGTCATTATCTCTACTGCCAATGACCTCCCAGTTTGGGGCTCCTAATCTCAACCAGTCCCCTTCCCCAGGCTCCTCCCCAGCTGCAGAAAACACACAGTTATTACTGAGCAAAAATCTCTAGAAATATATGTTCTAACCACTAACATGTTGATTCCAACACCAGGCAACAGCTTTCACAGCTGCAGAGAAAACTAAAACCACAACTGAATTCACTTGAGCAGGTAACACATTTTTGTCCTGTCTCATTAATCTGTGTTCTTATTTCTAAGCCATTGCCAAGACTCTTGGTTGCCATTTTATTACCAGCAAGGGCATAAGAAAAAGAGCTTTGTGATTCATTCCAGGGCAAGAAAGAGATCCCGCTGCTCAAACAGAACAGAAATAAAATGAAAAGGTGATTTGTGTATGCTCCCATACTTGTCAGACAATTGACATTGACAGTTCTCAAAAGCAGAATTGCAAATTGTGTTGAAGTTGGGTATTCTCAGGATCAGAATCAAAGGGATGATTGACAGAAATATGCAGCATTTTTTGCTTTCCTATGACAGACCAACATTTAAGAGAAACACCACTCAGTTCACAGCATAGCTTCTCTTTTCATCTTCAAGTAAAAAACCACTACAGTGTCAGGTATAATAAATTCTTATACCTCAAAGCACATTAGAAAGCCAGTTGGAGCTGCTGTAAATTAGAAGCACACCACACATTTTGGTTCATTTTCCCTGACCACACATGAGGAAGAAACAACCGCCATGTACCCAGAAAAGATGGGGTGAGGGACAACCCCCAAGGGAGCAGCTACAGCCAGGCATTAAGTAAATACTGTTTGCCTTTATCTGCTGCAGGGGACCTGTGGCACTGGGTTCTGTTGAGATGGTACAGGAAACATTTGGAACAAAGTGAGACTTGGCAACCAAAAAATTGTAATTAGAGAATGCAACACAGAGCTTTAGCTTTGAACTAGGCCTTCAAGGTAAGACACTGGGGAGAAGTCAGGTTGAACAGTCTAAGTCTCTACTCCACCAATAAATCCAAATCAGTCCAGGAACCACACTGTCCTTGGTTAACTTTAGATGGTTAGCTTGTGTTTGTTTGGGGTTTTTTTCCTGCATCTGAGTAGTTACAGTAATTAGGATTCTAGATATGTCAAAAAAAAACATCTCTCTCACTAACCTAAGTTCATTGCATATAATGTGCCTCAATGAAGGCACTTTAAAAGATGTTCAGAAAAAAAAAAATCGAATTTTATTTGCACCCCCCACCCTGCCCAGAATCATTATTCTTAATGATCCAAGTCTACCTATTGCTTTGCAGTTGTTTCCATCAGAAGAACTTCTCCAGCATTGGAATATGTAAAGCTTCAGCCTAAAGAAGATGGGTTTTCCAAAGCTATGTCCCAAATACAAGTACAATAGATAACAAATGTTCTTTTTATTTTAAAAGCATACAAAAATATTGTGCACATTTAAATAATTTCTCTTTTACCATACAGATTTAAACAAAATATGGTTAAGAAATCTTAAATTGACAAAATATGAATCAGCTGTCAAATAAGCATATGGTCAAGCTGTAAGTACAAATACTTCCGTAAAGTGTCTTCATTAAAAATTAAAGAAGCCAAAAATCAAGCAGAATCCACCTCTAAAACTCTTCCCTAACACCATCAGAAACAACTTAAAAGTAATTTGTATTTACTACAGATTTTAAGAGTCCTCTATGTTTTCTTTGAATTGAAAATTTGATTCTTGACATTTGAAATTATTTATGAAGCTGTAAAATGAACACATAATTTGCTTAATATATTCAAAGTATTCTGCTGAAGAAAGCTCTTGGAGAAAACTGACTCATGTAGCAACTGTGGCAGCTTAGTTGGCATGCAAAAACCTAAGTCCACAAAAATAAGAGCTTCCTATTAAGTATGTGCTTGGATTGCATTTTCTCAATTAATTAATACATCCTAAGGGACTCAGCAAAAGAAATTTCTTTCTTCTTGTAGGTGTCTAGAACCTGAAGTTCTAGAAAGATTAACCCCTCCCAGTATTTTTTGGCCCAGAACACAAAGTGAATAGTGAAACTCAGTGCTTGTAATTCAGAATCCAGTGGTTCCAAAAAGGCCTCAAATTCTGAAATTAACACGGAAAAAAATTAAATTCAAGTAAAAGGAAAAACTGTATGGGGAAAGCCTTTTATTGCTTGATAGCCCTGGGATAAGCAAGCAGGTATACTTTCTCCTTACCCAAAGAAAACCTAAATTCAGAAAAGTAGCAGCATTTTCAAGCCCTCCCATCTCTTCAGCACTGAAGAGCAGTATCACCTGAGTGCTGCTGAACACACAAACAGGAAGGAGCAACAGAGAGAACTTTTCATGTCAAACCCTTTATAACTAACTTTATTTGACAAAACAGTTGTATAGAGAACATTTTGCAATAAAAAGTTTGAAAAGCAACTCAAGTGTTTTCTCCAAGACAGCATAAAGAGTAATTTAATCAGGAGTCAGTTTGAAGCAAAGAATAAACCAGTCTGTCAAGTATTTATCCCAAACTTCAAGCTTTCCTACATATTTCATACATCACAAGTCTTGTTTTCTTCTAGCAACAGGGAAGAAGGGCAGACCTAGCCTGTTTCAAGGTTCCACCTATTCTCTAAACTCAGACAGACCAACTGTTTTGAACATCTCTGGCTCATCATATTCCTTAGGAGCTGACAGACAGCAAAATTGAGTTTACAGGTTCCAAAACACAAGTGGGACACTTTGGAAGCAGACAGTTGTGACCTTCAGTACAAAAGAGTCAAATCTCTATCTGGCCTAACCATAATCAGAATAATTTCCCAACCCAGAGATCCATGCTTTCCTCTGACAGGACACCTTAGCAGACTTTTCAGATGCAAAAGCTCACAAATAATACCCACCTGACAGCAGACACAGGCTCTTAACATGGGGAATTATAGCAGACCAACCTTTATGTCCCATTCAGAAGTTTCCAGAATATATCCAGTTCTTAGTACACAAGATGTATGACCCAAGAGTGAACCCATGGAAGATACTTTGAAGTATGCATCAATTTGCATCCCTTATCTACTTGCAGTAGTGTCACAGTGACAACTATTTTGGTTAAGAAATAATTCATGAGGTCTCTAAAGAAACCACTTGCCTTGGAGATCAATTCATCGTGATTGGCGAGATGGGCTCTGCAGTGGATACAGCTGTAGGTTCGATGACAGTTTGGCAGGTAAGCCTGGAACGTTTTTGATTTTGTCATTTTTACCATCTCTGCTGGTGGCTCCTCACTCAGCTCAGGGCTGGCACTTGAAGAATTACAACTTTGCTGAACTCGCTGACAAAAGAAACACTGGAATATGCAAGCAAAAGCCGTTGTTGTTCTGGAGTGTGTGTGGCACTTTCCACACAAATGACAGAAGAGAAACAGTCACAGCCTGTAGGTGAAAAGAGCAAAACAATTAGCAGCTTACAAGACCAGAGTTAACTTATTATTCAACAAGTCCAGCCATAAAGCAAAGTGTTATTTGGAGCAAACGCCTGGCCGCACTACAGGGCCCTTTTTCTAAGGAGCTGCACAGTTCAAGTTCCATTCAACACCGCAAAAAGCTGTTCTGTTCCACTAATGGCTTCTACTCCATCACACTTCTAATGAGGGACGAGATTCAAACAGTTCTCCACAAAACACAAGCTCTTCCTACATTACACCAGGCGTACTCTATGACATCCATGTATCACACTAAAAAGGTAAGGAATGAGAGTAGGTTAATGGTCTTTGAAGTTCTAATGGTCAATTCCAATGTAGTGAGCAACAAGGAAAGCAACCTTGGAAAACACTTGTTCTGTCCAACAGTAAATATATTTTATATATTTGCTGCTAAGTTTTCAGCAAAAATCTTGCAGTATCACATCTGGCTTTAAGTCGAATACTAAGTGAGACACTGCCAACCTATTCAGGGATCCCTGTCTGCTCTTTCAAGCTCTGCAGAATTATGCCTTTTGGCAAAGACCTTCTTGACTGGTGTCCTGATCAAAGCTAATTAGGTACTTCCTCACTGTACCAGAATAGCCATAATGGAAACTACCAAACCCACAATCTGATACTGAAGCTAAATTCTGCACAGAGAACACCCAACTGCATCCTTAATCTGCAGAGCGCATTTCAGAGACATTACACAGAGACATTACATCAGAGCATGCCAGAACCTCCTGCTGTGCTGCAAAGCAAACCTTCTTTGCCTGAAAACGAAACAGATGCTAAACACTGATAACATCTCCTGGTCTGTCAGAGGCCAGCAGTTCCCAGGCTATGTAGGCACCGTGCTAATGAGCACTCCAAACACTGCACAGTCAACTTATGTCATCGGCTGTCAGGTGACTGCCTGAGTAGGTCAATAGCACAAACAGAAATGAGAGACAATATAAGGAATTCACAGTTCTCTGATCCAGCTAAGAGCACACAAATGACTTATCACAGTTGTAATCTGTGTGGAGGGCAGCACTAACCACTCTTCTTGCAGTGGGATACTGGTAATACAGCTAGAGCAGATAGTGAAAGCCACATAAATTAAAGTCTGTTTATAGGAAGCAGGCACCGCGGTTAGAAAGAAGCCTTGATAAAGCAATCTGTACAGCAGGCCTAGCACATGAGACAGCCACAGCAAAACATAAAGAGGTTTCAGTTTAGATATTTATTTTAAATCCTAAGCAGGAGAAAACTCAAACTTCTGAAGGACTTGCTAAAAGAAAATTTCTTACACAAAGAATTGCAAAGGCAGAGATAAGCCACAAACATAACATGTAATACACTATAGCCAATCCAAAAAAATAAAGCACCAATAAGAACAAGTTGTCATCCAAAGCATGGATCTACGCATGAGAATGACTGAGAAAACATTTGATAAGGGATACATTTATATGTTAGAAATATTAACTCATTCAGTATGGGGAGTAGGACTTAACTATTAATAGTCATTATACTTAGTGCCCCAAGATAATTTAATTACAACTGCACGGGGAAGAATAATTACATTATTTGCAGAAAACATTTTGCTCTTGTAGGACAGCTAGCTATGAAGCCACATTTATTAGAAGAAATATAGATACGAGAAAAGTGACCTAAGAACATGAGGTTTCCATTAAATTCCCTGATTGAAGTCTATGGTAGATACAGATCCAATTCATGTTAACAGAAACAGACAAAACCGGAACAAAACAAGGTTTCAGAATGAAAGGCACCACATGCTAAGATGTTTTGACTTAAATTAAACCCTTTCCATCAGTAATGGAAACAGGAGTTCAATCTTCGCTGAAATTCAATAGGTGTAAATGTGGCACTTGAGGATGCGGGTTAGTGATGGCCTTGGCAGTCCTGGGTTAAAGACTGAACTCAATGATCTTAGAGATCTTTTCTAACCTTAGCAATTCTCTGATCCGGAACGTAAAAGGAAAATATTTTTCTTCAAGGCATTCCTAGAAGTGTTTTTAATTCACACTTCTAAAGGCAATCTGTACTCTTCTAGATTTAATGTACCAGGTTCTTCAACTACAGAAATGAAAATAATTCCAAGGCCCATTTAACAAAACTCTATTTGATACTGCTCTCTTCAAAAAGACAACTCTGATGCACACCGTAGGAACCACAGACTTGTTGTGCCGTTAAAGGCATAATTCAAAACAAGCCATTTCCTAGCTCGCTCTTACAATGTTGAGTAAGCCCAGTCTCACTTCCCTCTCACAGTTACGAGCAGCTCCTCGGGCTGCTGCTCATTATTCCTCACAGAATAGGGCAAAAACCCGAACCAACTATTTCTTTGGCGCGGCACAGTCCGCTTCGGTCCTGCGCAGACAGGCGTGTCTCCTGCAGGTCTCCCTGTGCTCGCACTCACCAGCGCAACGCCCAGGGGCTGTCCGGCCGCATCCGCCCTCGCGGGGCCGCCCCGAAACTCGAATTCCTCGGGGCGGGCCAGGAGCGGCCCGGGCCCGCCGCCCGTGACGTTACTGGGGCGGGGCGACACCGCCGCGCGGGTCCCGGATGTGTAAACAAACACCCCAGTAAGCGTGCCGGGGGGGGAGGGGGGGGCCGCGCCGCCGACCGGGCCAACAGCGGCTGCCCGCCGCGCGTGGGGATCCCGCGCGGGGCGCGGCAGTACGTGCGCCAGGAACCGGCCCTCCGTCGTTCCTGCGGAGCTCTGAGGAAGGAGCGACACGAAATGCGCTTAGTCTTTGAGCAGCTTCACAAAGCCGACACAGCTGTACACGCACTCTCAGTAACCTGCGGTGAGTTTACTCCAGCAGGGAAAAACATCCAAGTTAAAGACTGAGCCACAGGAGCCTCATTTTCACCTTTACATACCAGGAAACAACAGGAGAAAAGAAGAGCGGAGAAAATTACCGGGTGACACCCCGCTACCCGGCGGGAGGGAGCCGCTGCCCGTTCGCCTTTAAAGCCGTTTCCTCTCTCACGCCGGAGCACGAAGCTGCCGCGGCGGGTGACGCCGTCGCCTTTTCTGTCTCCCCCCCCGCAGCGATTCCACAGGACAGCGGCTCGTTCCCCTCTCTGGCCGCCGGCACGGCCGCGCAGTCACCCGAACGCGGCCCCGCGCAGCTCCGGCCGCCAGCTCCGTGCAGTAACCCGCGGCTGCCTGGCCTGCATGGCACGGGGGAGAGCGCAGGGGGACCCCAGCGGCCCCCGGCGCGCCGAGCTCAGCTTCACCCCCCCTCAATTATGTAAACCGCCCTTACCCACCCCGCACCGAGGAGGCTGCGGGCAGACAGCGCTGCCGTCATTTCCAGGCGCTATAAATAGCGCCCGAGCCTCCTCCCGCCAGCAAAGTTGCCTCGGCGCCCCCCCACCGGCCGGGGCGCAGCACGGGGCTCCTCTCACAGCCGCCTTCCACCCGTTCGCCCCGCTCCGAAAACATAAATCCCAGTACAGGGAAGGGGGGCCGCTTCTCACCCGCTCGATACTCACCCTTGCGCCACGCCGACTCCTCTCCCAGCCCGGACTCCGAGCAGTCCCCGGGCCCCTCTGCCTAAGGGGGCACGGGTAGGAGGGGAAGCAGGAGCCCCGGTCCTCGCGCGGCGGGTAGCGAGAGCTCCGCGCCGGGCCCTCACCGAAAAACAAAGAGAGGGGAACAGGGGAGTGGGGGGGGGGGGGGGGGGGCGGGGGGAGGGGGGGCCCCACAGGACACGACGGCTTCCCTCGCCTCGTAGGTACCGTCTCGGCGGTAGCCGCCGGGAAGCGTCATAGACGGGGGCCGGGCACGCGTGTGCCGCGCTGAGAGTCGAGGGGCGGCCGAGACATCGTGCCGTGCCCGTGCCGTGCGTTCCGCCCGGGCCCCGGCTCCCGCTCCCGCCGCCGCCTTTGTTTTGCTTTGCCCCGGCCCGGGGGCGCAGTGGCCGTTAAACGCGCTCCCCCCGCTTCCGCCAGCCAATCGCCTCGCGCCCGCGCGCGCGCGCGCGCCCCCCGCACCCCGCCCCGCCCCTCTCGGGGGGCGGGCAGAAGTGGCTCGCGCCCCTCCCCTCCTTCGCCCCCGGCTTTGTGGAGGAGGGAACGGGCTCGGGCCGGGGGGCGGGGCCAGAGCGCGAGGCAAGGGGTGTGTTGGGGCGTTGGCCCCGCCCTCCGCACGGCCCCGCCCCCGGCGGCTGTTGTGCGCGCTGTGGGGCCGGGCGGGGGGGCTGCGGGAGCACGCGCGTGCCGCTGGGCGCGTGCCGCGAGCGCCCCCTCCCCTGCGGCCCCGCCTCGGGCGCGCGGCGGGAAACGGGCGGCGCGCGCCCGCTGAGGGCTGAGGGGGCCCGGCCCTGAGGGGAGGAGCGGCGGGAAGGGAGCGGGAAAGGGGCGAACGCGAGGTAATAAAGCCCCTCGCCTTACGCTGTCATCACCAGGTGCAGTTTCCATGTGGAAGAGCCGCTGTCGGCTCGGCTATGTCGGATTGCTCAGAGTGCGTTTTCACACCAGAAAGTGTTTTTCCTCTGCGTTTCTGCAGGAACTAGTAAAACCTTGGGAGGTGGCACTGGTCTGGCAAAACTGAAGTGCTGTACAAAAAAACATTGAGGCAAAAAAGGCCAGTTAAAGGCTGAACGACGAGGAGGATCGGTTTGAACACGTGATTCCAGGGTGAGAGTTTGAGAAAAGCTCATTGCTTATAGAGAAAAATACAAGGTTTTATGATGTAAAAGAACAAATTTCAACATTAGGGAACCAAAACACAAGTCACAAATAGTTCCCCAAGTATTTGAGGTCTGTTGGCCATGATGATGTTTTTCTTTAAAAAGTCAATAAAAGCCATTCCTGGTTTATTTTGGCTGTACTCTTCCTATTTCCACGGACAAAGGATGTAGGGACACATGCTGCTGGAGCCTGTGACGGAGCTGTCATTTACCCTGAACCCGCAGGCAGGGGTCTGCTGTCATGCTACGAACACATAGCATCAATAACATGTTTGTCGCTTCTTTTTCTTGTCAGTCCTGACATAGTTTTCTTTTTTTTTCTAATCTTTACCAATTGGTTTGTTTTCTTTATCCAAGGGGCTTTGGTACTTTGTGGATTACTAGAGAGGGGGAATCAATTACAATTCAGCTAGTGGCTATGATCAATAAATCATATGCTAGTCGATCTTATTCCACTTATCCATTTTTTAATATAATTTACGTATGTGTGGGGGTTTTGTCATACCCTTCTTCATTCTTAAAGGCAAATTAACAGCCAGTCTTGAACACTACAAAAAAGCCACACTTGCACAGTAAAGAAGAAATATGTTTTGTTGAAACAGCAGAACACAAAAATCTGTGAGAGTGTTTCCAACAGGGCTTTTACTGAAATTTCCCCATCAAGTCTCTAGCTCTGGTGCTGGTAGCTGTAGTCTTGTAAACACAGGAGAAAGGTGATAATTCTTTGGATTTAGTTAGCTACACTTCAAAGTGCACCAAATCCAGCTTCCTAATCCAGTTCCCACAAGATGAGTTAGATGAGGCAAATACTAAAGATGAACAAGATAATAATTGGAACAGAAAAAGAAGCAGGGATGTAGCATAGTTTGATAGAGAAATTGCATGAGATCTGATACAGTGCATATTTAGCCATGAGCAAGAAGTCACGGTACCAACAGTGTTGATCTCCAAATTGGCCTCCCAACCCACGCAGGGAGGTGTCAGTCCAGCTAAGTTGTGACTTGACTTGACCCCTGACTGAAACCAGAGGTGTCAGTCCTGACTTACAGGGCCTGCCATCTCCCTGCTTCCTTGGAATTGCTGGCAAAGCTCCCACATGGCCGTGGTCCTCCCAGGCAGTGGTGTCACACCTGCACAGCCTCCCATAGCTCCCCATGCCCGAGTGCAGGTAACGCTGCCCTAGCCCTGACTGAGTTTGTACTCTGATTCAGTTCAAACTCAAAGTAGCACAAACCTGACTCTGTTAGTGCTGCTGTGTCTGCTTTTCCACAGGTATAAACACAACATCAGGATTCTCTCTTCTGTTTACCTCAAGAGACCTGCTGTGATCTTGGTTTAGGTGTTAGGAACTGACCAGGTTACTGACCAGATGATTAAAGTTTACATGACAATTAAAAAACAACCAGCAATCCAGTGTGGAATGTAGAAATGACTCTCCTTTTCAGTGATGACAAGATGGACAAGGGGGAGAAAGAAGTGTCTGTCATTCAGCAAGGACAGCAAAGGATCCTGAAGGCTGAACAGTGTTTCCATTGTTTTAAACAAGCTCTGCTTCTCTATTGAAAGATCCAAATGACAAGGACACTGAGGGTTTCTTTCTCTTTGCTGTTTGTTTCCCTAGTAACAAATACACAAGCTGCACTGTTAGATACCATCCTTTCATCCTTCTCTCCCTTTTTTTTTTTTTTTTTTTTTTTTTTTTTAAGATGAAGACATGTCAAGGATGTAGTCAGTGGTAGCAGGTTAAGGTTGTTTGTACAAATGAACCTCCAATACAGCATGATGTACTTGAGGGTACTGCATGTAGTCAGTGGCTAAGATACTGAAATAACTTAAAAAGCATGGAAGAAAAATGCTTGCATCTCAATGTCTGGATCATTACTTCCTTTGCTTCTTCAGGATATGTTAAGTCTCAAAAGTTTGGAGACTTTAACCAAATTTAAAAAGTCAACTGGTCTTAAAATTTCAAACTCTGGATTCTCTGTGTTAGCTAAAAGAAAACTACTGTAAGAAGGAAAGACTAATTTTTTAAAAAATCAATTTAACTACTTTCTTATATGCTTGCCATAAATGCAAGGTTAGTAATGAAAAACAAAAAATCTGATCTTGTGTTCTCAGTTACACAGGTTTGTAACACAGGTCTGTGTTCTCCAAGGAAAAGAAAAATGCATCTTTTTTTTCAGGACATGGCAATAACTGGTCTAAAGAATGTCATGTAGAAATAACACAAAATTAATATCAAACTTCTGATTATATAATAGACAAATACAACATTATGCATTTATTGTAAACCAGCTCGTTGCCAGGTCATAAGTTATACTGGTATTTGTCACAGTGTATTTTAGTTACTTGTCTGGAACTGCCTGTGTATGTTTTATGCCAACATAAAACCTGCAAACCCCAAAAAGATGCAGTGAAGCTGCATCTTCAGTGGATCAGGGAATATCAAGCAATGTGGTCAGCTGTCCTGAAACACTCTGATGTCTCAAGCTTTCCTCAAGTGGAGAACAGGCAGAGGAATTAATTTGGAGGCTATGAATCAAACAAATCTGTATCATGATTTTTACATGATGCAGACATATGCTCATATACTTATAAATGGATGTGATGTGAAAAAAAATCAGAATCACCCAGAGCTCCAGATACCTAATTTAGGAGAATATATGTTCTATCAGAGGGCTGAAATATACACCACTGGAGGGCAATTTGTCATCTGCAAAATCTGATTTGCTCTGTTTATGCCCACCATCACTGTGGAAGATCCACTTTATCTCTTGTGTGACTTTTGAAATAGCAAAACCAGATGTTAATTAAACTTTTCTAATATTCAGTCGGACAGATATACAAGTGTCCTACCTAGAGCAGAGAGATTCACCAGGGAATTAGCCAGCACACATGCCCTTCAAGCATTAGCATGCTTTAGTAGCTAGGTTAAATTTTATTATATTTTCCCCCTGAATTTATTTTTTTTAATAATTTAACATCAATTTTCAGTAGAAAATCTGGACCTTTCTCTACATGATAACAGTAAGAGTGGAGTTTTGTTTTATACTTCTTTTGGTCTTTAAACAAAAATATAAGGCCCACAAAAGAATCATCATGCTTATAAGCACAGTAAGGAAAATGATGATCATAAGAACAACTGACATCTGTATTCATTGTTGAAATTTGTTTTTTGTACTAACCAAGCTGTGGAGAGAGGAAGTTTTGTCTGTTCTCAAAAGCAGAGGCAACTGCAGGGACTGTGACCAGGCTGTATAAGTGGGGAAACCTGATTGTGTCTCCTGCTTATGGCTTTAGCTGTTGGTTTTTGAAAGTCAGTCAAGAGACTCAAGAGCAGAACAGACTGTTGTAGTGTGTAAATATCTGTGTGTATCTCTAGAGCTTGCAACACTCTTTTTCTAATGGGAGAATTTGTTCCATTTGTGTTTCTATCTGGCACAATCAATTAGAACCTCTGGAACTGCAGGATTCACAGATCCTGTCTGATAGTTCTGTAAATTTCCCCTCATCTCTGGAAAAGAAGGAGTAGTTCTGTTAATGTCCTTTGCAAGGGGTGGTATCTAGATCATCTCCAGAGACTGAAAAGACAGAACTGTTCTAACCCATCTCTGACAGTGGCTGTGTGATTCTGAATGCAGAGAGGACTGGAGGCTGTGCCTCCAGCATGAAACATTGAGACTGTAGACAAGAAGCAGACTGCAATTTAGTAGGAGACTGGAAATGGCATCATCAGTTTTCCAGCTGTTCACTCCTGGTAAGTAAATTGCACAGTACAGTGGAATATTTAACATGCAAACAGGAGTGGCAACACAGTAAACCAGCACAACAACATGGAGAAACTAATTGCACTTGATGAGTACCATAGCATTTAAATCACAAAATCAGATGCTAGCAGGGATTGTCTGTATTTAGCAGAAGAGAAAGTAGAAGATGTGTTTTTCTGAGGGAAAAGGAAAAAGTAGTAGAATAAAGAGAACTACATAAGCTTTTCAATGTATAATACATTTTAAAAACTCCACCCTAATTTAAGATTGTCATCTATTTCATGCAGCTGTCAACTCCTTGGCTGACTGTTGGCCAGCTGTTGCTTATCTGGGAAGTTAAACTTGTGTTTTGTGAGCCATAGAAAAGCAGAGATGAAATTTCTCTTTATTGTTGATACATGTTTTGTAGAAACACATTCTGCATATGCTTGCCTATATATGCAAACCAGTTGGCTAGAGGCAGGGATTCAAGCTTTTTCTGTGTTGGGATTGTTCAGTTTCCTTTTTGTTTTCCCTTATTGTAAGAGATGTGTTTCTCATCTTAAAACCCAGACTTATATTTCCATCTTCATTTTCTATCCTGCCCAGATTAGGGCATCCAACAAAAGCATATTCTGTCGTTGCACAGATAAACAGAGCCAGAGGATTATTGTAATCATGTGGCACAACTCACCATGGGACAGAAGCTATGTGACTGGTGATATTACTTGTCATTTAAAGCAGAACATCCCTTAGAACATCCTGTCTCTACAAATTGTTAATTCCTTGTTCCAGCCACTAATTACTCTCATTGACAGATATCTATATCTTATTTTTCCCTTGAATGTGTTTAATTTTACCTTTCAGCTGCTGTTTCCTCTGTCTCCATAAGATGGAGGAGACAGTAAGACTCACTGTAGATATGAGAACATCCTTTTAAGAAATAGCATTTATTAAAGCATATTTTTCAATTCCTAAGTTGTTTCTATATCTCTTCTCAGGTAGTTTTCCAAGGTTTCAAATTATTTCTTGATCTGTGGATTCCAGCAGTGGATTCAAGCATGGAACTGTCCTTTTCCTGTTCAGACAGTCAGATAATCATATCTATTTGTGCAATTAATTGCCAGTTCAACTCATTCTTCACTGGGATCCCCAAAAACATTTCAGAATTGCTGTTCCCACTTAAAATCAGCAATATCTTATTATAAGGGGCAAGCAAACCCAAAGTTAGCGAATTGATGGTAAAAATATTTTCAACTTCTTAGTGCTTTCTCATGAATCAGTCTAGACATACCATACAAATTAAAAGCTTGGCCACATTCAGAAGATAACATTCCTGGTCTGTTATCAGGAGTGACCAACAGGTCACCTGGAGTTTTTCACAGAAGGTGAATTTAATTTCGTTTCAGAGGTGAATTCCATAGCAAAGCAATTCTCTAGGAAAAATTAAATCAAGACAGATTTTGATAAGGATTGACTTCCTGTGGTAACAAATCTACTGTTTACAGGGCAAAAGTGCAACAAGGCATCAATTATTCTCTGGAATTATATGAAGACAGATACTAAAGAGCTGATTCTTTTTGCAATGTTGAGGTAAATACACAAAGAAAAGAGTAATGTTGGCCAAGGTAATTTTCTGAGAAGGACAAAAATAAAAGTTTTTATTACAATTAATATGAGTCTAGTGTAGCTTTGAAACTGAATGAGAAGGAGACTGAAGAGAAGAACAGTAATAACAAGAAAAAATATAAAAATTTTGTGTCTATTAGAGCACAGGGTTGTACACTGTAACTTGACACTTGACATGTATTCTTTTTAGTAACTTATCTAAAAAGTGTCTACAAAGATTGCTGGAAGGAGAAAATACAAAGCAACCTCTGTCTTCCTGCTCTTCACACTGGGGTTTTTAAATTCACTGTGGCAACTGCTAGAGCTGCCTCTGACTTATTACTGGTATTGATACACCTGATTCTGTAAGATGAACTCAAAGGCCTTATTTGTTACCTTGTATTTTTTCCCCTCCTCTTAATCTTTCCTTCTTCTTTTCTCTTGGGTCATTTAATTCCATAAATCCCTGAAGAATGCAACTGAGCCTAAAGACTAGGGTTTTTTTAGACTCAAGAAGCAGCAGCACTGATTTTTATGTTTTGTGATCAGATTACCTGTACATTTCATTTGTAGGCTGGAACAAGCTATATGATTTCTGTACCCTGAACACTAGATATTTCTGATTTTTGTTTTCTCCAATGGATTTTTATTTTCTCCAAGGCTATCTCAGTAACTGAGAAGTGAACAAGCCTATTAAAACTGCTGAAGGATTTAGATACAAAACAGCCTAACACTTTGTCCCACTGGGAAGGTGTGCCTGGTACTGTACTGGCTCCATCTTGTGGCTGAACCTGCACTGATTCTTTATAATAGGCTGACCCTTCTTGCCATCATTCTTATATAAATATTGATAAATAAGTGTGTGAACTTCCTTTATAACTTCTAGGACAAATGGCTCAAATGTTTCTGGTAACAGAGAATGGGAAGACAAGATCAGCTGAAGCAAGCATTGCCCGTTTCCCTGTGTAGCACTGTCAATCACAGTATTTGGTTACATCCTCCTGTTACTGCAGAGGAGCCTCAGACAGGCAGAGGGACAGCAAGCAAATACCAGCACTTTTTGACTCCAACTTGTACTAATGTTGCTGTTCATTATTAACTTACAGTGGCCAGTAAAGCAATTCGCCATTTACTTTCAAGAGTGGCCTCGAGTTTCTACCAAACCATTGACACAGATCAGTGTTGTTTATTTTGGCAGCATTCTTTTTTTCTAAAACAAATATTTTTTCAAGTGGTTGTCATTAAACAAAATGCTAGCATTTGAATGGAAGAAAAAAGAAGATACCTTTCAATTAACGTTTTCCTGCCATCCCTGAACTGTTTCAGTAAGTGCCTTGATTTGACTGCTCAACCATCCAAACCATGAACTCTGCATAGGAAAGGACAAAACACACAGCAGGAATTACAGAAGGCTGCCAACACCCCAGCTCACTGACTATACGGCTCAGCTAGTGCCTGCTTCATGTCCCAGTTATATAAGTTCATGTTTTGGTGTATAGTACAACTAGGTATTTTCTTCAGACTGCAGAAAAGCAAATAGCTCACTTTTAGCACCTTCAGTGTTGGCGGCAGGAAGGCAGTGAGCTGTCAGAGCATGCTGGATGTTCTCTTCTGTTGTGTATCAGCTTGTGTGTTACAGGATAGAGCTTCTAACAGGCACAGTAGAAGTGGCATTCATCTCTAAAGACATTGCCACACTTGCAAGATTGCAGAGATCAAGAGAATACAAATTATGATTGCAGAAACTGGTAGAGGGTTGGTTACTGGGTATGAGGCAGGATAAGACTGGCTGCACCCATATTTTGGCAGTGTTAATATGAAAAACATATCCCCTGATCCATACAATGTGGAAACAAAGGATGTGCCTGTTTCCAAGGAGTCACAAGCCCCAGCAAAATATGTATGGCAGGAACAGTCTCTCTTGCTATGTCATACAGAGCATCCATGATATCCAGGTGTGAGTGACAAAGCAGCTTTACCTTTAATGTAGTTGCCAAGCTAGAAAACATTCCATATCTAAAATTCCACTTTGTATCCCCTGCAGACATGCTCAGAAATCTGAAAATAAATACAGGTTTGCAAGACTGCCACAGTGAGTTAATAGTGTCAGTCTCTCTCTGCTGTACATCATACCCATTTCATAAAGCAGATCTGCTCAGAGCTACCCTAGCTTTATGTGAAGGATTCCGTGCTAGATTTTGTACCAAGAAAAGATCTTTGCATTAAGTGTGTCACTTGGTCAGGAGTCACTTTGCACTCAGTACATATTTGCTGTGCTCTGTGCTGTGCCATACAGCTGCTGACTGCTCTCGTGTCTTCTGCCGTGGTACTGACCTGTCTGTCAAAATGTTTGCTGAGCCTGGCACAGGGACTGCTGCAGCTTGTGGCCCAGGGAGGCAGCACAGGAGAGGAACAGGTTGGCCAGGCTGCTGCAGCCACAGTATGATCAGTGTTTGAAATGACTGGAACAAGGGTGGGAGGAAGATATAAAAGACTCACTTACATCTGCTCGAGACAGCACATCCAACACTACACATAAAAGTTACCACGTGTGTGTCATAGAATGTGCTAACAATTACTTAAAATGAAGGCAGAGCTAATGCTGCTGCTTTGTGTTCTGCAGTGTGCCAGGTTAGAAGGTTGTTGTCTGGTAACAGAGGGTGGAATGCAAATATTGCAATACCTCAGTTATGTATCTAAGTTCTAGAGAAGCTGATGCTCAGGTGGATCTTACCAACACCAGCTGAGGGTTCCAGTCTTCAACATCCTTCTCTGCATCCATATATTCCAGAAAAGTAGTGCCAATGCTGGCACACCATGCAAAGGAACTGTCACAGGTGCCTTTGGCCTGTGCTTTTCTGAAACCTGTTTTGCATCCTAGGTTTTGTTTTTGTATTGCCCAGTATCTTTGAGAAGATGCTGTTCTGCCAGAAATATCCACATTCCAGTGCCTTTCTGGGGTGTCTCAAACTAAAAAAAAGTCATCTGAGACCTCTAGATGGTTCAGAGGGCACAGGACACAATGAAACCAGCTGCTCTGGCAGGAGCACACAAGCACAAGTCAACATAACTCACATTTGATCAGGAAACTGATATTTGCTCTTGTGTGAGCTGAAGAATTATAGAGCAGAGCATTAACGGTGTGAGCAGGGTGCAAAGCAAGGCATGGAAACTGGCAGAAAAGCTACTGGAACTAGCAAAATCCCCTGAGCATCAGTATCCAGAAACTTCCTGTAAGACACTTTGCTGCTGCTACAAACAAGATTCTGCAACCCCTTGGATATTGTTACAAGAGAGAACTGTGTCATCTTAGCTAGGGTATAAAACACATCCACAGGCTGGTGAAGTTAGTTTTTCATGTTACAAGCTATAATACAGTCCTCTGTCTTGAATTGCTCTTTTGATACTTCTGCCAGTATGTGTGGAATGGGTAGATGAGAAGAACAGATTGTACAAAGTTTGACAATCATAACTAGCATAATCATTAATATTCATATTAAGTTCCCAATGCCTCACCTTGCTTCTGTGCTTCATTCCCTTAGCACGGCAGTATGCTTTTTTTGTAGGTGTTTGGAATTGCTTGGACTTACACCAGAAATGGGGAAAAAAAGGAAGAATGATCAAATCAGTCCCACACATTGAAATTATCTTTAAATCCTCATTTCTACTGCCTTAACCAGTCATACTGTACACCTACTGTGAGACTCAGACTGCGTTAAAATAACACAGCTAAACAACCAAACCCAAAACAAAAGAGCCCCCAAACCTACCATATAAAATAGAAATTATTAATTTACAGTTTCAGAGGTATTTTTGTGCTGTACTCTGTCAATAGGTTAGCCTTTGACATACACTGCAGCTCTAAATCTAGATGACTTATATGGTATTTTAAAAAAGTCTGGATATCATTATTATTATAATAAATTCTGCTTTTTAATGATCGCTGACTGCTGCCAGCAAGGTTTTGATTTGTATGAGGCAGCTGAGTTGATTTGTATGAGCACAGCAGTGACCATCCCGGCAGCTCTGCAGAACCACGCTGGGCAGGAGCGCTCTGCAGCACTGAGCTCTGAGCTCCGGTTATGCTTTCTCATTTCCTTCGAAGGCTTTCATTTGCATTTGAACGGAGGCTGAACAAAAAGTGTCATTGCGTCATTTCTAGGGCCGGATTTGTCTCTGTTATGTTTGCTTTCTGGAGACTAGATCACCGTTGCTGAAAAATTTGACCCACGGACAAAATGAATAGCAATCATTACACAAATGGGGTTTGATTTGCAGAGAATATGTATAAAACCCAGTACCTGAAACGTGCAAGGTGGCACAAGAATGAGAGCTCAGCCCGGGAGCAGGAGCAGCACAAAGTGTGGCGGTGCCAGGAAGGGCAGCCTGTGAGCAAGGAGCGGCTCAGCCTTTGCATCTCTGCGGCAGCTGCAGGCTCTGTACCAACGGGGATCGTCCTTCGCTGCCAATGTCTTCCAGTCAAAACAGAAAAAAGGATGGGAAGGGTAGTGCCCTTTATACCCTAACCCAGCGGGACTGAGTCGGGGGGAAAGTGATTAAAGGATAAATACCATGCCTGTCTTGATCACCATATATCTTTAAAACTGCAAAGTTCAGCAGTGTAAGATATTAGCAAGTATGAACTAAAGATCTACTTCTCCGCTCCCTTGAGCAGGTCCTCTCCAGCCCCATGCAGCCCAGAGGTGTCCCGGTCACCACATCTGCACTATCAGAGGTGTTGGGCCAGGTGACCTTCAGAGGTTCCTCCCAACAGAATTTTTCCATGGTTGCCTTCAGGAGCTCAGGTGCATTTGTCAACAGCTACATCTAATGGCACTGAATCACAAAAAGTTCTAGAGATGGAATGTCTTTTATCCAGGAAGACCAGGAATTCATCTGACCCCAGCATAGCCTTTGAAGTGTAAGAGGACCAAAGAGAAAGAGAACAGTAAAACAAGAAGAAAATAAATAATTGCACAAGACAACAAATGGAAACAAAATCATTGCAAGAAGATACCAGGCAGGACACCTTTGGCTGAGCCCATTACTTCCTGAGGGAGGCTGGGCACTGGGTGAATCCAGTTTTGGGGTTGGTTGAAGAAAACCAACGTGGCATTGGAAAACCCACCCAGTAGCAGCTGCTGATTACCAAGCCCTGGAAGCTGACAGCCTGTGGTGCAGTCTCCAGCAGGGTATAGGAATTGTGATCATAGGAAAAGAGCTTGAGCTGGATTTACATCCTCTGTTTCCCTCAAGCTTTTCAGAAAGTAGTTAGCTCTTCACTGCCTGAGTAGGTGCAAAGAGTTTACAGATGTATTCACTGTCCCTAAACAGGCCATACAAAGAGTTTGTAATTTTTACCAGTTTACCCGAAGATTATTTTATTCCAGGGCATGGAAGGCTTCATGCCCACTGCTCCAAAATCTAGTAAGTTAGCAAGCAGGAGCAAGACAGATCACTTAAAGGTAATCATACTTCTTTTCACAGTGAAAATTACCAGATATTCAAATGATTCATACATTCAAGTAAAACCAAAATATACACATGCAAAATTCCAGTAATTGAACACAAACATGTCATCATGAATCCATTCTCAATGCAAGTGAATGCCAAGACAATTCCTGAATATCCTGAAATGAGCACCTTAAGAGCTGAAATAGACTCTCCTGCTAAACTAATTGCTACCCTTGTTTGATGAGGAGTGTGGCAATTCGCAGATAGAAATATTTATACAAGAAATGCCATGGGCTTCATTGTTGCTGCCCACCTCTCTACCCACCAAACCCACCTGGATTATAATCACCGTCTTCAGACAACCCCTGTTGCACACACAAGTTTCACTCATTCAAACACATTGATTTGGAGATACTTTTGTTTTCTAGTCCCTTTTTTCCCCAGAGATTTAATTCAATAGCTATTACACACATGGCATTTTATTCTGAAAAGGACTGTATTTGTATTTATTCTTTGAGCTAAGTGTTTAGTTTAATATGCTTCCTGTAAATAAACTCTATTACCCCTTGTGGTAAAAGCCCACAAGTTCCTGCTTTGAGAAATTGTTTGATCCATGTTAAATGAAATTGTTTCTAGATAAATGTTTCCATGTGGTATTTGCCTCTTAATTCCCTTAAATGCCTTTGAAAGACGCAGGCTCCCAAAGAGACTGTACCAGTTGCAAGGAAGGAGGTTAAAAGAGAAAAAACAGTGAAGAATTACAGAAGCAGCTAAAAATTGGGAAGCAGAAATACTGTCATCTCCAAAAAGTGAGTTTTTCCCTGCATACATGAAAGACAGCTGACTGGAGCCTCAGGTAGCTGGGAGTTACAAGCTGCTTCTCTCTTCAGCACTGCACAAAATTCAGCCATTTGAATATTTCCTAAAAGTATTTCATATTCACCCCCCCAAAGAAAAGACATGAAACCCTTTAAATTTTTACCTGCTTCTGCACTGCCCAGTGACGTCTTCCACAGCAATGGACACTTGCATTCATGGGGGCAAATTGTTCTGAAGGGCTTCACACCCGGCTGCTCATCCCACGTCCTCGGCCCCGATTTCTAGTGGCGAGAGGGAGCGCTGCCCCCGAGCACATCTCACACTCCCAGAATTCCTGCCGTCAGTCCCCTTGCTCCAGCACAGCCCTGCAGCCTCTGCTGCTTCCCTGCCGGCCCCGACACCCGCACAGAGCGCAGCGCATCTGCATTTCAACTCCAATTCAAACTCATAGCACTTGGTGTTCTCCACACAGCTCAGACCTCTGCCACTCTTTTCTGCCCCTCTCTCACTTGGATAGGAAACACAGCAACAGCCTCCAAGGACACAACGTCCCAGCAACAGCTTCCTCAGTTTCCCACTGTAAATAATCCTGTGTTCTGTACTTGCTATACAAATGGTTAGAGGTATTTACATAAAACTGGATTATTGCTCCACTGACAATCAGTCTGACAGAAGGATTGATTTGCTGTCAGCTATTAAATAATGTGGCAACATTCCTGCCTAGAAATAATTGCTGACAATGCTAGAGTTGCCTGGAACTTGTTAATAGGACCAGACTGCTGTGGAGGCTGGTCAGCAAAACGTTCTCATACAAGGCACAGGCACAGCCTTTATAATCCCCAAGTGATCCTCCAAGGAAGTGCAGTGAGGATTGACAGCTAAGGCAGTGTCACACATGTACAGAGCAGCACCACAAATAACTTGACTGTGTGTTTAGTGATTTTATTTACAAGTTACCATATGACACCTGTAGTACTACAGTTTTTATAACACCATTAGCAGTAAAATAAGTCACATCTAAGAAGAGTAGGAAGCAGCAGAGAAAAATGTGCACAGAGAATGCAGCAAAGCTATTTAGCTATATCTGAAAGTAGGTATTTTTCTACAGACTTAGAAAGTGAGAAGGTATATATTTGAGAAGAACAAGCTCTTTGGCCCTCTTATTTCTACAGCATGAAACTTTTTGTACAGTGACAATTTAGTATAATGAGTACTACACTAGCAGTCAAATGCAAGTGATAGGGAGGAAACTGTCTTAATACCTTTCCCTTTTGAGCACCCAGAAATGAAACCCAAAGCTTCCCTTTAAAGGGAGTTATCCAGGGCTGGTTTACTTGCAGAGCCAGTAGTGCAGAATTGCTACTAGGGGGGCAGGAAGGAATAGAGCTTATGACTAGAGAGTTCCCAAGAATTGCATATTGCCTGTGAGGTCTTATCTGGTCTTAAGCAGCTGGTGAGCAAAGCCAGTTGGAGCATCCCACAAGTCTTTTTACAGTGCCATGCTCTAAAGCTGAGTACAGTTTAGCAGAACCCCAAAATCAAGCAGAGAAAAAAGCCCTTCTGCTCTTTGATATTTTTGGCTCTAATGATGCTGCTGTTGAGCCTGGGCCATTCTCAAGAGGAACAATGTGGAGGAGCAAATCTGGAGAACCACTCTAGACTTAGATGCATACTGATAACAAGACTCAGAAGAAAATAAGCTTAATGCAGCATCAGGTGCAACCCTTTTCTGCTTCAAAGCACAGCAGCAGCTTCCAGAAAGCAAACAAGTGTTATTCAGGATCTGGTTTTCCCCCAGACATCTTTAACAGCCTGGAGCAACTGTCAGTGCACACAATCCATGCTAGTGGCTGCAAAGACAACAGAAATACAAGCTGCACAGTAATAATTATTTCCACTACTAACTACACACAGGATATATTGCTTTTGGTACAATGCCATTTATTGTCACAAGAAGAAAACCAGTGATTAAGTTGAGCACATGGATTATGCAGATCTTTGCCATGCTGGAACAACAGCATTATTTTACTTACAGAAATGTCACCAAGTCAGCTGTAAAAACAGCTTAACACAGTTCTTCCAAAATACCAAGCATATCCTCAAACCCAAGTTTATATTAAGTTTAGCTACAACAGAACGATGAATAAATGGTTTTGTTTTCAATCCCCACTTTTGTCTGGAATGCTGCGCTTATACTGCATGAAGGCAAACAGAATCAAAACACAGTAGAGTGACAGCCACAACACCCACTGAAATGTTTCTGAGTGGGCAAACTGGCCTGCAAGTTTGTGTCCCCTCCACACCTGTGCAAACCTACTCAGAAAGCCTGCAAAGGTATGTATGTGTACAAAAACTAACAAAAGTTTTTTAAAAACACAGAATGCATTAAAAAGTCTAAAGTCTGAAATCTTGAGTCTGTGATGCCTCAACTGTAAGTTAGAATATCTGTGGGTTTTAACACTTCCAGGAACAAAGAAAGCAAATTTCCTTTTCAGTACTAGCTATCAAAATTAAAGGTGACCTGGAGAAAGACTTGACTAAAAAGCCTACCTTTTGGGGTATCATCCGTTCAGTGAGTCTCAAACCAAAATACTGAATTTTCAGCATTTTTGCATTTGCAGTTTTAAGGCAGAAAAAGATGTTCACAGCAAGCCATTTAGTTTTGGATGCTACAAAAAAAATCACAAACAACAAGCCAACAAAAACGAATAAAACTAACAACCCCCCTAAAAGGTGCATCTCAAGTCTTTTAGTAATAGCAAATTTTAAAAAAATTGATGGCACTCTCTAAGTTTTTTTTTTTCCTGTTTTTTTTTTTTCTTCCTGTTGTTTTTGATAAAAAAGCCTGAATTTTCAGACATATATCACACATCACAGATAGAGATTAACATCTTCTGTTATTTCTAAGCTGTGTTCAAGATCAGAACTAAACTCACAAGGTAGAATAAGAGATCTCTGCACTGCCCTGGCTAGTGCCATCCCTGGCCTGGAGCTGCTCTGCACTAGCTTGGTTTTCTCCCCAGAGCCAGCAGCTGAAGCAGGGCTCCAGGGTCAGCTGCCTGCACCCAGGCCTAGCTCTGTGAAGCACAACTGTGTCCTTGGCTCAGGTGTACAGAGGCAAAAAATGAAAGAAGCAAATAAAAGCAGAGCTGTGATACTGCAGGAATCTACAAGCATGCAAGGTAAGGAAAAGTAAGAACAAAGGAGTGAAGTCATTGAGCCAAAGCAGACAAGGGACTTTGGAGAAAGATCCCAACATGGAAAGTGTAAACCCCTGAGGAAGAGCAGTCGCTGGAAGAGGAACTCAGAACAAAGGTCAGCCCAGTGCCAGCAGCAAGGCAAGGAGACAGGGAGGAGCAGTGCTGCAGGCAGCAGCCAACAGCTGAGTGCACACAAACTCACAAACTGGGAAGAGAAATACAAGTATTTTTATCACTGTCTTTTTAGGTGAGAAAACTGCAAACTCAAGACCATGGCAAGGCATTTCTTGCTCTTTTCAGGGACATCAGGAATGGAAGAATTAAAGTCTCCTCTCTTCAGCCTTCACATAAGCACAAGCTACCTCTGTACTAAGCTAGAAGGATCACACATTTCTCTACCACACTAATCAGCTGGAAAGAGAAGGAACTTCAAGAAAAATGGGCTCTGTGTGTGTGCATGTTGAAAGGAAAATGAGAGGCAGCTTTAGGGAAGTAGCAGGAAGTTTTCAGTATTTGCAAGGTACATCAGTTTAACAGGACCAATAATCTGCTGTTTATCATCAGAAAGCTCAAAAATCCTATAGAATAAAGATTTTTTTTGTAGCAAGTGGAACACATTTACTCCATTTAAACACAGAGAAAAGTAAATTACCAATAGCAAGATGTACTGAAAAAAAAGGCAGAGTTTTTGAAAACATGTGAGGGAAAGTCGTCAGTGTAATTTACAAATTACAGGGAAAAGCCAGAGGGGTTACAGAACAGTTTTCACATCCAACTCCCAAGATCAGGCTGCACACAAACAGCACGTGAGCAGAGCTGCCTTTCTGATGGGGGTGTGAACACCTCTGACACCAGGGTGGTGTTTGCAGACACACTGAAGTTGCCTTTGGAAGCAAAGTTGTGGCTCTAGAACTCCTTCTGAAGCTACCTGGACTCATGCGGTGAGAAGATACATCAGAGCAAGGTAACCAGCACCAGACATTGCACACATTGATACGAAGATGGTTTTGAGTCTTCCACATGCCTCAAGTGTTTTTAATTTTTTTAAGTTTTTCAGTGTTACATACATGCAATTTAGTAGAAAGAATAACTGAAGATGAAACATGCACAGTACAGAATTATCTCTGGTCTGTGAAGTCCTGGGTCAGAGTTCTACAGAGGTTGCTGCCATCAGACCTACATTAATCTCTTCCTATAAACACGACTTGTACTCCAAAGCAGCTCCTTGCTAGCTTTCCTGAGTAGGAGAGCAGCATCTGCCCAGTAGCTGGGGGTGCTCACTGGAACCACCAGCCCCCACCCTGACCCACAAATCCAACACCTCAGGAGTGCCCACTAGAGCTGAAGCTTACAGATGGAGAGCTTACAGCCAGTTCTGGTGAGACATAGGAAATCTGGTATTTCAAATGAATCCCACTGAAATAAGGATCACAACATTAAGTCAATCACTTGCTTGTCAAAACTTTCCTGGAGCCAAGCAGCTGGGCAGTTGTACCTTGAAGTCCCTCCCTGAAGCGCATGCTATAGTGAACACACCTTCTGCCAGGGGAACAGCCACAGCCAACAAAAATGTAAGAACACAGAGAAACACGGCAAAAATTAAATTCTGTATTATTCTTGGGGGAAAAAAAAAATCTGTAGTCTGCAATGAAAGCCAAGGAGGGGAATGAGAGATGAATTTTTACAAGCCAATTCTCAGAGCTGTTACAGACCTGTCAGTTATGGTTAAGCTTTCTTTAGTTTCAGGTCACATTTTTTTGCCTTTTCATATTAATTAGAGAAGTTTTTACCTGCCATTATCCAGCTACACCTTTTAAGAGTTCAGTTCTTTGAAGAAGAACTAAAAGTCCATGACAGTGATATGAACTTACTTGCACTGCTCCCAGAAATCTCACATTTCAAACCCCTGGTCAGAGAAGAACCTTTTTGTACTGAAATGAAAACATTTGGTCTCTAAGGATTACACAAGTAATAATTTTCAAGATTTTGTGAGGACAGTGCAATATGAATATTCACAGAAAGAGTGCCAAAAAAGCCCATGAACCATCAGATACACTGCAATTGATTTGTATCGCTCAGCAGGTTAAGATCTCATAATTTCCTCACACCAAACATTTCTGCCTGTCTATAAAGCAAGCCCATCTGTGGTTTTTTATGGATGGCTTCCCTAATTTGATTCCAAGCTTACACAGGGGGACACACACATTGAGCAGCTACAGCTCTTGCTTGCAGGCTGCTCCCTGTGCACTTCCAAGGAGGAGCAGTTTTGGATCAGCCAATGGACCAGCTCGGGGCAAAGCAAAGTCCCAGTTTTTCTACATATGCACGGAACTATGCTGGTTTGGTAATACAGGGACACAATTTAATGATTTTCTTTGCATTTGTTTTTACAAGATTGAGATGCCAAAAACAAGACAGAACATTAAGTTACCTGATTTTAAAAAAGAAAATCACAAACGTTTACAACATCAGAAGAATAAGATGAAATATAAACCTTTGCTACTTACAATTGATCTATACAGATTAACCAAATCACAAATCTGTCACAATATAAATGTTTAATTGTTACAATGAATAAGAACATACAGAAAATGATTTATTTATTTTTATAAAATCTTCCTTTGCTTTTTTATTTTAAGCTTACCATTAACTAAATTAGCTATGCAGGTCTTGTGGGGTACATGACTAAGAAGGCACCAACAGTACAAAGCAAAGACAAAGCAGTTTCAGTATTTTAAGAGTGCTCTACACTGATACAACACGAGAAAAGGCAACAATAGTAAGTAAACCAGCTGCAACCTTTAGAAACTTGTTCTAGATTTACACATGTAGTCCAACTTTCACATTTCCGCCGATGTGTCACTTGGTTTGATCACAGCACATGCTACAAAAAACACTGTAAGCTTCACTTTACTAATGTGCACTTTTCGCTAATTTAGTGTCTTGATTTCAATTGTTAACTAAACCATTTTGAACCACAAATGTATTTAAAACTTAGTAAAAGGATTGTTTGGACTTTTTTGTTTAAACCACTGCATTTACAAAAATATTTCCCCTAAAATCTGGGATTGCTTGAAGACATTGCTGTACAAATATAAAAGTACTATGCAAGGGACCAAATTCGTAAGTATATGGTGTGTATGTATAGACCTATATTTATACCATATCACTGTGCTGTAACAACACAATAAATTTATCAATAACCAAGGACTATATAAACTACACTAACATAAGCAAATATATATTAATAAAGTTAAAATCTATAGTACAGTTGCTCAGCAAACAACTTTGACATGGTATAAATATATCGTAGCATATTACAGTGGGCAGGTTTTTTTTTTCTCTCATTCTGCAAGGAGAGCCCTGCTCAGCTCCTCAGGTTTTGTTTGGCCACTGCCGAGTTCTGTCCCCACTGGCGCTCCTGGCAGCTCCCGGTGCGTGGCCCAGCTCTGGTGTCACAGGGCTGAGGAAGAGTCTGGCCTCAGGCAGGACAGCAGAGTCAGACGTTTGTTTGCCAAAGCATCCATGAGAATTTTGTGTTTGCATATTTTTCTTCAGCTGTAAGGTTGGAATGTTTTTGACAGTGAACTGTTTACATTCCTTATTCCCAAAGCATCTTTACCATGAAATATGCATGCTACTTTGATTAAGAGTTGCTGTTCTCTGCTCTAAAATATAAAAACTGCATAAAGAAAAGAACTCAATGTAAAATGATGAAATAACTGACCTAACACAGTGTTGTTAGAGGCACCTTCTTTAAACTATTTTCAAAATCTGACAAAAAAAAAAAACTAAAAAAAAACTAAACTAAAAAAAAAAAAAAAAAAAATCAAAAAAAAAAAAATCGTGCTTCAGCATTTGACGTATCAACAAATTTAACCCAACAATGTTTACTGACTTCAGTAAAAGACTGATGAATGTAGTTATGGATCCTGATGGATGCCAATTGGATTCAGCAAAAGTAGCTAAGAAAGAAAGCCCAAAAGCACCAGACATTAGGTAAAGCAAACCCTTGGCTTCTCACTCAGAGAGACAGGATGCAAGGGTAAGTCTACACCTTCCCAAGCATTCAAAATTAAAGAAAGTATTAAAAAAAGAATTAGGAAAGATAAGGGTGAAGTAAGCTGCCAAAATTCTTCCTTAATAAATTAAAACTGAGGTGTTACAAACTAATTTCAGTAACAGTCATCTTTCCAATCATGCCAAAAATAATTCCTGTTGTAATGATGATCATGCAAGTAGCAGAGATTCTAGAAATATTTCAACTTTTCAAAACTGAGTGAGAAAAGCATTTTGGTAAAGATGTGTAGAAAGGTCAAGAGAAATTTCTACACTGGTATCAACAGTCAAGTGCATATTTCTTCTATAGAAATGTTTTTAGCATAGGTTCCATACCACAATTCCATGATCACTTGTGCAGTGTCCTGACAATGCTCTGAATTTGTTCCCCACAACAGAGATTTATGTACCACAGGAACTTCCTAATAGAAAATGCCCTTTAATGATGAACCCTTGCGTATTAAAAATTAGTTTTGGCAGACTAACACTTAAACTATAGGAAAAAGAAAATTCTGAAATGGAATCTTGTAAGCACCCTTATCTATTGGAGTCTGAGTTAATGGCTTTCTAGATTTCTCTGAAGAGCAGACTAAATGGTATGAGAAAGTTTGGAGTTATTAACCTGCCAGCATCCTTATGTACTACAGTAGCAATTGAACCTGATTTCCATTCAAAGACATTACCCAAGAGGAAACCAAAAACTAAATCTTAATGTTAATGTGAAGATATAAGATTTAAATTTATTTCCAGGAATTACAAGTGCATTTTGTTCATATTAGCAAGCAGTCTTTATACAATCCATTCTTCACTGCTGCCAAAATAAAATGAGAAAAAGACAGCAGAGATATGAAAAGCTAAAAATAGAACTATTTTTCCTAAGTTATTTGTTGAATAGCATTTCAGTTGAACACAACTCAGAGGTAACAATAGATTATTTTTTTTTCTCATAGGCATGTGGCACTTAGACAATCATCTTTGCACAGAAAGCTTTAACAGTCATGCGAGGGCACAGTAATTATTTTAAACAAGGCAAATTTCTCACCACAGAGAGCAGTGGGGAAAGAAAAGGAGGCACTGCACTGGAACATAACACCTAGTAAACTCCACATTATACAATTTCAGTAACAAATACTTGAAAAGATCATTAAAAGGTATACAATTTTAAACGGTATTTAGTGCTAGCTTTGTTTGGTTGTCCTAACTCAGCATTATCAGAAAAGTTTGATAGTACTTGACAACAGAACAGTACTTCATGTCACGAGCTCATGGAGGCTTGATTACAAATCACCATAGTGTAGGTTGCAAGAAATGAACTTGAGATGCTGACATGCTGTAGGAGCAAAAGTAAAATCAAACTTTCTCATTTGAAGATGCAGTGTTCCTCTCTGCAAGAATCTGAATGTCAGTGATTAGATTCAAATGTCAAAACTATCAATCCTCATTTGAAGCATTTCATTGGTATGCAGGATGTAGACTGAGTTAATTAACATCACATTTTGGTTTCTTGCTTGCCACCAGATATGGCTGCCTTGCCCAGGAAAAGCGCTGGCCATGGGGTCATGGTGCCATCGTGGTCTGTGTTAACCCTTCCAGCACCCAGGGAGCAAAGAACAGCTGCAGCTGCCACTTGCCTTTGCACAGGCTGTACAAACACTACTGCATGGTAGGAACTTTGGGAGTACTATGCCTCCAAAAGGGTAAACTTTAAATGATCTCTCTTAGAAAAAGCAGGGAGAAAAAGATACAAATTTCATCAATACATGGAAAAATGTTTCTTAGATTAATTCATTAAAGTTGGGCTCCTATGTGGCTCTTACACTGGATAGAATACCTATATGTACAGCACAGGACACCCAAAGAAGTGCATAAGCAAGAGTAACATGAACACAACTTACGCTGCAATCCATAGCATAATGGTACACTCTGCTGGATGCTAACCAACCATTTCTATTTAAAAAGGACGTGCAAAAAAAATCTGGGATGTCACTGACTTAAAGTGCCCTGAATAGTAGCTTTTCTAAAAAAAAATGCCAGCGACTTCAGTAAAGTCAGAAAAGCATAGTTCATGGTGTAAACGTCTTACAGGTTAATGAATTATCTTCTTGGATACTGATCCAGGAGTGAAAGGAACCACTGCATCTTTCAAACCAGAAAGCAAGCAGTTAAAACACGGGCAGCAGTAGGTGCACATACAGTACAGTACTGCAACAGGTCAACAATGGGCATTACGCATAGGAGTGTCAATTACAATTCTTCAGGCTTAAAAGATTCATTGAAAGCATGAAAAGCCAAAACTACCAGGAACCGCCCTCCTGAATGGCTCAAAGGAGTTAGTGGATAAGCTGAGAGAGGCCACAAGACATGACCAACAATAAAGAACTGGGAAGAGGAACAGCAACGTTTGAGCATGCCCAGTCCTTTAAGTCCTTGTCCTACAAAAGAGAGCAGAGACATATTCAGTGAAGGAGTTTAACATCACCTTTTAAAACAAGCCCTTTTCTATTTCTGTGCTTGTGGATGCTCAGTGCACACTGTGTTTACCATGAGCCAGAGCCAGCAGGGTCTACAGATGTTAAAAAAGAATTTGGAGACAGTGGATATCAGAGCATTCAGTTTTAAACTATTAATTCTTCAAAAGATTAGCAAGATTAAACATAACAAATCAATTAAGTGCATTGTTTGTCTGAACCAAAAATCTGTTATTTTCATATTGCTTCTCAATTCTAAAACCCACAGCCCAGGGGATACTTTGAATCTTGAGAAACAGCCCAGTGAGAAGAGCTGGATGATAAAGCACAGGGGGAGCGTGCAGGGCAACAGGAGGGCACAGCAGGACACTGTTACTGTGCAATTGAAGCCAGCTCCGGGGGACTGGCCCTCACTAGCATGTCAAGCAGCCATGTTTAAACTGTTGTGTTGCGGCACTACTGGCAGTCCTAACCACAAATTACCAGCATATGATCAAGCTAAGCACAGTATTTCAATTTCAGTATTGTGCTGGCCAAATCAACTCTGCATAGTAGCATTTGAAGGTAACATTTTTATCAAACCAGAAATTTCTGCTAGCAACGGATCACTGATATCTTTATCCCTAATCCTTTTATCCCTTAATCCCTAATACAACCCAGGTAAGTATGGTCTGGGCCAAGAGGCAAGCAAGAGATCACCAACTATGATTTACCATAGCAGTAACCACTCACTGTCCTTCCTCAAGATTACAGCCTATTAGGAACAGGCTTCATCTTCCTAAAAATTATATAACTTTCTTCCACCATGTGTACATGCACAGCTGTGCTCTCACACAGAAAACATGGGTGGGACACGAACACCAGACAGTTACTGTGCCCCAGGTCTGCTCTATTAACAATGCCAACAAATAGAACCAGTGTGTGAACCTCAGATTTTCCTACCTTTTAATTATTACAACACTTCCAGTATCACCTAGCAAGTTTAAATAAATAAAATGCAGTATTTGTAAAAATTGAAATTCATTCATTTTTAGCTTCTATACATCTAAATATTCAAGCCAGTGGCAAGAGCAGTTACACTATTAAAGTTAAAAACTGTATTTTTAAAAGTTTCCCCCACTTTTTTTCTTTTTCTTTCCTATTAATTCATCATTAAATGAAAATCTGGGGGTATATGAAATGCAGAAACTGAAATCCCATTTTTAGTGCAGAAAAATTATTGTTTGTAGCAACGCCACAAAGCTCCTGCATGCTGCCAGCAGAGCTGTGGATTTCTGGCATCAAGGAGTGCCCTGACTCAACACTCCACCTTCCTGCTGGAGCTGCCCACACAAAGCAGCTCTGAGGGAGGAGAGCACTGAGAGCACAAACCAGGCAGACCCAGGGCAGCCTGTTGCCTTGGGCTTGTTTTTCCTTTCCACTCATAAAACTTTGATACTTTCCCCTATTAGTGTCAAAGAATTTATGAATTAGTATTCACAGGTACTCCAGTCAAGTCAGTGTTTGACCAATTTGGTATGAAACTCCTGAGACTTGCAAGCCTTGTGGTACAGGAAGATCAGTTAAGTCCATTGAATGAAAAAAAAAGAAAAAAGTCAGCCAGTGAATATCAGTACATTTCATTTTAAATTAAACTTTTAGACCATCAAAATACTAGGAAAATTAGTAATAAATAATTTATGAATATTTAAATACCTATCCTTATTTACTCACACTATTTGGGAGCTACTTAAAACTAAAGATAATTCATACTAAAATTTAATGTCTGGTTTTTTTCCTTTAAAATAATTTAAGAGATTCCTCCTCTGTACATTACATTTAGGAGGAGGTTTTTTTTAAAGTGTTTGAAGCCATATGACAAAATCATGTATCTGTAATATATGAAGAACATTTCCCCTTAAAAAGTTTTTTAACAAAATTTGCATTTCAAAGCGTTACCACTGCTTCTATTCTAAGAAACTATTGAAACGCAATTCTTATTCCCTAAATGTAACCTACAAACAAGGTAAACACCTCGGACAGTTGTCTGGATTCCATGTGGACAGTTTAGTGCTGTGGTCAAACAAACTTTCCTCACAAACAGGACAAGACTGAGGTCAGGTCCTTGGACAGGAAAATACTGGGCCCTGGGAAAGGCAAGTCCTACATTTCACCAGCAGCACCAAAGTTCCAAATTTTCCCCCTGCCCAAGTATCCCCCATTGCTGTGACTTTACCTATGCACGATTTAAGATCGGTATCCTGGCTGGAATCTCGCAGTTTCCTCAAAAATCAATTCTTTCAGCTTTTCCTTCGGCAAGTCATCCAACTCCATATCAAACTTGAAGGGTGCTTCAGCTACAGGCTTAATAATACAAAAAATATGATTACTTTAATGTCACTGTGCTGTTGAATTTCATGCAGTCCTTTTGGGGATGGGGAAAAAAAATCTGAAAATGTCCTTCAGAAAAATATCTAATACTGAGCTGTCTTCAAGGCAGAACTCCCCTATGTGTGCTTTACGGATTAATTTATCAAATTTTACATCAACCACAGTAAGCAGTTAGTCAAATCCAAACCACAAGTTGAAATATTTATTCAAGGCTCATAACTCAAGTATCTACTTGAAGAAAACAATTATCTTATACATTTTTATTTCTTGGAATAAACACATCTGGTCCTTAAGGAAAACTTATTATTAGCTTATTTCCTCCTTCCCTATTTCTTCACAAAAAGGAGTCAGAAATCTCCTCCGAATTGTACATAAACTACAGCCAGTTCCGATTCAGGGTTTTTAAAGCAGAATCTGATGGCAAACTCAGTCATTCTCCTCCTTTACCTCAGACATTATGAAACCAGGCCACATATGAGCTGAGAATCTCCATTTTCTGGAGAGGGAGGGCACCTTAGTATGTATTTATTGTGTGGCATCTCCTAAGTATTGTACTAAAATGAGAGATACAAATTTTGGTAAACTGATACAATTTGTTCTTCAATTCCTTAAGTGTAGTAGAAATACTACCCTTAAACTAAAGTAGAAAATAATCAGCTGGATCATTTTATCTATGTTTACATTTTAACAATGTCATTACCTCATCACTTGGATCATAATACTGCTCCAGATACGGATGGGCTAAAGCTTGCTCCACTTCAATTCGCTTATGAGGATTAAAGGTCAACATTTTATCCAACAAATCAAGTGCTAAGAGGGAAAAAAAAGTGAGCAAGGGTTTAATACACACTCCACAAAAGTGTTACCCTGACCTTACCCAGACAATACCCACTAGCCAAGGTCTGTGCTAATGGCAGCGCACCCCTGGAGATTCCTGCTGTAGATGGGACCTGTAACAGGCTCAGAGGCTGTGCCTGCCCCTCTCCCAGCATTCCTGGGCTCCAGCTGCCCTGGGCACCTCCTGCTCCAGCAGAGGTGTTACCCTGCCAAAGCCCTTCAGCCTCAGAATGGATGGCAAGGCAAGAAACACACAGAATTCTACGGTACAATCTGGTTTGAACTACAACAGAAATGAAATAGATTGAGACTTTTTCTTCTCTCTGAAAAATGCTTTGGATTTTTGTGCCAAAATCCAAACTAAGATGGAGCTTTTTTGAAATAATTATGAATGTGTTCTTATTTTGAAAAGAAAACCTGGCTGTTTACGGATGAAAATGTCATCCAGAAGCCATTAGGAGTTCTAGATCATCACAGTGAAATATTATGGCAGAACCAGCAGCACAGAAGATACTCTCCAGAGAAGATGCAAATACATTTATATTCATGAGATTCAGGCAAAATCTGTTGAAGACAACTCAAAGAATCCATAAAGAACCTGAAGATCCAGAAAGACAGAGAGTGAGGTCTGATGAAACTCTGAACAGACATCATAAATCAGTGCTACTGCAGCTGGCCAGCTCCTTTGCCTGTAACATTTTTCCAAGAAGAGAAAACATTGATTATAGGAGCTCCTGCCAGGAGTGCTCCGGCTCCTGAAAGCTGCCCTGGCACAGCTTCCCTGGCACAGCTGCTCTCAGGTGCCACTGCCAAGGTGCTGCACCAAACAGCACTCCCCCTCAGCTGAGGTACCAGCACTGCTGCCATCTGAGCTGTCACAGCCCACGGAGAGGATTCTCAGCTGATCAGCGCTGGTACAAAAGCAGAATAAATCACTGCTGTTTTCCTCAATGACAAGGATAATCAGCTCCATACAGTTCCATCTGCAGAAATCAGCTTTTACATGGTAATTCAGTACCTGATCATATTCACTAAAAGTAAATTATCATATCAGTTAAAAAAGAAGTGACTTACAAATCTAGAGCAGGTAGAAGAGCACTGTACTGTGAATACAACCACCCGTATACAGTATGAAGTTGAGTACAAAAGGTAAATTAATAGCTGTCTAGCAAAACAAAATCATATTTACCCTTTACTAAAGCCTTGTTAAGAAAGGTTGCTTTTATAACTGTTGCTCCTCATATCCTAACTGAATTTTTTAACCCATGAAATTTTAAGCTCTCATGGTACCTAAGGATTACACTCACTGACGAGATCCTGTTTGATCTACAACTGATGCACAAACTTTACCCAGGGCAGCAGCAAGTGGCTGCCTCCTATGTGATGCTGGAAACAAAGTTCAAGATTTGTTTGCTGCCAGTGTTGAAATCCAGTGCTGATGTTCAGCACTTGAATAACGTACTGTGCTTCCAAGGACAGTGACAAGCGTTTGGATACCATGTGTTAAAGTTAAGTTAAAGACTAAACTCCACAACAGGTAATCTTAGAGTTACTAAAAATTGCACTGAAAAGATAAACTAGTATGAGGGTTTTGTGCTGGTTTATGATTTTATATTAGATTTACAATGGTATTTTAAGGTGCTTACATGTTCTATTTCCAATATAAAGACAAATTCTTAAGTTATAAAAACTCCCATCCTGCCATTACTTTGATACAATGTAATATAAAAGTATAAAATACCTTTGGGGTCAGCATTTGGAAACAGCCTGTTCCATGGTACCTTATTTTTGTGTGGTAGGGAAAGCAAGTAGTTTCTGGCCTTTAAATTTATTATACAATTCAAATCTTCTTGGGAAGGCGATCCAAGTATACCTAGAAATATGAATACAAGCAATAGTGCACTCTATGAAAAGCACATTAATACAGCTGTATCATATCTGCTAAAACCCAATATTAAAACTGCTGGGAAGGAGATTTCAGACCAAATGTTTTAAGGACAGCAAATACCTGAGGAGTTTTTAGAAACTTTTACTAAAAACCATTTTTAAAATAAATAAATGGATCTGAGTTTTCTAATGATCTGCAATCTCTTAGAAAGATCCCAGTAAGTGGTGTACCTATAGAAATTTTTTAAAATTTGGCCTGGACTTAATAATATGAGCTTTAAATTTATTTTTTTCAATTATGTTTTAAAAATAAATCTGCTGATGTAGTAAATAAATTGGTAAGTATTCTCTTGTTGTCCCCAAAACAATGATTACCTGTAGCAATTGCTGCAAAAATAACTAGAGGGGACAGCAGACACACCTGCAGATCCACACCTTAGAGTGACTCACTGGGGATAGAGCAGCCCAGCTGGCAGAAATGATGGAGAGAGAAAGATGGATGTGCAAATGCTACTTTTCCATAAAGCTTACCAAGGATATGGTTAAGTTGGTCAAGGTAGTGTTTTCCTGGGAAGATGGGTCTGTTGGAGAGCATCTCTGCCAGAATGCAGCCCACTGACCAGATGTCAATAGACTTGGTGTAACCCTGCAAGTGAAGCAGAAACACATTTTTGTCAAATTTTTGCATAATAGCAGCAACATGTTACCTTACTAAACTGTGAAAGTGCACACAAATAATCTTTCTTTTTTAGATGAGTCATGCTGGTTCATGCTGTTTGGTTTTTCTGTACAAATGAAATAATTAGGAACCATATATCAAAACACTACTTTGAAGGGGTAGCAAGAACTGAAGTCTCCAAGATACAGTTTTTCAAAAGGATTCTTTAAGTTTAATCTGTTACCACCTGCAAATTGTTGAGATTTCCTAATTTTATAATAAATTTAAACTAAAACATTTTGGAAATTTGGACATGCTATTGCCATAACAAAACAAACCCAGCACTGAAAAAGCTGTAAACCCTACAGGAACAACAGCCTTCCCAGAATATAAAAACCAGCTCCAGGTGTCACCTAGGTGTTTTGCTAACAAGTGTCTGGCTGTGGGAGTTAACACAGGGGTTCTGAAGGACACCCACCACTCACACAGGGACTGGATGCACCTTAAAACAGCCACAAAACACAACAGTAATTCCAAATATTCAAAAACCAAAGGAATGATTTAACGAAGACTATGGGAATGCAATTAAGACTGACACATAAGAAAGATGACATGCCTTCATTCAGAATCAGATTCACCCTCATTATACATTCTAAACCTAAATTAAGATGTCAAGATAACATTGAGGCAATATTTGCTGCCTTGATGGAGGCAGCAGTGGAATGCTCATTCCTACCACTCCTGTCCTGCTCAGTGGCACAGCAGGTGATGGAAGCAGTCTCATGACTGGCAAAGAACTGGAGGTGTGGGAAATTAAGCAAGTGATTAGTCAGTTTTAGTACTCAATAATTGAATCACAATTTATTGAAAGCCGGCCCTAGTGGAAACCCATGTCCACTTCTCCTCAAGACTGTGTGCATTCTGATCCTAAAAACACAGAAGGGGGAAGCACAGTTGGAACGCACAGGGGAATGAGCAGCAACAGCAGCACCCCAGCAGCTCACTGTGGCCCTTACCTTAGAATTCAGCATGATTTCAGGAGCCCTGTACCAACGTGTGGCCACGTACTCTGTCAGGAATCCTGTGTGATCATGATCGGGATCTGCAACGCGAGCCAATCCAAAGTCACAAATCTGGTTTTAGAGAAGTAAATAGAAAAAAAAGGCACATTAGACACACATTTCCAATACTATAACATTACTAATTCACCTTTCCCCAATCAATGACTGTGGGCGTGGGTAACACCCACAAATGCAGTAATGCTTTTAGAAACAAATTATTTCACAAAGGTGAAGAAAAATGTTTTGGATCAATTACAAAGAATATCCAACTGCCATTCAGGGGCCAGGAAGAACAAACAGTTCACAATTTATGTTCCATTATGGGCTTGCTTACAGCACCTTTATCAAGCAAGCAAAAATACATTGCTCCAATCTCTCAGAAACTCACTGGAAAACAAAAAGAAAAGTAATTAAGACTTTCAGAAAACATAATTAGCAACCAACACACTTGTAGCCAAATTCAACACCCCATTTTACAAAAGATGCCATTGTAACTGCTTCTTTGCATGAGAAACAACCTATCCAATCATGAGATAATGGTAGACTGGAGAGATTATGGGCTGTTGAAGGAAGCATAAGCCTAAAAGACAAAAAAAATTCCCCCAAAAACAAACACAAGCAAGAAAATATTTCTCAACCCCTTATAAGGAAAATAGTTTTATCTAACTATGAAATGAAAAACAAACACCAATTTAGAGTAGCGAGTTCAACAAAAAGAAAAAGATGGTTTTAGTTAGGCTGTGGTAAGGAGGCCTCATGGTTTTCAGAGCTATTTAGTGTCTAGAGAGAAATAAGGAAAATTGAAAATGTGAAGACAGACTGTTGCTTTCTTACCATCCCAAAGGTCAGTGGCAAGGTGGTTGAGTGGCACATTAGACACATTCACAAGCTCCTGCTGCCCCCCACATGATTGCCACACAAAGTGTATTTCCATGAAAGAATACATACTCTCAGGAAAACCAGGCATCAAACGTAAGAGTGGCAAACAGTGGAAGGTTCCTCTGCTACATTTGTTTTATAATATTTACTCTTGGATAGTCAATTGTGTACAGTGATTATACTGAAAATGTGAAGTGAAAATAAGTGTAGTCAATAAAGTCAGTAATGGAAAATCTTACCAAAACCACAGAAACCTCACTTTGCCCTGGCAGATATTTCTTAATTTTCCTGTAGGGACAGCCTGTCAGTGAAATAACTGATAGATCAGTTAGGGATCAGCTGACTAAAAGCTACATCTGAAAGACAAGATTCAGCAGCTGTCACACAGAGGGTCTGAAGCAAAGGCAATAATGAATGTCATATGCCAAGCTGCATGCCATTACTTTAGCTACATATTAAAAGAATAAACCTAGCTCCCTGAATCCTTAGAAAACAACCCCAAAATGAACCTTTTTTAAGTATGGCAAGGTTCTCCCAGGCTACAGGAACAGAGCAGCTGCCTTCTGTGCAATTAGCAGCTTACAAAGAGACTCAGTACAAATAATCAGAAGAGCCTCATCTAAAGACAGAAACGAAGAAACTATAGAGGACAGCTTAGAGACTTCAGAAAATAATTATGCAGCAGGCAAAATTGTTGTAATGCCTTCCTCCTAACCTCGGAAAAAGCTGACAAGATTACAGGCAAGAAGGCTTGAGCAGAATTTCAGTATTACACAAAAGCAAAGTGCTAGGGTTTGCTACTGTTAAAACAAAAGAAGGAAGACACTCTCTGGTCCACAGTGAAAAGCAAGAACTGAATTACAGAAGATGGCTCTGAATCTCTCAACTCAAGTAGAAAAATGCTCCTGGGATGGAAAGGAAGAAAAATTACAAAGAGAGCTCATTAAAATGACAAAAAGCCCCTGCTGACTAGAGCAGAAACAGGTTAAGCAGAAAAGCAGAAACACCATTTGTGAGAAAGACTTCAAGGTTGAAGCTGCACGGAAGGGGTTTTGGCTGCAGAGCTGACAGGAGCGATAGCACAGAGTGAGAGGGACACTGGAGACCCAGGGATCTGCCTGCAGCCCCGGGTGAAGGACGGGCACAGCTCTGGCTGTAGCTGAGGAGGGCAGACACTTCTCACCCTGAGCCAACAGACACACTGAGAGCAGCTGCCCTGCTGGAGGGGGCTGTGGGGCCACTGTGCTCGTACAAATGATGCACAGCAGGTAAAGTACCAGGAGCTGGTTTTTAGGCTTCTCCACGTGAATGAAAACAACAACAAAAATAAAAGAAATCATCTGAGAACAATATAGTAACAGGCAACTTTGCTTGGCATTTTTACTAAGTCATGGCAGAGAATAAAAAACTGCACAATGAAAGATCCAGGTAAGTCAGTCATGACTTGGAGAGACAGAATAGATGCTGCTGAGACAGAAGAAATTACTTCCCAGCTCAATAAATAAATAGAGAAAGAAAAGGAAAAAGAAGAAAAGGAAAAAGAAGAAAAGGAAAAAGAAGAAAAGGAAAAAGAAGAAAAGGAAAAAGAAGAAAAGGAAAAAGAAGAAAAGGAAAAAGAAGAAAAGGAAAAAGAAGAAAAGGAAAAAGAAGAAAAGGAAAAAGAAGAAAAGGAAAAAGAAGAAAAGGAAAAAGAAGAAAAGGAAAAAGAAGAAAAGGAAAAAGAAGAAAAGGAAAAAGAAGAAAAGGAAAAAGAAGAAAAGGAAAAAGAAGAAAAGGAAAAAGAAGAAAAGGAAAAAGAATAGAACCAGCAACCTATATATATATTTAGCTTCCACTTCTTGAAAACACTGTTCTTGCAATCAGTATCAGGGCTTTTTTAAAAAGAGATGGCTTAAAATTGAATGAAGCTATCAAGTAGATGGGAAGATTTAGGAGGATCATGTACACACACGACCATTTCCTAAGCAAATGAAATGACACCATCAGTACTACTAAGTACTGATGTGTACTTCTAAGTACTACTTCAGTACTCACTGAAATACCTGCAGTTGTATTGCTGAGTAGCCTGTTCCTCTGTGTATTCGTATAAAAGGAAACAGAGACACTGAGTTTGTTACTGATAAGATGGTGGTTCAAATAGTTGCATCTCCAGAATAATTGGTAAAATCCTGAAACAAACACTAACTTATAGTTTTTCCTTAAAAAAAAATTCCCTCCCTCATCACCTTCTTTTCACGCCTGTTGCAGTAGATAATTATTCATTGTTTTAATAATTATGAGTTTTCACTACATAGACAGAACTGACCCTGTAGCCAGGCTTTAGAAGGGACCAGCATACAAACAGCAAGGAATTGTGCGACACTCTTGGAATTGTGACAAACCTGTACAGCTCACAACTGGCACATATTTTGAAGAGGATATTTTTGTTTTCTGGTTTGTTTGTTGGGAAGGTTAGAGCTACACTAAAAAACAAAGGGTAATTAGGAGCAACACAGTATTCAACATATACAGTTGTACCACCTCAGATCAAGCACAGTAAACTCTGCAATTCCACTCCATCAGTTGCCAGCAGTACACCATGATGCACAGTGTAAAAGGGAACACATTCCAATGCCCCTCTCATCTTCCATGGATCTGCCACTGCAGGACTCTAAACAACAGGGAGCACTCAATAAAGGGTGCTTTCTGCTAACTTGCTTGGTGTTTCGTTTGGGTTTTTTTCTTAAAACTGCAATATCTACAGTGCTCTGTGGTATCAAATTGCACAGCATAGCAATGCTGCAAGTAAACTTCACCTGTTCCTTTCCTCCCGCCCAGCCTTCTCCATAGATAAGGACAGTGAGCATAGCTGCTCCCTGCTTACCATCCCTACACCACCGACAATGTTATCAATGCAATCAAATTCTATTGAATTCTTCTGTTCCTCATGCAGTATCTCTCAGCAGAGGAGATTCAAGCTAAATATCTCTTTGTGATATAGAGAGCAGTACTTTGAAATCCTGCTCTCCTCGTATCACAGGGAGAAGTGTGATAACTATGATCATACTGAAGACTCTAAAACAACTGAAAGGTACAAAATGGCATGTTTTCTGTTTTATTCTCTATTTCTGTTCTAACACTTCACACTTGGTTTGCTTTTCTGAATGCCACTAAGCATTGAGCTGACATTTTCCAGGAGTCATAACAGCTCTAAGCTCATCCTTCTGTAGTATTATTAACAAGTACAGAGCCCATCACTGGAAATGCAAATTAGGAACATTCCCTCTGTAAGTTGCTGTAAACTGCTGTGCATTTAATCAGCACTGCATGTCACATGCCACTTTAGCTGCCCACTAATACAAAGTCCTCTTCCAACAACAAAACATTAACAGTGTAAACAGAGAAACCAAATCTTGAAACATACACAGTTCTGAGTTTACTTTTGAGGTAAACATGATGCTGCTTCAGATCAGTATTTTCACCCAGCTTTCAAAGAGGCTGTTTCCAAGTCAGCCTCCAGATGGAAACAGTGATGCACTCATTACAGCAGCCTAACAGATTCTTAGTCACTCAAATCTTGATAATTATTTTATCAAACCAAATAATGTTTTGGCAGTCTTTCCAGGACAAAAATCACATTAATGCTCAGTTAAACCCTACATCCATGGTTATAGCAGTTTGTTGATGAAGATCATGGCAGGAAAATCTGTAAGAAATTTCAGCTCACCTTGAGATCACATGTGGTGTTAAGCAGCAGATTTGAAGGTTTGAGGTCACGGTGAAGAACATTGGCTGAATGGATATATTTTAACCCTCTCAGAATCTGGTAAAGGAAGTAACAAATGTGGTCGTTGCTGAGGTGTTGAGTCTTTAAGAGCTTGTAAAGATCTGTCTCCATAAGATCTTGCACAATGTATCTGTGAGGCAGTAAATGTAAGGTGGCAAAAAAACTTGGTGTCATGGCAGATATCAACATACAGTACCCAAGGTAGCTTCTACAACATCTTTTCTATCTTATTTGTCTGTTTGATGACAATTATGAAACCATGTAGTTGATTCTTGCTTTAGAAGTTTGGAATCCAATCAATCCTGTTAAATGATGCAGCCCTTTATAGAATAAAGAAGAACCAGCATGTGATCCTCTCAAATTAATCATCATAAACCTCTAGTTCTTCATGGTAGAGCTTGACTTTTATTGGAATCTTAATTTCATCTGATTCCTATCCCGCTTTCCAAGAAACAAAGGGTGGTTTTTTTGGTTAATGAGTAATAAACTTCCAATATACTTGTTTGCAGTTGCATAAAAGCAGGAATGTAGAAGATCTCATTTCTCATAATTTTTCTCTACCATTTCCCCATTTTAAAAATTCAGCTATTCTTCTCTACTATATATATTTATTATGCTATACTGAACACAACAGTCTTTCTCTTATCAAAATTAAATACCAGTATACTCAATCAGATGATTTTTTTAAACAAGATTGCAATGAAAATTAAAAGTAGGATTTTGTTTTTTTGTTTTGACAGGAATGAGTTAAGTAAAATTTTCTTCCCCCTTAATTCAAGAAAAATTGAGACAATTATAACAGAGTGTAGCCATTTTACTTTCTCCTCAAAGCAACCAGTTCTAACAGCAGCTCTAGTAAGAGCAAATACAGTTTTAGAATTATGTGACTAAACTAAATCTTCTCTACAACGTTAAGTTCTTTGCCTGGGAATACAGAAATTAACATCTTTATCTTTTCCTGGAAAAGAAAGAATAAAACTATTCCTCATCTACATCCAATCTATAAACTGATCAAATACTATTAACTTCCCTTTTGATTTACAATAATAGAAGCCAACTTTTAATAATATTTAGGAAGGGAGAATATGAAGGGAAAGGAGCAATCAAAAGAGAGGAGGCAACCATTACTAAAGATGCCAAACAACACTTTGAAAGGATACACATCTTTCATCTGTTCAATAGTTGGAGCTCTGATAATGTCATTTATTCCAATAATATTCTCATGCCTGAAGCGCAGTAGGATCTTGATCTCTCTCAAAGTTCTCTGGCAGTATGTCTGATGCTCAAAAGGACTGATTTTCTTTATAGCAACTCGAACTTTGTTGACGTTATCATAAGCAGAACTAGAAAAGAATCATTAACATGGATTACAAGGAACATTAAATTCATTCAATTCACAAAGAAAGAATGTTAATTCAATTCAATATAGGACTGGTGCATTTTGTTTACATTTACTTTTATCAAATGGGGAGAGGTGACAGTGACACGTCTTTTAGTTTGGTGAACTGACAAAACACTGATGCTCTTTCACCAGCCTGTTTGGGTCTCCACAACCATTGGCTTTCCTAGCTAACTTGGAGTCTGACTCATGGGTACTGCACAAAGGAAAAGGTATTTGTCCTCTTTATCAGCCTGTGCAACAACCAAATCTGAGGTATTTTCTAAATGCTGCAATCATCAGAGGTTTCAGAAAGTTCATCTTGAGTTAACCCATTCACTTTGGGGTGCATAAAACCTTCAGAAATCATTTTTTAAGCAGCAGAATTCCACATCCTGTATCCAGTAATACAATCTTTCATGCTTCCATCAATCTACACTGTCAGCACCTCTGCAACAGACATGGAAGAACAAAAGGGATGGAGAATTTGTAACAACATCTTTCCAAGTTCAATTCCAAACATAACAAGAGATTGAGGAAAGAAAGCTGTATCCAGGTACACACAAGGAGTGGAAGTAGGCAGCAGCACAATGAGGATCACAGTGACTGTGACCCACAGTAAGGAACTCTCTGCCTCCTGCATTTACACGACTCTTTCCAGGAGCTCAGAACTCCATTCCTAGCTACCAATAAATAGGCTCAAGAAATAAGTGTTTCTATTCAACCTGGCTACACATTCATGAAGAATATCACAGCCTGAGTATAATTAAGTCTCAGTAAAACATACCTAATTTTCTAAAATCTGGACTATGAACTCTAACAAGTTTTAGCACATTTTCTGTGGTCTTGTTCATATGAATGACAAAGCATCTAATTATCATAATTTCTACAGTATTATAAGTATATGGTAATTTAATTAATTAGAATTCAGATGTGTTTATATGATTCTTGTCCCTACTCAAGCTCACTACTGCATTATTAGGAAATTAAAAAATAATTAAGTCTACATTCCATACATTTCTGTTAGCCTCAACTATTTCATATAAAAATATAATCATACTAGCGAAAGATGTTTTATATCCCACCCATTTTCTAAAATTGAGTCCCAGAACTTTCTTTGATATTCTTTTAATTGGCATTACTCTGTTGAGATGTCCAGGTACCTGTACCAGGTAAAGCAGAATAAAATACAAAACTCCAGTTAGAAACTGAGACTTCAGAGGAATTCAAATGCCTGACCACATCAAGGCTTTTCTACAACTAAGCAGAGATATGGTGCAACAAGGTGGTTTTGTCACACTGAAAGCAAAACTGTTTAAAATTTCTCACTTTTATTATTAAAATGGACATATAATCCAGTTAATTAGGGTCATCAGTAAGATCTTCATGCAGCACATACATATGTAACACCATCCTTTTTGCACGTTTTGCCCACACAATCCTTTTGACCCCAACCCTGGCCTGTACCCATTTACTTGCCTCTAGAAACACTGAACTTAAATGCTCCACGGGAAGATTTGAAATGCCACATGCTGAGCAAGTATTCATTACAACCTGTTGCTACTGCATATGTATAGATAATACATTAGCAGCTCCTCAGTCCCAAAATAGATAATAACTGAGTTCGTAAGTGGAACTTGGCATCGCCTCCAAGAACACTTGGGCTCCAGCAATTTTTTTAGCTCGTCACCTGTGGTCTTTACAATAGACTAGTGAGGTCGGACACAAGTAGAAAACAAAACCAGAAATAACTCTGAAGCATGACCAACCTGGATTTGGGAAAGAAATGAAAGAATCCTATAGGCCATTTCATCATTATAAACAAACCTCCTGGCTCCTCCTTTGTACTGACCTGAGCATTCTTTCTGCCACAATGCAGAATCTCACTCCCTTCCAAAAGACTGGAAAGCAGCAGCTATGCAGAGTACAAAAAGGCAAAATGCCAATATTTGCCCATTGATGCTGCTTAAGTAAAAGCTCCCAGTCTCTTAAAATGTTGGATAAATCAGTTATTGCTTCTCAGGCAAAGGTTGCTTATTGACAGAAAGTATGTTATCTTTCCTTGTACAGATTGAATGAACATGAATTCATCAATTAAATATACCAAGACTTCCTCTCTTGTAGCTGTATCACCTACAGTCCTTCAAGCATTTTCTTAGCAAAAAGTTTATGCTGTTATTTAGAAAAGGATGGCTAATTTTGCTTTGTGATGGTTCAACTATAATATACATGGATTCACTGAGGAAAAAAGCTGCATATTTGAAATAAAGATGCAATCAGTTTCTTCTCCAGGGTACCAGTCATCTTTCTGTTTGTATCAGATTTCCCCACATTAACACAGCTAAGCTTCCATTGCCTCGGCTGAGGGGAGCAAAACTGAAATACTGCCTACTTGAAACATTAAAAAGGACACTGGATTTATTCCTGATGTCACGTTTTTTGAAAGATGAGCTTTTCTGTAATGTGATTAAACATCCAAGGGATTATCTCAACTCCTATGAGCAAGAAGCTAATCATACAAGCAGTCAGGTACACTTGCTGGTGCATAATATTTTAAATGTCATGCATAATGCAGGTACATTGAAAATCTGTATTATCTAGTTAACAGCTTTTCACATTCTCAGCCACAGCCCTTAAAGCACATATTGCTTTAAGTAAACTCTGTGACCCTCAAAAAATGCTTTCTTGATTTGACACGTGCTATAGAAAAGTGTAAAAGCTACACATCAGACTGAACTTCAGTGGAACTGAAGAGTCAGGCTACAATCAGACCCCTCTCTGGCCCATGAAGCCCTATTGAAATAACCAATTGACTATGCAGGAAACACCATGAACTCACAAAATTGGCTCCTTTGTAGGGCACACTGAAGCACTTCCCTCCATCCAACCGTTCACTGCCTGCCACCAGCAGCAGATTTACACACTCCTCCCCAGAGCCCTGCTGAAGAAAGGCTCTGCTCACAGTGTGCATTCCAGTATTTGCACAAAACCACTCTGAAGGTGCGAATGCAGGCGCATCCCCCTGCAGCCCATGCACGGGCTCATCTCTGCGGGTTCCGGCCGCAGCTGCAATTACCGAGCTCATTTTACACCTCCTGATCACCCGTGCTCCCCCTCAGCCCGACTATGATCAGCTCTACAACACATCCCATCCTCCTCCCTGTGCATCCTAATTTTAGATTATTTGCATTCTTGCAGTGCTGTCTCGGTGTGCACAATGTAACCTATCTGGGCTGTCAGCGTCTATTAAACTTCACAACAATATTTGCAATCAAGCAGTTAGCTGGGATATCTTCTGAATTCAGGAACTTTCCATTATCTTGACTTTTTTCCAGAGAAGATAAAAATCTGTAAAGTGGGAATAACAGCTCTCACTTTATTTATTATTAAGACACTTTATTAACAACTCTTAGAGTGCCAGTTCATAGCTTTTAGTTTCTTATAATTAAGTACATATACTGATCATCACCCACAGAACTGTCCCATTATGATGAATCTAGTCACCAACACTTTAAATATTCAGAAGGAAGGATTTATTTCCAGTCCAGTCATGTGCAGCCTCACAAGCTGAAGCCACCATTCAGCTGTGAGTGCAAATTATCTGTAATGTGATAAATTTAAATACAGATTTTGCAATTGCCCAACTGTTGTATCCACAACATTATTCCTATTTCAAGCTGTGGTTACTAACCTGTGACAACCTGCAATAGCACCGTTATTTAGATACTTTTGCAACATCGTGTGAAAATCAATACAAGCCCCAGCAGTAGAGTTTATCATTCCCGATTTTAAGTATCTTGTAAATACATAAAGTTTTGACTAAGTAAAATATCAAGCACAGCTGTACAAAATAAACAAATGAGCATTTATAACCGAAGAAGTTGCACCACATAACTTTAAAAGCCAGGTTTTATCCTTCTACTCTCTGGTACCAGGTTCCTTTTTAAACAGAAGCCCAGGGCAGGCTGCTCCAAGAGCAGTGACCAGAGGCACCGCAGCTCCGAGCGCTGCCCTCGGGCGTGTGCCCCTGTCCTATGAACTCCTTGGCAGCAAGGGAACCTTTCCCCCAGGCACGTGTGGCCGAGAGCCAAAGCTCAGCCCCTCCTGCCCACAATGCCTGCTGCATGTTCTTCCACCCATTGCTATTCCTCGCATGTTTCACTCGGGGCAGAACTGGAACAAGTGAGTGCACGCTGCAGCTGCCGGCAGGAAAGGAGCCAGCTCCTGGCAGTCCCCCCATCCCACAGAGGGCTGCTCCTTCACACCGAAAAACAACTGCCTGCTCCCCTGCCACGCAGCCTGCAGCCTTCCCCCAACACGGCATGTTCTTCCAACATTTCGAGGATTATTCGCCTCGTGGCTGTTTTACAGGCTGCTCTCTGCACACACACACAAAATACACAATACTACCGGCAAACATCCTAATTACAACTCGAAATAAAAGACTGACTTGAAGTTTAAAAGGGATCATTAGTTTTGAGTTGCTGCGGAAACAGGATTCCAAGGGCATATCCAGAGATAAGAATCCTTCTGAAATATTGGATAATTCTGCTTACACTCAGAATAGGAAAGGCGAAAAAAATTCCCAGCAAGCAAGCTGATCTATGGAGATCTTTAATCTTTTCATTCAGTCTCCATTTAGCTCAATCATGGACATTTTCACAGCATGCTGACATTTAACTAACTTGTTACAATGCAAATAGCTTTAACTTATTTTTAAGACTGCTGTAAATAAAATAATGCAATATTATGACACAATAACAACCACTCTAACAGACTGTTCGATACAACTTTTGGGGGTGGGGGAAGGTGGTGGCAGAAGGGCAGATTTGCAGAGAGTTTTGGGGTATTTTTTACTAATCAGATGTTAACCCTTCCAGATTCTTCAGAATAATTCAGAATAGTTTCTTCTTCTACATGATTAAACCACAGACAACAGCTACAGTATATGACTTTTTTAATAAAGAGAAAAAACTGGAAAAAGGATAAAAATAGTCAAAGACTATTTGAGGACATTGAGCAATGTGTCATTTTTACACTGTTGAATGTATTTTTTGTAGCCAACTATAAACACCTATGTTTACTAGAAATATTTGTTACTTTCCTCCATTTGTTCATAATATTTTGAAGACAAGTATATTATTCATTAGTCTAATTTACAAAAATCAACACCCGGTTTTAGAAGGAACAAGTGCCTACTCCTATTGGGATGCATTTGCCATGTTTCAAGAAACCTCAGTTTATGAAATGACAACCCATGTCACATTCAGTTTCATTTTGATATCTCAGCAGCCTCTAGAAGAGGTTCTCAATAACTAAGCATTTCTCAGGTTTGCCAACCGAGAATTCAGAAAACAAACTATAGAAACAGGGGCATCTTAATACACTTCTACTTTTCTTCATTAGAGATTTAATTTTACAGACTAACTCCTACCATGTAGGAAAATCAGCAAGCCATGAAAACGGAGAGTTACTTCACTATTAGACTCTTTAAAAAACAACAAACAAATAAAAAAACCAACAAGGGAGAAAAGAAATATAATCTCAAAATCAATGCCCTTTATTTTACCTCAAGTCCATGGCAAGGCGCCCATGTGACCCCTGCAGACTCCACTGTGCTTTTAGTTAACCTCTGAGGCTTGCTGGGTCAAAATGGAAGAGCACTGCCTTCACCTCTACCACCTACTGATTCAGTCATTTTCCTCTTAACAATCCAAATCAATCCTGATAGTAAAGCTTCCTGCTACAATTATGCCAACTCCTTCCTCCCATGACAAAGGTGAATAATTACTCTGAAGTGATTTTACTCAGATCTGATCTACTACAGGTTATCGCCCTTCACACCACACATTCTTAAGGCACTTTAATAACTTCCTATGGAGATTTGCTTTCATTTCATTTCATTTGCTCAAATATTCTAATTAATACTGGTGAGACACTGGCACAGGCTTCCAAGAGAAGCTCTGGATGCCCCAGCCCTGGAGGGTGCTCCAGACCAGGCTGGAGAGGGCTTGGAGCAACCTGGTCCAGTGGAAGGTGTCCCTGCAGGGGCAGCTCTACTTGATCCTTAAGGTCCCTTCCAATTCAAATCATTCTAGACTCTAATAGGCTACAAAGACACAATTTTACTTTTCAGATTTTGAAAAGTAGTATTTGATGGATCCTTGCAAAAAATTCAATTTTGAGCTACTTACTATGCATATAATAATTACTTAATAGTACAATTCCTTAGATCACTCCTAGTGATCTAATAGCTAGTCATGCAAAATGGAATCTGTTAAATTAATTACTTTTGCCAGAAGCTCAGTCAATTCCTGGGTGTGGCAGACCAGATGATCTGTGTTTTCTTAGCACCTAGTAAACAGAACTATGAAGAGCGGCAGTTCTAGAACTACACCTTAATACTGGCATTAGAAAAATACTGGATATTTCAACCAAGGTTCTGTACTGTTTGGCAAAAAATGCTATTTAATTTTACGGTGCTTTGATTAATCTTAGTTGCTGGAGGAAAAAAACCCAACAAAACAATTCTCTCAACCTCTTCTGATATGTATTTTTCTTTCCATACCTTGAGCTGTAGAACACTAACTTCAAACCACCATATATACCTAGTCTGTTTTATGCCACTTCAAGTTAGTCTTCAGAAAACAGAAAACTCTTACATCTCACTTTGTCTACTTCTTCCCTTCCCTATTTTAGAGGCTTACTGGTTTTTCACTGCCAGTATTTCCTTTGATAGCATTGATGCCAAATTTAACATACTTCACTACGTTTAAAGGCCCTTTGGCATCTCCAATCTCTTTTGATAAAAATATTATGATATTAAATATCACTGTCTTTCTCCTCTGGATATAAATTCCTGTGGGAATGAATTTTGGGATAAAATTTTAAGAGCTCAACAACATGAGACAACCTAAGGCCTCAGTGAATTCAAAGGAGTGGTTGTGGTTCACTCTCCCTCTTAAGCCTCACATCCCTGCCCTTTCCCACTATTTTGGTTGGAGCAGTGCCTTTTTTGTGTCAGTTCAGAGAACTGCAGCAGCTCCAAGATGAAGCAGGAACAGTAAAAAAGCCTTTACCTGCATAGTCCTATTCCCTTCCTGTGTAAGTATCAGCACTCACAGGGCTTTGTGTCCATCACTTCAACTTCTCACCTTTCAATTTTAGTTTTTCATGCAGTCACTCTTCAGCTAAACCAGCCTTCCAACACAGCAAATGTTGCAGCTGTGCAGGCCCCAGCACAAGAGAGGAGGAAGGAATGACAGAGCAGAGGTGTGGAGCGAAAAGCTCCCCTGCAGTAGCAGCACAGCCCAAGACCAGCACAGTCAGCCTGCAAGGCTCAGCCTACAAAGCTCAGCTCGGGTGTCTGAGCCTCTCAGGAGAGCTCAGCCTCCACACAGCCCATAAGGTGCCCACCTCCTCCCCCTGGGCACCTCAAGGGGCAACAAAAAGTCACCAGGCAGCAAAGGACAGATCAGTACCATCACCACTGTTACTCCAGAGTCTGGAAAACAACCACCACATCCCCAGGCAGCAAGAAGGAATCATAAATGTGTGCAGGAAACATTTCCCCTTTCCTAGAGCGAAGGGAGAGCACTACCAGAGAGCTGTGAGTGGAGATGGGATTAACAAATCCTCCAGTATGGTTTTAGTCTTTTGTCTGCTAACATTCTAATTTGACTTATATCCCAGATGCTCCTCCTAAAATCAGCTTATTTAATTGATTCCACACCATAAAATAGCTTATTTAATTGATTCCACACCACATAAATCTTCAGAAGAGATAGTTCAGAGTACTTCATTCCAACAGAAAAGAGAACAAAATCATCCATGTACACTCAAAAGCAGAGATTTTCCTAAACCTGATGTAGAAACATCAGTGCAAAATGAAAACTATCCCAAAGCACTGGTGAAAACAAGGTCATTGCTACTGTCCATTTAGCCATGCTTAGTTCAGAATTTCACTTGCAAACCAAAATACAACAAAACAACCAAACTACAAGCACTGAGTGTGCATCTCACCACTATCAGAAGTTATTTCCCTTTGTATCAGATTATAAGGCATTTTCTGCATGTTTTTTCCACATTTCTAACAAGACATGCCAACAGTAAACCCTCCGCACATTCACAGCTTGGTGTTTTGTTCAGTGGAAGTATCAGCATTAAGACATGTTGGCTACAGTAGTTGAAAAAAAGCTATTTCATAATTATGAAACAAAACAAACAAACAAAAAAAAAATCCAATATAAAAGTCAATTTGAATGTCATTTGGGGTATTTTGCAACATCCAAATCCCAATAAAATTGAGCAAATTCCGGACTGAAGCATTTTGGGGATATTGATTTGGAGTGCTCAAATGACCTGAAATTTTACTCAGGACACATCAGCAATATTTGGTGGTGCAATCTGCCTTTCTTCTGAATAAGCAAGAGGTAAGGTACTGCAGTGGCAGCTGCTAATTTTAAGAGAAACTGCAAAATGAAGTAATTGTACATTATAAACTGTAAGCCTAATTGTGAGCCGTTCATACTTAAAACATACCCACAATACAGACCTATTACTTTCCACCATGTAACAAAAACTCTCATTTGCATCCTAATCACCACAGAGTATTTCAGTATTTTATGAAAATTCTCTTAAAATACAAAAGAAGAACTTCCAAGAGAAGAGATTTCCTCTTAGGGGAACTTACACATTGTGATTTTTGGGTACTGCAAACAGATGGACAGTAAAAGCATGTGCACAACTCTGCTAAAACTGGACTGCTGAGAAGATTCTGCCCAAATCTAACAGAAAAACATTTCTATTACAGCCTTTCTACAAGGCAAGACACTAAGCAGTATTTAATGCAGTACTAGGAGGTCACTGGGCTGGAGGGGCACAGCACAAGCTGGGCAGTGTGGAGGCACCAGGAGGGTGCACAAGAGGCTGAGGGGACCCGAGGCTGTCCCTGCGCTGGCTCTCAGCGGAAATGGGTGGAGACGGGAATGCCCGTGAAACAGAAACCAACTCCTGCACCCCGATGGAGCACAGGAAACCCTGCCGAAGGACCTATCACTAGCTCATCAAACAAACCCGTTTGAATCAGTGACATTTACTACGAGCTGGATGTTACTAATCTACCTGCTCAAAGCTGACAAGGAACTGTATTTGGCTTTTTGTGCACATTGCAAAAAGATGAGTCTGAGAAAAGCTTCTTCAACAAAAGTTGTACTAAAGCAAAGGAAAAAAAGCTCTCTTCTGAAAAGGAGATTCATCCACAAGCAAATCAGCGTCTTTAATAACTGTCCTGCCAATTAGCAGAACACAGATTCCACAAGATAAATCACCTAAAATGAACTATACTGCTGAATTTCGCATTGTTACACTATTATTTTTATTTACGTTACAACACAGTAACATAGAAGTTATGTTTTGAATACATTTATAGCTCCATACCCTTCAATTAAGTGATCTGGAAATCAAAACCAAACACAATTTAAATCACTTAAAATGTTTCTGGGTTTGGGATTTTTTTCCAGATATTTTTAAGATTCCTAAAACATTTCACTTTAAGTGAAAGCCTTCTCCAAATTACCAGAACAACATTCAACTTCATCCACGGCCAGTGCCAGCTCCCAGCAATGAAGGCTGACCAAGGACTGGACTGTGTTCTGCACACAGCCAGCAGGTCAAGGGAACTGATTCCTGCTGTGAGGGCGTATCTGGAATTCTGCATCCAGTTTTCCCCCCTCCGAGTACTGGAGCAAATCCAGCAGAAAACCATTAGGATGCATAGGGAGCTGAAGGATGTGACATGAAAGAAATAAATTGAAGAAACTGGGTTTTTATAGGCTAGGAGGGAAAAAAGGGGTGGTGGTGGAAAACATCCAACTGTTCATTTAAGTAACATAAAGGGGAATCAATGAGAAAAGTGATCCAGATCCTTCTCAGAGACAAAGAGCACAAAAGACAAGAAGGGATTGTCCTGAGTTGTAGCAAGGCAAACTCTCATGTTTTTAACGGGAAACATATCACTGGACAATTGGTTTAACACTAAAACCAGAAGTTGCCTATAGATGTTGTAGAATCTCCATCCCTGGAGATTTTAGAAATATTGAGTGGACACACTGAGCAACTTGGTCTAATTTTAACATCAGCCCTTTTTTGAGTAGGAGGTTGGACTACATGACCTCAGAAGGTCCCTTTCAACCTACATTATGCTCTGAAATATTCCATAGCAAGATATCATAAAATATTTTCATTAAATACCAAATCAATCATTTTCATTTCTAGATCACAGCTGAAAACTAACAAAGCATCAACAGAAAAAGCATTAAAAAAACTACTATGTTGGTGAAGTACTAGTTTTCAACACAAACTGAGCTCTACACCTACTCAGTTGGTAAAGCACCAACTCTTCTGTGGGCTGTAGATCTCCACCCCTGAACAAGAAGCCACTGAACTAACAGAGCCTGGTGTCCTACAAATACACATTTCTAGTCTCAGGAGTACCAATAAATCCATCTGTGAAACTGGGGCATGTGGTGTCTCCTCGGGGAGTCTGATTTCTCACATGTGACCTGATTCAATCTCTTTCCCAGTGGAGTAGCATACAGGATCTCTTTACTTGAGCACAATATCTATTTTTGCGAAACCTCCAGAATAACTCTAAGACTTTTACCATCTGTCAGATTTGATGGAAGGCAGGCAACAGGTACTACAAACATACATAGGGGTATGGGAGATGGACTGATGCAGCCACATACGCAAGCTGTGAACATATAAGCCTTATTTCCTTAATAAAGCATGCTTCAAAGAAAACCCATACATTATCTCTGTCTGTTTCCATGGGATGGATCATGCTGTGCTACAAAACTGTGTCTTTACTTATAAAATGCAGGTGTCCATGAGCTGCACTCTTCAGCTAAGCCAGCATCCCATTGCTCTGGGCTGACAGCAGAAGTCGCTACCTCTCATCTTCCATAAACCTGGAAGACAGCTCTGACACAGAGCGAGTGGCTGCTGCCTGTCTCTGCTGCACAGCTCCTGAGTGGCCACCTGTCCATCACCGGGGAGAGCAGGAAAAGCAGCTCCAGTTTCTCCTTTGGGCTCCCATGCCAGGTTAGGCAAGTGCTAGAAGTTTGAGTGACTGAATGGAAGTGCTTACATCTGCCCTCTCCCCAGAGGGAAGAAGCCGATAACTAGCCACCAATTACACTCCCTAATTCCCTCCTCTGATCCTTGCACTGGGGCGGGTTGGCTAAGTTGTACCAGCTCCCTGTTCTCCTTATCACACAGACAGAACATGTTAATTACCAGGTATCACCCATACACAACCTGTGCTCCCTAAAAGCAAAGAGGGGCACGGATCCCTGCACTGGCTCCATCATTAAAAGGCTCCCTATCTCTCTGGATCAAGGCAAGAATTAGCAGAGCAAATGTGGCAGGCTCTTTGGGATCACTGCCACTGAGCAGCCCACCCCAGCCACCAGGCTGACCTCACAGAAAAAAAAAAAAGCCACCTTTTTATGTAACTCGAAAGAAACTATCATGCAACCATCAATCCCATTCAAGTTTTCATGTTTTAATATAAGTTGTCTATGCCTTGCAGATTGTTCTATTCCTAATTTCTTTATCAATGTGCTTCTCTTCATTTTAAATTACTGATGCTCTAAAAGTAGGGCTGTTCCACGAGACAGTAGAGAGAAGTGTAACTTTAAAAGAATCTACTGGCAAAAGCTTTAAGCATTCTCTTCAGTATTACTTTAACATTTATCTACTGACTACCTGAACTTCTACTACTACTCTTCCACAGCATACCAATAACACAAAGCTCTCTTTGTAACAAGGCAAATTCAGAGCAAGAAATCCAAGATTTGAGCTTGCAGATTATTTTCTTCTAACTGCATTCATCTACATTCAACTGCTTATTTATAAGCAATTATTTGCAGCATTGATATTACTTCAGATTCATATAAGCTTGATGGCAAGAAAAGCTTCCAAAAACTAGGATAAAAATGAGAACATCCCTATCACATTCAATCCACCATTTCTTTCCAAAATGATTATTTGTTTTTTAGTGTCGAATTATCATCCTTGCCAAATTACCACTGACCAACTGGATGAAGAACAAGTCACACTGGAAATTTAAAGCTCAACTCTATCATGGTTTAATTGCTGTTCCAGTGTGTTTGAAGTATGGCTTGTTAACAGGCTGCTTTAAAAAAATACTACTACAACTACTAAAACCAAGGCCACATAAGGGGAGAAAGAAACAACCTCGACAATCTTTCCCAATTTGTAGTGTCTGAAAGGCATTTCTGAAAGTCTCAGACCTGGTCTACAAGTGGGTTCCATCTGATGCTGATGTTGATAACTCCCTACCACCAAATGAAAGAGAAAGTCACTTAAAATCTTCACACCAACACCCCTCAAAACAACTTGACAATTCTTAAGCAGAGGAAAAGAAGACAACACAACATTTACGTACGTATATTTGGATAAATTAAGTCAGAGTAACAAACATGACTGTATGACTAAGTAATTGCTCAAAGAATGTCCTGCAGTCCTAGGAAGTGCCGAGGATTTTGGCTCAAACTTTGCTCTGTCCTCAGCCCTTAGTTTCAATGCAGAATTACCGAAACAAAAACAGGCTAGAAATGGGCTCTGACCCTACCATGCCACCACCTCACCCTCTGCAACAAGAGTAAGGCACAGCCTGCATCACAGGCTGAACGTTTCTGGCAGAATTGAACTGGAGGACATTAGGATGAGGTTTGGCCTGATAATGTTTCTTTTCTGCTTACGAAGCTGAGAAAGTGCAACCACAACACAGCAGTAAACATACTGCTCTGCTGAGTTTATTTTTACTCAAAACCTGATTATGTAAAAAAATGACTGCACTAGGGAAAATGGTTAAACGCCTTTAAGGGTTTTCAAATCCAGATGAGAGAACATTCATGCACAGTCTCTTCAGCCAACATCTTCCTCTATTTCCTGTACTGGTATTTTATGTTGTGATGAATTATTTCTCAAACATTCCCTCTGCTGCAAAATCAAAATGGAAGACTGACCGTAACAGCACTATCCTAAGAATACTTTATTTGCCCTTTTACTCATGTAATTGAAAGCATTTTATTGTTTTCAAATTCCTAATCCAATAATCTAGAAACATAAGAATTAGCATAAAAATGAGAAAGAGAGTGAAGGATTTTAAGAGCCAAAAGACACTCATCTGCCATGTAACAAGCCTTATGGCACAGCACACTTGTAGATAACCATCATCTCCGTGATCCACATTAGCTGTGGGTCTAAAACAAAATCATGAGGGCCTGCTTTGCTTTCCTTTATTGAAGTGTACAAATTTAAATGGATTTTGCAGTTGCAGGAAACATCTCCATCTGCACACTCACAGCTTACCCTCTACCCTGCCCCCCGAGGGAGCAGCTTCAGCGGATCCTCACTGCATTAGCAACCAGAGCAAACACGAAACACAGAGCACTGAACTGCACAACCTGCATGGCTGGGATTGATAGATAATCGCATTTCATCGCAGTCACTACAACACAGCACAGCTGCCATGGCATCAGCTGCAAGTGTATCCAACACCTACCCGATCAAGTACACGCTATAAACTGAGACTTTGTTCCCTGTCATTTCACACCCAAGCCAGGAGAGCAATGACCGAGAGCACAAAATACATAACTTGGCATTTTATTTTAATAATTTTATATTAGAAAACACTGGAGGCAAGTGCATATTTCAACTGAACTGGAGATTTGGAAATTTTTAAAGTAATTTTGTACAGCATTCACAGCAGACACAAAGTATCAGAAGAAGTTTTCAAATAAAAAAATAACCTTTTGGATTTGGAGGAGAAACAGTTTCAGTGTAGAAGTTTACCACACATCATTTGGAGGGGCAGAAGTGGGGCCGTTTCCCCTGTATCTGCTCACTGGCACAGGGATGCCAAAAAAGGGTAACAGCGGCCATCGTGCTGATTCTTGCAGTCCCTGATCCGTGGTGAAATATTTTAGCTTTTCACTTTGTTTGTGAAACAGTTTTTAACACCCCATTTATGTGAACTGGACTGTCCCCAGCCCATGCCTTAGCAAGGCTATTCCCCAGGACCTTTGAAAACCTGACTCTGAGTGCAAACCAGTGCAGTCACTACTGAGATTATCTGCAACCCATTTCCTTACCCTGGCTCAGATGATAAAGTAACCATAATAAAATACATCCTGTACCAGAAGCTACAGCAACAAGTCTTGGAGTGGATATATTGGCTGCAATTTCTAACACTGAAATAATAACAAGGATATTTTTACATTGTAAATGAGACTTCTCATTTACATTTTGAAGGTTCTTCCCACAGAAAAAAAAAGGCCACAATACAAAACTCCGAGAGAGAGGCTCACCTCTCAGCTAAACTCAGGCCTAGATGAAAGCTGAAACACACAATGACTTCATCCTGACAGACCAGCACAGTTCAGTGACTATGTGCAAAAACCTACAGCTATAAAAATCTGTAACACACAGCAGAAGGCTGTGAGATGTCCTCGCTGAGAAATGCATTGCTTTACAAAGGATTCCTCATCAGAGAAAGAAATTAATGCCGATAAAGCTTTCAAGAAGTCACAGCCTGCAAGTTGCTTTTAGTACCTCTGGTCAAAAACCACACTGAAGAAATAGAGGCAACATTGCAAGAAAATTGATAAAACAGCAACAAAAAAAAGAGTTTTTCATCCGCATCCCTTAAGTTATTCCAGGACTACGGTTTGGGTTTTTTTAACTAATGGAAGGGATTTACTAATGGAAGACAAAAAATTAAATCTTAAGTAAGGTCACTGAGCATGCCAGGTCAATAACCCACTCATTAGACACACAGATCACACAGCATCACCCCAGCTCATTGAGACTGCTAAAAAAGAAATCCATCTCACTCATAATCCAGTAAATTCACGTTTTTTGTAGTTCGCTCACCTTGCTCTTTAAGACCGATGTTACCCCCAGCAAACATACACGACCGCTTTTTAGTGAGACAGTCTAAGTCTTTATAATGCAATATAATTTAGAGCTAGGGCAGCTGTAGAGAACTTTCACCTGCACACGATAACGCAGGCACTAATCCGGCCGGCTCTGCAGCACAGACAGCACGTCCTGAGCAAAGTCAGGTACCGGCAGCAACTCCCGTGCTCAGATTCACCTTTTTTATCCCCCATGACCTCGGGCTGCTGCAGGCAGGTGAGCCCTCGCAGGGCACTGGGAGGGACGCGGGGCTGCCAGCAGGATTTACCACCTTCCCCCCTTCCCCAACGTCTGCAATCACACTACAGAGACGGAGGAAATAACGAGAGCGACCAACTCCACAGGAAGAAGATATTAAAGAAAATAAACGCAGGAGCGAAACGAAACGAGACGCTCAGCTGCACCCACCGACGGAGGGATGGGGGGGTGCAGGGAGGGAGAGGAAAGAAGGGTGATGCTGGAGGGACAACCTCGGGAACACGGAAGGAGAGGCAGAGCCGAGGAGAGCGAGGCAGAGCTGCTCCCCCTCCCCGAGGGCAAGGGCGGGCCGGGCCCGCGGCCGGGCAAGGCAGCGGGCGGGAGGGAGGGAAGGGAGGAGGGAGTTGTCCGGGGCAAGGGCGCTGCCCCGGCGGCCGCACTCACCACACCATGCCGTAGGCCCCCTCGCCGATGTAGGAGAGGTTGGTGTAGCGCGGGCCCACGTCGAACACTTGTCCCCGCACCATCTCCGGGCCGCCGGCGCTGGCGGAGCCGCCCGCAGCCCCTGCCCCCGACACCGCCGCCATGTTGTCCGTGCCGGGAACCGCGGTGCCTGCGCGCGGGGGGGCGGAGGCGGGCGAGGAGGGGGGCGAGGAGGAGGATGCGGGAGGGAGGAGAGAGGAGGAGGAGGAGAAGGAGGAGGGAGGAAGAGGCGCCGCCTGCTCCGGCCGCTCCGCCGGTCCCGGCCCGTCGGCCCCGTCAGTGCCGAACCCGCCGCGGCCGCTCTGAGGAGGCGCCGCCGGCCGCGCGCGCGCACCGCCCGACCCGGGAGATGGAGGGGGGAGAGTGGTGGGGGGGAGAAAGGGCGCGAGCGCAGGGAGCGGCGGGGGGCGGGGCCTCTCGCGGCGGAGGGCGGGGCCGGGGCGGGGCCGGGGACTGCGGTAACCGCAGCCGCTGGGGAGGGGGCGCGGCGGCCACGGGTGACGTGAGGCGCGCGGCGGGTCACGTGGGCGCGCGGCCGTGCGGCGCCATTAAAGGCGTCAGGTGACGGGCGGGAAATGGAGCTGGGCTCTCAGCGGCCTCCGCTCTCAGCGCCCGGCCGGGTCCCGCCGTGCGCCACAGCTCCATTCGGGAGCTCTGCCAGACGGGCCGGTCCATTTGTGACACTCCCCGACTTCAGCGCACAGTTCTAGCATGTTGTTTTTACATGTAATTACCTTTTCCCTGTTCTCATATATTTGTAAATAAACTTTGTAAGGGAGGTGATATCTCAGTTGAAGGTTTGTCATGGTTTGATCACTGCTCGCAACAGTGTCATACCTTTTCTGTTTTTCTGCAAGGCAATTTTCCTAAAAGAGCTTTTCCTTGTTTGTGTACAAGGATCTTAACTCCACTTCTGCCTTTTTTTCTGCAGTTCCCTAATGGCCCTGACAACAAGTATTAACCCCTGGTTACTACTGATACTTTCACTACCAATATCTCCGCTGCTTCTCACCTGTCTCTTCCTTGAAGCTGTCCCCACCCATGTCCCTGACAATGTCCTGAATGTCCTGCTTTTCCCAACTCCCCGGGGTCATTTCTGGCAACCCACCTTCTGGCCCTTCCTGCTCCGGACCAGCTTCCTTTGCCATCGGCCAAACGACTTCAGTGTTCCAATCTCAGTTTTCCGTAGCTCTCCCAGCTGTGCCATCCCCTCAGCACCCCGGCTCTCCTCCCAGGGGCTCCGGGCCAGCTTTGCCCGGAGTGGGACCAGCTTTTTGCCCGGCTCTGGCTGTGCCCAAAGCCTCCCTTGGGCCAAGGCTCGGGTGCCACCCAGCCTAGGCTGATGGAAAGCTGTCAGAGACGAGCACCAAAATCTAATAAACTCCTCTCCCTATTGAACAGTCATTCAACTCTACAGCTCATGTTTTTGTGTATTTGAGTGGGATAATTCTTCTGATGTATTAATATTTATGTGTGTATAATGCTTTTTGTCTCATGATGTGTTCTTCAAAATCACAGCGTTATTTTTCTCAGAAATTTTAGACAGCAGTAAATGTGAATGTTTAAATTTTTTGAAACCAAGTAAAATATTATTTTAAAGGTTCTCGTAACTCTAAAACTGAAAATTTGCTTACAGTTCTGATTACATACATAAATAAATCTGTCATCAGCAAATGCAAAACAAATTATTATGGAGAATGCTGCTTAAACACAGCCTGTCATACCGAATTTAATTAAAAACTGTGTGTATCTAGATTATTTTCTACTTTCACTGGGATGTGTCTGATGAAAAAAGAAACCGACCAGGCAGGCCAGGAAATTGTGGAAGGACTGTCAGCTCCTTCGAATGCTGTGTTCAAATCTATGCCTAATCCAATTAAGCCCGAAGAAGTGGTCAGAGGCTATGGCATGCTCTCCCAACAACTCCTCCTGTGACACAACTCATGCAGTATTTCAGTGAAGCTCTGCAGCTGCTGAGATAGGCAGAGCAGATGGGAGTGGTGTCAACCGGTTTTCAGCCTACTTAAATACACTGCCATTACCTGCACTTGTTAAAGCAAAAGACCCAACAATAAGGTGAGATCAAAGCCTCAATTTTGGAAAGCACATAAACTTGTTTTAAGAAAATTATGAGTTCCATGATCAAAATAAAGGGCTGTGTTGGGGGAGAAGAGGTGATACTTCCCAAAAAATGGCAGCAGATAATGAGAAGCAGGAGGAAAAAATATTTTTATTTCAAACAGAAATCAAAGCACTGCTGAGAAGAGTTTGTGTAAGCAGAAACAGGAATATTAAGAAAAAGCTAAGCCATAAGCTAAGTCAGTGTAAAAATGCCATGGTTTGGACTGTCTCCATCTTCAGTCAAGTTCAGGAGTCACATGAATGAGTTCATCCTACAACTAGGATCTAGAGATTCCCTGCCCTGTTAGTCGTTTCTGCTTTAACTGTAAATTCTTGTTCTGTAAATAGGTCTCTTGAAAAGGGAACATTATACCACAAGGCCCCCAAGCCCTGGGATCAGCAGTGCTGGGTCAGGCCAAGGACAAGCACCATGGAGCTGCCCTACAGTGCCCCTCCATAGTGGGGGTGGGAAGCATCTCAGATCTTTGTGCTAATTTAAAACTGAAGCCACATCTCCTAAAATCATCATAACTATACTGGTTGTCTGATTTATGTGGGACATTGCAGCTATAGCGTTCTTGGTAGCTGCTGAACGAATATATCAGCATGAGCCTGAACTCCCCATCAACCCAACAAAACACAGGCATTAAATGTATACAATTTTACCAGAATTGTTTAAAAAGATCTCAAGCCTTTGTGTGGGGGTGATGAGAGAGAGAAAAGAGAGAAATAAGACATGTTAAAATGTTTTATAAAGATACATTTTAACTTCTAAGACACTCAGGAACCTTGGTGATGGTTCCTGAAATTGCTTAGATATGAGCTCTGATCCATAGGGAACTATTGTAGGATTCAGAAAGTGCATCAGCTGCTAATAACTTCTAGTCAGTACCTACCTGGGCTTGACTGAACAGGTGACACACAGCAGAAATCCCTTGAGACTGATCTTCATGTGAATGTTGACCACTGCTTCGGCAGTGTAAAACAACCTCAACGAAAATGAGGCTCTTGCTGTAATCTTGCACTGCTGGGGGGGTTAAAAACAGTCTCTCATCCAAGTGCTGGGCATTTGGTGCCAGGACAAATTGGCTTTTCCCCCCAGTATTTCCTTTTTTCTGCATTCAGCATTCTGATGGACTTTGCATGGAGCTTACTGTGGCTTAGACACAGTAAAGTTAAGATGAGTAAACAGATTGCTGTTGTTGTTCTGTGAATGCCAAGGGGGGCACAAAAGATTATTAACTGCAGAATGATTCTCTCAGTAACAGCCTTGATCCTGCACTGGGTATCATTCTGTCACTGTCAGAACCTGTCACTGTTATAGGTGATGTCTTGTATTATCCATCATGTTTGGTTAGATTTGCTGTTCACAAATATGGTTTGAAAACACAGTAGGAATTTCAAGTCATTTTTATGTTCTTTAGATTTGAACAAGTAGTTTACAATCATACTCTAAATATTTTTAAAGGGATCCGTTTTACAAAAACCTTAAAAGCTTATCATATAAATCTAGCTATTTTAATTAATACACTGACATTTTATTGCTGTCTATATAAAATTAAGTTGCTTTTATTTTTCAACTGCAGTAGTAGCAGTATCCAGGCACTGTCCTGCAGTTCAGTAATGGAAATTTCCCAGCCTCAAAGCACACTCTGTCTCAGTCAGCTGCAATAAAACTCTGAGTGATTTCAATATTGTTGTGTGCCTTACTTGTCCTTGGTTATCTGGAGCTTGTATCTTTTGAAAACCAGCTACTCCTCATGAGCTTGTTTCATCTTGCCCAAGACTTAAAATTCAGTAAACAAGCTGGGGGTGATAAGAGAATTGAATCAATAGATAAAAAGTTATTCTACAGGACTGACAAAACAAAACATACATATATTCAGTATTTATACAGCATATTACAGTGACTGGTGAGTTCACTGAGGTCCTGCTACATGACCCCTGTTTTCTGGTGCTGAAGCTTTATACAATGGAAGGCTATTAAGTTTTTACAATAAGATTTAGCTAGTACCTAATATCAGTCTCTTGATCTCTGCATTTCTGGTATCATTGATTGCTAAGAAAATAAAAAAAGAGATAAAATTATTATATAACCTCAGAAGTCTAATAATTTACAGATACTAGAACATGCACTGTGTTTCCCCCACGCTTATTCTTGGTTCAGCTGTAGGCAGGACAAGTGATGCCTCCAGCAGAGGCAGAAGTCAAGGCATGTAGAAATAGGATTATTAGGATTTTTTGTTGTCCAAATATTGCACTTTTAATGCTTTTTGTAATGAAGAGGTTGGCTGATGTGAGGACAGAGGAAAAAGGGTGATGCAAGAATTAATAAAAGAGAATATGAGAGGGAGGAATGTAAATTAAAAGCAAAATGAACAGGTACTGGGACTGAGCTGTGGGAATAGAAGGGTCCTAGTTGGAGGGGTGATATCCAGACCCCACTGCATCTGGCTGTGTGCAAGTAAAGCCCCTGGCAGATACACAAGTCTATTCATGGAGAACCAGTTTGGGGAATGATGCCAGGCCTTCTAAAAAGAGCTCACCAGGGCTTGCTTTCCCTGATGTCGGTGTCTGCTGGGGTGATGTTCATCACAAATGCGTGTGGCTGATGGCTGATGGCACGAAGTACACGTCCTACTTGTCTGCTGTTATTAGATGTAATCTAAACCATGGGCAGTGCTGAACAGAAATGAGTGACAGGGGACCATATACTAATGGCATTCTGAGATTTTTACCAGGGTTGAATATTCAGCCAGCATTAATGGCTCTACATCTCATGACAAGTGTATGGCAGCCTTTAGGAGCAAGCTGGAGGCCGTAGCATAGCAATTCTGGGTGAAGGTTCCACATACAAACTGTCACACTCAGTTTTCCTGGGTACGTGACAAGGAAACAGGATTCCCTCTTCTCTGCTGGGCAGGTCCTGACCTTGCTGACATGGAACTGCAGAAGAGGCAGCACCAGGTTTATGACTGCAGGGGAAATCTGCATCTTTGTTATCTACACCTGTGCTGCTGGAGGGAGGGCAGGTACCAGTCTTCTTTCCCTGCTCTTTGTTCAATCCACTGATCTGACAGCCCAAATGGTCTTTACTGCTTATTTTTAATAGATTTTATATAAATTACAGACATCAGTTTCTACAGTCCAAAACTGATGAATCATCATTTTAAAAAACAAATATTTCTTTTGCAATTTTGCATATCTATAGCAGATAAAAGCTGTGAAGAGAAGAGAGATTTCCTAAAGAAAGCAATATCACCATATTTTGAGAAAAAGAGCCAAGCTGTTGGAATCTGTGTTGCATTATGGGGTAATTCAATACCACTGAGCACTTCCTGTTTATCATGAGAGATATAGTTTTCACCACATCATAAAACTTGCAAGCATTTATTAATAAACACTCCTAGAGAAAAAATAATATTCAAATATACAACCTCTGTGGCATTTGTCATTATAAACAAGAGGAGGTTTTCATTATACATATTGGAGGACAATTTGTGTGAAAGCAGCAAATTTTGAGATCTTCTTGCAGGCCATGTTGTGTCTCTCATTAGGTCATTGTAACCTAGCACATGATTCTTCTTATATGTAAACAGTAAGATGTTTGAATGAGAAAGTGTAATTTTTACGATCATCATTCCTCAATTTTTTAAACAATGTGGGGATACAGAGAAAAACATCTGCAGAATTGCAGCAGAGTCTTGTATGAAAATGGCAAAAGTAAGATTTGCTTTTAACAACAATCTGCCAGTGCTGAGGTATCTAATCAAATACACAAATTGTGCACATGTTCAGAGTGGTGCTGTCTTGCTGTGTGGCCTAGCTTGTCAGCTTTGTTCCCTCAATTAATTCTTCTGGTTAAATTAACCTAGCTGGGAAAGGAAGAACTGGGGAGCAGAAGGATGCAGATTTTTCAACACCAGAAAGCTTGATGGCACAATTTACACCCCCAGCAGATAAAATCTTTGGCAAGGAAATGCAAATTATTGTGACTGATTCAGGATGTTCTTGTGATCTGGCTGGGACTTGGTCTGCAGCTGACAGACACACGGGGTGGGGGTTGGGGAGGGAATTCAAGGTTTCTGCCAATTCCATAGGGAATAAGCATTTTGAAAGGTAACTGTACAACCACAACAGTGTGCTGTCAGACACAAGACAGGCTGGTGCCTCATACAGCTTCACCACTGGTAAATTCACTGCTAAGTTCAAAGCAAACTACAAGGCTTATCCCTTCTGTTCAAGATGGGAACATCTGAATTGCAGTTTCATGTGGTAAAATCTTGCTGCATAGAAATGCAAGATGGGCAATTACTGTGTACAATTCTTACTTCTTTAAATGGCTATAGCATTTAAAACTGCCACACAAACTGTTATCAGTTCGACAAGAGGAAAGATTGAACTTCAGAAAGATATTCCCTCCAGTTACCAGCACTAGATGTAGGAAAATTGAATTAATAATTAAGACATTTGTAGCTTTTGGGATTTTGAAAGTTTTAACAATAGGAAAATGTTCTGGCTCACATTATCTTTGTCTTACCTGACATATGGTGGTTATTATTGCACATACGCAGAGCCTCATGATAAGAGATGCCTTTTATAAGTGTAACACATCCACTGTAATCAGACACTACATTTATCTTACTGCATTACCAAGTCTCTAGGTTTTGTACAAGTGACACAAAATTGTTGTGAGGATATATCAGGGTCCTGAATCTCAACTAACTTTTCAATATGATGTCTCATTTCCAACTGATGTTAACAGCCCACCTGAATCCCTGGCCTGGAAATCCTGAGAGAAAGACAATAAAGGCTGCTTTTAAAAACAAACAAACAAACAAACAAACAAAAAACCAACCAAACAAAAACAGCCCACAAACCCAAAAGAAAGAAGATAATTATTTTAGAAAGATTTGGCAAAATATCTGTAGGATGATGCTGTGCATCCAATTTTCCATGTACCATTAATTGTGGCAGGATAAGGTCAGTGATCATGCTCTACCAAGCAGCACGTGTGGGGGAGCAGACAGCAGATGTGCAGCCACTTAGCCTATGCCTTGTGCACCAGATCATGGTATGGAAATGCACGTGGATATTTAATTGCTATTCAACTACAAGTTGCTTGGATTTATGAGTCTGGGAAGCTGCAGTGAGGAATGAGTGTTTACTAGCACAGTAGCTGTGCTGGTGTTTCCTGCAGAGAGGCAAAGTGCCCCCATCTAGAGAAAATGGATTAAAAGGGGGCAGTGCACCAATCTCGTGTCACATTTACCTTTGTGCAGTGCAGCTGAAAAAATGCCAATATATAGATACATTTCCATCATGAACTCTAAACAGATTTTACTGCTGTTTATCATAGATAATAAAAATGCAGCAGCTGTCCCCTTATCAAAGCCCATTTTAGAGAAATGTATGGCTACAAAAGAGACATAAGCACCTTCAGGGGCAGCTACATGGATACACAAGAATAAACCCTTTAAGAGCTAGATTAGGAAGGTGGGACCATTGCCTTGTACCCAAGCATTTTTCCAGGGCTTGTTGCAGTAACCTTCTGTGGTTACTCTGTGTTTGTCCCCTTTCCTCCTTGGTTTCTCTTGCACTATACTCTTCTCCTTGCCAGCATCCTGCTGGGCTGCTGCAGTCCAATCCAGTCCTCTCTCTGCCCCAGGAGCTGGTGTTGCTGGCTGACCTTCCTTCAGCTCTCCAGTCAGCCTCCCTGCTCAGGCGCAGGGGAAGACCCACCTAGGAGGTGAAGCAGAAGATTAAGCATCAACTAGGAGCAAGGCACCCCCCAAAACACCCCAAATGTGCAGCAAAATTCTGATGTTCATGTTTCTCCTACTCGTTGCAGTTTCCATTCTCACAGTGTCCAATTCTTCTCCTTTCCTGGGCTGGTGTATTTTTTACTGAATTCATTTTCTTGCAGTTTACTAAGCTGCATGAGCTCATTAAAGAGTCAGACAAGCACCAGACCCATATAAAGAAAACAGCAGGACTGGAAGCAGATGCATCATTTTGATACAGTAGTCCTTTAGATTTGGCTCAGCTGCCAGGTGATATCACTCCCTAAGACTAGTTTCAGCTGTAAAATCAGGAGGTTTGACTGCACTGCTGAGAAGCCTTCAGATACTTCTCTTGCCTTTGCCATCCTTTACTGCACTTCTCTACGTTTTTGAAAAATGCAGGAAAAAGCAATCATGAAGGCAGTTTTATAATGACTTCCATAACCACCTCCTTTCTGCTCGTCCTTTGCCTCTCCTGTTTCTGCCATTTATGCTTCCCAAAGTCTCCCAGCTGTAATTCTCTGTGCTCCTGGTAACATTGTCCTACCCTCTCACAAGCAGCCTGGATCAGGAGGACCTTTCTGCTAGAAATGCCCTCCTGATCCAGGATCTTTTCCCTTGCAAACTGCACAAGCAAGACAGACAAACCCAGTCCTCCTTTCTCAGTAGAAGTGTTCAAAAAAAGGTATGGCACAATCCCCAAGACATGCACATTACTCACCAAAACAATCCTGGGGATCCTATTTGTGCCTCTCCTTTCTCTCCAGTGGTAGCAGTGCCTTGAAGGCAGAACCCAGTAGCAGGACTGTGGCTATATAGACCTAAAGCCTGCAACAGAGGGCACTGCTTTGTGCAATGATCAGCAGCCCTACTGTGAAGGACAGAAGTATCTTGCTGTGTTTGTTTTGTGATGTGTTCTGTTAATTTATACTGTTGGATTAATAAAAATAACAAGATAGAAGCTTTCCAAATGGAATCCATTGCTAACTGTCCTTCATCGCTATATTCTTGTTCCGCACACATTAGGAAGTTCGCATTATCTGGTAAATCAAGACATTAGAAACAAATAAGTGCCTTTATATTGTAAGAGGGGAAAAAAAGCTTTTCTAGAAATATTGTAGAAGCAGTCACATCCTCTATTTCTGCCTTTTATAAAAGGCAGGCTGTGTCTTATTATCATCAAGGAAGAAGTAACAAATGTAATTTAATCAGTTCTGTCTTTCGTTGATTTGCATCAGCAAGAATAAAAGACAAAGGCAGAATGGAAAACAGCAGCTTTGTGCTAAAAGTTTCCGTGCACAAAATACTTCTTTCTCCAGCTGTCAAACATTAAAAAATGCTCTGCATACCAGTAATAATAAAAGTGTCAAACAATTGACCACAATGGGAATCACAATGCTTCATTAAAAGCTATAAAGCAGAGTAAAAAAGCTTCCAGACATTTGCTAAACAGAACTAAATGCTCAGATACTTTCAAAAAGTGTCAGAAGATGCTTTCATCTAGTCTAGTCATGCAGATAAATATCTCCTTGCTTCTTCCAGCCCAGTCTCCAAGCTCCTGCTGTTTCAGCACTGACAGTTGTATGTGCCGCTTGCTGTCCTGAGGTGGACAGCTCTAGTGCACCACAAGAGGTTAATGTCCTCCAGTGATGAGGCTCCACTGCATGTGGCATTGCAGGGATTTAATCAGTAATTTTGTATTTACATACGTAATTATGTATTATTTGAGAGCCTAACCTATTTGTTCAGCTGACAGGCGATGTTGTGATAAGGAATTTCAGCAGACGGGATATTTATAGACCCTTTATCTCTAAGTACAATCAGAGCTAAAACATCAAACAATACCCCGAATGAAGGGTTGTTCCAGTTCAACTTTTCCTTTTTTTTTTTTCCTCCTGCTGTCTGGTTAGTGCCTAAAACTTGGCAGTGAAAGAGAAAAGGGAATGTGACTCACACTGACAACTTCATTTGCTGTAAGAGACCTCAGTAATTGCTCTAACCTACTTACAGGAAAGCTACCCCTCCTCTTCTCTCCATCTCCACCCTTGGACAGATAGAGGCCACGCTTGTAACAAGAGCAGTGGGCTGCTCCCAGAGGTCAGGCTATCACTTATGGAGTAACCAGGCCTTCCTTTTCACATTTCTTCTGCATTTCATATTAACCCCTCACAAGAATTTAGAGCTTCAGCTTCACCATGGCTTTTTCATGAACCTAATAATAAGCAGGGTTTACAAAAGGGCTCTCGGCTCAAACACAGCAGGGGTGAGGTGGCTGCTCCCACAACACACAGGGCTTGGCAGTCAGCACGGCAGCTCCAGGATAAAGCTGCCGAGGAGTCAAACAATTATCGCCTTTTCCTTTCCTTGTAGGATGGGGGCAGGGAATGGTAAATAGAAACAGGAGAAGACTCAGCACAGTGCCATGCAGCACTCTACCAAAATATATTTTCATTTTTACTTACATAATCAACATGAGAGCAGCATTCGTAGTGAGGTGGCGGAACAGATGGCAAAGACTTAGTTTTCATCAAGACATTAATTAACAACAACTCGCGTTGTTGTTAGAGAAGAGGGTTTGTTCTGCTTTAGCAGGGTTGAGATGGATGCCTACTACATAAAACAAAACTCTGTTTCCCCACACAGAATTGTGGTTTCTTTTTCCATTACATCTCTCTTACTTTTCCAGGATACTCTCTAAAACACAACATCCCAAGTGCAAAGCCTTATAAAAAAAATTACAAGTTCAGGTCCTACTAGTAGCTTGGCATTCTCCTTGCAAATATTTCTGAATGCTCTGTGGACATATAAATACAAAGAGGAAAGGGAAGAAGAGTCATGACTAAGAGAGTTGTGTGCAACTTAACACAAGCCTCAGTTTACATGCAGCAGCTTTCACACAGATATGACTGAAGCTAAAGCTTCTTAGATGCTCTGCATGAAGTTCTGTCTTCTCTTCCTCTGTTCCACACACTCATACTTCACATCTTCAGCACACTGATGAAGCTGAATTGGAAAGAGTTGTCCCAAGGGGGACTGAAGCAGAAAGTAGCTATGAAAGATATTTATTCAAACCACAGACAGAGAATACATCACCCAGACACAATGAATAGGGAAATGGCACATGAAGCTGAAAAGTCTGGCCTCTATTTTTCATCTGATAAGCTGTCTGGACATCCAGGCACACTGAGCAGCCCACAAATATCCAGCTCTTCCCTCCCTGTGCTGCCAGGTGATGGGAGATTGCTTTTTCCTGCTTTGCATTTAGCATCAGTGGCTCTCCAGAGTCACACACCCAAGTCCTTCAGAAGCCTGTGGGCCACATTCCTCCAGGGATTACATCCATCCCAGAAGGAGAGAGGGAAGAGATGCAGGCCAAAAGTGATGGGCAAGAGTGGAGAGGGAGGAGTTGAGGGGAGCAGGGAAGGAGTGAGCAATAGCAACATCCACATTAACCCAGGCTGGAGGGCAGTACTGCAGGAAAGGGAGAGGGGAAGCAGTCATATACTCTATTATATAAAATAAGGCAACAGGGCATCTGGATTGATCTGCTGTGGAACTTGGAAATGAAATTATTATTCCCACATCTCAGCACTCATCCCTGTGCTGCCAGCAGACCTCTAACACCTGACAAGAAACATCTCTGCCCATTCTAGTGACATGCACATCTAGAAAGGATGCTTTTCCATTACTCCCACTTTCTCCGTGCTGGCAGTAGATGGCTGTGCTGCAAGCTGAAAATCACCCCCTACTCATTACCCAGAGGGAGCGAACAATATTTTTGCAGATAATTCTTTATTTTCTTCAATGTACATATTAAAAACATAGCTGGGATGACTGAAAAATTACATTGCAATAATACTGCAGTTATCAAGTCTAACTAAAAATGAGTATATCCTTGAACTAAGAGTGTCTGTTCCATCTTTCAGCAGGCACTTTAAATCAAAATTTCAGGTAGGCTCCTGTGCCTACTGCTCCCAACCACAAGAAAATATATCCTGACATTGTTATACTGAGCACAACCAACCTGCAGAATTGTACAAGACTTTGGCCTCCACCAAAGTTATACTGTATAAACCAGAAATGGGCCACAGAGAATATCTTGTATACATCAGATGGCAGACATTCTTTGCAGGATAATTTTCAGAAGTGCCAGATATCACTGAAACTGTGCTTAGGAGGTGCAAAGTAAAGGAAAGAAAGGAACACCATAATTGTATCCTGCTTAGCCTGTCCTCCCTTTGTAGGGGTTAAGAGAGAGATGTGAGAATCAGCAGAACTGCTTCTGTACTCACAGCTGCTTTTTTGGGAGCAGAGAAGAGTGATGCAAAATACTTTGCAGATATTACCTTAAAAATAATATCAGCATAACAAGAAGTTAACTCTCAAGCAAAATCAAAAAGAAGCAACCAACAGATGCACAGACAAGCACTGACTTCAGGGGAGCTGCAAAGCTGAATTTGGCTCCAATTCTGTGAAGTACTTTCAAAGCAGGAACATACTGCATACAAATGAGCATTAAATAATTTGCATCATTAAGAGAGCTCTGAGTAGCTCATCTGGACTTTGAAAAAAGCTAAAGCAAATGTAGATTGTTTGAATACCATTAGGGACAGTCATTAAAGAGCACTAAGGCATCTGCAGTATTGACAGTGACCCATCCTCCTTCCCAGGTTCTTTCTTTATTGATTTGTAGAATTTCTTGTGTGACAGAGCTCAGCAATTCATATAGGAATACCCCTTAAAGCACTATATAATTACATCTTTTGTACAGTGCATCTTTTAATTTTAGTTTTAGAGAAATAGGGCCCTGTTTGTTTGGTGTAGATACCATAGACAATTTCAACACCAATGTATATCAAAGAAACAAAGGCAAATAGGTAAATGGATTTATCCAGGGGGACACAGAAGGAGCTGTGTAACAGAAACAGTCCAAAGGCTCTGGATGCCCAGTTTCCAGGTTGAAGCATTTCACTCGACCAACTCTAAGCAAAGCTGCTGTAGCACTGGGATATGCTATGAGGCCACAGTTTATCTCAAATGCTGGGAAACATGTGGGACAGTGCAGAAGAGATCAGGAGAAGAACACAACTTGTGCAAAGAACCAGAGGTACACTGTAGTTGAAAGTACTCAGGTGCCAGGGCTGCAGGAGTTGAGAAGTGATGGAATACTGAGAGCTAAATAAGTGCAGCAAAGTGTAAAGGGGGAGGCAGGGGCAGGCACCAGCCTACAGGCAGTCGAAGGGGAGCTGGAAAGAAATCGTTCTGGGTGACTCAGAATATTGGTATTCACAAAGAGAATTGAGAACAGGCAAAAATAAATAAAGCTGAAAGCAAAACGCAAAGGCCAAATCCCTCTCAATAGCCAGAACACTGATATAATCTGAGCAACCAAACAACAGATCCTTGTGAAAACCTCTCTCCAGCTACTTCCTGCACACCAGCCGCTCTCCCGGGCTGGCAAGGGCTGCAGGCAGCTCCCACTGCCCAGCCCAGAGCTTTGCAGGCTGCTCTTGTGCTGACACCATTTTCCTTCAAAATGCAGCCCCGGTGGTCCTCCCTCCATACCCCCAGCCCTTGGCATTCCTGTGACATCTCAACTAGTGCATTGTGTAACCTCACAAACTTCCCTGAGCAGCTCTGTGTGGCTTTCATTAGCTGCCAGCTTTTGTACATGACACAGGCACACACATCGGTCCCTGACAGACCCAAAGGCTCAGTAGTTTTGAGTGGATTTCATGCTAGCCAGCTTTGAGATCCTGCTGCCATCTGCCAAAAATGTATGCAGGCAGAAATTAACTAAAACCCCAAGTTCTATAAGTTTTGGAGTGAAGATTGAAAACCAGATTAGTTTCAGTTTGGTTTTTTAAATACAAGTGTGATGACTTTTTTCTTTCCTTTTTTCCTTCTTAAACTTTTCACTGAAGAGTAGTCAAAGAAGTTATACAGTTATATATTTTGGAGCTGAGATTAGTAAGATTGAAGAATAGGAAAGACTTCCTGACAGTGAGATCTATTAGTCAATGGATCAGTCTCCCAAAGGAGGGGATGGGAGCACAAAAAGTGCTTTAGCAGAGCTAAAGCCAGTATTAAGTGCTCTGAGTGATGCAGCCAGCTCCAGAGGATTGCCATGAGACATGGCCCTCAGCAAGGCAGGATGCCTGCCATTAGCCTTCTAATGCATATCCTGGCCTGGCCAACTGCTAGTGGGAATAGCTCACTGACTTTAAAGGTCATTAACAAGAAAATATTAGAAGACAAATCTTCTAATTGCAGGGGCAGCCTCCGCAACATGTCTTCCATTACAAATGGTGATTATTAGTAGGGGGAAGAAACAAACAGTTTTCATTAGTATTTGTATTAGGGCTTATTCATTAACTCTTCCTTAAACTACCTAAAAGTAAAACCCACTAAATTGCTCAGATCCCCTTCATGTCTAATTTGCCCTGCAAAAAACATCCCTTCCCAATCTCTTGCTAGCATTACCAAGGTAATAAAGTACAAACCACCAATTACAAAGGCTTAAAACTGGGAACACAGATCTATAATCTCTTTACCTTAGAAAGCAAACAAAACCAAGACAAATTGAAATGCTACAATTCAGAAAAAACCCAGCCTTATAAACTTTTCCATGGGGAAGAACATAATTGGTGAGGGGAGGAAGATTAAACTGTTTTCCAAAGGTTTTAGTGTCAGTACAAAATCCAGTGCTTGAAATGCTTTCCTTACAATTTTCTGGTATCACTGCACTGTGCAGAAACATTGTCTCAGTGATTTGGCTTGTAAATTTCAAACACCTTGTATTTAGATCTTAAATGCAACCTTAATACTGAATGCCTGGAATTTGATACTCACTTTAGTGTCCTAATCCATCAGGACAGCAAAAATTGTACAGGCAACCAGTGCTAGATCTATAGTAAGAGGAAGGTCTGTCCATGCATGATTTGATATTTCATCACTCTGAAGAGATAGAAATCCTTTGGAGGGGAAACAGAGAGAGGGAGAGGATTACTGTTTGGTTTTAAAAGCAGACTCACCAATGCAACACCAAAGCCTGCCTGCACTGTTTAATTTGACCTTCATGTCAATGACAATATCTCCATTCTTCAGAAAGACATGGCATAGAAAGAAGGAATTGGAAGAATCATCTCAGCAGCTGATCCATTCTCCTGTCTCCAGTCTGTCATGGTAGGGGTTCAAGAGGTGCAAGGCTAAAGCAGCTGTGCTCCAGGGAGCCTTCTGACAGCCAACATTAAGGAGGACGTGGCACCTGTAAAGACCAATGACCGTGGGCCAGTAAAGTCTGTCAGGGAAAACTCCTCACCCCATACTGGTCATTCCAGCTGCTGGAACAGTTGTGTGGAATTAGCTGCATCAACAGAAAACAATTGGGTAAAATATCTGTTGTCAGTGGCCCAACTCATGTTACCTGTGCTTGTCTGTAACCCAACAATTACATCCATCGTTAGCAGCTTGGCTTAATTATAACTTAGAACTTCTCCAAGCATAGAGACTTTGCTCAAGATTTTAAATGACTATAATTATGCAGAAAGCCTGAAGTGTCTTCTCATCCATTGTTAAAATTATTTTTTCCTTTCCCCACATTGACACCAGAATGTGGTTTCACAAAGGAACTGGGCTGTCAAATGAAAGATTAAAAAAAGATGCATCTCTTGCAGAAGAACACCCAGAGAAATATCTTATATATCCTATATAAAGAGAAAGAAGCCTTCAGAATTTTTTAATCTTGACTAAGAGACGAGAAAGGATTATCATTCTAAGCTACACTTGTTTAGTCCCACTCCTTATAGGAAAGGTTTATTGCCTCCCCTTTAAAAAAATTTTTAAAATTTATTTTTTGCACCCTCCCCAAATTACTGCTGTTATCAGAGATCTGGTATTGGGCAGCTGGGCCCCAGCACGAACCAACTGCTTGAATCTAACCAGTAAGAAACAAATCATAATTAATGCCAAAAAATAGCAACTTCTTAAAAGACACAGGGGAGGAAGGAAGGTGTTATCGTGCAAAGAAACATTGCCCACTTGGCTTTCCAGTGCCCACCCGCAAGCTGAAAACATGAAGGGAAGGACAGCACACACACCTTGTGCAGATGATGGCCACTGCACACCCTCCCAGTCTGTTCGGCCGGCTCCGGCCGAAGGGAGGCGGGAGCCCTCTAGGGGTGGCACACAGAGCCCCGAAGGGACATTGGGCACCTGCTGAGCCATTCGCCTTTTCCACACCGAACCCCTCCTGCCTTCCCTTGGCACAGAAGCCCTGTCCGGGCACGTGCAAAGACTTAGAGCTGAAGGTCTGCACAGAAAATCATGCTGGATGCAAGCAAGTCCCAGACTTTTTCCTGGAAGCGCTTACTCTACAGCCCAGAATATGTGGGAAGTCTCTTTTCTGTGGTTGGTTCAGTCCTTTCAGGGAAAACAGAACATCAGCAAAGTGCAAACTGCAGTTCTGGAGCTAGCCTGGCTCACCACAGCATAGCTGGAATTTTTTCTTCTAGGCTATGCAAAAGGAACTTGGTTTTGCCTTACTATGTGCCTCAAGCATACTATGAACTCTTGTATAAAATGAGCAGGTTTATCTTTGTCAAGGCTTGTTCAAAATAGCTCCTTCCAAGAACTACTTCGATTTGAAGGCTAGGTAACAGCTGCAACATTTAAACATTTAAATATTTTCTCATTCTAATGAGAACTTAAGATCCTTTCCAAACAGCTCAACATAACGACATAAGAATGTGGCAAACCCAAACTTCAAAACATTTTGACTCCAGTAAAAAAGAAAAAACTACTAAAAAACAAAACACAAGCATAAAAAAAGCATCTAACAAGATATTAAGAATTTGCTGTAGTGCAACCAATATTTTGTTAGAGATCCAAACCAGAAGAGTGCAAGAACAGCTTAACACTGAAAAAAAACCACCATTATTAATCTGTGGGGTTTTTGGTGTTGTGTTTTGAACGATAAGTGATATTGACCATAAAAGACCTGCACAGTTACATGAGCAAAACTGCAGTATCAGTTTGGTGAAACAGGTAAATACTCATTCCAGTCTCTACATATAATTTACAAACAACTTTCTCCATGACATATTCAAGGTTATGCTTGATTTATTAAAAAAAAAAAAAAAAAAAGACAGTAAGTAATCTATATTTGTGCTACTTGAATAGCAAATTTGATCTAGATGCAGAAAATGTTTTATCTATCCCTTACCAAATGGCAGAGATGTGAACTCTGCAGTACTAGGAGTTGCTGAAAGTTCTCCCAGTCTCTGAAGAAGCACTTCTGTTCTCTCCATTTCCCAGGTAGAGGACAGGCATTTCCAGGCTGTTGGCAGAGCCCTGGTTTCAGCTGGGATAGAGTTAATTTTCTTCCTAGTAGCTGTACAGTGCTGTAGTTTAGATTCAGTGTGAGAATAATGTTGATAATACACTGATGCTGTAGTTGTTGCTAAGCAGTGCTTACTCTAAATCAAGGACATCTCAGTCTCCCAGGCTCTGCCAGTGAGGAGGTACACAGGAAGCTGGGAGGGAACATGGCCAGAACAGCTGACCCAAACTGGCCAAAGGGCTGTTCCTTTACATTCACTTCCATAGGTTTATTTATTGTTTATTGCTCAAATCCTTCAGCAACAGAGCCTGCAAGGACTGGAATCCTACAGCAGAAGGTTGGCTCTGAGCCCCATGTTGAACACATGGGTGGTAGGGATCTGTCGGATGAGAAGGAAAACAGTCACGAGTACAAGAGTACAGTCAAGAATCAGCAATGCCTGGATTTCATCTCCTACTATTCAAAAGGAGACAGCAAAGCCAACGTTGGGCACCAGCAAGGATAAACAGTGATGTCCAGTCCTGTTCTCAACTGCAGCTGGAATGGGCTCAGACCTAGAGGAAGGCAGTGTCCTTTGTTGGGAAGAACCAGAGATTCCCATGAGACACTGGAGTGACTTTGTTCAGCTCTGTATTACTGGCAAAGATCAGCTGGACTTGGCTTCGGACTGTGGAGTTACCTGGCTGATGGATTCCCACAGCTGCTTTACAAAACCACAGAACAGCAGAAGGCAGCTGCTGCTTGTGCTCTCTGGTGAGCCCAGTGAATCACAGGCTGAAAAACTGCTGCTAAACCTAGTCAAGTAAATCCCCAGCCTACACTTTTCTGGGAATTTGCTGCTTTTTTAGAGATTATTACAAGTGAAGTTTCACCCCTGCAATTCTTACTGTTAAAAAAGTAAAATAAAAACAAACCAGAAAAAGACATTTAGAACCATGAAATGGAAGATATTTTCAAGAGACTTGAGGTTTGATCTGAAGTAGGTTCAAGCATGCCCACAACATCTTGACCAGAATAACCATAGTGAATTATCAGGTGTATAGTTATTTTTGTATTTCAATAAATACTTCATTTGTTTTCCTGTGATGCAGCATTCTGGGTTCTTGAAGACTTTTATTCTCCTCTCTATGATAAGTACAAAAGCATTTATACAAACTTCCTGAAAGATGGCATCTCTCAGATCCCCTTGTTAAAGCTTGCCTTTTGTCAAGTCTCCCGTGTCTGTCCTGATCTCATGTCTTCCTCACCTGCATTTCAGAAACAATCACACAGATTAGTTTAGCTTCCAAGCCTTACTTGTATTTCAAGTTATCATTCCTCTTAGAACTTTCTCTATAGTTCTGTAGTAAATTAGCCCTAACATACCCTGAGAATTCATTCTCCAGCCCTCTACTTCAGTGGTAAAGACCACTTCTTTAAGTGTGGAAGTAAACAAATTGTCACCATGTCTGGCTGCAATAGGGTCTTTCAGATCATTATCCTGTTACTGCAGGACACAGCCAGTACATCCCACCTAACCTGCATTGCCACTGTAGTCAGCTGGGAGAAAGAAGTAACAGATCAAGTCAATGAATTAGAGGTACACAGTTCTAAAAATAGTTCCAGTGACATTCATCTCTTCAACTTCACACTGTGTAATCCCAAGGATTGCTTCCTTCTAGTGTTTCCACTGATCTCTTTTCTCAGTACAGCACTATGGAAGAAGGTACCATGATGAGACAGGGTAGCCACTCAAAGATGTGCAACATGACCTACATGAAAAACGTTGCAACATGAGGTACTTGAAATATTAGAATGAAATAGATCTTTAAGAAAAGAAACAAACAGGGCTTTGAATCACTTTATTAATACTTCAGAACCATCAGATCCTACAGTGGCAAGTTGATTTCCTCACCTGTTTCCAATCACTGTTTTGAAACACCTTCTTGCAATATGCAAATAGATACATGAGGCACTGTGTGAATACAAAAGTGACAGTACAAAAAAATCCCAACAATTATACCTCATGCAATACATACATATATGAAAAATATGGTAATGTAGCATAATACACACAAGCACTATTAGAACAATCCATGTAAATATGCATAGCATTTAATGATCAATGACAACAGGTTTTCGATCTGTGAATAAAACCAGTCAGCTTAAATAAGAGTTTCAAGAGACCAGATAACTGGTTAAGCCACAGCTTATACAACCTGCTGTACTGCAGCTTTTCTGCTCAGGGTCACAAGTGCAGATTAGCATATAAAATAAATAAGGACTACAAGTCTACAAAACTTGGCTAACAACTCTCCTATTTCAAAGTCACTGGCCCTCTTACTTTCATTCAAGGTTCATCAGCCAACACAGTGGCAAGAAATGTGCCTAAAGCAATAGCTCTGCTCCTGTACTGTTTTAATACTGATAAGAAGATATATTTAAGTCAGCAGAAGTAGTTACAGAGGTCTCACCATTCCTCAAGCATGGGACTGGTGTTACAGTATGGGCAGACCCTGAAGAATGGCACTGAGAGGTCACTGAGCCTCAGGCTGTGCTGCTGCTCCCACCCTGACTGCTCAGCCAGCTAGGGCAGGAGAGAAATCTGGGGAGGGGAAGGAACGCAGAAAGCTTTTCCCCCAACTCTCAACAGTGCAAATGTTTGAAAACACAAACAATCTGCAGGAATAAGGAAAGACAGACAAGAACACTTCTGAAGTCCTGTAATCAGGGTGAGAGCTATTGTTACCTGAAATAACCTTAACTTCCTATGGAGTAAGATACAAATAACAGGATTTTCTTCTTACATATCCAATACTGGTCCATGCCAAAGCAACAGTTATTGTAGTCTCTTCCTAGCTCACATGGTTCTTTTTACACTCTTGGTGTTGTAGGTCTCCAAAGATTGGACCAAACTCACTATGGACACAGATGAAATGAAAATTATAAAGTGGCAACTAAACTGACTTAACCAACAGATTTTACAGCCTAAAAAGCAGCATTTTGGAGAGGGAGAGGATGACAATGTAAAAAAGACAAAAAAGATAGAGAAAATGAAAATTGGGAAGAAAATAGGGAGGAGACAGAGCAGAACTGACTTTCAGAAGAGGAAGTTAAAAGTAATTAAAGTCATTAAGTTAAATGAACTTAGAGTTAAAAACTTAATACTGGCTTTTTTTTTTTTTGTCAGTATGAAGTTTTGACCCCAAATAAATCAAATATCTTGCTATTATTAAACACACTGAAGGGGGAAAAAAAGTGGAAAAAACAGACAAAGAAAGCAGCATTAATCATGCAATATTCAACTGAATGCCTTTTCACAAAGTTATAAAGAGCACCATAAAAAAAAAAAAAAAAAGAAAAAAAAAAAAAAAGAAAAAAAAAAAAAAAAAAAAAAAAAAAAAGTATGTACTTATATTGCCCTGAGAAGGTCCCCATAGGATCACTCTGTTTTCCTAGCTATTATCTCTTTATCCTTGGACATCCAAAAAGAAGCATCATTGCTTAGATAAAAAGATAAATAGTTCCTGGCAGGAATGATGGTCACACATTCCACCTCCATTTGCCAAAGCAACAGACCTTTTACCTGCATAATGTATTGCCTCAAAAGGGATAATATAGCCTCAAGGAGTGATCCACTAGATCAGGAAGGACCAAAGACATTCCTGTGCAGGGAAATCCAGAACCATGTAATCAGTAATAACTTCAGAATTTGATATATATCAATATATGGAAATATATATATAATATATGGAAATGAGTAATCAGGCTTAATAGTTGAGAGAAAATTCAGTCAGAACCCAGCTAGTCAAAAAACCCAGATATATTTAACTTTCTAAGGAACTGAATCTATCTTGTCTCTTCAACTAAAAAGCACATAATAAGACATAAAACTCTGACTGAGAGGAGTTTGTTATCAAAATAAAACCAACATTACAAAGCAGCTGAATTCATTTGCTTGAAACAGTGGTTTTCAGCCGACAATGCACTGCCAACTCTTCGAGGCTGCCTTTTTTTTTTATTTCTTTGTTTGCATTCCAAGAAACTTGAAAACATTTCTTTTCCTATTGATTTTGTCGTCTTCTGTTTAACAAAAGCTGTATCTTGCTAAATTTTCGGTGGCCAACACAGCTGTCCCTTGTTTATTTTTGTGTGCACCAGCAGCAGGGTGCACAGCTTGGAACACACATTGAACCAGGCACACCAAACAGCTTGTGAGTGTTCAGGTCTGAAGGGTCATACCAAAATAAAGGTTTAAGTGATTCTCTGGAAGATTTTGGTTTCCTGTTCCATGCAGAGATAACCTTATCTGTCATTTTAAGGCATTATTTTTAAAAGTGTCTATGACAGATACATGTTCAGAGGTGCAGTCACTCCTTCAAATCTCCATTTGTTTACTTCTCAGCTGACATGACTTATATAAATAGAAATAGCTTTAAATTAAATAAAATCCAAGAAATATATTAAGCCCAACCAAAACACATGCAGGAAGTGTCTGGCTTAGTTCTTAGGAGCTGTCAATGCTGCAAAACAAATACTCCACAGGTCTAGCTGGTTCAGTGGCTCGATTTACTAACTTAGAGAGGACCAGCCTCTTGGTTTTGCTGCTGTTTGAAAGGCTATGATAAGCTTGGCTCCCTGGTTTCCAGCACCACTCAAATGCAACCAGATCTGCTATAAATTTGTGTTTAAGGACAGTACATAACTCCATGTAGATTGGGAAGCTTTGCATTCATTTGAAAGCTCATTTTTCTCCTTCTCCAATTCTTCCTGGGAGGCATTTTGATCATCAGAAGGGTTTGCTCCTCAAAAAGGGGGAATAGACCATTTTCTTCCTAGTAGGAATCTGTCTGAAGGCACAGGCACAATTGCAAAAGGGACAGTAATAGAACTAAGCAAGGAAATTTAATTCAGGCTTAACCAGAGCTAAATTATACATGAATCATCTGCAATCTGCTCTGTTGTGGCTAATATCCCCCCACCTTCTCCCTAAAGCATTTCCTTGATCCTTCAGTACTATAAGACTAGAAACAGACAATGGCTGGTGCTGCACATTCAGTACCTGCATCCACAAGAATACAAATAATTTAACTGACAGAGTGAAACTTGCACTAAGAGTAGAGCTGGAATATTAACTTAGGACTTTACTGCCTACACCCTTTATTAGAGGGTATTTGCTAGTGACCTTTTGTGCAATGCTATTTACAAATACCATTTACAAAAGTTCTTAGCTACTTGTTTTGGGAACACCTTTTTTAGGTTAGTTTTTAAAGCATTCAGGTTAGTTTCTAGGTGTTGGTTTTTTTGTTTCTTTTTCCTTTGCCTGGGAGGGAAGCTTCAACCCCAAAGAACTGATTTAAGCTATCAACTGAACACAGGTTTTCCAGTGCAGACAGCCAACTTCTCCAGAATTTAGAAAGCAAGAGAAGCAATTCTCCCAAAATGCAACAAAAAAGTGGAAATTTTAGTGGCTCCTCATAACAGAAGGTTAATGGTACTGGAAATGCTTTTTAAAAGAGCATCACATCTGACTTTGAATTGAGAGAAGTGTCTATTAAATGCTATTAAAGTTATCACTGTGATTAACACTATTCTGCTGTCAGCACTGCTGTAACCACTCGGTGCCAAATTACTCATCCTGCAGGGCTCACCATCCCCTCCACTCATGAACACACTCCACCTTTACTCACAGCAGCACTCACACAGTGACCAGGAACTGCAGAGGCTGGGTGCTCCCTCTCAGCACTACTTTACATGGGAGGATGTTTGGAAAAATCCATGCAGGAGCATTAGCTTCCAAGGCATCATTGAGGGGTCACAGTAAGTCACCATGGACACTTTCAGTGCTACTCCTTCTTTGGCTGTTTGAAGACAGAGTTACCACAACTGAGCTCTGCCTTTTTAATGGGTGTGTTTCTAATTCTTTCAAGCACTGGTATTTTGCTCTAAAGAACTGACATTTGTAGCTCTATTTTCCAGCCCACTTCCTTTTTAAAATAGGCATTAATAATACTTAAATGCATTTCTGTCTCTCTTTCACTCCTCCATCACTCAGAGGGTGGATTTTACTTAATCTCCCTCTATTCTAAAAATTTCTATCATATTTCTCAGAAAAAAAAAAAGCCAAAATGAACCCCCCCTAAATGCTACTTGTAAAATTTTAATCTTGTCTCTGTCAGACTCAGAATATTCACTGTCTTAGGTGTTGGAAGGAGAGGACAGGGAAAGGAAGGGAAGGTAGAAGCATTAAATACCCATTAGCAAAAGAGATGCTGGATACCCACTAAGCAGAACAACTGAAGCCAGTTTCCAGTCAAACAACAAAAGAATTTAAGTGTGATCTGTTTTAAAAATTCAGGCTTCTTTAAAGAGCAATTTTTCTTCTGCTGAGTGGTAAAATGCAGCAGCAGACATTCATTTGGAGTCTAGTAACACATGAAAATTATTGAACATTTGTCTTGAATCCTTCATATAATTTCTTTTTTCCAAACCGTATTTGGGATTTTCCTGAAGATAACACATTAGGATTTACTTATTCTAGTGATGAAATACAAGCTGCCTTTTTTGACCCATTAAAATTTCTGTTGACCTGATCGGACTTTTTAAAGCTAGTAAAAAGTCTCTGAAAATGACAGAAATACTTTTAATCCACACTGTAATCTCTACGAGTTCTCAAAGACTGTTCCTATCCATTTACATCTCAAAGAAATGAAGCACTATGTCAGTCAGAATGAATGCAAATGTAAGGTAACAGGTTCTAAGCATGCAGAACTTCTTCCCTAGAGCATTGCTTGAGAATTAGCTGTCTGTAGCAATCATAAAATCTATCTAAAAGGCCCACTTCATATAGCTCCCATAAAACAGAAATTATCAAATTTGCAACAAAAAAGGATATTCTCACATAGCTGCAAGCATCCATCAAAAGACTGTCTTTCCTCTGTAATGCAAATCTGCCCAAGAAAGGTTGGAGAAAGAAAAAAAAAAAAAACAAAACAAATAAAAAAACATTACAAAGAGTTTGGCTTGTTCAGTCCCCTTCACCTCTGAGGATATTTGGCAAATTTCAGAAACTAAACCATATTATGAATTTACCAACATTTCACACCTCCCTTCATAAACACAATTTTCCCCTTTCCTGATAATCCTCAGATTACAATCAAACAATTCTGCACAATTCTTGCTACATTAATAACAAAACTATTTCTAACACACCAAGAGGCATTTGTGGTCATCAGGATCTAGCATGGAATTGAGTATCTGGCTAGAAATCAAAGAGACAGGAGTTGATAAATCTAAGGGGATTACTGAACAAGTCTAAGGGCTTCCTTAACAGAAGGTTCACTAAAAACACTGATGCCCACCCCACCAGGCTGCTGCAAGGGAAATCCTTCCCCATATATTTTAAGACACCAAAATGTAGGGTGGAAAACTGCTTACAACCTTCTCAGCAGAAAAGCTCCTGTGGCAAAACAAAGCAGTCACTGTCTGAGCTGCTGTGTAGTGAGAGGAGGTCACTGAGGAGTTCCTGCATTAAAAACTGTAGGATCATCCTCAGTAATTCCAGCAAAAACCTTGGGTCACTGCATCATTCCACATCAGCGAAGGATCCAGAGACTGTGGACACAGACAGTGCTCTCTTCTTCCTTTGAGCCATTCCAGCTCTTCTATCTAAACTTCCTCCCCAAGCAACACTAATGCTCACCATATTTTAACCAACAGGACTGACATACTGCAATGACATGTGCTTCTAAACGCGGCATACAATCTTGCTGCCAGATGCAAAGCACTTTTTGTTTAGACACTGAAAATAATAACAAATTTACTATTGAGCCTTCAGATCTTGTTGAGGCCTGCTAGCCAGGGAAGACAAAACAACCACAGGCTGTAGCATGTCACAAACAGAGCTGTTGTGCAACATCCTCACATATACACTACAATTCTCTCACCCTCTGAGCTTCACAGTTCCTTAGAAAGTTATCCAGACCCAAAAGGTTCAAGAAGTGTGGCCAAATTAATCTTCTATTATGAAAAAAATGTTACTAAACAATTTCTAATTTGTGTTACTAAATTTTCTGCTAAAGGTCAGAATTTACTTTTTTTAAATGAAATAATTACTCAGATTGTAATTCAATGATTAAATCTCTAGAGCTTTCTGCAAATGGCAGGGGAGTAAGTCACAGTGAAGCTTTTACTACAAACCACAAGATTTGGCAACAATGAAAGATGTTTTTTGAAATCTAATTACCACTACAATAATGCACAAACTGAAACATTTAAGTGCATCAATGAAAACAAAAAAGTCACATTTTAAAAATTAGGAACTGGCTCACCAGACTGTGATAGGCAGCCAGAAACCTTTGGGTGAAATACTTAAGGCACTTGAGGGAAGTCAGTTTTTTTACACCAGATAATAAAGACAGAGCCACTTTAAAATTCCAGCTTAAATAAAAACCACAACAAAATAAAGTAACACTGCAAACATTCCTCCAAATATAAAGTTCAGAAAATTAACAAACACAATAAAAATAAATTTCTCCGTTGTTATAGTACACAAAATAGTGGCAGGAAGAGCACATTTACCTGCTGTAAAAATCTCTCTCAAATACCACAAGAGAGGTTTTTTATTTTCAGGTTGCTAAATAGCCAATAAGCATGTTTGCTAAGGAGAAATAATCCAGTGCAGTTAAATATTAGATTCCAGTTTATAAAACAGAGCATCCCAGAAAGCAGATGGTTTTCTATCATTTTCCCTGGGACATTTCTAGCTAGTTTTTCTGCCTTTCTGGAGCATCCAGTTTTATTTTCTCCTCTCCACACAAACATTAAATGTTTCTGTTTGAATAAAGAGGCCACATCATTCTTGCAGTATCTTAGGTACAAACCAAAAGCACCTTACACAGCACACTGGTGTCAGCCAGTCCCTGCACCCTGAGCTTGTTCCTACGCTGGAAGCTTTTCTGAGGTGGGGACAGTGTCTCCCCTTCACCTTCCAAAAGTTACATCACAGTTAAGTAAAATATACAGTGCTCTTTTTAAGCACCAATTTAAATTTTGACTCAGGATTCATGAAATGCATATTGTCATCCATTAGCTTATACCTGTTATGGTTTCTTACCACTTCCAGGATATGACCAACAGCCCTGGGACACACTTCAGTGTCTGCTCCCAGAGATGAAATGGCTGTAAAAATCTCTATGTCTGCTCAGTGTTTTTTGAGGGGAGGGGGGGAAAAAAAAGGAGAAGGAAAAGACAAATAAGAACTCAGTAAAAGGCACCTTGCCCTTCTGTTCCATGTTCATCTTTCTGTCTTTCTTCCTGATACATTTTGGCCACGGTATTAGAGGCTTCTTCAGTGGAAAACAGTTCCTTTCATCAACTTACTTGAACATTCTGGACTAAACAGATTCTGTCACTGTGTGGCTGCCGCCTTGCGGCTAAGGAAGTTAAAAGGTGAGCTCTGAGCATCATCTTCAGCCCTAGGGCTCTTAGAGTCTCTGAGACAGTCTGCCAGGATGTCCTGAGGATCCCTCAAAAACACCACCAAAACAGTGATGTTGTCACTGGATCCATTTTCCTTGGCAGCAGCCACCAGTCTCTCTGCTGCTTTGAGCCCCACTCCTTTGGTCTGCATCAAATGATCCAGGACCAAGTCTACAACCTCATGGGGCTTGATGGCATCAAAGAATCCATCACAGGCAAGGAGCAGGTAATCTTCTGAGCCAGTCAGCTCAAAGGAATCTCCATCTGCATCACCAGAGACGTAGGGCTTCTGGCAGATGTCACCTGAGACAAAAAAGCAAAGCAAAGGCTTTATTACTTCAGATGTAAACATGTGCTTCTTTACCCACCATTTACTTTTACCATCCTCAAGGACAGCCAGATCATGTTCCAGAGATACCTGATGCAGGATGAGAATAATCAAAAGCCATGGAATAAGCAGAGAAGACTTTTGTTTCATTAAGGATGCTTGGGACCTACCTAAATCCAGTGGGTTTCTAAGGAGTTACTTTAATTTATGCTACCAAAATTTTGCAGGGAAAATAAGAAATTTATTCCGAAGTTTTTTTCTCTCACAAACATATTTGTGCAAGGAGATAGTCAAGCCTTCATTTTGCAGGAGTGTCTCCTGTACAGCTTTCAGAATGCCATGAAAATAAGATTTTTCTCAGCTATTCAGATATACATCACAATGCCTGAAGAACCTGATCATTGTGTTTAGTTTATCAGTTTTGTATGGACATTCTTACCCAACATGGGTTGCTACTGATCCAATTAGCATAATACAAATTCCATACTAATCTGCTCCCACTCATACATTACATTTATCTACTGTTTTGCCCAATTGCTAATCAGCAATTAGCAAAGTAAGCTTGTTTAATAAGATTGTGAGAATACTACAATTAAAATGCCCTAAATTGCTGGGTATTGAAGGAGAATGTACTGATTTGACTTAAGCGGAAAGATCCACAGTCAGGAGAAAGATACATTAATATTAAAGTGGACACAAGCTCCTCACAATTCAGACATTCAAGCACATAAGAAGGCGTAGACAAACATTTATTGCTTCCTCCACTTATACAAATTAAATGCTGCACATTTGTTAAACTACTGTAAAATATTACAGTATTTTAGGCATTTATAGGAAGCAAAATCTTAGCAGTAGAAAAAAAATTAGGACTATCATGGCTAGTATGTAAAATAAAACAACATTTTATGCTCATGGTTAAACTGATGTAAGATGGTGTGACCAATAAGCTGCAAGCCATGTAAGTCCTTGCCTTATGGGAAAGACAGTAAGTAGTTTACTATTTGTTTGATGCTGAACAAGCCACCATTTACAGTAAACACAGTCTCGGGTGGTGTGTTTCGATCAAATTTAATCCAGAGTTTACTGATTCTGATGGTGTATCTCACCAATTGCTCTGGAAACAGCCAAGGTACCATTAACCCGCCAGCAGTCCATGTAGGTCACACAGCCACCTAAAGTCTCAATCCTTGCTCTCTCATCCTGAAAAACAGTGGAATACATTCTGTTTGCTTCTCCAGCTTCTGTATTTCTACAATGAATATAGCAAACACACATCAGAAAATAGCATAGAAACAAGCACATAGGATTACTCAAACCACTACTTTCCATCCCTACTATGGCTTGTCCACAAAAACAGCAGAATTCTCAAGTTTTTGTATTGTCATGTGCTTTCCTATATGGATGAGGAAATTTTCCTGCCACTTCTTCCCATTCCATACAGCAACTGGGTGAATACATAAAACGTTCAGAATGAAATACATGATAACTATGCTAAGTAACAGTCTTTGCATTGATACTCCTTTAACTACTCTGCTGAAATTGCAAAGTCCCCATCCAATTCCATGGAATAAAATATCTGGCTATTTAAAATAGGTAGGACATACAATATACTTTAAGCCAGTTAGGCCAATGAATTAGCATTAGCTTTTCAATGACAGTACTGCATATAACAAAAGTTTTGCATTATGCTAACATTTTAAATTGCTATTAATCTCAATTTACTAACATATTTTGTAACAGGCAGATTTAAATTCATACATAAAAATCCTGTGAAAGTCTTTAATTACTGCAAATTTTGAATAGTCTGAGCAAGAACTGAAGTCAGGACTATCGGAACCATTCGTTAGTACTTCCAACCAGGTAAAGTGCAGGGATCACCTTGTCAAGACACAGAAGTGGAAGCAAACCAAGAAATTGTTAATTCCATGCATCCTAACATACAGTATATGTAATTATGTAAAGAATCAAACACAAAGGCTTGACTCCAAAGGGTTTCAAGACAGAATCTGACATCACACACTTAAGAGGAAAAAATAAGTCAGACTTACTTCTCTTTCTGGTTTGTGAGGTTCCATTAATGTCACAGCTTTCCCTTGCTGCACCAGCATCACCTGAGAGTCCCCCAGCCATGCTATGTGTAGTTTGTTCCCCACAATCAATGCAGACACACCTGTTGTGCCACTCCGCAGCTTCTACAGAAGGAAAACAGATGCCACGTGAATATTCAACAAGCCCTACTAGAATATATGGCAATATTGAAAACTGAGGTTTAATCACACTAAATGCAGTAGATTAGACCTGTTAATCTTAATTTAGGTACTTGAAAAAAAGTACAAAATAATAAAAAGACTTGGAATAAACTACTTATAAACATAGTTTCTAATATGCAGATGATTAATATTGTCTTATGTTCTTCCTTCTCTTGCTGTTAATTTCAAAACTGACCTAGGCGTCTAAGAGCTGTTATTTAAAACAGAGACATGCAGAAAAGCAAGAGGATCTGAATTTCAGCAGAATGAACATTTCACAAAAAAACATGTCCCTCTAATCCCTTTCACATTCTCCATTTTGACCACTAGCAACTACAGGTACCTTGCGCCACACCAATCTCCTTATCCTTGGATATTTAAATGAGAATATCAACAAAGGAAAAACATCTAACTGTCCTAGATTCCCTATAAAGATTAGTGAGCTCAGATCTTATGAAATACTGGTCCCTCTTTCATATCTCATTGACACAAACTAAGATATTGACAATGAGTACTTCCACAGTACTGCTATAATAAGAGTTCTTAAACAGTGTAATGTAGATTTGAAGAAAGAATGTTCATTGTACCAACTTAATTCAAAGTTTAATCAATAGGCTTAATGAACTGAGGCATCTGATTTAAATCATAGAACACATTTTTCATTCACAACCACCAGTGACACTAATGGTGGGACAAGAAAGAGGAAGATAGCAACCATATTATCAGGAAGAAAGAAATCTCTTTTCCAGGTAAGAGGTAGGACAGCAGAATATCTAGAGGCTGCCTGGTTTAGACAAGGAGGCACCAGTATTCTCTCAAATAACTGATATGTCAGAATCATTTAAATCACTTTAGCACTTCTGTTCAATTACTCATCTTCAACTCCCAAGCACTGGTTTTCATCAAAATAAGAAATAATTACATCAAAGAAAACCTTTATATGTAGCATAATTTCATATATAAGCCAGTGATTCAAATAAACTGTACCGTCAGAGTTTTCTGGATAATACCACGTGGTCCAACAGTTCTCAGTGTTATTTAAATACAATGGAATTAATCTCTACCCACTCACCTCTCTTTTGGCTTTGAAAAGAAACATTTCATCTGTCTTCTGGAAAGAGCATTTCAAGGCCTCAGCTGGATTCGTAACAATCTCTTCATGTAACCCAACATTTACATGTAAGTGGGTTGCTGAGTAATTGGCAGCATCCACTCCACCATGGCCATCAAACACCGCAAAGTAAGCGCGATCAACATCATCCTTTTGCAGGGAGGAAGAGAGGAAGACATTCGTGTTTGAAACCAAAATAGTTCCCAGACTGGTACCAACAAGCGAAGATACTTTATTCTGGGCTTTCTTCCATACAAATGGCAATTTAAGTTTGTTTACATATGTAAAAAAATGGATAAAATGGGTACTTTGCAGGCCAATTACTTTCTTTGTTTGCTGTTAGTCACTTAATGTCCTTAAAAATAACCTGTCATTGAAGCAGCAGGTGATGCAGTCCTCTGGCAGTTTCATGAACTGGCACTTGTACAATTTCTGTTCTCCACATGACAGAATGGTTTGGGTTGGAAGGGACCTTACAGACCATCTAATTCCAGCCCCTCTACCATGGGAAGGGACACATTCCACTAGACCAGGTTGCTCCAAGCACCTCTCTTGTAGCCCCTTTAAGCACTGAAAGTTGCAATAAGGTGTCTCGAGAGCCTCCTGTTCTCCAGGCTGAACAACCTCAGCTCTCAGCCTGTCTTCACAGCAGAGATGCTCCAGCACTCTCATTATCTTTGTGGCCACCCCTGGACTTGCTCCGGCAGGTCTGCCTCATTTTTATGTAGCAAGTCCCAGAGCTGGACACAGCTCTGCAGAGCAGGGTAGAGGGGCATGTTCCCCTCCCTCACCCTGCTGCCCTCACTGCTTTTGATTCAGCCCAGGGCATGTTTGGATTTCTGGGCTGCAGGCACGCATCACTGGGTCACATTGAGCTTCTCAAACACCCTCAAATTCTGCTCCTCAGGGCTGCTCTCAATCCATATATAAGTTGTGTCAGTCACAAGAACATTGTAACTCCAGCAACACAACACTAGGTGAACTTCCCATCTCTCATATCATAACTTATTACATGAATCCCAAAGTCACAAGATCCTCCCTGCATCACTTCATCAGGGCAGTAGTTGGCCCCCAGCAATCTGAGCCAGGAAGTCCTTGCTCCAGTGCAGACACAATAAATAACTTATGGCAACAAATTCCCAGATCATCCATCACCAGGGCCCTGTGCTTACTGCAATGCTGCAAAGCTGCCCAGGCAGCCTCCCCTGCCGTGGCCAGACTTACTGGGAGACCGAATATCTGGTTGAACTCGGGCAGCAGGACATGGCGATCCTCCATCTTGCGCCGCGCATTGCGGATGGCGTGGATGGACACCGTGAGGGAGCGGCTTGGGGGCCTCAGCGGCGGCAGCTGCTTCTGCCACTCACAGCACACGTCCCGCAGCTTGTTAAAAAAGCAGCGCTGCAGCGACTCTGCATCCAGCACTGCCAGCACAGAGACAGAACAGTAACTGCTGTGTCCCACTTCCCTACACAATCCCATCTTTTGGCCTGTCTTTCCTTCAGTCTCCTCCCCTACAACTACATACACACATATAGCACCCTACCTTTACAGGCTCTGTAAGAATTAAAATGAGGTCCCAAGAATAATGTGGAGAGAAAGTTGCAAAGGAAAACAGTGTATTATTAAGGATAACAGGAGCTTCTTTACTTGCTAGCTCTTTTTCAAAACAGAGGTTTATCAAGCAGGTGATTACATTACAAAAATCCCAACAGACAAAAAAACAGTCTAGTATATTAGACAATGTCATTATTATATAAGCAAAATTAGTAAGAGAGTGGTAGGAGTTTGTACATACTGAAAAATAAAAGGGAATCGTCAAGTGGGCAGAAAAACCTTCAAGATGAGATTGTTGTCTTGGACACAAGGGCTGAAAAAGCAGTGGGCTGGCTTTGGGTCAGGTTATGTCCTACTGAACCACTTCCACTGAAACAATAAGGAAGTCTGAAAATGTTTGCTGAGGTCAATAGCTCAACTTATAGTTGAGCTGAGCAGATTAGAATTTTAAGCTGTTATCTTTATCTTTTTAAATACTCATGGTTGTAGGAGTTGCAGGAACAGAACACTTCTGCTACTCTCCAGCTTTGTTTACAGCAGAACTGTAAACACCCATTGGGCATAGTGTGAAAAGCTCCAGCCAGACACCCAAATCCTTTTCTGGATAGATCCCAAAGATCAATTAATCCAAAGTTGTTCATCAGACTAAATGGCTTGGTGCTTGGCATTGTGTCTAGCTTTGCAACACAGTATACCTCCAAAGAGGTAACAACTGAAAGTTTTATTATTTGAGTAAGAAACCTGCCTCAATGATAAATCAACTAACTTCAAAATGCACTGAAAGGAACATTTATAGAGCAAAAATAATTTGCTGGCCACTAGTGTATATTCTAAAGAACTGCAGTGCATGAACTATCTTTCCTATATCTATTTTAGCCTGACTCCTGCTAACATTAAAGCTTCCTCAGAGCTCCTTTTTATAACTCCTGGTTCTCAAGCACTTTTTTTTTCCCTCAGCAACAGTGGCTGGCCAGCTTCAGATGCATCTCTGGAGAGATGCATCTGGAGAACTGAAAGCTTAAATTTAAACACACATCATTGATTATGAGCTACTACATACTAACCAAAGTTACTTTTGATTTGCTTAATATGTAGGTGTTAATGGGCAAGCTATAAAAACCTTTAAATGTTAAATAATCCCATACACTAACTAAACAGGATAGCATCTCAGACAGCCTTGCCTACAGCTATTAGTTTACATATTTGTAAATAACTAGACTCATACTGACCAAAAACACATATTGCTGTTTAAATATTAAGCTTGTGAAATCTGACAAAGAATTTAGTATCTTAAGAGCAAAAATGCTTCTGCAGTGTACCACAAACAGTGGTACTCACATGTGCATCCCCCCAGTGCTTTTATATAATCACTTCTCCTTCATTCCAAGAATGCTTTTTTTGGCAGATTTATTACTGCAGTGCAGGAAGAGAGTCCATACTGTGCTGTAGCACGAGGAACAGCTTTCCTTTTAGTTGTACAGTAAAAGTGATGTAAGCGCAATTACAAGTCCAAGGGTGCAGGAAAATGAACACCTTTAAAGCAGCTGCTCCTTGCTGAGATCAGGCAACACAAGTACCTGAACAATGAGCAGATTTCCATCCTGTTTGATAGAGGAATTAATGGTCAACAGAGATTTGATCTAAACAGCAATGGTGGCATAAGAAGGAACAAAAAATAGACAGGAATATGTAAAATGGAAATTAAAGAGGGTTTCCAACCATCAGAAAAGGGAGGGCTCTGGGGCATCTGTCAACAAGGAACAGTGAGAGAATGTGAACTAGTTCAACACAAAACTCACCCAAGGATTTTCCAACTTTGCCTGCACTATCTTAAAAGTAGACTCAATTCCTATCTTTATGCCCTTCAGAGTAAAACAGCAGCCTGAATATTCCACAAATGTCCCCAATATATAGCAATCAGAGACATCAGATGCTTGTGACCAAGAAAATGTCCATGACCTATCAAGTACTTCATTTACTTCTTGTTTCTAAACATTATTTACTATTCAGATAGGGTTCATTTTGGTTTGTGGGCCCAGGATTTACATAAAATACAGAATTACAGATTATAATCCTAGGCTCACAAATGTATAGCAGTTCGTGTCTTGTATTACTGCTACAGTTCACCTCAAAGATAATTACATGTGAGTCAATGAAGAGTCTGCAGCATAGTGACTGCAGGATGCTCTGATAACAGTTTCCAACTACTTTGTGCAAACCCATGTAATTATCCTAGGTGAGTTACAATATGCTCTTCTGACTTTCCGGGAGTGGCTGCAGTGGTCACACCGAACTCATATTTGCCAGCTCCCCCTCAAGGCAGAGTCCTGCCCCAGGCCAGGTTAGCTGCAGTCAGTGAAGGCCACAAGCATTAAGGCAGGGGATGACATAACCAGGGTGCAGCATGACTTAATTAACTGAGTTCCCCCTCCTGCTGTTTCAGACTTGGACATGAATGCTGGTGCCATATCCCAGCCATTGCACTGCTCTGTTTGCAGCACACTGAACTGCCTTTCAAGTCATCCCAGGGAAATGGAAGGGTGAGTATTTCCTCTTACTGAACAGACTTTGCCTAAGACATCTCTTCTTAATTTTTATCTTCTACTCTCCCCGCATCCTGCTCTGTTTAAATTCTTGGCACTGGGACTGAAGGTCTGGTGAAACCTACTGTTAAACACTTCAGCACATAAATGCAGTAGGACCATCTGTTACACAAGGCACAAACCCAGTACTCAGTCACCAAGGTTTGCTCTGTCTCCAGCTCACTCAGGAGAAAATGCAAGCATCAGGTAGAAGACACATGTAAGGCTCTTCTTCCCTCAGCATCCCACCTTTATAGGGGAGAGCGGGAAGAAAAGAAATCATTCATAAAGACAGACTATTGAGCAACTTTTCCAAGAGAAAGATCTGGAGTTTCAGGATATTCAAGATGTGGAGGAGCCAGAATCTGGTTGCCAAGACAAAAGCAAGATGTTTTTTATGGATGAATTGAAAATGTTGATCTGGCTGTACAACAATTGTGGTGATGTCAATGTCAAAACACAGGAGTAATTAGCTAAGGTCACTCTACCAAAGGGAAAACACCACACTCCTCCCTTTCAGAAAGCCAATCCACAGGATCAGTCAGAGCTCCAGACACTGTGTTTGTATGTTGCCCACAAAACTAGCACAGCTTCCTTTCATCCCACAGATACACAGTAAAAGCAAATGAAGTTCCTCACACTGCTGCTTGCCAGGCAGCCTAACCAAATAAATCTGGGAAACATTTCAAAACACTGAAATCTTCTGAAAGACAGCCTCTGGGAAAACCACAGATGGAAGAAGTATACTTACAGGTAAGCCTCTCCTCCTCTCCTTCTCCCTCTGCTTCCACATTTTGCAGCTTAAATTCAGTCAAGTCTGTTTGGAGAACTTCATCAACTGCAGCATGGATCAATGATGCTGCAAGAAGTGGTGAAATATCTCTGCTGGTAAGAAAGGGAAGTGAAAGCAAAATAGACTTAATTAGTTTAAACTGAGCTACAACCTTGCAGTGTATGGCTGGTGACCTCAGACTTAGAAACCATTACATACAGTAATACAAACTTCATTAGTAAACTAGTAGAGCAAACCATATGTTCAATATTTATTCACACAAATCTTTAGTAAGATCCTCAGTTAGACAACTGCTTTCTCAAGAACGTAAAGAGGAAGAAGTGTATGAATCATTTTCAAACTGTTGACTCACACTCCAGTTGCAGATGGTACCTCTTCCTCTTGAGCTCTCAGATGAGAACTGCTACCTTCAATTCCAGCCTCTGAAGACACACATTTTGTTTCTACTCACTACACAGCATTTCTTGCTTGCAGTCAACAATCTCACCACAGATAGTATCAAGATCTCAGCACTGTGGTAGATACAAATCTCTAAAAAATTACTTGGAACTCTTTCCCTTCACAAGAAAAGTCATGCTTAATGCTAACCTACAGCCCTTATCATTCAGTTTATTCTGACTGGAAGTTTTCCAAAGAAACCACCCAGGTAAAAGCTGCAAAAAGTTGAGACTGGGGACTAGGATGAGAAGAGACTCCAAGACTCATGATTTCGATGAAGCTTTTAGGTAGGCATCTAGAAGACAATGCTACATGATCTGCTCACTATCTCCTGCTCACTCAATGCTTTATTCAAACCACATGATTTATAAGAAGCACACATTTGCTATAATGCTTCTGAATCGGTAAACAAATAAGTCCCATCCAATTCCAGTAGGAGGCTATGATAAAATAACTCCTATATTCACTACAGTCTCATGGCAAGCACTAACAACTACAACATACGTTCCAGCCATTTTCTATGAGCACAATGAAGAATAAGCATCAAGATCCATAAAAAGCCACTCTATCCATTGTTCATTGAGCGTTTGATTCCCATAAGGTATTGAATTACACAAAGCAAGTACCACATTAAGGCACCTACAGCAAGTCAAGGACAAGACTTTGCTTTCCCAGGAAACATTTAGAAAGCTCTGCATAAAACTGGTTTGCGGGGGAGTATGAAATGGTGGAACACAACTGGTCTGTGATGTTGCTCAGCAATGAGTGGTTTGTGTGTACAGAAGGGCAGGGAGGGGAAGGCTGCGAGGTTTTAGATCCCAGTGACAACAAGCTGAAATGCATTTTGCCATTGTGCTCCTGAAAGAGGCGCTTGTCACATCTTCACAGGCGTGTACAAGTACCTCCCATGGCAGCAAACAGAAAGCATTGTGTCAGTCAGCAGGCTGCAACACAGGCCTGCTTTATGCCACACATTCTGTGGCAGTGACAGCCCAATTTAATGAGTTATTTTGGTACTTCAAATAGATGTCAATGTGTTTGCAGCCCTTTCAGTGCTAGCTGCAGTCATGTCACATCAAGGGAAAACAGAATGTGGCTTTTTATTTCTTTTTTAAGGCTGATATGTTTAGGGGAGTCAGTTCCCTTCCTAGCTCAGTTAAAGTAACAATGTCCACTTATAATGACTCTGACAGACAACCTTTTGAAAGTTCAGGCAAGAAATACATCCAAAACAGGTATGGCACCCCCTGCCCTCCAAAATCCTTCTTCCTGTTGCTGTTCACGTAAGAGAAAAAAAGGACTATGAAAATATAAGCTGCACAAACAATGTCAGATATGTTGTTGATGCTGCTGAAAGTCAGAAGGTTTAGTCAAACCACATTTCAGCTCCAAGAATAGAGACAAGAAACATTAAGAAAACAGCGATGCATTTTTCTGCACAGTGAGAGCCACAGCTTCAGATATCTTTGGAATTTCCCTGCAATAATGGAAGAAAAAAAAAAAAACAAATCTAGCCTGGGTTCCCAGCTCAGCATCAGAAAAGGGCTTAATAGTTGGATTTTAAACGTCGTACATTTCTACTTTCCAGAGTCCAGGATTGCTGAACTGCATCCATAAAAAGCAGCTTAAACAAAAGAAAATCTACTAAGTGCTATAATGGAGAAGTCCTGTATAAACCTCTGCTTACAGGATGCCTGTAACAAAGAAAAAAATTTACAAATTATGTCACATCCCTCAACTTTTTCCAGCCGCCACCCAGTTCCTTAAAGCAAAATTCAGTGATTCCTCAGTACTGATATGCTTCATTCAGCTTTGCTTCTTATGTATTTCCTCCCCCTCCAGTTCTGCAAGTTTATAAGAAATTGGTTGCTCTTTTTTGTTACAGCAGACAACAACAGCAACAACATCAAACAATTGATTCTGACACACTGAAAAAGACAAAAATCTAAAAAATTACCCATGTAACTACATATCCATGTATGTAGTTCAGTTTTTAACAAAACATATTTGTGATTACTTTATTAACTATAATAACATCACCATATTGGCAAGACTTGAGCTCAAATAAATGGAACTCCAAGGAATGGCATCTTTCATTCAGGTTTTTTCATTTAGTTGAGAGCTACAAGGTCTCACTTGGCTGGAGAGTATCTGGAAACGGCCACAGTACCTATGGCAACCAGTGCAAAAGTAACCCACTGCAATTACCATTGCAGACTTCAAACCTTTCCTGTAAGCAAAGAAGAACGTCACTTATTGTTAAAATCTTCCTTTCAAAGAAGCCAAAGACACCCTGGTGATGAGCTGAACCAAGCTGAACCAATTTAATCTCCATGAATCAGAAGGAACACTGTAGCTGTTTCCTAAGTGGAAAACCAACTGTATTGGGAAGAAGAGGCAAGTTGGTGGGGTGTGTTACATGCACAGGATACTGCTTTAGGGGAATCCCAGAAGAAACACGTCAGCCCCATTTCTCTTACACGCAACACTAAACACTCAGCCTCAGCACACACAGGCTAGTAGTAAACAGACTTTGAATTTCTTTGCTGCAGGCTATTTCTTTGCTAACATAAAGGGTGTGTTTTGACCACAATAAAAATATTTTAAAAGAATTAAAGCATGTTGCAACACTGCACTTGAGGCATTGTAGCTTCACCAGCAGCTAAGTCATGGAGCTTGTATCCTCCAGCCACTCACAGTAAAATAAGAGACTCCTTTCAAAAACCTGAGTACAGATAAAAGAGGTAAGTTAAAGAGTAAAGTAATACTTATGCTAATAAAGATGACACTTAAATTTATACACCACCCTCCTCCTTGAAAGATTCTGGACACAGTACTGATAAAAGCAGCTATGCAAAGCTCCTGGTGATACACATACCTCTGGGCCAAAATAAAGTTACACATGGAAGTAGAATGCAATTATGATATTTTCCATAGTTTAGATTTGGCATAAATTACAGAACAGAACTTACTTCTCTTGTTCACCTTGTTTCTCTTCTGCAACACAATTTAGTTATCTATTTTATTTCATTTCAAAAGACCAGCTGTCACACCACCACAGCTACAATGTAATCACGTATGTCAGGTCAATCGTAAGACTGTTATTGACCCTTTTCGTACCAGTCTTCAGAAAGAAAAAACCAAAATATATACATGTTCTTTTGGGAAGCAGAAACCCAGTAAGGTAACTTCTTATTTGTTTTTATTTGGGTCATTAAATGCCCAGTACACTTGCAGCAAAGTGTTGCAAACAAGTCACCAGTTCAAAGATGCTCCCACCTCTTCCCCCTCTCCAGTTTGAGATGTTACAATTCAGAAGCCTCTAGCAAACAGTTCTTTGGGTGAGGGGAGAAGCATCCAGAGCATCAAAGGTCAGACCACCACACCTTGGGCAGAGCCTGAGCTACAACTACATTTTTTACAAGGGCCTGAAAACAGCTGACAGACCACCTGCAGTGCTCCATAGCCAGCTTACAGTGGCTTGGAGGACTCTGAGTAGTGCAGCGGATAACAGACCCCAAAAAACTGCTCCTCAGCACTGGGAGCAGAGGAATGAGCTCTGTGTCACCTTGGAGGGTGGTACACAGCCCCTCCAGGACATGGCAAACAAAGCCTTCTGCATTTTTATTTACCTATTTTGCAAGCAAAAGAGTTCAAATTCTCCTTACACAAAATTCACATATTCTCCCCCAGTACTGTCAGGAAATCTGTTTGTATAAAATAAAGCACAACAGATTACCAACTGTCCTGGCCAAGTATTGATCGCTTATCTTTCAAACTTAAAAAAAAAAAGTGACATGATTTTGTTTCTAGACATTACTACCAAAGTCATGGCAACAAGGCAGCAGTGGTACTGCAGGCCAGAGCACCAGTGTATAACCCTCTTTTCCTTTCAGACTGGACATACACACATGTTGGGGAGAAAGAAGTGCTGTATCTGAAATCACAAGCTCTAGCAGAAGTCAGCTGCAGCTGCCTCACGTCTGAGGGAAGATGTGCCCTTATTTGCTCCATGGGCTCTGCAGCAGCAGATCACACCCTGTCACTGCAGGCTCGGGGCGTGTTTCTAGCATGTTACAGTTCTATCAGCAGTGGGTTTAGTGCAGATCTGCAAATGCCAGCAGTTCTCCAGCAAGTGAAAGATCCTCTCACATTGCCAAAATAATAGCAGGTCACAAGTTTCCTCATAAACAAAAGCTGCTTGTATTCAGTATTTTCTCCCCAATCTGCTACTTTTATTTCCCTTTCTCTTTTTATTCTTATAATCAATCAGAATGTTTCCACTTAAGCAGCTTTAAGCATTAGCATTTATTAGAGCAGTACCCAGAGTTCCCAGGGTGACGGTGGCCAGAAAAGTATAAATATATATCCATTAAGGAGAGAACATCTGACATTCTACAATGCACAGGAAGCTGTTTCTTGTGCTAATGACATCAGGGCATTAAAGGAGACAAACAAGAGGGAATCAAAACAAATACATAAACAATACCACACAAAGAATTTCCATCTCTTATGGTTACATGAAACAAGTTTTTTCCAGCTTTTCTTATGAAATTACCACAAGCAGCAGCTTTAAAATCCAGAATCCATCTGTTCAGGCCCTTCAGTCATTACTGAACAGTTTTTATATAAAGCATGCAATGAAGAGTCACCTGCTACTTCCATTTCATTCTCAGCAGGAATAAAAACCCCAGAACAGAACAGGAGAGGCTTAATTTCACAAAAGCCACTTTTCCATTAAGCCCTAAACATGTTTTAAAATGGAGCATTTATCCTGAAACAACAACAGAAAGGGGTTTCACACAGGTTATGAGACCAAAATATGCAAAACATGTTCCCAAGCAAGGAGAAGTACCAGTGCATTACATCAAATTGTTCAAATTAGGAATAAGAGAATTTATTAAAAGCAGAGATCATAGAAGAAAGTAGTTTACACAGAGGAAGAGACAAAAGAGTATTTTAAGAAGAGACTGCAAACTCAGAAGCAAGATAAGATTTTCTTTTCCCCCTCCTCATACTTAAATGACATTAAAACATCAAAATATCAGAATTGCTGAATTAACTACTCTACAAGAAGAGAATACTGGAAATAAAGGTACCAAGGCTACACCTTGGTGTAAGCACTACAGTATAAAGCACAAAGTCACAAAACAGGATGCTGAGGAAACAGCAGATCACTTGGAGGGGGGTAGAACAGGAAGCCCAAGTCTTTCAACTGTTATTGTAGTAAATCTCCTCCAGAAGGAAGGCTGCAGGAATTTCACATTGTTCTTTGGATATGTCACAGGATGGCCATACAAGTTTCACTTCCTATCAAGGGGAAGACAAAATTTCTATATTTGGGGGTCTGATTTCATCTCATGTTCTGTTACAGTGAAAGTCAAGAATCTTTCAGGTTAATTTCTAAAGCTTAGGAAGTAACTAATGGCTGCTTCATTTACATTCCCCTATTTTCATAGGCTATCAGAACACTTCTATTACCCAAAACTGCATGTTAATTAAAATTCTGCAAAACAAAATTACTTAAGCCTGCTCTAATTCTTCAGAATGTTATGTATGGAACTGCTTGCTGCTAACTGCAGCTAAATATATCAATTTAAATGAACTATTCAAAGTAGAAATATCTGCAAAGCTTCACCAGATTAGTGATTTTGGGGCAAGGCCTGCCAGAGAGCAAAATGGCTTGCTGTTTTAGCTGGTGTTTCCCTACAGTAGCTGCATTTGCAGAAATTTGTTAAAGTAACTCATTTTAGATTAGGTTACTCAGGGATTAGCCTGATATATCCAGCTGCTTCCATGTAAAAAGATGTATGCAACCTTGGAGAAACAACAACATTCAGAAACTCCTTGTTGGACCCAAACAAAGTTATTTCTTAGTCTATTCTTTTCCCAACAGAAATTCTGATCAGTAGTGGAGGAACAGCATTCCTCATTGCAAAGGCACAAAGGTTTGTGCCTCCAAGCAACTAGAAGAACAAGCTAAACATCACCATATTTAGTCTCATGAGCTAAGGATATTGCTGGGCCTTTATTGGCTATGGACATGATTGGTTTGGGCCCTTCTGGGCATGACCCAAACATTTGTGTACGTGTGAATGAAGTACCTGACAACACAGAAATGAAAAGCAGAACAGCAGAACTGAGCGTCACACTTGATTCCCAATAACACTTTGATCTACAGAGAAATCTTTCATCAGTACTAATCACCATGTAAATCACACTGTGATGCTGGAGCGTTAGAGAAATCTCACACTTAGGAAATAGAGATCAAGCAACAATGCCAGAAGTCAGCAAGGCACAGCCAACAACACCTTTATGATGTTAAACCTGTATAGAATAACACAGTGATATTTGAGGGTGTGTGTTTTTCACCGAGCTGCTGTCCATGTGTTTGGGATGCTGCCATGTCAGCCTGCAGATCACCGGATCTCAGCTACAGTGACCTCCTGCACAGTCACTAATCTAGCACCCTTCTGCATATTCAACAACTTTTATACAAGCATTTAAATGTCTTGTAATGTCTGTCCCCACCCTTATTTTCCCATTTCTTAAAATCTTTAACATCCTGCTTTCTCTTATTTCCTTACTATTCCCTCATCTATTTTATTGAAGATTCACAAAACAGGAGAATTTATTTAGCCTTCAAAGCAGCATTTTGAATTTATCCACAGTAACAAACATGGAGAAAAAAAACGTAATGTTGACAATTTCTCACACTTCAGAGATTTCCGTTTTAGCTCCTAATTACAGGGTTTATAAGAAGGCCTGCAATTTCAAAACACAAGATTCCTGTCTTGGCCTTGGGCTGTACCAGTCTTTCTCCACATGCAAGAACTTAGTCTACACAACAGGAAAATGCAGCCTCTTTGAAACTGCAAAATGAGGTTCTCTTTGTCATAGGAGTCCAAAACTGAGCTACAATTCTGCAGGGATCCCTACATTTGACACTCCAGGTATACTACATTACACCCAAACACAGAGCTGCCTGCAGCCAGCCATGAGAATTCATAGAAACACTTTTCTTATCTATTTCTGTTTTCCACAAACATTTTGTGAAAAGAAGAATTAATAAGTAGGTTGCTGCACTTTGATTCTGCTTTACTTTCTTTAGCTCTCTTTCCCTTCCTCTTTTTTTTTTTTTTTTTTTTTTTTTTTTTTTTTTTTTTGTTTTGTTTTTTTTTTTTTATTGCCAGCTCAGGACTTGGGCAGCTCCACAAGAGAGGCTGTGGAGCCAGAACTGGCTGCAGGGCAGGTATGTGAAAAATGAAGCTTCTGACACTGGCAAGCTCCTCTCTGTGTAAACACTAGGAATGACAGGTGAGGTGAAAGCATTGCAAAACCATCATTCCTCTTCTGTTTCCACTTTTTACCATGCCCAGCAGACAACAACAGAATGTCAGCAGATATGCAGCTCAGAAATACTGATTTTTAAAGCACTGCAGTTTGAGTAACACATCCCATAACTTTACAGCCTCATACCTTCCTCTCTAAATCAATTGTAGAGAGCATCAGCCTGGCCCACGTGGCAGAGTGGTTGCCATGTGGTAAGTATTTGTTCAAGACTGGCATTACTCTGTTCTTTAAAGCACTCACCCAGAGCCACTCTTGCTCCACAGAGTTCAAAGATTCAATACACATGATGAATTTGCAATCCCACTGTGGAATGCAACAGCTGTGTTTTGTTCAAGAGCAATTTAGTCAAAGCACAACTAAATAATGCTATGATTATCTGGGCCTTTTTAAACTACAAACAAGAAACTGTAATTTTTTGCTATGTATTTCTCATCTTCAGATTTAGACACACCATTTAAGTGAGTGATATTATGTCCATAATCATCTCCGTAATATGTAGGAGTAACTTGATTCTTAAGGCAAATTTGCCAGACAATTTAAATATCTAAAAATTCCCTATACACTTTCAACAACAAAAAATCTATTTGATGTTCATAAACTCACCAAATGGCAGTTAAAAAGGCAAGTAATTCAAACCACACTTACTATCTATTAAATTCCTCTAGTAACCAGCTAACATTCAGCATATACCAAACCAGAACCAGTCTCCTGCACACCCCAGTACCACAGCACAGTCTGATCACTATCCGTTATTTCAGGCATCCACAATCCCGTTGTTGACCCTTAAAAGCAGGTCAGTGAAGCAGGTTGTGGTAGGAACTTTGTAACAGTTGGAATGCACAGGCCCTACTGCCGAAGTGCAGTAAGAGAGTGGAGTATCAGGAGACAAGAAATTGGTGGGAAATAACCTGTTCTTGATGAAGCACTAACTTGCTAAAAGAAGTAAGTCACATTCAAAGTCTTAGCAGCATTAAAGAGGAAGTTTAAACTGCTCAGGATGAAGGTTATAAGGATGCAGTCAGGGGATGACAGAAGCATCCCAGATGAGCAGCTGCGTGTTCCAGCAGTGGTGTGACCACACTCCTGGAGTTTTAAGAAAACATCAGCTTGAGAAACTCACAAAAGCCCGTCCCACTGGGGAGGGCTGGGGAGCTGAACACCCCTGGCATCCCTGGCAGGCTCCCCACCGATTCCCTCCCTCCCTCCCAGACTTGCAAGCTGACCCTCACGGATGCCCTGAATTCCCGCTGTTGGCTCTCCACCACAGGAATCGCCTATCCCGCTAATTGCGGGCTTGTGACTTGAATCCGCACCGAGACTGGGAGAGGAGTGTTTTTGAAAAGCACACACAAACAATATTACGAAGGCACGGGGCCGAAGGCCTATGGCCTGACTAGAAGCATGCTATTAACAGTGACCAAAAGTGACTTAGAAGGAGGAATAACAATAAATAAACCTCCAAACCCAACATTCCCTAGAGACGCGGAGGGCTCTCCCCCGCCCCCGCGGGCCCCGCGTCAGGGGAAGCGCCTCCCGCGCCTGCACCTGCCGCGGCCCCGCCGCCGGGGCAGCCCCGCTCCCTCACAGCGGCCGCCAGCGGCGCCCCGCGGAGCCCGGCCGGAGCCCCGCCGCCCCCTCACCTGCTGCCCAGGAGGCTCCTCGCTCGCTCGGCCAGCGCGCCCGGCACCTCGGCCCTGCTGAGGGCTCCGCTCCCCGCGGAGCTCCAGGGCAGCGGCTCCCCCGGGCCCAGCGGCGCCGGAAAGTCCCTCAGGAAGGAGCTCAGGGGAGCCGCGGACGGCTCCAATTCCAGCGCCATGGCGGCGCTGCCCGGCCGGGAAGGGCGGGCGGGGCGGGGCAGGCGGCTGAGGGAGAGGTGCCGGCCCCTTTAAGGGGCGCGCGGGGGCGGGGCGGGACCGCGGGCGGGGCGGGGCCGCAGCAATGCCCGGAATGCGGGAGCGAGCGCCCGGCGGCCGCGCCGCCTCCTGCCTGGAACAGCGGCTGCTGCTGTCCTTCCACACACCCTCTGCCATCAGTGAACAGCCGAAAGCAGCAGAAAGGTATTTCCCAGGGATGCCTCTTCACTGAGCCTCCCCGCGCTCAGCACTCACGGAATCCCAGAATAATTTCATTTGGAAGGGACCAACAGGATCACCCCAAAAATCTCACCATGTGCCTGACAGCATTATCCACCCCTCCTGTGGCTTCCCCTCCAGATTCTTCCCCATCCTCGTGGTCTCCTTTTTAACAGCTTAATGTATTCTTCACACTGTGATGCCCAAAACTGCACACAGTACTCAATGTGAGTACTAACCCAGGTGAGTGGCTTTTCCATCCAAAAATACTTACTCTGCATTATATTATTAAGAATTACACATCCTGACAAATCATATACAGAGATACATGCAAATGGGAAGGGTGCAAAGAGATTTTACAAGCAAAAGTTTGTCTGCAAATAACCAAATTTAGCCAAGCTTGGAGGAAGAGGAAAGCATTCCTCTCAGCTCAGAAGCCATGGAGAATGACCAATGACAGGTTTCCCACACTTCCAGGACCATCTCCAACATCACAGAAATCCCAGCCAGCAGCAGCAGCAGGCAGCTGGGCACACAGTAGCACAACAGAGCAGTTGTTGGTGTACAAACCAGGCTACAGGTAAGAGAGGACTTGAACAACTGAATCAGCACAAATACCCTGAAGTTGTTGCAGTTTATGCCGAGACCTACAACTCCGAAGCATCAACTTGATTTTTAAAATTATGTCGTGGTTCTTCATGAAAAGAAGCTATTTGCTCCAGTCTGCTTTCACCAGAAAGATCTAAAAAGGACTACAGAAAAAAAATCTTCTACCTATGGCTGGATCTTCTAAGCAGTATTGTTAAAACATAGTTCATGTCTGAGCTGTAACTCAATGTATAAACAAACATTTGATCAGAGGAACAGGCTTGGTGCTGTGGTATTTGGGCTGTGTTCTCTGGTTCAGTAAATGCACACACTGTGCCAACTAAAACAGCAGAGTTGTAAATTACCCTTGTAGGGACTTGTCTTTCCTCTCTGTTGCCAGTGCATCCCATGTCACTCTGCATATTCTGTGTTGAAATGCAGCAGCCTTTGTACCTCCCATCTGACCACAACTAGTGCTGAAACTGTTTCAGGGTTACAGATGACACAAACTGTACTTGACCAGCTGACCAGACATGCTCAGCCATGAGCACATGGAAGGAAAGGAGAGAGTATTATATATTTGTACAAGATTTTGCAATGTGGCACCCAGTGCTGCAGTGGTTAGATACAGCTCCACACAAAAGCATAAGGACACCCTGCTTTTGACAGCAAAACTAACCAACACTGAACTGACAATTTAGAGAACAGACAGGACAAACTCTGTTTTGTCAGATACGATCTGCTATGTGACCACAGAGGAACAAACCAGCATGGATACTCAATCTGTTTTCCAGCAGCAGGAGGAGGTCTCATTTTACTGGGCCCCATTGACTGTGAGATACTAACTTGTTTGCGCAGGCCGTAATTTGGAAATCACTCTCAAGGCACATATTCCCCTTCACATTTATAATTTCCATTTTGTATGTCTGTTGGCATTATTCACTTATGCAGCAGAATGACAGATGTGAAGCAGTGCTCTTGCTATTGCAGACATAATTTAAATATCTGACAGCTACTAATCATTTCTTATTTTTGAAGATTCAAAGTCAGATGAAGCAAGTCTCACGCCACACTTAAAAGACTATGGCAGCATAACACTGATCTTAATCAATTCTTATATTCCTGGCACTTGCATTGTTGACAATGGCTCCAGAAATGTCAGAAGAGACAAATTCCATTTCCTTTCTATTAGCCACAGTTAACAGTCCAAGTAGACTTCTTGAGTCTCCCAACTGTTTATGAGCTCTAACCGTACCAATGAATCCCAATTAAAAGCTTAAAGGCTTACTCAGTTGCTGATGGATCATCCAGAATAGTTTGTTTTGGGAGAAACCTAAGGCATTTAATTGTTCTAAGAAAAGGAAAGCGGTGAAACATCAAATATATTTTAAAATTAACTCAAAGAGAAACATTTTTATAAGAAGTTTATTTTCCTGTTGTGTGGCCATTATACAAAGTAAGCAGCCAGAGCTGCCATTTTGTCCTTGGGCTTCTTTGGGTTGAGTCTTCCTCCAGGTCTCCGGCCTTTGCCCCTTCCCCGGCCCTGCCTCTTCCCTTGTCCCCCACGGTGCATGGGGTGCCTCATGGCCGCGTGTTTCAGCTCCACCAGATCCTGAAACACGGGGTCACAGAACACACAGCCCGAATGCTGGGTCTCATCGCCAGGTAAGGGAGACTTGGCTTTGTTAAAATCCACGTCCACCAGTGCTGCTTCGCACAGCTCACAGGTCTCGGCTGACACTCGCACCTTGTGGGCATTCTCAAAGAAGTGCACCACCACGTTACATTTGTTGCAGGCCATCTTCCACTTGGGACCTGATGTGGGGTCCAGCACCAGAACCCCGTTCTCACACTCCACACACTGCCCAATTCCAAGCATGCTAAGGGAATGCTGGCACGTGGGGTGGGTGCACTCATTACAGCCCATGCCTGGGGAGGAAGAATGAAACCAAACCATCCTTTATCTCACTACTCACACCACCCAGTTTGAAGGAAGTGAGACACAGAAGCCAGAAACACTTGAGTATACCGCTGATTTTCTAAATCACTAAAGATAGAACTGCTCCCAAAATGGCAACTTGCCTCTTCACAGTTTCAGAATAATCCCCTACTGAAAAATCTTCCTATAATGGTTTTCAGAATTGCCACACACTGCCACTGTACTGTACAGGCAGTTGAGATAGATTAGTGATGAAAACTCATTACATTCTCAATTAAATGTATGGCTCCTACCTAACTGTCATTTTATACTTGAACTATTCACTGTTAGTCCAAAATATTTTTCATTAAAAGATGGTAATAAAAAGATCCTGAAAAGCTTCAGTGCACTACTTTAAGTAAGTTTCAGTCCCACACACTAAACTAACTGCAACTTCTACCTCTTCTTATATTCTTCAACAGCTTTTGACACACCATTTATGTCTATCAAAACATTCCCAAGACCTAGTCTTTGTTTATACTCCTATCCAAGCCTACTCAAATTTGCAAGGCATCAGTATCTTGGTGTCTTTCACTGCATGCTTAATGTTGTGAAGGTTACCTACAGTGCATGCAGGTAAATTATTTTCTTACTTCTTCCATGAAAAAAAAAAATCAAAAATACACAGTAAGTTTCACATGAATTTTAGGTATCAAGAGTCTAATTTGAACAGCACTTTATACTACGCAACACTGATTTTAAAACTGCTAAAAAGCCTATTGTATAGACTGTACCTAATTTACTTCAAGTGAGGATGACACCCGCATGTTTGCAGAACTCCTACCTTTTTTCATGTCCCTGAAGGGAGGATGGTTGTAACAATATGGGCACAGTGGATAGCTCTTTCCTCTGGATCCAGATGACCACAGCACCAGCTCAAAGTCATCCAGGGGACAACGCAACTCCTTGTAGAGTTTGATGGTACCATTCTGAGGGAGACTGTAGGTGTCATCACAGTGAGAGCAGTGCAGGCGACTCGGCTTGGCCTGGAAACAGAACACAAATCTGAGCACGTGCAGGGTCAACAGAGTTTAAAACTTGTGGTAAACTCAGCTGGAGCTGCTCTCTGGTTTGTTTCCCAAGGCAAAACCCTATCAGCCTTTTTGTTTTAGAAAGGCACTCATGATGACCACATTTGAACCCAAGTTCAATAACAGAAAATAAGTTTATACTCAATTCCCCCAAGCAAATGAAATTCAAATTTCAAGTATGAGGTAAACTGACCTGAATGTACTTCATGAAACGATGGCATTTACCACAGCGGGAAAGGGGTTTGCCTGTGGCAGCCAAGGGTGAAAAAGACACTTCCATCAGTTCATCCATACCTGCAAAAGGAATAATCACACTTACGTTAGAATTCTAGTTCTTAAGAGGAAACTTGGCACAAAATCGCCTACAGACTTGTGAAGAAGTGAGAATTAAAATATTTTAGTCACAATGTTCTTCCTTGTCTACAAACACACAGCATGTTGTACTGAGCATGCACAAACACACTGGTTGAACTAATCTCAAATTTTCAAAAACTCACCACTGCACAGGCACAAAATAAACTTCAAATAGAGTTCTGGAGACATTTTTCAGTCCATCTCCCTTTGGAGAGCAAAATAATTTGACTGAAAACTCCAGTCCTGGCACAACTTTTCAGAAAGCCTAAGTCTCTGAAAGAAGCCACCAAGTAATTGTTGGGAATTGCACATGTAGAAAGTTTTACCTGCAATAGAATCCACAAAATAGTGAAACTTCCTTTTGAAAATGTCAAGGGTGTGATCCAGGACCTGATGATAATTTGCTTTACCCAGAGCTATTAAGTTGAGTTGCTTCTCTACAGCACTGCGGATTGTAGGAAGAACCAATTCTGCATCTAACAGGAAACCAGAGACAACAGCAATGAAAGGTCAAAAATGGAGCTAGGAAACTATTCATACATAAACTGACATCAAAATAAGCATTATTTGAGACAGAAATTTACTTACACATTGATATCAGCATTTGATATAGTAAAGGGAAAGGAAGGTAAGAGGATGGAAACGGAAGAGCATTTAACTGACCTATTTTATAATAACCATGAACCAGAACAATGCCAAGGTTTGTAGGCTTCAGTCTTCGACCACTCTCCACTGTGACATAGTTTCGCTGGCAAATGTTGTTAATGTGGACTGGAATACTGGCATCAGTTCCTGCCACACAAAGGAAAACAATATATCCACCCCGAACAAAACAGAGTTTTCATCAAATGTCTCACTTCTGGCTTCTCTGGTTTAATGTCAAATTACAGGACTCCTAAGACTGCTTAAATTCAGATATCTTCTTACTGTTACCCAACTTCCAGTGCATAACTTCTCTCTAGTAACTCTGACATTCCATCGCAATTCTGATAAGTCTGAAACATATGGTTTAACCTTAATCCTTTCATCTCCTCCAAGGACTTACTATTGGGAAGACACCTATTGTCACTGTTATTTACTCTGGAAAAACACAGTAGAGACTGTGTTTGCTCTGCCACGGCAAATTCATGAAAATACATTAAAAGAAACAAGTCAGACTGACAATGAAAGTAGAATTGTGGTAAATTGTGTAAGATACGGAAGGATTACTGAAGACAGCAAAGCTAAAGCTCTGTAAAGACAAGAAGTCATTCCGAAGAATAGGGACATGCTTCCTTCCACACATCAGCTCTTTCTGACAGAGAAGTGACAGGCATATGTTAAGAAAGGATACTGCTTTGGCCAGAAGTGTTTGGCCAGAAACCAGAAACTAACTACTAAGAATAATGATAAGAAAGGGAAAGGGACGTGGGGGAAGAAACAATCTACCATCTGCTGAAGGGAGCTATGGGCATGGTGGTTTGAAGGGGAAGAGATGATCACTGTACATATCCAAATGAATACTGAGAGCTCATTACTGACAGAAACACTGCAGAGGAGTGACTCAGACTCCTTGCACTCTTGGTGGATATACTGCAGAGCAATGTAAGTCAAGCAAGTTCCTACCAATGCCATGCTTTTCCATCAGAGTGATAAGCTCTGCTTCTGTCAGGTAATCAGGAGGGCTGGTTTGCTTTTCCAGCAACTTTATTTCACCAACTGGAAAAAGATCTCCTTTCTCACAGTGGGGAAGGCTCTCTTCTAATGGGATGCTGTGCCATGGCATAATTTCTGTGAACCCTGTAGGTAAAGAAACAAACTTGGCAGTTTACCATAAAAGTCTCAGTAGTGCTGCTACATTCTTTTTACACAGGCCGAAGAAAAAACTTCTGCTTTTGTGTAATTTATCCCTCAAAAGGCATTTACTGTTTGTAAAAAGACTGGTCTTCACACTGGCAAATGTGGCATTAAATCTTTGAGACTACTACAGGAAAAATAATGCTTTTTCTATCATAATTTAAGTACAAAAATTAGGACAACATTAGGGCTCTGGTTTTGAGAGCTCAAAAAAGTCTTCACAATTGCCCTTGTCCCCAAACCTACACTTTCATATCCATTCAGTGTATTAATGGGGAAAAAAAAACTAATCTGCAGCTATTACTTACTCCAATTTGTCTTACCTGGTGTAGTTACCACCTTTCCAACACAGGTAAATCTTTCAGGGCCAATACTGAAGGAAATGGTGGTTTGTAGGTACTTGCAGTCAGCACTGACAGTGGCAATGAAGTGCCGAGTTATGTACTCGTACAGTCGCCACCCATCTCCACCTGAGGAGAAACAACACCTCAGCCACAAAATAGAATCAAATTTCAGTACTTGAAAGCTACTATTCTGGGACAAATTACTCCTAGAAATGTAGGCATTAAGTTGTTTTCTTTTTCTTGGCGGTACTATAGTCCCATGGATCAATTGCTGAAGCAGCTCTGAACTTCACTGTCACCACAAGTTTCAGTGAGTACCAAGTTTGCTCTCTTTTCACTCCTTGCCATTCAAATAATTTTATTTTCTGTTGAAACTCAGTGATTTTGAAACTGGCACCTTACACCTCAAGGGACACAGTGTTCCAACACCATTGAATTTGCCTGTACCTAACTCTGCTTCTGTTGCTGCTCTCATTGGGGTGATGGGAGGATGGTCTCCTGCATCATGGCCTTTCCTTGGACGATTGATGCCTTCTGATAGCAATGTTTTTACCTGGGTGAAGAAAGAAATGGCTTACTCAGATCAAATCCATAACAATACAACATAAATAAAAGAAACTACAGGTATTTAACGTTTCTGAAGGCCTATAGGTCATGATCCACCAAGCAAGATCTAAAACAGACTAGAGAATGATAGTACAGCTTTTTCTTCATGTACTCACAGTTTCTGCCCAATAAGGATTATTGGCTTGTTGTCTCAAACATCCCTTCAGGTCAAAGTTTTCTGGATAATGGGTAGTTTCTGTTCGAGGGTAGCTGATATAGCCTTGAGTGTAAAGACGCTCTGCTATTTGCATGGCATGTTGGGGACCCATTCCTGAGAGGAGACAGGAGAAAATAAAAATCCACATCCTGTGTTTATGGTTTGCTGCATCTGGATGTACACCTTATCCAAGTATTTAAATAAATTATGGTTTGTTCTTTCCATAAGTCTTTTGTCACCTTGATCTTGCCAAACATTTCACTTTTGACAAGCAGCTTTCTAAACTTGATCCTTTGCACAAAATTATGTATTATTTGTTTTGTTTTAGAGGTCAAAATATTTTGCTTTAAAAAAGTGTGAAAATCTGAACTTTTGTACCCACCTAAAGCGGCACTGGCTACTCGGAGCATTTCTACTGTGTTCAGAGCCAGTGGCCTCTGTTTCACCTTCTCTTTTTTACTCACAGATTCTACCTAGAAAACAGCATTTTCATAGTAAAAGTTCTGAGATTTGGTAGATGCATAATTTTAATCACATCTATAAATATGTATCATACCTATCATTGTCAATTTTTCTCATATCTGCTTTGTTCTCTTAAAACAGTAACCACCAATATATTTTTACTTTAGAAAATCTGTCTGGAGATAATTTTATCAAGTTCTAAAATTAAAGTCTGAAAGTCCCTTTGTACCAGGACTAGATCAGATTTATAACTAAGTGGGAACAGAGTAAGGCAGCTGATTGCTGTCTTTATTTCCCACTTACCTCAGCAGCACCAACTTTAAATGCTACAAGGATTTAGTGCTCATTACAAGCAACATTCCTAACTATAAGAATGCAGATTTTTAAAAGCATCAAGCGGTCTTTGAACCTTGATGTCTATAAGCACTTAAATCCAACTGTCAAACAAGTATTGAACAGAGCAGAGTTATAAGTTAATTTGCTATAAAGACATGCACATGATTAAATATTTAACAGCAGGAATATTGCCCTACACATAATTAAATTCCAATTTATTCAATGTCTCATGGGAAATAAGAGGTCTGCTTGGAGATATCTGAACAGTATTTCCTAGCAGGTTTAGTAATGAAGAGCTCCTATCATGAGTGATAAGCATTTCCAAAGTCAATACTAAGAAGAGGCCTCTGCTGAGATGATGACACCAGCAGAGTAATATACAATAAAAAATATCTTGCCTTTAATTCTCATTTACACAAGGCTGAAGTAAAAACCCAAATACAGATATTCTACACTCTTTAAGACACCAACCAAAAGCCTCAATACATAACAAATGGAATATTAAATTGTATTTCCTTCATATGAAACATGGATCTACTGGCACTTGGTAAATATTCTTACCTTTGCTTCTTTTGCCATCTTTGTTATATTCAAGAACATTTGAGCAACCTCACGATCAAACACCCTCACTCTATCCCAATCCAAAGTGAGAGAACTTTCTTTTTCAGGGTTCACCTATTGGACAAAAAAAATTTAAAAAATTAATTCCCACCAACTCTATTCCTAGAAGTGTGAGAATGCATATTCCCAAGAAGAGTCCATCAAGCAAATCCTAGGACATACAGGATTTGTTAACACAAATTTAGGACAAACTCACACCAGGACACCAGTGCTCAAACATGCAGTTGTGCTCTTTTTCTGGGGGCCTTTTGAGAAGGATGGAGCACTTGGAGTTCTGGGGTCTGAGGAATGACCGGAACTATTTCTGACTGCACTGAAATACTGTTCTTGTTTAGTGCTGGGAACAGTAAACACTGAAACACGCAGAGATTCAAAGTTTACCATTTTGATTTGGCAGAATCAATCATTAATATTAAACTGTCACTAGGTCACGTTTTCAGCCCCATGTACAAAAATTAGTGTGAAGCGACCAGCATGAGAGAACCTCCTCTGTAAACAGCACTAAGTACTTCCTAGCATGACACACAAGACACATTACAATAGATGACAGCAGATGCCAGATTTCACCTTTTTTTCACTTTTAAAATACAAAAATAGTAACTTTTCACCATGAATCCCTTATTTGCTTAAAAAATCCTTGTGATCACAAGCCATAAAACCCTGTTGGTTTGCTCGCAGAGCCTGGACAGCAGCAAGGCTGTAAAACTACTCTAAGCTGCCAAAGTACTCTGAGGACTCAATTGCCAATTAACACAATGAGCATTTTATTTGCTTTAAAATTCGAATACTCAGCAATGCCAATGTTTGTTGGCAGGCTAATTAATTCCTGAGTTCAAATTAACAACAGTCAGTCCAAGGACCCCATGGAATAAAAGAGAACCATTTTAAGTAGTCTTTTTGGCAGAATCTAAGCCTAGACGATTAGCACTGAAGAGTTCTTATAAGGAGCAGACAATAAGCATTTTAATACAAAACTGACATCCTGGAATCCGTTCTTGAGAGCGGTGACACACGTGAACAGAATGAGAACACATAGGCATTGTGAATTCCTGTCAGCAGCTACGAATTTATGAATGAACAAAATACAATTGCATTTCTTTTGTAAAATCAAGTACTGTAAAACTTACTTTAGCTTGCAACACCCAGTAAGTCTCAGGCTTAAATGACTGAATTTTGTCATGCCTCTCAACACAGAATCCAAGTGTTGGGGTCTGACACGGCCCAAATGAGATGAGGGAGCTGTCTAAATTCCCATATTTCCCCTGAAAATATTTAGTCTGGAACCTAAAAGAAGGGCAGGGGAAAAAACAGAAGAGGAATGTATGCATTAATATCCTCATTCCCATGAAAAGCAAACATTTTCATTATCATACATACACAAAACATGAGTAATCTGTAAAATTATTCAGGCATTAGGAAAAGAGCATTCTGAGAAACACCATCTCTTACAGCTAATTAAGACATAATCGTTTTGCCTCACAAGGAGCTGGGAGGGGACACAGCCAGGACAGCTGATCCCAGCTGACCAAAGGGATATTCCAGATCATGTGACATCATGCTCAACATTTAAGGTTGGGGAAGTAAGAAGGAAGGGGGGAACACTTGGAGTGATGGTATTTGTTTTCCCAAGTGATGGGTGGCAGAGCCAGCTTTTCTGGGGATGGCTGAACACCTGCCTGTGGGAAGTGGTGAATTAATTCCTTATTTTGCTTTGCTTGTGTGTATAGCTTTTGTTTACCTATTAAACATGAGCTTTCCCACTTCTACCCATCCAGTACTCTGCAGTACTGATGGAGGGAGGCTGTGAGTGACTGTGTGGGGCTTGTGGCTGGGGTTAAACCACAAGGGCACAGAGTCGTTCCTGAATCCTTCACAAAACCATCTGCAGGCTGTGCTGTCACCTTGTGAAGGCACAGCCAATCCTCAGATCCAGCTCCTGGCGGGCATCCACGGACAGAGCTTCGTTGCGATTGGGCTCTCCCAAGTGATTCATGGCATTGCAGATGTCTGTGTCGGTGATGGAACTGAATTTAGCTCTGTAAATCGTCCTCTCCATGCCACGAGGTTTGTTCATGACAGGAAGAACAGCATCAAGAACCTAAGGCAAATCAGAAGCATTGCTAAAGAGAATTTGAAAGATAAAGGCTTTCTCTATAAAAATAAAAAAACACTCTCCACAAAATATTTGTTTCTGTGTCACTGCTTTCTTAATTCAGCAAGATGTCAGGTCAATGCCTTAACTGATAAGTCCATCCACTCAAAAGCATATAAAGAATTAACAAAACTGAAGGGTTTATTTACTATACAGCAACTGCTGGGAGCAAATCAGTATTTTTGGCTAAGAGCAAAGACATTCACCAGTGCAGCTGCAGAACCTTTTGGTACCAGTATCTATCCGGATTTATTCTATTCATTGCTAAGGCACAAGTAATGATACAGGGGTATGTAAAGAACTTAAAACCATCACTTGATAAAACATGTTTCTTTAAATTAAAGAAAATCCCCAAACAAATACTCTTTATGTAGACTTCTGGAAATAGGATGTTAAAAAATAAATCTTAGCAAAGTTTTAGTTCTATGCTTTTTATGTGCAGAGGCCAAATTTCTGCAGTAAACCTACATTTATAAGCAGCTTCTGTCTCTAAAGCATCAAATTGCTTAATAAATAAAAGATAACAGAGATGAATTTTTATAAGGACATAAAAATAACTACTCCAGCTGTGGAAAACAGACAAATTCTTGAAGCACTGGAATGTTCTAACATTTAAGAGGCCTGATTGCTCATCTGAGATAAGCAACACCTCTGAAATTTATTTATACTCTTTAACTGACATCTTACAGAGTTCAAAGCATGTGAGTTTTTCCACCAAGGCCCTCTGTGCCCTTAAAACTTTATTCAACTTTAGTTTGATTTTTACAGTATACTTATAAAACAATGCATTGATAGTCTTGTCAGACATACATTATGGTCTTATGAGTCTTAAAAACGGTAACCTTACTTCAAAACAGATGTTTTCTCCTTCCTTATCACAATCCAACCACAAGACAATACAATCACAGCCTCTTCCCTCCACCTGTGAGAAAAATTAGCACAGTTCTTCAGCAACTCAAAAAACCCCTCTCCCCTCCCTACCTATAAGTTTCTTCTTCTTCTTTTCAATAGGGGTGTGAAGTGTGAACTGTAACCAACACAGATTTATTTTAAAAAAGCCATTTATAAGCTGTGCCTTGCACTTGCTGTTAAAGCTAAATTTGCATCCAATGCTCCAATTCTGAGAAGCAGGATATCAACTGTCAAAAAACTCAGAAGGCAATCACAAAAGTGAATTTAATAAAGAATTCAGACAGTGTAAGAACCAGCAAAAATAAAATATTGTTTCTACTATGTTAATAAAATAGATATAATTGTGACAAAAAGCCAGTCCCTGAAAGAATTCTTTTTTAGCAACATAGAGAATAATAACTCTAAATACTACTCATAAGAAAAAATACCTGTAAAAACTTCACCATGGTCAGTTTGGGATTAGCTTCTTTCTTTTCTGTGGGAGCTTTGCTAAAAAGTTCTGCTGGATCCACTTTATCCCAGCTGTTATATTTTCCTGAAAAGCAAAAGTATATTAAGCGGAGCTCTGAAGAAATATTTATAAAACAAACAGCTTTACTTTGCAAAACACTTGTCTTTCAAAATTTGTATGGAAAATTCTCCACCCTAACACATCTTGCTTTACTGTATACCAAGGAATCTCAGCTTTTTTTGAAGGACCTGGCAGCTCTACAAGCTGAATTAGTTAAAACATCTGATGAGCAGGCAAATACCTATGAAATCCAAAGTCATGACGTGACCACACACCGATGTCATCTTGAAGTGGGCACTCTGCCCTATGAAGGACCCGGTGTACTCATGCACAGAGCACGCCCCGTTGAGTCCCTTGCGAGAGGACATGTTCCCTGTGAAAATAGGCTCATAAATATTAATGAGGTAAAAAAACCCCAGCAATTGAAACTATTTATTTTGTGTGAAATTACATCCCCCTTTCCTTAGATCTTAAAGCCAGGGTCTTCCTGATCACAAAATTCTACTCATTAATCAAACTTTTATTACATTAAGTATCAATTCAGGGCTTTCCTAAAGTATATTTCATCTCCAAATTAAACTACCCATTATCTCCACCAGCCTTTCCCTCCCACCATGAAACCTTACAAGTTTTCTAGAACACACAGTTACGATCAATTTTTGTTTTCCAGATTTACAAAACTTTAACTTCAAAAATCTCAGAACAGCAACTTGCTACTTGATTGGTACTTTCCAGACACCGTATGCTCTAAGGCACGCTAGAGCTACACAAAATACCGAAACCAGATTCCTTTATTCTTGGATTAAACCGGCATCAGCCCATAAAAAGAATAAGAACGTGATGGGATATCCCGCTCTTTAACGAGCCTGTCCGAAGTCACCGTTCCCAGGAGGCTCCCAGGACAACCAAGGCGCTGCCCAGGGTGTTTGTCCCCTCACGCACTGACAGCTGCCTCGGCAGCGCCTCCAGTAGAGCGCACAGCCCCGCGCTCCGGCCGCGCCCGCAGAGCGCTCCCGGCTTCGCGGCGGCACCGGCACCCGCCCGCCGCCCGTACCTCTGGAAAGGATCTTGGCGATGGACTGCGCCAGGGACGGCTTCTCCGCCACCATGAGCACGGTCCTCATCTTCGGCCGCTGCGGCGCGGAGCCGCGGGGCCGGCCCGGCGGAGCGGGGGCGCGGCGGCTCCCGCGCCTGAGGGGACAGAGCGCGGCTTAGCCCGACCGCGCCGGGGCACGGCGGCTCCCGCAGCCCCGCGGCCGAGAGACACGGCCGAACCCGCTTCCACCCGAGCGCCAAGCACACAGCGCGGCCGCCGGGAGCCGCCGCTCGCCCAGGAACCGCCGCCTGCCCCGCTCCGCCCCGCCGGGCTCGGCCGCGCTCCGCGCCTCAGCGGGCAGCCATGGCCGCGTCACTGCCGGGTCACGGCGCCGGAAGGCGCGGGCGGCCCCACGGGGCTGCGGCGGCGCGGGCGGGCGCGGGACAGACAGACGCTCGCGAACATACAGACACGGACGCACGAACATACACACGGACATACGCACATATACACACAGACACGGAGGCAGGGACATACACACAGAGACACACGGACATACGCACAGACATACACACACAGACGCGCATGGGCATTCACACAGACATACACAGACACGTGTGCAGACACACAGACACACACAGGCACATATGCTGACACACACGTGTATGAGTGTGTATATAAATGTGTGTGCAGACACGGACGCACATACATTTACATGCATACACCCACACACATACACAGATAATATACACACATACATAGATAGACATGCAGAGACACACACACACACACATATAGACTCATATACATACACACACACATGTATATACACACACATATATATACTTACACAGACATGTATACTCACACGCACATACACATATATATAAATATAATATATAATATATAAAATAAATATATTTATATTTATATTTATATTTATATTTATATTTATATTTATATTTATATTTATATTTATATTCATATTCATATTTATATTCATATTCATATTTATATTTATATTATTTATATTTATATTCTCACGCACTCTCTCACACTCAGACCCCTGCCGGGGCTGGCGCCCGCCCGCTCCAGCGCCCCCTGACGGCGCGGGGCTGCGCGACGCCCGTGTGCTCCCGGCGGAGGGGCCGGGCCGGGCCCGGGGCTGGGCACGGAACAGCTCGGGTCGCGTTCGGTGCCCGGCACAGCTCGGGTCACACGCGGTGCACAGAACACAATCCAAACCTCTCTAAGAGAACACGCACACAAATTGTGTCAGCTCTGCTCGAGCGGCACGGATCTCTGTGTCTATGTCTGTCACTCAGGTTCCAGTTTCCATAGACCTGAAACACTACAAACATTATCAGACACTGATGGCATCTCCTTCAGTGAAAATAAATTCGCCTCAGGAGTCTTAGGAGCACCTGGTTCCCTTGCACCCCAATGAGATAATGGAAATAATATTGAATGATTCTTGAAAAAACGCATTTTTTGCACACTAAATTTTAGTTAACGTTGATGTCTTGCTTAGGCAGAAATACGAAGAAAAGAAAAGATGGTGGGAAGACAACGCTCAGGCCAGGCAGAAGCACACCCCTCCCTCATAGCACCTTTCCCCAGAGAGAAGGCAAGGGCTGCCTCAGGGGGCTTTGCCCCTGAGAGCTGCAGCTCATTTCCCCAAGTCGTAGAGGGGCTCTTTGCCCTCCTTGTTGCTTCCCGGGGATGCTGGACTCTGTTAAGGAGATTTGGACAGTGGACTGAAGTCGTTTCCAACCTTTCCTGCAGCTTTCAACTCTTCCACACATCCTGAAATCTGTCAAGGGAAGAGCTAAAGAGGGGAGCCCCAAGTTGATGGATTTTATAAGCACTTTGTAGAAGAGCTCTGCTCTCTATTTTTACCCCTATGGTTGTGCATCGATCATTGCCAATGTTTATAGCACTTTTCCCAGAGCTGCTCAGTACCATAAAAACCTGAAGAGAAGAGTTTGGGAAGCATCCAGGACCAGGATGTATATCAATCACATGCTATCTGAAATAAAAAGGAACTAATTCACCTTCAGTTTGATTAGTAGGCAATTAATAAACATTAAAGTTACTAGTGAAAGGAAAAATCAAAACAAACCCAGGCCTTCTAATTCTTTGGCACTACTGAAGTTAGAACATATTAGAACAAATGTGTTCTCCTGTTTCAATGCCTGGTTCCCTTTGACATCTGGGGAACATCTGGAACAATCAGGATGCAAGTTAAAACCAAGTCTTCAGATATGTCAGATACATATTTTTTAATTTCCTTTGGTAAAAGCCCTCTACAAAATCCAACCTTCCTTTTCTCTTTGAATGCTCAATGAAACATGAAATTTCAACTTGCGTTCACCCGGACAGCACAGTCGGGACTCTCCCCCACACGGCCGAGGCACTCCGGGCACTCAGAGTCCCCGCGTGCCCCCGGGCTGGTACCGGCGCGTGTGTGGCTGGGTCCTGGGGCCGCGCAGAGCCCCTCCCGGCCCGAGGGGATCCCGCTGCCGGACACCCACGAGCCCTGCGGGGCCACCAGGTCACACAGCCGCTTGAAGCGCTTTGAAAACTGCCCGGAAAGCCTCACCCCATTCCCAGCCCTCCAGCACGGAGCTGCATCAGTCCCAAAAGAGCGGAAGGGACTGGGACAGAGCGGGACCGGGACCGGGACAGAGTGGGACCGGGACAGGAAAGAGGGGGACCGGGAAAGAGCAGGACCGGGAAAGAGCGGGACCGGGACCAGGACAGAGCAGGACCGGGACAGGAAAGAGCGGGACTAGGAACGGAACAGAGCGGGACCAGGACTGGGACAAAGCGGGACCGGGAACGGGACAGAGCGGGACAGGGACAGGAAAGAGCGGGACCGGAACAGATCGGGACCAGGAACGGGACAGAGCAGGACCAGGACCGGGACAGAGCAGGACCGGAAACGGGCCGGGTCGGCCGCTGGGGGGCGCTGCCTCCGCAGGAGCCGCCTGCGGGCCCCGGGGAGCGGCCGCTCTCGGCGGGGACGGGCGGGGACCGGCGCTGCCACCTCTGTCACCGATCCATCCCACTGCTGCCACCTCTGCTATCCATCCCACCTCTGTCACCTCCGTCACCAATCCCACCTCTGCCACCCATTCACCCCACCTCTGTCCCCCATCCCACTGCGCCCATCCTTCCCGCCGCTGTCCCCCTCAGTGCCGCTCAGTACATCGCTTCGCTCCGAGTTGTAGTGTTTTCCCTGCGCCAGCCCGGGAGCACCCCGCAGCCCCGCTGACATCGCCGCCTCCTTGCAGAGGTTTCTTTCTCACCGCTGTGTGCTACTTCCAGCTCAGGCTTGGCCGCCCTGTCCTCAGAAGCGCCTCTCACCACATTGAGAAGGCTTCGAACCGGCCCCATGGAAAGCATCCTCATTTCCACAGAAGAAACACCGGGGAGAGCAGTCTATGTTTGCCAACACAGCAGCGTCCACAGAGCTGGGGCAGGTTTTATCTGGGGCTACTGACACCCCATCCTTTACATCATCCAGCTCTGGCTGCTGCTCCTCCACTTTTCCTTTGAAGTTCTAAAGTCTCTCCAGCTGTACCAGCAGGGCAGAACAGTGAAACCACAAAGTAAGCAGCATCTCCTGTGGTTTTCTCAAATAAAATGAAGTTCATTTCTAGGTTTAAATAATTAGCAAGATTTTGGTTTACATCAACTTGGTAAGTGTATCAAATCAAGAAAGTGACGGTTCTGGTTAAGCACTTTGCACAATGTGGACACTTCAGGCTCACGAGTCCCACTGCCTTTTTGACTCCCAAGTTTTTCAACACCAATTATCCCCCAGGTTATTCCAGTGCAGGGTTATTTAAGCAGTCAAAGCCCTCACCCTGACTGAGACATTCATGTTTCACTTGTCCATCAGAAGAGCTTGTGAAGGATTAAAGCTCTGGACCTCCTTGTTCTGCCACTGAGTCACTGATTTGCTTCAGTAACATGCCTGGGTTCCTCCTCTCACCTCCAGGACTTGAGTAGCAACTTCCCTCTTCAGGGATGCTTTACTGATCTATACATAGAGCTCACTTTGAGAGCAAGATAGAAAAAGCTGCAGAAATATCATGCTTTCTATTGTAGTGAGCATGATGATTCCTGTTTCACCTCCCTGGGCTCATTCTTGACTTTAGAGTAACTTTTCCCTGTTTGTTTCCAAACACACTTGAAAAGATTGCCATGAAATTAATAAGTATTGACAGGAGGGTCAGGCAGGCAAAACCACATCTGGATGGATACCACAGACATTAGAAATCATTAAAATGCAGGTCAGATTATTAAAATAGTTTTTTTTTTTTTTTTTTCCTTTTAAAAAACTAAGTAAGAACTATGTGGCCACAAAAAAGTGCCTGAAAAAGTGCCTGAAATCTTGAGTACCAATCTGGGCTCCAGACACAGTGCTGGGAAGCAGGAGACAGAATCTACCACGTACAGAGCAACACCAGCACTTGAAGTAATTTGTGCTGGAGTGAAAGTTGTGCTTGTGCCCTTTTAAAAAATAAATAAAAATAAAAAAAACCAAAAAAACAACAAACCCTTTGAAAAATAGGAGGTACAGAAAAGGGTGAATGCTGATGAAAAAGGATATTGCTGGGACACGCACACACATGACATACAACACATCATTGGATCTCAGCTGTTGACAGTTGTCCTGTCAGAACCCCAGCACTGCTCTGGCAGAACAGACTCTAATGTGCTCTGGCCATGCTGTGCCTGCACTGGGTATTGACCATATTTGCAGTTTCAAAGTTCTTGTTCAAGTGATAGAAAAATCTAGATAACAAATAGCATGCCACTAACAACCTCACTGCCAAAAACTAATACCTGGATGTGGGCAAATACATAATGTGTAATTCATAACCATACAGGGAGGTTTAGACATTGCAATGTTTACTTCTATCTCACTATTCATGTCTCTGCTTTCTAAATGCCCAAGTTGTGTAAATTAGGGGTGAGGTAAATTCTTGCCTGTCACTTTGCAGAAATAACTTCATTTTGAACAACAGTTTTTATTGTGTTTGGAATTTGGAATTTCTTCTTTGAATAACATTGAATCCTCAGTGCTAAGGGCCAGCTGAACCCAGCTGGAGCCAGCCAAAATCTCATCTTTGTCTAAGTTTCACATCTCACTCATCATATATTTTCATATGTTCTCTCCCTCTTGTTGCAGCCACATTTTCTTATGGTCTTTCTCTACCCCGCATCTTTGAAGTTAAAATGATCAAAACTAATGAAGCTACACTGTTCTTTCTTTGGAAAGGACCGCCTATCTCCCCTCAGGTCTAGGACCTTGCTGAGGTGGAAGTGTCTGTGGAAAAAACCTAAGGACTAGCTTTAAAAAAACCCAACCCAACAAACTCTAAGAACCCCCATTACAAGAAACCTCTCATAATGCAGTTCACAATCACAATGTATTTTAAATTATACCTAGAGAGGTACATGTGGCCTTTTCCTTCTGCTGGCTGACTTTGCCACCAGCCTAATCCCAAGATTAGTGAGTTGTGGTGTTGCTATTTCCCTGCTTGTGGCCCTGGCCTTTGAGCTGTGAGTTGATTTTGCATTATACATTTTGAGCTGACACCCATGCTTGTGCTGAAGTCCAAATTTGCCTTGCATCTCTACTGTTTGGAGGTTGCTTTGGATCTGGATCCATGCCATAGCTCCCTCACTGCCAGCTCCAAGCACACACACTTTCCAGGGAAAAGAGTCCCTCTTGTCAACCAACCCTCTCTTACTTCCCTCCTACAGGAAGCAGCTCTGCTCTTGCTCTTTACCATTTGTTGGAAAACCAAAAAGCAGCTAGGTAGAACTGTGGTAGAGAGGAAGAGTTCTAACATTTATTAGTCTAACATTTATTAGTGTTAGATACAGACTGTCCTGCTTTGCAATTCTAGCCAGCACGTTGGGGTATATGTTGGTACAAACTGGCTTCCAAATCCTTCCAGATACAGCCTGCAGAGCTCAACGTCCTCTTCCTGAGGTGTTACCTGCAATCTACACTGAGAAAGAGCCCCAAATATTGGCTCCTTCTGTAAGACTCATGTCAGTGCCTGCCTAGCTCTGACCTCTGCACACTTCTGCCCAGTTCCAAAGCACCTCCATCCTTCCTGGGTCTTTTCTCCCCACTTCACAACAACTTTGAACAACTGCAGCACAGTGAAGCAGCTAAATGGGGAGATCTTTCAAGCCTGAACTGTTGGGAGTTTTATTAACAGAACTGCTGCATTGTGGCTCTGGCTTGCAGCAGTGTTGGCACATTTTGAAACACATCCCATTCATGTGTTTTACTACAACAATGAAAACCTCTTTACCTGTTTGTTTTTTTTCTACAGCTGAAGCTACCTAACTCCACCTGGATAGTAAAGGCTGTACAACCTCCATTCAGACTGCCTTCAATGAGTTTGTTAGCCCATAAATAACATCAATCAGCAGTTGTTTTTGAGGTGGGGAAGTAACTTGACAGATTCTTTCAAAGAAGAATTAGATTCCTGATTATCTGTGACCTTGCGTGTTTCAGAATCATTACAGCCATTACAGGACATCACTTGTCTTTACTTTGACTGTTCCTGCTTCCTTTGCATTCTCCAGCATTTTTCCTATTGATTTTCAAAGAAACTGATGGGGTCACGCTGTGGTCCTCAGCAGACACGAATGCTTAGTGCCTCCAGCAGCTCACAATCAGCATGTGAAATGAAAAGCCATGTATTGCAGGACAGTTCAACTCTGCATCTCTGCCTGGGAGACTGAGGCAGAAGCAATGTCCATGGAGGGGCCTTGCCAGTGAGGACAATTGCCTGGAAAATGGGCTAACACCCAGGGGAACTGCTGGGATAATTCAGCCTTCCTGGGACCCTCCTGACTGTGCTACAGTCAACCGGTACAGTAAACCCTGTGAAAGCAAGGCTCAGGCACACAGCCCATATTTTTACAGATTTCCCAATTGCCTGTCACAGGCACTTGGCAGGAGTAAGGGCTGTAGCTCTTGCAACAAAACCTGAGCAGAGCAGAGAGCTGAGTGTGGTGACAGGGTGGTGTGACTGCTCCTGAGCATTTTGAAAGCACTGTGGTGTTTGCAATGTGATAGCTCTGGAGCTATTTCAATGCACAGCCTGCTACAATCGTGGTATCACCTGGAGTCGAGGGGAGAGAGGCTGGATGAGCCAGTGCAACATGGGGTTTTACACAATTACTGACTGTGAGCTCGAGCTGAAATCAAAGAGCAGCCAGCTGTGGTGAACACTTCCATGGGAGTACCCTGAGGTAATTTTTCTGTAGTTTTCAGTTTAACTCAACATCTCTGCAGAATTGTCTGGAGAATACTTCGTGAAGACACTCTCTTCCCATTTTTAAGGCTCCATGGGTGCCGTGATGGAAGGGGTTAACTGGGCGGGAGGCAGGGGAATTCTGGAGACTTTTTCAGATACCTGGGGTACCTTGGGCTCCGAAATGTTGACCTCTGACTCTCTAAGTTTATCAGCACATTCACTAATCAGGGGTGTTTAATGGAACAGCCACATGGATTCCTGGCATTCTTGAAACGTTATGACCCTGTCAGTTGTATGAAGACTGAAAGTCTCTTGCTTTTGAACTCACCAGAGTTTGCACTGTCTTAGAAGCCTTTGATAAATACTTGCTGGATTTCTTACCTAGCTGGTCTAATCTGCCCAAGGTCACAATTCCAGAAAAAAAAAGTTTCATTTTAGGGGCATTCATCACTTAAATTGATCAAATTAATGCTTTCTTTAGTTCTGGATTGGTAGAGAGTGTTGTGTGTCATGTTTAAAAAAACCCAGCAGATAAAATGTTTGTTTTCCTGTTATATGTAAGGGGATTTGTGTTCACTTTCAGTCTCTAAAGACCAGTGAAAAACAAATGTAAAATGTTTTTCCATTAAAAAACTCTAACATTACTGAAATAGATCTCCCTCAAGTACCCAAAGGTTTTATCAACCGTGTCCATGTGCATGTTTTTTCTTCACAGTTCACACCAGAGAGTTTAAGCACAAAGGATTCTGTTATAACTGGATTCAGTTACAGAGACCCAAGCCTGGAAGTATATGTGATCCAAGCCTTGGCCAGAATTTAAATGGACCCAAATTCAAATGGGCTGAATTCATCGTGAATGAGGTATCCAAGTCAATTTTAAAATTAAGCTGAAATTTAACTGTCACTTTGAGCACATTCAAAATTTTCCGTCAAGTCCAGGATACAAACATAATAGCAAAGGCCAAGGAAAACGGTTTGAATTTTGAGCAACAAATATGTTTTTAAATTTCTTGTGGATAAGCTCCATACAGAGCAAGCCTTTCTGGGTCAGATACGAATAGATAACTCATCAGTGTAAGAAAGCCTTGTAATCAGGGTACTGGCAGCAGCAAAGAAAAGAGGCTGGAAATATCAAGAGCTAACAGGTGATATGGATGGCGGTCTCTGCTATGAAGCTTTTAAAAGCAAACAGTTCACATAATTTATAAATGATTTCATAGGAAAGCTCACATTTATCCAAGAGGCCATGCCTCAGTATAGCAGACCTCCCAGGAGACTTTTCAGGTGACTCTTCCTTTATCAACCTTATTTTGTTACTCCTAGCTCTATTCTTCTGCTGTTTCTCACCATATCTCTCGATATTTTTAAACCCATCACCTACTGACAGTTTGTCGTTTGGGTACTTTGTTCAGCTGAGCTACACACCCTTATTCTGAAATGGGCAACAGCAAGAGCTTGACCCTTCCCAGGGCAGGGGAAAAGCACATGAAAAGAGCTAAGGAGGTCAGATCCCAAGCACGGTGGGAGCTGAGGTGCTGCTGTTAAGGCAGCATTGAGTAAAAACCTCTCACTTGCAGGCTGACATAACTGCCATGCATGGTTCTACACACACCATCCTCTGCCTGTTGGCTTTTACCTGATAATGTGAGGAGCTGAGGAATGGGGACACAGTGAACAGCTTTAGATCCCCCTGAACCTGACCCAGTACCCAGGCAGACTCCAGCTCACACGTGGTGCAGCACAGCTATCTTGTGTTTCCTGGTGAGCCTCCTTATGTGGGCTCAAAACCTTGGAGAAATTTTGTAGCAATCCTAGGGATGTCTTGTTCTCATTATCTCCCCTGACTTAGCAAATGGGGGGCAGAATGGGAATGATCTTTGTATCTAGGTCAGACCCTAATCTTTTTTCCTTTACTGAAGAATCATTCCCTCCTTTTTCCTCTAGTCCAGATTTGCCTTTCAACTCCATTTGAGCCCTTGTCTGTCATTCACTCCTGCCCTCTTCAGCCCAGGGCAGAATCATTTGTGCTAACAGGATGGCACATTTCTCCATTTTCTGTCTCACACATTTCTTTTTCACCCCATCTATCATATTCCCACATCTGACTGATGCAATACAACGAGATATTTAAAAACCACAGAAACTATGCAAACCAATTTTTTTTTCTTACCTAATGATGGAGGAAGGAAACCAGCTGGGGACTCACTGATGTAAAACTCACTTTGCCAGTAAAACTCACTTACCTGTCTTCAGCCTCATGTTCCTCTGGTCAGTGGAGCAGGAACAACTACTCTACTTTCTGTTCAGCAGCAGCTACACCCAATACAGAAGTCTGATGTTGGGCAAACTCAGCTGCCTGCCCGTTTGCCCTGCTCTGGTCTGTATTATTATGAACACAGCATTCACAGCTGCCCTTCCAAGTGACTTGGTCCTGTGTTGGCCCGCAGCTTCCCCACATAGTATATGTAAAACCCTGGGTAAGCCTCAGTTTTCCCTTAGGTAAGTGTCAGTCCAAAGCACTAACTATCGCTTTGGCACACATATTTAACCTGGCACACACCACATAAAGCTTTGAGCAAAATAAAATATAGTCATAGATTTAATGAGCATCAAAATAAAGCTAAAAAAAAAAAAAAGACAGTACAGGAAATTGCAGAGCAATGGCAACCACAAGAGGAAAGCAGGAGAATAATCACAAAGACCCTGAAATTCTGCAGAGGCCAGACAGACACATGGCTCTTCCTGACCCCTCTCTCCTGGCAGAAGGGGGGAAACTCCTCCTCCGCTCAGCCAGGGGCCCAGCCTGTTGTTAGCCACCCATTTTGAACTACTACAAATACATTAATTTAGCCAACTAGAGAGAAATAAAGCTTTTGAAAGAAGCAGCAAATAAATCACAGAAGCCCCATGTATAAAAACCAGGCAGCGTGACGTGACGCCTCTGCACAGGGCAGCTGTGACCTGTGTTAACCTGCCCAGGTTCTGGCACTTGAAAAACATCAGTGAGAAAACTTTAGAGACAACAAACTCATAGAGGAACCGCTGCTACAAGCATCCTCTTCTATCTATCCCTCCTCAGGAAGGGGCTGGCAGGGCAACCCCAACAGCTTTTCTTCTCCTGCTGTGCTTGTGGGCTCTGATCTACAACGTGCAGCAGAGCCAGGCTGTGGGCACACAGCCTTTCCCTGCTGCTGGTGTTTCAACTGACAGGTAGGTTTCCTGGTTTACCCTCATTTCTCATCTCCACAGCCTCCTCCTGACTTTAAGAGATTATTGCTGTATAAGAGCTGAGCATCTTGTGTGGCATTCAAGAGGAGATGAGTTAGTTTCAAGCAGCAGAGCTCTGCTGAGCTGACCTGGCTCTTCTAAATCAGACTGTGCCATGAAGGGAGCAATCAGCTGCAGCAAAGGGAAGGACAGCAAGCAGATGAGAGCTGGGGAAGGCTGGAAGAGGAATCAGACAGGGGATGAATCTACAGACACAACAGCTAAGAGAGCCCTGGCTGCCAGACCTAGACTCTTCAATCAACAGATTAAAGAGACAATTAGGTCCCATATTTTGACCAGGTACTTATTTGCTTTTGCAGTTTCTTTGGTGTGTGTGTGTGCGTGTGGGGAGGTGACAGTGCCAAGCAATAGCAGGATAAATGGTCAGCTTGGAACTCATCCCACCACTTAAGAAATGCGTGGCAGAGTGAGAAACCTGCAGGGAAGCCAGGGAGCCCCCCACCTCACCTGTCTCTCAACCTGTCCTCCAAGTGAGTTCTGCTCTCCTAGCTGTACACTGAACCGTTAGTAATACTGAAGTACTGAGCTTTATTCCTTCACATTTGTCCTTTCCTTCCTTGCTCATTTTAGGGTAGGGGCAGCAAAGCAAATTCTAGGAATTTTGTGAAACCTGCCAGTCCCTAAGAGGCTGAATAGCTTTCCACACACATGACTGTTACTGATTTGAGACTAAGGCAAATTGTTCATTTCTGGCAAAGCCAGTGACATGTTAGTGTGGCTATATCTCTGCTAAGGCCACAGGGTACTTTGCCTGCTGGTGAAACTTTGCTCATCCAAGCTTAAGTGAACAATTCAGCTGAAGTGAACAGTTGGTTTCCTGCTTCACTTGCAGAAGTGCTCTGAGTTCTGAGGCCTCTCTTTTGCTGTGTCTCTCTACCTGTATTGCTTGTGTCTGCTGCTCTGATTCTGGTGTTCACTGTTTAACTGGAGCAGTGAGAGACTTTAAAGTAGACAAAGTGATAGCTGGGAACTTCAGTCGCTGCCCAACAGTTAGCACTTGTGGAAAGCACCACGATCTCTGTGGCTCCCAGCAGAGAGGAAGCTCAGCCAGAGGATGGATAGCTGGGTCTAGCTGTGCACTTAAAGGCAGAGGCTGCTTGCACAGCTCCTCTGCTCCAGCATCTGCAGAGCTCTCCCTCTTTTGCTCCTTGGATAAGAAGTTATTTTTGGCTGTGTTTTGCAATATTAAATATTAGCTCTAGGCTTTCCCCTATGTACTGTGTAATCCTGTTCTGTGTGGGCTTTATATATTGTTCTTTTGACATTATCACTATTGCATATTAATAAATTAAACATTCAATTCGTGCTACTCTCTTGGGCCAATGTATATTGCTAGGGGGTGAAAAGAAGGGATTAAACTGGTTTACAGTGTTCTGCTGTTGTACCATGTTACAGCAGATGCATAAGAAGGATCAAGGAGCTTTCTTGGTGCAGAATTGTTATATTAATAGCAGAATTGTGGGGTCATAATTTTTATTACTGTCTTTTAATAAGCTATTGATGCAGACACTTTTTACACCTATGGGAAAATATAATTATGCTGGAACTGTAACAGTGGATGTTCTTAGCAGAACATCACAAGGTATTAAAAGGAGAATGAGTCTTCAATTATGTTGAATGAAGTTTTAGCAAGCCTAGTGGGGAGTGAAGGTTCAAGATAGAGAAAGAGGAGTAAATTCAGCCTGAATGTCTCTAAGTTTAGGCTTTAAGTTAATAATAAGCATAGCCATTGGGGAGCTGGTGACAAACAACTCTCCTGAATTCCTCAATAGGAGCAAATGCAGGTGCATGATGTGATGCTGCACAGAGCCAACAAGCCCCCAAAATAAGAATGCACTGAGAAAAGCCCCCTGTAGGTTACAGCCTATTCTGGGGCTTCAAGTCATATGTTGCATCTCTACCTTATAAAATGCAGTGTTGAGTAGTGGAAATAAGGCAGAAAATGAACCAATACCAGATGCAAGAGCTCCATCAACCAGCTCCGAAAAAGCTGACTAAAAGATTGTCCTTGAGACGGAATTTGATGAGGTAAAAAAATATTAGATACTCTATGATAGCTCAAATAAAAAGCAGAATGACAAGGCTGAAAGCCACAGATGAGGAGAGGCAGGAAGCTCTGAGGTGGGCAGCGACTCTCTGTTAAATCTCATGCACCAGAGGATCCAGTGCTCATCCAGATGTTCTGCAAACACAGCCTCTGTGCAGCCACCTCCATCTCCTCAATTAAAAAAAAAGAACCAACAAAAAAATGGAGCTGAAGCCACATACAAGAAATCCCATACCCTGTTAGGCTGTGGCAGGGTGTCTGCTGGAAAATTTTAAACATATTTGATAGTTCCTACAGCCATTCTTACTCCTGTTTGGTTTATTCTCAAGTAACAAACCCTACAAAAGCCCTGCATCTGAACTGTCAAATATATTCTGTCCATGGTTTAAAGACATTCCCCTCAAAAGATCAGATTTCCTCATCATCATACAATGTCTAAAATATGTACAGTGTCATAAGTAGACAAATACAACTTATTTTTACCATGACTGTTATTTTATATCCTGTAGCACTACATGACATGCTCTTTACAGCCATTGCAGGAAGTCAGCTCCTTGCTCTGAAAATCTCTCCAAGATTAACTCTTGATCTTAATTCTTATTTTGTGGTTTAGCACTTGTCACCATACAGCAGCTGAGATACAGCTTCGCTCTACAGATGACTTTACATTTATGTCCCAAGCAGTGACTCCTGGGTTATGATTCCTGCTTGAAGTCCTGTCAAACGTATCTTAATTTGTTAACAGTTTTGCTCCACTAGGCTGACTCTGCTGAAAGGCTATAAAAAGTAATAGTCCATTTGTGAGTTTACTGCTATTAGCTACAAGTGTTAATTCATGCATAAAAACCTCTACAGCTGCATACCTGCAATCAGCAACAGAGGAGATGGGGTTACGTACTGGATGAGGAAATTATTCCTGTAGTAGATTTGGAGCATATTCATCTGCAAACAGTCACCCCTCCCACCTCAAGAAAGAGTGATAACTTCTTGGTTTTAATCACATGCTGCCAGTTCTTATTGCTTTACAAACAACATCAAGGGGAGGGTAATTGGACCCTTCAGCTTCTCCATCATAACAGCATGACTACTGCAGAAAGGAAAACAAATCTTCACCCATTCCAAAAGCAAAAATAAAGCACGGGATGGAAATGTTAATGCTTAATTAGAAAAGTAAGAACAGGCGTGTCCCCAGTAAGCGACTTGCCAGGGGATGCACAAACAAAACTATTGGGCTTAGAAAAGCGCAGCCTCAAGCCTGCACCTGCTTTCACACCCTTACAAGGAAAGACAAGCTCATGTCCACTTTTCACTGCCCCACTTGCCAATGCTTTTCCTTTTCCCAGGACACACAGAGGGGATAATGGCGCATGGCAGGTGCTGGGAAGTAATTTTTTCTGTGGAAGTGCCTATTGCTTCCCCAAGCATTGACACTGCAGCCACTGCTCTCCTGCCTCAGCACTGCCTGCCAGCACTGGGCAGAGCCCAGGAAGGGCCACCACATCACCTCTGCAGCAGGTCTGCAGCAGCAGCAGCAGCAGCTCTTTCTGCAATATCCCAGACAGGATGACATCACCAAGCACTGCTTCTTTCAAGTTAAGCCGTTAAATTAACGTTAAATTAAGCAAAATGCTAGGGATAATTTTTTTGCCAGCACGAACAGAATCCTGCAGAAGTCAAATCCATCAAGGATACCAATTGAACTCAGTGTTCTTTATCCTGTAGGGCAAAGAGCTATAATCTGCTAAGACAGTTCCTAATTCCATGCCTTTTCAGGAGATCACAGAATGAACAAAGCCTCACAAATCAGTATCCTGTTGCTTCAGTAAAATAATAGCTCAAATGCATTGCAAAACTGCAGCAAGGAAGAGCCCCAAGCCAGCAAAGAGCTGTGTGTGCACACAGCCTTACTAGTATCTATAAGCCATGTTTCTTGAGGAGCATTTTCTGCCTTTCTGGGCACTCCTACATCAGCACCGTAACACCAAGACATTTTGCCTGGCTTTACGTAGGAAAAATAAATGTGAAGATAAGATAGAATAGGAAAACATAAGAACTTATCATAATTAAAACAAGACTCAAGCAAGACCACATGGAATGAGACAACAGTGAAGCTGGACAAAGGAAAATGTTAGAAAAATGCAAGTTGTATTTGGTGGAACAAGATCTTGAAAATCTGAGGATGTTTGCAAAGCTGTGCTAGTTCCTGTGGATACTAAGTACTAAAAATCTGCCAGAATTTGTTATTCTGAGTTTAGGTTTGTTTTGTTTTTTTTTAAAAAAAAAGGTAACAAGGGCTTTAATTATTTGACTTTTAAAAAGTAGCAGCTCTCTGGACAAAGGTCTCCAGAAGAAGAGAAAAACAAGTTGTGACAATGGGTGCCAAGAAAACATTAAAAAAGCAATATGCATGCAAGAATCTCACACTACATCACACAGAGCAGAATGCTCACAGAGAGTGTTACTTTGACTGTCGAATATATAGAAGCAGGAGACACTGAAGCCCATTTTAACATATATCTGGAGAAATGTTTATAAGCCCTAGGGAAATTATTCTCATCTCACCCTACAAAAAGGGGAAAACCAGGATAAATTCTATAGCACAAGGGTCTCAGTGGCACATAGACACCTACTTTCTGTGCACTCAAGTCTTTTTTTATGGTCATATCCATATAAACATTATAGTGCCTTCTCCATGTTAAATCTGCCCTGACTGAAACTGTTCTGAAAATACTTTGTTCAATGCTTAGACCCTGAAAAACAGTATTTGCTATATCCAAACTTCCTGCTCATTCTTAAATGAGTTTTAAGAGGGTAACATTTAATGATGTTTTTGTTGAATTCAATCTTGTTTGCATTACGTCACACAAAAATGCACTGCAGAAAGGTTCTTCATAATGCCATTATGCTGTTAGTGATAGTGGGAGAAATTGTGATGTTTAAGTATCAACAGAAATAGCTTCATTGGCTTTCAGAAGAGATGGGGAAGTAAAGAGAAAAAGGGACAATCAGCTGATATGTCAAACATCCATATATAAATGATGATTCAGAGGAGGGTTATGATGGTACTGAGGCTAATGAGACACTTCGGATAATACAAGAGACACAAAATCGAGTTCACTTTATAATCTGAGTATATTATGGAGCTAATCAAGAGGAAGGAAGAAAACAGATCATTGCTTGTAGAAGTGGAGAGGAGGGGGAAATGCCAGCAGATGACTCAGTTCTCCTGAGTCATTCCAGTTCCAACTATCCATTGACCTGCCTGGGGAAGTTTGAAGAACACTTCTAAAATGTTTTAAGTCTGCCCTATACTTTCTTGACTGAAAAGGCCGTACCAGGACAAGAGATAGACTTCTAGATCCTCCATTTACAGCCACGGAAAAAACAGAGGGAGTCTTGACTGCAGCTGCAGCTGCAGGGTGGAGATGGCTGTGCCTGCTGCATTAAGTGTACCCTCACATCTGCCAATCTTGCTCTATTGATCAAATTTTAGATATATATATATTAAAAAAAAAAAAAAAAAAAAAAAAAAAAAGGTATGCAAAGGTATGCATGTACTTGTCTTTTAATAAGACGATATATTTGCTTTAAGTTTACATCTCTTTCATCATCTTGCTTTCCCTGAGAAGGAAATTTCAATATTTTTACATTTTCTATGCAGTCCCCTAGTAGCCAAACCTGAGACAACAGCAAGCACCCAGCACTGAGACAGCTGAAGGGTTTTAAAACACCTATCCAATATTCACATCTGAATACTGGAAATGAAAATGAGCCTGTCTCAGGGTGCAGTCAGCTCCCTGTTATCTCTTGAAACAGAAGCCATTACAGAGAATCTGACATTTCTGATTCCCTGTCTGTGTCCTGGGTTTCCCTGAAAGCTTGTTACTAAGTGCTGAAGTCAGAAACTCTTCTCATGCTTTTCCTTCTGAATTTCAAAGAAGCAAAGAAAGCCTTTTGCAACTTCTGTAACAAAGCATCTGATGTTGTTTGGTTACATCGGGTACCTGCACTGGGTTTGGGTTCTTCCAGAAAAACGATTTGAAAGCTTCAATAAGTGGAACTGAACTATCTTGTATCAAGTTAAAAAGAAATTCACTAATACATAGTAGCCTTGTGCAGACAATGCATTATATTAGCCTGTGTGTCTTGTTATAATATATTCCAAGTGATGTGTGGTGATGGCAAATCTGTTATTCATTAAAAAGGTGCTGAAGACCAGCCTGTCGGAAGACATTTTTTCCCCCAGTTTTACTCCTCATTAGTTTTTGAAGCCTGGAAGTTACAGAACAAAGTTCATGTTAAAGGCTATCACTAATATTATCATGCTGCTTTAATGCTGGAGTAATCAAATACATAAAAACTATATTCCCAATTCCTAGCACCACATTTTTATTTTAAACATTAGAAAAGCACACACATCCTGAAGAGAAAAATGTTTGGAACTGACTGTTATTTATCCAAAAATAAATTTCCTCAAAAGCAGCTTGGTGCAGCTTCTTGCCTGCACGGCTCACATTGCTGGGGCTCCAGTTCAAGACCTGCACACGCTGCAAGTGGACACTAAGGGGTGTAAATTCATCAACTTCTGCTGAACTTTATATTCACACACTGCCGTGAAGTGAGGTCAGAATAAGACTGCACGCTTCATATAGAAGTGCAGTTCTGTTTTCATGTGCTTAGAGGGGTTGTAGGGGTTTCTCTGTTTTCAGGTTTGGTTTTTTTGTTTGTTTTGTTTTGTTTAGCTTGGTGGGTTGTTTTTTTCATGTGTGTGGGGGTTGTTGGGTTTTTTGAAATAAAAATGCAAGGAAGGAGAGTTAGGTTTCCTCTCTAAAAATTAATGGATGTAATTTTTTTAATTTTTAAATTTGTTTTGTTTTGGTTTTTTGAGGAATTGATTTATATTTAGATATCAGACATCTTCTTTTGACTTAACTGAGTCAAGTTCCTCCTGCTCCAACCTTCACATGCCAATTTTTAGAAAAAATTTTTAGAGCTTTCTCTTAATATCAGCTAGCAAGACATTTTGGCCATCTTCCTCTGGGGGTTCAAAATTCATAACAAAAGATTTTGCACATCCATCATCTCAAAAAAAAAATGCCTCCACGCCTAAGTTTTCCAATCATAGAAGCATGTTGCTTTTATGCCTTGATACATCTGATGAAAAGTTTATAATATACTTTCATGGATCTTCTTAGAGAGATAGCTCAGTGCTATAGAACAGAATTTGTGATGATTTAGAAGTATTTTCTAAATCAAACAAAGATTGACAAAGAAATTAGTGTATCTCAGTACAACCTTGTTCTGAACTGTGGTATTAGGAAGTGTCAGACTAGATATTAGCAGAAGCAGAAACTTGTGGAATTCAGAGTTCCCTGGCAAAGCTACAGTCCCTGGCTGCACTGAGGGCAGGATGGAGATAACAAATATCTGATAGAGAAGGTCTCTGCAAAGGACTTGGGCACTAAATGTCTTATGGTATACATATAATTTCAGGCTTTGCTTGGTGCAGATAACATACCCCCCAAAAAATTGTATTTCAGAATGTCTGTTGTTAAGCACTCAATAGTCAGCCTTATTCAGAGTTCTCCCTACCTGAGACTGCCTGCCCATGCAGCTGGGCATAGATACAATGGGAGTGAGCTCTGTCATGGTAACAGAGAAGTGACTCTTGGATCTTTTTCTGCTCCCATGAGAAGAGCAAGCCTTGGGAGAGACCCTCAAAAAGTTTTCCTGGTCAGACACACCTATTCTTCTTTCCTGAACAGCAGCTATTCTAAAATCTCATTATAAGGACAACCCTGGAGAGCACATGGCAGCCTTCCAGTACCAACATGCTTTACTAAAGGTAAAAGAACTTTATCAAGTACTTGGGGCTTTTCTGATCTATTGAATGATTGCTTGCAAATCCCTCGCTATTTTCATAGGGGTTTTTCAAGAGAGAGCTTTAAAAGAGTAAAACACAACAGTAGAAGACCTCTCTGTGGCAGGGCTCCCAGAAAGAAGATCTTACACTTCTATTCCCCAGTAGTCACTCTCAGCCCTGCTCTTGCCTAGAAAGTGCTGGAGACCTTTGCTCACATCTCTGAGCACAAGGAAGTTCCAGCACCATTGTAAAGGGTGGGAGCTGACAGCAGGCACCACCTCCAGATAGGACTGTTTATGCTGAGGCGGGATAAATGGATGGAGATCTCCATGAATTGTAGCCAGTGGAGTAAAGCTGGAAGTGTTGCCTTGCACAGAGATAGCAGTGCAGGCAAGGAGCTCAGTGGGAGCTGTGCTGGAGCTGCACTCGGCTCCTTGCAGGGAAGTCTCCTGCTATTAATACCACAGCTATCACAGCAGATAACACGGTAAAAGGCAGCAGCCTGCAGGAAGGCTTAGGTTAGAGTAAACTGAGGAGCACTCTTTGGATTACAGGGTGGGGTAAAGTCTGTAGGGCGTTCTCTTGTCTCTGCAAGCCGAACAGCCGCTGTTCAGCGGCACCAGGCTGCTGCTGGTGCTGCAGTGACACCGACAGGCTGCACTGCCCTGCCCTGGTGTAAAACAGCAAGAGCCAGGCTGCCTCAAATCACAGCAACAAGATAAAGGTCAGGAAATGGGGAAAAAACCTTTTCGTTGGTCAGAGTGTGCTGAGAGAGATCCTGATCCCTCCAGGAAAGGCAGGTGTCCTGTGACCCACCATGAAAGGCAGATGAGCTCCCCATGAGAAGACAGTGATGGTAACTGGGACCAGATCTATCTGTCCCTGGCAGTGCTTATGGTGGCAGAGGGATGCTGTTTGTCTCAACCAAGCTTTGAACCCTCGGGAGAAGTGCAGCTCTTCTCTTCATGCAGCAGTCTTTCCTGATCTACTTTCAGTTCCTTCCTGCAAAGCTGCCCTGTGCAGCAGGCAAGTCAAGGATGGAGAACTTCCTCCCCTGCTTGAGCCGTTTGGAAATGGCTAATTTACTACAAGGTAGGGAGAAAAAGGAAGGATAGTGAAACACAGCCCAGCCTAGGCCTCGAGGCCATCTCAGGTTCAGGAGGAAAGGAAAGGACAAAGAGCTCAGAGACCCCCCAGTCTGGCTTTTTGCAGGACCTCAACATATCAAATTGAAATGGGCCTCTTTTTGCCCCTGGCTGTTCCTACAGTTTAAATGCTTTAACCTTTAAAGGTAGCATTCAGGAACCATGGTACTTAAGTGTTAAAGCTAACTTGGAGGGTATTTTTGCAGAGGGGAAGGAGTTTTACAGGGGCTTTTACCTACCAGACTTACATTTCATTCCAGCACAGGTCATGTGCAGTGCTGGCTCTGTATATAACCTGCTCATGGTCCCTCATCTCACCAGTTTTCTCAGTCTTCTCCCATGGAGATCAACAGATTAAAAGCAGAGAAGATTTGAGGCTTCTTTCCCAGTGGTGCTGAGTGCCTGCTGCTCCTCATGGTCCTGACAGAAAGAGTGCTCAGCAGCAATTCATCTCTATCTGTGCTGCTCTTTGCCTTGGTCTTGAAGATTATTTGAGACACTAGGCAAGAAATGAATAAAAGCCTTTCCCTATCAAAACTCATCAGAACTCTCCTCAATTTTGTTGATCACAGTATCTCTAACCACAGAACCTGTTCATTCTCAGAGCAGGCCCTGCATAGCCTTTCTTCCTCTTAAACTTTCTTCTTCTCCTGCTATTAAGAAGGCCCACATCAGATACGTCACTTTCTCTTTTCTCATGTAGTTGCTCATCCAGTCCTCTAATTCCCATTTTTGATCTCCCTCTACTTCTCTCTCATTTCATCTCCACTATTATTTTCTGTTTAGTTTGTTTGCTCCTACGTGTATAGACCTCAGAAAAGGTTCTCTTGACATAATCAGCCTTCTGTCTCTTCCTTGCTGTTGTTTTCTAAACCTTGTCTTTTTTCTATATTGAATTGCTTTTCCATTCCTCCCATGTGGCTTGAAATGTCTCCTTTCCACAAACACTATCAGAGGTAGCAGTGGCCTTCATAGCCAAGCCGAAAAGGGACCTTTTTCTTCTTACACTTGGAAATCACATCCTCCTGGACACAGGTTAGTGTTCCTTTTTTTCCAGACCTCCTCAACTACTCATTTCCTTGTCTGATGCTCAGGCTTCAGTAATTTATCTTCTGTCAGTATCCTGGCAGTATCCATGGAATTCTGTCCTTCTGCTAAGCTCTACTCTGCAATTGTTTTCTGCATCTTTTACCTACCAACGTCTATCTCTGTAGGTGACACCCCAATCATCCAGTAGCAAGGAAGGAGTTTGTTTTCTGGAAAATTCACCTGTTAGAGTCTGTTTGTTGAGCCCATTGAGAGGACACATTTTCTGGTAAGGACATATCTACATTAAAAACAACAGTCAATGAGTTTGTTTCATGCTCTGATTGTCATTACAGTTCTTAGGTTTGGGGTTTGCAAGTCATGATCTGCATTCCTTAAATAACACAGACACAGCAGAATTTCAGCAGCAATCTCCTCGGACAGGGTAGTCACCAGAAAATAGCCTGCCTTGCATGTGAGGCAGGCTGGGGAGGTGAACATCTCTGTGACATTACAAACCAGTTTTCCAGTACAGCACAGCAGCCAACAGCTTCCCCATGTTTCCATGACTGTGTATCACAAAGTATGTAACTGAGCACACACACTGCACAACCAACCCAAACCCCACACATCCAATTTCAAGAAAGCCTCCAAGAGCAAATATATTTCAGGTTCTTAGCTAATTCCTCTCCAGCAGAGGAAAAGAATATGTGATCTTTCCACTTACCAGGTATAACAAGTTAAACACACTGCCACCAAAACTTCAGAAAAGTGTCTCCTCTCATACTCCCATGGTTTTACTGTTTATGATTTCTCAGGGCAGAGGAAGCCAAAGCAAAAAATTAACTATATTGAAAATTAAAGCAGGAATTATTATGAGGGGCTTAATGGCATGTGGATATAGACCGTGGTCAGGTTCCAAAAACCCACAAGGCATTCTCCCATCAGTAAGGTGGTAGAGCAGAGACCACATGTCTGCCTCTTCCTCCAACCAATAAATGCAGCCAGGACTCACAAGTACATACAGGAGTTAAGTCATATGCAAATTGCTTCTGGAATAAAACCAAAGATGTACAAACAGACTTAGAGCCTTAGCCCCAGCCAAGTCCCAGGTTAATCAGCCCCCAGCACTCTCCAGATGCCTCTAGACACCCCTGGACTCACCAGGCTCTCAGCAAAGAGCAGAGGCTGCCCGAACTCAGCACCCCTACATGCTCCAGTGCTTGAGACACAAGAAAGCCCCACAGCCTTGGCATCACAAGAAGACACAGCAGTTGCCCAGAAAGGAGAAAAACCTTAAAAATGCATTAACTGCCTATAGAGTTGCATTAGATCACTGCTAACAAGCCTAAATAGGTTTTCAAATCAAAGGTGGCTGATCGCATTTTGCCTTGGTTTTCCACTTCCTCTTCCTCTTTTTTTTTTTTTAAATAGATTTTTATGCAATAATCTTCATCTTTCCTAAATTCTTGTTTACCCTCTTTTCCTCTTGTTGGTTAAATCTGGGCTGAGGTTGAGTGGTGTAGAACAGAGGTATGTAAGGAAATTTGATGCAAAGGACAAGAAAACAAAAATCAGAGGTATTTGGTCTGAAAAGAGGCTTTGTCCAAGGCATAATTCTTGTGTGTTTAAGGACAGAGTAATAGATTTGGAAGGATAAGTCATATATCTTAGGATTTTCTTCCCTGCCCCCTTTGATTGATTCATTCCAGTCTCTTCAGATCTTTGCCTGTTCCCACAAACCTGGAATCTCAGGATTGTTTGATTAAGTCATGGTTACCATGACAATAAAAGTGCCTCTGGCCAGTTTGACCTTTGACTGGATTCAATTCACTGAGAGAAATGGACAGAGACTATAGAAAAAGCTTCAGCTTCATGTCCACTACTGCATAAAACGGGCTCTCCTGCACTTTGAGAGTGAGAGCTGACTGCCCTTTTAAAAACATAAATTGGGCTGGAATCCTTTGGAAAGCATTTCTAAGGTTTTGGAAGCCAATTTCTTGATGAACTTCAGATATAAAATGCACGCAGTGGTATGGTTGGAGACTTATTTTAAAATGTGGCATTTAGCACAACAAAAGCAAAAGCTGAAATTAGACTTTGCATGTCTGATCTATATCCACAGAATTTAAAAATTGTGTCATATCCATATCCATCAAATATTTTATAGCTATTTGTAAATACCTGGCTCTTTGTAAGTAGGCACACATGTATAAAAGCAGATTTCAGACTTAGAGCTCATTTCCTCTGATCATAGCCCACCCTGCCACTGCAGGCATTGTGCTGCTGTTGCTCATATAGATAATTATTCCTTTTCATTGTAAATCCATTTCAGCAAAAATAAAGAGGGGAGGGGGGAGAAGAGGGAGATTTCAAAATTAAACCTGTTATGCGATTTGTAAATGGGCCTGACAGGATGACAGCTGAGTGGCCGTTGCAAGGCAATTCATGCATGCAAGATTGCCAGATCCCTGGTGGGAGAGTACGCCGTGCCCGCGCACATGTGGGGCTCCACTGGCGCTGCTCTCCACCTCCCTGTGCTGGGCAACCCCCTTGTTTTACTGCTTCCTCTTTGCAAAGGAGATTAATTTATTCTTTGATAATTAAAGCCTGCTAAAAAGGGGGCTTGCTTCTGGAGCTGCTGGCTCCCCAAAATGCAGGTGGCAGGAGGAAGCAACAGCTCAAGCCATTTGGACGGAGTGGGCTTCACTGGGCACACCATGGAGAGAGCAATGAACAGCCCTTCCCTGGAATATGCAGCCAAGGTGAATGTTAGCCAACGAAATGGCACAGAGCCAAGTAAAGGGAAGGAAAATAAACCCAAGCACTGTGAAAATGAAGGAAAAAGAATGTCTAGGCTGGGGCAATAGTTGCAGACAGTGCTCATTTAAAAAACTGATCCAAGTGGGCAAGAAGGAACTTAGAAATTATTTTTCCCTCTTGCTTTTGTTCGATTTGTTGCTCATTTATTGTCATAAAGTTCTTCCTTCTTCTCACCTAGTTACCTTGAATTCTGGAGCTATGGGAAATAACAGAAGGGGATTATTTAAGCCCTCCCACACAGGCTCTGGGATACAGAATCCTCCTGTTTCCATGCTGGCCATCAGGACCATATCCTGTCAAGTGGCACAGTTTCAACAAGTTCAGGAGAGAGCTGCCATTGTTACAGGATTTTGGTTCCCAGACCAAGAACTGGAAGAGAGATTTGTCTGGGAGGGAATAGGGCACGGAGGATTTTGTTTGTCACTTTTTCCCCTGCTTCTTTTTGGTGAAAGGCAACAGGGAAAATGTCAAGAAACGAATATAGGAAAATTATTGATCTGAAGAATCTGTCCCTACCAGAAAAAACATTTTTGCTACCAAGAGAAGTCAAAGTAAAATTTTGAAAGGCACTTACCTGACTTTCCAGGAACACAAACTCCTAGAGATCCTCTGGCTTTGTAAAAATGTGTCTGAAGCTTCCATAGCTCATAAATGAAACTTTGTTCTGGATGAGGATGATTTCCCCTCCGAAGAAACAGCAGGCACCCACCCCACTGGCTTGTTCACCATCCCTTGCTACAAGATGGGAGAACACTAACAAGCATAGAATATGCCTGATCCATCTCGGCCTTTCCCTCTCCTCATTTTTTTGATGCTGCGTGCTTCCAGTTGTGCCAGTCTGTAAGCTCTCAGCAGTATTTTGTGTTTCCTTCAGTCTCTCTCTCCCTCTCTGTAAGATTTCACCAGCCTATTAGTGTTAGAAGTGAGTGTTTATTAAGTCCAGATATCTATTTATCTATTGCTCTATCTTTATGCAATTCATATACACGTACATCTGCTGAGGCATGGTCCTGGGTATAATGTTCCATTAGAGTGAAATGTTTACATAAAGGAAACTGAGGAGTTTAGCTATTATAAACCTGGACACTGTGAGTTTACTTACAAGAATGTCACATGCACCCCACGGCCAACCTTAAATTGAGACCCTATCACATCTCTCCTTTCATATCTGTGCCTTTATGTCTTCCACTTATGACCCATCACAGACATACTGTGGATTAGTTCAGATGCAATAAGAATCTTAATATCAGTGAGTAGCATCATTATTGGAAACACACTGTGTCTGTGCAGACTGAATATCAGACCATTCCTTTTTGTCTGAGAGGATACCTATTCTCACAAACTCAGAAAATTATCATACAGTCTGTTGCATCCGTCTCTCCTTCAGAAATAACTTTACATACAAGCACTATTTTTTTTTTCCTTATTGAATAAAAAGCTACATGGCAAGCCCCTAGTCTTCATCCATGGAAGGTAAGCAAGGATTTGAGAAGGATTAGAGGAGTAGCAAGGGTTCTTAGATGAACCAGAGGTACCTACCACAGTACCTACCACACAGAAAGTAATTTGGAAATACCTGCCTTTCCCTATAAGCTGGATTCTCTGCTCTGGGAAAACATAGTTTATTTTTAGATCCAGTAAATAACAAGATGTTGGGTGACCACCAAAGACAGGCACTGCTCTGTTTCAAACCCTGCCAGCTAGCCATACTCATTTCCAGAGGAACTCCTGGCACAATCACAAGCTGGTGTGATTTAAACACAAGCAATGCCTTCAGCTGAGAAGAGGGAAATGCAGCCCTTTTCCCTGGTCGGCGCTGCCGAAGCCTGTGATCGCATGGTGGCTCTCGCTCCCGGCAGCAATGCTCCTGCCTGCCCACTCCAGCTCCTCCTGCCTCACCCCCTGAAAGGCAGCAGAGCTCTAATGACCTCCCATGCACTTACGTCTAACAGATACGTTTTTGAAAACAGTATCAGACCTCATACATCTATGACCACTTTAAAAGGCTTCTCACCACACCTTCTGCTCTCTGTTCTCTACACTCAAGTGGAAGAATGGCACAAAACCCCCCCCTCTACCCACTCTTTTCACCCAGTTCCTCTCAACAGCAAGAAAATCTTAGAAGAGCCAAAGAAAAGCTAAAGAAACAACTCTGGGTCCTGTCTGCTCAGGGAACAATTTCCACATCTGACTTTTGCTGCTGCTAGAGGGCTGGTTGCAGCTTTACTATCAGTTCTGTCCCTCTGTATCCTTTGCTTCCCCTGAATCTGTGAAGATTTTGTTTGTTGAGTCAAGGCAGTCAGTGGGAGAGTATTTTCATCACCAATTCCCAAACACTGTCCTTCTTTCCATTTGATGCTCACCCACTCATGAAAAGGGGAAACAAATAAACAAATAAACAAAAAAAATCACAGGATCAGTCTTGGTTCACTTCTTCTTTCTTTTTTTCTGCATGGTTTTATGGACTATCTTTTATTGAACAATATGGGCTGAGTCATGTGAGGACAAATTTGCAGGGATGCATTAGACACACCATGTGTCACAAAAGGTGCATGATCAGAGGCTGAAGACAAACACGTGCATCTCTGACACTTTACTGGGACTGTTCACAATTGCACTGGTTAATGTGCATAGTCAAAATTGAGCAAGATCATAAAGGCTCTTCACACTAAATGAACAAAAGCTCTGGGGTAACGAGCCATGATATCTCGCCTTAGTTGGCACACCCTTGTACCATCTCTGTGACAGAGAACTGAGGTGATGTGCTATACCTCTGGACACAGAAAGCAAAGCCAAAAGGGCAACTCTGTCCCCAGATAAGTTAGTAATAAAGAGGAAAACTAGTTGGGAGGTTTTAATAATTGATTCAGAAAAGCTATAATCTGATAAAAATACTGCTTGGATATAAATCCAATCTATGAATTCTTAATTGATAACAGTTTACTAGGGCAGTGCTTATGTGGAGACGCTTTACACCAGGTCAGTTATCACCTGTCTGTGCCTTTTTCTTGGTGCCATGCCAGCAAAGTGTCTGCTGGGTGCTCTGTGGAATTCAGTGGGATCACATCCGTGTGGCCATGCCCAGAGTCTGGCAGTGCCTGATGACACCTGAGTTACTGACCTTTACTTGCTCTAATTGTGACTTCTTCAAATAAATAATTCAATAAGTTATTTTGTGAAAGTAGACCAACAAGACAGCTACAATCCATTTACACTCAACTTGGGGAGCAAAACACAGCTTTCTCCACGAGCTCCTCTGCTTTGTTGCAATCGCCTCCTTCCCAGCAGTCATGTCCAGGGCTCTCTCAGTCCAGCACCCCCTGAACCCAAATGGATTCTTGGGAGATGGTTTCTCTTCCCCAGATGAAGACCTGAGGTATCAGCTGCTTCTTATTAACCTCATTTCTTCCACTAATTATTGCCCTCACTTTTGCCTGCCTGTTGCTCCTTTTTAGACATCTCTTCCCTAATACCTCTTTGGTGACTAGAAGAGAACTGAAGCAGAGAAGACGATTCATACAAACTAAATTGGGGGTTGAACTTTGTTCAGTTCTGCATTTTTTTCTGAAACAGAGCAGGGGAAACTGCTGGCAGAGCCTCCTCAACCAGTCCATCCCCTCACTGCCACCCAAACACTAACCCCATTTTTCTGCAAGCCATAAGAGTCACTGTAAAGGTGGTGATTTTACTGTCATTCTGAGCCCAAAGAAAGTCTCTGGCTTGGCTGCATGCAAGGTGGCAAATTTAATTGTCTTCTCTTAACTGCTTCTTCACTAAATCTGTGCTGTCTGCTAATCTCCTGCATCCCTGTAGAAAAGTCACGACTGAAGACTCAAGTTGTCAAAACATCACTTGTCTTTTCCACCAACGCTGGTGGAAGCATGGCTGTGCTGAGCCAGAGCAGAGTTGAGCAGGCTTTGAGAAAGTCCCTGTTTCCAATTTAGCACAGCTCCTAGGAGGTATTATGTTTCCTGGTGCAGAGCAGAAAACGCTTTGAGATCCTCAAACACAAAGCCTTGTTGTTTTATTCATTTGTACTGCTGAGCAAATTCTCTTTTTGAGGCTTCCAGTGGGGAAATTTCCTCCAGTTTCTCCATAGCAGAGTCCAGATTAAAGCTACCTTTACCTATTTAAGGTCTAGAAAGCATGATTTCTTCAAAGACAGCCTTTATATCCTGTACTCCTAGAAGACCTTTTTAATTGCAAGAAACACTCTCTTCCTAACTACAAAAGCATTTGAGCTCATCCTCTATTCAGTTGTGTTGGCAGAGCCTCAGGAAGAGTTCTCCAACCTGAAACATCCAAGGAATCTGTTAGGAAACCCATCACAGTTTCCAGATAACACGCTGCCAGCTTTATTAAAAGAGCAGTGCTCGACAGGCTTGCACTCACATTGCAGTCATTCTTGGCACTCCTGCAGCCTCCTCCATCCAAGAATTCTGCACCGCTCATTCCACTGGCTGCCTCTTCCTACCATCCTCACAACGAAGGTACCAAGCGCCTCCCAGGATCACCTGGAGCACGTGATTTTTACAGCACCTCACAAACTGCATTTTCACAAAGATTCTCCGATGTCCTTCCCCAGGGAGCTGAGCTCAGCAGCAGCAGTCAGAGAGGCTCTGCAGCAGCAGCGTCTGCAGGGTGGCTTCTCATGAGCCCTGGACAGCCTCTCTGATGTCCCACATGTTTAACACAGCTCTGTCCCCAAGCACTGGGCTACAGTTAACCAACGGATCCCAAGGTTTTTCTTGAATTTTCCCCAGATTACAACCAGGGCAAGCTTGCTGCTGCTTCAAAACAATGTTTTTCTGATTACAACCTAGGCTGACAATTATAGTGATTTAAACCCTAACTAATTGTGAAGTACTTTGATCATGCTTAGCACAACTTGTGGTTTGTAGGCTGAAAATAGTTGAAAGGAACTCTTGGGTTCACAATTTCCTTGAATATAAATTTTATTTTGATATATAAGGTATGATTTAAATATAAAAATAAAACTTGTGTTTGTTTTCCCCCTCATCCTGTTTCTTCTTTGAATATTATTGCTGGTATAATTTTCCCTCCCTGAGCTTAATATTTACCACACAATTTGTTTTAGCTTAAACCTACTTTTCTTGTTAATCTGTTTTATTAAAAATAATTTTATAAAGGCGTTGTGGATTTGTTTTTGGGGTTTGTTTTGTTTTTAGCTGTGAAACTTCTTCTTTCAGGCTTTTTTTTTTGTATTCTTGCTCAGAGACCATGGGTTGGCAGCACAAACGGCTTTCTCTGGGGCAGAGAGAAGATACCCAGCAGCACTTGGCTGACTCCAGACAGGGTTACTGAGAGGATCTCTGCAGGCTTTGCAAAAGTCCCAGCCACAATTTGCACTGCACCAATTCAGCCCATACAGTTTCTGTTAACTTAGTATATGGGCAGTAAATCCTTCTATTTCTCTCTCCCTTCTTTGCATTTTTAAGAGTTTAGGACACTTGTTTTTACAGCACCAACAAGCTGCATCCGTTAGTTGCAGCCAAAGCTCCTCTAATGCTCCTTGCCAGGATCAGCACAGGAATCTGCACTGCAGGTCACATTTGTCAGCAGTATTCCTCGAGTACAACTAAAGAATGAAGCAGATGCTGATCCTCTTTAGGGAAATTTTATCTTTCCCTCCATTATTTCAGCTGCTTCTGCCCATTGCTGGCACGAGCCTCCATCAAGGGCAGCCCTGGACTTTCCCCATCTCCAGCCCCAGGCATGCTTGCTTTCAATGGGGTTGCAGGTATGAGTGGCTGGTTCAAAGGGAGGTGCACATGTTGGCTCCATCCCCGAACTGGCGCCTCTCTGCCTGGGAAACCTGAGAGTTTCTGTCCTTGCTTATGAACCGTGACATCTGCACATTCCTTGGGCGCTGACCCCCGGGGGCCAGAGGTCACCCCAAGGTCAAGCAGTTTCCTCTTTCACCACCAATAGAGACCTTGACTAGAGGTAAATTATGTTGCAGTTTAAGGAAATAATTTGAAACACTCTTGTAATTATAATAAATTTTGCTGTTTACATTTTAATCTTCAACCCTTTCACCCTCTGGTTCTCTTGTTTAAGGAAAAAAATAGGGGAATTACATATTTAACAGAAAAATTCCTGCCATGGTGGACAGTTGAATAAATAGATGAAGTTCCAATAGCACAACAGCTCCAAGGTCTTTGTCTGCCTTCAGTATGAGCATGCACTTTTTAAAGTGCAAAATCTACTTGCTTTTCAGATAAGTATGTTCATGCAGCAAGAATGGAAACTTAATATTGTGTCAGGAATGTCATGTGATTCCCAATTCTCCATGTTGAGTAACTGTAAAGTTACTTGAAGGAAAATCTCGAGCACCTTACTCAGGCAAAATTCCAGTTGACGCCTATGAAATTTTACAGTAAAACCTATTTTGACTCATGGCTATAGCAAGAGCAGCTGTTTTCCTGAACATATGTTGTCATTTGATCATTTTTTCTTGCAGCTCACAAGTGCTGATGGGCTTGGAAAACCTTTTTATCAAAGGAAAATGATCAAATAATCACAATAAACTCCTGTTACTTTTCAGCTGGGTACCGTTATTCCATCTGATATTTTAAAACAAGGCCCTGGACATGTACAATTCCTCATTTATCCAATATACACTGTGACCTGTAAACTAAATTCAGAGCAACACAAGGAAGCAGCAGAGCAATTACAGCAGTAAGGTCTATGGTGATGTGCAGAGTTGAGAGAATGAACACTTGAGCAAAACAGAAAACAACAAAACTACTTGGCACAAACAAACAAACACACAGGGCTTTCCTTACAAGGATATCTGAACTTTGTGCCAATCACTACTCTGAAAGAGAATGTACTCAAGTTCCATCTGTAGATGTGGGGGTGTTTGCTATCCTGCCTCACTTGAAGGACCCTGTTCGTGTGCTCCCATAGCATCAGCACAACACAACAAGACCAAGGAAGCAAACAGAGCAAGTGCAGTTGAGATCCACACTCTATAATCTGTGTTCTCTCCCAGATGTATGCGTGTTTGAGGGCAGGCAACTTTGCTTCTCTGATGTAGAAACAACACTTGCAAAGAAGATGCAACAATCATCTTCATAAAATGCCTTGAGATTTACAATTGCAAGCTGCTGCTCTGAGAAATATTGTGTCTGTGTCTGTTACTGCAGAGTCCACGTATTTAGAGAACCTAGGATAACAACAGCTCATGGAGTGATAAACATTTAGAAAAAAAAGAAACACAGAGAAATAACACAGGCTAAAGGTATTCACTCACAAGCAAGCAGAGAGGAACCTGCAGCAAGAACAGTCAGAATAAAGAGAAGTGGCCCGGACTTGCCAAAACTAAAACCTAACCCCCAGTGCAGTGGGGCTTTCTGGGAAGGAGTTCCTATAATGGGAGGCTCCAATATGCTGTAATGAATAGCTCACTAACACTAGGTGATCCTAAAGCATAGGCAAGGTAAGGCTCAACACAGCTTACGGGAAAGAGAAAAGGGAATATAAGGAATCCCCAACCAATCAATTTTTTTGATCTTCACGTACTTGCTCCAGGGCTGTCTGAATAAATGGTCTCTGCCATAGGAAGCTCCGTCAATGCAGCTCTCTGCAGGGGCAGGGCTGAGGGGCTGCTTCATTTGTCCCCTCCCAAACACAGCCCTGGCTGCCCCCCTGCTGCTCCCTCCCCACACCAAATTCTGTGAGCTGTGCAAGTGATGGACATGCAGGGAGCTGCCTCTCTGTCCTCAAGTTAAATAACTTCTGGCCTGAAGGGGTAATGGTGGCAGAGAGCAAGAGTGGACCTCTTCCTCTGCAGGAGGATGAGAGTAAGGTGTGCTTGAGAGCACAGGAACAGAAAGACATTGCTCTGAAATGTGGCAGAATTTTGTAGCCAGTGAGTGCCATCTTTGTGTTGGCAAGACATGATCTAAGCCTCTCTATCCTTTCTTTGGCATCCTGGGCTGCCCTTCTCTGGCCACCTGGAACTGGGTACCCATGTCTTGATCTCTTGTCTTGCCAGAAAAATAGAGCCGTCATGCAGCAAGCCCTGGCGATGGTGTTTGAATAGGCACTCTCCTTTGAGACATAGGCAGCCTCCTAAATGACAACAGTTTTGTCCAAAAGTGCAGTTTCAACACTCACACTGATCCACATCAATGATTTCAATGGAGATACTGGGTAGGAGCTGGAAGCTCTCCAGACCTCTATTCTGGACTTTAGCGGAAAATCTGTTTCTTCAGCACTCTGGTTTACTTTTTGTGCTGCACTGACACAACCTGACAGTGTAATTCTACCTGCATTCAAAATCAGCAGCTAAAGTCTCACTGCTTTCAGATGGAAACCGTTCCAAGCCCTTAATTAAGTGTCCAAATTAGAAATTAATCAGCCTTCCGTGTTCAAAGAGTTGGAAACAGTGATACTCTGTGTCTTCTTAAAACATGACAAATGAACTGTTTCTAAACAGAGTGTATAAAACAAACCTGTAGAGAAAAGCATTGAGCTGGTACATAGGCAGTAAAATAGAACATTGGACAGTACTGCTACATCTGATCAGTTCCCAGATCTAGCATTGCTGACAGCCTGTGCAGAGTATGGGAAGTGAAACTTGGCCTCTGCAGTCCTCACTTTCCATTCATAATGCCCATCTGCTGCTGAAAGATTTCTGAAAAGAAAACTCCATCTCTCAGTGCAGAGGATGTCCCACTAATAGGTGAAGTATGACTACAGCGACTGAGAGACATTTGCCCATCCTCAGTTTCTATGAATACATTAAAATAAAACAGTCTCTTGATTTGGGACAAACCTTAAGTAGATTAATCTTTAGGTATACTGTGGTCATGCCTAAGTTCCTCTGATGATAGGATATCACAGAAATCATGCAGGAGTTTCCAAGGATCCTCCCAAGGAATAGTGAATATCTGTCATTCCTATCAGTAGTACTCAGAAAACTCAGCAGCAGTGCTGATCCAGAGTCTCACTGCACAGATGTGCATCAGTGGAAACAGCATCCTTCATATAAATTAAATATTTTATTGTTTAACTCCTATGAGGTTTTGGGAAACAACGTCAAGGAAGAAAAGGTAAGTGAAAACTTGTCCACAGACTGGACCACATTTTTGTCCAGTCTTGGGCTGAACTCAGAATCCCACAGTTACCTTCCCCACAGGAGATGATGCCTCAGTCAAATTCTAGAGACATGTTTCTCTGGGAATTCAGCCACAGAACTCTTGTCCTGCATTAGCTGCAAACATGAGACAAAAGGATATAACTGAAATCCAAGAAGCCTGGACTATGGACACGCCGGATTAGGAAAGCATCAGGGTACTGTGATCCTTGGCAATCTCAGTGTCAAGTGCTAAGCACATGTATTTAAGTAGATCCATCTTCTGAGAATCCTCTCTTTGATTTTTCTGTTGACCAAGACACAGTTTACAAGATTCACAATCAGAACTTCAGCTCCCTTTCCCATCTTCTCTCCAGAGTGGAGAGCTGAATGCCTCTCACACAGCTAACCAGCTGGAATGGATAAGACAAGTAGTGACCAAGATGTTTGCTTTTCCCAGGAATATATAAGTACAGGACAGATCATGGTAAGATGTGTCTGTGGTTTTATCCAAGAAGGAAGCAAATGTCCCAGCGACTGATTCACAGGAATCCAGTATTACTCAGAGCATTTTCTCTTTTTACCTCTAAACATACATGATAATGCATGACCAAGTTGTAGTCATGTCACAATAGGAATGCTCCCCCACGGGGAGATGGATGGAGGGACAGAAGGACAGATGTGGAAACATTCACCTCAGGACCTTTCTACCCAGCTGAGCCAGGTCCAAAGTGCCAGTGATGGCTGTACAACACAGGAAAAGGCAAACTCAGCTTCTCTCCAAGAAGTACCTAAGATCTTTCCCTTTCCTAGCAGAATGATTTTAGAAACCTGCTCCTTCCCTATCTGGAGACATCTGAAGTCTTTATTTTCCATGTCATTGTGTTAAAGCTTTTAGGTTTGTCTGGAGAATGCTTCCATCCCTCCTTTCTGATCATTTGTTCTCTTCTCTTACCTCCCCTAGTTTTAGTTCCGTTCTCACAACTGATCACTGTATCTCCCGCTTTCCTTTTAGTTTAGTGATTAGAAGTCTAAGAGAGAGGGTTTTGCATGACAAAGGCTCAATTTCATTCATTCTAGCTACTTTCTCTTTCTTGAAATAGCAAAGTCAGCTATTTTGGTGGATATTCAAACAAAACTCAGCTGGAGCATAGGTATTCCTGTGGACCGCAGGAGAGTGGTGAAGAAGGGAATGGAGAGAGCAGCAGATTCATCTTTCTAACCCCTCGATTCCTGTCAGTGTCTGGTACCCAGATGGGAAGTTAATATGCTGCCTGCTCTCAATGTGTTGTAGTGGTCACCTGCTAAACAAAAACTGGTTGTCTTGAGATCATCTCCTTGCCTGAGCTTTAAAAAAGTCACAGAAGCGGGAATAGTCGGTCACAGCCAACACTCATAGGAAAACCAGAGCACAGAGAGAATGCTCTGGCACAGAGCAGCTGAGCTGATACTTCATGTTTGTTTCTTCCTTATTCCAAATGGACACTCAGCTGTTCAGCCAAGGCTGCCTGCAGCAGTAAAAGGGCTCAAACTCCTGTGATGCTTGTACAGAATAAACTTTGCCCACTCCCTGCTTCATTGAAACAGCTATTCTTCTCCCAAATGAGTGCAAGCTGCTTGGGCTCTGACATTTCTCTCACTTACCCTTTCTGCAAGACACACAGTTCAGGAGCCCACTTCTGCTTCTGTTCAGCCAGTGCAGATTATTCATGTCTCTGTTGTCTGACTTAACCCTTTTCAGCTCCTGTATCCCCATCAAACAGAACTTTTGTTCTGTTGTGTATGACAGTGCTGTTGGGAACTAGCATGTCCTGATGCACTTGACATCTAAAGGAGAGAATGACAAATTTTCATAGGAACTGAAAAAAACACAGTAGAGAAAAGGATTTTGGTCACATTTCACATACAAGGATTGCCTTACAATGGACATGTAGAGCACCTGGCACCAGAAGCCCCCAGCCCATGCACTGCTGTGAGGCATGGTGGCAATGTGGGAACAGTGGAAATCTCACCAGGACAGATATTTATGCGAGTGACCTGTTCAGCCAGTGAAATAATTTTGAACAACAAGACAGCTTTTTTCAGTCTGAAGAAATCAGTACATTTAGCCCAGCCATTATTTATTTTATAAGTGTCCTGCATGTAGTGAAAGGAGCAATCTTTCTTACCATCTGCCTTGCTGAAAGGCACATTTTGTGTGTTGAACAGTTTCAGAGAGCTAATGGCAAAGTGCACATTACTAGCCCAGCAGTGAAAGCATTTGTAAACTTCATCATCATCAAAGAGGCCTAGAGCTGCAAAGGCTGTTTTTTGCCTTATGAGTTTATGTCTGTAAATGACTAATTGGTAAAGCTTTATCTGCAGAAGGTAGTTGGTGGTGGAAGATATTTACAAGAAAGAAAAGCAGGAAATAATTCATCTTGAGAAGCTAAATCTAATCTGGGATGTTCATGAATTAAAATGAGCTTTTAAAATGGGTCTATTTTCTTTTGTAAAAAAGATACAAAAATACACTTTTACTTTTCATTAAATAAGAAATAGGAATGGAGAGCCAGATGTAAAAACCTGGAAAACAGGTGAGAGTGAGACGATATGTCTCTATCATTTAGATCATGCAGGAGACACCACACAGGAGTGTTTTGGGATGGAGGAGCTGAGCACTTGCACCCACTTGCTGCACTTGCCATTAATTTATTAAAACCAAAGAAGTTACCACACTTTGATGGAAACCACAGTTTCACTGTGGAAATAACCACTTATATTTTGTTGCATTATTTAGTACAACCCCAAATATTCTTCTTCTTTGAAACAAAGCTAAAAAGGAAGAAAAAGGTATTGCAGACTGGAGAGCAGTATTTTCCTTTAGTTTTTAAAGTAATTTCAGATGAGCTTGGTGTTTAGTCTCCAGTGCAGGCAGTACTGCTCTACCTGCCTAGAACATGAAATAGTTCTTATCAGGAAAATAATTCTCACTATCTCTGCTGAAAAATCATGAGGTAACTCTTTAGTACAGTTATATGGCCTCTAAAAAGTACCCAGAATAAAGGAACAAGGATACTGGATACCCCATTAGCTAAAGAGCCTCCTAGGCTTTCATTGGGTTATGAATGTGTTTAACTAATAGAAAACATTGCCCAGTCTGATTCCTGTCCTAGAAGCAAAATAGAGATAATTTAGTATCAGGAGTGATTAATGTCATTTACTTACCAATTTTGTTATAGCTGTTACTGAATTTAAAATGCTACTCACAAATTAAATATTTTACAACCATTTTGCTCCTAATTAGTTGCAGATCACAGATTTCCTTTAAACATAATGGTTGTTTAGGTGGTGGGGTTTGCAATGCACATTGCTTTTTTACAATCACTTCTGACATTTTGAGAATTTGTTTTAATTTTGATTAATTTCAGTTAAATGAGATGAGAGTGTACAATCTCTTTGGAATGGTCTGTTGTTTCAAAGTGTGGTTTAAGTGCACAGCATCCTTTGGCTAAATTTGCACACTTTGCCATATACATGTTGGACTTTAAGTGTCTGAATTAATGTAGCTTAAAGAGATGTTATCTTGATTGTTATTTGGATCAGGATAGTTTAACATACCCTCAATCAAAACAAATATCCTGTCACATAATGACCCTAAACTTTTTAGGGATTTCTTTTGATGATATCTTTTAATAAAAAGTCTAATTTGAGTGAAAAATCGTGAAGTAGAGAGCGCACATCCTCTGTATGAGCAGCAGAGAAAAGCTGGTTACTATTTTTGCTGCTAATTAATAGCAATTTCAGGATGCCAGGAACTTCTGAAGGTTGTGCTGAAGCCAAGATAGGTTTGCCAAGAGACAGGTAGAAGTAGTAAACAAACTTGATACTTTATTTGAGTCTTCCCCAGTTAGACCAAAGGTTATGCGTGTGGAACAAACCTTAACAGTTTGTTTAAAATGTTATCTAGGTGTTCTTACTGTTGGGTGTATTTTTTCTGGTTTGTTTTTGTCTTCTTTTATTTTGTTTTCGTTTAAATCACAGTTGTTTTACATCTTTATTTTCTTAAAAGTTTACAAAGAGAAAACTGTCTGAGCTGGAACATAATGATGACTGAAGTTTCCACTGTCAGGTCTTAACAGAGAAAATTTTCTCTTAAATTCTGAGCTTTTGAAAGGATTTTGGTGGTGTTCACAGCACCAACGTAGTTTCCTTCTAAGCTTAGATTAAAAAAAAGTTTTACCTCTGGTTTCTGCCACAAAGTCACCTCTTCATTGGTGATATTAAATCAAATATTCAGAAGACTTGCTGAACTGATTCTGCCCTGACAGTCTTTAGTTCCCTGTTAATATTGCCCACACAAAAATCAAAGCTTCCTTGAAGGTAGTGCTAATTCCTCCCAGTTTTGATCTGCCTGGTGGAATTGCCCAGTCATGAAATCTTTCAAACCTCCTCTGACCATTTCAGTAGCTGCTGTCCCTTTCTCCCCTTCCTACAGCAGCTCTGCCATGTGACAACCTTTGCCCACCTCAAATTGTGTGTGACGTGCTACAACAACCATGCATAGGCTACATTTGCCCCTTCCTTCCTAAATTCAAACATTTGCTCCCTAATCATCCAAATATTGATTTAAACAGTCTTTGATGTCATTTGGGGAAAAGCATTTGAATGTTTCAAATGTGGACTCAGACCACTACAAAAAATATTCAGAGGATTGAGACAAACAGGGACCCTTTGCACTCTGTTAGCTAATGTCATATTCCCTGCAGCATTTGCTAAAATCATTTAGTCACAAATATAACAGTGTGGATAAGGAATATTTTTAAATGTTTTGAAAAGACAATCTGTTTGATCTTAACAGACGACTTCTACAATCTGAATTCCATCTTCACGATAGAAAAAGCTCCTATTCTGTAAGAGGTTGTTTATAAAGCACCATATGTATCTGAATTTGTCCTGGGTTTGGTCACAGGCTCTTGACCACTTTGAGTTCTGATTGAAAAATTAGTTGTTCTTGTGGGTTGTTATTTTCCAGATACAGATTTCAATTAGCATGAAGAAGCTCTCATTCTCACATAAATGTTCCCAGCTCCAGACTGGTATATTTAACCAGGACTTCCCAGGTCCTAGGTGTATAAACACCAAAATTTCATTGCTATTTTTCCCCCATTAACATGAAAGGCAAACATAAATATGCTCAAGAGCTAGCAATGTTGACTGAAATATTTCTAAAGGTCTTTTGTACCTCCACTTTCCTGTGGTTAAATGCACAATGTGTGGAAGATATGAAGCAAAGACATTCTGTAATTACAAAGATAATTTCTCAAGGCTTCTTAATGAATTTATTTTCATTTTTCCTCTTGTGCCAATGGAGACTTGCTTAACTAATTCAGCATCTTTCAGTGATGAGGAATACTAAATTATAACGAAAGGTAGGTGTCCTCCTTGGTTAACCAGAGGTGCCTGGAAACTGGGTGTGAACTTATAAGTGATATTTTAAATATAATTGAACCATTAATCCTTGATGTACTTGAATAACTGGCACACAACTTGAGAAAAAATAATTTAGCAAAATGCCAGTAATTATTGTTTTGGATTTGTGAGAACAGCAAACCACACAAGTTGTAAGGAAAGGGGAAATTAATCTTGAAACAAAGTTTTTAATAAACATTATTTAAAATTAAGCTTCACTGGTGCTAGTGATGAATACAAAGATTAAATTTAACTTTGGAAGCATTCATTAAGTCTGCAAGCTAAAAACAAAGTTATATTGGTTAACAGCTAAAAGCAATGGAAATAAGTTTTCAATTCAGTTCTGGACTACAATTCAGTAACAAGCCAAGCAAAGCTGTGAACATTTCTGTCTGCAGTTTTCTACTTCATTTTGAAAGGACAGTTTATGAGATAGTCCAGCTAAGATCACAGCCACATGTTCACCCCTCTAAAACACCCAAATTTAAGCTGAAGCTTCATGAGCCCTTTAAATTAAACTGCTTGATAAGCAAACCATAACTTCATAATTCCATTTGTATAGATCAGCTCCTTTCAAATATACCAAGTGCAACTGCACAAGTGTTTACTAGTGGGGTTTTAGAGTTAGAAAAGGGGAGGCTGATTTCAAAATTTAGGAGAGAAACAAAAAGCTCTGCTAACTCTGCCCAGAGACTGCTCTGACACCTCAACAAACACAGAAGTATCTTCATATTTAGCACCTATTTTACAGCTACCAAAAGAAGGAGAAAACCTTTATAATTATTTCTCTTCATATTAAATTCTTAACTCAGAAGTGAGATGTGACCCTTAGATAAATCTCCCATAATACCTCACTGATTCCTCCCATTTGGTCAGGACTAACAGAATCATTTAATTGGCAATTCTGCCTGGGGCTGGGAAAGAGGTGTTTTTTTCTTCAGTTACTTTTCTTGAATATCAAACAGATTAGTGCTCTAAAATGCCTGGGAGATGAATATGCTGCAGTTTTCAAACAAATGAAATTCCAAAATAGTTTGTTACGGTGAATTCAGCGAATGAAGGAAATAACAATCCTTTTGGGTTTTTTTCATGCTCTCTGAACTGCAAATCGTTTATTTTAATTTAGATTGGTGTTGAGGTATTTTTTTAATTATTTGGGAAGAAAAAAACAACAACTAAGAAACAGATTTGGAAAGAAGAAAATAACTGAATCCTATGTTCTGATTAAGTTTTGTGGATTGTCTTAATTTAAAAAATAAATTAAATAATCTGAATGTTCTTCTTGACACTAAAACTAAGAGTACTCTCCTGAAACACTGGGAGTGTAGGTTTTGTAGCTGTAGTGCTCTCCTAAAACAATGCCTCAAATCCGTCACAGCCCAGCTCCCTCCTCTCCCTGCCTGTCTGAAAGCACCTTTTAATTGTTCGGTAAAGAAAAATTACTTTTTAATTTTGTTCCAAAAAGAGCTTAAAATACAAACCCACAGAATTTTGGAAATGAGCATGTTCTAGGGATTTTAGAAAGACATTTTATTTTGTAGGTATTTTGTTTTAAAATGTACATACAAAAGCTTGAAGAATGTTGAAAGGATGAACTTCCTGAAATTATCTAATAATGAAAAAGGTTCTTTCTGTTTAAAATCTTGCTTGTTACTGAGAAACACGGGGTTTCCTGTAAAGAAATCATCCTGGAAAAATTTCCTACTGCGTATTCTGGACAAGATAAAAATAAGTGTTTCACATTAGTATGAATTTATACAAAATGTTTGGGCAGTTTACTGTAATAAAATAATTAAATAAAATTAGTAAGCATTTGAACTAGGATTTAAGTAAGAATTTTGGACTAGGATTTTTACACTAACCTGTATATTAAAACATGCTTTTAAATCTGATAGTGGGTATTAGAATGAAAAATAATTTTAAATACTCTTCATGGTTTTTTTTTTTCCATGTACAACTCCACTTAAATTATCTCATTCAAAGTAGTGCACTTTTGAACCACTAAACCATTCTTAAGTTAGTGTTACACTGATAAACTAATTTCAAACAAATGTAACTCAGTGTCAACACACAATTTCAACAAGAAGAAGAATTACAACAACAAATACCAAACAAACTATTTGACTGCTTGAGCCTCTGTGAAATCTGAGAAAGGTGGATTTCTCAAACAATTATTATGGGAACTTCAGGTTGTTTGTTCGTTTGGAGTATTTTTTCCTGTTTGATGCAGACCTTTTATTGATGAAATACTTTCAAGTTAGGATTTGGTTTTAAGTTCTAGATTAAAATGAAGCTTCAAGGCACAGCTATGAATTTTCTTTTAAATGATGACTCAAAATTACTTGCTTTCTAAGGAGAGAACATAACTATTTGCTTTTATACCCATGCCAAACCTCTCCAGTATTTCTTTGAGCTAATCTTTATCCCCTTCCTGGACTTGTATTGGTCTCTGCTAGAAAGCAAGTCAGCTGTAATTACTTACAGGTGAGTTATTCCATCCTAATGAAATAGCTCTATGAAAACGATGTTATTGAATTGAAATGTAGATGGTAGAAGTAGATTGATTTATTTTGCATGGATTTTTAAATGCTTAACAATCGTTCTGTCTCCCCTCAGTGCTAAAGAAATTAAGACCCAGCAGAGAGAGAAGTGAATGTGAAGTTCACTTGTAACTTAGACTGGTATCATTTTTCCACAATTTAGGGACAGAATGAAAAATAAATTTGGCTAAATAGTTTCCGAACAAAATGTCTCAATTTTTTTATTTCAAAAAGCCCAGTGCTGGTCACAGTGAGACACAACATGCCTTCACTCTTAACCTTCATCCTGACATTAACTGAAAGATGAATTTGTTTACTCTGTTGTATTTTTTTTAAAAGTGTGGGTAACTCCACCCATAACCTTGCAACTTCCCACTCACACAGTCCTTTTTAACCTTTTAAGCACTGCTTCTGACCCTCCATCCTCCCTGCCACTGGAGCAGGCATTTTCAAGCCATATCCACTTTTACTGACCACATTGAAATCTCCAGCTCCCAACTGCAGCCCCCTCTGAAAGTGTCCCCAACAGCTGTAAAAATAGGGGCTTTTTCCACACCAGCCTGACACTGCCTCTGCCCTGGTTTGGCAAAAGGAACCAACTGGCCCCTGCATTTGTCTCCAGGGAGAGATGGCTCTTCTGGGGCTCTTTTCCCCCTCTCCCTCCCTACATAGGTCTATAAGTGTGTGTGTGTGTGTGTGTGTGTGTGTATAAATATATATATAATTATTTTTTGTGTGAGGGAGGGACAGGATTTTGTTTTGTTTTTACAGCAGACATCCAGAGCCCTGGGTATTGATTTTCGGGCACATGAAAGGGATTTTTTACAGGCCTTCCCTGTGGAAGGGAGCAGCAGTAAAAGGTGATACCACCCACTCCGAAGGAATGCTGTGCACGCAATTAGGAGCAAGCTCCCAGCCAGGGGGTTAGAATTCAAAGCAAGGGAAAAGCTCCCCACCTCCCACAAACAACTAATCCATTAAAACTACCAAAACCATCAATACTAATCAATGCATCCAGGGGCCATTAACTATTTCGGTGCTCGGGGTTTTCCCCCCTCGCTCCTTCACACTCCTCCTTCCACGGCTCCGTAGTCGCGGGGGCTGCACCCCTGTGCTGAACCCCCCCACTTTTGGCTCGCTGGCGGATGGTTTGACCACTTTTCCCCGCTCCTGGAGGCGTCCGGGTGCTGCCGGCGCTGCAGCAGCCTCATTAAAAACCATTAAGTGCCCCTGACTTCAAAGGGCTGGTCAGGAGCGGCGGGAGCGCGGGGCCGGTACGGGCGGTGGGCAGCGGCCCCGGGGCAGCCCCGCCGCTCCTGCCCGAGGCCCCGGCGCTGCCAGCGCGGCTCCCCGGCACGGCACGGCCCGGCCCGGAGCGAGCAGCGCCCAGGGGGAGCAGCGAAGTGGTTAATCAATACCAGGGCTGCAGGCAGAGGAGGGGAGGGGTGGAAGGGGGATAAAAAATGCAGAAAGGAAGGAAATGGAGGGAGTGAGAATTAGACTCACTATAAAACCTCCTCATTCTGATTTACAAAAGAGGGAGCGAGGAGAGATGGGGGACGAGTAAAGAGGGGGGAGAAGAAAATGTGAGCCGAGGAGCACAATGCCCCTCTTTCCTGTAGCGGGGATATGTGCCGGGCTTTGGGCTGGAGATGGGTTTAACTGCGGGTCCGCAGCCGCGGTAGGATCCGGGGGCAAAAGCACATCAATGTAAAACCGGTGGAATTAAACTGATTTTTGCATTAGCTGCGTTCCACCCCCGCCCCCCCCCCTCTTTTTTTTTTTCTCCCATCCAATCCCTCATTCATAACTCGCATTTAGTGACTGGTTTTCTCATTGCCGCTCCCCTCCCTCTCGGACACTGTCAAGTCGAGCACAAGAACCTGCTTTGTAGAGGTTTGATCAGGAGAGAGTTGAGCTCTTTGGGCTGGCTGCATTTCGGTGACATTCAATCACTTTTGAAGCTATTGATTGGATATATTTATGGAAACATGTAATGTATTTTTGGCCATCTGCTAACTAGGAAATTTCTAAGATTATTTATTTTTGGTGAAAGGCACGAGATTTCTCTGCCTTTCTTGTTTTCAGTCCTGCAGATAGGAAAATATCCTGAAGAAAATGTTGCATTTTTATCACATTAAAACGATTGTTCGGTCTAAATAAAGATGTGGTTGGCGGGAGTGAGTTTGGTGCATTTTAAACTTTTAGAATTCGTTTCTGACACCTTTTAAAATACTGAAATGTTTTGGGGAATGTCTTTTTGTTGTGAATAGTGCTTTTGTTTTTTTTGTTTTTTCTTCACTTAAAAAAGCCTTTAACAAGTTGCATTTGTTGAAAAGCTGTAAGAATCTGGGGTAAAACAAAGAAACAATTTGAATGTCAGTGATATGTAGACACATATATCTGGAGAGGGATAGGCATACATATAATAATTGTAAACTGTTTTATCCTCATGTGTGAATAAAAGCCCATTCAAAGAAATTTTTTTTTTTTTTTTTTTTTTTTTTTTTGTAAACTACTTGGGTAAAAATATGGGAATAGTGAAATCTCCCATATTTAAGGGGCAAGTTTTAGGATCATTCGAATCAGTGTTAAATAAAGGGTCTACTTAATTTTTCTTGTTAGTGTGTTCAACCAGAAAAGCCAAGGTAGCTGTGCTAAATGAGAATTATGGTTTTAGCTGGTCTCAGAGTGGACTTTGATTTCCAGCTCCTCTGAAGGAATGGTACTGATTTTTTGAAGTGGAAGCAAACCAAAAGTCCAATCTATTTAAGTTTAAACATAAATACTCAATTCTGCCCTGTGAACACTTTATGAATCTATTTGTTCCTGTCTTTCATGGAGTTTTATCAGTTAGTTTGAATCCAACCTCATAATTTCATTCACAGAAGCAAATGTTTGCAGCTAGGGAGCTGGGAATAAAAGACAAAACACAAACCCCAAATCTGTCCTTCCTATATGCAGCAATCTTCCACAAGGATGAAGTTTTAAGTTAATTTATAACTGCTTCTGTAAATATCTCTGGAAACTTCTGTGAAATTTTCCTTGCCCTCCTCTCTTCTCTTTGTTTCTGCCTGTCACCCACACCCATAAACCATACGTATGTGCAAGACCTAATTAGGAGGGGTTTATATGAGTTTGTACATGTGTTTTCACACAGACGGTAATGGTGGAGCGTGTTACTGTGCTGCTAGTGTGGGACTGCATTAACCTTGCAGTATTATGAAAGAAATCGTAATTAATAGCATTAAGAAGCTGATTAAAATAAAAACCGCATTATTGCAGCGGGGTTCTCATTAAGGAATAGTCATGCTTGTCTGCCACAGATTTAAGAAATTTTAGCCACAAGGCCTTGAACTGAGGCAGCTCCAGTTTAAGCAAACGCAGTGGAGACTCCACCCCCAGTGACATCAGATTGAGTTACACTGCAAAAACACCCCAAGATCTGGAGAAAAAAAATCAGCTTTTCTCCCTCCCCTCCTTGATGCTTAAAAATTATAAAAATGCCGTTCTTCTCCAGCATTGGACAGTTGCAAGAAGCCCTTCCTGAAAGCAAACTAACAGCAGAACAAATATCTTTCCTCATCTTTCCATTCCAAAGGGAAGGGGAGAGCACAACTGCACATTTGCAACAAAACACCACCAAAAAAGCCAAAAAAAAAACCAAAAACAAAAACAAAAACAAAAAAAAAAAACAAAAACAAAAAAAAAAAAAAACCAAACCAAACCAAACCAAAACAAAACAAAAAAACAAAAAAAAACAAACAAACAAACAAACAAACAAACAAACAAAAAAAACCAACAAAAAAACAACAACAACAAAAAAAAAAAAAAAAAAAACACCCAAAAACAAACAAAAACAAACAAACAAACAAAAATAATTCCCCAGGGTCCCCCAGCCCTGAAACAAAAATTAAATCAATTAATCCAGCATTACAACAGAGCAATCCTCCTTTCACAGAGCACGAAGGAGCCCTTGGAAAGGGGCTGTGGTGCACAGTGACAGATCTGGGGCTGGAGACTGAGGGTGGGAGATGGGGACCTTTTAATAATTTTATTTGCAGTTTGTTCAAAGTTAAACTGACAAACCCGTTTGGAGTTTACTGCAAAGTTACACATTTTTCAAGTAAACATCCAAGGCAGTTGCCTTTCTCTAGGATGTGTCATTTCCTGTGTAGCTATAATAATATATTAAGTAAAGGGATAGCAATGAATTTACATATTTACATATGTATAGACGCCATGCATATGAAAGATATGAAAGATAGCAGCACGTTGTGTAGATACAACAGCAAAAATCGTCAGAAAGCATTTTGTTAAAAAGTTTGGGAAATCACCACACTGAAAGAAACAGGCTTCAAATATTCTTGGCATTCAAGACAAGGCTGACAAGGAAAGATTTACAAAGAAGTGTGTGGGACAGGAAAGGCTCAGTGTTTAAAGATTCGGGGAGGTAGATGTCATGCTTAGGACACAGGTCACCAAAAAGAGCTACAAAACCAACTTAGTTCTTACCTCGGGCTTTATTTTACTCTGAATCGTGCAATGCTAAGCATGTGGCAAGGCACAGGGAGACACTGGCGACTGATAGCGAGCTGAAGGAATTAACTGCAGGGATATAGGGGCTCACCTTTGCTCCAGGAAGGACATCTTTCTTTTTTCTGTAAGATATTTTTTTCCTCCTTTTTTTTTTTTTTTTTTTTTTTTCTTTTCTTTTTCTCCCAAGCAGTAAAGTGTCAAACCCACAAAAGAAGCGATATAATTAGTGCTGGTACCTACTACAAACTCGGATCTCTGAAGAGAGACCAGTGCAGCTTTTCAAATGTCTACCATTTTGAAATCAGAAAAACATTTTCTAACAGACAGAAGAATCCCTCTTGAATCCCCCCTGGCCCTTTTGAATTCACGCCCTGCCTTACATCAAACGCTTTTTTGCTGATTAACTGCACAATCAGGTCCCTGCAGATCAGGGGAAGAATGGAGAAGAGAAAAGCAACCTCTTTTCCAGAGAACAATACCATTATTTCAGCTCCATTGGACAGGAATGTGTGATTTCACAGCCCACTGCCCTTCTCTGCCATCTCCAAAAACACTGCCAGAGATCCACTGCTCCAAGTCCCCACCCATTAGTACCCAGATCAAGCATATACAACTTGGGTTCAATGTTTGTGCGTGGGGGGCTACACACATATATGCATACATATATGGAGAAAATATCCAAATCAGAACCAACTCCCAAGCCCAAGAATACATACAAAGGAAGTTTAGTTTATTTTTAAAAATAGCTAATATCTTTCTTCTTGTATAATGTAAAATTTTAGTTCACACGGACACAAGTTATATTTTTGGGCTGGATTTGGTATGAAGGTAGTGAACAAATGAAAGGAAAGGTTATTTTAAAATTAAAATAGTGCAACAATTTAGAAAGAAATACACTGTTTTGTTTTGTTTTGTTTTCAAAGACATGTAACTTAATAAAATGCCAGTAAATACAGTTGAAATTTTAAAAAAGGCTTCACCCACAAAAGTGCATGAAAGTTTAGTGCTTTCTCACTCAATTTGCTGATAAATTGTTCTCACTGATGTATGGAAACATTTCCATTTTACAAACATCTGTTGAAATCAATTGTTGAAGAACTGAGGAACTATGCATTTGGAAGGGAAATCAACTGCACAGTAGTGAGTTTGCTAGTTAACAACATGGCAGAAGCCTTCCCAAAAAAGAGACTCGCCAAGACCTTTCCCTGTGAGAGGGACTCTCAATGACTCAGTCTTTTTTGATTAATATTTCAACGATTCCTGTGTTTTATAATTTGCAGGGCAAGAGAAATGCTAAAGATCTTCCTTCCCTAGCCCTTAAACTTTGATATCTCCTGATTTCAGCTTAACCGCGCGTACAAAAGGAAAAGCTCTTGTCACGAAAGTGCAGTGAAATGCCCTGGTGTTTTTCGGTCGGTCACAATTAAATGCCTGGCTTGGCGGAGCCCGCGGCTGCGGGCGGGGAGCGCGGCCGCGCAGGGCGCTGCCCGCAGCTCGGGAGGGAGCGGAGCAGCCTCCCCCCGGGCACGCATCCTCCGAGCCCCCCGCCAACGCTCCCCACCCACAGCAATAATGACTATTCTAAATTTGGCTAATTTAGCGGTTTAATTTGCCCGGGCAGAGGTTGCATTTTTAATTGCGGGAAAGAGGTCCAGCTTTGAAACCGAAATAGACACAAAATAGTTGCAACCTCTTGGGCAGAGCAGCCCCCACCCCTACCCCCCCGACCACACCTCTCCGATCCGGGACGGCTGGGGATCAGTTTTGTTCCCCCAACACCAGCACTGCCGAACAAAAGAGAGAAAGAGAGAGAAAATAATATTTGCTCAGGTCCCCCCTCTGTTCTCCTTTGATTTATCTGTTTACAACCGGGACCCCCTCAGTTGAAACAAAAAATCAATGAAAATGTAGTTGGAGAAAAGGCGGGCAAACTACTGAAAAAAAAAAAAAAAAAAAAAAAAAAAAAATTTGTGAATGGAAGAATGTGTTTGTGCATTCATTGTTAAAATAAAGAGCGTGCCGTGACGTGGCCACAGGGGCGCCAATGGGCGGCGGGGTAATATTTTTAAACATCCTCCCCGGGAGCCAATGGCGGAGGCGGTGGCAAAGACTAGCGCAGGGCCGGGCCAATGGAGGGGAAGTTATGCTAATGAGGAGTTGGTCAGGCAGGAGCTGAATGTCAACTAGTCAAAGATGGAGGCCGGAGCGGGGAGGCCATGAGGTTGGTACCGGAGGATTTGCCCACGTTCGAATCGATCAGGGACCCGCGCCGAGGCGCGCCCGGGACGGCGGCGGCGGAAGGCGGGCGAGGGGCTGCGGAACCGCACCGCTCTCGCCGCCTCTTTTGCGCCTCTTTTGGCAACTTTCCCCCCCGCAGCGCGGGGACCCGTCCGCCGTCCCTCCCGCCGCCAGGTCCAGGTACCGCGCGGGGCCCGGGGCCTGCCGGCCCTGCCGCCGCCCGCGGCCGCATCCGCCCGCCCGGGCGGAAATGGCGGGAGTGCGGCCCCGAGGGGGCGCGGGGCGCCGGGGGGCGCGGCGCTGACAATGGCCCGCGGGGCGAGCGGTGGCGGGACGGGGGCCGAGCGGCGCCCCCCGCCCGGGGCAGCGAGGGCGCGGGGCGGGGTGACCCGGCGGGGAGCGCGGAGCCGGGCGGGGGAGGGGGAGCCACTGGACGGCGGCGCCCCTCGCCCACCTCCCGTTTAGAGGCTCCTCGGCAAGGCCGTGCGCTTTCCGGAGAGGTTTCCCCGCGGAGCGGGCAGTACGGGAGCCCTTGCCTCCCGCATTGTAAGTGTGGCGATTCGCCGAGTGAAGTTTGGCTGGTCGGTTTGCGTTCTGGCGTGCGATCGATACGAGGTGTTGAAAGCAACGGGCGGCCGGAGCCGCCGAGCGCGGCCAGCGGAGCTGGGGCTCAAACTTGGGAGCGGCAGGAGTGGGAAATGGGCGCCTGTGCCCCGGGAGCGGAGAGGGGAGCGGGGACGGCACGGAGCGCATCGCCCGTGCGCCGAGCAGCGCCGGGAGAGACGAGTGCCGGCGGGCTGGGCTGGAAATCTCTTGATAGTGGTGAGCTTTATTTTGCCCCCTTTCTTACTCTCAAACATTTCACCTATGCAAACAGTCCTGAGAAACTGAGCGGGATCCCACGAATGAAATTCCTGTCGCCGGGGCCGAGCGCTCCCTCCCCACCCCCAGCTCGCGCGAGGGCTGTTTCACGGGAGGGTTCGCGACTGCTGCCCGCTCTCATTGTGCCACAGCGCGCCTCCTGCAAAATACTATTCACATTTTTAAACGTAGCAAAACTCCTATCTGTCTAGATACCACGTAGAATTGTTCTGCTAAAAGATCATGTTTTAGAAGATCCCTCTTTTTTTTCCATTTTTTTCTTTTTTTTCCTTCTATTTTTCTTTTTTTTTTTTTTTTTTTTTTTTTTGCCAAAACCCCCAAAGAGCGAAGCAATAAGTCACATGCTATCTCCAGCCAGTATTTATATTGGCTTAATTTTTAAATCTCGTAAAAGTAATGCTTTGCTTAAATAGTCCAGAGTTTTTGCAATAAACCAGGGTGCGCAGCCCAAAGTGTTTCTTTGGCATTCTTGCACTTTGCCCCAATTCCGCTCTGTTTCCCTCCAGTGTGTGGTCTTTGAGTTGTGAAAGGAAAGCTCGTACCCTCAAACATAGACCTGGGGCTCTGAAATTAAAAAAATCCCAAAAACTTCCTAAGGTTTAATGCAAATTCTTTTAGTTTTCTTTTTCTTTTCTTTTTCTTTCCTTCTTTCTCTTTCTTTTTTCTTTCTTTCTTTCTTTCTTTTTTTTTTTTTTTTTTTTTTTTTTTAAACGTCTCCAAACCAGCCTTGGTTTCTGGATTAGGGGTAAATTATTGTTAAAAAAAAAAAAAAGGAGGAAAAATTAAAATTAAGGGAGAAAACAAGATTGTTACAATTTAAGATTCTAATTGGGTTGGGACGTTTCCAAATCAATTTGCTTTGTATTAATACGATAAAGTGAAAACTAGCATTCAAGTAGTGCATTTTCTCACTCAGCCCAAACTCCTCCAGAACCGAATTAGTTTAATTCATTTTAGTATTTGGTACGATTCTCACTTGTCTATACAGTTCATGAAAAGTTGTTTTCAAGTTTGGATTTCTTTGCATAGAATTTCTTTGCATTGTTTGAAATAAAATAATTTTGTAATTTCTCAAGTGATTCTTATTTAACAAATAGTTACATTTTCCAGCTTTAAGTTTGAAATTGTCTACAGAAACAAATGGTGAACAGTTTGAGCCTAAAGACTAAGTTGACTTTTAAATGTTACTTATTGCTAAAATTATTTAGAATGTCTGATTTGTAAAGATTAACTGATGTTTTGTCCTTACCATCCATATATTCTTTTTGAAAAAGGAAAAATTACGATAGTAATGTTTTCATGATGCAAGTAGGTGATTTTTAAAGATCTCTTACTGCTGGATGGCAGTTGTTTTGAAAGCTTGTTTAGATGCCTCTAAGATAGCAAGACTTCCTTAGCAATTAGAAGTGAATAATTTAAGGTACTAGAAGCATGTAAATAATAAATACCAATTATTTTAACAGCTGATTCAGATGAAAGCAAGAGAAAAGATATTAACTTATCCTCTATTGTGTCTTTTAATTCATTACACTTACTTTTGTAAAATTCAGGGGTGCTAAACTACAAGCAGGACAATCCCAGTTCTGGTATTTGCTTTTACATGCTCTAATGCAGTACATTTACTATTGATAAGGGAAAAAAAGTCCCTAAAGCAAGCTTATCTAAATTCTTACTGAAGTTAATTGAAGAAGCAGTTGTGAAATATTAAAATCTAATTTTAAAGAATGACATTGATTCAATGTGGTTGTTGGAGAAACTCCTTTTTTTTGAATGTAACAAATCTGTTTTAGACTAAAACATGCACAGAAGCCATCACTTGGAGAAGTTTCTAACTGATTTATCATTTATTTTGAAAAGTCTCTGAAGTATGCTGTTGTCCAGAGCCCTTTTTCTGTTGTACTACTGGCAATTATGATGAGCAGTGCAATATTAAAAGGGCATTGGCTGGCAGAAACATGACCCCCTCTAGCAGCCCACCCTCTTCAGAGTGGGCAAACAACCCTAAAATAGATGCCTCCTCCAGTGTATTTATGCACATGTGTGAAATAAGGTTTTATACATGTGGGAGTGGTTTTAAATAAGGAGAGAGATTCTGAGTTATACATTTTTATGTGTCTGTCCATGGAAATGTGCTGGACTAATTTAAACATCCTATTTCAGAAATAAGCTTCTGAGAGCTTTCAAGGCATCCCATTACCTGCTTTGTTTACCAGTAGCTTGTGAGTAATTAGCTACTAATTTCTACTCTCTTCCATACAATATCTACACTGAATTTTTTTATGATTTCCTGATAGTTTTTCCCCTTAGAGAAACTGTCTCCTATATGTTTAAGGTGGTCCCTACCAATGCCTACAGGGATTTAGTGCTCTTGATTTGTTTCTAAGAATCTGTGGTGTTTATGCTGTAATTTTTGAGTGGTCATACACACAGATATGTGGGAGACTGAAGCACAGGCACTAGATATTTTTGTACACAGGTCTCATAATTTCTGTAACATTTTCCATAGCAAATCAAAGCACTGTGTATTTATTCCATTCTATATATACACCACACCCCCTAGGCTTTTTCATCTGTACTGGTCAACCATGATAAAATCACAGCACTATTAAGAAAACTTTGGAAGGCACAGGAAAGGGTTGGCACTTTCTGTGATTTATTTAAATTGTCTAGCTCAGATTCATTGACTGACCAATTTGGGTTTTAAGGAACACATACATTTGGGTATATTGAATTATGTCCCTTCTTGTTTTATTCTCCATTACAGTAGAAAAATATTTTGTTGTATAAAACCTTTATAACGTACCGTGCCTAGATATACTGGGTATGTAGCAGAAGACTTGAATGGTTTGTTTAACAAGCCCCATACTAACTGTGGTCTTTTTCTATCTTTTCCTATCCCTCTCCCTTTTTTCCTTCTCTTTCTGTCATTTTTTAAACTAACTTTTTGTTTTGTTTTTTTTTTACCTTGTCTAATTATGACTGCAAATAAACTTTGTCATGCAAAGTTTTATTTGGGCTAAACATAAAAAACGTTATTGTGGTTAACACTGTAATGTAACAGTCCCTTACAAAAGGATGCAGGGACAGCTGTGCAGAATGTGACAGTGGCTGCTGGTATCGCTGGCTCTGACAATGTTGCACTACTGTCTGCACAAATAAAGCAGTGCAATAATATTGTCAAAGCATTTGGTTCCAGTCCTAATACATCCTTTATTATCAGTTACTGTTGCACACCCAGCCCCTGACATTATGGTATTCTGTAGTTATTTAATGCATTTTAGTAAGGAACCAGCCCCCTACTCTTGATTTCTTCCCTCCACCACAAAAGCTCAAACAAGCATTAAAATGCCAAGATCATGCAGAAATGCTTTTAAAAATCCCTACCCTGTGTTTGTTTGTTTATTATGTGTTTGGGATGAGTGGTCTGTATGGAAATGCCTTGGGTTTTGTTCCCCATTTTGACTGCTTCAGTGTACAAAATGGATTGCCCTTTCTGCCACTAGCTTGGGTTTGTGTGTCCAAGTTGTAAAATAAAAAGCTGGCCTATTCACATTTTAAAGCCCTCTTGTCCTCCTTCAGAGCAATCACTACAATTAAAAATATTCTGACCAGCTTTGAATATTTTCTTCCTTCTGCTCTAAACATTTGGGGGTTATGAAACTAAGGATCTTACTGTTTTGTATAGAATTCAGTGACTTTAATATATTACCCATGTATTTACAGACAATTTAATTTTTGATTCCTATTGATGTATTTTTCAAGTTCCATCATATTTCACTTTTGGAGAAATTGCTGTTAAGATTAAAGGAATATTGATACATTTTCATTTTTAAAAAATAGTACAAGATACCTAAATAATAATCAATAGGATTTGAAAGACAATCTGTCCCTGCGCTTCCCAATAGCAACGTGGACCGAGGCTGAGAGACTTGAGGATGATGTAGGCCTAGGAACAGGAACACTGCATTCAGAATTGATCTTTAAATAACAATATGTTGGTGACTGTCACTCGTGGTGTAGTTGGAGGCAGATGTGGTATTTTCGCTTGCAGCTGCTAAGAAGAGGGTTTGGAGGGCTGGGGGATGGGACCTTCCTCTCTCTCTCTCTCCCTTTTTTTTCCTGAAGCCTTGAGCTGTTACCTTGGGAGCAAAGGGTGGGGGTGGGGAGAGCCGTCATATTGGAAATCAAATCTAGGTAAACGAGTGCTTTCAGATTGCACAGCGCATCCCAAGCCAGGTCGGGATGTGCTGGTGAGCAAGCCATGGGGAGGCAGAAAATGGAGGACCACATCCTGAGGGGGGAAGCATGTCCCATTTTAGAGAGTTGAGGAGAAGCCAAATCCTCAATAATGCACTCCAGTTTTCCAACGACTGAGGGTGCAGACAAAAGACACCTTTTCAGCCCTTCTGTTTGTGGGGTGAACTGAAGGCTGTATCCCTTTCACGGCCAGAGAAGGCTAAGCCTCCATGCCCCAACTGGAGGCATGGTGCTGGTGGCCCATTGCTGCATTCCCAGGCCTCAGTGGAGGTAACTCGAGCTGGCATGGCTCCCTTTCTCTAGAGCTTTTCTTTTCATCCATCTCTGCATTGTAGCACGGTTGCCATTTTTGGGTGTATTAAGGAACGGGGAGGCCTATTTAGCTTTGGCATTTTTACCTCTTCTTCCTTCTAATTCTTGATTAATGAAGAGGTAGGAAAGAGTGAAATCTCTCAGGGATTTGCTAGGGGGTGTCTTCCCCCTTGCCATTATTGGAGTGTAAAAGTGACCAGAGTAGGAGCATGAAGGGCCCTTTGCTGCCCCTGGCCAGGAAGGGTGGGGGGAAGGAGGATGGACCAGTGAGGAGCTGGAAGGCAGCCTGGAGTAGGGCAAGGCTTTGTTGTCCGTGTGTGTGTGCGCTCGTGTGAGCCCATCAGCGAGTGGAAATAAGTGCTAGTGAAAGCCTTGGTGGGGTTGATGCTGGGTTGTAAGATGGCCTCTCAGGCATGTGAGCCTGCCTTGTTTGGAGGTGGAGAAATCGCAGGGAGGAGTAGATGTGTAGTTATTTTCCTGTATGAAGTTATGTCTTAAAAAATAATATGGTCACTACACTTCAAAACCTCCCCTGGGCGTGGGGGGAATTTGAGGCGTGTGATACAGGGAAAGGCTTGTGTGATGACAAGGATGATATCCCATTTGGAGAGGGACAACCCTCTGCAGGCTCCTGGCTCTGGCTGGGGCAATGGAACCCACGAACGCCCTTTGCTGAGTGCCAGCTCTGTGCAAGGCAGGCCCCAGGGGTGTGAGGGGAGAGGACGGGGTTCCCTGCAGATTTGGGCTTGGGATGGAGGTTACACATTCCAAACCCTCCCTTCCCCATTTTTTTTAACACTGCCTGGCTGAGGAATGTGACAAAAAAAAAAAAAAGCACTGGAGGAAAGAAAGAAAAAAAAAAAAGAAAAAGAGAGGGGGGATTCGGAAGCAAAGGCCCCTTCAGGAGTCTGTATTTGTGCAAGGGAAACCATTTGCATGTGTGTGGAGATGCCAGAGTTTGTCTCCAGTTGGGTCGGAGGGGGAGGGCGCGGGAGGAATGCGGGGAATCAGGTCGGGCTGAGGGGGGAAGGGCTCCGGCAGAGCCTCCATCCTGTTGTTGCATAAACTTGTTAAAAGAACCCCTCCTCTGTGGAGGCAGCACACATAGGGTATTAGTGTGGTGGAGGAGGCCAGACCTGCGCCCTGGCTACACAACCAATTGGAGCGGAAAGTGAAATCAGATGGTTTAAGTTTTCAGAGGGATTTTTTTTTTTTCCAGGGGGACTTTTTGAGTCATTGCATTGAATGCTAGATCTCTGTTAAGGTCGCTCCTGCTCCGGCCGCTCTTGGGTGGTTTGGGGAAGGGAAGCCGGGCGGGGGCAGGCACCTCGTGCGGTGCCACCGGCCCGCCAGCGGCGGCTCGGGCTCGGGGCCCCGTGCGGAGACCACACCCCTGTCCCTGGGGTGTGGGCGGGCTGGGGGCGGCGGGGTGCGAGGCGAGGGGAGCCTGGCCCTTGGCCTGGAGGAGAGGTATTTGAGGGGCCTCGGGATCACCCCCACACCTTCTCTTCCCCAGTCAAGGCAACTACAAGGCCTTTCACTTGCCCTGTACAGGCAGGGCCAACATTGGGATCGGTACTTCCAGGGTGATAATATTTAGCCCTATTTTCCTCTTGCATTTAGTACCATAAGTCGTCTTTTTTTTTTTTTTTTTTTTTTTTTTTTTTTTTTTTTTTTTCCGTCAGACAGCAGAGCGCTGGTAAACACCATGCAGAAAAGCCGTATTGTGGGGTTACAAAGTCTGGGCTGTTTAAGGAGCTCTGTCATTCCTTTTAATGGAGCTCACTGACGCAGATCTGGGTTCTGCCAGCCGAGGAAATATTGCTGCTGAGAAAAGGGTTATTGAAACCCACAAACTAAATATTATGAACAAGAATCAAATGGCAGGACATTCTGGAGTGCAATCCCTCCTGATTTCAGGAGAAGGGGAACGTATTGGTAAGTGGCTGTGGGTGACAGAATCCCTGAGCTCGGTGGGTGAAACACACTTGGGAAGGTGATGTTTTCAGAGAGGATTATCAACCCTTACTCTCTAGAGTCCCACACCTGGACAAGTTGATTCTTGCTTGGAAGCAAGAATCCCCTTTTTCTCTGGACAGATTTGTACAAACTTGCTAGACAGACTTAAGGAGCCAGGACTGGAATGCTAAGAATTTTCTCAAAACAAACAAAACAAACAAACAAACAAACAAACAAAAACCAACCAACCAAACAAAAAAAACCAAAAACCAACCAAACAAAAAAAAGGCACCACTTCCCAGTTTTAAAACAATGATAAAATTATTAAATAGGATGAAAAACTCTAAATCAACTTTCAGCCTACAGCTGTTTAAAGTGTTTGCTTTGACCTTTGGTGATAGTGTCAATTCCGCTGGAGAAAATATATTGTAAACTATATAATATATTTAATTGCAAAATGTCTTTTAAATGGACTCCTTTCCTCAGGCTAAAGAACTGGCTGTGACCAGGGAAACAAGGCTGGACTATGTCCTTCTATGTTTTGTGAGATTGTAACTGAGATGAAAATTTTAAAAAACCGCTTGCCCCAGTGGTATCTTTAACCACAGGAGAAATAAACAGACAAAACAGCAACAAAGGGAAGGAGAAATGGCTCCCTAAGCTAAACCAGGGAAGGCAAGGTCTGATCTCATGAAGAGCAGAGGCCTTTCATCTCCAGAGACTCAGCTCACTACTTTATTTATCCCAAGGCTTTATCGTAAGGACACTTCAGTCTATTTGTCTCCTAACATCAGAAAAAGGGGACTTAAACACATAGCAAAGGCTCCACTACAGTTAAGATTCCCACACACACACTGCCAAAAAAAGAGCTTCCATTATTGAGCAACATATAAAGTGTTATTTCCATACTAGTCTGGGTGACATTTCCATTTAGTTTTTATAACTGATTAAAGGCAAGAGAGGTTTCTAAACATATCTAGAGATGCTGAGCCTCGGTGTATAAATAGCATGCATTTCATAATCTCGTGTTTAAATGTTTATTTTAAAATAACCCCCATATACATTCCAGAGAGTCTCCCTGCTATAGAACATAGTGCAACCCAGGCTTTGCATATCATTTGCAATCTAGGTGGGATACTCTTGGAATACTATTGAAGGCTAATTCAGTCTTTATTTTTCCTATTTTGTTAAAAAGAAAAAGGCAACGTGTGGTGGGGAGGCCTGTGCCAGTACACCACTTAGAGATAAGGACATTTTTGAGTTGCATCTAGGCTCTCAGCACAGATCCAGAAACATAAAGTAACTTAATTGCCTTTGTGTGGAACTTGTGGCTGACCTTTCTAATTACATCTCTTACCCTCCCCTGCTAGTTGTATCTTCTGCAACTACTGACATATTTGAGTTGTGAGGAAGTCATCAAATCGTGCTTTCCCCCACACTATCCATGCATCAGTAACATAATTTCATGTGCAGATTGTGTTTCCACTGTAAGCTTCCCAGTAGGTTTGTCTCTTGGGCCACTGGAGAAGTTTCAATTGTGTGCATTATGTCCTAAGTATTGTTTGAAATAACATCGAGGCTGAAGAGTGGAAAAGACATGGTAAACAAACAAAATAGACTGGACGGTAATAGATGGAAAGGTAAGGCTGAGCCCAGTTGCATCTTTTTTTTTTTTTATGTTCTCAGTCCAACTGGATATCTAGGTTGCAGGGATTGTTGAGAAGAAATGTCAGGGTTAAACCTGAGGTTTTGTCAAAGTAAAAGGAACACAGAAGTTTGATAAAACTTGAATCTGAGATTTCAGCAATCTCAGGAATGTGGCCTTTTAATTAGTGTGACCAAAGATTTAATATAAATAATGTGGGAAAAAGATCCCTGTTTTCTTCCACAAGCATCACAAAGGATGGGGAGAAGGAGGGGTTGGGAAAGATTGTAGATTTTTATTACTGAGTATTAGAAGAAACCAAACACTGAATGGAGCTTGCCTAGTTCTTTTTTCTTTGGCAAGTGAGACAGCATCAAAGATGATGCGGGACTGCCTCACACCAGCATGCCAAAAGCCAGGGACCTCTAATGGCAAAGACCAGACCAATGTGGCATGGACAAATTAACCAGGAATCCATGAATTAGGAGATTGTCTGTTCATTACACTCTGATCCACTGGAAAGTAGACTGAGGAAAGAGAAGCTGCATGTGTCAAAATCATGACCTGGTTTAGGATGGCCCGGAATGAAATTTCCTTCCCCTTCCTCTGGACTCTCAAGTGTTCCTATGTGACAAATGCACTAAGGCAGGTTAATTGGGAGCCAGAGTGCAGAGGAAGAGTCTAGTTGGCAAAGCACCCCTGAAGCTGGAGGTGTCTCAGCCCTTCCCTGGGAGTAATTTCTGTGGCTGTTAGTGTGTTCAACACTAAGCCAGCCCCAGCTGAAGATTGTGCCTTCCAGCCTTGGACAGAAAAAGTGCTGGGGAGGGGGAAGAGAAGAAAAAGCCAAACAAAACAAGCTAGGGCAAAACACGTGTGCGTCTCCAAACACTGTTTAACCTGTGTGCATAAATGTGAAGTCAGTGCTGGAGAGCCAGCCCTGGAGATCCTGTTTTGCTTTCTAACTTTTGGTGTGTACTTAATCCCGTGATTTCCAATGAAGGGAGGGATATTTAAACACTGGGCTCCGAGTAGGACAGCCTTAGAAAGGAAGTTCTCTGGGGGCTTGATGCCTGTTACTAAGAGGCTCAAAATACAACTATCAATTAATCAAATAAATAGCACTTCCCAGCCTCTGGCAGCTAGGCAGCTAATTGACTGTGGCTATTAATAAGGGAGAGAAATTTACACAGAAGAAAGTGAGAACTGGGGATGGAGATACAGAAACCTGCATAAAATCCATACTGGAATTAAATGTGTCCTGGGAGAAGGGGGTAGTGTCTGTGCATGGATTCTGTGGATCAGAAATTTACTCCATTCCTGCTTCCCCACTCTCCCAGGAGCACATGGTGCTGTGATCCATACGGGCAGTGCACTGCTTTCTAACTCTTTACCCCTTCCCCATTTGCAGGCATGGAATGAAGCTCCCTCCAGTCACCTGCTGCAAGACACATTATCCAGCTTCCTAACCTTAAGGATGAGACCCTATCAATATTGCCTCTGCTTTTGTGATCAGGGTAGTAGTGCAATATTGCTTATAGGGTCTTTTCTTTTGAGGGTTATTCTTCATGGAGAGAAGAAAGCCACAGCAGGAAAAAATAATCCCATGTACCCACCAAGTTAAGGGAAAAGTTGTGAAATGCTGAGTTGTTAGATAGGCGAGTAATTGTACAGAGATGTTATTTGTGACAAATAATCGTGCTATTCTGGTGACTCAGGTTGTGAGTAATGGGCATATTTTTGATGCTATCACACAGGATTCAAAACGGCCTCGTATTTAAAACATAAGCAGTGATTGAAACCAGAGAAACCCATCATGGTTCCTTTTTAAAACAGTATGAGTTTTGAGACGTTTGAAGGGTGTCTATATTACATACTGATGTAAACACCCACCAGAGGATGGGAGGAGATACATAGCCATACTTGCTGTTTCTGTGCCTGATCCCAGCCCGAAAACCAGTGTGGTGCAAAGCAGAGCACAGCACAAATAGACCGAGGCTTTAATCCAAATAACCTCTGCGAAACAAAGCTCATGCCTCTGCCCGGCGAGTGCGGCCCGCCGGGCTCCGCGGCCGTGCCCCGCACCCGAGGCTATTCCAGGGTCGGGCGGAGCAGCAGGGCCGGGCACTGCCTCCAGCCCTTCCCGAGAGCTGCTTTCTGAGGTACGTGGGAACGGAGCAGGGATGGGGGTGTTAAATCTCCTCTTCGCTTTGTGAGGATCAGCTGGGGGCTGACAGCAGCCGGGATGGCCGAGTGGGTGGCCCTGCCTTCCATTTCAGGTGGTCCCCGCGGTCCCTTTCGGGACCTCAGGGGCCCAGGGAAAGGAGTGGTGGGAGGGGACTGAGAGCCGGATCGGGGTGCGGCTGAGTAGCCGCTGCCGCAGGGCCGCTGCCGCGCGTCTCCCCGTGGCGGCCGGGCTCGCCTCGCCGGCCTGGCGGGACACGGGGCAGGGCCCGGAGCCGTACTACGGGGCCATGCCCTCTGCCTCTCCGTTGTACGGCTGCCGCTGCCCTCGGTTTAACTCCCCCGCCCCCCGAGCTGCCCCTCAACATCATTCCAATAGGAGGCGGCCAGCTCGGGCACAAAGCCAGGATCTTCCCACCACACTCGGACTCTCCCTCCGTGCCCCTAGCCCGGCAGCCGCCGCAGCGGCTGTGCCAGCGCTGGGACCACCGGCCGGGCTGCCCCTCTTTCCCTGTTGCACTACTGTCACGGTCGCAGCTAGCAGTGCAATAATGAAAGGGCGTCAGTGCGCCGGGGAGCGGCGAGAGCCGGGGACGAGCCGGTGGCAGCGCGCGGGGACGGGACGTCCCGCCGCCCCCCGAGAGCCACCTTAACGGGGCGGAGGGGATACACACGACACTGACGGACGGACTTTGGTTGTGCAACTTTCTTTGTTTAAACACGCAGCGGCGGAGAGCGTGCGCGCAGGGGCAGGGCAAGGTGAGCGGCTCCGCGCACCGCTCGCCCCGGGCCCGCCGCCGCTTCCCGCCCGCCGGCCCCGGAGCCTGGGGCAGCCCCTCTGCTGTAGCCGGCCAACGCCAAATAAATAAAGAGACGGCCGAGTCCCCTGTCCATGCTTTTTCTTCCTGGGGGGTTTCTTGCAGGTCAGCAGCCCCTCCTGCCTCCCTGGCAGGCCCTCGCAGATAAAAATCCCCTCGATGAGTTTTTGCCCTACGATCTGGTGTACTGCTCACCCATTTGGTCTTGTGGGTAGAGGCCAAAAATGCGAATAGGAAACGAGCGTCTTCCTTCACTGTGGAGCCTGAAAAACTCGAGTCGGGCCCTAGTGCTGGGTTCAGCCATGGGGGAGCACGGGTAGGGAAGTGAGTGTGGGGCGGGAGGGGAAGGGAGCAATAATGGAGATGAGAACAGTGCTTTGCATCTGGGAGCTGTGCTGGGAAGCCAAGGAAATAGCCCTTTGATTATTAGTGGCCATGGTGAAATGGATACTTCTATAAAAGAGGGCTGGGGAGGGGTATTTCCTTAGCAAAGAACCTCTCTGCTCTGGTCTTTTGAACCTGTGCTTCTCCCTGGCACTATTTCTGCTTCATCATGACTTTTTGCAGAGGAAGGTGAGTGCAGAAAGCAGGCTGGCTGTCGGAGAGGGATGCAATCTAATCCTGATGAAAAGGCTTTTACAGTCTATGCTTTATTTCCTATTTCTTTTGGGTTCTCTCTATCTTCCATCCCTCACATGCATAAACAGATACAAAAGCTATCCTTCCCTGCAGTCTTTCTCCCAGGGAAAAGTCAGCCCCCTCCCCAGCTTCACCTTGAGGGTTTGCACACACAAAATGGCTGCAGCAGCCTGTGGGTGGGCATGGAGAGCTCAGGAAGCTGCTTTTCTTTTTCCCACTCTGCCTGCCCAGGAAGCCCTTCTGCTTTTATTTTCTGTGGCATTTTGCTCTTGCATAGCTCTGTGCAAATCCAAGGGGGTCTCCAATGTGTAATCTATGCGTGGAATGGGAGCTGGGGAGGGAAACGGCCAGTTTGCATGAGAAGGGGACCTGTCGGGCCCCAGTGTTTATTTTTTTGCTGACCTTCTGGGGATATGGTCAGTGAGAGCTGTGACAGCTGCTGGAAGCGGCAGGGGCTTTGAAGATTGTGAAGGTTGTGACCTCGAGGCCCCTTTCCTCTCTCTGTCCCAGGAGCTGCTGAGTCAATCAGGGAAAAGGGGAGGTGAAATGGGGGCTGCTCTTTAGCCATTTTTCAATCGGTGAATGAAACAGGAAAGGACAAATGCAAGAAGAAAAAAGAGTGATTACTTCCACTTTAGTGCATTACTGAGAAGGGGGAATCTCTCTTTGGCAAAAGATTATAACAATAATGGGAAACCACTGTGCTCCTAAGATCCAGCACCTTGAATAAAGGATTTAACTGGGCAAGGAGCTGATGGCAGATCAATAACAGTAAATTAGGGGGAAAGCCTACAAACTCCTCTTGGTTCAAAGCAAGAGGAAATCCACCTCTTGTTTCCACCAGATATCAGCTCTAGATGTAGCAGCAGCAATGTTCCCAGCTGGCCCACTAGTTCCCACCATCTCCTTGACCCTACACTAACACATCTTCATCTTTGCTGAGCTCAGCTGAACCCTGTGGTTGAGATTGCAGAGGCCGCTGACAACGGCTGCACCACACATGCCAAAATAAAGAGACAAAGTACATTGTGTGGGGCTGTATCCTTGCTGTGCATGTGCTTTCAAATGGCACAAGTCCCTTGGCAATAGATACCCCTGGGCAGCCCACAAGAGGGCTCTCACTCAGCCCCAGATCCCTCTCTTAAGCCCAGTGAGAGGGGTTTAAATCTTTTTCAGTTTCTGGATAACATGATCCTATGGATCTTTCCTTTTAAAATAGTAATCAGAACAGCTAACAGAGCACCCAGCTTCGGTTGACCAATACAAAACAGAGGCAAAGAAAGCAAACAGCAGGCTTTTCACTTAGTTTACACAGGGGGCACTTAAATACTGTATTGGTTACATAATACCATTTGGTGGTTGGGGTTTTACAGATTCTTCTACTAAATATATCTGTGAGATTTGTTTTAAAGTGATCAACATAAATCCAGCCACAGCTTTGAGGCTATGATTAGACCTAATACCACTAGGTAGCTCGTAGCATATTTACTGAAAACCAAGGCACAATAGAATTTTCTCCATAGACCTGCTGATCTGCACTGCGCTTGCTCCACTGCAGCAGTGGGTGTACATTGCCTCTGGAAGGGCTGCCACAGACAGCCACTTCCCTGGAGGAAGCACAAATTGCTGGACTTTAGGGCCATATCCTGCCACTGCTCCACATTCACTCCTCAGAATTAATTTCAGCACAGACTAGACAGGACATGTTCTGGCAATTGCAACAAACTAAGTGCTAAGAAAGAGGATGAAGCATATAAAAAAATCCAAATCCTAGCTGTAGTTGATCAGGAAAAAAGGTATATGCTGTTAACTCCTCCAGAGAAACCCGTTCAGATGGGGTACCTGAAAGTACATTCCCTTCCTGAAAAGCCCACCAGTAAATATCCCGTTTCCATCCCAAGGGAGTAGCAGGTGGCCAAACTGCTCCACTGGAGGTTTGACAATGGCATTATCTATCCAGCTTTTCAGCTGAAGCCTGGCTAAATCTGTACACAACTTCTGAGACTCCAGCTAAACCCTTCCTGGGAATGGAAAGCTTCCCCAGGCAAAGCTTGGATCTAGCAGCCCTGCATTCTTGCAAAGGATGCATCCCTCTGCTCAGAAGTGAACAGATGGGGAGAAAAGTCTCAAAGCATCAGAGCTTTAAAACAGTGCTCTTCTCTTTGGTGTATTGTCACCAGAAGCTCCATGGGCAGGGATCTCTGCCATAAGGAACTAGCAGAACAGCGGGTGGGTGGCTAATTGAGAATGGAAGTTCCTTGGGGCAAACCAAAATAGTCTTTGTGGCACTGCATGAAACTAGGTACAGTTCCTAGGCTCAGCATCAGACACCAATTTTGTAAAATTCCTGCTTACTCACTCACCTGGGAGGTAGTTAAGCCTTTTAAACATCTTGAGACACACAGAGTAATCAGAGGACAGGGGTAAAGTGCTGTCACAACGCAAACTCGAATGTATCACTTTGCATGAATGTAATAAGTCAAATATTTTAAAGTCACCCTGCTACTACTACAACAAATAGCAGAGCCCTGCCTTCCTCAAACACTGATATACTAAAAAGTAACACCTTTGTCAGCAGCCGCTACATCTTTGTGAGCAGTTTGCTCAATTAAAATCTATGGCGAGTTACACTGAGTACAAAAGCCACCATCACACGGTGCTAAAAACAAACTGGTTTGTTCTACCACGGTGAATTCCAGTCATATTTCACAAGAAGATTGGGATGATGGCCGTCTGGTTTTACACAGCCCTCCAGCACAAGATTCTGTTACTTGTTTTTCTTTTCACAGCAGATATACCTTTTACACATCTTCAGATTATTTTGAAAAATTCAAACAAAAGGGAGGTTGTGTTCTGAGAGGAGGAGAAAATAAAAAACTTCCCATTCTGAAGGAAAAGGAGATCTCTCATCAACCCTAAAGAAGTATGGAGGTCACTTTTATGTGCAAGCTGTTGCAGACTCCAAGAAGGAACAAAGCTAAGGATTTCTCGCTGCCTGTCTATCCCCTAACACCAAGTGATTAACTTAGGACATTTACAGCAGTGTTTGGAGCAAGTGAAAAAGTAGTTTTAGTTGAACGTCTGTCTGAATTCTCTGACGAAATCCCTTCTCCCCCTCGTTTCCCTGTTCATGCACCGACAACCTTACAGAAAGGTAAAGTTTTACAGGAAGAAAACTTAACCAAACAACCACCAATCGCTTCCCCATCCCCTGAAATCTCTCTCACGCACACAAAAAATCAAAACAACAAAAGCAGGAGATTATTTAATTGAGGGTGGGAGAATTAGGATAATACTTAAATCAGGAAAAGTGAAGCCGCACTATTTTCCACTCGCACCCTCTATTACGGAAGCCAGAGGGACAAGGGGTCTTCTTAAAAGCCTGGATTAACTGAATGAGTGGGTCTTGGCACTAGAGCGAGTGGGGTAAAGCCCGAGCCTGCCTTCCCCCGCCAGCAGAGGAGCGGCACCCCGGGCCGGAGGGAGGCTCGCCCGGGCTCCGCTCCGCGCCCGCTGCCCCGACGGCGCGGCGAGCACCCGTGCGGCCGGCGGGCGGCACGGGCAGCCCCAGAAGCGCTGCCGCCGGCAGGAAGAAAGGGTTTCTGTGCCGGGGACTCATTCTCGGTGCTCGGCAAAGGCCAGTGCTCCACAGCCGGCTGAGTCCGACGGCTGCTGCCGGGTGAAACCGGCCCCCGCAAACGGAGCGTTTGGGGGTCCCGAGGGCCTCCGGCTCATGAGAGGATCGCGCTGACCGTCGGTCCCGCCGCTTTGTTCGCAGGCTCTGACCAAAAGGAAGGCTCCAAACCTGAGGATCTTCCCCCATCGCGACATGGGGAGGCAGAGGGCGGCCCCCCTTCCGCCGGGAAGGTGTGCTTGAAGCCACTGCCTTCCCTCCTGTAAAAGGCTGACGCGAAAAAGTCTCATCCGCCAGTCCCAGGAGAGACGGGGAGGACAGGCTTAGAGTGGGAACAAAGGGAACACTGGCTAAAACCACTTCTCGACATAGACGTCTTGAAATTTTTTATTAACTTGGGGGCACACAATAAAAAAATAAACATAAGTTGGGGGGTGGGGAAGAGAGACACAGCAGAAGTAAGTATTGCTCAGGCTATTCTGTCACACATTTCCGATTATCTCTGCCCAAAACACCTCTGCCCCAAGTCCAAGAACATTCTTCCCTGGCTCTTCCCTATTCAGTTTAAACCCACTGATGCACATAAATGTCCCGCAGACCAGCCTGGAGGGAGCCCGCTGCAGCTCCGACCGTGCCGTCGGGAAAGCCCCTCCCGGGCCCTCTGGGGGATTTGGGGGTGAGCCTCTGCACTGTGTTTAGCCGGGTTTCCTTCAAAAAAGTGAGTGAGTCTCCCACCTGCAGCCGGTCAGTCCTGGCGGAGAAAGCACGAGGCGCAGAAGGGCTGCGGGACCCTCCATCACCCCGCAGTTTGGAACAGGAGCCACAGTACCCCGGGCCAAGGAGGCGCTGGCTCCCGGTAGAACACCCAGCCTCGCTCGGCCCGGAGGTAGCATGCGTGCCCAGTCACTCCACAGCCCCCGGACAGGGACAGGCAGAAGTCCCTGCCTTCGACAGACGGGGTGGCCGTCGCCATTTTAACCAGCTCCGAGGAGGCCCACACAGCACAGAGACAGTGGATGGTCTTCCACCGATCTGCGGGGCTGCGGGAGAAGCGTATTGGGGAGGGCAGGGATTCACCTGGGCAGGCCTGGCCATGCTGGCTTCTTGGACACCTGCCCCGGAACCCAGAGCACTGCTCACAGATAAGGCAAAGAAAACCTATTTTATCCTCCAGATGGGACGAAGAAGCACCGACACGTTTTTGGGATCATTCAGGTCTGAAGCTACAAACTGAGTGCTGCTCATCAGTCCAGTTCAGCACCTTAGGCATAACTCTACCTATTTATTCCAAAACATCTCTGGACTTTAGATAACACTTTATGAGGATAGAATTTTATTCTAGGTTAAGTATTGAGAAATTCTTTCAGTATAAACCATAGTGTCTCAGACCGAACGACAATTTTTCCTTCGGTGTCCTAAGGCACCAGATATAAGAAAATATGATCTAGTGTCAAAGTGGTTTTCTGACAAGAACGACCTAGACTGGGCAACTTTCCTATGCAGAAGAGCACAGAGAGCAGGTCGGAAAGAAAAGTGACATCCAACATTTATCATTATTATTGTTATTTTCCCTTCAAAGTCTCTTTTAATGTAGCATCCCACTCAGAACCAGCCTTCCCAGCGCCGGCCCGCGCAGTATCTCCGCCCCGGTGGGGCCAGTGCCTGGCACGCAGCCGGCACAACATCTGCTGCAGGAGCTCCGCCGCGGGGTCCCAGCCAGGAGCGTGCTGTGGGCAGAGCAGGAGCCGCCCCGGCGGCAGGTTAGTGCCGAGGATGCTGAACCACCCTCCCCTGGCCAGCTCCCACTGTACGTCCGTTCCACGCCTGCGCCCTGCCCCACGCAGCCCCCGCCCCTGCCCTGCTGGGCGCCGCCGAGCTCGGAAACCCTCATTCCCCGTCCCTGACACGCATATTCACTTGGTTCTGATGTTCCCCACATTCGGGACACCACCTCCCCGTTCCGGCAGGACAAGAGTTGCGGGGCTCACTGGCTTCTCCGTCTCAGCTTTCGGGTGTCGCTGGGGAAAAAACCGAAAAAAACGCTACGTGAAATGAGTCTTGAGAGAGTTCTCAGACTTTTCTCTGCCACCCACCCCTGCTCACCCAGAGGGCGGTGTCCTTTAAACTCCAACTGCCGCTTCCAAAAAAAAAAAAAAAAAAAAAAAAATCACAAGTCCTCCCCCCCACTTTTTTGAATAGGGAGGAGGGAAGTTGTGCCCTCCCAAATGCGAATTTACCCCTTAAAGAGCGAATCTGTTCCCGCCAGTCGGATCGCCCCTCCACGCCCCTTGCCGAGCTGCATGCCCCGTCCTCCAGCGCCCGGCTTTACCCCTGGGAATGGCAGTTTTCCTAAGGGGCTTCACGAAGCACTTTTTCCCCAAGAGCCGAGACCGAGGGGCTCCGAGGCTGCTGGGACTTCTTAAACAAGATTTCAGTTAATTGCTCACAATAAACAGCCGCCCATATCATGAGGGAAAACAGCACACATAGAGAGAGACAAATATTTTAACATTTTAATCTATTTCGCCCTTGAGACTGAAGTCTCTAAGCTCGACTGCGAGCCAATCTCACTGTGGGTTTCTATTGCTGAGGAAACCCAGCATAACATAAACGTTTTGCTGTGCCTCTTTATAGAAATTGCCTGCAGCTCGACAGTAATCATCTGCATATCCGCACCCAGCAAAGGCAGAGGTAATGCGTACGAAAGTATAATATTTGCAAGAGAGAGCAGATGGCACTCCCTTGGGTGCAATTTCAGGAGCAGCCTCGATTTCTGCATTTCTCAACGTCTGTTTTACCCGCACAGGTTTAATGCTGTAAGAGCTCTATATGTTTTTCCTTTGGCGATGGAGTCACAAGCACGCCCAACGCTAGCCCAGTGTAAGATGTTGCTGGCACGCGTCATGACACTTCCCGTTTTGAACAAGCAGGGAGAATACAAACGGAGTAGACAGGTGATTAAACAAGTGCCTATGCAATTATTCTACCGCATCACCTTCCGTGCACCCGCCGAAGCCAGTTACCGAGCTACATGGGTTTGCACTAGGATGGGAACTACTGAGACTGCATTAAGGCGTGTTTCTCCTACAGTGTCAGCAGCCGGACAGGGCCGGAAGCCCTCTCACAAGCCGTATAAAAGCAGGGTTAGAACACCGCTAAGCACGAAGGCCTCCGGGCGTCCTTTATGCGGGATAAGCACTCAGGGCCCCCGCGAGCCTGGAGGCTCCCTCTCCCGAGCAGGTATTGAGTCGCCGCTGTGTTTTCTCAGCACAATGATTCGGTTTTGCAGCCTTTCGGGCTCTTGAGCTACTGGGCTTTAAACTGCCGCCTGGCCAAAGGAAGTCGGGTGAACGCAGCGGAGGAATCGCCCTCTCCGCCGGCCCAGCGGACAAAAGCCCTGCCCAACGCGGTCCCTGGGCGTCGGCCCCGGGGCCGAGCCTTGCGGCGCCCGGCCGCCGTGCAGCTCTCCGTGGCAGACGCGCCGCGCCCAGGCTCGGCCGGGCCCGGGCTCTGCCCGCAGCCGGGGGCTCCGGCGGGGCCGGCGCACACCGTGGGACCTCCCCGCTCCCTCCACGCCCCGCTGCGGCGGGCGAGGCTGAGTAAAGAGACGCCGATCGTGCTCTGAAAGGAGGAGAGGGATGGGGGCAGAGTACGCCGGGAGAAGAATTTCGGTACGAGAATGAGGGTCTCCTGCCAGCACCCGAGGATCGCCGTTAGCAGCGGCTGGCACGGAAATACTGGTACCCGGGATCGCGGAAAGCTCCTGTGCGAGAGCATCTTTCCGTTAGACATGAAAGAATATCGGCAGGCGGCGGATGCCGAGAAACCCAATTGCACTGCCAGGTCGACATGCAGACAAAAAAAAAAAAAAAAATTCAACTTTTTTTTTTGGCATGTGAATAAAGCCCTCGGCAATAACTGCGCTGGCAGGAAGGGGAGCTGGACCCGCCGCTTGCTGTCCCCACCGAGGACGGCTGGTGGGGCGCGACGTGGGTGAACCACGAAGCCAGCAGGAGCTGCATCCCCGCAGGATGGCTGGGAAAAGTCTCGCAGCGGCTCGCAAACCGACACAGCGTCGGTAAGAGATGGCAGCTCGGCTTTCATGCCAAAGGGAATCCTCGGCGGATGGCACTGCATCTACTCCAGGTGAAGCGGTCCAGCATGAGCCGAGGAGAGCCAGGTGAGCTACGTTAGGGATAAGAAACGTTCCTGTAACCATCACTGACGTGCAGCCTATTCTGGTTAGGAACAGACCGTTTCGTTTTAGCTTTTACTGTAGAGATCTTGCGAAATGCAATGCGTTTTTTTGTACATGACAGGACAAGGACCTCTCCCTTTTAAACTATCCTTTTGTACGTTTTCTTCCCCCACCTAGGAGAAACCGGTATTTTACAATACAGATAATTGCCTTAAATGTATACTGTAAGCAAACAGATTTCATCCCTGGCCGCACTTCAACAATCCTAAAGAAAAATAGTAAACAGAAACGCCTGAAGCGCCGCTTCAGAGCTTATGCTAATGTTTTAAACTTCCCTTTCGAATAACCGAGCAGTACAGGACTTGGCAGAGCGCACCTAGGAGGTACGGCCGCACAGGCGGTCTTGCAGCAGCTGATCGCCTTAGCAGTGTAACGCAGGGGAAGCGGATGTTATTTGTTTCCCCCCGAAGATTATAAATCTGCGGCGATCAAAGCCGCGCTGCAGAAATCCTGCCGGGCTGCCAAAGGCGCACGGCTCGCAGGCAGCAGCGCCGCGGAAGGCGGAGGAGCAGCGCTGACTAGCGGCCGCGGCTCCCGGCTCTAGCGGCCGCGGCACGAGACGCGTCCGCCCCTTTCTGCTCAGAAGGCCTTGCTCGCACCCACCCCACGCAAGTTTTATACAGCTCATCCACAGGGCTGCTCCCTAGGCAGGACGGAGAAGTCACCAGCATCTAAGCGCACAGAAGAGAAACTCGTGTAGGGGCTGTCTGCGGGCACCGGTCAAGCCAGGCAGCCGCGGGAAGGCGGCTGAAATCAGCCCGACCCTTCCAAGCTGCGGCGGGCGGGCAGATATGGAGCTGAGAGGGCATCAGCAGATAAAAAATAACATCGGGCACCTACTGCGTCTTATGTTCTCTGCGGTTTGAGTTGCACCTAGTTTTACCCCACCTACTTCGATTTACCCCACCTACTTCGATTTTCAGTACAGCACACACTTGTACTAATAAGTACTGTCAGAAAATGAAGCAGAAGTGGATAATAAATACATAGCCATCACAAAGATCAAGCAAAGAGCCATAGATCAGAGTCAAAGCTCGACAGACCTCCAGACAGCCAAAGCCAGCATCCACACATTATTTTTATAATTTAAAAAAAGCACATAGGAAGTAATCACACAGTTTGTCAGCTTGTACACATTCTGATTAATTTGTAATGTGTTTCATAAGGGTTTGGGACCCTTGAGATGTCAAACAGCTTCTAACACTTCTTATCCTAATAAAGCAGGACACCATCTTCCCAAAGGAGAGAAGACAGATGAATCCCTCACAGAACAGCAGCTTGAATCAGTATCAGAGCTATCAAAGGATTTCACTGTGAACTTTATGCTAATTTAGAATTACCACAATACCAAATATAGTAAAAAGGTTTTTATAATCGGTTCAATTTGACGCAATTTAAATAGAAAGAAACATTGAACAGTGCAGCTGCTGAAGTCGACTTTTCAAGGTGCTCGCTATATTCCCTTCTTGCTCATACAACCAAAATAAACCAGTACTGTCCTTAGAGGAACTGGCTAACCATGCTTCAATCAATTCCCACGCATTATTGCAATTACAGCAAGTTTGATTCAGGAAAGAGATGAGAAGGAGCTAATGCTGGGTTTCCCCCTTTTGAATAGGAAGTAAAAAGAAATTATTAGGTGTAAATAGTGCATGCCCTACCAAAGAATTATATTCCTGGAAGGAAAAAGTATGAAATATGTATTCCATTAGAATCCTAAGGTGTTTTAAAATGCTTAATTTATTACTGTTTGCGACCTGCATGCATAATAAACCCTAAGGTAATGTTTGAATTGCCTTGTATATAACTCCAGGTTGGTAAGGTTCAACTCCAGCTTGAATGTTTTATTCCTCCTTGAAGAAGAAAACCATCTCCTGTGCTTCCTACCCCACAGGATAGAATCAAGCACAGTGAAGAGGAAAGCACTTCCTTAGCTTCAAGTATTCCTGTTTAAGTTGGTTTTTTGCGTCTTTAAAAAGTTAAATGACACAACTATGAGCACTGTCTTGTAGCCTCAAACACACGGGTTCCTGAAAGGCAGCTGATGAAACAGCCATGTTATGAAGCAATTAATTATCAAAGATAATTGACTGGTGGCCCAGGGCTGGATTACAGGAGACATTTTTAAAGAGAAAACTGCAAAACCAAAAGGGCACAGATGCAAACTTAAAACTAGGAAAGAGGGGCATTAGCATCAGACCCCCTACAAATCTCTGATAGGCTCTCAGCCAGTTCTCAGCTGCAGCAGGGAATTTAACAGAGGCAGCAGGTATGCCAAGCAGGGATTCAGGCACCAGTGGGTTGCTACTGCTGGAAGACACTGCTACAGTTCAGCCTCTGTCTAGGCCAGGTGTGAAATGTCATCTACAGTGCCAGCCACTGCTTCAGTGCTGGGGAAGGCAGGCAGAAGACAGAGAAGACTCAGCAAAACTAACAGACTTAAAAATATTGCTGAGTAAGAGTCATTGTTACTGGCTTGTTTTGACTATTTTCTTCTCTTTAAAAAGATAAACTAATTTAACCTAATAAGAACAGATACACCCAATTAGTATTCTTAAACACAAATTAAATTATGGTTATACCATTTAAATACAAACACTGGTTTATATTTAGCATCAACATTCAGAATGAAGAATCAATGAGCAGCACAATCCCTTCCAGCACATTGGAAGAACTAAATCCAGGTCTCATTCATCCTGACTGAAAAGTCAAAATGTGTGGCAAGTGTTCATATGCTAAGCATTGTACAGAGCTTTGAAGAGCTTCCAGAAAGAGAGTAAAAAATCTGTAGGCACACATATGCCTCCAAGATTAACATAACTAAGGAACTCTTTGTCATTTCATATAGAACTAGATAATACACATATGTGTAAAATTCATTATCTGACAGATTGTTCTCAGCAAGCATAGTTGCTAAAGACTAGTCAGTCTTGAAAGCAATTATAAATATAGATAATTCTAATTCTTTCCCCAAAAGCCTTTCTGGTTTCTTAAAGGAAGAGTACAAAGCAATATTGGTGCATCTTTTCAGAGAGTTCTTGTAGTAGAAAAGCAAGAAAGAGGAAAGCACCTGTCAGTTATGTGAAGGAATTATTTCCTGCTAGCATCAAAAGTCAAAATAAACTGGTTTCATTTAACCTTGAACCATACAGAGAATTTTGACAGGAGGTATAAAATTTATCACATTAAAATAAAGGAAAATAAAGAAACAAAACAGCATTCCCAGCTTTTATACCTACATTTCTCAGTATTTCATGTTTTACCCTAGAGCTTCAACAGCTTTAGGCAGATGATAAAAATCATATGGAAAACAAACACCACCATACAGTAATACAAAAACAGATTCTCTAAGTCTCTAAGCCTCATCCATCGGGGCAGGACTGAAGAGGTAAATTATGAGCAAAGCAAATAAATACACTTGAATCACACTCTGAAATCTCAGTACTTGCACAGAAGCACAAGCCACCAATTTCCACAACTATAATTTTTGCACTTCCTCATTAACATGACTTGTGTAGCTGGAATTCAGCATGCTAGGAGCACCAATAATTCTTGAAGTACTATATTAGACCTTTCCAAATTAAGATGTACTTCAACCAGCCTTATTTGAGAGTCCTTCAGAACAACACTTACAGGGATAAAAACTGCGGGGAAAAAACCCCAACCAAACAAAACCTCCCCAACTATTGTGACACAAGCCCAAGTGAAATATTAAGGCTAAGTGACTTTTATACTTCGGTTGGAGTCAGTTCACAGGAATATTGTTGAACATGCCTTTAAATAAGGCATTCATGAGTATATTTGTGTGTGGCAGTTTGGTTCTTTAGGAGCAAAAGGTAAAAATACTTTTCAAACCAGAACATATTAGAAAGTAAGCATTAAGGACTAAACGTCAGTTTTTTCACAGCCTCACCAAACCAATTTGGTTCAAATCCAGAACAGAAAGCCAAAGGTCCAGTGAGATCCTACTCAAGTGTAATAAATAAGACTGAAAACCACCTTTGCTAGGGACAGAAACATCCAGGCACAGACAATCTATGGGTGGGGATAATACCTGGCACACAGACTGAGGTAAGCCCACAACTCTCCTCCTTATCAGCCAATTTAGTATTCCACAGGTGCACAAACACTAAGCCCACATGGTGTAGGCACAAAGCATTTTAGCTCTTAGTGACAAAGAACTCATTGCCAAGACTATTTCTTCCTCCTGTCAAATGCTATCACATTTTTTGTGTTTAAGTATATACTACCTTCAAAAGAAAAGATCTCCTTAATAAAGGAAAGGCTTGTTTATCCAGGTTTGGTTTGTTTTTAAATAGTTATTATTTTATACCTATAACCTCAAGACCAATTAGTCAGGACTATCAGTGAACCTGAAATATTAAACACATATAAGTTTACTTCTAATACAAAACAGTGAAAGCCAGTCTACTTAATCTCCAAAATGTCTGCAATCCTTAAATATACACATGCAACTAAAATTAGTAGAAAAACATTCTTACCTTTTTCTTTGAAGAAAAACAGTGGGTTACACAGAAATGCTGTTACAGAGGTTCCTTGTTCCATAGGGTTTGAACAGATCTTCCCTAGCAGGAAATCCTTAATTAAAACCTGGAGCCAGCCTGGGCAGCACTCCTGCATGAGGTGCACAGAGCAGCTGCTGAATTTGTAAAGCTGCACTCAACTGCCTGCTGCACCCTCTCAACACAACACCAACACTGTAGCTCCCAACCGGAGCTAAAAGAGCAGCAAATCAATTTCCTGCTTCTTTAACTGATTGACCAATGAGCACCGTAATCAGTCAACTATTTACACATGGAAACAGAACACCTGAATGTTTTAACTTTTCTCACTCATTTGGTGAGCTTTTCAATTTGAAACAAAATCACATATATATGACATTTTTAATTTTAATCAGTATGTCCAGTAACACTGTGTAAAAAAAACATTGAAGAAGGAATTTATCTTTTCACAGAGGAACACAGAACTTCTTCACTCATTCAGTGACAATTCCCTGCTAGCACTCTAGTGCATACCACTCTGGGAAGCTCCAAAATCCATGACCAAACCATTGTCTCAGATGTTTTTTGCTCTTCTGGATTCACACATAAAAAAACTCCACATAGGTGTATGCCTCACTATTTATTCACCTGGATTGTCATGCTGATCTTGTAGAGTGACACAGAAGTAAGCCAAATTCAACTGTTCCTTTGCACCATAAGAAACTTCGTAAAATTCTAATATTAATTAAGCAAGCAGCAGTTTTCTGCACCTTTTCATAGAGCAGAGCAGGCTTACCAATGGACAATCAGCTGTACCACCACTACTAGAACATCTAAATATCTTGGACGAAGTGAAAATATTAAAATTTTGTCTTCTTACTTCAATATACACTTTCTTCAATATTTTCAAGTCTTCCAATACAATACAGAATATAACTCTCATAAGACATTGAATGCAATTTTCAAATGGATACTTTCTTTTTAACTCAAAGACTGACTAGCTGACTGCAAGTAATTAAAAAAACAACATATTTCAGAACCATTTTTCCATTTCTAGACTCAATCCATCTCCTTATCACTAACATTCTTTCACTAGGACATAGAAATCAGTTTCCAAATACTTAATTATAGTTGGGAAGATTACAAAATACAACATTTTATTGTTCTTGAGACTAGAGAAAAGTATTACTTTCATTTTTTTCATTTCCTTTGAAATCAAGAAAAAGTAACAAGCAAACAAATGACAACAAAACCTAACAGATTTATGAACTAGTTTCACCAATAAAGCTTGGAAGTTCAGAAAGGATTTCACCAAATAAATGTCAGTGGCTGAACCTGGCAGAAGCCATTCCTCACAGAAGTGCTGCATTCCTAGAATGAACTAATGCCCTTCAGTAATACAGAAAGTCACACAGACAAGGCAGGACTTAGAAGAGACCAAGGATTAGCATCTCCAAACACCGGAGTCAAAAGAAGCATTTTGGATCCTGTGTCAATTCAGAGCTCATCATGTTTTGCAGGGTCCAGACTGGGTTTGATGAAGACTCCCTCCATGGCCTTCCAATAGTTGTGGTGGTTGGCAGCAGGCATGCCATGAACTTCCCGTTGGCCTCTAATGGGGTGGCCGTACTGCTCCCCTGTGATGGACAGGAACACCTCAGTCCCCACGTGCTTGAAGCGCACGGCATCTTCCCGCTCCCAGTAAGTCCCACTGCACTGCACAATCCAGAAATCCAGGTCATCTCCTTCGCCATCATCCCCAAAGGCACTTACTTCCTGTTAGAGACACAAGCTTCCTGAAGTGAAAGTGTAAACAAACACCTCCAGGACACACAAATATCAACCACATACTCAGCAGAGTTCAAAGACAACGATGAGGGAAGAAGTGCTGGTGTTTTGTTTTGTCAATAGTCACCAAAGCCAGAAGCAGTAAGGATCTACCACTACAATCTGAACACAAAGTGCCTAAAAATTCCAACCTGTAAGCAAAAAGTGCTTTAAAAACCCCAAACAAAACAAAACTGCACAATGACAGTTGAACAATCTTACCTCAATGACCAAATATGAAGTGTCTATACTGAAAAATAAAACCTGGGGGAAGCCTTCAGAGTCAATCTTTCCCTTAAATAATTCTTTTGAAATGTTATTTTTCCATCACTTCTTTTAATGATCAGGTTATCTAGACACCATACACAGAGCTGGACCTTATTGCTTCAGCCACTTTACTCATGGTGAAAGAAAAACTTTTCCACAAAGAGTCAGATCTTCCAAGTTTGAAAGTAACAACCTATCTACATAGCCTGATGGAAGACTGACATGACTAACCACAGAAACCCTCCAACAACTGTATTATTTAAGAGAGATTTTCAGTCTTGGAGAAGTATTTGTTTAAGGACAAGACTGGGGCTGAATTACAGTTAGAAAATATGCTCTTCTAGATATGTACAAAATTATAAATAAATATGATTGCAAGAGTAGATTCAGTTTTCCTGTGGAAGAAGGACAGATAAATAAGAACAGTGAATGAAACAGGGATAGCAAGAAGACAACTGAGACTAATAGACTGGATCACCAAGGAATATGGAAACAGGAATGCCTAATATTATAACACACAATTAGCTGCCTGGCTCTAGAGCAAGCTTCACAATGTTGAGGGAGGTACTCAATCTTGTGCATCTTGAAAACACCAAACATTTCAGAACAGTCTTCCCAGTAGCAACGGTGCAGAAAAAAAAAAAAAAAAACAAGCAGATTTGTTAAAAGTACTGTGAAATACCAATACTAGCACATACTAAATATTACATCTTTCAAGAACTGAAATACATCATTTCAAGATGCAGAAAAGCCTTTACTTGAATCTGGACATGCACAGACATACTGCTTCTCACAGCTGGTACTCAAGCCTGATTCTCCTAAAACCCAAGTAACTGGAGACTTGTCAATAGCATGCACTACTTATACAAAAGTTTAAGATTTAGGCCAACTCACTTGGTTATTGGAGAGTGGTGATGGGAAGTGATGAGTATGCAGATTTTTCCCAGTGTTAACATGGGTAAGTCGTATGGCTTGCCCACATTTCACTGGTGTCCCACGCTGGCAACTGCTGTCACTCTTCCCGCGGATCCGCCAGTAGCTGTTGGCATCATCTGAAGCTTCAACTCCTGTCACTGACTGCTGCCCACTTCCTGTTTTAATACAATTAAATGACACAAGACTTATCCTGCTTCCCCAGTTCAAGAAGACATGGAAAACTACAAAAATTTGCTTTAATGTTGTCATGCTTCAGGTTTATGAAATGCTTAATTCTCATAGTCCATTTACTGACTGCAAAAGGAATGCAGGTACCAAATAATCCTTCAGATGGAAGTAGTGAAACACATCATGTGTTAGCAGATGCAAACTGTCAAAGTTCACAGATACTATTCACACTATCCCACCTTTATCAAAAATACTACCAAGGTCTTTGTGTTCCCGAACAGACCAACACCCTCGTTGCTAGAAGTGACACTGGGATGGTACCGCTGAAGCCCTTGACACTGAGCAGGGCATACCTCAGGGAAGAGGGCAAAGCACCCCTGTCACATCCCAGGGCCCACAGAGCAGCTGACACATCCGCCTGTCCCTGCCGTCTCTCCAGCCCACTCCTACACCCCATCCCTGGCCTGCCGCTTCCCTCTGCACCAAGGACATGAATCTCGGGAAGCTCCAACTTCTTCCACCTTCCTCACCACTCTCACTGCCTGCCCACCCCCGCCATTTCCCTGCCAGACACCGCCTGTCCCTCCCCCCGCTTCCTCGGCCCCCTCACAGCCCGTGCCCCACCATTTTCCCGCTCCCCGGCCGGGACCTGCTCACCGGAGCCGTACTTGACCTCGTGCGAGTGGAGCCGCACGCTGTGCCGGGTGTTGAGCAGTTTCAGCACCGAGCCACAAGTCACGGCGCCCGGCGCCGACTCCCTGCCGTGGAACAGCCCGGGCAGCAGCGCCAGGAGCAGCAGCAGGAAGAGGCGGTAGCCGCCACGCATCGCGCCGCACCCGGCCGGCCCCACCGCCCCCTCAGCCCAGCCGTCGCTACCGCCCTCAGCGCGACGCTTCCGCTCCCCCGCGCGGGCCCACAGCTCGCCCCGCCCACCGCCGCGCTCAGCCAATCCCCGCCAGCACTCCGCCCGCCGCTCGCTCTCATTGGGCTGCGGCGAACAGGCAAGGAAGGAAGTGGCCAATCAGAGCCCGCGGCGTGGCGGCCCTCAGGGGAGGACGCGAAGGAGAACCGCGGGCTCTGCTCCCTCACGGGGCCGGGTCGGGGTTGCACCACCGCCCGCGCCCCCGCCCCCGCCCCCGCCCCCGGGCGCCTTCGTCCCCAGGCCCGCAGCGGTGTCTCCTCTGGCCGCTGGCCACCCTCGGGGCAGCGCTGACGTGACCCTGCAGTTTACCTTTGCTGAGAACGTAGGAGGAGATGCCAGGTCTGTCGCTGCTGTCCTCTCGTCTTACATGATCTGGGCTGTATGAAAAATTACAGCCAGGTCAGGCTGAGGGGTTGTTAAAAGATCTTGGCGGAAAACGTGCTGCGGGTACGAGTGTTCATTTATCATCAGAGCCAGTAAATGTCCCCTCAGTGAGAGCAGTGTCAGAGACAGAGGGATCTGAGGTCACAGCCAGGTACGGGCAGTGTTTAGATCCCTCGGGGAGCCGCAGGTTGGTGCTGTCAGGTCAATCAGCCCCTGCTGTTCCATTCAGGCCACTTCTAGCTCAGAGCTGGCAGGCGGCACATTTAGGTCTGCTCCTCCCTGCAGTTCTGGCTCTTAGAATTAAGTAAATATCTACCCATTTGGGGGATTTACAGAGGAAAAATAACAGTGTTGAAAAACAAAGGGAATTCATGTTTGTGAAGTGACTTGGATGATAATACATCACAGCTCCAGTGATTTCTGGATTATATTAGAGTTTCTAATTATAGGGCATAAACACTATACAAAGAAAAACTAACAATGGATGCTGTAGCATTGAACTGTAGCAATAATATAACATCTTTGTTTTTGGATCCCCAAATTAATCTTCTGTGCTTCAGTCTCTTGCAAAGTTCTTATAACAAAGAGATTATTAAGCTCTTTCTGTAGAAAAAAATCCTGCATAAATTAACATACATACTGTCCTTTATGCCATAGTTTTGCAAACTGAAGAAATACCCACCTCCCCAAAAAGAAAAATCTCAGTAAGAGGCAACCATTGTCAGAGGACACTTGAACTCCCACATAGTTCTTTTGCCTCTGAAACTGCTCAGTGGATTGACCCATGTGCCACATCACAGCCTTGTGTGAGTACCACGTAAAACTGTGAAGAATTCAAAGTAATTCAAAAGAGCAAAATATTTTGATCCTAGTGGCAAGGAAACATGTAGAAGGGCTCTGTCTTGGGACTTAAATCTTTGTAATAATGGTATTTTGTCCCTGCAACACCAAGGAACTGAAACACTGCACTTGATATTATAGGATGATTTAGAAAGCACGTTAGTGTTGATGGGTAGTGCAAACATCGTAAGATGCTCAGCTGACTCTTCCATCAGTCCTGAATCTGCAAGGTTTTTTCCTGCCCATGTGATACCACTCAATCGAATGGTTAGGGGGCTTTTTGTGCTGGCTTTGGCCTGTTTTCCATAGCTATACCTACATTTAAGAAAAATCTCTGACTTAAGTGCCAGGCCAGCATTAAAACAAGCCCAAGTACTAAACTCAGTCACATACACATGTGTCTATACACATACACACACGCAGAGTGTGCTTTTCTCAGGACTGAAAATTCATTTCCTTGTGCTGGAGGTATAAATCTTTACTCACAGAAAAGCAAAAGATCCCCCACTGATAGTCAAATACCATATTTTTATGTCATTCTAAGCAGCCTTGCTGTTCGAACTAAGACAACAGCTCACATTTGCTTCTGTTTTATAAGTGGGGCAAAACCAGATGTCTGTGGTTGCCATTTTAGCCGTGGAAAATCAATCATATGGGGCTTTAGCTGGCACCTGTCTATCTTTCTGGGAGGTCACTCAGTCTCAGTGCATTTAGTGCCGTTTACATGGTGCTCGCTACAATGCTTTTCACTCCCACTTTAGAAACATAATTGGGTTAGAACGGTTGCCAACAAAGAGCCCATCAATGCCAAACACCCACGGCAATTAACAACCACCTCATTGCGACAGGGGCCTCTATTGTTTCTGGTAGATTGCTGTAAGTTCCAGGTAAAATTGCCTCAGAAATTATGTGGCTTCGGCTTGGTCATGGGAACATCAGCTTTTGTTGATAGGAATCTCTTTATGATTCTTATTTAGTCACAGAAACAAAATAATTCAATTGTGCTGTGAAAGGAGAGAATGTAAAATGTAACTACAAGGCCTTCAATCACTTATACGACCTCCCCACCCCCCCATTCCTTGTGCATAGTTGATTTCCAAGCATTTTGGAAACTCCTACCATTTCCACTCAGGTGCAGCTGCAGGCATAGCCTGTCCCTCCCTGAAAAAATTGTTGAGCAGTGCCAAATGCTTTTAACATGTAAGAATGAAATATCTGTGCCACAAGAAAATTTCAGAGGGTGTATGCTTACTCAAAGGAACAGAACAAGGATATAGTTTTTATGTTGGCCTTTGTTTAACTTTCTGTTTGCTTTGCATGACTGGAGCAATTACTGATAACTAAGGTAGCAGACCTGGCAACTCCTGGGCATGATCTACACCACAAAAAGCATTGGTGCATCTTTTGGTATAGACAGCCCTTGATTTATGGAGAGCACTGCAGCAACACCTGGGTTCTTTCTCAGACCAACACAAACCTTAGGCTAAACAGACAGGGACAGTTCTGAAGCTGTTAGTACCTGACAGAGAAACAAGCCCACGTGAGCTCTTCCATTGGCTTTTCTCTGCATCTGGTCCCTTCTCTGATGTCAATAAAGATGAACTGTACTGAACTCAGGGTAACTGTAGACAATCAGGTCTGTAAAGATTCTGTGCTTTTTTTCTGTCTCCTCCTTTCACTCCATACTGAGGAACAGCTGGTTATAAACCTCATTTCAGATGAAACGTTTGTCTTCACTGGCATGCCTTACAACAGAACTCTTCCAATTGTGACCCCTAAGCCTCATACAAACAGTGAACAGGAGTAATAATGATAAACTGCTGTCACTCGGGGAGAAATCCAAGAGACAAAAAATGGCTTGCCAGAAATTTATAGAATTCCAGTTTCTTATCACTCAGCCTAAGTTGTTTAAGGACTAGATAACCAAAGTAATTTGCTTAGATTTTTGCATTCAGTAGATATAACGTAAGAATAAGCAAAGTAAATAAGCATAAGACATTTGACAAGAAAAGTATTAACAAATACATCTTTACATATTTAAATTGAAGATTTTTTCATCTGAGGGAGAAGATTTGATGTTTTTTTAATTGCTGTCTTCTATTTCTAGTCTTAGAGCTAGAGGATTTCCTGGGAAGTTCTGCAGAGTCCTGGCTATCTGTGTCCATCACTGTCGCCATCTCTCAGCCACTCTCCTGCCTGATGCTTGTCCTTCAAGAGCAGGGGATCTCCCCTCAGAACCCCAAAGGAATTAATCTGCATTTCCATTCAATCAACTGAGATTTTTCACATGTTATCAGTGATGCTGGGAGGTGACAACAATCACTGTAAGTGATCTGCCAGATTAACTTCCATGTGTAGTAACATTGTTGAGGTGTTCCCAATGTTTGCATTAATTCCTTCCTTCCCCCCCACCCCTTAATATAAGGACCTGACTCAGGTATCTTTAATTCATTTTAATGACTTGTGATCAACATTTGTAAAAATCAGGTTCAGGCTTAACTCTGCTTTTGTTCAGACAGTGTAAGTTGAAATTGAAGAAGTTATTTAGAATTTGCAGGCATGGGTTGAAATTGTTTAGATGATTAGCTTTTATTTTAGAATAAGAATGTAAAAATGCAATGTATGTTGCATCAGTTCAGGCAGCTTTTAAAATAACTTAGTTCTTCATAGGATTTGAAAAACCTCTAGACATCTGTTTCAGTGGTAGGTAAACAATGTCATTCTGAAAATTCCATGAAACATCTATGCATCTTTTATATAATCTGCTCCTTTCTGACCTCAATAGACATAATTTCCTCTAGGAACCTTTATTATTAACACCAAGAAATAAGCTCCAGACAGTACAATAACTTTCAGAGAGGTCAAACTGAGTTCCTGATGCAATCAAACAATTAATGGAATCAGATAGTTTAGCTATTAATGTGCACAGTTAAACAGTACCTATTTTGGACCCATCATTTAATTGTCTAGGAGAAATATTCCCTATCTCAACTCTTTTTTGACCAGGTGTCTTTGTTGATTTAATAGACCTCAACATCAGGCAAAGAGGCATCTGGAAAAGGAATGTGCAGGCTTTACATCATCTCAACCCCCGTTAGAAGTCACAGGTGCTGTAGCTTAGTTCATATTCAAATATTAATTTTTACCACCATTAGACACTGAAGGACATGCAACAGATAGAAAATAACTCTCTGAAAAAAGGGAGAGTAGATTAAAATTCACCATCAGTGAGCCAGTATCAGCTAGGACCAGAGGCCTGCTAGGTGCATCAGGAGGGATTTGAGTTTGGTGCTTTTAGCAGTCCTCCATAATTTAATGCCAAGTGTCAAATTAATAAGAAGATCACAATGGCAAATTTTGTCTTTCAGCCACATTGCTAGGACCATACACCTTGCCAGGTACTGGCATTATTTTGTGCTGGTGTAAATTCAGGTATTTGAGACATGGGCAAGGGAAGGTGACAGGCACTGCCTGGCTGTGTCACATGGTAAGCAGGGAAACCTTTCACTCTTAGCAGATGTCCCCCAGAGTTTGGGGATTTCAACCCTTTTTGGTGCAGGATGGAGGAAGTTGTTCTATGAAAAATTGCAGTTTAGTAATTTCTACAGAAGTCACTGAACTTCAAAGATTTACAAAATCTTTGAGGCTGAGTCAGAGATGAAAATGTTTACGTCCTTTAATTTAAAAAATGGATTTTACTTTGTCTCATTTCGATGCCTTTTACAGTTCACACTTTCAACAAAATTTCATGCAAGGAAAAGACAAAGTCCTACTGTGCTACCATTGTAATCCCAAATGAGCTAACTAGCTGCAGCCAAGGGAACAAGAAAAAGAAAACACATTTTTTATGTCAAAATGTAAACAGACACTGTGTTGGAAGTGGTAGTTGTTGGAAAACACTTTTGTGAAATACAGGAAACCTCGAAATTTTCTACTGATTAACTCAAAGTTCAGGGAAAGAAATTCAAGCTCAAAGCAGTGAAGCGCTTGAGGATGGTGAGAGCTCCTGCTGGCTTTTGCAGCTAAGCTAAGCTGAAGTAGGGCTGTGTTTGGTTTTAATTAAACTGGAAGATGCAGCCTCTCCTTAGTCCATGTCCTGGCTTATGCAGCTCCACCAGAAACATTGACCAATGCGCCTGTCTTCACTGCAGAGGAAAGACTGTCCAGAGGAAGCCTGCCTTGCCTTTCAGCTCCAGGTTGAATTTGTAAGGGCCTTTCACCTCTGGGCTCTGTGAGGTCAGCTGCAAGGGCTATCCTGGCAGCCAGCTGTGAGTGCAGGCTGCAGAGGGAGTACTGCTATCTAAGGGCACAGATGTGGCACAGGGGCAAGGTTTGCTTGCTGGGGAATGTTTGCTTCCAGTGGCAGGAAGGAGAGCTGGATGAACAGGTATGAAATCAGAAAAGAAAAGCCTCCAGGAAGTGCATTAAATATTTAAGAAGGATGTTACTGTTAATAGCATTAAATGCATACTAAGGGTAAGAAGGCTGAGAAGCCAAGCTTTGTCTAGGATTATGTTGTGCCTTTCATCTGTGCAGAGTCAGGGAGCACTGGCAGTTCTAGAAAGAGGCAGAAAACCCCAGAGTTTGCATTGGCAGAGAGGAGGTACTTATTTTATGATTCATGACATTACTTCAGAGTTGTGCTGACTTCGGCTGTTATAGTAACAGCACTCATCAGTAAGTGAAGCCTCTTGGGGAATGTGGGCAGGCTGTGACGCTCATCTCCCAGAAGGGGAAGCAAGTAGCAGTTGCACAAATAACCCCTCTGAAATGCCAAGGGCACTGGAAACCTTCACAGAACATCAAAAACTTTTCTCTAACAGAGCCATACAACCATCAAATGACAGAAGAGCTCACAGGAATTGCCTGAATGAAGATTTAGCAAGTTGTCTATAGCATTTTAGCATGATCTGTTTTGAATTTCGTTTCATAGGATTTTTTTTCTAAGAGAAAATGTCACTGAAGAAGCAGAAGGCTGTCTGCAGCTCTCACCATCATTTACAGTAGTCATTGCTCATTTACATGAACAAGGAAGAGTAAGAAGGCAACAAACAGCTGATATCCCCTCATCATGCAGCAGAGGTCTCCCATGCTCGCAGTTTCCCAGTGCTGCCCATTTCAGGGCCTATAGGGAGAGCACAGCCTAGGAACCAAATTCGCCCATGAATAATATTGCTACCGCCCATTCTGCTTTTATTTTTCTCCTTCAAAATATCAAAATATCAAAATAAACTTACAAATTGCCATCCAAAACTTAGCTGCCCTCACGCTAGTGGAAACAAAGTTTTGTAGTAGTTTTCTACATGGACTGCAATTGATGAGAACCTAGAGATCAACAGGGTTCAACCTATCTCAACTCAGTGGTTCCAAATGCCCTGCTAGGAGACAGACCTGGCAAAACACTACTCCCACAGGTGTTCATGCCCCCACACAGATGTTTGAAACTCCAGATTTTCAAACTTCAGCAATCTCCTCTGCTGAAATGTGCTTCTATGTCTCCAAACTAATGGTTCTTCCTTTGCTGAAGACAGTCTCAGGCTGTCCCTACAAGTCATGTCCTTGACTTTGGGGCATGGGAAAGCTGGCTGTCTTTTAGGAATTGAACTCTGCTGAAAAAAGGAGACACCTGGAAGCTTTGGTTTCTTTATACACTCTTTATTCATGAATTAAGCAGCAGGCTTGTCAGTCCATTCTCACAGAAATAACCCTTAAAGCCTTTTTCAAACCATTTCACTCCAGCTGCTCTTCCAAGAAGCTGGTGCTTGGCTTGTTAGGTGTTTCTGCACTTACCTCCATGCTGGCACAGGTTCAGAGATGGAAATCACCATCAGCCATGCAAGAGTCCCAGTCCCAGTGTGATCCCTGCTTCCTGGAACAAGCTACAGCAAACACCCAGACAGCTACCCTGGATCCATGGACATGTTACCGTGGCACTTTCTGAGCTGCCATTCTTCCTACCCCAAACACGAGAAGTGGGTGAATGTTTTGGGATAACACTACAGACCAAGACATGAGTTGTTCTGCTTTGATGGAACTTCATCCTCTTCCATGGGTGAAAAATGCAGGCTAACAGTATCTTCCACTCTCCATTCCAAGCTGAGTACTTGGCACTTTCACTTTCATTCTGGTAGATGCAGAACAGTTTTTCTGCAGTAAGAAAAAGCAGTGTAGTGCCAGGACAAACAAGATTTTACTCGCTGATTGGTGGAGAACTGGCTGACATCCAGCACTGAATGAAGAATGTTAGAAGCTGCCCTTTGTGAAACTCACCTGTTCTCCCTGCCCTTCTCTAGCCCAGCACCAAGAGCCATGGGACCTCCTGGCCAGGGTTTGCTGCCCTGTGTCTCCCTAGTCATACTGAGTGCACACTGCCAGCAAACCAAGATGGGGGAAAACAAGCAAGTGGCTGCTGTGGCGGTCACCGATTGCAGGATTATGTATGCACGGCGTTGTTGAGATCATCGGTTTTGGGCTGAAGCCAGCACAGAGCACGAACTGAATTGCTTGTCCCACCCTAAGCCGCAGGCGAGTCTCACCTCGGGAGTCTGGAGCAGAGACCGCCACAGGGAGCGGCACGGCCGCCCCGGGGCGAGTACCGCGCCCGGGCGGTGCGGCGCTGCGAGCCTCGGCCGCCAGGGGCCGCCGGCGGGGCCGCCCAGGTGCTCGGCGCGCTCGGAGGCGCCGGCGCTGCGGCGGGGCCGGGCCGCACTCGCCTCGCCTCAGGAGCGCCCGCCTGGGGCCGCTCGGAGCGCGGGCAGCGGGGATGCGCGGCCAGGCGGCGCGGGCACAGCTCCGCCGCCGGGGCCAGCGTCCCCCCCGGGGCAGCGGCGGCCGCGGCCGCCCACACCTGGCGGCGGTCCCGAGACCCGGATCGGGCCGGAGCGGAGGTACGCGCCACCCCGGGGGTGGGAAGGGGGCTGGCGGGCCCCCTGCGCCCTCGCAGCAGCGGGAAGGCAGGGCCGGGCTGCCGGAGGCCGCTCCGGCCCGCTTCTCCCCGGGGACACTGCCCGCGCCCGATGGAGCCGGGGAGCGGTGGCCGCGAAGCCGTCACTGCTGCGGGGTTGCCTCAGGTGATCCGCACCCCTGCCATTTCACTGGGCACCGCGGGCGAGGGTGTGCCCGGCAATGGAATTTGACTCTCTGACGCACCCTCGATCGATTAAATCATTCCACCGAGTCCCCGAGCGTTCGCACTCTGCTCATCGCCGGCGATACAAAGTGCACGCAAGGGTTTGCCCCCCCAGGGGAGGGCACAGCTGGTGCTCTCAGGCAGGAGCAGGCAGGGATGGTGTGAGCCCGACGGCCACACGTAAATCCGACCGCTGTGCGAGCTGCGAGACCGCGGCGGGCTGAGGTGGGGCAGGAGGAGTTAGGGGCTGAGTCACGATTGGGTTCGCCCCCGGTAAGCCTGTCTTTTCCTGTTTGCCTGTGATCTGCAGACTGCCGGGTGTTTAACCTCCTTTTACTTTTTTTTTTTTTTTTTTTTTTTTTTTTTCCGGGGTTGACGTCTCAGGATGCTTCAGGTGAAGCTAATAGTAACTGGAGATGACTTCGGCTATTGTCCTCGGAGAAACCAAGGCATTGTGGAATGTTTCCTGGCTGGTGCGATCTCTAACGTGTCCCTTCTAGTCAACGGAAGTGCTGCAGCAGATGCAGCCAAGCTGGCAAGGAGGTAAGCTACTTTCTTCAGTGAAAACCAAGCCTGGAAAATTTAGTATTTTGCAGGCTCAGAATAAACACTGTATCGTAGTTCAGGCTGGTATAAGAAGACTGTATTCAGACACATTAACTAAGACTCTTCATAGTAAAACCAGTGATCTGCTAACTAATACCTGTGATGTTCTTTCTCTAGTATTAGCCACTGCACCTTTTCCTCCCTCAGGATAGGAAGTCATTTCCACTATTTGACTAGTAGAATTTGGGTTTGGCACCTTCTCCTTCCACACCTCTAAAAGGTGCATCATCAGAAGGAAAGTGCACATTATGTACTCAGACCAATCTGCTCCCGTAAAACTGTAAGAGCATAAAAGCACAAGTCTTTAAATCTCATTTAATTGATCCATTTCACCCAGGCTGAACACAAGGTCAGTCAGGCTCATTGCAGAATCAGGAAGAGGTGTGATTCTGCGAAGGCTTATTTATAAATCTGGACAGTGGAAAACTTAACTTTTTCCCCAGCCCATAAACCTTTTTAAAAAAGCACATAAATGTTTCTATTAATTCTAGGCTTGATAAACACGGCTGTAAAAAATGCATACATAAAGATAGGGACAATACCTTGTACTTACCACTTCTTCACCAACTTCAGAGGCTGCTGGCACAGTTAGCTCTGCAGCAGATCAAATGCTATGTGGCAGTCTCATGGTCTAGTCCAGCAAATCCTTTAATAGGAAGCATTATTTGTATTTAGGAAGTAAAACCCAGCTAATGCTTCAGCTCTGGTGTGGTTAGGTACTTGGAAGCAGGAGTATGTCCTGAAAGAGAGAACATCAGGGTTAAGAAACAATTTAGGAAAGCAGGAAAGGAAAGGAGCTATACTACTACTAAATAAACTGTGACCTTATGCTTCAAATGCAGCTGCTATGGGAGAGAATTTCATGGGAGTCCTGTTGCCCTTGTTCTCATTGAGCATCTCTCCTCGATTTGCTGTGGTTTTAGGGGTACTTGGAAATTGCTTGTAGCTTCTTGGGATTAGGGTAGTGGAGGAAAGCCAGGGTGTGGTGTTAGTGGCAAACTAGTCTTTTAAAAAGGCTAGGGATTCCCTACAAACATTGAGGGAGGAACTGCTAGGGAATGAGAAAGGGAGCAGCATGACACCAGTAAGAGTCCTAAAATCCTATTAATAAATGAAACATAAAACACACAGATAAAGCCAGCACATCTCTCAGACACAGAGGCACTGTGAAACCCTTTAAGCCCCAGTGGTCTGGTAACTTTGTCAGCTATTTTAGCCGTAGTCTTTAGCAGGCTTTTAAAATAGAATCCACCTGGCCTCATTTCCATGACCAGGAAGTAGGCCATGTAGTAGGGTTTAAAAAGCATCTTTGAATCCAGGTCATGACACTGGTGCTGGCAGCTGATATGGGTGTGAAAAGCCAGGCTGGAGGGCAGGGGACATGAGAGGCTGAAGCCTGCTGCTACAGCTTGATGTTTTTTGGAGGGGATGGGTGTGAGGGGAATGTAATTTTGAATTGTCAATGTGAGTGAAATGGATTGAAATCTATTTCTGAGCATATAAGCAGGGTGACTTTGGGAACATAGCTCTGAAGAGCAACAGCCCAGGTTCTACAGTTCCTCATTTGTGTAACTCTCTGCAGGTGTATTCAGCCCTACCCAGGTATGGGGGGATCGTTACCAGATGTGGAGAAGAGGTTTTCTGGTGTTGTAATACAAGCCCAGCTTCAGCTGCTGCTATTTGGCACCTGTGTGTGTAAACAAACCCCTGTGTCACCCCTGAGATATTTGTTCATGGTACAAAGGCCGACGCAAAGTCTTTCTATACAGATGATAAACAGGTCAGACTTGCTAGAAGTGTCATTGAGTCCTGATCTTGTGGAGCAGAAATGGGAAAGTATCACTTGCTTGACTGCGTTGCCAATATTATTCCCTCTTTCCCCTGCTTGGTGTCATCTCCCATCCCACCATAAATATCGAGGCTTTTTATCTTATGGGATGAAAGTCTGCCTGGCTTTTTTTCTCCCCATTTGTCTTCCCCTGCTCAGCCTTGAGCAATGGTGTAAGCAGGAAGAATGGATCTATCCCCAGCTGAGAGAAGAGGCTTGAAGGAAGTAGCTTGTTTTTTCCTGGGGCACATTCCAGTGCTGTGGAATTTGGTCTTTCACACACGTGATGCCAGGATTGTCAGAGTGATGGACTGCTTTTATGGCTTCTTGATAAACTGTCTGTGATATGATTGCTTGTCACTGCAAGTCTTAAGCTCTCACTCCTCACCTGGCTTCCAGTTAATTGGACAGCAGCAGAGCTAATTAATAAGTAGAGAACTTTTCCTTCCTAAGCACCTCATGATGCCCTACAATGTTAGGACTCAGCATCCTTCAGAAAGGAACACAGTTCCTCAGAAATTTCTTTCTTCCTTTCATTTTCACAATAATTCTCTAGTTTCTGGGTATACCATCTGTTGTCTAGAGTCTTGATTAAAAGCTTTGGCAGATATGTGATGATAGTCAGTAGATCTTCGTATCAGCTCTAACACAAGCCAACTGTGGAACAGCAGAACCAAGCAGTAAAAAATACACATTCTTTAAAAACATACACCTTCAGGCTCAGCACCTGGTGGTTTCCTCATCCGCTGTCACAACTGAACTGAAAGAAGGGGCACACTTATTTCAGGCAAGAGAGAAATTTCAGCAGAGGCCTGATCCATCACCAAATGACAAACCTATTGATAACAACTGCCAGAGCAGAACATAACCAGAGCAGCAGGTGGGAGAACAGGCTGCCACTGTGGGTTGAGGGTTTTTTTCAGTAACTCAAAACTTTTCTCTTTAGGGGCCTCGACTAACTGTGATGTCCTGCTTATCCATATAATATAATCTCAATTTTCTACTTAACAGGCCCTGCCTTGAAGTCAGCCAAACTTCCTGGTGATTATTCCAGAGCCTTTCCCAGAAACTGGAAGGATTATTTTGTAACCTGAAATGAAGAGATGCCTTAATTTTTTCCTTAGAAATATGGAGATAGAAATAGAGATGCCTAAGACAGTTTGCTGCCATATCCCCCCACCCCTCCCCTTTACATCAAACAGCTCAGGTGTCACTGAGCCTTAGGACCTTTTTCCATTTGATTGTGTCCAAATAGCTTATGAAGAATGACATATTTTAGGACATCTCAGTCTTCCTGGGTGTTTTTTTGCAGCTTAAATACTGAACATCAGCTGAAGCCCCCACAACATCTGGGTACATTTAACAGAAGAATCTAACAAAGCCACATTTAATTGCTCTATGTTTTCACTTCCTTTCCCATCAACACTAATTGCAAAATGTGTGTGTAAATTGTGACTTAATTCTGACCCTGCCAGTCAACATCTGACTAATTTAGGAATCTCTCGTGGTTTCTCATCACCCTTTCATGTGACTGTTAATCACACAGCAGTCAGTTCCTTTGCTGAACTGTTTGGATAGGAATGGGACCCAATCTGAAGCCTGACACTAGAATCCCAGATGATATTGACTTTACTGGCAATGGCCCATTTTACTAGCATAAGGCTACAGACACAGGAGCTGCACTTGATACAAAGATGTAATTACAACAGAAACTCGGGTCCCAAAGCTATGTCACAGTACCAGCTCTTAACACTGCAGAGGGTTTGAGCATTTCTGGCAGAAGAAACAGGTTTTTAGCAGTAATAGAGCAAGAAACTATGCTATTTAATGAGAAACATATTACTGAATGTTGAAAGTGTATGTGAGGCAGTATGCAAATGCCAACATGAGGAAACTTAGAAGTGCACATTTTTGCTCAAAGCCTTGCTTTGTCTGGCTTCAGACACTTGGGTGTTCACTGAAGCGAGATGTTTAGATACATGGGGCTGACTTGGGTCACACTTACGCTGAAACCTGATGATCAGCAATTTCCTGGATGATGCAAATAGGATGTTGAAGGAGGGATCTGTTTACCCATCAAGGGAAAGGGTAAAGTGCCATACTTGTGCCAGAGCATGCATCCTTCAGCAAGGCAACTGGAACAGTGCTTGGCAAATCTCTTAATTCCCACAGCCATTTCAACTGCTCCCAGGAATACACAGAGTCCCATGGCTTGGCCAGGCAGGACCCAGGACTCATCCACCAACCTCAGAGGGACTCAGTGCAGTCCCATCTCTAGGATCCCTTTGCTGCCAAGGATGTCAGTGAACAGGGACTGCAGCTGCACATTGCCTCAACAGAGACATTTGTTCAGAGCACTCGTGTGGCAAAACAAGCAACTACTTGAAAAGGAAGCAGTTTAAGCAGTTTAACTGATTGTATTTCCTCTCTCTTTGATGACTGTGCTGGGCCTGCTGACTCAGAAATCTTTTCAGGGTGAATTCCTTTTTGCTCCTTCTAGCACCTGCTGTAAGGATATTTCCTCCTGCACAAGCCTGTCCTTTTTTCCCTCCACCTCTATAGGGAATGCTGAGAAGAGAGCCAACTTTCAGCAAGCAGCTCACTAGTGCATTAACCTCAGTGGCCTGAACCTGTCCTCCACAAATTCCCAGGCAGCTCAGTCTAATGCTGCTCCTGGTGTAGGAGCACACAACTGTAGCCAATGTCCTGTGGCTTTATCAGGAAAGAAGTGAACCCCTGTGTTAAATCCTGCTCACGCCTCTGCATTCCCCTGGGCACCGGGGCAGACCTGCAAACACAGAGGGGCCCCTCCAAACACACTGGAAGGGTCATTTCAGCTTAAAAGAGTCACCAAAAAGGATTTAGAGACACTAAGTAGGTGCTTCACATCATTTTGTTTTGGCAATGGTAGCTGTATACAGAAACTAAACTGTTCCCTGAAGCCCAATGCCAGTCCTTTTATTTTGCATCTCATGTGAGCAATTACAAGTTAATGACCAGCAGTGACCAGCAGGGCTCATCCTGTCCCATATAGAAAGGGCTTGGCAGAGGAGTGGGTATGTGGCCAAACCCACAACAGCTGAGCTCTGGTCCCAGGGCAGCATCACATGCTATGTAAGCTGCTTGAGCTGCTGGTCTCTGCATCAGTATTTCAGCCAATAAATTAGCAGATATTTTACAGTCTTTTGAAAGATTTGGGAAACTACAAAGTGTATTTCTGTAGCAGAAATAATCATATGTACTCTCAAAAGTGGGCCCTTTCAGGATATTCCTGCACCTTGACTTTTCTCCCTGTGAGCTTGCAGTAGAACACTGCTGTACCCACTTGAACTGTCCTCCTCTCCATATCCTTACAACCTGGCCAGCATGCCTTCTGTGCCCCTCCCACAGATGAATATTTCTGAACAAGTTTCTCATGTGAGGCATTTTAAGTTTTGCTTTCAGTGCCTGTATCCCAGAGCCATTAAACATGAACAATTCCTCTCCAGACGCCTCAGCATGCACAGTCTGTCAAACCAGGACCGACACGACAAGAAAGCTATTAAGATATTCAGCTGTTATATTAAGATATTCAGGTGTTAGGCAAAGCTCTGAAACACGCTCTAATGTTACAGTCAGGGTCTCCTCTTACCAGAGGACAAGGCCAGCTCTCTCTGCACTTCCACATTCTACACATTCCCCAGCTCTGGGGCTGGGTTTGGCTCTGGCCAGGAGCTGCTCTCATGTTCCCCAGTGCAGCCCTTGGCTCCTTGGTGTCTCACACCTGTCAGAGGAACTTGCCTTCCCTTGGAAATAGCCTTCCTCACAGCATTTGAGGCATTGCACAATTGGAGGCAGTTCATTTGATGCTCCTGGGAGACAGCACTGAGAGGCTCAGCTGTTCGTTTCTTGCCCTCCCACAACACATGATAGAGAGTATTCAACAGAAAAAGTCCATCTGCTGATTCATAGTAACACAGGAATCCTTTTTTTCTTGCAAACAGCACTGGCTGTGGTACAAATAATACTCCAGCTGATGCAGTCAAGAATTTATCAGAGAAGCAATAAAGAATCTGGGGTAGACTTCTAAAAGAAAACCAAAGCAAAACCACAGGCTTCCCCTCTGCGTTTGGGCTCATGCAGAGTGCCCAGCAGGTCACAGGGTGAAGCCCTCCTGGCACAGCACTCCTTCTGCACTGTAGCTGCCTCCTGTGCTGCCCTGCAGCCTTTCACCCCCAGTGACATACGTTCCACTTCTTGTATTAGCCAGGAGTTGGTGTGCACATGTGCTCAGGCCCCTGCTATGATAAACATTTATCATCAGTGAAACAATCAGGCCCTGCTACACAGAAATCACCAGATCAGAAAAGCCAGAGGGGACCTGTGGGAGTCTTTGTATCGGGAGGGACGGTCCTCAGGGACAAAACTCATGCACTCTGTATAAGCTGGTGTTACAGTTGCAGTTTATTGTAAGGGCATGGGTATACAAAGTCCTGCTAAGGGCTGCTAGCCTCAGCCCTTAGTAGGAAGGAGAGAGAATGAGGGTAAAGGAGAAGAGAGAAGAGCAAGAGAGGGGTGGTAACAATAAGAGAGCGATTTCTCATTTGCAATACAATAAATCTTCTTCTATGATGAATATTCTAATTTCCACTAACCAATCTAAAACAAGATACAAATTCTATAGCATTTACATACAGCCTATAAGAATCGTTACATTACCATAGTGTGTTATACTTTAAACTCTAAAAACTACTCTTTGGACCCTAGCAAGATCTTCTCTGACCTTTGGACCTGCTCTCCAGCAGAAGACATTGTTCTATCAAGAGGGGATTACTTTCAGCAGGCCATCCTATTGTCTTCTAGTTATTCAGTAGCAGAGGTTTGGTATCTCAAAAGTGGCTTTCATTTCAATCTTGCTCCTGGTTTCCATATTCTCAGAATCTAAGCATTCATATTTGTAAGGTCTTCCTGGTTCATCCTCCCCAACAATGACCTTTTTCTCCACAAGCTGTTTTGCTCTGTTAAACATTCAAGCTCCTTAATCATGCAATGGACTCGTTCCACAGAGCTGTGCGTACAGCTTGATTTCTAACATTTGTGTCTTTGAGAAGTAGTATCTACCGACTGCATCATCTACCTGGATCACAGGACATGGAAGAGCCAAGAAAAAAGACTTTCAGTCCTGCAAGGGCCAAAGCCTTCGGACCTGAATGAGCTAAATGACTCTGACTTGGTCCAATCCATCCACAGTCCTGTCTCAAGTGAGCTGGTGCTTCACCAGTCAGCTTCAGATGTCAGACAGAAGGGGAAGAACTCGGTTTTGCACCCTCTGTCTAAATGGAGATTGTTTTTGTTTTCTCCTTGTGGTACAAGGGCTGAACCAGGGACAGACCACACCCGCTTTTAACAGCTCCGTGCAGAAGTTCCAAGAAGGACTTAAAGCACCACAGACTTGTAGCCTTGAAATTCACTCTGCACCATGAGTCAGACTGGGCAGCACAGATGGAACATTGCAGTTCTGTCATCCACTCACTAGGTCAGCCAGAGGCCACAAGTTGTCTTGGAAAAAGTTTCAAAGCATCATTTTGGCTACTGATTCTGAGGATTTCCAGAAATGCTAATGAGACCCAGCACAAATTCCAAGCACGCACGAACCCTGTTCTCATTGTAGGGGAATCCACAGCACAGACCAAGAAGGAAACACCAGCACTCTGCTAAGCTCTGTGCCTGAGGGGAGCTTTGCAGCCACATCAGCTCCATAATTGTTATTATTTTTTTTTTCCCTAGAATATTACAGGGTACAACTGGGTAATCAGTCATGCCCCTGTGACTCCTTAGCAAGGCTCTACACTTCACTGGGAGCCTCCTTGCTCTGATCCTTCTTTGGCTGTGCCAGGGAGATGCTGCTTTGTGCAGCTCAGCCTTGTCACTCACTGAGTGAGTGCTCCAGTAGACAGAAACCTGGCCACTGCAGGCTATTCCAGCTGCAGCCCCTTGTATTTACACCTGTAGCCTGTGCTGTTGCCATAACAGCTTCTTTGGTCACTCTTTGTATATAAATGACTGGATTCTACTTAAGGGCAGATTTAGGAGTCATCAAGTAAAACTCAAATGTCTCAGAAATGCACCATCGTTAACAGGGTGAACAGCTCAAGGGGATACCTAGCAAGGGCTAATGAAGTGCTTTAGAAAAAGCTGCAAGATCTGGATTTTTCAGTTGGTTAGCAGTGACTGCAGTTACTGGAGTGCAGTTACAGCATTTAGCCTAAGACACCTCGTGCTGTGAGGGTGGGGACAGGGTTTGGGGGCACTCACAGGCTTGCCCTGGGCAGAGTGCTCAGGGTGGTCACCTGGAGATGTGTACTGCTCTGGTTTGGGTCACTCTGCCATCCTTTCTTGCAGAGCAGAGATACAAAGATGTACTTCAGTGAATACTGCAACACCTCTAAGATCAGTCTGGTTCTTACACTTAAATCTCCCCCTCTTTGACAGTGAAGGAGGTGCAAATCTTAGCAGATATTTTGCTCTCTTACAGACACAACATCCCAATAGGCCTGCATGCCAACCTCTCCGAGGGGTCCCCTTCATGTGAGGTGCTCAAGACAAACTCTTCTCTGCTCAACCAAGATGGATTTTTCCATGGAAAAATGGGATTCAGAACAGCTCTATCAAAAGGTCTCCTGAATATGTCAGAGGTAAGAGAAAGCCACATACAGCTGTACAACTTGCCTTACTGATACAAATCAGCCTGCACTTAGCCCAGCATATAACAGCTGAAGACCTTTTCCAGATCCCAGATGTGAGTAGGCTTAGAGATGAATCCTGCTTGTGCTGCCTGTGCAGCTTGAACTGGCTTTTAGGTCCTGAGCCTCATTCTGCCAAAGGCTCTGCAGTCTCTGAGAACCCATTCCTCCCTGATTCAGTGCCTGTATACACTGTTAACTATTTATCTGAGGAGATGGAAGGGGCATTGGAACAGGTATTTACAAAGAACCTGAAGATCAGTAAAGAGCAAATGACAGAAAAATCCTAAGTAGGCACCAAGCTTTTCATCAGCTTGTGAGAGGTTTTGGTTCTCTAGGGAGATGGCTGGTTTTGCACCATAAGCAAGGATAAACATGTTCAGGTGATCCAAACTGCATCCATTTTAAACAGAAATAGGTGTTCAAATATCCTGTGTATTCAGAACAGCCCCATCAGCACCATGTCCATAAGCTGTACCACAAAGAGCCCCATGCCCAGAGGAGGTTCTGAGCAGTCCAGCAGTGCTGCACATCCCTGTACAACCACAGCACCTGCCCAGGGCCAGATCCTGGCCCCTTTCCAGTGAAGTCCCAGCAGGCCCATCAGCCTCTGTCAAGTCTTGCTCTGACCCTTTTCTGCTGCACAGGTGAAGCAGGAGCTAAAGGCCCAGGTGGAGCTCTTCCATGATCTGACAGGTCACCTACCTTCTCACATGGATGGGCACCAGCACGTCCATGTTCTCCCAGGTAAGAAGGAAATCTTCCTCCCAGCACCAAGCAGGTGAGAGAGCTCAGAGGGGACTCCCCCTGCCACAGCTCCCTGTATGGGCAATAATCCCCACCATGAGACACCTGCTGGCAGTTGCAGTTTGAATGTTCCCACCTGACCCCACAGTCCTGCCCAGAACCAACTGCTTGGAGCTCTGGGTCTTCTCTTAGCAGCACCAGGGCATTAATGGCACAAAGCACCAATAATTCTCCTCAGCATCCTAATTTCATGTTCTCACCTATATTGAAGGAGGCAGACCAAAGCCAGAAGCAGACTGGCCAGTTTAAATGGGAATGTTGGAGCTTGCAATAGCTGGTGGCTCTTTCAGATGCTACAGGAACTCCATCCTGTCAGTTGTGTTCCCACCTAGTCCCTGCCCTGCAGGTCTCGGCTTTAGAGATGAACAAGGATCTTTAGTCCTTGTTTTGCAAATAAACTCATTGTGGTACACAGATGGAAAATGGAGTGAGAAAAGAATCCAGGTTTTCCCACTCCAGCACTAACTGCCTCCAGTTAACATTGCTCTGGCTGTACAAGGACTTGATGAAGAATTTGTTCCTGACAGTGCAGTCACCTCTGGTGCACTCTAAGACCAGAGTCACCCACTAAGAAGGGGGGCTGGACTAAAGGCTTGGTGCTGGAAGGAAGAATGACAAGGCACCTACAGCAGAAGTTCAGGGAGAAATGTTTCCAGTATAGAAGCTGACTCCCATGCAGATGGATTTCAGCAGAAGATAAACCAAATGGAATTTTATTTTCCTAAACAAAGAAAGGAAAGAAGCCTCTGTGCTAACAGCTTGCAGGGGACACTAGAAATTGGTTATCCAACTCCTGACTGCAGTCTCTGGTTTTACTTACAGAGGTCAGGCACATATTTGCAGAGGTGTTGGAGGAATATGGGATTAAGTACACACGTGTCCCAGTAGAGCCAGGCCTTCATAACTGTGACTGGATTCCACCATTCCTGATGGACTTTTACCTGGGAGTAGAAGAAGATTCTTTTAACACAGTGGATGTGTTTACAAAGCATGGAATAAGGTAAGACAGGTGTTGCCCACCCTCTCCTGTAGTAAAACATTAAAATTTTATCAGTTCCTGATAGTATCTTTCAAAAATGGAACACCACCTTTCTCTTTCCTGTTAGAACTTAGAGAGAGGTTCAGGAGGAGCACAAAAGTGCCAGGGACACAAGGACTTAGGAAGTTTTGTTTGAGCAGAGATGAGTCACTTTCCACTTGAAAAGGAGAGTTCTTTTCAGGGTATACTCAGCCTTTCTAGTGAAGCTGCATCAGTATGGCATCTGGAATGTCAGGAGAAATGCTGCATCAGTGCTGGAATTTTAAAAGTCTTATTTAGTTTTCAACAACTAAATTTTCATCTTCCTGTCATAGTAGAGAAAGGGTTTCAAGCAGCAGGAAAGAGACTGATTAGAAGCAGGTATTTGTTAAGGGGAAGCAATAAACTCTGAGAGCTGGCAATACCACTGCAGGTGATCACTGCTGTAAGCAAACAGCCTTGTCAGTGTCCTTCATCTCAGGGGCCAAACCCTGAAAACTCAGCCTTTCCCCCAGTAAAATCCTTCTCTTAAAAGCTTAGACAGTGTTTTATGAATTAAAGGCCTTTCATGGGAGACCCTTGCAGTCTGTCCTTTGGAGCAGATGTCATTACTACCTCAGTCCACTGGAAAAATTATTTTCTGTTTTTCAGGGTTTTGTTTTTTTTTTTTTTTTTTTTTAAATCAGTTGTTCTGAACTCCAGCAGCAGGCTGGTATTTCTCTCTTCTCAACAAGAGCTGGGCTCTTCTGTAATCATTTCAGATAAAGACTCCAGCTCTGGTTTCTTCCAAAAACATCACATGCAGTGGTTCAGCTCTCCTGGACTTGTCCAGGCCACACTTAGAATTGACACTTGCAGCCAGAGTTGAACAAATAATTGTGTTAAGCTAAGAAACAGCGTGGAGGTGGTGTCCTCTAGAGTAACATTTTGTCCAGTTATTATGGCTCTTTGATATATTCTGGCAGAAGGCTTCTTTAGCTGGGTGGTTGCCATTTTATTGCAGTCACTTTTGTTTCTGCTTAACTGAGGGTTATTATTCAGGCTTAAGTTATTTTGATAGTGTGGCATTTCTAAGTTTAGTACTGCTTTTCCTTTCTGGGACAATAAAACGCACCTGTAAACTCACAGATGCCAGACACCCCATGTGCCATCACACAGTGCTGGGGCTGTGCTGAGCCCTGCAGAACTGCTGCTTGAAGTAGGACCCTGGTTTCAATCAGGAAAAGTTCTGGTTTTACTTTTGTTTATAGTTTTGTTTTTAAAAACTTCTCCCCCTTTCCTATCTTAAATTTTAGGTAAATTTTGATTCCTAATCCACTGGACATAATACAATTGTCTACCTACCTCTTTAGCATTAACAGCAGTGTTCCCTCCTCTGGCTGCAGGTGGCCAGACATTTACATAGGGCTGAGCACCATGGGCAGGAACATGTCTGTGAGCAGCGTCCGCAGCGCCATCGACAGTGCCGTGCTGCAGCTCAGGGCCAGGGCGCCGCCCAGCAGCACCGGGACAATCGAACTGATGGTGCACCCGGGCTACCCCAGCGTCCCCCCTGTCGGCGGCTGTGGGGAAGGACCAGATGATTTCTCACAGTCTTGGGAACGCCTCCACGAACTTGAGACATTAGTTAAGCCAGAGCTGCAGAGCTATTACAAAAGCAGGAACATTCAGCTGTGTTCATTCAGAGATCTTTAAATAAATGAGCAGACATCCATCCATCCATCCATCCATCCATCCATCCATCCATCCATCCATCCATCCATCCATCCATCCTCTGAAGATAGGCAGCTGCTAACATCCAGAGAAGCCAGATCACTGTTATCAGTGTCACAGTCCCTGGTGCAGCTCACAGGAGCTGTGAACAGCCTGGGAATGTACACCACCACCCTGTAAGCAGCTCCCAGCACTGCCCAGAGCCCCAGCTGTCAGTTTTAAGGGCACAATGTCTGCTCAAAATGTGCCAAACTCCTTCTGTGACCCCCTCTCCACAGCACCCCAGTGCAGTACACGCTCCCAGGGCTCAGCTCCTGCCAGCAAAGGAGCAGCACGGGGACAGACTTGGCTGTGACACTGCAGCACAGCACCCTGAAGGGTCTGATCATTTCTCCTTTCAGACTTGATGGCAAAACAAGAACTGTGCTGGGGAGCAGGGGCTGCTTTGGAGCAGCCACTCAGTGTAGGTCACCCACAGGAGGCCTGGACACTTTCAGCATTTGGCTCTCTGAAAGCAGTCAGTACCTGCCCCTCACTTGTACCTGCTCACGGTGATGGGTGCAGGGACACATCACCCTCAGAGCCTTCCTCTGCTCAGAGCAGTTGGGTCACATATGGCCCAGTGGGGTCTGCAGCCACACCCAGGAGCCAGCTCAGCCAGCAGGAATTGTGTCTCTGCCTCCTGGCATTAAGCCCCTCCCAGGACAGTAACATCAGGGACAGCCCTTTTGGAGAGGCTTCTTATTTTTTGGATGACTTTGCAGGAGCAGCAACTGTTGACCCATCTGCTATTTCAGTAACTGCTGTGTATGAGAGCAACAGCAACTGGTCCTGCACCACCCACTGCCCCTCAGGACAACCACGAGCTGTGCCAGCAATGAGCACGGCTGCGAGTGGAGAAGGTCCCTGCATTTGTCCCTTTTATTCCTGTCACCAGAGCATTCAAACTCCAACAAGCTCCAGAAGTGCTGATATGTTCTTAACTGCAGCACTGTCATTCCTGCAAGGACTTGCACATGGGAAAAAATTATTTTAGTTTGTTTATGCTCATTCTCTGCACAAGAGTTATCTATTTAACATAATTGTTTTTGTTAACCATGTTTTTTAATATAAAAATATCAGTATGATAATTCTTTTAGATGAAAAATAAACTCAGGCCTTTTCTATTGGAAGCTTCAGTAGGCTTTTGGGTCTAGTTACATCTGCTGAGTGAACTAAACCCACTCACCTGTCTGCTCCCACACCGCTGGAAGGGCCTCCCCTTCTATCATTTATGGAACTGTCTGACCTTTCCTATGACACATCTGAGGAAGTTTTTGTCCTGTACAAGTAAGAAAATCATCAAGGATGCTGTAGAAGATATTTTCCCCAATTGTTTCCTATATAATAGAAAGTGCCTTAGATGTGTGGGCCGGGGCTGGGTGAGAGCAGGGCGGGTGTTACCCTGGGGCTGCCCCGGCCCAAGCCGCGCCCGGAGCGCTCGCACCCGCCAGCGCCACGCCGTGCCTGCCGCGCCGCACTGCAGCTCAAAGGGTATGAAATTGTCACCGCGCTCTCATGGATACCTCAAAGCTTACCGTAAACATTTAACGTTAGAACGTGTTACGTTTAGAACAATGTTTAGCATATTCTCCATGTTCTAAGCGCTGGCTTGGCTCTGATCGCACCCATAGGACGTCACAAACCTGTGCAATTCTGGATGCATTTCCTGGCAGCTGAGCACCGAAGACCTGAGGGCAGCCTTTACTCGAGTGTTGCACTGTGAAAAATGGATTTTGTAAATTCCTTATTTTAAAATGAAGAGCATTAAACCCCAAATTTCCACTTAATTAGAGAAATTAATAATGAACTACTAAAAGACTACTCAATAGGGAATCTTTCAATTGCATTAAATAATGGAAGGAAATTTCTCAGTGGTTCTGTGAAAGCTTTAAAGACAACCCAAATTCAAATTCAAACACTTCTAACAATCCCAGTTAACTCCCAGACCTCTGTGAAAATAAAACCATGCCACAAAGCCTTTGAGAGCAATTTTTATTAGGGTAGCAGAATGGACTTGCAGAAAGCCTATACCAGTACTCCTGGGTGTAGTTTCACCAGTGCGCTGCTTTCATTGTGGATGTTCAACTGCACATTTAGAATTCAGCATGGCTTAGGGAACCAGAGAGAACAAGAGCTTGATTTCCTGAGTTATCATAGGACTTCGCACTTGGATTTCTTCTCCACAGCCTTCAGCCACACAGGTGCCGGATCCCTTTGTTCAGAGGCTGCCCCAGACACGCACCAGCACTTTGTTTACACATCTCACAAGTTTAGCAATTGGACTATGAAGAGCACACCAAGAGAACTGATAGCGAGGTCTGTCTTCGTGTGACCCCTGCAGCTGGATGGGAGCAGCTGGTGCAGCTCGGCTGGAGCTTCTGCAGTCACTCAGCCTGTCCGTCCCTTCCCATGGCATCTGAGCACAGCCAGCAGACAGACGCAGTCTTTGACCTGAGAGGCTTTACAACCACAGAGTAACTATTGAGTAGCAAAGAGGGCAGCAAACTAGTGCTACAGTTTTGTTTCAAATAAAATTTAGAGAATGGTAAGTTTCCATGCCAACAGACATGATCAAAGGTACAGTGACTCAGGTGATGCAGAAGTTACACACTTCGGTTTGACAGATAATTTGGCATTATTTTATTATGAATCTGAGTGAGCGTGAACGAAACAAAATCAGTACCAACTTTCTGCAAATGAAGACACAAAGATGTGAAAATTTGGTAATAGTGCTCTCACAAGCCTGAAAACACTTAGGAAATGCAAGTTTCCGTAAATAAGGTGAATGTGGTTTAACTTTATTTACCTGCCAAAGAATCTGTCTAAGAACACTTAAACATAAAATTTCTTAGCTTCCTAACTTATAAAAAAATTTACTTTCAACAGAGGTGAGGTACTGGGCTGTCATTGTTTACACTAAATTGGAAATGAAAGCCAGAGGAGAGGGACAAATGAGGAAATAGCAAATACACAAGATATTAAAACCAAGAGAGATCTACTGCTTGACACACTAGTTCTGAAAGGTTGCAAAGGCAGAGGCTGCATTAAAATTGAATTTAGGAGTACAGGCAACCACCTAGGTGTCAGGGGTTTTAAACTCAGCTTCCTGCACATGGAAATGATATGTGCTCCCAGATACTGATGGATTGCTGGAAATAATCCATTCCCTCAGTAGCAGAGCCCAGCTGCAGAAGGGGAGACAGCAGGTTGACTGTGTGGCAGTTTGACTGTGGAGCTAGGATCAGGATCTTGGGGAGCAAAGGCAGCAGAAGCAGCAGAGACACAGCAGAGGATGCTCAGCTCTGAAGGGAAAGGGCTCCTTCAGCAGGTGCAGGAGTGCCCTGCCCTCTGCAGCTTGGCTGCCCCTGAACACTCCCTAAACCCCAGCCCTGTGTTGAACACAGCAGCAGCAGCAGCAGCCAAGCACTCTGCTGCTCCTCACTGCTCAGGCCTGGCCTCACAGCGGGGCTGGCAACAGCTCAGGGGCCATACCACAAACACAGACACTCCTGACGCATTCTGAGGGAAAACCTTCAGAGAGGACAGCAGTGTTGTCAGATTTAGTTTTTGAACTCAAAATTAATGTTTCTAAAATAAATGATTTTAAGCTCAAAAGACAGTTTGTCACTTTGGTACTTCTTGGTCCCCAGTTTCTGGAACTCTCCTGGATTGGTTGCAATGTTGTTCTGTGCATGTTTCCCAGTATTCTGCATTAAGTATTAAAGATAGAAGTGAGGGAAGTTTGCAATCACATTCCACTACTTGTTTGCTACAGATTTTTTTTCCAAAGTTTTCCAAGAGTAGAAGATAAGCCATATTCTAATTCAATGATGCACACAAAAACTTGGGTTTCCCTGTTTAATAGACATTGGCCAGATTTACATCAGACCCAGACATTATTTCTGATTGGTTTTGCGGGGTTGGATTTTGTTTATTATGTTACAAACTGAGGTTCAGGGGAACTTGCAACAAGTCCCACAAAGCACAGTGCAACATTTAGAAAGAAAAGTAAACGAAACTGCCAAACACTCAATCATTTTCTGCCAGAACTGGGATATTTTTCCTAAGACATCACTTTGAGGAAGGGGTTTAAAATTCAATGAATGAACTCAAGATAGTGGGAACTGCAAGGAAAAATAAGAAATGACAGCCACAACCTTTTCAATTTAAGGGCAGAATATAAGTCTAAGATATTTTTGATAAATTCTGACAAGAAAAAGAAAACAGCATACTTTAAAGTATATTGAAGCAGTGATTTTTAAACAAAGAAAGCAGAACTAGAACATCTTAAATTTTAATCCTTTCTTTACAGGTTACCTAGCCCACTTTTGATTAAGAAAACTGTAGAAAGTTAGTAACAGCCACAAGTTCACACCAAAAGGTGGCACTTGTCAATTTTCCATAGAGTCCTGCTTTACGGGGTGTCTCAAATGCACTGCTCCGATCTTCTATCATAGTTGCTGACAGCACTTGTGTCAGATTTTAGTCCACTGGTCGCTTTTCACCATATTTCTTTGTAAACTCTTCAGCATTCTTACAGAATTTTTTACGGTCCTTAGAGTATTCTTCAGCTAGGTCAGCCCGGAGGGGGTGCTCGGGCTGTGGATCATTCACCAGTGCTATGAGGGACTGGATTACTGTCAAAAGAAGTATGAATACTGTCAGAGACTTAGATGGTTAATTTTTCCAAATCAAAATGTAAGCAAAATTCCCTTGTAAGAAAAGAGCTTTAACTGCATTTAAATACATCCCCATAAATCTCAGGCCTTTTCAAGCGCAGGGCGTGAGTAAGCTGCAGTGATATGCCAAGATTTAGTTCAATGACCATGAATGAACAGCAGAAAATTGTATTTGTAAACAAAATCAACATGAATAGAGACCAAAGTGCACTACAGATGATTTCCCATGTAACTGGCATCCCATCTAAAATCCTCTCCTATGGCTGAGAACGAATCTAACTTCTCAGACAGATTCACTGAAGGGATTAGATAAAGATGGAATTTGCACCATGAAGCATTTCCCAACACCTATCAGTGATGCAGCTGAGACTGAGCCTCCTCTGGAAGCCCTTTTTTCCAGCTTTATTTCCCTATGATTCTTACTTCTCCTATGAACAGCAGGCAAGTCTTCCCTTTACTCTCAACTGCGCAAGGTAGTCACCAGCAGAGATGCACTGGGAAAACAACAGGGTGAGAGTGGCAAGGGGCTCACAGCAATGTCACCAATGTCCCTGTCACTTTCTGAAGAAAAGTCATTCTCCAGGAAATGGAAATGCACCTGACATTTACTCAGTGAACCTCACACCCCACAGTGCCATTTGCTGCTACATTTTTCTCATACACACCTTCACAGCCATTGGAAGTTATAAGGATCAGGGGTCCCACTGCCCAGCCACCCAAAGGTGTCAGTGCTCCTGGGCAGGAATGCAGGTTCATACAATGATGATCACTCCAGCAGATGCTAGAGCACGAGTGGCTCCGTTTGGGACACCGATCTCAGTCTTTTCCACCCATGAACAAACCTCAAAATAAATACTGAAAGCCACACTCAAATCTGATGTTTATCTCTAAACTGCTAAACAGAAACATTTCTTACCACAAATCCAAGTTTAAACAGCAACAAACTATCTAAGGAATGCAGAATTCATACCAGCTTCCTTGACAGTAACTCACCAGTCCTGGCCTTACAACAACTGCCATCACATGGCTGAAACCAGCAGAAAAACTGCGTGGCAATCCCTTCTCACTGAACAAATCATGCAAAAACACTACAGACAAAATGTATGTTCAATAACCTTAATAACAGTAACAAGCCAGAAAAAACAGGGCTGGCAGAACAGGAGCATCCACAGCATTTGAAAACCATCCTGCTATAACAGCTGTTTTTAATATTAAGTATAAATTAACAACAAGTACAGCAGCAAGATGCACATTTAGTATGCAAAAGATAAGTTAATGATTTATGATGAACTTAAATCTCTTCACTTTTTTACCACTTGTGTGAACAAAACCAATGACTTTGATGCTGTACTAAAGATGTCACATTGTTTCATTGAGAAAAGCTGAGAGTTATATTTCAGTGCAGAAGAAATCTGAAGAAAAAGGAATAAACTTTTAAGCAGATTTTTAGTGACACTGTCATAGGTTCATACAACTACGCAGGAACAACATATTTTGACACTAAAACAACTTCTGGAAGAAACAGTTAAGACAAAAAACCGCAACACAGCAGACCATGAGAGAGTTGCAATATTTTGATATCCAGGATCAGTTGCAAATTCTGATTTTAGCACAGCTTTTATTCACTCTCTCAGATAAAAAAGGAATTACTGCTTCCCAGGGAGACACTGACTATTCTCTGCATGCAAACAATTGTTTCAGCAGTTCCAGCTAATCCTTCCACATGTTCTTTCCATCTCCTCTCTCCTGAGGATCTTTGTCCTGTATAATCAGGGATAAATCTATAACAAATCTAAGATCTTGGCTGTCCTATTTCACATGTTCTTTCTGCTGCCACCTCCATTTTCACCAACATTTAGCTGCTTCATCTCTTCTAAAACAGCAACAGGAATTTTCCTGTTTTGTCTTTGGGCAAGATCACACAACTGGAAGTATTTTCTTTAGCATGCAAGGGTACACAAAAAGAAATCTGAAGTACAGCATTGTTTCCTATCAGGAACACAGATCACGTAAAAATAACCTTAAAGGAGAGCCTGGAAGAGAGAAGTATTTTCTTCTATAGAACAAGATACTTCAATGTCACTGAAGTTAAGTATTTGAATTCATTTGAATTAATACTCTTAAAAAATAAGCATTTTTGCACAGATTTTTGCTTTCTATATGTACAATAATAAAAGCTTAATACCGAACTAATCATTACCTGCCAGACAGCACAAAATTCTCACCCCAACAACTCATGCAAGCAACAACAGGAAGAAACCCTACCTGTATTACACTTAAGTCTGCCACAGAACCTGACAAAACTTTTTTCCTTACAATATTTAGATTCTTATCAAAGACACTCTACACAGCAAGCCTGAGAGCAATGATCTTTTAAGAACTACAAGTTAATCTGTGATATTTTTTCAGATTTTGTTTACTATTCCCATGATATTTCAAGACATATGTTCAAATCAGTGAACCACATGGCAGATTATAAAATATACAAAGCCTTGAATTTTTAGACCCTTTCTTTCAAACATCCAGGAATTTACTGAACACCTTTGGATTCTAAAGTCACTGTTTAAAAAGAAATACAGAATAACCCCCACGCAAACTACCAGCAAAATTTTTAAGTATGCTGAGGATACTTCCTTAATAAACTCCTTAGTCATGAAGAGTTTCGTGGTTTCCTGGAACGCCACTTCAGTGCCACTACCTCCCATTTCAGTAACAAAATGAGATTCCACAAGAGCTGTACTCTGTACTCACGACATGTGATTCATGACACAAACCTTACAATGAATATACCCGCAGAGCACTGAGCTGACAAGTGAAACATTATTAGCTTTAAGTTCAAAAATTCTACAAAGTTTCTCAATACCCAGTTCTTTCTCCACACGGAGTCCTACCTTGGTCAGTTTTGGTTGCTGGCTTCCAGTTTTCAGCACTAATTACTGGCAGACAAACCTGCCCCTTTTCATCGATGTTAGGGTGATAGATCTTTGTTTTAAATGTAATCTTAGGAGGTTTGAATGGATATTCTGCTGGGAAGTTGATTTCAATTCTGAAGGCTCCTTTATCATATGGAGGATTGTCCTGCAACAAGAAGGCAGAATGTCAAAAATGTGGCACATGCTAATGAACACAAGTGAAAAGCAGCATGGTACAGACTTGGATTCTTTGAGCCCCTGCCTGACCTCTTTGAAAAGCATTTTCAACCAACACTACTGCCAGGTTTATGTGTTAGGAAACATCAAAACCTATGTGAGAGGCAATACAACCTGCACATTTGCACCCACCCTGGAAAAAGCAGTTTGCCATTGTCCTACAACTGGCTGATATTTCTGTGGGTAAGAAAGCATCCAGCTCCATTTGATTCCAAGTCAAGGCCCTCTCTAGCAAGTAGTTTTGTTCCAGCCTTGTGTTTGAAAGAACATAGTAAACCCTTTCCAAGGGTTTACCAGCAAGCCTGACAATAGAAATGGGTTTCTGAACAGTTATTTTGTGTGGCTTACAACATGGTGGTATGAACAGCAAAGCAATTTGGTTTGTCAGATCTCCCTAAATGTTTTGAGAACATTTTTGTGCTGACTACACAAAAATCTGCTGAGCATTCATTGGTACTAAAGATAGATATTCACTGTGTTTGCTGATGAGAACATTCTGAATCTGTATGCAGTTTTAGCACCCACTCTTTATCAGATCAGTTTTGAAGGAGCAGTATGAGAGAACTGTGAAGTGAGCAAAGCAGTTCTTCATGCTGAAACAGAAAAAACAATGCCCAGAATTTCACTTAGAAAAACCTGTTAGACTATTGAAAGTGATGCTTCAGATACTGCACAAGAGGCAGAACAAAAATAAACTATTGAAACATTTAAAGCCTATAAAAATACTGTTCTGCACTGAAAACAGTAACTACGAAATCAAGCCTTTCCAAACACTCTGGGAACAAGAATCAATGGATGAGAGTTTTCAATTGGTGTAAATCACACGCATTCTTCATTAGCAACCAGACCCTTCCCTGCAATCAATTCCACTCCAGAATTTACCAATACTTGGGGGTGGGGAGCGTTCTATTAAAATATTTGTCAACAGAAAACATTTAATTTTAGGCTCATCCATGTGGAGAATCTAGTTGTTTGTTTGTAAGAAATACAGCACAGTTTCTGCCAGAGGGAGAGACAACTACAGCAGCTTTAAAATCACTTTTTACCCAAGCAATCCTAAAAGATTTGGAAGTTGAACTAATAACTTGGGGTGGTGGTGACAGCTTTGGCAGTCATTGCCCTCTTCCCCCACAGCTCAACTGTTCTTGCCTCAATCATGTGCTGTAATTTGTGAAGATGTTCAGGGAACTGACAAGAGAAGTGACCCGCCTTAAAAACATCCATTTTCTTCACTGTTCCTCTTACATGAACAAGGAGCCTGGCCTACACAGTCTTGTTTTGATGTTGAAATCAAACAAATAGTGTACCTTGGCTACCCACAGGACACAAACTACTTCATTCTACAGTTTGGAACAGGAAAAGAAATTGACCTGGTATCTTTAATTTGCTTCTCAATTGAGTGAACATCTCTAAAAACTAACATTTGTTCTGAAGAACAAACTGTTACAAACAAGAACTTTTAAAGCTTTACAGTTCACCTTTGCATTATCTTTCCCAGTAATTCTGTATGAACACTATTAAAAATAATAACTTTTATCCTTCACACCTTCATTTCACAGCTGACTAAGAGATGCCCAGTTATAGCATTTAATAATCAGTAACTGGTTAGTCCTACTGAAGTATGTGCCTTTACACCCTAAGTAAGAACATTTGCTAAAATGGAAACAATATGTGAAGCAAAAACACGGAGAAGAAAGTTTTACTTTCAATGAGCTCATGTGATGCTTTTTTGTGCCATCAACTCTGGTACCAAAAACAGCTAGAGATACTAAAACATCTATAGCATAACATCAGAATACATTACTCTTTGAACACAAACAACACATTTTTAATTACTATAGGAAGTGTAATTTCATAGCAAAATTCTCCCTTAACTATACCAGCAGTGAATTTGAGGCTATTTTCCCTCTAACAGGACATATTACAAACCAAAAGGTTGGTCTGGAGCACAGTTCACTGCACCAACATTTCAACACTTGTGATGCTGCAAAGCTTTGCATAACAAACATTACACTCATCCTCTGTCAAGTAAAAAGTGTTAAAAATAGTTGCTGTACACCACACATTCCTAATCTTAACAGGAATAAACAAATATTTGTTGCATTTGCTTTATTAGTCATATTTACCAACCTTATACTGCTTCAAAGTATTATCAAAGCACTAAACTGTTACACAAAGTGGCTGATTAAAGCAAGTTGTTCCTCAGCTCTGTCAAATTTCAGTGTCAGATCCGCTTGCTTTGTTTGCAGGAGTAGTGTCAGCCACTCCAAGGAATCACTTGCAGACACATAAGTAAACAAACTTAATGTATTCCACAGCATTTAAAGCGTAAAGGCCCAGCCATGACCTCAGCCTGTGAGCTGAGCCATGTGAGCTCCAGAGCAGCCTCTGACTAAGGAGGCAGAGGCACTGCTACAGAGATGTCTCCAAGTCTTACTCATATAATTAAAGACAGACTTACACTGGTTGGGGAAGCTTTTTGGCAGCATGCACAGAAAACCACAACTGCTGCCCCCATGGCCCATCCCCTATTGCTGCAGACTAAAAATAGCCCATAGAACCAAGCCAGCCATTTCCCACTGCCATGGGCCACAGCAGTGGGAAATACAAGAGGTGAAAATCCAAGTGATTTTCAGCCAAGTATCCAATATATCACATTTCCTGCTTTCCCCATAGTAACAAATCCCTCTCTATTTGACTAATAAAATGGTTATCTACTTTGATTAAACATTCCCTAAGAAGACTGTAGTTTTTTAAAGAAATTAAGTGAAATAGGTTTATTTTGGCACTAACTAATGCCTAAATAAAAATACTACTTTCTTTTAAAGAGCTCACTTTGGAAAACCCAAACCTTTTTCTAGCATCAAATTTTTCCCAATACTCAGTTTTATCCTAGTAAATTAAAAAACCCCACATATTAAGGGGTAAAAATATTTCCTATTTCCTTTCTTTTTCCTATGATCATGTAGATTTTGTACTTTAGGTTTAATGTGAAACCAAACTTCACTTGCTTCCCCCTTCCAATACCTCTCCCAGCAGCCCAGTGCCACCACAGAGCTCCAGCCATGTATCAGCCTACAATAATGAATTATTTCATGGTCACCAGCAGCACTACTGAGCTGTGGATTTATGAGATACAAATGATCCTCATTTTATTTTAAAGCTCATAAGGAGTAGTCTATACTCACAGGAACAATAAGCCCTTGCCAGGTCAATAAATTAGCTTCATCAACCTGGATATTACGGAAGTTTTTCATTCCACATTTGCGGATTTCTTCAAGCTCCTGGAAAGCAAAGCAAAGCATTAAGTGTAAGCTAATAACTCTATTAAGCAAAATACTCACATTTATTTTTCAAAATGCTTAAAGGTCAATGTTTCTTTAACTAGTGGGAGCAACCCACATAAATAAGAAATAAAAGTTCGCACCTGTAAAAACTAAAATTCTCTGAGACGAGCCATTAAAACCCTTATTTTCTGATATGTGAGGAAAACACAAAAATGTCTTGTTATTAACATCACTATGGACACAAAGTTCAGAAGTATTAAAAAACTACATTTAAAAATGTTTTTCTATCTCAAATGTAAATCAGTGCATTTGGTCACAGACTTGATAATACTGTGAGGGGCAGAAATAAAATGCATCTTAGGACTTATGTGAAGGAGAACAGTGATTTGGAAGAACTATTTCATAATAGTTTTAAACAGGGATAAAACCACTGAACAGGCCAATTATTCCAACTGAAAATGAACAAATTCCTGCATGGACAGCTTAAATTGATCCAGACCAAGAAAAATATCAATCTAAGCCAAACAAGCCTTGTTTAGAGCAGTAACTTGAAAAGATTCAGCTTTCTCTCTGTTCAGAGCTCACAGTATACATTAGGATTCCTCTCTTTAAAGCTGTGTCAGTCTTGAGCAAGGTTATCTTTCTGCACCAGTCAAACTATTTTCAATCAGTTGGCAAATCAGGTACCAAACAAAAAACAAATCAGATTACCAAACAAAGTATTTCAGCATTTTTATATTTAAAATTATGTATAAGCCCTACTGTAGGGACTGTTTCCTGGAGTACTTCAAAAGACTTAAAAAGAAACACCTCAAGGTTCCACTTTTATCTCCCCCACAAGAATTACAGTCCTTTGTGGTTGAACACTGCCATTTTATCTTTAAAGATAAGTTTCCCAGTGCTTTCAAAACTGCAGCACATGCCTGGTGGCTGCATAGGTTAGGAAAAATGTTGCTTATACAGCAGCACTGGGGTGCTCTGACAGCACTCAGCTCTGCACTGGGTGCAGGCATCTTACAAAATTAGGCTAAATGTAATTATGATAAACCCACCACTTACAAACAAAGGCACTACACAATGAAAAACAAAAAGATCGGTTTTCCTGCTACAAGTGCTGTACTGTCCATGGTTTGTTTTCTAAAATAGCTCTATGTTCATCTTGGATCAAACCTTTCTGCACTTGACTGGCAGATTTAATACTTGCAGTAACCTCTTCCATAAATTCAGCATCATGATAAAACTCACACCCAAAGGGAAAACGAGAATTCCAAATGCATGTGAAACAAAAATCATGAGAGCCAACATCAGAAAATTAACATTTATATTCCTACCACTGCACCTACTAACAAGAGCATACTCTGAACATAGAAGTTTAACCTTGGAGTCTTGGGTACTGAATTGATGCTGAACACTATCTTTGTGACACTAACACTGACTACTTAGTCTAGACCCACGGATTAATCCCCAAATTCCACTGCTGCTCGATTTATGCAATGTCACAGACAGTTTGGTGTTTTTTTTAAAGAGCTAAGAGGATTATCCTATTTCCTTAAAGCAGGAAAACATGTCCTCCCCCCCAATAATCCCATGAAGCATATTTATAGGGATAGAGAGCAAACCAAAATATTCAAAAGAAAATAACCTTTATGCTTGCAGCTCTAAGAGGTGCTTTACCATCACTCAGAGTGCCAATCTGTAAATCCCCACAGTGCCTTACTTTGAGGGCTCCTGCACAAAGCAGCAGCTCAGGGAGAGCTGGGCGGATCCTGGGCTGACTCGCTCTGGCAGGGTCAGCAGCGGAGCTTGCTCTGAGCTGAGTTTTGCTGCTCACTCCCATCACATACAGAACTGAGAAGTCCTGGCAAACCACTGCTCCACAGCATGTAAAAGGAATAAATTCCATTCCACACTAAATGTAACACATCTAACACTGGGAACAAAAAGCAGTAGGCATTTAATCATGAATTAACTTGTATCATCACAAGTGCCTTCACTCTAAAACAAGGCAAGGAAAATGGGTTTAGACTATTTTCTAGTTACTATAGTAAAAACATTATGCATATTACAAAAATCTCCCCCATTAAGGCCAGTGGTACTGCAGCTTTCACACAGGAGCTTCTGTACCAGGTTCAGACAATAGCATTGCACTGATGCTGCCCCAGAGGACAATTGTCCAGATGCACAAAGGACTATGACTCTATAATTCACATATGTTATTAAGCTAATAAAATAAATTAGAAAAGCATGGCTTCTCATTGCTGGAAAATTAAACACCTACATTTTATAGTTAGATTCAGGTTAAAAAAATTGGATGCTGAATTAAGGAATGCAAGAATCCCATATAGAGATCATTATAAAATTGTAAAATTTTGTATGTCATCAATGAAAAGTTAAAATAAATATGCAAATTGTTTCCCACTTTTTCTGAAGTCCACCATACGAGAGAGGGAATTAAACAGTACAGAGGCACTGAAGAACTAGACAAAAATTATTCAGGCCATCTTGCTCTTCAAACTGACATGTGAGGCCTTTGCAGGAAACCACTTCCAAAATTGAAGCCGTGGTAAATGAATGAATGTGTTAGGCCTGTGCCCTGCCCTTCTCCTGACAGCTGTGCGAGGGACAGTCAGAGATAAACCCAGCAGTTCAGGACTGCAGAGGTCAGGGACAATCCAGCCACCAGCATGGCACGTACCTGAACTACGGGCTTAGACTGCAATTCATACCAGGAATTACTTTTCTTATCCTACCAGTGTTTCAGATTTCGTATGTCACTCCAAATGAATCAACTCCGTGCTGGAGTTCTTTACAAACAGCTTTTTCCCCACTACTGTCCCCACACAAGCCGTGCTTTCAGGAGTGGTCAGAGCTTCACCATTCACAATTTAAGGGTGTGAGGGGAGGTTGTTTTGGTTTTTTTCTTCTGGCAACTGCCAAAACCCATAATAAAGATCTAACTGCCTCAGGGCTAGGGAGGCAGACACAACTGCAGTATAAAAGTACTGTTAAAAAAGTGAATGAGGTACTAAATACTTTCAAGGAGCACAGATTAAAAGCTAACAATACATTTAACATGGGCTTGAACAACTCCAAAGGAACAAAAACTACATGAGGTAAAAGGATACAGTCCAGATATTTATTTCAAAGTAATACTTATGAGTCTAGGCAGACAGTAAATAGATTAATTCCTTTTCTTGTCCTCCACTCCTTAATTTTGTCAAGTAACATAATTAAAGGAGCACAGGTGGAGCATAACTAAAGGTTAGATGACTGCAGTAAGAATTTCAATCCATCTTCATTCCCCACTCCTTTATCAACCTTGTTCGTGACCTTGCTGCATTGGTTTATCCACTTGAAAAACTAAATGTCTTAGTTCATGGGGCTCTCTTGAGAGATGATGTCTGTAATTTGAAAATGTTCAGACAAAGTTTGATATACTGATAATACACAGTGCATGAAACTGTATCCGAGGTGGTACCTGATCTTCGAGCACATAATGCTGAAGACAGTCAAAAAAGTACATACTGGTTTCTCATATATAACCGTTAAAGGTTTAAAACTGTCATTTTCAATACTGTGTAATCATTTGTGTGTAGAAAGAAAAGTAGCATCAGCTTACAATGCACCTGAGTCTTTCAAAAAACCTGCAACTGTTTTGTCCCTGCATATTTCAAGTTTTGGGACTTCTCTAAAAACCCAAGCCAGATAGGAAAACGCAGTGAAGGCAAATACTTGTAAGAGTGCAATCCCAGAATATGGGAATAAGTGCAGGAGCTCATACTGACTTTAGTTAAGTTCTGCATCAAGCCCAGAATGCTATTAAATTCACACATAAAACCAGAAGTCTCCTGAACTAACTCTAAACCATTATTACAACTTATATTTATCTGTTTATGAATACATTCCCTAAAAAAAAGCCTGTAAGCCAAACAAGCTCCAAAACACTGATCAGGAACTGGCCAGTTTGACTTTCTGGATTTACAGTACAGAGAAGTCTTAATAAAACACCTTAAAGTCTGATTCTACCACACCAACAAATCCAACCAAAAACAGGAATAGAATTTAGTTATTTTACAAATCAGCAGTAAGTTTCCTCTGCAACATTACAACTCTGCATACTCATGTCTTATTGACTGAGCAATTCTACTTTTTGGCAAAGTATTTTCATTTGATGAATCCTTTTGTCAATTTGCAGTTTCAAAGTGGGAAAATGTATCAATATTCTCACTTCTGCCTAAGGACAATCATGTTGCTCAAAACCATATTTCCCTTTTTACTAAGTACTGAAGTTTGGATCAATTTAGAATTATTTTTCAAGTATCAGAGTTGCCTAAAACTCCTTTATTTGGGAGCACTACAGTGTTTACAGGACCACAGCATCCTGGAGATTGCAGGCCACCTACCTGGGTGTGGCCCCATGTTTGTGTTTTATCATGGAGTTCAACAGTTGCATAAATGCTTGACTATGCAACTATGGAAGCAGAGTAAAAACAATAAAATTAAAATAATTGTCTACATATCTCACTTCCTATGTGAAGTGTTGTTTACTCTTCAAATCTGTTTTCAATTTCTATCACTAAAGATACTTTTGAACACCTAAAAACTAGGAAACCAAAGCATGGATGTGACAGACAGCTGAGCTCCATCCCAGGCAGTCACCATGGAAGGCCCAGCTCCACAGCTGGGGCAGCACAGCCTTCTCCAGCAGCACCCAGACACCTGTGCGAGGTGCAGCTCAGCAGCACACACTGCCACCCCTGTAAGTAGTGTGTTTCCAGCAACAGAATAGCCTTCCCTCTGCACCTCCACACAGCACTGCCCATCCAATCTAGCACTGAGAAGGGCTGATTTTACCTCAGTAGGTGTCAGCTGTGCAAAGCCTTTCCTTCAAGTCTCTAGTACATCTCTGGGAGATCCTTGTTCTCCATCACACAGCTGGAGACAATTTCCTTTCTATAAGAAAGGGCCATGAAGCCCAGTACCCCCTTCAAAGAGAAGCCTTAGATTCTCTCCTAAATATAATCACTCCATATGTGCCTGTTCTAACCCTGAGAGATTGCCCACAACACCGCATCCTTAAGACTGCTTCATTCCCACCATACACATTTCAAAAGGAGTCAGGATTCAACAACTGGGGCTCTTTGAAGAGGAGTAATGGTGGCTCACAGATCAAACCTCCACCTCAGATGTCACTGGAATGAGTCACTAGCCATGTTTATTTCACGTTTTTGCTAAGCTAAGTGTGCCCCAGGGAAGGGCACATCTTCACCTGCTGTGAATTAGGGGAGAAGACTTCAGTCAGATGGCACTATTTGATGGGATAAACCTCGGCAAAAAGGCCATAAAAAAGCTCTTTGGCCTAGAGAAGGTGATTTGTTCAATCACACCCTCAGAAAACAAGCCAATCTTGTTGTTTTAATAACTTGAATTCATGTTTCAAATTGAACAGTGCAAGTAAAATGGCAAAATTTGTAATGCTTGTTTCACACAGAGGTTTGTCAACTGAAGATGCAAATAGCTTCCCCAGCTGGAAAAGGGCATCCATTCCCACCTGGACAGTGGACACAACTCCAAGTTTTCTAGAGGCAGTGAATTATTATGGAGGTACTGCATCCAATCTCTTTGAGCCATGGTGATTAATATGAATAACTACAATGCATGACTTGAGTCCAGAAAAAATGCAGTACTTCAAAATGTTGGCAAGATTTTAAGGAAGCGGGAATTGCTTAATTTTATATAACTATAAAAGGTTTAAGGTTTAGTCTTATTTATTAAAGACAAGCATGATTATATAGCTCAAAGAAAAGACAGTTAATACTTATCCTAAATTATTTTAAAGATAATTGACTGACACAGTGGAAAACCCTATTTCCTTTAGTTATAATCACTTATTCCAAGACTCTGGCAAAAGATACCCCAAAGACTCATTCCAACTGCAAAATTTCAACAGTGAAAGACTTTAAATCAAAGTGGACCTGTGAATCTGGGACTAAAACAGTGATAGGCTGATACACATGTGAGTCTGGACCTCCACATCATGCTGCAGCAATCCCGATGACATCATCCCTACAAGAGCTCCACTTTATGATGAATGGCAAAACCAGAGCCTTCTGGGCTGCCTTGACTGGCCAGAGCAGCAATGGAGCTGCTGATTTAACAGCCTCTGCAAGCTGTGGGACAGAGCATCCCACAGTTCTTGAACTGTGTAAAACCCACACACAACATGAACAACCCACAGATATTAGGCAACAAAAACAAAAGTGAAAATATAAGAGGTAAGTTATCAATGTCTCCTTCATTCCCACACCACTCCCTCTGAGAAATAACTGCCACACTAATTTTCTAGAAAATAAGATCACATTATCAAAACTCCTTTTTAGTGTATTTTAGTGAAAGACTGAAGTACTAATGTTTCAGAAGTATAGTGAAAATGAGAAGGGGGTCTGAAAAGCAAGAGACAGTGAAAATATTAAGAACAATTTTTCTTGCCTTTCAGATTTTTATTTTCTATTTTAAATTAACAAAACAAAAAGGAAAATATATATTATTCCTACTAAAGTGGTAGTGATGTACGTTTAAACAGTTAATGTATTTTTCCAGAACAGGCAGAAAAGCTGCCTTACAAAAACAGTCAACAACTATTTAATTTTACATCTGAAATGAAGGGAAAACTTACTTGAGTATAAAGCAACAGACATAGTGTTAATGACACTAAAGGTACTGAGAAAATTTAGAGCTATCAAAAACGAAATAAAAAATGAATTCCATCTCACCAGGATCCTTAAGGACAATTAAAAGTTTATGCTTATTGATTTTTAATATATATGAATGACACTGCACACAATCTACTATTTAATTTTTAAATGCTCCATAGAACATTTAAACCAACAAAATGAGTCTTATAAGAAGCATTGCTAAGCTACTGGTTTCTTCCAAAACACCCAAATTACAGTTATTATTTATATATTTGCACCGTTAAGGACATGTAGCTTCAGGATCTGCCATGAACATGTCCTGGTGAAATCCCAGCGCTACTGGGGGTCCATGTTCTTGAAGCCAGCTGTAAAACTGGTATTAAAGGATTAAGTTTAAACAGAATCACCCAAGTATCTGCCAAATCCCAGTGCAGGGTTACTCTGCACCCCATCCCAGGGGCAAGTTTTTTCATAAGGCTGAAACATTGCTCAACAGTTATAGGGTCTTATCATTCCATTTCCCAGGACTAGCCTGTAAAATTCATTGACCTCCCCACAGGCAATTTGCATGCAAATTTGAGTTCTGTCACAGCGTTTTACAGATGAATACATTTTATGCCACTATGTATGTGTGTCCTAGGCAAACCTCACCGCTTACAGTTTGTCATGTTAATTGGCAATTATATACAGCACATAAAATAAATCTGTGTGCTTTTGGGGCAATGGTTACCATTTTCCTTCTAAGAAGGACCTTCCTCCTCAAGGAAAATAACAAGAAACATAATCCCGAGTGGTATTTAACCATAAACTATACGTGCTCTTGGTTAAAGCCCAACTGGGGCCAAGTTTCCATTTCCAAGTATCATCCACGGTTCAGAACAAATAAGAGTGAAGACAAAAACATTACCACGTCCGCAGAGAATGAAGAAACTTCTGAACTCAAGTCCATGTTTCTGTGTCATAAACCTCTTACTCATACAAGGAAGAGGTTACTCTCCGAAACAACGAAAACGAAATTATTTCATCCCTGGGCGTCTGGGGACGGTTTCCCACCGGGGAGAGCGCAGGGGAGCGGTGAACCTCCCCCCGCAAGGAGGGAGGGAGGAGAGGGCGCTTCCCCGCCGAGCCCTCCCCCGGCAGGGCGGCCGAGCTCTCCCGCCGCCCCGGTGATGCCCCGGCACCGGGCGGCGGCGTTTCCTCCCCCCCGGCCCTTCCTCTTTGCTTAGTCACCCTGGAGCCCCCTCGAGCGAGGGGGTCGGGTCGGCCCAGGGCGCCCGCCCAGCGTCCCCGCCCAGCCCCGGGCGGCAGCCGGGCCCGCGGAGCGCTGCGGGAACGCGGTGCGGCGGCGGCGGGGGGCGGCGCGGCCCCTCACGGCCGCGGCCCGAGTGCCGCCTGCTCCCTCTCCGGCCGCTCGGGCGCGGGGCACCGCCGAGGGGCGCGGAGGAGGCCGCGCCGCCGGGGCGCGGCGGGGGAGGCGGTTCCACGCTGCCGGAGGGGCCCGAGGCGGAGGGGCAGCCGCGGGAGCCGGGGCCGTCCGCCCGGCGGCCCTGCCCGGCGCTGTTACCTTCATCAGCCTCCTGCTGGCCGCCATCTTGGCTCTGCTGCTGCGCCCCACAATGCATCGCGGCGCGGGCCGGCCGCTAAACCCTGCGCTTCCTGGGGCGGTGCGCGGGCGGGGCGGGGCGGGGCATGCGCTCGGCTCGGCTCGGCTCGGCTCGGCTCGGCTCGGCTCGGCTCGGCTCGGCTCGGCTCGGCTCGGCTCGGCTCGGCTCGGCTCGGCTCGGACCAATTCGACCCGGCTGTGCTTGGTTCAGCCCGACTCGGCCCCCGCCGCCCTGAGGGTCTCGGTGATGCCTTTTCAGTCATCAATCACTGATTTAAAAGCGTTGCTGTGCCTTTTTCTGTTTTCTGTACATCTCCCAAATTCGGTACCATCTTCCTCGGTGGGGAAGAGACAACCTGCAGTTACAGGCTTTCTCAAACAAGCCCATGTCCTCTTCAGAGCCCTTCAAAAGCTTTATTTCTTGGTTTCGTCAAATTATCTGAAGGGAGAGGGAAGGGCGATTTCAGAAAAGGCCTCTGACCACAGAACCATCCTCAGCTCCGCTGGTTTCTGATGAATCCCTTGGCCTTACTTGACCTGGAGCAGCCCAGTGCAGCCTCACCCCTGTTTCCAACGCCATGCTGTGATCTCTGAGACAAAACTGCTGTGGAAGAGGAGAAACCCCACTGTCAGCACCAGTCCAGCTTGTCATTTGCCATGTGCCTTTTAGCCCTTCAGTGGAGCTCTTACTGTAGCTGCTCCCCAGCTCTGATCCTCAGGACCCAGCATCAGTGCAGGTGTCCTCAGGTATCCAAGACACAAAGCTGGCAGAATAAGTTACTACATCACATCTAAAATGCCACCAGACATCTGTGTTCAGGTACATGACTTGCTCCCTAAAACCTTCTCCATCGACCCAATGTACTCAGAAATTACACAGAAATTACACAGGACTGCTGCATGTGTGGCCTCAATTCCCCTTCTCCCCACCCTTGTGTCAGTTCATGTCCTCACTTGATCTAACACTTGCTGTACAGAACAACAAAGTTCTACAAAGTTCAACACCAACAAAGTTCTAAGCTCTAAAATAAACTTTACAGACTCATACAACCTGAAAAAAAAAATGTGGTTATTACAACAGGCTTTCAAAAACTTGTAAAAATGCAACAGTTTTTAATTGTGAAGCACAGGATTATAATCTTAAAATAAGTCCTTGAATAAGATATTTGCTAATCAATATTTACATTAATATGGTGTTTATTGCTACAAAACTCAATCAACATTTTCTAATGAAATAAGCTATACAGCACCTACAGGAATCACCTTAATCCTCACCTACTTCATATGCATATGATGAAATAGTTTGTAAATAGTTATTAAATATATTTGATGATCATGATAATTTTATTCTATTAGATAGGTAAAGATTTTTGCATTCATTTTACACCAGGAAAATGGAGTCAGAGGAAGCTGAAAGAGGCAGACCCTTGTGGGAACGTAGTGGAGAGATGCAAACCGAGCCTGTGCTGACTGGGTGGAGAAGTTACACACGTGCCAGGCAGGCACAGGCTGTGAGAAACCAGATGCTGCAGGGACTCTCTGAGGATTCTTGATGTGCTGCTGAAGTGGGATGCTGGTGATGAAGATTTAAAAATGCTGACATCTCATAAAAGAGCTAGTTCAGATTCTATGATTGTGAAATGTAGAAATACCTAAATCTGATACCATGGTAACTTGGAAGAAGAATTCTTACAACTGATTATTCAGATGTCTACAAATATGAAAAACAAGCTGCTTCAGATACTATCTTGATTTCTTGATTTGCCAAAACTCTATTTATATCTTCAGCTCATCTTTATTTGACTGCAGAATTTTCCAGGACTACCATATATCTTTGCATATTCTCTAAAGATTTTTTTCCCCTAAATATAATTATTCCGTCCCTCATCTATACCTGCATTAAGACACAGAGCCACCAAACACCAGAAAGTACTAGAAGCACCACAGGGAATTCTAAAATTACTATCTGTAGTTTTAATCCATGAATTTACAGCTTGTAAGAGAGTGTCAGAAGTAGCTGGGATCATTGTAAGATAATCTGCATTTCCTTTAAAAAGACAAAAATACCACCCACACTATAACTAACAACAGCCCAGGCAGCTCTTAAGAAATTGGTGTTGAGTGTAGCTGTCCTCACAAATTGACACTTAATGTTGGAATCATTTATTACAGCAGTGTTGGAGAAGTTTACACAGAGCTGGGCACATCTCACACACCTGCTGCCAGTACCCTGGATCCTTCCAGTGCCCAGGCCAGGCTGGATCCAGAGCAGATCTGATGGTGCCAGCACTCATGTGCATCTTGTGGATGCCCAAGGACTGCAGGTATACTCCCAGTGCTGGATCTCACCTGGGTGCCTGTTACTAAGTTAGGACACGCTGTTGTCCAATCCTGGAGAAGCAGCAGGAATTTCTTTTCAGAAAGAATTTCATCAATTCTACCTCGTACTCTTCTGTCAGCGGCAAAATCCAGGCCATTTGTTACATAGCTGGGAAGATGGTTCTGCATTTTTAAACTTGCCTTTTGGTGTGGTTTCTAGATTGTATCCATTATTTTATTTGACACTGAAGAGTGTCCAGAATGCAGGTTTCAGTGTTTACCCTGTAATATCTTCAAAAGATTGGACTCTATACTTATGCCTGCCCTCTGCCAAAGATAATTTTCTATCACATTTCCACTTTTTTAAGCAACATACCTGTTCCACTTCTGAAAAAGAAATTGTACAAACAGACTTTGTGAACAAGTGACACACAAGAGCCCAACCATTGAAAACTTTAGAAAAACTTCTCCTGGCTATTTTACTGTTATGAAATGGCTATTTGAAAGAAAACAAAAACCTCATGAAAACTGAAGGGAAGAGGAAAGAATAAGAATAATTTGGCTGCAGTATGAAACCTTGGTATCCCCAAATTGTGTTTAGAAGTGGGAGACATCACTACACCTCAAGAACAACAGAAGAGAACCAGGGAAGGTAAAGGGAAGGGCAGAGATGGTGATCAAGAGAGTGCAACAGTGATGTACTAAGAGAGATTAAAGTGGCTGAGGCTCTTCTACCTGCAGGGGAGGAGGCTGAGAAAATGTGATTAAGGCTCATGAAATCATAAAGGCAGGAGCTGAGATGAATATGAAGCTGTTATTTGTCTGACTGGAACGAAGGTACACACACAGATACTGATCAGAAATTACAAACTGCCCAAAGACAGGGCCTTTTTCCACAGCACCTAATTAATGTTTGGAACTCCCTATCACAGACTGTAGTAAAGGCAACAGTCAGCAGGTTCAAAAAGAAACGAGTCAAACTGGGTAACAGGTCTATACATGGATTAAAGAAGAGAATATGTTGGGGAGGGAATAGAAAAATCTTATGAGTGCCTAGCAAGTAGTTTTGAAATAGAGATGTTAGCATACTTTGACATAGATGCTGAAAACATACATGTGAAGGCTTGAGGCCTCTTCCTTTGTTTAGATGATACTAAATGCCACAAATACTAAAGAACCAACAGACATCCTGTTCCAAGCCTGTCAGGAAAGGTCTGAAGATAAGGGTTACAGATAAAAAAGCCATAAAACATGGTAATTTAGTAGTTTCTGTAGGTTGCATGCAAATATTAGGAAATTAGTATATTGTATTAGATTGCTTATTGGAAATTAGAATATTCATCATAGAAGAATACTTATTGTATTGTAAACAGAAAATCTCTCTCTTGCCTCTAACCCCTTACCTCTAATCTCTCTCTAAGCTCTCTCTTAACCCCTTGCTCTTATCTCCATGCTCTACACTCTTTCTTACACCCACGCCTTTATAATAAACTACAAACCTGAAGAACAGAAAATAGTAAGCTCCTGAGTCTGTCCAGCGACTGTCCAACAATCCAACCCCCACAAGAATAGGCATGGAACAATCATCTAACATCTCCGACTGATGCCTGGTCATAATTATGGATACCCAGAAGTGTGAGGTGACAGACTGTTCGCTTGTATTGTGGTCCCTAAATAAACCATCCTCCCCTGCCATGGACAGTGAGAGGGTGGGATAGGTGGGTGCCTCTTCTGGTGCAGCTGGACACTTCACACATTCAGGATTCCTTGGATATGATGGTTTCCAGAATACAGACAGAATTCATATTTCAAATGGGTTCCACTACCTTGAAAATATATCAAAGATACCTGTAATCAACAAGGGCAAAATTAATCTCTAGGAGCAAGGCCAAAGGTAAAAATATAAGATTAAAAAATAATTATTGCCTTAAATGCCTCTCCACTGGAATTGCTAAATGTGCAATGGTTAAAAAAAAATTAAAAAAGACATAATTTATTATTCTGTTGACAATCCTCCATCCTTTATTCCTGGCCAACAATTTAAAGTTTTTATGTAGTTTTCTTGTCTCTTCAGTTTCTTAGATCTCTAAGGACAAGCATTTTAAACCAATTAATTATGTATGATGATTGTCATCTGACATTTGTTCTGTCTAGTAAGCATCCATTATAAAATTATAAACTCATTGTCTTCCTCCTGCATTTTGTATGTCATGAATCTTATTAAAGTGATTCTGTCTTATACAGATGCCTTTCCCCTTGAATGCAGTATTTCTTAACTTAATAAAAACCTAAATGCATTAAGTCCCCTTTGGTGCTGGAAACTGGTCTAGAGATGGAGAGGGGAATTTACAAAGTATTACAACAATAATACCATGAACTTTATGCTCCTTTCTATTCATGCTTCATTAGCTTCTATCAGCTTGAATCAGAGACAGGATCCCATGGTGCTAGAAACTCTGAATATCATCGTGAAAAAGACCTGAGCAGCTGTGGTAGTCGGTGACAATCACCTTCAGAGAAACCTAAAGAGCCTGGAGGGACTATGGAGTGTTCTTCAAAATAAGAAGTGCCTCGGAGGGCAGGAAGCTCTCTGGAAGTGGCAGGAGGCAAAGCAGCACAAAGACACTGAACTGCTTCACTGCCCAGGAATTGGAAGAAAGAGATATATAGGAACACAGACCACTTTCAAGGTCTGTGCTTCTTTCAGATGAGGCCACTGAGACACAGGAATCAGTAATAGACAAGTGTTCCTTAACCCAAGAATCTCCAAGATGACAGGCTGCAAAATTTGCAGTGTTCTTAGCTTAACATGGCTATGACCCTTTTGAGACCTAAGGAGCACCCTGAAGTAGAGCTTCCTCTAGTTACTGGAGAATGGCTTACAGCTCTTGAGACTTGGATGAAGATGGTTGATTTGAGGGAGAGCTGACAGATGGCAGAGGAGAACAGGTCCCCTCTAATGTGAGAGAAGTTTCAGAGGATGACATGGTAAGCATTGAGCCTCCATAGCCAAGGGAGCTCTTGCAGAATGCAGAAGCATGAGCAATGGAGGAAAAAAGGATGGTCTTGACAAAGAAGTCTGTGTCATTGTGTTGGCTGATAGACCAGGAAATACAGAGATTCCCCTTAATCATGTGTCAGTACCTTATGCAAGAAATCTCTCTCTAGTCAAACATTTTGGAAGAAGTATTGTTGTTGGCTGGGAGTCTCCACTTGTGCTGGCTATGTAGATATTAAATGTGGTTTCTATAGCCAGACAGTCAGCTCAGGGACTCAAGCAGTGATTGAAGACTTGAATTTTGAAAAGTCAGACCTACCAAATTCTACTTCAAAGTGTAATATAAAAAGGAAACTCCTGTTAAAGGCAACACACCATCCTAGTAGGAAGAGACTCCCAAACAGCTCCAAAATGTTTAACACTTAGGAGCATCATCCTGTTTCAACAGATGTCACTTGGATGCCAAGCAGCAGTTACTTACATGCTGTGTACCTTAATGAAAGGTACATGCCATAAGGCACAGATCCACTGGTCTTTGTTCCAAATCCACCCTCAACAAAGAGCAGAAGTAGAAGTGTGACCTCAAGATGTGAAATGACACATTAACCAAGAGCAGCAGGAGCAAAACTCAGCACCAATGGGATTTGTTACTCCATACATCCATCCATCCATCATCAGTGAACATTTTGTATATCAGCTTGTAACAATGCCAGATCTTTCAAAGGAATGGCATAAAAGGTGGCTCACAGCTAAAGTATATATGGTATATTTTAAAATAAATTTAAAATATTTAAATTTAAATAAAATTATTTAATATGATTATTTGTTTAGACCAGTGAAGGTTTACTGATTTTTAAAGCATTGTTGGTTTTATTATCTATCTCAATATTTGTTTTGAGATACAAATGTGTTTTGTATTTGGTTTTTGCAAACATGGATGTTGGAGATGGCTTTCTTGTGACACAGGCTTACTTAAAGCAACATATTTCTTGTAGTTTTTCAGCATTTGCTTTTAAACCCACTATTTAGTGAAGGATAAACTTGTAAAATCTTATGAGAGTTATATTTCCCTTGCACTGTGTTTAGTTTCACAGTTAACTCATTAATGAATCTCTGATGAGAAGGGAATTTTGCAGATGTAAAGTGACAAAATCTAGTGTGGGTTCTACTGATTTGTGTGGAGAAGTCAATCTGTCCCTCACAGAGATGGGGACACTTGTGTGCCAGTGCCATCCTGCATATTCACACTGCCCAGGAGCTGGGCTGGCTTCTGGCCTGCCTGTATGAGTACCTAAAGCTCTGTCAGTAATTTAGAATCTTTTAAAATCTTTTCAATTTGTGAGTCTTAGGTGGTTTCACAGCAAGGTACAGAATACAGGAAACTTCACCTTACTGCTGGCATAAACCTGCCCGCTGTTCCTTACTGCTGGATGTGTCAGAGACAGTCCCTAAGCCCCGTTGATCAAATTAAAAGGGAAAGGGAACAGCTGGTCGCAGAGCCCAGGCAGGGAGCGGGTTCCGAGTCTGACTCGGGGCTGCGGGGATACCATTAGGTGGCAGCAGAGCCCGGGGAACGAGCCCCCCGCATTCCCCGAATGTCCTTTCTGTCCTCCATGGTCCCAGTGTCGCCTTCAGGGAATTTTAAAAAGGAACTTTCAAAGCAAAACACTTCCTCTTCATCAATATGGTACACTGCACCTCTTCTTACAGCATATATACTCTAGAGAGTTTCCAGTCCTTAAAATAGTTACTTTCCCCTGCTACCGGTATGTCCAGCCCATTGAGAACACAGGTCTGCAAAATGACCAGGGCTGAGTGGCTGTGCCAGACACACACAGAGGATAATCCACAAGGTGGTCCCGAGGTAATCCCAGGAACTGGAGCCCACACACTCGTGCTTGCCCCACTGCCAGAAATGCTCTTTCACAGCAAAGCTGGATGCACTGATGGGTGCCTCCTCTACTCTTAGCTCAGTTTGATGGAGCAGACCCTGTGGAATAACACATCATAATATAACATTAACCCAAGTCTAATTTTATAATTCCAGTATTTCAAACCCCCAAATGTTGTTCTAACCAAGAAGAAGCAGGAGTGTCATTCACTGAAGGGAATACACTTTGCTATGACTTTTACCCCTGACATTTCCTGCACAGCACATTTCATTCCTGTGACCCAAGCACAACTGCTAAGCTATCACATCCATGCAGATGGAGGACTTAGAGCTTATCAGCAACTTGCTGCTTATCCATAGACTGTGACAAGAAGACAGATCCACAAAGTAGGATCCAGCCATTCAAGCTGGCAAATTTAGAGCATGCTGGTTGGCAAAAGGATGAATTTGTGCTAGTTATTTGTCTTCTTCATGGTGTTCAGTGGATATGCCTTTACTCCTTATTGCCTGTAGGTAGAGATACGATGAACATTGTTTGGCAGGGAAGATTTTTATTGGATCTTCTTACAATAAATCACTAAAGAAAATAAATCCTTATGTGATTTATATCCCCACCTCCCATAACCAAGAGTATGTCCCAAGTCAAAATGGCATCCTCCACTCTGTAAGGGGTTCAGTTCTGGCTACATGCAAGGGGACAAATACCTCCAGCCCCATCTCCATGGGTGTCTGTCCCATGGAGCCCATCCTTTCACATGTTAAAATAAGGGAGTAACATATGACAGTCAAACCACAAGTGGACTTCTGTGGACGTGAATAAGAAAGCATGGAGTGAGTCAGAGGAATTGTTCTGCCACCTTGCATTTGGCTGCCAGTCCATGATTCTTCACACTTGCTTTACCTAAAGGATTGTTTCCATAACAGGTAGAATAGCAGTGTTTCTCAGGTGTTGCCTGGTCCTTCTGCATTCCCCAATTCCCCTTCAGAAAAACAGAGGAGTGGCAGAAGTTTTGCCAGAGCAAGTGATGACTGTCAATTTTTGCTGTCTCTTCTCATAGTTCCCAGAAATTCAATTATTAAAAATTTAAGAATACTTTACATTTGAAGTGACCTTAATTTCTAGTTCTCGATCACTAAACATTTTCATAATTTTCCTTCAGATCATACCAGTGACTTCAGAAAGCTTCAGCACAACAGTGTCTACAACTGATCAGTGAAACCCCAAGATCAAGTAGTTGCTCTTTTTTTTTTAATCAATGCTATTAATCTCAAAGTAAGAGGACATGAAGAAAGTTCTTAATGCTTCAAATAATCAAATCACAAAGTAGGAAACCATCTAAGTTTTAAATCAAACTCCTCAACCATGATCTCTGAAAGGGCTTCCAGGTGACAAGAGACATGGTAAAGATAAAAATAATTTTTCAGCAGCATTTACATTGTATTCTATATTGCAAAATATCTCTCCAAATTCTAACAGAATTCTCCATTGCTTACCTTACCCTACTAAAGAAAGACAAAGAGCCCAGGGAGAACAGAGCTTCCATGGCTTATGGCTTTTAGAAATTACCTGCTAAGTGTGTAATTTTAAAGTGATTGTCTTCCATTAGGGCTACAATAAACAGCATGGTGGAAAATTCTATCTGATCAGCTTTTCTAATGAGCTGCAGGAGGTTGTGGAGGCCAGAGCTGTAGAATCTTAAACATTTCATCACTGATTACAAACCTGCCTCTGAATTAATCAGATAATGAAGTGCATAGATTTAATGAACCTTATGCTGATCAACAAATTATCAGTGATCCTTGCAGATTTTTGGCAGGCTAGACACCTTTTTTATAAGATTTTCTTAAGTATAAAGTTTATAAAAAGTATGTGCTCTATATAGAGTTTTTAATGCAATAACCTTTATATATATACTTTATATATATAGATATAAACTTTAGATATAAACTTGATAATTTACACAATTATTTAATTTACTCACAGGGTGTTTAAGTTCCTTTTGAGACTCCAGGGGGGCTGTTATTATCACCAATGCAGTTTAATTGACACAGCAGCAATTAAAGATGAGCTAACTCTTGAGAACTTTTAACTACAATTTCACTGGAACAAGTAGAGCTCTGACTCTGGAAATGAGAGAACAGGTTTTAGGCATTGTCAATATTGGTACTGTGGGCAAGTCAAAGTTCCTAAACCCAAACCACCTCTTTTAGTAGAACTACCCAGCATCAAACTGCCCCTGCCCTGACCTCCTGCTGTCCACCCTGCATTGTTCCCCCTCCAGCCATTTCTTTTCCCTTCATGTTTCATTCCTGTTGCTAGAGTTTAATTACACACTTCCATTTTGCAGAACAACTGCCCAGTTCCCCAAGCCTTGTCCCTGGCTAGGCAGGAGAACAAAACAAGTGAATGCCATTGGGACACACATTTGCCCTGTGCTGTGCTGGGCCAGACATCCGGGGTTTCTTGATGTCCAGGTGGTATTCCTAGCTAATAAGGGAAGGACAAAATAAAGCGAAGCAGCCTAAGAAAAAAAAAAAAAAAAAAAAAAAAGGGGCAGAAGGGGTAGCCAAGCAAGCAGAAAGCAGCTACCAAGCAGCAGCCAAGCCAAAAGGGGGCCAGCAGCAGCCCTTAGCCCGCAGGCGGGCGGCAGCAGCCCGCCTATGGGGGAGGGGCACTGTCCAGCTAGACAAAACAAACCCTCCAGGCATGAACAGCACACGATTGGGGATACAAAGCGCTGCAACGTCACCCCAGGACACCTGGGCTGCTCTCTGAGAGACACAGCCAGAAACGGCCTCATCTGCTTTTCTACTGAGTTTTGGATTGTTTTGCTTTTGGCATCTCTTTTGGTTTTCTGCTTAGTCACCAACTTTATACTCACTGAAAGATCAAAGTTATTACTGTTAAAATCTAATATACTGCTCCTGGCTACTGATGGATCTGGGGTATGGACTAGATAGACCTTTGCTCTGATCCAGGATGGCATGTCTTATGTTCCTATTATCACTTAAAATTTACTTTTCCCAAAGGGATGTGCTTGTAGAAGTCCATCTGTCAAGTGATTCATAAGAAGTGGACATAAAAGAGAACCAAATATGACTAACTGAATACATTTAAAAAATCAAGCATCCCTGGCAAATGAATACTTGAAAGATCTTAAATTAAAACACTATGAACTTGAATTTGTCACCTCTCTAGTCTCTGTTTTGCATTTTAAATGGCTGCACCTCTGATGAAACATTTTTTAGTGTTATGTATTGCCCTTTTCTTACAAAAACGTATGTGACTTTTCCTTTCTATCTCAGTTCTTTTGGATTAAAAGAAGAAGAGGCAATTACAGAAATATCAAAGAAAGACACAGAAGCAATCGCATGGATCAAATTATTATCTCATTGAAATCCAGGGGCCTTATTTGTGAGTTCAGTCAGACCAGGATTCATCTTCAGTGCCTGGAACAGTGGCAAATTGGTCTTAATCTCTGCATATTTCTCATCTGTGTCCAATATGATTTATCCTTCAATGCTATGTTCTTGGTATTTATCTGGATGCTTTTAATAAACATTGAATTAAAATGCCAAACTTCTTTTGTAAAGTAAATTTTGTAAGAAATTTCATTTTTATTTCAATTCCTAACTGTTCAGAGTCACTGTGAAAGTAGAGCTGTTTGATAGACTTTTGAAGGTACTTTTTAAAAGTTTTGCTGCTTAGGAGTGGGAATAAGCTCAATTTTATGACAGTAACCATTTTACACAGGAAATATCAGTGTATATTTTTCAAGTGTGTGCTGTAAACAAGGTATCATTGTGATTCTGATAGGGCATAATCAGAATAGATCAGCCAATAGATATATGAGAGGTGGAATGGCACAACACTGACACTAATAAAATAATCGGATAATCTGATTTTTCTGCCAATTGCAGATAAAGCATTGCTTCCTGTGGGTTTGAGGGTAACATGTCTCTAAAATGTCTTTTTCTAAGCATAATTTTGAACATTGTCTCATTGCTTTGGAGTTTTCATGAGAGGCCTAATTCATAATTAAATAAATAAGCCTTGGTTAGAAACCAAGACCTTACCCATTTCAGGAGGCAAACAAACAAACAAACAAACAAACAAATCAATAAGGAAACAGGAGATTGTGTTTATCCTCAGCAGATATCCTCACACTCAGAAATGAAGACGTACTATTTAATATAGTACCCTTTGCTATAAATTAGCCCGCTACCTCTTATCCCGTGTCCCTAAGGACTGATGATTTAAAAATATAAATATAAAATAGAAACACCATTTACATTTTTGGAGTTTTGCAGCTTCCCTCATTACTTTTCTAAATGTAATGAAGACAGTACTTTCAACCTATTCTCTCAGGTCATGTTTTCTCAATCTCTTAGTGCTTTAGCTCTCCCTCTCTTTCTCTGCCTCCCCACTTTTGCTCTTTTCAGACTGCAGAGTCCAGCAATTTGGCTCAAGTCTCACAAGTGCTCAATTGAGCAGAGCAGCCACCCCCTATTTCCATATGTGCCTTCTGCAGACACATTCAATCTGGGATGGATGACTACTCTTCATGCCATGCAGCTACTAACCAAGAGGTAAAATAATTCTTGATTTTCAGCTAATTAAATGGCTGAGAGTCACCAACTCTCCATGTGTGCCAGTGCTGAGCAGGCTCGGTGCCATCCCAGCTGTGGACTGTGGTAAGATGGCAGTCCAGAGAGGTCTGCTTCCCAGAGCATGTGATGGGTCAAAGAAAGTTCTTGGCAGGCAACACAAGCTCTTGGTCAGTTGTATGCAGTCCTGTTTTATATCTTGTCTTTTATGTATGAAATTCTTGTGAAGCTCTTCAAAAACAAAACTCCTCTTTCTCTTCTGCATGCTTTTCCAATGTCTGAAAATCTGCAGACTGAAAATCTAGGTGCTTTTGTTTACAGATGCTTGAATTCACATATGTGCCATTGAAAGTTATTGCCCACCCATTTAACACATCTAACATTTCCACATGGCTCCCAAATTCCTGCACCTCAAGGTCCTTCAGGGCACACAGTTAAAATTAGATGGGAAGTCTGTAAGTGGTGTAGACAGATACTGCATTTATCTGTAAATCTTTGAACAGTGGAAGATATGCAGAATACTAATGGGTCAATGTATATTTGCTATATGAAGTTGAGAATTCAGGTAAGTCTATAAACTGTTTTTTCTTTATAATTTTATCTAATTTTCCTATATCTTCATAGACAGTGTTTGGGGGCATTCAGTGGATATTCACAAGCAAAAACTATCACTATGCAAGTGGATTAGAATGTGGGTGGGGCTTTAAAGAGAATAGATGATAGAATAAACAGGAATAGAATAGAAAAGAAGAAAAATAGATCAGTTTATAATTATAATACATGCATGGAGAGGGCTAAGCTCACTGTTGCCATCAGTTGCTCTCTCTTGATTTAAATTAATTTCTGTCCATTTCCTCCAGTCTGACCAGACATGCTGGCCAAATACATTTGAAAGCTTCCAGAGTATCTGGAACTCTCTAGATCTGAGGACTCTCTAGATTAGCTGCCCATACAGATTTGAGTGACCCAACCAGCACACATTCACCAATCACTCAGGCCTGCCAGCATCGTGGACCTGTGGCTGCTTTCTGAGTTCTGCAGAACAGTGAAGGCTGCAGGTCAAATCTACTTTAGCTGAGCAAAGCTCCTTGGCTGCCAGTTTTTGAATGTATAGCTCTATAAATCTCAGTATGGCCTTTTGAACTGTATATTACTATAGAACTGTGGGAAATCCCTTTTGGGAGAGAAGTGCACAGTTGATATTTATCACTACAAAGTCTATTGCAACACACTGTCTCTTTCCTTTGAAATAAAAGCTTTTGAATTACAGATGATCAACTATATTCACACTCCAAGCGAAACCCAAATATTTCTGGCATTTTGCCAGTATCAGCTTGGGTGTGAAGTATTTGACATTTTGCATTAATTTTTTACAGAAATAAAAACATTTTCTCAGCTAAAATCTCCTTTGCCATCCAGGAAGTGCCACTGGGCTTGCAGCTACTCCAGTCTCCTACTCAGTAAATCTATGTCCCATGACTGAAGGGAGCTGTAGTCCTGGGCACTGAGCTCCCTGAGCACATACAGATGCCTCCATGGTACAGTCATTGACCCCACCTACAATGGGACAGGTTGGCAAGATTTGGGATATATTTTAATAAAGGCAATTGCATTAATCTATGCATATGACCAGTGAAACAAGGCTGCTGTATAGTCTGTATGCAATGTGGCTGAGTTAGCATTGACACAGGCATCTTACCTCAGCAGTTCCAAAATCTCTAGCTCTGCAACCTGAATGTAGCATTAACTTATCTTCCTCTCTCATGTATTGACATTTCTTTCCTTTGGGGAAGGAGGCATAAGATTTTAATGAACTGAGAAAGAAGATGTTAACCTTGTAAAAGGGATCAGTCACAGAGCGAGTTCCGAGTTAATTTCTATCACCAGTGGTCATTTGAGTATTGCTGCTAACAGGGTCAGTGTTCCTCTCTTTAGGAGATGAGCAGTCGCCCCACTAAACCCCATTTTGTACAGTTTTGGGAACAGAGGCTGGCCTATCTGTGAAGACCCACGGAGTGAAGGCTGACAGATTTCAGACTGTTGAGCTGTCAACTCCTGCTGAGATGCAGTGAGGGAACAGATCACATATCTCTGCAGGACCTTCCTGAGAAAGCAGAGCTGTCAGAAGTTCAGCCTATACCTTAAAGGTGTTTAATTCTATGATAATGGATCTACATAGGCATCTGCTGGCCAGAAGACTTTCCTGCTCATTTATGATGTTAAGGATTGGGATACATGACCTTGTGGGCAGGAAATTAGGCACACACACAACTTGCCCTCTTTCTGACTCACAAAAACAGGATAAAGAAAAGTTGGTGGGGGTGAAGAGGATGGAGCAAAAGGGAAGAGAGACAGAATGGTCACAGTTGTTGCAGCTCCTCATCACATCATTTTTATCCATGACCACCTCCAGCCAAGGATGCTTTGGGCCTGTATGGACAACCAGAGGCATGTGATGCTCAAATGAGAACAAAAGGCACTGTGAAACCTGTGTACACTCCATGCTGCCTGAAATACGGAAAGCTACTTTTAGGAGACAATTTACAGAAAAATAAAAAAGTTTACAAACTGGTTTACAAGACAGCTAAATGGTTCTTGGGGGGGGGATCTTTATAATTGAATTACAAGAACAAAAGAAATCTGAGGAGCAGGCAGAGGCCTTAAGGCCCAACATGCTTGACCTCATTTGGTTTAATTGCACTGCTGGCTCTCTCACTATGACCTTCCTTTGGACAACAGTCTCTGGAAATAATTTAAACTCCTTGTTTCAGTTGCCTTTGCTAGTGACTTAGTCAATAATTTTATTGCCTCTTTGGTAAGGTAGCTCTCCGGGCCCCAGTCTTTAATTAAAAACCTCTTAGGTTGGAATCTTATAGCAATATGAACATATTTATCCAAGATCTTTATCAGAACCTTCTGTAAATTTTATAACATCCTCCTAATCATCTTGAGGATGCTGTTTTCCATGGTGGATGAACCCAGGTCCCCTTGCACTGTCCCTCTGTCCAGAGCAGGGCACAGAGCCAAGGGCAGGCTGAGTTCTGCAGAGCACCTGGGGAAACTGAGGTGCCTGGGGAGGGTGGCCAGGGCAGCAGGGACAGCAGGGACAGCAGGGACAGCAGGGAAGTGCCTGCAGCTGAGGCTGAATGGGACCAAGGGAGGTACCACAGCACTGGGCATTCCTGTGCCACTCCTGCCACCTTTGTTACTATAGCCAGGGGCCAACGGGGTGCAGATTTTGTCTTCCTGTGTGCTGCTAGTGGCTATAGCAAAATTGATGCCACAGTCCCCAAGACTTTTCCCTTACTTTGCACATAGCAAGTATTACATTTGAAGCAAGGCCTTCTTGAGAGTTTTAACTTCAGACTGACTTTTTCATATCTGCACTCCATTATCTTCTTTATTTTTAATAGTTAGGTTATTGCATTTAAATTTGGTGATTCTTCAGGAAGGTTTCTCTTCAGCCAGTGACATTCTTGAATCACAAATTCAGTGCTACATGATTTCAACTCCAAGTGATCAGAAGTGAATGCTTGCAAATGTGGAAATAGTCATTTGTCTCCTGAACATGGTTGTGATATTCAGTTTTCTGGAAGCAGAGCAGGGGCTATCAATGAAATGGGCACCATAAAGACACAAAAACTCCTGGTAAACTGATTCTATCAGGGCTCAGTGCTGCCATGAGAGGGCTGGGGAGGATGTTTCTTGGGAGCATGTTTTAGAAACACTTGGGTCTGATCCTGCCCTGTCTGATGCTATGAATCCTTTTACAAAGTGTGCCCATTGTGCTCCCTGTGCCCACTGTGCTCCCTGGGCAGGCCTGCCCAACCTGCCTGTAAGGATGGGGTTGGGAAAGGTACAAGCAGTGCTAAGTGGGTCTGTCCCCATGGTCCCCAGCGAGGCCTGCCAAGGGGGCTCAAGCTTACTTGACACAATATACTCAGGGGTGGCACTTTTTTCACCTGTCCATAGTCTTCCAGCCACCTCCGAGGGCAGGATCCACTCAGACAGACCTAAATAGGATTTCTTGAAGGCTACAGCACCCAGCAGCAGGCTACTCTGGCTCCTCACTGCCAGCAGGCAATGGAATGCTCAGCAGTTCCCTGTGGAGGTTCTCCAGGGCTGGAGAAACCGTCCTTCCATCTCTGTTCCCACAACAAATTTGAGAACAACCTTCTTCCTACTATCAGAAGTTCAGCCAGCTGTCTCATAGGGAGGATCCTGAGCACTAGGGCTGGCTGTCACACTGTCCTCCAGCCCCAGGATAGGGCACAACTTTTCTGCCTCAGTTTCCCTTTCTGCAAAATTAGGGTAATTGTGGTAGACACCTCAAGGGGGAGGAGGTTCACAGAGATTAATGAGCTCTTTGTAAAGTGCTTTGAATATGAATATTGCTATGGATAGTAAGTGCTAACTATCAGTTATTAAGTGGGAGTTAGGTTTCAGGAGCTTTATATCAGGGAAAGTTTAAGAAAGTATAATAGCAGAAGATATGTAATGAAGCTCAGTACTGCCCCATAGCATTGGCTATGTAAAGCTAATATCCACAGTAAAATTCCAGCTCTGTAGCCTATGCAGAGTATTTTGCTCTGCTGCTTTAATGATGACACTTAGAATTAGACTGACATAACCTAGAGAGCTCTGGGACTCATCATCTCTGAGATTTCACTTAATTATTGGCAAACTCTGTCATTTAGTATCCCAAGCAGGTTGCACAATGTATAACCAACACATCTAATTTGATTTCATCTTGAATTGCTCCTATGAGTGGTCTTGAATGGGACCGCATCTGGTATCTTGGCAACGTCCCTTCTTCTCATGGAGAGAGCTATCCTTGAATCTATAAAATGGATCTCTTACAGCAGGGGGGTGAGTCTGCACATGTGGAGGGGAAGACCTCTGGGAACACACAAAGGGAGGTTTGGCTTACATGCACATTTGACACATTCAGGTTTTTAATACTTTTTTCTAGATAAATTACGTACACGAATCTTGGTGTAAATATATATATATTTTTTTAGCTAGGGCAGTGGATTTAAAAAGCACTTAGGATACTTGATCCTTAATTGAAGCTTTCAAGAAGGAAATGATTGCTGGTTTGTATGGACAAAACATTATTGCTTTCCCCTCTGTGATATACAATTAAAAGGGGGGGTGGGGAATCAAGTGTATATTTCAAGGAGAAAAGAAAACTAATCACAAAAGTATAGTCAGAAGGTGATTTTTCTGTGTAGCTGAATGAGGTTCAGAATTCTGGCATGTAGGACATAAGAATCACTCAGCTTCCCACAAACTCAGGACTTCTCTGTTCAGTCAGCCCTCCCTCCTGGCAGCTGGCTTGTGAAGAGGAAAAATCACCCCTATTTTTCATGTACAGCACAGGAATGAGAACTCATTTCCTTCTTCAGGGTTTTGGATCTTACAGTTTACATAGGGATAAGCTCAGGTGAAGGAATGAGTGGTTTCCATAGAGGATGTATATTCCACTGTGCTTATGGGGGAATTGTTCAGATAGAGAATAGACATATATATGTCTATGTCTATGCCACAGTTTCAGTAACTTCTCTCAATTTCTATTACTCTGTGATAAAATGACATTTTCTTAATTACAGAAACTTATCTGTCACTTAAAACTTGCTGTTCCCTTTTGCTACAGCAAATTTAAATCACTGCATTATCCTACTGGTCAATAAGACCTAATCCTGTAAAGCTGAAAGCACAAGGACTCTTGTTCTGTGTTTCCAGAGCAGGAGTATCTTACAACATGTGTGATCTAAACTGCCACATGGAATACTCTCCCTTTGTGTCACAAATCAAACATCCTCAGGAGTCATGTTTCAGAAGAAGTATGGTCCTCCCAGCTGTGAAAGACAGAGGCACATCAGGAAGAAGCTCAGGACTAAAATGAACTAACAGTTCAGATTTTGTTTTATGCTCTGTAACTCAGAAAGTGACACTTTTTCAGTCTTCTCTTGATTCCCAGATGACCAAGTTAAAGTTTCAATAAGACTAAAATACAGATTAGGACCTTGAACATTACCAACTACTTGGTAACTTGGTGAACTACTTACTTACTTGACAAGCTCACAGAAGTTTTCATATTCCCACAGGAAGATCCAGTCTTTTCCTATTCAAAAGAAAGCTGTGGTCATTTCTTGCTTTAAAGACAGACCTTTTACTAGCATCTAGGATTGCAGAAACTGCTTATTTGCAATGATAGTGTCTATTTACTCCTTTACTTTGCCCAGTTCTCTCCAGCAGAGTGAAACCACAGTACCAAGTGCACTTGTGAATATACTGTGTTTGAGTGGTTAAAGTACATTCATCAGCTCTAATAAAGTGCTCAGTGCTTCCTGGATGTACAGGATATGAATCACATAATGTGAAGAAGATGACCACATAGCATCCTCATTACTGAGCTGGGTTAGTGCTCTGCTGCCTGCAGAGCAGCTGTGCTGGTGTGTTACTGTGCACATTTCAACAGACTCAGCAAAGGGAGGGAGATGGATGCAATCCTCTCCTCAGGCACACAGGAATTAATTATGAAAAGGTGTGATTTTTGATTGGTATTTTCTTGTGTAATTACATCCCTGACTTAACATGACTTCGTTCTGACTGTTCCTCTCAGTAACAGCATGGTATCAAGTACAAAGTGATAATAGCTATTGATATTTGCACTTCAGGTTTGGTCAGATGGAGCAACTTGTAAGACCTTCCAAATAAATAGATTTAAAAACCAATGCTAACATCAGGATATTTTGGGTGATTAATAAGGGGGCAATGTTTGGAATCAGGATGGAGTTGGCAGTGTTGCTGGGAAATCTCCAGGTAACCCCAGTGCAGCAGAGTTCCTGCAGCCTGAGAGCTACACTTCCAGTTCATGCCCAGTTCCACTACACTTCAGCAAAGCTGGATGAACTAGCAAAAAAAACATTTATAGCATCTCTGAAAATAAGTGATGTCAGGATCAAACTAATCAGAACAAAGGACTCGTGCCTATTTTAAAGCATAAGCAGATCTGGCTTTAATTGCGTTTTTGAAAACTTTTGCTTAACGTGGGCCTTTCTTCAATTTACAGAATGAAATACAATTTTTGGTTACTTTTAGATTCAAACCATTGCTGGCACTGTGCAATGGAACAGGTTTTTTTAAAAAATTCCAGGGCATTGGTTTGATTAAAAATATTGATGACTGCCAGACCAGGCAATCTCTCAGGGTCTCTGCCAGCCTTATGGTTCCATGATTTGTCATCACTCTGGAAAAGTCTCTGCTCTCATTCCTATCTGTGTAGCTGCACTGTCTTCATTCTACACAATGAAGAGATGTGAAGAGGCTGAAGTAGCTTGCCAACAACCAAAAAGGGATTGGTGATCAAATCTGGGCAGAATTCAGCCTTCTTTCCTTCCTCTGTATAACCAAAGAGCATGGCCTCTGACAGAACTGCTCAGCTCTCGGAGTTACGTGTCCTACACACCTTGGTGCCTGATCCTTCCAGTAAAATGCCAATTCCACAAACAATGATCTTTATTCATTTCTTCAGCATTTCTTCATTCACCTCTTCCTTCCTATTTTTTTCCTAATGCCATCCCTTCACACACCTATGGCATCACCTGCATGCCTTCCAGGCCTCCACTGCCACTCTATTCTCCAGGTCAGTATTCCCATCACTTCCTTCCCAATGGCTTTTGGGGTCACAGAAAGAGTCAACATATGTGCAGAGGTGAGAAGAAGAATTTGAGACAGGTTTGATTCATGGAAAAGGAAAAAAAAAGGCTGAAGAAGACCCAGACTGTACTGGTCTTACCATAAACTGAAGCTTATGAAAATCTCATGAAAGAACTTAACACAGAATTACCAGGAAATGCCAGGAAAGTTTCAGACTCCCTCCTCCCTTTCACCAGCAGGTACAACATGCCAATGCATATGACACACTCACAGCCACAAGATTGCAGAGTGCCTGTCCTTATTTACATCAAATCTGCAACAACCCCTCAGTATTTGGCTTCCAAGAGAAATGAGGACTGTACAGTCATTTTGTCTGTCTGTTCCTTGTCCCAGTAATATTTCAATTGGATGGCCAATTTCTAGGAAAATGTTTCAAAGCTATTAAGTTCTAACCTGTTTCATGAAAGTGAGTGTCTGGACAGAAGATGAAAGCCTTTGCCATAAAAAGTTCTTATGCTTCATAACAAAGATCTGGAAGAGGATGTGTGGTTGCCTATCCTGCTCTGAGTTAGGCTCAAACATCTAAATTTTCCTCAGTGAATTATTTTTGAGTCTGAATATCCTCTGGAAAGCCTCTAGCAAGGAGATGCCTCATCACCCCTGACCAACCCAGAACTGCCACCTAAGCTTTTGCTTTGCACGCTGCAATCACATCTTGGTTTGGAAGATAATTTTAGGGAAATGTAAAAAAAGAAGGAAAATAGAAAAAAGAAAAGAATTCTGGGTAACAGTGGCAACATGCTCTGTATCCTGGTAACACAGCAGCTGTGTACCAGAGGCAGATCCTTTCAAAATTTAAAAGACTATTTGGAGAAACCAGTCCCAATAGTCCCATAAGCAGTGAACAAAACACAGCAGTGCTGGATGTTGTCAATTTGTCCCTGACAATGCTTTGTGTCACGACTCTCATTTAGGAGCATGAGATGGAAAACACACTCCTAATACCTACTTATCTCCAATAGCCTCTGCCCCCTGTTCATTTCATTTTTGGTATAAATCTACTCTACACACCGTGTTCTTTTGTGAAAGAGAGGGACCTGGGGTGAGATGTGTATAAATATCAGGCAGACGCAGCCCTTAGCCGGGCAGCATTACTGCAGCGGGAAGGGCCGGAGATAAGAGCACGCAGCCGGAGCCATCTCCAGGCTGGTCCTGCCGGAGCACGGCGCTGCTGGGCGCACACGGGCACCGGGGCCGCGCACTGAACTCGCCCTGCGGCCGCCGAGTGCCCGGCCCGGCCCGGCCCGGCCCTGGCCAGCCCAGCAGAGGGCGTTCCTGAACCACTGCCAGGAGCAGCTCTCGGGGGCAAAGCCGCTTTGGCATCTCCAGCGCGGTTCAAGGACTGGACAGCTCGCCTTTCACACACACGGGGCATCCAGACCGGAAATCCTGACTGCAAATCCGGAACTTTCTGGGGAAAAAAGCAGAGACATTCGCTGGCGCGTTGCTCCCCGATGAGCGTTTGGTTTGCCAGGGGAAAAAGCGATAGTTTTCCATGTGCTCCAGCTCATGGCTATGGCTCTGGGCGCAGTATTTCCGCCAGGTTTTCTGGCAGTCTAAGAGCTAGGCGTTGTATTTCAACATGTATTAAAACGAAAGAATATAGGGAGGGGCAAAAAAGATTGTTTTAATGGGAAGGGGGAAGGCAAATGCATAGTCTGCGGTCCTTGCTTTTCTTTACATTTTGTGCAAACTGGTCTCTTCCTGGTTAATCTTCCCGTGTCGCTGCCATCCTGCCAGACCAGCTTATGTTGCCCTTCCAAGCACAGTGCAGTGAAAAGGAGGTTTAAAAATCCATCAGCACTCACCGAATGCATTCAGCAGTGCTGCTCAGTGCCCCCAGCCTCAGCAGCGGCTCCTGTGCTTTGGCTGCACACTCTGCAGACCACAACTGTGCCAGGATAATCAGCAAGTACTGAGGTGATTTAGTTCTGGCTTTCCCATTTCAGAGCTGTTATTTTTTCTGCTTTCAACTGCTCATTTTATTTACTTTATGTTGAATACTCTGTCCCTTGACCTTTCACCTTTCCAGGAAAGTTACTTCAGGATTTTGCCAAACACGCCAGGGTAGAACAGAGGCTGAGCAGGGAGGAAGTCAGGCATTGCCCCTTCTTTCCAGCATTCAGGCTCGGTGGTGTGCCAGCTCACAGTAAATCTTGCTGCTGCTTGCCAATGGGCACTGTCTCCACACATAAACATCACAGCAAAGGTGTAAGAAAGATTTTGTTACACCTTTTGGGAAATAGGATGCCATTTAGAGGTTAATCCAAAAGATTCAGGGAGAATTGTAGCCAGCAGAAGGGTTTAGGAAAGTGGAGGAGAGGCACTTTTACTCCTGAATACAGTGTGATTTTATACATGCAAGAGTTGACAAACTTCTCTTCCCTTGTCCAGGAGAGAAATGGCAGGTATAAAAAAAAACCTCATTTGACTTTGGGGAAATAAAGGCACTAAGAATCAACTCTACATATGCTCCTTTGTCTTCAGGTTTAAGTTAAAATCACCTCTTTCTATCAGTAGGTTTGGTTCTTCTTTAAGTGACAGCAATGTTTATTGTGGCTCAGCCTGGCTGAACAAAAGCTTGTCCATCTATTGCTGGGCATGTAAATTCTCAGGTTTTGAATTCTTGCAGGTGACTCAAGGAAATAAGATATAGTGGCTTTTAAAAAATTATTACTTGTAAGAGACAGAGGGATTGCAAACAAAGGGCTGGTTCCTGCTCCTGTTGAAGGCATGGAGTTGAGGCACCAGAGTTCATTCCTGACTGCCTTAGGTGTCAGGGATAAAGAAAGAAGTAAGAGAGAGCTGTAAGGCTAAAAGCAAGAACTGACTTGCTGTAAGACCTTCATGATTACCTCTGAGGGGAGAAACACAGCTTGTAAAAAAAATTTTAAGAGGATAACTGCACCTTCTTCATGAAAATGAGCAAATTCCAGAGTGTTTCTTCTGCCTGCTATGTGATTTGCTTCAGCTTCATTTCACGTGCTGTCTCACACAATAGCCTCCGGGGATTCTCAGGAAAAAAAATTTAGCTGCCTCACCTTCTATGCCCAGCTCCTGCCTTCCTGCAATGAAATTATTTGCTGCTTCCCTAACAAACCTGCTTCAGTTGTCACTGTAGGTAAGGTTATGTCAACACTTCTATTATAAACTCCTCTTGTCAGGAATTTACAAGTCGGGTGTAAAAATTCCCTTTGCACTTAATTCCAGCAGAGATGAAAAAGCCCCAGGAGTACATTAAAAAAAAAAAATAAAAAAATCAACATTTACATATTAGATTTTAACACTTTCCAAGAAATGAATACTTCAGTGTTAATTCAGACACTGTAAGACCAGATCTAAATGAACAGGTCCAGTCAGGGAAGGAATCCTCTACTGAAAAAAGCAACCTTGGAATGCCCTGCACACCAGTGCTGCAAATATGGAAATGTCACTCTGAGTGCCACCAGAGGACTAAGAACAAAAAAAAAAACCTGGAAAAACCTCCTCTACTTACACTGCAATGATAAAAGGCAAGCCATCCTGTTTATTGAGGGATACATTCAGTCTGTCATACCAAGAAGCTGAGTTTAATGTTTGAAGGTTTCACTGGAGTTGAGAAGGATTTTTTTTAAATCTGTCTAAAGTATTTATCTCACCTTCATCCTCATCTGAGCCCCTTGTAATCACCAGCACATTTAGCTTTCCTGGTGCATTGCTGCAGTTTATTTTAATTTCAGAAACAGAACAGTGATACAGAGAGAGGTTAAATGGTTTGCCCAAGGTCACAGAGGACAAGCTCTGGGAAAGGCACTCGCCGTGTCTGGGATCCACCCCAGCAGACTGTCCATTCCCTCATGGCTGGTTAAGGGGTAAGAGCAATTTATGGTGCTTAATACAGTTCTGAGCCTGCAGTTTCTTTTCTATTCCCTGGGCTTCTACTTGGCAGGATTTAACAGTTACTGGCTCCATTCTCCCTCTTCACTCCCACCCTTGTTTTTTACAGGTCTAATAGGAACCTGAAAAGGTCTGAGGAAGCATAGAAAGCCTGATTTCTTTCTGTATAAGAAACATTGGTGCTTTGAAGCTGAAATAGAGACAGGTCAGGATTTGCTGCGTACACAGAGGTGTGGGCTTTTACATTCTGTCCAGTGCCATATTGAAAAGGAGGACTACATGGCACTAAGCAAAACTCTGGAAGCCTTGAGAGAAAAAAAAGGGAATGACAGGAAAAGAAAAAAGAAGATACAGAATAAGCAGTAAGTGGTTTTGATACAGTCTTTAGTTCATTTGCAAATGCTATAGTGAATCAACAACTGAAAGAAATTATAATAATCCAGTTAGAACTAGTGCAGCTTCAATATGACCACATTTTTAAAAGTATGATTCCAGTTCTCTAAACTCTTCCACATATTTAATGCATGCAAATATCTACACCCAAGTATATGACTGCAAAGTTATGTTTGCAGCCTTGCAAACTACATTTTAAACAAAGACTCAGATCTCCATCTTCCCCACCCCCAACTCTTCAGTACATACACAAGGAGTGCTGCTTCCTCCAGTGACATGCAGGACATGCACTAACCTGGGACACCACAGGCCCAGTTCTGAGTGAACAATGGTGTCAGTCTGCCATGGAAAGGACCAAATTCTGTGGAACAGAACAGGCCCAAGAAGCGCAAAAGGAATTTACAAAGCAAGATTTTCTGTAATATGGTCCATTGGCTTTTGATAATAAAAAACACATTGTAAATGGCCAAGAAATTAATCTTTAAAAGGCAGCTGTAGCCCATGTGTATTAACTATTTTTCAAAGACATTTCCTCTGGATTTTTGTTACCTTCTTTAATTCACGTTTCCAGCCAGCAGAGATGCTATGCTCTGTGAGTGAAATATAATATGCATTTTAAAAACATTTAGAAATATGTATACACCCTATGGATTCACATGGCACTGTTGGAGCTGTGTTCTGGTCTGCTGTCTTTAAAAATTAATTACAAATATACTAAGGTGTATGTTCAACACAATGCATGAAGATTTAGCCACATAAATTTCATTAAGGCTGATGAGAAGTGTGCAGTTAAAGTCCTGCATATCAAGACATCATGCATAAAGAAAAGCCTGTCTAATTATGTATTTACTTATTAAACCAGAACAGCTGTAAAGGGCATGCATGTTTATCTAATTTTATTTATTCCTTTTTAAAGCAAATAAAATACACACATGAGCACACACATGTGCACATGCACACCTATATTCTGCAAAACATGGAATTTAAAATTTGATATGTTAATATGTTGAAAAATCAATTAAAATCATTCTTCAGCTATTGTTATTTTTTGTAACAAGCAAGATAAAACATCCCTTGAGGTCACAAACTAGGAACATGTAAATAACTCAACTATGTGGAATGGTATTTTTGTGGCAATAAAAGCATTGGTGGCCCATTTTAGTAGAGTTGTAATTGTGATACACAGTACTCAAAGCTGGGAAATTCTCAGTTCCCCGACCTCATTTCCTCAGGTCTCACTTTTGTCATCATAAAACTTCTTCCCTCTTCTTAACAGTGGGGCATGTAGACAGCACACAGCCCGCACTAAGGTAAAGCCTTGAGTTTAGCACGTGCATGTGGGTAGAAACTGGGTATTTTGTATCAATTTTGTGAATTTTTGGACATGAAGCAGTGCATTTCATACAACAATTTATTTTCTTTTTTAGATTATTGAATGTCTCCAACATGTGTTTGCTGCCAAGTTCAGGATCCGAAGATGTTGCTCCAATGTCTCTTGTGAACACTTCGATGCCATCTACTAGATCATTGTGTTAGGGGCCAAGTTAAGGCCAGCAGGGTAAAGGCAATTTATAACCCACATAGTGACATCAGTCTAACCTAGCAACCTCCCTAGCAACACTGCCAAAGCATCACAATGTGGCCCCCATAGCTCGATGATATGAAGATAGCAGCATTGTTAGGGTGGGAGGTTGCCACTTTGGCCTAGCAACAAATAACAACCTGACATTGGGATCTATTGAAAGCTGAGAAGCCAAGCAGAACAGAGGGAGAACCACCAAATGAAAACCCAAGGGTTCCTGTCTATTTATTTTATGTAACCTAAACAAATTCTTCAGAGAAAAATAAGGCAATGCTTTCAGACACACTGCATGCTTATATATCCAACACTGCTTTTCCACATGGCTTGTTAAGAGCTGAACGGATTTTATGTTGTGATTCGGAAAACACAAAACCTGTGTGTAGAAAAAGGATTAATAAAGAAATCACTCCAGCCAATTCAGAGTGGTGACAAACAGGCTGCATGTTGCTGTTAAAGTGCACTGATGTGAGGGATCCCAACCCCAGGTATTGCACGGGGTGATCTGGGAGCTGCACACACACCGGGCTTTGGGCTCACCCAAGAAATCCAGCTGTGACCAGTTTATATGCAGCATTTTGTCACAGGGAATAAAGAAGTGGATATAAATCACTTCCCCCCCTTCCTTCTTTTTCGTCTTGTTGCCCATTCAAATAAGCCCCTTGTCCACACCATTGTGCCAGCTCTGCACAGGCAGCTGCTGAAGCAAGGTAACACTTCTCTCTCCCAGATACACATCAAGAGTTGGGCATCCTCTAAAGACACTCTGAGGAGTTGGACCTGATCTGCTTGATGCTTCTAGTTTCTAGCAATGATCCCATGCTCCTGGTGTTTGCAAATAGCTCTTACAGCATCTTCATGATTCAAAAACAACTGAGAGAAACAAATGGCAAGTATGGAGAAAGTAAGTGATGCATTTGTTTCTGTACTGGTGGCCCTGAACCAGTGTGTGGTGGAGGCTGCCTGATGCTGAGCTTCCAGATACCATTTGGCCTTAAGAAAATATAAAACAGTAGTACCCAATGGTTCCTAATAGAATCATAACCCTCGAAATTCCAAAACTATCCTGTACAGTGACCGCTTCTAAGACCAACCAGTGGGGTTAATTCACCTCCCCCTTCCACTTTGCTGGCTTTGAGCTACTAGCTGGCCAGTGCAGAGGAGCTCAAATTGCAGCTGCCTTCACCCTCTTTAGCTGTCAAGATAAACAGATGACTTTGGTTTGCAGCAACAGAACATTGAATATATATTTTCAGAAATGTAATTTCTTTTGAAATTTCAATGAAACTTGCTTTCACATACATGTGGCTTTGCATGTAGGTGTGTGAATACACACACATTTTTATACAATTATATTTTTAGTATGTATTTTTTAAAAAATATTTTAATTCCTTCAATTTTTCTGCATTGTTTCCCCCTTGTATAACACCTGGTATCACTTTCAGGTTATAACTTCTCTTGAGAGAGGAGCCACATGCCACAAATAGCCAATAGTCTACTTGCAGCATCCTTTTACAAAGGGACTGATAGAGCTGAACTGGATATGGTCTGTCTGTCCTGCTGTCACTGCTGCAATAACCACAACTTTGTGGGTAACATGAAGTCAGGGGCAATTTATCTTACAAACCCTTAGTGCACGTTTCATCCCAGAATACAGCATCTGCCCATTAGCTCAATTTCAATTTTCAGCCAAGACTGTGACACTTTCAAAGGCATTGTATGAAGTGTGTAAAAGTTCACTCCTTTGGATCTTTCTTAAATTACAAGCTTTAAGTACATTGAAAAATAGAGAGTGTTGGGAGAAACCTCTCGTGTTAGTGCCACTTCCTCCATTCCACACTTTTTCAAACTGAAACTGGCCAGATTAAGCTTTTTTAACTCCTTGGCTTCCCCATAACAGCCCTTGCTGGGGATGTATGTATCCATATGGTGGAGGCTACAGTGATACCCAAACTGGTGTGCCTACCTCCCTACAATGCAGATATGCTGGAAATGCCACACACATGAGGGAAAAGGAAATTTCAGCTTCTCACAGTGCTTCCTATCCACACTGATCTGTCTCCTGCTGCTGCCATCTCTGTAGTGGTGTCCTCAGAGGTTAACTTCCAAACTGTAAAAGAATGGGAGTAGAATGGGAATGGTGATGAATTCTTACAAACTGACCATATGACTTTCTCCATGTATTTCCTGCTAAGCATCTTGGAAAGTGCTGATAATCTTTCTCAAGTCCTAATGCGGCCACAGTTTTCCCCCCAGGGCTCTACATCAGTGTGACCCCTCTCTCCCTCTTCCGTGTCATCTCCTTCCCTCTTTGAACTGTGCTTCCCAGGCAAAGGAAGGGAGCAGGGTGGGGAAGCAATCCACACAGAGCTGCCAGAACACGAATGGTCAATACTGGCTGTGTGTCTTTTCCTCGGCACCATATTTTGCCAATCTGTAGAATATAATGTGTTAAAATTACACTTGCAAAAAATAGCTGAGAAGCTAATGTCCTCCTCCTTCCTCATCACTCAACAGCTCTGTAACCAGCCTGAGCTTTCACCAGTCCCAGCCATGGTGTTCAGAAGCTCCAGCCCCAGCTCTGGCTGTCCTCTGCCCTCCCACTGCAAATCAAGCCCAGAGTAAGAGCCTGGTATAATAAGTAATCCAGAAGAGATTCACTGGGACCAACACCAGGAAAATTACTTGATTTCTCTGCTTACACAATTCAGTGTATTCATCATTTTGCCAGTTTTGAAACTGAGTAACTTCGGCAAATATCAGAGCCAGTCTGAGTTCCTCAGAGGAGACAAAAGACTTTACCATTAATATTTCCAGAGCCAGCTATATTTTTAGACAATGGAGGCTAGGATTGTATTGTGTGGGTTTCTGTATGCTTATAAATTTAACATTCCGGAAACCCATGCTTTTTAAAAAATGTAATCAGTGTCTAAAAATAAATGCACCTTATTAAATACTTAAAATTCCTATCCTTCCCTCTGACTAGCATTGACGCTGCGTCATTGCAACCAAAAGAAATGAGCAATTCCAATCAGCAGACCCTGATTGTATTAGTGAGCTGGTGGGGCTGGGAAGATTATACCAAAATTGGGATGTTTGTATCTGGGTTTGTTTCCACCAGTCCATGACCCATGCAGAATCTGGAATCTAGTTTGGGCAGACTTCATCTGTGTTTGATAACAATCGAGGTGCCTCTTTGGTGTAAATCTGAGTAAACGTCACACACGAGTGCTGGGGAAAAGTCTCGCCTGAACCCCTTCATTCTTACCCAGGAGGGAAAAGCAATGGCTCTGTGGCAGGAATGCAGGGATATATAAGGATCTCCAGTGGCTGCAGTTAATGCCAAGGTCAGCTCCAGATGACACCCGTGCCTGGGGATGTGGGGGAAGGGATGGCTGTGCTCTGCAGCCAAGCCACAAGATGTCAGGAGACTGCTGTGCTGAGCTGAGCCGTGCTGTGCTGAGCTGAGTTGTGCTCTGCTGTGCTGTGCTACAGCTGTGCTGTGCTGTGCTGTGCTGTGCTGTGCTGTGCTGTGCTAACACTGTACTACTCCTGCACTGTGCTATTGCTGTGCTGGGCTGAGCTGTGCTGTGCTAACACTCAGCTGTGCTGTGCTAACACTGTCCTATGGCTGTGCTGTGCTTTGCTGGGCTGAGCTGCCCTGTTGCACTGTTGAACTGCTGCCCTGGCAAGGCATTCTGCACTGGGAGGAGCCTGGAAGCTCCTGCCATCATTTTTCAGCCCTCCATGGTATTCTGCATCCCTAACATGCCATTCTGCCTCTTTATGAAAAGATGTGACCAAGAAATTGAGGAATTTCCCCTTTTTCATGACTTTTCCCAAGTCCCTATTTTAAAGCTTGTCCCTATTTTACAGCTTATCCCTTGCTGCATCTCTACATGCAGATTCCTCTCTTATGTCTCACTTTATATGGTTAATAGTGTTTGTATTCTCCACAGGGTTCCTGGCATTTACAGCACACTGCGAGGTCACTGATTTGTCACAGAAACCTGTCTCACCATCCCCATGTAAAACTGAAAACTAGTCAAAAGTGAGAAAGCAGCAGTTTGTGGGAACACTCATGATGAAAGGGTAAACAAGATCTTACCCAGAATCATGCCTGGGCTTGCATCCAAACACACTGTGTTACAGCTTTAATATAAAGGGATGGCTGTAAGATGCATTTCATTCTCACTGCATTCACTCTGCTAGTGAATACTGTGATCACCAGACACTAACTGTGTGTTGTGTACAAATCCTGCAGGAACCTGCTGGTGGAATAAATCCTCTTCTCACAATTGCAGTACACCCTCGCATCAGTTTTTGCATGTCAAGCAGCCATGTATGTTTCTAAAGAAACAATGGCAAATCCATGAGGTCCAGTTCCAGCATGTGGTATTTGGAGTGTACACAATTGGTGGGAAATTTAATTTAATTTAATTTAATTTATTTAAAATATTCCTTCAGGTCCTGTCTGGTTCCTAGTGAATATCTATCTCATGGATTGATAGAGCATTGTCCAAGTGACTCCAATTTGGTTGTCACTGTCAGATCAAACACCAAATGGTGTCCTGCTCTGTCCCTTTCTCTCTCACACCAACACACTACCACTTACTTACCTACACTTGCAGAATGAAACTCTTTCATGGAGAAGTAATTTTTCCGAGTGCAAAGCAGCCATATGCAGAGGATACATGTGGCTGAGATCTGCACAATTCACAAACTAAATGGGAAATTTCAGGGCCCAATTCTTCATTATTCTTTTCATACCCGTGCTTTGGCTGTAAGGTATCAGCCAGCTAAACTGGTAACTCTGATCACTCTTTGTGTAAAGGTGTAAACAGAAACACAAGTCTCTTACATGCAGGGAAGACTCAGTCCCTCATTTTTCCACGCTAGAAACTGTAGCACCCTACACAGAAAGTGCTGCAAAAGCTCAATGGCTTTAGACAACTTCAAGCTTATACATTTTCTAGTCTATGTTATGCCTGGTTTCCCAAATGGTTGCACCACTCCCCACCAGTCTATTTCCATTGGTGAGACGTGCTAACCTACACTGCATGCCAGCACCAGTGGTGCCATGAGAAGATGGATCAGGGCCACTGAGAGTCTGGAAACTGCAGTGAAGCTGAATGTGCTGTGTTTGGCTATCCTTATAAAACCTGGCGTTCTGCTCAGGAGTCTGCAGCAAGGGATTCACTGTTTGTTCAGCACTGCATCACCTGTACCATACCACCACTTCTCCTTGGGCTACATTCTCAAGGAGTTGTGAAAAGCGCATTTTAAAAATTCTGCCATTGTCCTGTACTGCTATTAGTATATGAAAAATAGCTTTCTGAGACTTCTTGCTGCTAAGCTCAGCTCTAGTCTAGCAGGAATCCTATCCTGTTCAACCCCTTATTTTGCTTCTGTATCCAACTTCCTGGGTTTCTGGATACTAAATGGATACAGGGTAGCCCTGTTTTGCTATTAAGTGGCATCTGCACACCCAGGTCTTGGGTGTCTTGCAAAGAGCTAAGAGAATCAGAAACACAAGGGGAAAAAAAAAAAAAAAAAAAAAAAAAGAATATCATCATTGTTAGGGTGATAGCTTATTTGCCAGAGTGACATCAAGAAATACAAGCCACCCCTCAGAGTGTCATGCTCTGGTTTCAACGAGATTCATTGCCATGAGTGTTTAGGCACAATGCAGAAATGGGTATCAGATACAAAACACAGGTACCATCAAAAAGGGAACTGATTGCACATATTAAACATTGAAATGTTCAGTTTGGAAGTGACTGGAACTTTTTGTTCCACAGATTTGGAGTCTCTGTATGAAGTGACATGAAACCCACTAAGTTTATGTTCACATTAAAAAATGTAGACAGATGGCACCCTGTCTTTCTGGCAGCCTCAGCAGGTTGGACAAGGATTAAGCAGGTAAGATGAGTGGAACACAGGCTCTGTGGCTGCCATTCGTAGAGCTCCCCTGCTAGAACTGACTTGAACAGAATTATGATTCCTTCTGAACAAACTGCAGACCTGTCCTGTCCCCTCCATGGCCACCCTCTCCATCAGGCCTTCAGCTCATTAGTGGGGCTGCATGGAATCCCTGCATTGTCCCTCTGCATTTGGCACCTCGTAACTAGAAAAACTCTTCATTCAGCTCTGTCAGCTCAGCAAGCCAGTCATGAAAAGGAGTTCTTTTAGAAACATGGTGTGGGGATGAGAGCAGGCAGGAAGTTAATGAGTAGTGAGCACTGAATGCAACTGAGGAAGGAAGATGCTCACAGGTAGGATCCCACAACCCTGTAAATCAAGTTCTCTGTCCAACCTGCTACTGTAACTGCATTTGGCATTGAGCACTGATGTGGCAGAATGAGCACAAGCTCTCCAGGGCAAGGCTGCAAATCCAGAACTTTTGTGCAATGGCTCTTACCCTGCATTTGATATCATCATCAAGTAATCATATTTTAATGAGGCAATAGAACATGCTAATTGTTTTTCTTCTGCTATTTTCTTCTGCTATTCTACATGACTGCAAATTAAAGGGACACCAGGGAAGCAAGAATGACAGCCCTGAGTTTTAGGATGGTGCACACTTGCTCAATACAGTTTGAGTGTTTTGTCACAGCCACTTCATTTGTATGATGTGCTTTGTAGCCTATGGCTCATAACAAAAAAATAGATGGATTGCTTTTGTCATTGTGGCACCAGAATGGTGAGGAAAATACTAATGGATTTGGTAACTTAAAGTGAGTGCACATCAGGAAGTTATGGCATTTTCATTTTATCTTAACAGCACATTTCCTGAGACTATCTGGAGAAAAGCTGCTAGATACCAACTACACTCTCATATTTTAAAAAGAATTGCAAGAAAGTTAAAATAATTCTAAGAGGAGTTGTTAGGTACAATTCTGGTGCATAACTAATGTAAATTTTTCTTCTGTTAAAAATTAAATATGTGGTTCTGTAAATTCTGACCTCTGTTTCAACAGGTCTACAATTGATATTCTGGGACACATTTTAGAATCTTCCAACAAAACTGCTTGGAGTTTGGTAATTCCTGACAATTAAATCAATTTTTGTATTTCAGCTAAGTCTTCCCTCCCATGCACTGAGTCCTCAGCACATCTCATTCACTGCAGTACTTCTTGTCAGGGCTCTCCAGGGCTTGCAGAGCTCTTAAAAAATGAATTCCAGCTTGAAGCAAAATTTCTGCTGACTGGTAACTGGTCACAGCACATGATGGTAGTACCTTGTCTGAACAGCAAATTGAGGGCTGGCTGCTGGCAGGGCTGCAGTCAAGTAAAAAATAACATTAATTTCTGTGATATTTATTTCTATGTCCAGATAAGACAAGGGAAAGAGACAGCAGGTTTGAACAAAACTTCCCTATAAATATTGGCAAGTATTGAAAAAAACCTCTTATTACCCAGTAAAAACTTGCTGTCATACATGATACTAGACATTTGAACAAGTGAATTTTCACACTGCATAGAATGATTTAGCACTTTCTTACTTTCTGGGAAAGTTTTTTAGCAAAGCCAGGAGGCTGGGGCTGAGTACTGGCATGATGGATCTTTTTAGAAATAACTGTTAAAAGAAACTGTGTTCTGCAAGTCCAACCCTTTTACAGGGGAACAAGGACAGCAATGTGTGACCACTGCTGCATGCTGTAGTGTGGTTTTGTCCCTCACATTGGCAGAAGAAACAAGTCGATGGTGGCACAATTGGTAAAGCAATTACTGCTCCTGGAATTGATAGTCTGGTGCTGCTAACTGGGGTCTAACAGAATCAGGTGTTTGAAGGCAGCACTGCCCAAACTAGGACAGACAAATTAAGTGCTGTCCTGAACAGCAAAGAAAATATGACATTGATTTTTTGCTCTACATTAGCAATACTGTAGTTTTTATGTGGACTTCAAAGGCTTACACAGAGACCAAAATAGTGTGTTGCTCTGTGGTCAGTTTACATAAAAAAAAAAGAAAAAAAAAGTAACGATGCTAGATTGAAAAGAAAACAAATAGTGACTGAATTTGCTCTTGCATGGAAAAGACCACAAACTCTGGTAGCATTTGCCACTGTGCCATGTGACCGATCTTCCCCTGCCTGTGTATGGTGGATTATCATCAAAGCTATTTGGGCATACGCACATGACCTCATAAAAATGTGCACTAGCAAAAATATACTTTTTCTCAAGCCAAAAGGGGAACAAAATTGTTCATAAAAGAGACCTAAGACTTGATTTTGTGCTAGTGATTGTTTTAGGTAATGACTAATTAGATGAGGTCATCACTTTCTATGTCATATATATACAGTATTTATGGAGAATTTACTCATTCTAATTAACAGAGTAGAAATAGTTTCTTGACAAACTTCATTTTCCTGAAACTAAGAGCCTTGAATTTGATCCACTTTTGATCTTTCTTTGGTGGCTATGTTTGCTTTACATTAAAATAACTTCTAACATTCCCATTAAGGATAATCCCTCCAGCAGCCACAGTAAGACATTTCTATATTAATCTTTTAAGCATTTTAGAAAAGCAAGGTTTCATGTTTTAATAATCACAATATTTTTCTCTGAGGAGTTGTAAAAATTTATGGGGCTTTTCTATCCTATTTGACTTCTACATCTTTAGAGTTTGGTGCTAATGGCCCATTCAGCCCGCTTACACTTTGACTCCTTTTATATTTCTTTTTCATCTTCTTACAAAAGAAAAATTGCTTCCGTGCCTTACACTGTTGCAGATGCTGTTCAAGTGGTATGTAATTTCAATTCAACTGGCTGAAAAAACCCCAGTTCACCCACATCTCAGAATCACTTGGGGGTCTCCAATGTACACATGTGCATACAAACACTTTAATCTATAATTAAGAACAAAATGTAGCCAGTTGTTTAAAGCAGGAAGAGCAACATAAATATACATACACACATTCTTAATGAGTTGATAAGCTCGTCTTAAAAAAGTATAGTATTTTATTCATTCTTGCTTTCTTAGCAGAAAAATAAAAGTAATAGATGAACAATGTTTATTATAATCATAAGACAACCATAAAAATGGTTCTCCAGTGTCCCTGGAAGCATTTTTGTCCCATACTACTCTATGCAGTGCCAGGTAAGGCATTGCAACTAATAAAAATCCAGCCATGCAATCTCAGTAACAAAACAAGCAAATTCCTCACTGTGTCACTGAGGTCTTTCACTGCTTATGCCTTCACTTCCTGAAAGCCAAAATATCTGGGCCCTTTTGGACAAAGTAATTTCCGAAGTAGAGAAAAAACATGCCTGCCTTAAGTCAAGATTGCTTCTGGTGATTTCCATTGCTGAAATCCCTGCAGAAGAGGAGCTGTAGCATCTCAATTAGGCAAGTCTCAAAGCATTTGTGGCTATAGAGAATAAAACAATATTCTCAGCTCCAATGCAAGTGGAAGACACTTAGTGAGATCATTTTCTTGTGAGATGTTTCACTTGATTTGCTCAAGCAGCAAACTGTCAGCAACAGGGGCCTCCTCCTTACTGAAGCCAGCACCTTGGCTACCCCATAGAGAACCAAGGGGGTCAAAAAGGACTGAGAGGACAAAGAACAGAGCAGTCAGCAGTACATCAGAATGTTTTATAATGGAGGAGACAGGAGTTTCAGGGACTGGGAAAGTGTAGTAACTATAGAGGAGTTTCTATTGCATATTCAAGATAGTAATTTGAGAGATAAGTGCCAAAAGATCTGCAGCATCCAGAAATTGTCAGAGTTTTCTTGCTACAGGTTCCTCAGTGATCTTATCCTGAGTGTTTCATAACAGATGGAAAGATAGCTGGAATGCATGTTTAAGAATAGACAAGGAAAAAGCAACTCAAGCCCTGTTCAAAAGAAGACTCAAGCCCTGTTCAAAACCAGCAAGCAAGGGCATGGTGGCAGCTCAGTCAGCACCAGCAGCATCAGCCCTGCTCAATGCCCTGGCAGCCAGCAGACAGATGGGTCTCCCCTCAGCACAGCTCTGTGATTTACTGCACACACAAAAAGCTGCAGTAACTTGAGTGCCTCCTGGATGATTTATAGAGGCGTGGGTTGCTCATCTAAGCAGAGAAGTGTGATGCAGAAATTCTTGTGCTCTAACCAGTTTCCGATGTGGAATCCTGCAGCCCAAGGCACGTCAGGTTGTTTCTCAGCCTCTGTGAGAGTTCCCAAATCTCAAAGTAAAGCCCAAGCCTTTTTAGATGTGCTGTTAAAGGTTCCAAGAGAATGGAAAGAGCTTGCAGAAGGGCCCGGCTGTCCCAGTCCCTTTCCTCCTGTGTATCCAGCTCTCCCCTAATTCAGCCCCTAAGAGCAAGTGAGTACTTGGTGTGCACGAGGGTGCAGTGATTTCCTTCAGGAGCCTCTGGGAGAGCCAGTGCAGTGTATCTGTGGTGAAGGATGCAAAGGGCAGTGTTGTTGTTCATTGGTTTCACAATCACACTGTTCTGGTCCTTCATCACTTCAGAATCTTCAGCCCTTGTTTGTCTGAGCACTTGGAACAAATATTTTCTCCTTTGTTTCTTTATTTGTACAATTATGAGTGCAATACTTCTTGCTCTGTATCCTTTTCCAGTGTTTGCAAGCCACTGAAAAATGCTACAGTTTTACTGACAACCTAGAGATATTTTTCAGCAAATAGTGTTGATGATGTCTATTGTTTTACCCTCTATGTTAAGGTTGATCTACAGTGCACATTTTGGATAACTAGACTATTGCTTGGTAAATGTTATACCAAGGAGTGGAGCCAGCATTATGGTTTAGAACATTGAATTTGTCACCAGAAGTTAAGCAAAAGTTGAAAATATTTCCCTCTGATTCAGCCCAGAGTACTGCTAGGGATGCTCTTAGCCTGTGAACACCATATGGGTGGTACTACGTGGCCATTGTGGTGTCTTTTGTGTTCCCAGTCAATGATATCTGCAATTGCCTGTCCCATCCTGACCATCCTGTCATCCACCACTGCTTAGAGCAGGCTGAAAGCTGCTCTAAGTGATGCACTGGCCCAAGGGCAATAGAAGAGCACGGGGATTTCCACCTTGCTGCTTTTTTTACTTCCATTGTTCTTAAGCTAAAAGAAGACTACTGCTGGAGAGTTGTGCCTCCAAGAAAAACACAAAGAAAGAAACCAATGCAAATACTGAAAAGAGGGAGCAGCAGAGAGTCCCCATTCCCATGCATAACCCCTGAACTGGTACTGGAGATCTGCAAGAAAGAGTCACTCAGCCCTCGGTGCTGATATAGACAACAATGAAACTAAAGTGCCCCAAACATTCATAACCAGCCCTCTGTCTGTCCCTGAAAAAGCCCCAATCTCGTGTTCTTTGTCCCCTGAGCTAGAGTCACCTTGCATTACACGGTAGGAAATGACTGGCCAGGCTTTCCATTGCCGCTGGCACTAATCACAGAAGATGAATATGAACTGACCAATGGTGTTTATAACCTTGTTCAACAATGTCAGGCAGTAGGCTGGAGTCTCTCTCCCTTTCGCCCTTATCATTCCAGTGGCTCCAGTGCAGTAATTTCAGACTTACCCCAGCACCAGTGAAGTCAGACTCGAACAGAAAAGAGCTTTTAGGACAGAAAAATCCAACCACACTTTTGAAGAGTAAAAAGAATAAGAAGTATCAGAACCCTGAGTCAAAATTATCATAGACAGCAAATTTCTTTGCTTTGCAGCTCAGGTGTACAATGAAAACAGCACAGGGTATACTAGAATGAGAGGGTCTGGCCTCTAAACCAGATCCCCTTGCCAGCACTAAGCAAAACATGTTTCACCCCTATATATTTTCATGAACACTTGAAAAATCACAGTAAATACAGTTCATATAGGTAGGTACCAAGCATGAAAATATATCTCCAGTGGTAGAGAAGCTTTTATCTTGGGTCACCAGTGCCCTGCTGGCACTGTAACATATTTATTTTTTAGCATTCAGTGACCTTTGATACCAGTAACTACTGAGTCTGCCAAGTTGCCCATGGGCTCTTCCATGCCAGTCTTTATCTGCTTTGAATGCTGGGCAGTCTGGAATTGAACTCTGCCTGTTTGTGAAGAGGTGGGCAGAGGAGGGAGCAGACATCTGGGACTCTGCCCTGTCAGTGTGTGCCTGCATGTTCTGTGTCTGCCTGAGTGTGTAATACTGACTCTGAGGCCCCTGATACTCAGCTAATACACACCAATGTCTGGGTGCATATATTCAAGGGCCCTGTAGTTTCTTTTACTTAGACAATATGGAGAGTGGTATTTGCATGGCTGTTTGCTTTAAGGGGCAGCCTTCAGCTGGGCTACAACATATCCAGTATTCTCATGTTCATTTTGGATGGAAAAGAGTCTTTTTATAGTTGTGATTATCTTTTCTACCACATTAATTAAAAACACTGCTGTGACCTGTCCAAAACCAGAGTGCTCTCTGGGTTTGTACTTTAACCTGGGCAGTGCCAACTTTTGGGGAGTTTGCACAGCCTGGTTGCTCTACTACAGTTCCATTTTTTTCAGCTAAATTCCCGGGTGGAGAGTCACATGTCACCCTGATTCAGCTGTCCCAGCAACAGCAGGACATGGCTCATGTTCACCTAGAACACATTCTCACTCACAAGAAAATGCCAAGCTAGGGAGGAAAAGGTGCTTTTTAGTTAGACCTCCACCAACTAAATAAAGCTAAAATTATGTCTGCCCTTTGCTTAAGTGCCATTTCTTGAGAAGCAATCTCATTACGTGTGGTAACATGTAAAAGCATTCAGTTAAAACCAATCCTTTTGCTGTCCCCTGGTCACCAACTGGCAACAAAGCTCCATTTTGACACCAGTCTGGCAACCTGTAGAGTTTGCCCTCTATTGCTTCTATAAGCACACTATTATTGGAACTGCTTACTTGACCATATTGCATGCTTTACTTCCATCTGACAATAATTCATTCTTGCAGCTTGCAACATTAATTACTTATGCATACTATACACACTGTCTCTAAGTGCATACACATGAAGAAGGCAAAAAGATTTTATGTACAGCTGAATTTGGCAGTGGTTTTTTCTGTTATTTTTACCTAATGTGAGGACAAGAAGAGATTTTTATGACTTGAAAGTCATCATCAGAAATACTCAGAAATGCAGCATATCTACAAATACTGGCTGGCTCTGTGGGTTATTACAGAAAACACAAAATATACCTCTGTGTTTCTATGCTGCCCAATAAACAACAGAAGGAAAACTTCACTTAAATATGTATTTATGAATGTGTATAAGCACATATATGTACTTATATGTAAACAACAACAACAAAAAAAAGTGACCAAGAAAAAGCTGGTCAAAAACTTACACATGTTATTAATGGTTAGTGCTTTCCTATCTGTAACATTAGAAAGATAAGACTAGAAGACATCCTGGCACTTCAGAAATTCCCAGCCACCACCAGCAAGGTATTGTACATCTCTCACACCCAGGATCTATCTGTAGAGCATAGTTTTCAGCTCTCTTCTCTTGTTGTTCAACTCTCTTATGACTACATGAAGCATCCTGACAGACTGACCTGTCCTAACCCTATGACAAGATCCTGCATACTCACATGATGGTCCAGCAGTGCCCTGTGCCATGTCAGCAGTGCCTTCCCATTGCTGCTGGAATAATCTTGCCTAGGACCACATTTGCCATTTCTCTCACTGCCTCGTGCACTGATGGTCCACAGCCATCCACAGACAAACAAATACAGAGATTTGTTTCCCTTTTTTTTTTTTAATACTGTAGTCAGCTTTCTTCCTTAAAGAGAATCTACTTTTCTTTATCCTTCTGCATAAAGTTCTGTACAGTTAACAGAGAGTTAACACAACAGTTCCTCTCATCCTAAATCAAAAACCTAAAAGAGGCAGGATAGACCTCCATTCTCAGGGAATCATCCTCTTTTCAGTGCCTGCAGAAGAAGCCCTGAATTAGGTTAGCTTGAAGAAGATGCTTAATTTTCAATTGTAAATGGTGAAGTGCATCCCAAAAGTATGTTTGTAAGGAATTGCAGCCCATTTCCACCACTTTCACCATCTTCCAGCTCACCAGTCACAATATTCTGACTGTTAATGATGGTGCCTCTTGACTCTTTCATCAGAACATTTATTTGCCATTCTCCATCTTAAATGACAATAGATCATTAGAGTGAATATTAAACAAGCTCAATTCTTGAATTACTAGAAATCTCTATCCAAATAGCAATCTATTGGCATTTCTCCTTCAGACAACTTCTTACATATTTTACTGCTCTTGTACTAATCCCCATCTTCTCCATCTTAATGAATAACTTCCCATGTGGCATCATATCAAATGCTTGACTAAAGTCCATATAGATTAGATCTACTATATTTCCCCAAGCTTAGATAATCAGTTATCTCTGCAAAGATAAAGTGTCCAGGACACTCGGCACAATCAGTATTGTGCTTGCATTTTATCCAGCATATCTTCCCTTGCTGTCTTTTAAAAAGTATATATTAAATATGTTAAATATATTTTTCTTCAAAACTCTTCTGAAAGTCTGAGGTGGTATCAAAACCAATGAACTCAGTGGCTTCTTAGACAACTTTCTAATAATTTTAAAAATAAAGTATTATAGGTACTGTTTTCAAATCATGTAGAACAACCTCCATTCAAAGATTGACTTCAAATGATTACTATCAATCTGGCACTAGTTTCTTTGGAGTTCTGGGAAAAAAATTATTGGTCTTCCTCACTTGAAAATGTTAAGATATTTTAGATTTACTTTCACTTTTATTGTGATAACTTCCATTTTCTTCCCCTCATTCCAGCTAATCATGTTGATTTTGCTCCCTTCTTCAACTCCACTGTTCCTCTTAAAAGCTATGGCAAAACTTCATTTAGATCTTGGGTACAAGAGTGTTTTTAATATTTTCCTTGTCCACGCTTCAAAGTAGCACCAGTTCTTTTCCTGTTCCCTGTTTATACACGACTGAAGAAATGTTTCATTTTTGTTTTAATCTCCTTTGGCATCCATTTGAGACTTATTTTCAGCAAATCTCTCTTCACTCTGAACACCCTCAGGTAGTGGGTTTGTTCATCACTTGTTTCCTTTACTCTTGTTACTCTGCCACAGCCCAGAGCAGTTATGCTGTTGCACAGACTATATGAACTAGCAGGGTAGACACAGTTTGATACAGATGTTTTGGAGATAGGTACAGAGTCAACATATTTGCAACAAAATTCGCAGGCCAACAGAAATCAAAGATCTTTTTATAATGGAAGCAGTGTTTTAATCTGATTATAGTTTCAAAACTCCTTGCCTCAGCCCTGCCTATGCCAGAACATCTCGCAAAATGCTTCAGCATCTAACAACAAAAATAGTGCAAGTTTCTTCTCTTCCAAGGAAATGAAAACTTTATCAGAACAGAGGCAGAAGTAGACAAAATAGTACCTTGTACAAGCACTAAACCACTAACCTAATTTTTCAAACTGCTACCTTCTGTTGTCTTTGGTTGGGTTTGATTGTTTGTTTGTTTTTGGTTTTTGTTGCTTTTGGTTTTGGTTTTTTATTTTTTCTGTTATCGGGTTCTAAGTTCATGATTTTGAGCAGAACCCTTATAAGGCAAAACAGTGCAGGGCTGAGGGAACTGGTGACCAGCCATGGTATAAAACCATCTCTGAAGCTGGGACCTTTGTGGCTATTTTTGATAGTAAGGATTCAGGATACACTTACTATTTCTGATTTTCCTTCATCACAAATGTATTTCCAAAAATATTTTCTTCCCCTTTTCAGATGCGGAAAAATTACTTCTCAAATTTGTGTTCTATTAAGTTCTGAATTAGTAAAACCAGGAACAGACAAGAGAAATTAAGATGCCATTACACAAAGGTCAAATTGTAATGCTCTGTGCATCATCCACTGAACTGCAGTCAGAAGACCAGAAGTAGCAGAGTGGGGAAACCAACTAATCCAGTGAATGATGGGGGAGCTTTACTGAGGATGTACACTCAAGCACAGCACACTTGCAGCTAAGAGAGAAAAGATTTTCCAAACCCATCTTAGCATAAAATTGGAATCTCCTCCATAGGCCCCTCTGAGTCTGTCAGACAAGACCTTCCAGACACATACATGTGACTGCAGGGGAATATATCTATGGAGGGGACAGACAGTGAAATAACTTTTTCATTTCATGAGTTATCCCCAGCTCTTCTGATACTATTCAAGCACTGTTTACTGGGTCATTGCAATGCCTCACACGATGCATCTCTCACTCCAGACAGACATTCTGCCTCTCGACATTTTTTGTGAAGCCGTCAGGACTACCTCACTGCAGAGACAATGAGTACAAACCTCTGCTAAGAAACTCGGTTTCAATTTATTTTTAGAAGTAAATCATTACTTGTTCTTGAGGAGCAGGCTGGTTACCCCTTGCTTTAACCATTCTTTCAGACATAAGCCCTAAACTGGCATTCTCTGTCCTGCATATTTTGTTTAGTTCCTTGAATTGCATTTTTTGCTTTTCATGTGAGCTTTTCTGCCCAGCTTTACCCATCGGCTTGCTATTGTAAACAACTGTTTGCCTGCTAGATGGCACTGGCCATCCACCAGCGCTGGGACTGAAGGCAGGTGGCACTGGAGAGCCATAAGGGCACATGGCCACCCTTTGGTCGTTATTCTGTTTACTTTCTGCAATGGCATTTTCTTTGCTCAGATTACTTCACTCCTCACCCACAGCACTCACTGCCACTACAATAATTCTACCCATGTCCTTTTCCTGTGTTAGGATGAGTATAAACTTGCTGTTAGCACTGCTACAAAGGGCTGGATCTGCTTCTGCACTCATCGGTTTGTTGAAAACTGAAAGAAACAAAAAAACCTGAAATTCTTCTGGGTTTCAGTCACTGACTTGAGTCCAAGTATTTTGCAAACAATAACTTATTTGGGGGGAATGCAATTAATTAAAATTGTCTGCTTGAAAACAGCATCGCAGAGCTATTGTGAATAAATACTAAGGACTAAGATACAAGAATGGTGTGAAATCTGCTTATTCTTTGGAATTTTTTTCTAAATTCCTTGTATATTGTGAGGGATTCAATGTACTCATCAACACACCAAGGAGGAAGTTGAAGCTTTCAACTGTGTCTGCAGAGCACCCAGCACAATTCACTGTTGCCATCCTCTCCTTATCTTTTCACTATAAGTGCTAAAAAACTTACAATCAAACAAAACTAGAAAGTGAAGTTAATGACAAGTATCCAGCTGGAAATAGAAATCCTCTTTCTTCAAAGTATTCACAAGCCCAAACCATCCTCCAGAACATGCTCATTGTGCCACAGTACCTGCAAGCAGGATGCCACCATCACCCTTCTCCAATCCAGCCTTTTATCTGAGCATGCTGCTCTCTGCACCTGAGCAACCCATTTGCTCTTTACACACAGGCGCACGTTTCACCAATGCCAGATGTGCCCACAGTGGGTGTGATTTCTCAGAACTTGAGGGTGTACCTTCTGTTTGGATGGCAAATTCCCTGGCTGTGGTTGCTTGGAGACATGAGTATCGTGGTATCTACCTTGCGAGCCTGTAGATGTTTTCCAGGTAGGTGTGGCCATACTTCAACTTGGCTCATCAGATTCTCCACATTGTCCCTGGTTCTAGTGACAGTGCCAAGTCTAACTTTCTCATTAATTCTTTTCCAACCTTATAATTACCACCTATATATGAAGCTGAATGCAGTGCTGTATCATACCATATCATTTCCAGGTGCCAGACATCTAATTTCTTTTTTTTTTTTTTTTTTGTTTCCTCTCTACTGCAAATGTGTTCATCTCTCCATTTCCTGAGGGATGCTGCAAACTGATCATTCCCAAACCTAGAGAAGATTCAAATACAAGGAAAGCTTTTTAGACTAAACCTTGTGGTCACATTTTAGGATGTTCCTGTCCATCTTCCCAACCTTCTTTCTCCCTTTCATTCTCAAAAGTTAACACCTGCCTAGCAAAGTTGGCAGACAGGCTGAAATGCTTGTGCCTCAAGCCATTCCTGTGAAAAACCTGGCACCTTTGTTCAAATGTCTGATGAAAGCGGGTTTGAACAAAGATGGTGGTTTGCGAACTGGCAGGGGCACATAGATTGTGCTAGGATGGAAAACTTCAGCGGAAGGAAGGAAGATGAGGGCAGATTGGTGGCATTGTTGAGGTCTTGAAATGCCACACAAAGATTCACAGTAGTGGGTCTTTCTAAACCCAAATGTCTAAACTTATCTGAAAAAATATCTGTGATGCATTTAGCCTCAGTTACATAGTGAAAGGACTTCTGTGTATTTGCCTACCAATTCCTTTGGCACAGTGTGAAACAAATGGTGTGAAACACCTCCCTGGCTATTTGCAATGACACTTAGCTTTAAAAGCTCAGAGCAGCACCACCGATCTTAATTTAACTTTCCTGGTGAGAGAAGAGTCTTGAATTGATCCTTATCTACTTCACTGGGTCTTGTGCTGACAGTCAGGTTTGCTGTTCTCACCACTGTTAGTGTTCTGCTCTTTTTTGGGTGTACTGTGAACAAACCACCAGTCCAGACCCTTCTGATATGGCTGTTGTGATTTGCCTTATCTTTATTTGCTCCTCAAGCCACTTTGGTAAAGCTGAAGAAACCATGTCCTGCAAAAACTTTGAACTCTGGATGAACAACTAGAAAATATCTTTATTATCAGGGATGGAGGCTTAAGCTGCAGCTGGGGTCCAGCTGAAGGGCATGCAGACTGCACGGATCTGCACAGGAAGTGACTGAAAGAGTCACTGGTATTGTGGCTATTAGGGAATTATTAGACACATGTTAAACGTAGGCTTAGTTTCACTAATGAATTGCCTTGCTGAGACTACAGAGAATTTTGCTTATGGGTGGCTGCGAGGGCAGGAAAGGAAAGGAAATATAATCTCATAGCTGGAGCTAATACTGTGATTCCTGCATGGGATAGTGGAAGTACTCCTGTGCAGGATTACAGTAAAAATATTTATGTGCATTTCTCCTGTTATTAGTGATTCATTAGCTACAGAAGGGAGAGAGTGCTACAAAGGGGTAATTCAGATTTCTGCACAGTTGTACTTTGAGGCAATGGTCAGTAAAATTTAGATGTAAAATATTACATGTACTTAACATTTTGCAAAGTAATAGGTTGAGTGCAGGGTGGGCACACTCAGTGTAAGCATCTGAGTAGTCCTTAGTGTGATTACTGATGTGCTTTAAGTTAAGCATGCATGGAAATCTTGCAGGATCAGGGATACATAACATAAATAACTTTTCCCTCCAATATACTTCTGATAGGTAAATATGTAAAAAAAGAAATGCACAAACAAAACTTCAGATTCTGTGGGTGCAAAGGCCATGTCTGTATCTGTGATACAAAATGATGCAAAATACAGAGACAGCCCTTAACATATAGATATGAGGGACAAAAAGGTAATATGCAAATAGTGCTATACGTGATGTTTCCTAAATTTGTGTATAAAACTAATTTCAGATTCCAATACACGTACAAGTTATAATCTATATAATTTCTCTTAATACACACTTAAGAGATCATCAGTGATGGGAGAAATAGGAGCAGCAGTATTTGGGTTGCCGAGAGGCAGTGGTCAGGCTCTGGGCTGGGTTTCGGGGCGTGGGTGGCAGGGAAGGGGGGGCGGCTCGGGGTGGGGGAAGCCCTGATTCCTCGGTGGGAATTACTCAGATCCCTGTCCCTTTCCCAGCCCCACCGCGGCAACATTTATTGCAAAAGCAGGAAATTGCTTATTACTAAACTAGCTGGCAAGGGAGCGGAGCCGATGCTGTTCCACACTGGCACAGCACTTGATTAGCCGCTGCTTTCCCTGCCTCTCCTTGTTCCGCTCTTTCTTCTTCTTCTTTCCCCTCTCCTCTCTCCCTCGCTCTCTCCTCTTCTTTTTTTCATTTTGGCTTCTATTCAAATGTGGGTCAGGGGTGAGCGGCTCCCAACGTCACAAGCTTGCAAGATGGCGCTGGGAGGAAGGCTGTGAGATGAGGAACAGGCTGGTATAAACCAAGAGGACAGGAGAGGGAGAGGAGGAGAGGGGAAGGGGAAGAAAAGCTGCTGCTCCAGATGCAATAAGAAGGTAACGCGGTGCGGGGCGCGGGCGGGGTCGCGGGTCCCGCGGGGCGGCCGGGCGCTGCCGGGCTCCGCGGTGCAGCCCAGCCCCGCTCCCCCGCTCTTTATTCGCAGCCCCGGTGATTTGCCCATCTGCACGGGTCCGCTCGGGAGAGTCGCCCGGGTGGCGGGAGTGTCCCCTTGTTCCCTGCCCTGCATCCAGCCATGCCCGGCACCAGCGGTACTTCCATTGAAAAAACCCGAGAGGGTTTCTCTGCTCTTGCCCCCCTCTCTCGGTGCCCCGGGCCCCCTCCCCTCGCTCTACGGGCACGCTGCCCCTTTGCTTTGGGGGCCGGGGCGTGCATCGGTGTGCTGGCCACCGTGCCTGTCCGGAGCTTGCAAATGTTGGTTATTTGGTTGAAGCGACTGGAAACTTTCCCCTTCTCCCGTGCCATTTGTGTGTGCGCGCCCGTGCGCGCTGCCCCTTCCCCGGCGGACAAGGGGCGGGGGGCCGCAGCTGCTGCCCGCTGGGGCCGGCCGACGTGGGGCTGAGCGGCGGGGTGCGCAGGCAGCCCCGAGCAGCCGCCTGCTCCCCATCCCCACTCGTCCCTTCTAGTGAGCCGTATTGTATTTGATTTGATTTGATTTTTCCCGAAAGGGGGGAGCGAAGCCCCGGGGTGCCGGGGGGCGTGTTTGTGCCGGGGATCTGGCCGCATTGTGGAGGAGAGGGCAGGAAAGGCGCTCCCGGGACTTGCATCGCCTCCTTCCCGCCCCTCGCGGTCCATCCGCCGGGCTGCGAGGCGACGAGCCAGGCCGGCATCCCCCAACCCCAGCGCCGGCCCCAGCCCCACCGAGCACACCCTGCCCTACCGGGACCGCGGTGAACTTTTGCCCTGGCTCTCCCCTTCCCCGCCGCCCCCCTCGGCCGTTCGGGATCGCGGAGGGAAGGACCCGCCGGCTCCGCTCGCTCTGCCCGTCGCTGCGGGTCTCTGGCTTTTGTTACGGCCCCATCTCGGACGCAATGGACGGAGCAGGATCGCGCACCCTCCCGCGGCCAGGGGCTCCCCGGACCCGGCCCACCGGCTTTGTGCCCCGCAGGAAATGCACGTTCCCTGGCCGCGCTAGCCAGCCTAGAGCTGTCCACTCGGTTAAAAAAAAAAAAAAAAAAAGAGAAAATTGTGCTGCCAGGCTGGCAATATTGTTGCTGAGGCGCTCGACATCGCAATTGAGGAAACTGGGAGAGCTGGTCGCTGCCCGGTCTCGGGGGCACGGCGCCGCGGAGCCGGACCGGGCTCTGCATCTCCCGGCGCGCCGCTGCCGGTGCCAGCTCGGCGGCGGGGGGAGCCGGGCTTTTTGTGTTTTTCTGGTTGCATTTAAAAGCAAAGCAAAGCCGGCGGGGGGAGTGGGGGCGGGGGAGGCTGGGTGCCGGCCCCCTGCGCGGTGCGCGGCCCGAAGAGCCCCGCGGTGCCCGCAGCGCCCAGCCGGCGCCCGGCCCCTTTGGTACGGGGCGAGAGCCGGCGGGGAAGTCAATTATTGACTTCTGCTTGGCCGGGTCCCAGGTGGAAGTGGGCACGGCGGCAGCGGGCGGCTCTCGGCGCGCCCCCCGTTATCGGGGCCGCCAGCCGCGCTCCTCCCGGGGGCTCCGCGGCTGCCGGACGCCGCGCCCGGCCCCGTCGCCGCCCCGGAACGCGTGTGTACACACGGGGGCTGGCCACTCGAATCCTTCTGCCCTGAAATCCGCAACCTTTGAGAACTCGGACGGCCTGGGCCCTTCCAGAGATGGGTAACTTGGCGTTAGAATTTGCGAGTGGGGTGGGGGTATATACACCTTAATACAGAATTAATGAATTATATATGGAACCCAGTGTTTTAGCAGACGGTTACAGAAATCACTCAGGGTATTACTTAGCTGTTAGAATAAATCTGAGAGAGCAGCCAGAAACCAGTTAAGAGCATCAGAATTACATTCTGCTAACGAACTGTCCTTTGACCAAAACTGGTTTAAATTTGTTGCGGAATGCCATTTATATTTGAATAGCTCCCATGTTTTTCCAAAAATTAAGTGGAAAACAATATGCAATAGTCACTTTCATTGGAAAATGTCAGAATTATGAGCAGATGTTTGCTATGCTTGATAAATGCAGTGTATAAAAAACTAATATTTCAAGATGACTTATTGCTATTTTTTATTAATCAGAACTATTGTATATACTACAGCAGCTCTGGAGAGAAAGCAGTAAATGACTCCTCAGGATTTCACAGCAAATCTACATGGGGAAAATGACATATGGAAAGAAAATTGACTTATTTCCACAACTGCAAATGGCCTCCTTTTTGCGCCTTTTCATTAGCAATCTAATCCTAAAAGCATTAGGAGCAATTATTTGCAGTGGTGCCTGACATTCTAGGTCTAATTATTTAAATCAGTTTAACTTTTGATGGTTGACCCATTAGGTCAAATCTGTGTGTCCTTTGTTATATTTATTTAAAAAAAAAAATAGAGGAGGGGAGGGGGTCTTCAAACTTGCCACCTGCTACTGACATACCATTTTAGCTCTGGAGGAGATCAGCATTAAGAATAAGCAACCTCTTACATTTGTTACTTTCCATTCTAACATGGGTAAGGGCACCCCGTGTAAGTGCCTTGTTCTTTGACATCTAAAATCTGTTGCTTAATCATGACAGACTTGCGTGGCCACAGGAGCGTAAGCAGTATGAATGGGAGAGTTTTCCTTATGTCATGCTTCCTAATCTATGCGAAATGCAGATGAGACTCACACACATAAAAGGGATGATTTTTCAGTATTTAGGGGAAAAAACTTCTTCCAAGGATCTGTGAGAGCTCTAAATCTCTAATGCATAAGGAAATAGCTCACGTTAGTATTCACATACAGTTCTGGGTGGAATGACTTATGGATGTGTAGATAGCAATAAGTATTGCAAGATGCTTGAAGCACTTGGTATCACATGATGCACTGTAATGTCAGTGCTGAATTGTTTGGCAGAAGCTGGTGTGTGACAAGGGTGGAGGGGGAGAGGAGAAAAAGAGAAGGTGAGAGGCCTTGTTCCAGAAGGGTACATGTCAAATTTATTTTGATTCGTTCTTTAAAATAACTAGCAAATAAGCTAATGCTAAGCAGTTTGGCTGTGTAACGGATTAAAATTCTCTAAAACAGCCACCACAGCCCAAAACTGGTGGTCACAGCATGAAATTTGAAGTTGTGAACAGCAGATCTTGCAATGAGATTTGTTGTTTTCTAGCATCTTTACAGCCCATAGTAATTAAGAGCTGCCAAACATAAACTGTATGTTGTGCATTCCTGTGACCTTGCAGAAAATATAATGTGGCTGTTCTTTGAACTCCTGCTGCCTTCTTTGATGATAGATGTAGGGAAATGGGATGATGTTTGAAAACCGAGGTGCATTTGCCTTCCTATCAGAACTCCTGATTGTGCTGACTGCAGCATTTAACCCTGTCATCCAGTCTGATGAACATATTGCAGCTTGACAGCCAGAGGCATTGGTAGGAAGAGGTTGCCATGTTTTCTCTACAGAAAACCAAGTTTCCCATACCCTAACCAAATCTGACTGATAAAGCGTACGGACAGCAGTGCAGCTTCTGCCAACAGCCAGGGAAGAACATTGCCACAAAGTGACATTTCAGTGCTGCAACAAATGTGGTGCTGGAGTGGAAGAAAACAGAATCACATTTGTGACATAGCCATTATATTGGCTGTATTGTGACAGGCAAAGCTCAATGGGAAGGGACCATTTCAGCATCCTTGGACATGCCTTCCCTGCTGGGCTTGGAGAAAAATTAACAGGGCTCAGCTGTGGCATTGCAACAACAGAGTGTCAACCCAACCATAAGCAGGAGAATATATTTAAAGAAAATAAAGATGACTTCTTTGGTTCAGTGTGGATTGAACACCAGTGACTGAGCCATTAGGCCTTCTTATGTTGGTTTTTGTCTCGCTATACTATTGGGAGTAAGAACAATGCATTGCAGTAGGGATTTCACTCTGCTGTGCAGTAGCTCATTGGCAAAGAAACTGCATTGGTTTGTTCAGGTCTCTTGCAATCTTCAGTGACAGTGTGCTTACTTCTCTCCAAAGCAGCAGGACAATGTTAAAAAGATTTTCCTGAGAGCTGTATTTTCTTGTGCAGTAAGCATCTCCAGATTGCAATAGGATGTTGGTTTTAAGCTGGATTTCTTTCCTTGAAGCATACGTGTATTGTGCTAGCTGTCCAAACATGCAAGTTACTCATGCTTGTTTGTAATTCCTGGAAAGAAAATTCACCCTCCAGTGCTGGCTCCCACAAAACAAGGAAGAAATGAAACAGTGAGGTCAATCCTGAATTTTAAGCTAGTACAAAATGAGTTGTTACAATAGCTGTAAAAAAGGAGGTTACAAGACAGCCATAGATCTACCTGCTGTAAGTGACAGGTGGGAGAAATTCTGTTCTTTTTCATCTGTGTTTGGATGACAGCCCAGTGCTGGCCACAAACAGCAATCCAGGATTAATCCTCACATAGTGTTTTCTTTCTATGTATCAGATTTCTCATTTTGTTAATAAGCACAGCCTAGCATGCACTTCAAGTCAGCTGTTCTAGAGTGGAAGCAACAGGGTTTTGCGTTATTGAAATGACGGCTCTCATGCTTTCCTAGAGCCCATATTGTTTGACCAGGGCAGGGTGGAGGGTGATCCTTGTAATCACAAATCCTAAACAGGGATTCTAGTTACTGATTTTACTTAGTGGAAAGGGGCGGGAAATGTAGTTTATCCAGGATTACATATGTATTGTATCACATTTTCGGATGTGCACCCTGTGGATTTGAAGGGGCTAAGGAGTGATCTTTTAAACTGAAAACCTCAAGCACGCGTTTGGAAATGGACCATTGTAGGAAGCTTCCTTCACTTAACTCTCTCTAATGGAGAAAAGACAAACTGAGCTGTCCTGCAGAAAGTGTCAGAAGACATGCACTGAGAGCTAAGCTGGGAGAGGAAGGTTCTCAGTCTTCAGCTGGCAGTAGGAAGAGTTTAAAGAAGTGCAGGGATTGCTTTCCTGTTCAAAACAGTCATCAGGGAACCCTCCCAATAAAAGCGTCCCTGAAAACAGGATGAACTTCTTGCTTCTGTTGCAAGGTGTTCTGAGAGATCTGTGCAGGAGCTAGGAACAATCCCCTCTTGTTCTTCCAGCTTTAGATACTGGATGGAAAAATGTGTCAATGCTGTCCTTGCCCAGGTTCTGGACGGGAGGCAGGAAACATTTCATGTCAGTATGCTGGCCTGAGGCCTTTACTGTCCTTCAGTCTCCTGGGTAAAGGAAGAGGGGATGGCTTTCCATAATATATCAGTTTGCCCTATCCACTCCCTTCCCCCACTGAACCAAACACTGTGCAAGATAAAATTGTCTTCAAATCAGTCCTTTGCCATGAGTGTAAAAAGAGATACACGATGGAGTGACTGGGGAGAGGCCTCATGGTAAACAACCTGGCTGCTCTTCATGCTGGGCTAGCCCCATTCATTCCTGGGCCCGTTTAAGATGACAGAGGTGTGCAGCAGATTCCTTCCCCTAAATGTGTGCTCATTTCCTGTTGTATAAAGAGCCATTTAGTGAGGGGATTCAGTTTTCTAGGAGTCACATAAAGACACTGCCATGTAGGACTGCACTTACTGCATTTCCATCTGCTATCAAGATGCCACCAGCCAGTTTGACAGTTTGGAAATCTTTTCTCTTGTTCAATAAAGAACAGAATAGAGAAATTTGCATTGCCAGTTTTAACTGAGAATGGAAATCAGCCAATAAGAAACCTTATTTTAAAGCTTGCTTGTTTATCTATGTGGTAGTTATTCTCCAGCAGAAAGACTGGATCTTGCTGGTCCATACCTATTAAAGCATGTTGATGTGTAACTAAAATAACTTCCAAATAAATTTCATGTTAAGCAGAAGGACAGGGTTAACACATTCAGGCTATGATTCAACATGCAAATCAGAAACAAAATTAATTTACTATCTTATTGTTTCTGAGAAGTGACTCGAGAAACTTCTTATATAGCATTAAATTCAATTAAATGTTAAACCTGTAGATTTTCAAGTGTTAAATAAAAATATTTGTGTAACACTTTCTTATCAAAATACTTTCTTATCATAATACTTTCTGATGACCTCCTGAGGTGCCCTCCTGTGTGACTTATTCTGTGATTTTTATTCAGCTCAAATTTAAATGCAAAGCAAAGGAAGCATTCCTTGAGCAAAAGTGAACTGATTATTTTCTAGTTTTGCTGCCCTTTTTTGAGTTTGCAACTAGCAAACTAGTTTCTAACACCTAGTTTTCATTTGGAGGGAAGTCAGCTTTCCTGCCCTTCTGCCCCTCCTCAAATCTCAGTTGCTTTCTGCAGTATGAAAGAAGTGGTTATTGAACTAAACTGAAAAAACAGCCTCTCTGTGCCTTTGCAAGAGGCTCCTGGTGTGAAGGGTTAGTGAACTGCCCAGGGTAGATGAAGCAGTAAAATAGTGGCTTCTTCTGTGGAGGGACAAATTTTCCTCAAAACTTCACTAGGAAAGACATATAATTGAAGAATGCTTTTTAAAAACAAGACTTATTTAAAAGAAGGTTTGAAATTATGAGTGTACAGTGAGACTTAAATTTGCGCTGTTTGTATGCAATGTTGTTTCCTCTACCCTTGGAAGGGTGAGATGCTTTGTTACTCCTAGTTCCCTTATAAAGTATCCAGAACAGTCCTCATGTGGAACTTTTTGCATCAAACTCCTCAAGTCCTTGAAAAATGTTCTTTGTTCTTTTCTAGGCAGCTCAAATGTTCTTTGATAATGTGATATTTTAGTGACATGATTATGCCCAGTCTTCAAAGAAAAACATGGATGTACTTCTAGGCAGAGAAAATATCTACCAAAGTTGTAGATGGTAAGGAATTCACTAAAATTTTAAATTTGTGTGCACAGTTATGAAGTGTACATAGCCAGAACCATAGTACCAGAATGCTCAGTAATGGGAATTTTGGCATGAGAGCAAGAGTTGTCTTGAAATTCTTCAGATGTCAGCAGAGTGATATTTGGCTGAGTGTTTTTTAAAAGTAATGTAAATTATGACTTGAAAAGTTTTACCCAGAAAATTTGGTTATAAGCACTGGCTTTTATGAATTGATGCAGTGGTTGAATATTTGCCCACATTTAATTCTTCTGGGTGAGCTTGTGGTCCAAGGAACTCTGCTTCCATCCCTGATTTAAACTTTCCATGCTATGGTCATGAAGGAAGTTAAGCAACTTCAGTTTTCTTCATCTTTAAAGTATGGAGAATACAATGTCCTTGATTTGTTTTGTGTATTTATCTTATAAATGCTCATCATATTTTAAAGTTTGCATAATGGGACCCTGACCTTAGCAACAGCCTGTAAATGCTGTCATCATACACATAATTCTAATAAAGCTTCAAAATGGTAAAGTTGCCAAAGGACTAATGCTTTAGGATTATGGAAAACCCATGACGGGAGAGGGAGGCTAGAGAAGAAGTCTCTCTAGTCCTTCAGAAATGCTACATTTTTTAGCCTCCACTGCACCTTATCAAACAAGGCTTTCAGAATTGTAATGAAAATGGAAACACACCAGCTATAAAAATCAGTCTCTTTTTGCTACAGCACTGGAAGCATTAATGAGACTATATTCCCCTGCAGTGAGCACTGGGAGTTTTTGGAAGGACTGTTCTGCACTGTCAGTCTCTTCCTGAAAATAAGTAAAATCCTCTAAATAATCCCCTTCAGAATGCAGCAAGCAGCAGCTTGGATTTTTGTGTCCTCCCTCCCTGGGTTGCATGGTGCAATGCCAGCGCATGGCGTGACGCAACAGTCTTGGAAATTCTTGGAAAAGCACTTCCGTTTGCTCTAGGTAGAAATTGTGTTGGCAGCAAAACTGTCTGCAGTTTACAAGCTGGCAGCATTCTTAAATGAACTCCAAGAAAAGCAGTTTAATGTATGCGGTTCTGCGTATCCATCCAAATGCAGAGGTGTTTGAGACTGTTGGCCTGTTATTATGGGTGGTGCCTTGGAGAAGGAATGTCTTGAGTATTTGCCCAAGTGTGGACCTCTTTTTAGCAGCTGCAGTCAGCTGGTTTATTCCAGTCAGGCTGGGTCTCCCAGTTTCTTGTTGCTGCTTGTAAGGTGATGGGTTTAATTGTTGTATTGATATTCCTCAGCTCCTGAGTGAGGGAAAAAGTCCTGAGTGTGGAGACAGGACCATCAATTTCATTCTGACAATCTCTATTTTGGTGTCTAAAATAGAGTTAAATATGAGAATTTGTTTACCACTGATACGTTGTTTGAATCTGGAAAAAATAATTTCATGTGTCTGTACCTCTTCACCTTTCCCTGTGTAAGGCGATGGTATTTGGAAGATGTGCTGAATTTCCATTAGCATTTAATGAACAGAAAATAACAATAGTAGCTGCTATTGTCCAGTATTTCACCCTGTTAATTGTGTAAGAGGATTTCAAGCTGAATGCTGCACTAATAATTCAGAGTCTTGTAAGTGGAACCAAATGCAGAGAAAACGAGGACTTTTGATAGAGCTGTAGTACTTGAAATTACACACAGAGGTGTAACTAACCATAGAGGATAGTCAGGGAGGGAAAATATATTTTACGGGTCCTGCTGAAACATTGATCATTGTAGTATGGAGTTAAAATATTTGCCTATCCAGAAAAGACATCCTTTCAAAGGTCTCAAAATACTTTCATAATCAGTAATCTGTGACTTACAGTTGTGTCTCTGGCATATTCATGTAACTTCTTCTGAGATGTTTATATGGCTTTCTGAAAGCTGCAGAAGGGCTCTTCCTTAACGGAACAGAAGCCATGGCCACAGCCCAATAAACCACTCTACTTAGATGCAAATGACTGATCAAGTATCTCAGTTTCTCTGTTTCACTTGTAATAAATAAAATCCCCCTCTCCTTTCCAAATTTTGAGAATTGATATGAAATAGGACCTGAGCTACACGAACCAACTGTTCCATTTCAAAAGACTTAGCAGTTTCTACCTAATGCCCAGAATATCTAATATCATATGCCAGAGGCCTGGGATGTTCCCCATCCTTTAACTGGTTGGAAAAGAAAGGGGAAGAGTCCAGGTGAATTCAAGCAAGTTTCCATGTGCATCTAGGCTACCATTATTCAGAACATTTGTGCTCGCTTCCTCTGTGGTTACACATGGACTCCTGCTACCTCTGTGTTTATCTAAAACAGCTTGGGTTGTACCCTCACGAAAAACTAAAATACCTAAAGCACCTCCCTGAAACTTCCTAGAGCAAAAGCAAAACACATCCCCTTTTGAGGTGGACGAGAAGCCACTGCATTTCAATGGCTTTGACCATCAAAAGTGGTGAGTGGGAGGGTATCTGACAGTGTTAGTGCTGTAGATTGACTGGCTGTAGATTGTAGGTTAGAAGGTGGCAGTTATCCCTTTAGGCATGCAGGATGCAGCATTTCAAGGCAACTTGCAACTTTTTTCCCCATAAGAACTGCTCCATGCTGTGCCAGGCTGCTGTCCCCTGCCTCCCCTGTGTCTTGGCAGGGGAGAAGGGGCTGGGAACTCATCTAGAATACTTCTGATGACACAAAGAAAACAAGTCTGCCTCTGCTAAACTTACACATTACTGGAGACTAACCAGTCAAGTTTGTTGTTTTATTTTTAAGTTCCCTGTTTTGTAAATCTTCAGGGAAGGAAGGATGGCAGCATCTCAGGTGAAGTAGTGTAATGCCAGGGTGTGGGATGTCTTTAATTCAGTGCCTGTTGTACTGTATTTTGAGAAAATGCTTCAAATTAGAGAAGTGGAAAGGTAATACGAACATGGTGGTTTTGTAATAAAATAAAAATACGAACAGTGCAAACTGGTTGTTGGTCATATCACAGTCTTCAGGGGAAAATGTCTTTAATAGATGTCATTGTAAGGCTAATACTGCACTTGGCACCAAAAATTAGATTTAATACCATAAATGGAGATAAAGCCCATTGCAGCTGACAGTATACTTCCAGACCATGTCCCCAGCTAAAGAGCTTGCAATGCAAGGCCCAAATTGGTGCTGTATAGATAACTGGCTGGGGGGGTCAGATTCTGCAAATGCTTACTCAGGCACTTTGCTTGAACTCAGTGTGACTGCTGGAGTAAAGCTTTCACAATCCAGCCCTAGAAGTGGGACTGGAGCCTTAAAGCTGTTGGGTAAAACAGAACTGCTTGGGGGGGTTATTTATTTTCCAAGTGCCTGGTGAGGCAGGCTCTAAGTAGAAGCCCGCTTCTGACCCTAACTTGCATGCCTATTTTTTGTTGTAATCACCTGTAACCCAAAATTGCAAAACTCCTGTGGATACACTAATGATGCCTTTGTAAAGTTCCCCTAGCAAAAATTCAACTGGAGTTTAAAAGCACACACTTCTTTCAAAACACTTAGCTATAAAGTTCAGTCCTGCCAGCCTGGTGGGCTGAGAACATTTTGAAAAAGGTCAGAGGGCCACATTGAATGCTATGGGTCCAATTTCCCAGGTTCATTTGTTGCCTGTGTTCTTTGAAGAGAGTGAAGCACCTGCAAATCCCCTTCTGGGGATTCCCTTAAAATGTGGGGAAGCCTCCAACAGGTGTGTGGAGGTGGCATGGCCTTGGCCCAAGGTGGGAGAGGTGTGGCTGGCACGCGTAGGAACCTGCACTTGGGCTGGAGCAGGGAATCAAAGAGGCTGTAAGTGGTAGCTGTTCTCAGCTCCTCTCATTCCCCTGAGCACAGGGAAGGGATGCTAACCTTCACCAGACAGAATTCAGAAGCTGTTTTCTGCGGTTCTACAGCCTGCTAGGAAGTAGCAGGGGGCAGGGGAGTTTCAGTTGCTTGTCCCCCACCTCTGAGAGGCAGTGGGTTGGCTGCTGGGGCAGATGCTGACTAATTGTATCAGGAAAGAAGTGGGAGGCGATATAGCTGATTCAGATCCCTGCCTTAAAAACCCAGAGCCTGGCTGAGTGAATGCCTGATTAATGTATTTTCTTCTCAGTTTCATTTGCTTTGAGGCCACAGTTTAGAGGCTCAAGAGAAAACAGGCAAGACATTATGAGTCTTGCTGGATGTGTCACAGACTCGCTGCCTAAGTGCTCTCAAAGTGTAAAAGGCTTTGACATAGGGAAGTTCCAGATAGACTGAAGTATCAGAGAAGGCTCTGGCTGGAAAGTCTGCTTGAGTATAGGGGTTTGAATCTTTATTTTTCTTAGGAGGCAGCTCCCTGGCTGGTATTAAGAAGTTATTTCTTCTGATGGGTCACTGGATCTTCTTCATAAGATTTTTAAACATAGGGTTAACAAGGCATTTCTTTTGCTTTCATTGAAAAGAGTGTAAGCACTTCATCTGAAGTAGGAAAGAAAAGCACAATTATTCATAGTAAGTCAGTCTCTACAGTGAAAAACTGAACAAAAGAAGTCCAACTGGAAGAGTACATCAATGCTACTGAGGACAACAGACTTTTAAATTCTCTTCATCCCCAGAAGTCATTGAGAAAAATACGTTATCTCTGTTCTGCTTCTTGTCAGCAGATTTGTCAGAAAGAAATCTACCTCCTTTCCTAATCTAGTTTTTAGAGTGTATTTGCTCTTCAAGAACAAGTCAGCACAATAATCCTGTTTCACGTTAACTGTTATGAAATATGGTGTTAACATTTTAGCCCTATACTGGCAGGAAATGGGATTTAAGATTTTTTTTTCCTTAAATATTAAAGAGTTCAGGAACAGGATTTAAAAATAAAAGATCCTTACAATCCTCTCTCTGAGTCAATTTTCATAGCTTAAACTTTCAATTCATCTTATTTGCCTATTATGCAATTTGGCTTATGATTTTACTTATGATAGTCTTTAAATGCAAGTTGACACTTCAGATCCCTATGCTGGCTTCAAGTCCATAGCATCTGCTTATTGCAATTTATGCTTTGGTTATCTAACCTGTGTGCACATACTTGCTATTTCCAACCATTCCTACATATTTGCTGTATCACTGTAATCTCCTTGTTCCCTGGGCTGTGTTTATTCCTATCTGTTTTCTCTGTCTCTTTCCGCACAAATTTTACACCATGCTTTGGACTGTCCTTCATAAATACAACAGTAATTTCTTCACTCTAAGCTACTACAGAACTTCAGAGAGCCACCGAATAGTTGCAACAGTTGCAGTACTGCATGCAAAAATCTGTGCATGGAGACTCTTTAGAACAGGATCTGGGTTTCAAAACTCTCTGCAAACGCCCTTCCTTATTATAGTATTTCAACTCCACTTGCCAAAAATATGTTTTTCCTGACTGGTATGAAACTGAAATCCCAGTAAATGAAGTATCACTGCAGATGCATTTAGGAACAGGGAAAAGGAGGAATTCCACTCTTAACTGCAGGAAAATCTGGCTGTTCTATTGACAGTGCTTCAGCTTTCCTTGGTATATTTTTAAATATTTGATTAATTCTTCTGGAGCAGAAGAGTCATATGATATAGTTTTAAGGAATAATTCAAAAGAGACAGACTTCAATGCATTGCTGCTTTGTCTTGCCAAATACCTGTGGTTAGATTAAAGCCACGATTGTACAATTCCCAGTTACTCTTGACATCAAACTTCCAGCCCATGTCAAAGTCTTGCTTTTCAGAACTGCATGTCCTTATATCTAGGGGAAACTTGTGACTGATGGAAGGTTTGATATCAAATGTTCTCAAATCCCACTGAAATCAGTAAGCTGAGGATGCTGATTACTAAGATCAAAGATGCAATTTGGAGATCAGATTTCTCCTTCAGCTGGGTCACAGAGCCTTGGAGAGATGCAGTAGATAGTTTCATTCCCTGCCAGGGACAGTCCTGAGCCCTCTCATTAAATTGTTCATTATTTGTTATACACATATATGCATTCTTTCTCTGTTTAAAATAAACATGTGTAATACCAGATATGAGTGCTTCTATGTGCAGTAGCTGTCAAGTTACACTTGACATTCAGTTACAACAGGAAAAAAATGGGCTTTGGTGCTTAGTGCTGAATACAAGAGGCCAACTCATCAAGTTTTTCTACTGCAAAAATGCTAGATCTCAATTTCTTAAACAGTGTGTCTCTAATGGCCCAGAGACATGACAGCACACGTGAAGCACATGAAGGGGAAGACAGAGGACATGAATTTTTCTACAGGTTTTAACAAAGCCAGAATCTTCCATGCCCTCTCTGCTCTGCCACACAGAACAAAAGCCCCAGGGGTTTTGTTTCTAAAGTCATTTGAGAGCTGCCAGCACAAAATGAAAGCCCCAAGGGTTTCTCCAGTCACTGAAGGGACACCCACCACCTGTAAATGTGAAAATGCGACTGAGCTGCACTTTGAAAGTGAGAGGGCAGTGGCCTGGCACAGTCACTGGGGGAGTCACTGAACTAGCAAGACTGACACGGTGTGGAATTCCTGAACTTGTTACTTAAACAAGTAATTTGTTTAAGCAGTATGTGACTTACTGCATGTTGCTGGCTCATAGGCCCCCACATCCTTAATGTTCCCCTCCCACCTTCCCCACATCTGTGCCTAAGTCAGCTCTCCTTTGGGGACGCTTGATGTGACACAAAACCTGCTGGAAAATTCTGAAGCTGCACTTCATTTCAGACCTGGCCATGTAAGATGCCTGTCTCTAACAAGAAAGTGAGCTTTCTTCTACTGATTTTTAGGTGGCACAGCCACCACAGTCTGGAGGTGAGGGTTACGTCACAGGGCTGCTCCCAGCATGGGCTCCATGAACAGATGTGCAGGCCTTGGCAGGGAGCAGTTGCTTTCCCAGAGACCTCGGCTGCAGCTCCCCCTGAGCGAGCAGTGCTAAGGTACCACGGCAGGAGCGGGAGAGCAGCATGGGCAGTGCCAGGGCTCTCAGGAGGGGAGAGTGGGCAGTGCCAGGGCTCTTACAAGGGGAGAGTGGGCAATGCTGGGGCTCTCAGGAGGGCAGCATGGGCGGTGCTGGACCTCTCAGGAGGACAGCATGGGCAGTGCTGGGGCTCTCAGGAGGGGAGAGTGGGCAGTGCTGGGGCTCTCAGGAGAGCAGCATGGGCAGTGCTGGGGCTCTCAGGAGGACAGCATGGGCAATGCTGGGGCTCTCAGGAGAGCAGTATGGGCAGTGCTGGGATTCTTGCTTCAGCCCTTGGCTGCCTGCATTCCCGGCAGGCAGAGCTGCTGCGTGGCCACTGTCACGGACAGTTGCACCTGATGTGTGGGAGTTACTTGGCACATGGTGAATGCAGTTTCCCATTGATTTTTGGTGGAATTGATTTATAGAGCTATTTAATGGAATTGATTCTTTTTGCAACTTTTTTCCCCTCTTAAAGACCAATTGTTTTTCTTGAGTGATGGCTGCAGGTTTGTGTTTATGTATTAATATGCTTGTGCACCCACAGTCCCCAACTGTGTTCTCTACTCAAACTGCAAAAGAAAGTCTCAATCTCAAATGCCATCTTAAATTTTAATATTATGTTTGATGTATGACCTGGAATAAATTAAACGTGCTAGAACTTGCAAGATGAAATCCTAGTGGTGGGTATAACCACAAAGCAGTGTTCTATTAAGCCAAGGACTGTCGAGAATGTCTGTTGTGGTTGTGTCTGGGTTATGAGTGGCTCCCTTTGGTTTAGTGTAGGTGGATATTTTTATTCCGCCTGGCTTGTGAACAAGGGGAGGAAACTTCAGAATTTACCTACAAGAGGAGTAAGGCTCTGCTGACTTCTTTTAAGCCCATAGGACGGAACCTCATTTTTATCCTAAACCCGGTATTTCTATTGTATTTTAATGTAATTCATTAATTGTTACTCCGAAGTGGTTTGTATTAAGGAAACATTATATATTATACCTGAAGGACTTCTATGAGAAAGTGCGAATATCATAATTCTCTGTTACTGTTTGTACTTTGCAGGTCAGTTCTGTCAGTAAGTGGCAAATTTGTGTTGTGGTTTTGGACTTCTTTCTTATTCCCTTCCTTTCTGTCTTTCTTCTTTCAAGAAGCACCAAAATAAACATGGGTAAGGATCCTTACTCTGGGTGGGACTCCTGAGCAGATACGCCACCCAGACTTCCAGATCAGAGAGATTTAAATGCGTGTGCTGAGGGCTTAGGGTCCAGCTAACAACTGCCTGTCAGGGCACAACAAAATAATCTCTGAACCAGCCAGCACCCAAGTCATACAAGAAATTAGTAATCCAAAAGTACCTCCTTGAATGGCAAAATGAAACAAACATCAACTGTCACAGTTGTTGTGTATGATCCCTGTGTGAAATTTAGCTAAGCAATTTGACAGCTGTATGCAGCACTAACTGGATCTTCCAAGTGGTTTGATGTAGCTGTGAGCCCAGTACATTTGGGTAATCTAATTATCACCACAGAAGTGAAAGAGATAGAGACAGCAGTAGTCAACATCCTATTTGAATAGAAAAGCTCTGAACTTCATCACTGCTTATGAAAACTTCCACCCATGCTGTAATCTGGAGCCATCTAAAAACTGCTGAGAATCCAGCAGGGCTCATTCCTGTGCATCTACCTTACACTGTGAGTTTAACAGGATGGCCAAGAATAATATCATTAGGATGCTGAGTGTGCAACTGCTGCAGGAGTAGGCTGTCCATGTGAACAAAACTTAGCAGGAAAACTGTAGATGGTAGGTGCATGATGCAGAGCAGATAATTAGCAGAGTATCCAGTTGTCTTGTATCTGCAACTCCAAATACCACGCACCATTAATTTTGGAAAAGGACTCCAAATGTAAGCAAATTGCTTTGACCCAGATTTTAAACTGGTAAAGGAACCTGAATTCACCGGCAAGGCAATATGGCCCTTTTGCAAAACATGGTATTTCAATGTGGCTTGCTTAGAGAAACTTCCAACAACAATCAACCTTCACCCTGTGCCGCAGAGGACTGCTAAGACTTTATTCAATGTCATAGTGATCCTAAATGGCAGTCTTTGAGAGGGAAAACTGTATCCTTGCTTTGTAAATGAAAGTGCAGCAGTTGAATTATACCATAGTTTTACAGAGCCACATTGTAAACTAGATTTTGTTTGCTTGGAATTATCCTAGTGATTTGTAGTCTGTCTCTGGCAGATGTGTCTCTCTCTAACCATCACATGCCCTAAGCAATTATGCAGAGTTAACAAAACCTAGAGAAGGCAACTGCTTTTATCTGTCTTGCCCCATGCCAAGTCTTTGCCTTCCACTCTCTGCTGGGAAATAGTACAAATTCCAGGCATTCTTTGGAAAGGAGAGGGTTAAATTTAAAGAGAAGGGTATCTTGTCTTTCACCACTACTGGGGTGGAAAGATTTTAACTGTGTCTGTTCCCCAGAGGCGCTTCATATGATGATATGTCTGTGTGGGATAGGTTGGACATTGAGGATCTGTACTGCCAAGTTTCTTCATTGTAATATGGACAGATTCAGGACATCAGAAGAACCATTTACATGATAATACATGATTTCATAGTTGGTGCTATGTAAATTGGACTATGTTTGGCTTAGGGACTGCAGAACCCTAAGGCTGTCACTGGGCTGTACCAGCACAATCTCTTCCCTGAAGTATGTTCCAGTCTAAATAGTAGATGATAGTAGATAGTAGATAATAGTAGATAGTAATAGTAATAGTAGATAATAGTAGATAGTAGATAGTAAAACAGAAGGGGAGAGAGGAAGCAGAGACACAAACAGATGCATTATTTGGCCAAGGTGATGTGACAGATGTAGAGAACTAGGAAGAGAACCTAAACTCCTTCAGTTACAGTTTACTTTGCTACCAGAATAGACTACTGTTACTATAGCACTCATTTTTTCATTCTTACTCTTCCAACTAAATTAACTTACCTTGCCTCAAGGACTGTCATGGTCCCTGTGCAGTCTTCTGGCTATCTTAGCTATTTCAGAGAACTGGAACAACCAGCACACAAACAAGTCACTGCACATTGACTGAACATTGCTTACTCTCTGAACTTGGGGCTTTAGCTCATGGCAGTGAGAGGTAACCAGCTACAACCCAGGATAAAGTACAAGTAGCAGTTGCTTCTATATTTGCACAGCTACTCATCAGTCCTGCTTGTTCTAGAGATGCCTACCTTGCATTTTGGTCTGCAGGTTCCTGGTGCCTGCCCACATGGGGTGAGGCCAGGTAGCGCCAACACCACCTCAGGCTGCTCTGGCTCCACTTCAGATCTTCATGAGCACCTTGCTAGTGTTAAAAATGCCTTGCCAAACTCCTACCCTACAAAGTGTTCAAGGGACTGCATTTCTGTAATGCTTGGATTTGGAAAACTACAAGATGGAAACAAATATTCCCCAGAAGATGATAAATAGGACCAAACAGTTACTTACTCTTTGTGTGTTGCCTTGGTAAATTTAAAGACTTCCGTGTATTAAATGATGCAATAGCAAATTCCTTACAAAAAATAAAATGTCTGTAATCAGATAATGGTTGCTGTGGTACTAGTGGTAATATAGCATTGAATATCTCTTGGTTTGACTTCCACAATTCAGGAGTGAGGGGAACTGGAGTGGTGTTTACTGAGCCAAACTTCTCACTAAACATAATTCATGATCTCTAGCTGGCTAATAACTAGGACCTCAATGCTCTAACAGTTGGCTCCATACATATTAAAAAAAAGCTTTATTTGAAGTGAAAACTTTAAGAAAAATAAACTTCAGGGTTTAGTGGCCTCTAATATTGTCCACCTCCACAGGCCATGAGAGATCTCATAACTAGAGACTAAGTTTTAAAATATTTCTATTTCAGTTTCTTTGACCAGTGCTGAAAGATTGCTTGCTCCAGAGATTGCCTTGGCATAATATTTTATTTGCTGTTTTCAAGCAAAGAGGAATCCATATGCTTCTTTTAAAATAGCACTGTGCAGGGATTTTTCTTCCCTATTGATGTTAAAAAGAGTTTCTGCTGGCCATTTGAGCGTTCTAGGCATTCAGCATTCTTCAGCTTTATAAAAAAGGTGAAGAGCTGAAAGGTTTACTCTCTTTAAGAAGGCATTTTAAAAAAAAAAATTCCATAACCTTTCTTACAGTCCTAGTTTTTCTCTGGAGAGATCCTCATCTGAACAGGTTTATTTAAACACTTGCTAGATTATGTATCAGGATTTCCCTTCCACTCCTCATGAATGAAAACCTGTGCTTCTGCAGGTATGCTCAAGGAGTGCTTCTCCTTGGAGCACTACAGAATTTCAGATCTGGATTGGTTTCAGATCTTCATCATTTCCTTGTGTGTAGAAGAGTATTCTTGTGTTCTGTGTTTGTTTAGTTTCTCATGAATTAAATTTACATTCTTAAAGAATCCTGAGCAGTTCTCAGGGGGTGTGGATGAGGGGTGGCTCTGCTCTCTGGGGCACACGGAATTTGTACTTGGGCAGAGTAGTTCATTTTTAAGGACTAGGAATCACTTCATTTAGATTTCTGCTAATGGTTTTACCTTCTGGGGAAGCCTTGCCACTTGCTGCAGCTTCTTCCTTGGCTGGATGACGAAACAAGGCCTGCCTACCTCCTGTCAGATGCTTTGAAGTCTGTAGATGAAAGATACCATATGAATGCAAAGTACTTGCCAGTTAATGTCAGCAAGTCATTTTGCTTGTACTTTGATGAAAAAAGCTTTATTGTCAGCTTCAATGAATTGATCTGCATATGCACCAGTAGTTCTTTTCCTTTTACTTAAGTCTTTTGGAAAATTATATTGACCACCTCTCAGAAAGATAGAGGGAAGTTAAATAACAAGCAATAAAGATTATCGAGGAAATTTCTCATCATGTGATACCTTCAAGATAATAATATTTTGAAAGGGAAAGAAAATAACAACTATGCACAAGGAGTTTCTGCTAAATACCATCTCATCCTCTGTCTTTCAGAGATTATTTTCTCATGCAGAGCTAAGCCAAGTTCCATCAATGCATAGAGAAGTTCTATTATTATACACTGATTTGATAAGATAATATAATTAGTGTCTTGGTCCATTGATGCAGACCTCCACTGTCCAAAACCAACATTAGGTTATTAAATCAATTCTCGTATTTGTTACATTAATAAGATAAAATGGCATTATTTAGATACCGCTTGTCTAAACTTAGATAAGTCATTCAACCATATCTCTGTTTGCATATCCACATTCTTCCTCTGCTTTTAAAAACCAGCACAAATTCATGAGGTAGGTTCAGGATTTGGATTTCCTGGTCTTTATTGTTGTGTGTGGCAAGGTCTTCCCTGTCAGTTATTTGTGTCTTGTCTATGTGGCTCTGCCTCCCCTGCAGCAGATGGGCAGTGAGGAAACTGAGGGCTCCAGTGGATAAATGCAGCAGCAGCAGCTGCTTTCAAGAACAGTATCCATGAGCAGGCCGCAAGTGAGATGGTGTCCAGGCAACTAATCTGGACAGATACCTACTGGCAATTTCTGCTGACACACAGATCAGGAGACATGGAATTGATGGCCAAAGTCAGAGCCAAAGTCAACAGAGAGAGAATTTTTAGGTAGAAAGGCAGGTCTGAGTTTCCCAAATTATAGTTGTCTCGGGGAGGTTGGAAGTCTTCTGGCTCCAGAGCAGGAAAAAAAAGGCTTTGCCAAGTGCCCATTTCAAGTATAAACACTCTCCCAATCCCCTAGTTCACCAGCTGATACAGTTATTTAATATTCTGTTGGGAGTGGGTTGGCTTACTCAAAGTTTGTACAAATTGGTTTCTTAGGTAACTTTTGATGAGTTTTGTTTTCTGGTGTTGTGTTTTGTTTTGTTTTGTTTTGTTTTGTTGGGTTTTTTTTCTCTAGTGGCACAGATCCTATAGGACAATCACTGATCTGACCTGGTGTTAAGGGACCATGATGTCTAGTGAGTTCTGTTGTTTTTAAATATTGTATTTTGTATTAACTTGTGCTGCAGACCAGAACTCTGCTCTGTCCTCTTGTTTTGTAACGCATTTATTTGCATGGGAACATCCTGCTTCTTGCACATGTGAGGACTTCCAGGATGACGGCTGAGCCCTGCTCAGCTTTGTTCCCAAATTCTGCATTGGGACACAGGACTTTTTGAGAGTAGAAAGGGCCAAGTTGTGCTGCTGTGTGCTTCTGGTGTGCTGCTGGCATGACTGTGTAGGGCTAGACAGGGAGGGAAGGCTATTTAATGGGGCCATGTGTTACTGGAACTTGCCATCTAACATTTCTCGCTTTCCCCAGTGTGTTCTCCCCCTTCCAGGGTGGAATGCAGTAATTGCCATACCAGAAAAAGCCATGATCTGTCTGTCTAGCCTGGCATCCTTTTTCCAAGACAGGCAAATGCCAGATGCTTGAGGGAAAGGTACAAGAACTCCTAAAACAAACAAATATGGTATAACTTGCACATAGAGGAAGTTGGTGGTTGGTTTATGCCCTGAGGTGAGGGAGTTTCTAGCCTTTACATGAGTGTGTAGCTGGGTATTCTCTTCATATATGACAAATTTGCACTCAAGCCATTCTCACAGACTCCCTGCCTCTGGAGTTTGGTGCCAAGGAATAGCACAGCTCAGCTGCACCACTGCACTGTGCTTGTGTGGTCCTCAGTCCCCAGCCTTTGTAGCAAGGGGTCTGAGGTCTATAGTGTGTTGCTGATATCATTGTGTGCAGAGGATGCTAAGAGACTGTGTTCCAGGCAGTACTACCAAATGACAGGATTTACTCTGTTCAGTGAAGTGTGATCTGAGCTCTGCCCTGCTCCTGACTTCTAAACACGAGAGCAGGAGGGCTAGATCCATTGGTGCTCAATCAAGGTGACCAGTAGGGGACCACTGAACCTCTATCACAAGTCAGGATAAGTGGTGCTATCTGGTTTCCTCCTTCCTGGTGTTCTTCAGTGGCCAAATCTTTCATCACAAGCTGCACATGCCAACAGCATGTCCTGCTACACAGGGACCTTCGCAGGAACTGGTGTGAAACAGCCTCCAGCAACTGAAAGCATAAGCGGGGGAGGCTTGGGGAGGAAGGAGAAAGACCTCAGTGATAGCTTCATTGTCTGGTGCTGATGTAGAAGTCAGTAACATGCAGGACTTGTGCTCACCTCAGGGAAGAGGAAGGGGAGAGTGCTCTTTTTAATTATGTATTGCTAATTCTTCCCCAACCAGCCAGCCTGGGATTTCCTTGCATTCTGAGACAATGCTTTCATCTGTCTCCTGTTTGACAATCTGAACTTGCTTGAGAAGTTGTTTTTCTTTCTTGTGGAAGATTGCATTGGAGTCAGAGTGTTGTTTACCTAAGATCTATAATAAAAATTCTTTATCCTTATTTTGCTTCCTCTCAGCTCAACAAGGGGTGGCATGGAAAGCAGCACGTATTCTGTAGGGAAGATCTTTCAGGTTCAGCCTATTTAGTAACCACATTTACCAGACTGCTCTCACTTCAAGCAGTTGGTCAGTCTCCCTTGTGCTACCTGGACTTTTATAATCCATGACTCGAACAGCTAGAGATTGATCATTACCTGTCATTTGTCCTCTGTGAAGTGATTTTTGCTGAGCCTTTTGATGAAGAAATTTTCTGTCCAAGCCACTATCTGGGCTGTGATGTTGTAAGACCCATGATGAAGCTGTAAGAGGTCCATACTACTTAGTAAGCTGGAAACATACCTAGATGCTAATAAGCAACATAGCAATTCCAATTTTAAAACTTGAGAATTATCCTCTCTGTTAGGTAGTCAAATCAGTAGCTCATGGAATGGTCTAGACCCAGGTCCATTGGCAGACTGCAGCTGATCTCGCTTGGGTCTGGTGTCTGGCTTTTTTTAAGTTATGCTGTGAATATTTCTTATGTGCTGTTGTCTTTTCCCATTTTTTTATTATATCAATATTCTTTTTTCTTCTGATCCTTTAATTTTTAAACATTTCATATATTCTGATAGATTGAAACAAAAGACAGATACAGAGCCAGAGGCAAGTTTTTCTAAATGCAGCTTTAGATTTATAGGCATGGGTAATTAGAAAAATAAAATTTATAATTTTAGTTAGCTTATTTTTAAGTGGCTGGGAAATGGGCATTTTTTAGCATGGAAGTGGGGAGACTTCCTATGCCACATTCAGCTCCAGCATAGCATGTAACTTCATCATTTGTGCAACTCACTAATCCCTGCATGGGCATTCTTAGAATTAAAATGCTCTTAATTTAGTAGAACGAGATGAATTAAATGGAAGTTTCTTTCAATAGTGAATGAGGGTGTCGGTAGGAAGATACATTGTGGTTTAGCTAATTCACTTTAAATTCACAACTTTAGTTAATCTGAATTAAGTTTCCCAAGTCCTGCGTGTAAAGACATCTTTATTTAGAAAAAGCTGCTGCTGTAGAAAGAGCAATGGACTCAGCCCTGTCCCAAGGCATTCTGGCATGCAGCCCGCTTGTTCCGAGACAGAGATTTTCTGGACATTAGCAAATTGTCTACCACATCCTTTTCTTCTCTCAGAACGCCTCTGTGCCACCTCCTAAAATTGTGGTTTCTGAGCCATTACTCTGAGTAACTTGCTCTGGTTGTATTTGCTGTGCAGCTGAGGAAACAATATTTCAGCAACTTGTACCGTTTTTGGAGCAGGGAAAGTTAAACTTGTCCTGAAACCAGTCATGAACACACCCTTTGATCTGTCCAGTGGATGTTCCCTGCCCAGGCCAGGTGCAGAGCTGGGGCAAGGATGGGGAATCTCTTGTCATAGCAAATGTTTGTGCAGTAAATCCAGACTTGTGCTGCATATAATTCAGAAGCCAAACCATTTGAACAACTGTCTTTTAGGGTCAGAACTTAGCTGAGAGGCTTGCTCCTGAAAATATTTGCTTTTCTGCTTGGAAATGATCTAGTGGTCATGTTACATTTTTCTTATGAAAAGAGAAACTGGTCACACGGGTCAAATACAACCATTTAGGACAAACCCCTAAATGAAACTTACTGTTTGCCACATGCAAGGACTGCTGGACTGTGTAACTCACTTCATGTTTCACTCAGTTACTTTATAGGACTGTTTTCCAACCCTTGCCCTAATGGGAAATTGTTCATAGAATAGTTGCATTGTCTCACGGGCTGCTGGTTTTGGTGAGAGACCAGCTGGAGGGGGATCACTTGGATTTCTCTACATTTTTTCAATTGGAATTTCCAGTATGTTGATCGTATAAATTATGAATAATGGGTAGGAGATAACACAGTAAAAATTAGTTTATTGCACTCCGTCTTTGAGTTAGGATACATAGATAGACACAGTGAGAAGGACGCGGTTTTTCATAGGCCAGCTGATTAATGGAATTCATGTTCCTTTCACCTGGCAAAGTTCTGCCTGACATGCTGAAGCCTTCAGAAGCCCTAAAAACATGCACTGTGCATGTGTACTATAAATAAACTTTTAAAAACATAATTTAAAAACACCTGTGGCAAAGCACATGCTTAACTGAAACTTGTCTGGTCAAGGTTGACTCAGTGGTGTAGGAAGAAGATGGGGAAAGAGAAAGTGGGAGCAGATATATGAAACCTGCTGTCAGAGAAAAGCCACTTGTTTGTCATTTTCAGGCTGTTCAAGCTCTTGGCAGCTTTGGGAGATCCCTAGTGACTTTCTGGATATTTGCCCTTGGCATGCGTGTTTGTGAGTGATCTGAGATTTCATTTAACAAATCTGCACAAACAAGGTCAGTTAACCTATTAGAAAAAGATCAGATGTCTGGGAATCATAGTTGATTCCCCACTTCTAAAAATCCAAATAGCTCTGGCTGAAGGTCACCAATCAATTAGATAAGATAATTTCAGTAAGTCCTCTTAATGAATTTTTATGTATTCCACCCACAGTTTGGATAGCTGCATCCCTTTATTTTAAACTGACAATTCTTTTGATCTGCACAGAACCAGAGGAGGTTTGGGGAGAAGAAACTCTCTGAGGGTAAATTGCTCTGATAGTATCTGTGGAGGTATATAATCTATATAATCTGCACTGCTGCTGTCTCAAAGCAGGTCTGACTTACCTGCTTGTTTTTTAAGTTGTATGAAAATATGATGCATCTTTAAGCAAGAAAAATAAATCTACACTAATACTTCTTTAGATAGGGCACTAAGGGGTTAAAGGCACTGCCCAGTCCTGAGGAAGCCTGTTTCGAGGCAGGCATTCACTGGAATAAGGTTTTGCTGCAGACACAGGTTGATGTGTTTGCAGCAAGGATTGCAGCCTTATCAGTAATGATAAACATGCAAAGGCTTCCAAAACCCTGTGTCCCTGCCACTTGTTTGGGATCCTTTTCCAGAAACCAAGAGAAAATACAAGATCTTCACCAAGACAGATGCTGCTTCCAAAGGGGGCAGCCAGCAGACTTTGTAGACACAGACCATGCATTACTCTGTGGTTTGGAACAGGTACAGGAGATATTAGTTTACCTGATTCAAAATAGTACTTGAGACCTGGCAGTATCATGTGGGGTTGGCCCTTTCCCCTCATCCATCAGTCTTTTGCTGCATGTCCAAATGCTGGGTAACTTTGGGTTTTGTTGCCCTCACTGAGTTACTTGCCATAGCTAATTTCTGCTGCCAAGCAACCTCCAGGCTTTACTACCCATTTGTTTGCCATTTCCCACAAATACTTTGAATGTTACTTTATTTTAATCCTGGTGCTGAGAGGAGGGGAATGGAGATAGTGTTTCTATTAAAAATGCACAGAATTTTTGGGCACAGAACGGACCACTTGAGTTGCCTGAAAAAACAGTCACTATGGTAATATTAGGTGTAATTAAGGTGTAGCCTTGTAAATAATACACTCTTCTAATTTCTCTCTCCTCCTATTCTGTCATGAAACACGGCAAAGCAGGAGATGCAAAAATCAAGCACCTGGGTTCTTGAGGTCAAATTTCAAAAGTCTGTGTTGAAAAATGCAGAAATTATTCCAGATGGGTGAGAACTGGCAATCTCTCTCTGTCCAGGAAAGTTTGTGCCATTCTGCAGGCTCAGCCTGGGTCCCTCTGTTTTGCTACTGAGCCTGATTGACACTTACATGTGTGTGGCCTTTTTACATAGTGGTGGACTTAAGTTTGAAAATCCAGACATTTTTGGACTGTGACAACAGTTGGTATGGTGTTTCAATCTGTATTTTATTTTTTAAAAATTATATATACTATTTTAAAAAGGAGCGCGGCAACTTATTGCAAAAATCAGAAAGAACAGGTTACAGAAACAATTTAAAAGTTGCTCCCAGCTGAGTGAGTCTTTGAATGTGAAAAAAGAGACTTATTTCAAAAATTTCTCTTAAACTTGCAGTGTGATAGATAAAGCTAGTTCTGAGAACGTGAAAATGTGGGCTCCATGTGCTAAAGCTATTTGAAAAGAGGTGTGAGTGAAGGGGCTGAGGTTGGTGTTAACGTCAGACTTCCTGTCTTCTGCACTTTCTGTGTCGCAGCTGTAGCACGTTCATAGTGCGGCACTTCTTTTAAAAGGGACTCTGAACTAGCCCAGCCTTTCAGGGAAAGACTGCAGCCAGAAATTCTGGCCGATCGCAGGATGACAAGAGGAAGAGCTTTGTTACTAGCTTGTGTTTGATCTTAGCTGCTTTTTTTCTGCTTTCAGTAGCATGCTAATGATACCTGTGGGAGGTGAAAAATGGGTGAATTCCTGCTAGGGTGCGGACAAGTTCGCAGTTTAGTTCTTGTCCTCTCCTTCCCCTTTGGTAAAAATTTTGGGGGCTGTCCCAGATACATAAAAAGGAACTTTTTCCTAAAATAATTTCTGTCCTACATCTGCTGAGGAGTCTGAATCAGAAAGGCAGTAAACAGTTGACTCAGTTTGTTTTGTCTCCTCTCCACCTTTTTTATGTTTGAAATTATGAGTATTTATGGGAATGACTGGCTTGAAAGTCTGGGACAAGTCTGAGCTGCCCATAAGCCATTCCTTTTCTACAGTTCAGTTTTGCCTCATTTATCTTAAACTTTAAACCTGAAATGCCAAGTCATCCTAAATCCCCTTTTCTTTCAAATGCTAATTGCCCCTTTCACATTTCTTACTCTTGATTCTCTATATATTATGTTCCTCTTAGTATCAGAGGACCCAGCAGGGTGGGTAGGCTGCACCCTGGGTCAGAAGAACAGGGAGAACAGGGAGATGGTGAAACTGGAGAGTGCCATACTTGGAGGCAAATACACTCCAGTTTCTGCTGCTGCCCAGGGAGAGGGTCTGCAAGTCTGCGATAAGGGATGGAAGCAGACCAAGAGGGATGGGTGGGCCCCAAAGGCGGTGATCTGGATGCCAACATATCTTGCTCCAGCTTTGCAAGGAGCAACATGCAAATGCTTCAGAGGGAGGGCTAGTTGTGGTCTGTGGTTTAGGGAGTTGACACAAATAGTCTCTGAACCCATTTTTATGGGCCTGCAAAGGAGTGCTCTCTCCGGGGAACTGGAGCCTGTCGTCCTTGGTGTAATCCTTTCTTGCTTAGCAGGTTCGAGGCTGTGCTCAGAGCAAGCAGCCATGGCTGGCTGACAGAAAGGGGGATTTAGCATCCTACACAGTTTGTGCTGTGTTAGATTAGAATGGGCATATTGGTAATTAAACACTTGGGTCTGGGTTTCTGCTCCTAAACTACTGTAATCAACAACTGAGTTCTGTGGCAGGGAACCTTTGACAATATTTCTGTGCCCAGGAACCGTGTGGACTAGGCTATTTTTAAACTTCTTTCAATAAGTGCTCTATGTAACATTTTTGTGGACAGAAAATACAGAACAGTGTGTTGACCTTCATTGCTGATGAAACTTCAGTTGCATCCAGATATAACTGATAGCAGGTCTTACCTGGATTTTCTTTCTCTCAATGCATGTAGGTGGTCATATGGAGGAGAAGTGAAATACTTCCATAATATATATCACAAATACCCGGATGGAATAAGAAGAAATAAGAATAAAGTGTGTAAGAGGGGGAAATGCATTGCAAATCTTTCAACTTCAATGAAAAAACATTCCAATAGTTCAGATATTACATTCTACATAAAGGCTGATGCTGAACCTAATAAAAATCAACCAGATGGAGAGAGATCACTACCTAGTACAAAAATATCAGCACTCTATTGGTGTGCACTCTGCTTCTTGTACCTGGCAAAGCACTGATTTCCCCGCCTGCTTCCCTTCCAATTGGGAATTCTACAGGGATGACCTAGTGATACTACAAAGAAGCCTATTTGCTTAAGAGGGCATATGTACATCTTTTAACAATCTGGTTGTGTACCTTCTTTGTGGGAGTATCCCTGACCTTATACAGAGAGGGACAAGTGCTAATTAACTTACTTCTGGGAACAGGAGGTGGTATGACCTTTTCCAAAGTGATTCTTTTGGGCTAGAGTTTACAGAGGTATTTGCTAGGATTGATGCCTAGGTTTGCTATGAAAACATTATTCATACAGAGGTGTAAAATTCCCTGGTGTGGCTGAGGAAGAAATTAACCTCCCAATCTTTCTAGTTAGGGGCATGGTTCCTTGCCTAAAAATTGTAGGCATGGTGTCCAGATTTATGTTATTTGGTATCAAAACACAGTTACATTTTCTATCATATCTTTTAGCACTGAGCACAGCAAGTAGATCCATTAGACAATTGTTTTGGACACCACTCACTGGTTGTGAACACCCCATCTTTTATTGGCAATGAAGGAGGAAATTAATTTCTGGGGATTTTTTTTTTCCTGAACTATCAAGGTGTTATTTATTCTGAGCATCTTCCAAATTTCAACCTCTTTTTGCCAAAGAAGTAGTAAGGCCTCTTAATGCCATCTCTTTGCTGTGCTCCCTCTGAGAAGCTCAAGGACACAATTACAAGCACTGAGTGTGCCTACACCATTTGATTTTTCTTCTTGCTACCAGCACTAAGCAACCAGTCCCAGTTGCTCCAGTGTAGACAAAACTGCAGAGAGCAGAACTTATGGGAATGTGTCTGAGGTGAGCAGGACAGAGGGCCATTGGTCTGACTCGCTGAGGAAATGAAATGCAGCCCCACACTGGAGGCAAGTTGCTCCAGACCCCCTGGCTGGCCAGGTGTCAGGCTCACAAAGGAATTTAGGATGCCTGGCTACAGAGGAGTAGGCAGAAAGCTGTCCATGGGGTCTTACAGCTGGAGAAAGGTAGGAAGGCAGCTGATAAAACTGAATTTTCCTCAGGCAAAGAAATATCTTTACTCCCTGCTTCCTGTTGTCTTCTAATGTATTTTCAAAAACCCCAACACGGCAATTCTCCCTCACTCCCTACCACCAGCCCCGACAATAAAAAAGCACAGGCTCGCTGGACCCTGAGAGAAACAAAGTAAGCACCTCTTTGGAAAGCAGTGCAGGGGCCTGCGGCCATGCCGCATTCCTGAGGAGGCTGGAGCCTCTCCCCAGCGTGCCTGCCCAGCAGGGCAGCCGGCTCCGAGCGCTGCTGCCGCTCCCTCGCTGCACCGACATGCCCGCGCACAGCCCCCCGAGGGGCTCGCACCTCTCCCCCGCCGTGTCCGTAGCCACGGTTTGTGCTGCCCCTGCTCAGGGGAACAGAAGCAGCAGCTTCACCATGCGGCATTTTCTGCCATATTCATTCAAAGGACAGCTCCATGTCTGAAGTGCTGCCAGACTAAACTACGAGCACCGCGAAGCAAGCAGCTGCCACATCCTCATCCTACTTCTTGTCACGGCACTGCACTGGAGCTGGAAGTTTTTCAGCAATGTAACTAGGTAAGGGGTATTTATTTTGATGAAAATGAAGGTAAAATCCCTATTTCCCAGTTGGTTTGACCCCTATTTAAAAAGATCTAGTAATGGATGTATGCAGAAGAAATATCTACATGAGTGAAAATGTGTCCTGCTAATATTAAAAGGTGCGTGGTGAAATTTTGCCTAAGGATAAAATATCATTTTAATTGAAAGCTGCTGTAACTTGATAGGGCATATGCATGACAGTCTTGAGGATCTGCTTTAAAATACAGTTAAAGACAGACTACTCCCACCACTCTGTCTCTTAGAGCTACATGTCCTCTTTGATCCATCCATGGTGCTTACGATTCCTAAGAGACATGCATACTGCCAGTAGTCTGAGCTCATTAATATTTATACGATACCTTTCATCTGAAGATGTGTGCTTTGCAATTATTAATTAAAAACCATTTCATAAACCCCTAAAATTTAGCTACATTTCATAGCTTACAAAATAAAGACCCAGAAACTTTGTGTGTCCTTTGCATGAGACAAAGTGAGATTAGGAACGTGGAAGCTTGTCTGCATGGATTTCTACTGCACAGTATTTCTTTACCTTTCTTTTGCCAGTAACTTTGGACAAGGCAGCACAAGTTTCCTTTGACAATAAGACGCACCATGAGGCTGTACTACCTAGGCAATACTGGGAAGATAAGTGAAGGGAGCCTTCTCTTTCATTCTGGTTCTTCTGCTTGCTTGCTTTTTAGAAAGCTTCTTTAAAACGACAGCCTGGAAATGCTTCGTCAGCTCGGCAGACCACATCTTGAGTGAATATTTACTTGAACATGTAAAACCCTTTCCTTGCACACTGTATTTTAGTTGCCATGTTAGAGTAGATAGAAGGGATGGTGGGTTATAATCCACACCAGACATGGCCCTCTCCTCTCAGTCCTCCCTGGTGCTTATGGAATGAAGGAGCTGGGCTCAGTGTGAGACTGATAACGGGAGGGAGGGCTTGCCATGTGATTAGACCAGTTCACTGTAAACATCTAAATTGCACAAGTGGCTCAAACTTTGATCTTTTTGTTGTGGAAAAGAAATCTGAGACTCTGAAACCTGCCCTCAGTCACAAACAAGGAGGTGGACATTACTCAAGCCCAACTGTGGAAATGTAAATACAGTTAAATGTGATCAAAATGAAAAAAGTACTTCTTTATTCCTCATTCCTGCTCCCCAGTGTACTGTCTGCTTTTACTAGGGGCTCCTATTCTGAGTTGTCTTGCTCTGTTTGTAAATGCAGGCCCCAGTCACACACCTGAAACACCCAAATCCAAATGTTCCCGAGTGCTGTCTGGGATAAGGTTTAAGCCACAGGTGCAATTAAGCTTTTAAGTGGTAAGCCTATTTGGTTAGGGGCACACCTAGAGCCTGCAACAAGCTGGGAGAAAAATGATCAGTCTTTCAAACTGACAGGTGGTTCCTGAAATACTGCAGGAAGGGTTAAGAAGAAGCTACAGCATTTGTGATTCTCCTGGTGTTTAGTGTAACAACTCTCAGAATAAGGACTCTGTGGATATATCTGGCTGTCCTACTGAGGTAGGATTTGATTTCAATTACAAATTCAGTAATGGATTATTGAAAGGATGGTTTTGCTGAAGCCTTGGGCACACTCTTCATAGCCCTGTCTTCTTTTGCTCTCACACCCTCCTTCCAAAATCTGCCTGTGCAAACACTAGAGCAAAAGGATAAGTTTTGTAGAAGTGTAGGCTGTTAGCCTGTGGTCTTTTTTATTATTGGCATTTAGGCCTTTGATTAGATTTTTAGAGGAAAAATGTCATAATAGCTGTCTAGTAAAATGCTGGTGAACTTTTTAAAATGCAAATGTTCCCAGGCATTCAATGAGCATAAGAAAAATGTGGGATTTGAGTCTTCAGCAATTCCTCACCATTCTGACTTTTTTGTACTGTGTCATAGCTTGGCTTTTACAATCATTAGAACAGCATCATAGACCTTTGCTTTGCATAGCCTTGAGTTCTTGGGCAAAGATTTAAACATGGAACATTAAGACATGTTAGTGAACATGTCCTAATTAGTCTCTTCCTTGGCTACCACATCCTCAAAGGCCACAAGCCTTACCTACATTATACCTTCAACAGTATAGCATTTTAACCTAGTCTAGACAAAGTCTTAAGGGTTATGTTGTCTAGTCAATTAATCACTCATTTCAGTGGGAAAACAGCTTTTCCTTTAGGATTGTTTCTCTGTTTTTTCCTCCTTGCTGTCTCTTTTCTCCTCCTTCCCTCTGCATACCTTCCCTGCAGCAACTCCTGTTCCATCTGCTGTAATGGAAGCATTAACTATTTAATTGCTGATTAGGAAAATCTCATCACGTGGGCTTTGCAACAATACTGGAGTGGGAGGCAAGAGGAAGGAGATGTGTAAGTTCCCAGTTTTCTATCACAAACTGACCTGTGAGGGCATTAGTCATTCTTGACACCATGAGTGTGTGTAACACCTCTTCAGTCTAAGGGGTACAGCAGTTGAATGGGATTTGGATGTACCTGAGCCCTTGTCATCTCTTGCTGCTGAACTTGCTATTTGACATAGAGCAAACTAGGCTGGGGCTTTTGTCCCTTAAGTGGATAGAGGGAAAGTACTGTAGCTAAGTGCTTTTTTATTCTTAAATGCAGAAAACATATTCATGCAAAGAACTAGTTGCTTTCCTTGTATGGTAAAAAGTACTGTGAGGTTTTGAAATCTTTTCTGTATGCTTCTGCACCAAGTTGCAGAGAGTGAGATGAGAAGCTGGAGGAGATCTGCAGTTCTCCAAGCAGTGAAAGCCCTTTTAGCTCTGCATTCCCAATCAGCCATATGGGGCTTTTGCCCAACTGACTTATTTCCTTATGTGATGCAAATTCAGCTGGTGGCCCCCTTCTTCCCCCCTGGCATCTGCTATTCTAAGCATTCACGTGGGTTATCAGCATTTCAGCTCCTCTTTGCACTTCCAGCACCTAGTTGCCACAACCGGGTGTAGTCTGTAGTACGATACTTGTGAAAACTCGGTAGACTCAGAGGGGACTGTGGTAAGGAAAGGTGTGCAGGTGGACTTTGCAACTCACGTAGTCAGTCTCTGCTCCGAGGGCTTTTCGTGGCTTGTAATTGCCAGTTTCTCACTTGGTTTTGCAGGACTTCAAAAGTTGCGTTGGAGATGGGAATCCAACATTTTTCAATCTGTTGTGAAAGAGAAAGGACTGAAATATTAGGATAATTGGAGAACTAATGAAATTGCCATTGTAAAAGAAAAGAAAATGGTATTCTTAGCAATTAAGAAGGTAAAGTGTTTCAGTCAGACTGAAACTATCTTCTCATTTGTTTGAGGAGTTTATTGTTAGCATATGTTTAATTTCCATAAGCAATTAATATTTGGAAAGCTTAAATTATTTATATATATGTAAAAACTTCTTGTATTTACTTCAGTGATGGAGTAGCCAGTCACGCGTCTCCTCAAAGACCCCACAAAGGCCAGATCTGGCGTTCTTGATTCTTTCAAAGAAAATATGGGTGCAAGTGTAGGAGAGTGTAGAGGAGAGGGTAACTGTATGTATGGGCACAGAATGGAAATAAAGGACAAAATACCTTTGAGGAAAGGGAAAAAACACGCCAAAATACTTCTTATGCTACCTCTTATCACTAACAACCCCTACTTCCTCTCCTCCAAGCCCATCTCAAAAAAAAAAAAATCCATTTAGAAAACATCCTTGCAGATCACGTGGCAGCTAGCAAAGGCTGCTGCCCCTTCTGTCAGAGTTTAGGCCTTTGAAACAAAGCAAACTGGGTTGAAATTCTAGGCATTAATAAACTAAAGCAGCTGCCTCCCTGACAATCCTGGGTTGGACTCTGATTGCAGTTTCGCTTCTGCTAGATCTTGGGTAATGTCATTGCTATGGTGTAGCTGAAATGAGAACTGGGGCTGCTAATCTTGACATTGGGTCACCCAGTGGTAATCCATTTGTTATCTCTGTTACATTTGTGAGAGCACACACACCCACTCCCTTTAGACTGCAGTAATTTATTTGGCCTATTTTATGTCTGATGGTCACTTGAAACTATACCTCTTGCCTGTCAGCAGCTGTAGTTGTTTTGCTAAGTGACGATCTAAAGTGAGACTTCCTTGTGCAAATGTGTATTTTAGACACTGTCACCAGAAATCCAGCGGCTCTCCTCTCTCCCTACCCCTCTCTCCCTGTCCCCTTCAGCTGTTTAGATTTCAGGACACATGGCTTAAATGAATGTCTGCTTGGAGTTTGCAAAATGGCTTGAATGACAGGAGAAATTGGATCACACAATGAGAGTTCAGAACACAGCCACCAATTGGTACAGCAGGAGTCTGCAGCTCTCTTACGCTCATTATTGTCTCAGCATAACATGCAGCACTGTGCCTTTCTCACGTCCCCTCTGAAAAACGGGAATGCAATAGAGCGGGCGGAGGAATGTCCCCCTCCCTGTGATGGGGCTGTCAGCCTCTGCTTTCTGCGGTACCCCCAGGCCTGTGGGGAGCGGGGTGAAGAAGGGCCTGCACACCTTATTGTGCCTTCTTTGCTTACGCTGGAGAATCTCCAGTTTATCCTGCCAGTGCAGTGACTGCATGTGGAGGAGGGGGAGAGGTGGTGTTGCAAGCTCTGAGAAAATTAGTTGTCTCTATTTTATCTTTTGCAGCTCCAGCACTTTTTTTTTTTTTTTCTCCCCTCATCATTCCCCCCTCCCCATGCGAGTGGTATGTCTGAACCATATCCTTCAAAACCAGTTTTCTAAGCAGATTAGATGGGCAGCAGAGACAGATATGCAATCAAGCAAAAATGTGCACTCAAGCCTTCATTTCATGCAGTGGCCAGAGCAGTGTCTACCACCTGCATTTTTTTTTCTTAATTATCTCCCTTTGCTGTTATTCTACAGTGCTGTTGTCTGCCACTTTTGTAGACTGAAACAAAATGCTCATTCTGATACTTAATTACATAAAAATTAGGGAGGGGAAGGAAGTTGGGTTCTACAGTAATACTCATTAACATGAAACACAGAGCATGCTCTTGAGCTGGCATGCTTCACCATGCAAAGTGACATTTGCTCCCTGTGAGCATGGGGAAGGGTAATCTGAGGATTACCCTCAGGTCCTCTTATACCAATCCTTCTCTGACCAGTCTGGAAAACCGGTGTCTAAGTTTTCTGCTCCTTTGAATTCAATATACTCCTCTGCACTGCCACTGCAAGTGCATTTGGTCTCTTGCTACCCCATATCTTTCAGTGCTCCCTATCAGCTTTGTTGCATGCTAGGAATCTGACAATAATGGTCTTCACCTGCTTTGAGATATCATGGGAACTCTTAAGCCTTGGTATTGGTTTAATGTCTGATCTCTTATAGGACAAGGAGCTGAATTTTGGACTAGGCTCTCCAGACAAGTTTGGAAACCTTATGTCTTGTTCAGTGTGGGTGGAAAATGGGGATAGGTTAGTGGGCTGAGTGGCAGACCTGAGGAAGAGAGAATTGAGTAAGCCTTGGCTGTCTTCCAAGAGAGGAAACAGAGCAAATCCCAGGAGCCAATTGTTGCTCCTCTGGAGGAGAGGCGGGAACCCAGAGCAAGGTGATCAAGTAATGCTTCTTACTGTGAGTCTGGAGAGGCAGGGAAGAGAAGTTGTATGATAAAACTAGAAAAGAGAAATTGGGGGTTGAGATGGGGGTGGTGGGGAAGAGAGAAAATAAACCTTTCTTTTCTACAGAGGGTATGAAGAAGGAAAGAAAGAGAAACTAAACTGAAGACTTATGTGTACTTTGTAGGGTAAGAAAGAATCTACTATAAGCCCAGACAAAGAAAATTGTATTTTAAATACTGGTAGAAAACTGCTTTAACATGGCATGATGCACTTAATTATCTTTTGTTGATCCCTCAAAAGTAAAAAATTACTTTGAGAAGAGTTTAAAATTGCAAACAAGAGAGACTCAATCTTGCTGGCAAAAAGGAGGTGAAAAAGTGGGTGGAAAGCTGGTTGAATGTGTCAACCACAAAAGTGGTGAGATACAGTCGTAGAGAATTCAGGTTTTAAAACACAAGGAAATCATGCAGAGATATTTCTCACACTGACTTGTAAATAGCATCTTTGGGTGTGCAGCATTGCCAAATTTACCCTTGTTACAGGGGCAACTTACAGTAAGTTCCCACCAAAGCCATTCACCATCTGTTTGAATTACTTAAAGGAAAGGTTCGTCTCCTTATTTCCCTTCTATTAGATGTGACAGATTAATGTCATTGAGGGCAGATCACTGTTAGGCTAAATCTTTCTCTGTTTATGATTCCTTATAACTATAAAACAGTCACAAGGTTATGGGGTTTAAAAAGAGAGGTTTATTGCAGTTTCCAACACTGAAACTACAGGCTAAGTGTCTCTCTTTTTCCTTTTTTTCAAGACTAAATCAAATCCATCTATACACACAAATTCACACACACATTCTGCCTTCTCTCAGATAAACAGACCTGGGGGAAGAATACACACTACAGAGCTGCATTATACAGTCTACAGGAAAATTACTAAAGTAGCTTTCTGTGAATGCATACTAATCTTCCCTCTGAGTCCTCTCCATATGTTTTAAGAACTACTTGCTAAACATGAGTTGCTGGCACCCCTAACGTTTGGGGCAGACCTCAGAGCCTTCAGCAGCTTCAGCAGCAGTTGTTTCTACCCAACTCTCATCAAAGCTGTGCCTGTGCCTTAGCTTGGAACAGCAAGGTATCCACCGTTCAGACATCTGTTGCAAACCCCCTGGTTCAATACTTGTCAGACTCTAAACTAGTCGTTAAACTTGGCTGATGAACCTAATCCTACAGTCCTCAGGTCATGCCAGGAGCTGTGCAGGAGGCAGAAGGGTGCTGATATTGCTATAATTTAAGTTCCCTGCTGAGGAAGTTTCTGCAGGAGTGAGATTTGTTCATGGTATTATTTTTAAGCCAGTTTGTAAGAATGTTACTGTCATCTGGAGACTGATCTGAATTTTCCTTTTTCAGTGGCTTTTTCAGGGAACAGTCTTTAAAATTGAAACATTGTTTTTCTCCTAGAAAAGCCCAATGCTAGATTTCTGATCACCTGTAAAATTCATAAACTAGCTTTTACCAGAAGTGCGATATTGACCTGTCTATGCTGCCTGAATGGGAATACCTTTTTGCTTTGCTTTTCTCTAACTGATCTAAAAGGCTTCACTTGGGATTGGTTCAAAACATTGCATTGGATTCCAGGTCATCCTTGACTGCTCAGAGGGCTGTTGAGCGAGGTACCTATTCTGCAGGACTCCAATGGCCCTGGCCTTCCCTTGTGACAGTACAGGTCTCCCAGGGGCCCTGCTGTGCCACAGAAGACCTCAGTGTGTGCTTTGGGAACTGCCTTCGAGCACGGGAGTCTCACCCAGAAGTGGGGCCAGGGTTACCGGGCTGCCAAGCTGCAGTGACTGAGGCAGTGCAACACTGTGGGAAGAAAAGCAGCTCAACATTGTACTGACTCAGAACAAAATTTCTCAGGTCAGGTCACCAAACCAAAATGAACTAACTTTGGTTTCAGTAATGTAAAATATTCCATTTCAAATGACACAAAATGCACTGGTGTTCACAAATAGGTTTCCTTTTTTTTTTCCTTTTTTTTTTTTCTTTCTTTTTAAACTTGTGAACTCCATTCTACATAGTCTCTAATTTCAGTTTTTCTGCCTGAATTGGGATGAGAGCAAATGTTGAAATACTGGAATTTCTTCCTTTTTGGGGAGGAGGCAGCTGGAGAGTAAGAGCAACCAGTTTCAGGGTTGGGACAGCTGACTCTGAAGCCCTATATACTGGAGCAGAGCAGGCGATGGAGGGACAGATAGGCCACGGAGGGGAGGGGAACACACTGGAAGAAGGAGGGAAGTAGGAGACAGGAATGAGAAACAGCAATGAGGGCTAGAGCAAAAGATAAGGAGGAGAGAGCAGAAGTTTCTACTTGGCTCCGTGGGCTGTAGAACAGCTCTGTTTTTGTGCTATTTCACTGCTGGCTATGCCTGGCTCAGCATCCTGTTCTTGGCTGCATGTCCAGCAGATATGTGGGAAGGTGCCACACCGGGAGCTCCTGTCCCCAAGTGCAGGAGGAACTCCTTGGAAAAGTCAGGGGCTGGGTGAGGTGGAGCTGGGGGGTCACACCAGAGCATGATCAGGCAGTGCAGCAGGGTTTCACTTCTGCTTACAGTGCAGTTGAGTCCTTCTGTGCAAATGGAACAGGGGGTGAATGCAGGATCAAAAGCTGAGCACTTCTGAGTTCTCATCCTAGCTCTCAGCAGGGCACTGCAGCCCTTGTGAGTTACAGATTCTTGGCCACTGAGTGTTTTTCTGCAAAGTAGAAAGCACAGGAATATTCTTCTCTGGTGGGACTGGGAAGGAGTGACTGTTCCTAACACTGCAGAGTGTTTATTATGCTGATGCTTTTATTATTTAGCAAGTTTCTTGACTTTAAAAAAAAATTATACCAAATTGATACACTCCATCCATCAGCAGTGCCCTCGAGGAATGAGTAGCTAATTAGAGAGCAGGACTTGTGAAAAGACAAACCTGGGTTATGCACAGAACAGGTTTCTCCAGTATTTATTGCCTATGTTACTGGCCAAGCTTCCTTGTAAGTAATAGTCAAATAATTGGCCTGGGTCCTTTTGTGAATGGCTTGAATCTGTGTGGTCCCTCCTTTGTTAGAGCAACTCATGGCTTCTGAAAGCTTCTGCACCCCCTGTTCTAAACAGCAGAGCCTGGTGGCACCAGCTGCTTCTGCCTGGAACAAACATTTGCATGTGACATTAAAACAAAAAAAGCTGGTTTCAAAATGTATTTTCTTTTCCTTATCCCCTCATTTTTTAACCCTAGTTCAAACTCTGGAAATATTTAAAAGGTTAATATATATAGCTTTTGCTACATGCATCTTTTAAACAAGTAAAGCTTGAAGAGGAAAGAGAAATCTTTCCTTCAGAAATAAAACAGCAGCCAGTGTTTGGAAATATTTTAACAATAGACCATATGGGAGTCCCAAACTATTAAGCTTTATTATTCAGAAGGCGGAAAATGTGGTTTGATATTCAATTGATATACAGCATAAATGAGAGCCGCAAACGCGGCTCCCTTGAGCTGGGATTCAGATGTTCTCTTGAATATAATAACCAATGCTTTGGCCTAGTTCCACAGAATGCATCCAGCGTGCTGATCACAAGCCAAGAAACTGTAGGCTTTTTTTCCCCTTCCCCTCTCTTCTCCAAAGTACTTTCCTGACAGCATGAGCTTTTGGCCTGAATTTAAATCTCCTGATACTGGATGTGTATAGAAAGTGGGGAGGATGCTAATGGTGCACAGCAGTGGAGCTGTGTGTGTGCATGTGCGTGTTTGTTTTTCTTCTGCTTTCATGATAAGGTTTTCCCCTTGCAATGTGCTCACAGGGGATTACATTGGTCATCCTAGGTGGGAGCTTCTTTGTTCATGTTTCAGTTTGTTTCTTAGTGCTGTGGGAGCAGGTGAACATCTTTTGGGGTTACTGTGAAGTGGTGCCAGTGGCCATGAGAGTGTGGAATTTATTAGAGGGAGAGACTGGAAGTGGTTACAGTTTCTTTAACTTTTTTCTTTTTTTCTTTTTTTCCCCTGGTTTGATTTGCATATATTTGTATTTGCCCTTCCCCTTTCTATCACATCTCTTTTAACTTTCTCTTCCATGGGGAAAAGAACCCATAAAAGCTGCTTATAAAATATTACATACATGGACCAAGATTGCCTGTATGCAAAAGGAGGCTGAAAGCTTGATCCTGTAATCAACTTATGGCAGACTGGATCACCCATTTTTTGGACACAGGATCCTTTTGGTACTGACATCCTCAGCTGTGTTGGGTCCTATCTTTTCTATCCTCTCGTGATGTCTGTGGTTTGTGATTTCCCCTGAGTAGGCAGGAGACACCAGCATTAAGGTATCTTGCATTTTTCTCTAGAAGTATGGTGAGCCCAAGAAAAAAGACTCCCACTTTATGTGTGAGTCCAGGAATGCCTCTCATGTAGAACACTGGAGAGAATATAAATTATGCATGCTGAATGTGAAGTTCAGTTTTGGCTTCTGTCTTTTCTCCATTTCTCTTTTCAGTTGTTCATGAAGCTTAAATTTTCCATGTTTTTGTCTCAACCCACAGTCAAATTTTTTCCTTTGGGGAAAACTGGAGCAAAATCAATTTTAGTGCAATTCTTCAAGCCTCCTTGACTTGCACTTGCATCTGTTTGGTGTGGGGGATTGGAATTTTATCATAAAACATTTGATTTATTTAATGTATTCAATAAGCATCGAAGATGTGCCAGGTACTTTCTCAGCCCTTTTGGATGAGAAATCTTGCAAGCTAAGAACTTAATAAACAAAGAAGTTCCAGAATTCAAAATGTCCCTGCTGTTAAGGTCTCCATATATCTGAGGAATAAACCAAGTTTGAACAAAGCGGATCCTGACTTGTATACTACAAAATGTCACAGGCAGTACTGATGAGATCTGTGATTGAAACAACTGTTTTTTAAAACATATTTCCTGATCCTGTTATCTACCCAACTTAAAACAAACTCAGCTGAGATGTGCCCACACAGCAACTTTACTTTCATTGCAACTGAGTCTGTTTCTGTGGGTGAAGCGGCTATTACAGGTGTGTGATGCTGTACCAAGGGCTCATGTAAACAGGGTCATTGATTGAGAACAAGGTAAGTTACAAATTGAATGGAAGAGCTATTCTCAGTTAACTTCATCATCCTAATGAAGAGGCAATTTGGAATGGTTCATAAGGAATAGCTGTTCTCAAATAATCCCTTTTTAAGACAAACCTTCACTGTTTCTATAATTGCATTCCAGGAAGCTATTCTGTTCTGAATCAGCATGGGATAGAGTGCCTAGAAGACGTTCAGACCAAGAACACGTAGCGGTGAGTGGGTAATACACACAGGGATGCCCTATTGCAACCATTCCAAGTGAGCAGCAGAATAGCCAAACTGGTTGCCAGTAAATCTCTCTAAAAGGCAACTGGAAGTAAGTATGAAAATCACTGTACAAAGGCCTGTGTCTTAGCAGGGATGAAGTCTGAGCTGCCTGTTACTGTCTGAGCATTAACCTGGTGTTACGGACAGAATGCATGTCTCAACCCATAACTGATCACAGTTTGATTAAATGTTGGGGTGTGGAAAGGACCTGTGTACTTTTTCCCAATGTGTATATTTACATCATTATGTGGGAGCAATCAATTTATCAAATCCATCTGATTATTCAATAGTGCGGAAAGACAATTGGTTGGAAGAAAATGTGTATTGTTTTTAAGGTGGATAGAAAATTGGTTTAAAAGCAATTCACACAGTCCCTTTCTTTTGAGAAGAACCTACACTAACAAACTAATTAAGGAAAAGGAAACCAAATAATTTATAATTGCCAATAATTTAAATTTTTCCTGCAGCATAAAGTTTTGTGCTTGTCCTTGCCAAGGAGGATAGGCTGGAGCAGAGGTGGTTCTCTTGTGGTCCAGTACATTGTAGTTGTGATATAGCTGCTGTTAATTCATAGTTCTCTTGACTTTTGGAATTCATCCATTCCCTTAAGAGGGAAGGTGGCAGCCTGGAGTGGAGAAGCTCCAACTGCAGCCTTCTGGATGTTAATCCACCCCAACTTTCTTAAGCCTCCTACTTAAATCATTATCTTAATGAATCACCATTGCTGCTATCTTCAGTGCTACACAGGAACATGGAAATTTTAAACAGCCTGGGGGAAAGCCCTTTTTGTCCGTGAAGTGCTCTGATACTTGCATTTAGATGTTACCATGATAGGTACCTTGGATACTACTTTCTGCCTAACTCCGTGGATAGATCCTGGGGTGTAGCTCTTCCCCAGGGCCTGCTGGGCATCTCCAGGCTCCCTGAGAAAGGATGGATGTTATGATTCTGCTACTGACTTGGGAGCAGCAGCTTGAGCTCAGGCAGTTGAAGCCAGATCACTCCACCCTTGTCCTTCAGCTGAGGGCCTCTTGCCTGTGATTTCCTGTAGCTGCAGAATGAAAAGGACATAGGGGCATGAGGATGGGAGTCCTTCCTTAACTCTGCAATTGCCATTTTCACTTTGAGCAAGTTTCTTCATCTCTTCATTGAATTTTTTTCACAGCTTAAATAAGCCATGCAAATGTTCATGGATCAATGAAGTTTTCTCTCAAGTATCAAGGAATTTGATACAATAGGAAAATTACCAGCTTGCTAGAAAAACATTTGTTTAAGGAAAAACTGAACATATTGAAGCCACTGCAAACTGTCTCCAAGACTTTCAACATTGTGTTGTCCAAATTTTTCCTTGATGATTCAATTTGGCTACACATTGAGCTCTGCGTACTTCAGCTCTCCTCCCAGTTGATTACTTGAGAAATCTTTATTTGTAAATGGTGGATATGAAGAGAAAGCCATGTATAGCTGTTTCAGATGGCAAATCTTTGTGGTTATTTACAACATGTATTGAAAGATTTGATTCCTTTATTCATTAAACCAAGAGTTTGAGAAGCTGCTTCATGCAAATGTCCTAGATGATAAGAAGTACCCTTCTCAAATTACAAAGTCAGTTCATCCATTGTCCTTTTTCTGAGGCTTAGAAGTAGAGTCCATTCCCTTACTATAGGTGACTTTTCCTCACTAGTAGTAGTTTTGCTTCTGGAGAAATGGCAGGATAAATGTGGAAGATACCAGGTGAACAGGGATCCTTTCGTTTCAGCTAGAAGATGATTTTATTAACAAAACTGAGTTTAAATGCGTTTTCTGCAATAACATTATCAGCTGTCAATTCCTGTTGGGAGAGTTATGCCCACAAGAGGCCAGAACATTTATCTCAAGCAGGGCATCCTCATTCTTCTCAGTCAGATCTTCTCTGAAAGTTCAACCAGGGCTGGATACTTTCATGCTAAGAAGAATGCAGCTTCTCAGTTGGTTACCAAAGAAAGGAGATGTGAGCAAACAGTACGTGCTGACTTTTTATAGCTCAAAGTTTCAACGTGTAAGGCAGGAGATAGGATCTGCTTCCTCACCTGTTTGTGCACTCCTTTCTGGAGAACAGCAAAGAACTAGCTCTGTGACTCAAGTGACTTAAACTTTTTTCCCCTGCTTTGTGTAGCTCTGAACAGACTGCCATTTCCTTGTCATAATGTTTAAGGCACTCTTTGCAAACTGTTTTACAGTGATAACTTTTCTGCTTATTGTGAGCAGGCTGTTGTGTTCTCTGTGTTCAAGCTCCTGGCTGGTTCTGATCTCCCATGGGATGGCAGCATTTTATAACACAGGGGGTAAACTAACTGGGGAACCATCTAATAGATTCAGCACCACAAGAATTACCAGAGTAGGGATTTCAGAAGAAATATCAGAAGGGAGTTGTACATGTGTGTATAAATGTGTGTGTATATTGTGCATACGTTTCAAAAGAGAAAATAGAGGTGACTGACATGTAAAGCTGACTGCAAAACTTAAACACAACTTTTTCTCATTCCACTCTTGGAAAGTCATGGTGATGGGTGTGGGCAGGTCTCTGGTGACTCTCTGAATTGCCTTTATGTCAGAACTCCAACAAGGGATTTGGTGCAATTTTTTATCCTAAAAAGGGATGTTCTATCTCACATAATTTCCTTCGGAAACTGAAGGAAAGGGATACTTCTTCACAGATCTTAACACGCCCAGGCACTGTGTGCAAAATATTCAGTAAATGAGATATCCAAAAGGAAGGTTTCGATATGCTGAACTGGATTATTTTATTCCCCCAGCTTTTGCACACTGTTTTATGCTTGTGGGTAGTTGTAGATATTTGTCAATGTACAGAGGTTGTTATTTCTATAGTTACTTCATTCAAATTCAGAGGTTTGTGACTATGGAAGTAAAATGTGTCTGTGCTATTGTTTTCTTAATCTGTCTTGAGCTACTTTTGTTAACTGTGTGTTCATAAGTGTCCGTGTTTGCTCAAATTACCTGCTCGGTTTTCTGGTCAGGTATGCTGAGATGCAGTGTTTCAGTTTATAACTTTGGTTTTTGTTGTTTTTCTCCTGATGTGTTACAACTGCCTGCCAGAAATTCTGAAATTGTGGTCAAACAAACTGCTCTGATGTTTCCTCATAGTATTTGCTAATTCAGCAGCACTTGAGCTGCTTATAAGAGCACAGAGAAACCACAGCTGAGGACTGTGAATGGCAATGCTGTGTGAACAAGTGATGCACACAGCACTACACAGGTAGAGGGGTTTTAATCTGCAAGCATTTCTGTCATTAATTTTATGGCATTTAGGAACTGTGGTTGTTCAGCTAAGAGAGGGAAGATAAGCCAAGCAATTATATGGAGCATCTCTGTTTGGTGAAGCACATCTTTTGGGATTAGCAGGGGCTCATGAGGCAGGGCAGTGATTTGTGTATCACACTGCCAAGTCTGACTGATCCTTCAGGATAGTCACTGTTATGTGGGGCCTCCTGGAAAATTTCTAAAGACTGGGATATTGTCTGGGACAAGATTGAGAAAGTTTCCTTGGCTTGTCAGTATAGATTTTAATGTAACAATTTTCCCCCGTTTGCTGGGCAGAACCACGTCCTTTCTGCTTCTCTGCTTTGTGGACCTCCTTGCTAGGTGTGCAGGTGAAAGAAAGCACCCATGAGTTTTGAGCAACTGCAAACTGCTATGCTTTTGGGAAGACACTGAAAAATGGCAGGGATTTGAAAGCTGAGATTTTAACTGACTTGAATTGGGTAAAAAAATTGAGAGAACTGTGGCACGAGTTGTTGAGAGAAGTAAAATGTCACCTGTTACCTCAGCAGACTACTTAAGAGCACTCTGAACTGAGTCTCCAGAAAGTTCTTGCAGAGAGACAAATGGGCAGCTGGGAGGAAATGCTGTACTCCCTGAAGAAACAGCAAACTCTGGGTGTTTACTCAAGCTGGTAAACCAAACAGAAACCATCAGTGTGCTGCTGGGAAAATCCGTGGTGTGCCAGTGTCTTAGGCACTGTGCAGTTCTAATCACACCTTTAAAGGTAGTGGAAGGCTAGGGAAGGTCCAGAGAAAAGTTGGTCCCTGTGATTTCTCTTTGCCATAGAGAAGAAATTACTTATTACAGAAATTGCAGATGCATTGTATTGTCATGAATGGGAAGGGGAGTAGGGAGTGATCCTTCACAGCTCCTGGGTTCACTAAATTGATTCAAAGCAGGCAAAGAGGAGGCACTCTGTCAAGCAGCAGTTACCACGTGAAATTCATTGCCACAGGGTGTTATGGATAGCAGAAGTCTAAACAGATTGAAAAATCAATGAAGGACAGATAAGTCCTTATTAAAAGTGATGGCCTGGATGCAACCTCTGGATTAGGAGATCTTTAACAATTGCACAGGGTATAAGAAGGAAAAAGACTGCCTGTATTCTACGTCATTGTTTTTCCTCCCTCTGCCATCCCTCACTGTTTTTACTTTTTGGTCCTATTCTGGCTGTTGCTGAAGAATAGAGACAGATAGACCTTTGCTCTTATAACATGGCTATTTTTACAGTTCAAAACTAGAAAGGAAACCAGCTACCTTGCAGTGCAGGAAACTAGTTTTGCCTTGCAACCCACAAGTAATGTATAGCACACTAAAATGAAGAGAATTAGGAGTCAAATACCTAAAAATGTATATGTGTTATAAAATGCCTCTGTAGCTGGCATCTTTTTTTAAAATTCTGAGTGAACAGGAAGCTGAGCTTGTTAACGAAGTGTAAGTAACTACAATGTTTCCAGTTACTTTTCACAGTTCTCTCGGTGCTACAGTCACTGATAATGCACCTAATGAGCCGACTCGGGCACTTTTAACTCGAGTAGCAGTGACACTTTGGGTTGGAAGCTGAGGATGGCTGCCCTCCACAGAAAGTACTGGTGAAGCACAACAGGGAGGGAGGAAGCTGAAAGTTGGGAAGGAGGCTGAAGAGAAGATACTAAAATCCCTTGTATATGCACAAAAGTAGGAAAGTGTAACACAGAGGAGGGCTTGTAGCCGTGACTGCAGCAGCAATAGTCGGTTGATATTTGGGAGGTGAAAAAATCAGTTTTACATTTTGCTAGATGACTGTACTGTAATACAGCAGTGCCTCCTGGCAGGGAAAGCAATGTAATGTAAAGCAATACCTCATGGAAGAGTAGTTGGAGAGCTGTCAGAAGCTAAGTAGCTTGGAATGCTTCCATGTGAACCTGGAGCAGCGAGCTCGCTGCAGCGTGGCATTCCCTGCCCCGAGCAGGAGCACGGCTGCAGCGCAGGCGTCACTCCCCACCTTCAGCACGGCTTCACTCTCTGGAAGAGCCTTTTCTAGGCAAAATAGCCAGAGTTTCTTTCTTCTCTTGGGAGATTTCTCTTCCAGCTCACAGAGCCCTTGTGAGTTCACGTGCCATGCAGTCCTGGGGCAAATGAGTTTGTACCTGTTGGCTGTCATCACCTGCCATGCAGGATTACTCTAGGGCGCGAGGTTCTCCCCAGAGTGGGGCTGCTGGATCTTTGGATTTCTCTGTTTGGGTTTTTTTTTGTTTTGTTTTGTTTTATTTGCTTGTGTTTCCAGAGGGCTTTGGTGCAGGGCATTGGCTTTTATTCCAGTTTTTAGATTTTGGATATATTTAGTCATCTTACCTGTGGTTTTTACCTCCCCTCTCTCCTTGCCCCCAGCATTTTCCTTCCCTTCAACTCCTCTGCCTCACTCTGTGTATTGCTACTATAAATTGCTTGGAATGAAGGGTCCTGTTTCTTACTTGGAGCCTCTGGATGCTATTAAGTAATTGGTGGAAAAGCTTGTTTAAACATCACAACCCTACGTTATTTTTTTAATTGCCTTTTGAGGTGGTTGAAATGGTACTGAAAGATTACTTTCCTTTAATATTGAATGAGGAACTTCATTAGGGAAGGGAAATAGTGTTCTTACTAGACTAATTCCAAGTTACAAGTAATTTTTCTTTTAAAGAAGGGATGTGCAGTCTTATTCCCCCTGGTAGCTTCTCCCTCCACACCAGCAAAATGGCTGTTTATAGCAGGGAGCAAAGAAGGTTTATTGGTTTAATTCCTTCAGTGCATCCAGACTTTCTTTTGTCAAAAATCTGTAAGATGGAATGATGGATTCTGTGCATCTGCTATCTAGCCACGACTTGAAACCAGCAATACTGATAAATTATCCAGGGGGATTGTCTCAATGTCCAAGCTGCATACATGACAGTGGTCCAGCATGATGTAGGACCAAGGCACATTGTTCAATACAGAGCTGCTTTTCCTGCTTTATTACCTCAGCCAGATTACTGGATGATTAACATGTGGCCATGGGTGAGCTTGAACAGCATCCTCCAGCATGGCAAAAGGAAAGACTTCCTTTCAGATTTCCTAAGCTTACAGGTCAGTGCAAGCAATTAAAGCATGAATTTTATACATGGAAGTGCTACCTTGGGAAGGAATAAATAAATAAGGCACTTAGTGCAGAAGTGGTTTGAGAAATATCATGGATTATGAAGACAAACATGAATTTGAAAGTAGCAAGTGAAGATTCCATGAAAACCTGTTTCTTCTGCACTTTGCACATAACATTGTGTTTGATCAGGTAAAGGTCTGTCTTCTGTTTCTCTGCCATCTTCCTGATAGCAAATTCAGCTTTATCTTATTATTTTGGCATGTGTATTAAGATTTTTCTTGAAAATAAGATTTTTCTTCAATATAAATTGCTAAACAAAATGTGGACAGATGCAATCACAGCCTCTCAGTACACACACCCAGAAAAGTGAAGCACAATGTGTATGGTAGGAAATAGATGCATAACCTCTTGCTTTTGTTGGTTTTAGTAGTCTTTGATGGCAGTTTGTGGGATATTGTGCAAAAGTAAAATGCACTGTAGATGTAACAACTAAAAGCTACTGAATTGAACAGCCTTTTTAATAACTAGAAGAGAAACTTGAAATTACAATGGCTGCCTTAAGCAATTTTCATCTTAATGAGCTTAGATCTGTCTTTATTTAGACATTGCTTATGTTCTGCCAAAGGTTTAAGAAAAGACAGAATGCTCAATTGCAGAAAGTCTGCCCCTGTACATGAGGAACAAGAGTTTATTCTGACTGATGAAGATGCCTTTGTAAGTTTTTGGTTTTTTTAAATTTAATCGGTAAAAGATTTCAGTTGAGAAAACAGGGAAAGCTTAAGAAATTCAGGATGCTTGTTCTCCTTTTCTTAGCTGGTGAATAAGAACTAGATCTAATGGGAGGCCAACATCTGGTAGCTCTAGATTTTGAAGGATAAGGCAATGTGAATTCAGTTTTAGATCATCAGCAACAGCTTACTTTTCTTTATGAAAGTTTGTTTTAAATGTTAAACACGTTTGGGCTTAAATGCTTAGTATGGTAGATACAAATGAAGTAAAAAATTATCAATGGATCATTATTTTTTTAATTTTCAGGCATTATGATTCAAATGAGAAAATGTCTAATAAAAGTCATTAGCTGTTTATTAAAATTATAAAAAAGAAGAGAAATGTCAGCTGGATAAATACTTATGAAATGGAATAAGTGTTTCAGCTGGAGATTGTGTAGCTCTCGTTAGCAGAAAATAAGACCAAATTGAGAACAGATTATATTTGGTTGCAAATCAATATGGCTTTGTAGTTAGCAGGCACTGATCATTCTATGTGATCTAGACTATAAATGTAAAGCAAGATTAAAATTGGTAGCTTTCAATTACTTCTATTTAAATCCAGTCTCCTGTACCACTGAATGCTCTCTTGAATGAATAAATAAATAAATAAAGGCACATTTAGCTGCTGGCATGGCATTGCACTAGTTTTTCCTGTATTTGCAATGGTTTGATAAACAGATAAAGGAAACTCCCGCTGTGTGTTCATATATGAAATCTCTAATGGAACAGTTGATCTCTTTTTTTTCCCTTCCCTTTCTCTTTCTCATCTCCATCACCCTCCCCCCAAATGGGAGCAAGTGAATTTTGGATTTCTTATGTCTTAAATACTTCTCAAAGTATGTGAAGCTGAAGATATCTCTGAACATAAGTGCACCTGGCCTCCTATTTTCCTTTATTCTATATTGTTGATACAAACTTCAAGAGAGCCCTAAAGAGGTTTTACCTATTTTACTCCTGGTCATTTCTGGCACTGCAAATTTGAACATTAAAATTAATTATTGCCTTAGAGACAGTCCAACAGTGAAGCAGCTTGTAATTTATTTGAACTCTGAAATTCTACCAGTTGTGTAAAACTTTCCAACAGTTTATTTATGTATTATTTTAAGAAAAAGCACCTTAGTTATGAGTCTGGTTGCTCAATAAAAAAGAATAGCTATCTGGCTAATTACTGCTGTGCTCTAGATCATTAATTTTCTTGTTAATGACAGTAGGACTTTTTCCATTTTCCCCTTTAAAACCTTTTCAATTATATAACAAATGTGCTTGATTTATGGGGACACTCACTAGGATTTTATGCCCCAAGACAGGCACGTCATGAAATTGGTGAAGAACCTCAGTTGGATTAAAGGCATGCAAGTACTGACAGGAGTGGGTGTTGAGCATTTGGATGGAGGCATGTACAGAGGCACATGGACAGCTCTCTTCTCAGCTACTCCCGCTTTAAGGAGTTATTTTGTTTTGCTCTCACCTAGAAATTCAGACTTTCCTTATGGGAACACACAGCTCTGGGTATGCAGAGAGGTTGCTTATAAGAAGGCCTGGTTTCCCCAAAGTCTGTTTTGGTGTTTTTTTTTTTTTTTTTTTTTTTTTTTGGTGTTTTTTTTTGTGGTGTGTTTTTTTTTTTTTTTTTTTTTGTTTTGTTTTGTTTTTTTTTTTTTGTGTGTTTTTTTTTTTTTGGGTTTTTTTTTTTTTTTTTTTTTGGTGGAAAAATGAAGTGAATTATTTTGTTCTTGTACTAAATGTGGGGATTTAAAAAAAATGGCTTCTTAAATAATTGTTTCTGCATTAGGTGTGTCACCAAGTCTCAAGGTTCCTGGAAGTGTCCATTTTCTATGTGGCACAGTAAATACATGTCTGTGAAATACAGCTGAGCCTCCGTTTGTCTATTTGGGGACCCAGACCTGCTCTGTCAACTTGGTTTTAAGTTGCTTGAGAAGTACAGGACAGTCTGTATTCCAAGATGTCCTGACAAATGTGTGAAGTTCAGAGCTCTTACCAGACTGGCTGCTAACTGGCCAGGAAGTCCCTAACACGGTGGCTGGCAAAGCATAAAGAAAACATAAGGATGCTAAATGTTGGTTATGGGAGGCTGTTCAGCATTTAAAGTCCTGGTGTCTGAGAACATGGAGTAGCATTTGCAACTGATGTTTGCCTGGCAGTGAAGGACCCAGCATAATAGATAGTTGGCTAAGTAGTAAGAGTTCACCTGGCAGTTAATGCTGATTTTTATGGCTACAGACTTGAGGCCTACAGAAACTGAGAAATAAGAAGGTGTTTGTAGGGGTAGATGGATTTGGGGGGTTTTGACATCCTGCTCATGTGTTTGAGAATGAAGTATCATGGAATGTCCTTATTCTAGATTTATTTGAACAGAAATGGCCAGTGAGATGAAGAGATGAATGGGATGTAAAATACGTGAGAATTTCCCTTTGCTTCCAACTTGCGCTGGACTGATGAACTGGGTTCACTGAACCCTCTGTTTCAGCTAGTGTTGAAGGGTTATAAAGCAAAGGTGGACTGAAAAAATACTTGAGAAGAATATTTAGCTTGGCAATGCCTTCATCCCCAACAGCTGATTGTGATGCCTGGAGCCAGTTACTGCAGGGTTGAGCAGATAAACCTGATGTGTAATGAAACCTGGAAATCAGAATTAATTAAACATTGTAATAATTTATGGATGTGGTAGATTCCTTGTAAGTTAGGCTTTTCATCAAAATTGGTCCATTCATTTTAACTCACATATTCTCTTTCCTAAAAGCTGTTGCAAGAATTTTTCTCTGGAAAATGAAGGCACTTCTGTTGCTAAGGAGGACTAAGAAGGAGATCCTACAGGGCTGCACCTCTTAACCCATGTTTGCTGCTCAGCAGCTTCTCACACCTGTCAGTGCTCTGGCTCCCTGATCAGTACTACAGGATCCCTTTCATGGTAGATGGCATCGGGGCAGTTCTTCATGCTGAAGAATTCCTTTGAATCGTTGATGCAGTGCTATAGCTGCAACCAAGTAGTTCTTCCTTTTGTATTATGTGCCACTCATGACACAAAATGTCACTAATGTGTTTGCTGCCATAAAAATTTTCTATCTCTTTCAGCTGCTTAGGCCAGCAGCTAGCATACCCCAAGGTTAGTGATGAATTAGGTTGAAATTGCCAAGGGGTGTCTTTCTGCACTGACTTGAAGATGTATGAGGCTCGCTCTCCTTTGTTCTTCCTTCATTCTGCTTTAGCCATACCTGCATTGTGCTCTGTCAGCATTTCCTGCTTGGTAATGGCTGGGTAGACTTTGTTCTGTTAGCCTTTTTTTTTTTGCATTTTTCTAATTTAAAGGAGGTCTTCAGCGTGTCTATTTGGCAAAAATTGGTTGAGAATTTGCTGGTAATAACGCAGAGGAGGGAGAGAAAAGGACACTTGGAGCCTGCGCGGTGTCTCCCGGCAGTGCCCCCTTCCTGCTCTGGAGGAGGTCTCTTGCTTGCAGTCCCTGCGCTGGGCTGGCCCCTGGAGCACAAGTGCTCGGAAGCTGCCGTGGCAGGGTGGCTGTCTGTCTGTCTGTCTCCGGGATCATGTGGCACAGGGGCCGTGCTTGCTGCGAGAGCAACTCCCCCTGTCACCGAGGAATCACAGGACACCGCCGGGGGTAGCTCCAGCTGGTATGCACTGGTACTAATATAATCCCGCAGGACTGTGTCCATGAGACACAAGTGTGACATGCGAGGTATTTAAGGAGACACACCTGTTTCTAGGCACAGGCTGGTTATTGCATGCCTTGGAAATGGAAGGTTTTGGTGGAGCAGGAAAGACTCTCATTTTATCCTCAGGAGGGCTTTGCTTTCTTTTCTCCTTGGTTGCACATTATTTTGTAATTCCCTAATGTTAGGCAGTCCTGTAGCCTGTTAGCACCGGGCTGTTTCAAAGGCCAGGCTGGTGTTTGCAGGAGAGAACAGCCTCTGGTCTGAGTGATGGTTCGGGTGTAACTGCTCCCAAGAAAGGGCAGAGAATTCGGAGAATGTAATCTATGTGTAGGGTTGGGTTTTTCAGTCGTTTAGATAATTTAGATTTTGTGTTGTGTTTACCAGTATTTTTATTATAAGGCCTCTGTGTTGCAATTTAGAGCAGTAAATCACATAAGTTGCACCATCTTACAAATTTTGTACAAAAATATTTTGTCATTTTGGCTTGAAATCTGAGTGTATTTCCCTCTCTTCTTCCCTTCTGCCCCCTTCCCAAAAATTACTGTGAAACAGTTACTCTCCATAAGTAGAAGCAGGTAAATACAAACTAAATCTCATGGTTGCATAGCATAAAGAATTAAATTGCCTAGATTTTTATCTCTCGTTTTAAAATTTATCTAACACTTATTTGGCAGAAGATAGTTTTTTGTTTTTTGCCATTGAAAAGGGGATGTATTAAGATAAAGGAAAAAGAAATTGCAGGGTCTGTCATATGACTTGATTCCAGCTGTCTGTCATGTCTTTCAAGTAGAATGGAATTTTTCTCTCAAATTTGATGCGCCTTTTTTTGATGTTCATGTGAAATCTCCTAGTTTGCCTTAGTCTCATTCCACATTGCCCTTCTTTCCATGGATTCCTGCTCTTGGTGAGGTGTTAAGTGCTTGTTGGTTTGGGACAGCTTCCAGGATTGGGGCCAAGGCTTCTCCTACATTTGATAGATTGTTGTGTGGAAATAGTAGCAGCTGAGCAGTCTTTTCCTCCCATCTTTATTTTAAATAAGATTTTCAGGTAAACATCCAGTATGTCAATTGTTTGCAGAACTAAAGTAATGGCTGGTGGAAATAAGGAGGAGGGTTGTGCTCTAGGACCTGGTTAGTTTGGGCACTCAGGTATTTTGAGGGGAGGGTGGTAATTCTCTTCTGTAACAGCTTTCACTCAGTGTGGTTGTCTGGAATAAACAGTCCCTGAGTGGATAACAGACTCTCCTCAGAAATTAAAGGTTGTTGGCAAGGGAGAAGATCCTGGGAATGGAGACCCCTCAGCTCCAGACTCACTTGGCCCCTGGGATCATTGACTCTTATGACAAGGGGGTATAAATATGTATCTTTTTAATCCTAACCTGAAAGAGGACTGCAGCTGTGGGCCAGTGTTCAGTTTGACCAGATCCAAACCCTCAAATAGTTTTCCTCCCTGGTGGACAAATACATTTTTGCACATATGAATGTAAAAATACCTTTGATTATGCTACTGAAAAGCAGAATATCTTGTTGTAAGGAAAGAATCTTCCCCCTCTAGCTGCGGTGCCTGCCAGGCTGGCTTTGGGCCTCTGCAAATCACATTTTGCTGCATAGCCTAAGGTAGACACAGCCTCACTATCCCTGCTAGCTGGTAATAGTGGGCTCTCCCTCACCTCTGTTCTTAGTGGATTCTCCCAAAGTTAACAGATGTTAATAAAAAACTGAAGATATTTATTCTGTGTTGTTTTGGGATTCTTTTTGGTGGGGGGAGGGGGTAATTTGGTTTAGTGGTGTTTTTTGTTCCTTAACTGCACCCTGCAAAATGTCCTGGCTGAGTTGTTTCCAAATACTGGCATCTCCAGGGAATGGGTTATAAATTGTTAATTTAAAGCCTGCAACAGGAAAATTAACTAACCAGTTTGATGTAAATGGCTTAATGGGGCTTTACTAGCCCCTTTGAACTTAAATAGCACTAAAAAGTAAACTGTAAATACCTTCAAGGAACTTAGTGGCATGTTTGAATGTGGGGCTGCTTGGCTGTAAGGAGCAAGCCTGCTCGACTTGCCAGGAATCCACTAGCCTGTGTGACATCTAACATGTCAAGGGGGTGAGGGGACCAACAAGGCACCCCTTGAGGAAGGCTCTGCAACTACCTTGGTTCCCAGGAAGCACACACACTGATATATCAGGCTTTCAAACCTGTCCTGCCTGCTTTGGGAAATTTAAATCACAACCTCAGTTTAAATGCAGCTGTGATGAATTTCATCAGGATTGAAGGAAAAAAATACAAAAACAACAGAAAAACCGAAACCCTGAGGGGTAGGCAGCCACTAGAGTCCACCCTAATTTTCCTGCAGTTCTATTTGCATTAAGGTCTTTTGGCAAGTCCAGGCAGAAACACTTATTACACTTTGTTTCAGGAGACCTCATTACCCACTGAGTCTGCTGAGACAACCTACTGCAGCTCTGCACCAGATTCCAGTTTCTGATGCATTTGAGGGACTTTGGGGAGAATCTCCAGACTTTCATTCTTGCTGGGCTTTTACAAAGTTCCAAGGAAAAAGTCAACAATAATTAATCACCTAGAAATTAAGGTCATTACAAAGTAGAAGCATCTTGTGTAGTTAGGCATTGATCTCACTTCTGACTATGGAAACTGGGGTGTTGGAGAGGAGAATTTCAGGCCCAAAGGCTCACAGGAATGTCCTCTTGAAGTTCTTCCTGGTCCCAGTGCTGCTCTGCTCTGCCTTTTCACTGTGCATGCACCACACAGTGTCAACAACAATTCCAAGAACGTTCTCTTCATTGTTCCTCTGTTTTTCACAATCATTTTTCACCTACTGCCAGCAGCCTTCCTGGATACCAGACGATGTTTTGGGGGTTGAAGCACAATCCTCAGTTACTGCTGTGACCTCTGACATGTAGGATTTGGCTTTACAGCCAGCTTTCTTCACAAGTGTTCCTGAACCTTACCTGCGCTTTGCTGCCTGCTCTGTTGTGCTGCCCTGAAGACTATGGAGCTTGGCTGAGCCAGACCAGCGCTGATGCAGAAAGAGAGCAAAACCTGACCTTTAAGGTGATGACTCTGACTTGGATGCCCTAAAACAGATCATGATACCTCATCCACTGTAATGATGGCTCTATTTTTGTGTGATTTGGTTTGGGATTTTTTTTCCACCTGGTAAACCATGTACCATTGACAATGTTAATGCTGGCCTTTAAAAAGGCAGCATAAAAGCACTGAAATCTGTTGTGGAGGGCCATGATGCTGAAGTACTATATCTTATTTTAAAAGCCAGGTCTGCCAGGGATTCAGCCCTGCACCCTAATTATTCAGGTGTCTGTTGTATGCAGGGATCAAAATGCTCTGCTGCAGCCTTTAGAAAAGTTAATAACGTGGCACTTTGCTCTTACATGCTGACTGAAGCAGTTGGCACCATGGCACTACCTGCTTGCTGTGTGTGGGTTGGGAGCACAGCACAGGATTAATTTGGGGTTGTGTTGGCAATGATCTGTCAGCAGAGCTTGCCCAGCTGCCTGTGCTATGCTGGAGCTGTTAATGCTTTACTTTTATAAGCACTGACCTAGAGTACATTTTTAAAAATTCAAAATACTCACTGTTAGTGAGAGACACTTGCAAGCAGAAGAGTTCTGTACACACAGTGTTCATGGCTGGAGACTCACTTCAAGGAACATCACAGCACCTCAGCCTGCCAGCTTTGCTATCTTGGCATCTGACTGGGAAATGCAAATACTCAATCTTAATCCTTCATTCCCACACGCTGATATGTATCCAAGGAGAACTTCTGTGAATGTTGTCGTTATTTCCATATAACTTCAGCTGCTGCTTTGCTTCCCAGAACCTCCCCATCGTGTCTCCGTGCAGTGTTTTCTAGGTCTTTTGGCTTTGTTTCCCTAATGAAAGGCAGGCTTTAGTGTGCTTGTCCTTATCAGAAATCTGTATAAGAAAGTTGAGGGCACCTCAGTGAGCTCACAGGTGAAAGACACTAGGCTAGAGTGGGAGTGTTGATCTGCTGGAGGGGAAGGCTCTGCAGAGGGATCTGAACAGGCTGGATCCATGGGCTGAGGCCACTTGGGGGAGGTTCAGCAAGGTTGAAAGGATGTTGTAGCAAGATGGGGGTTGGTCTCTTCTCCCAAGTAACAAGCAATAGGACAAGAGCAACTGGCCTCAAGTTGCACCAGGGGAGATTTAGGTTGGATATTAGGGAAAATTTCAAGGAAAGGGTCATCAAGCATTGGAACAGGCTGCCCAATGAAATAGTGGAATTGCCATCCCTGGAGATTATCCAAAGGATGTGTGGATGTGGTACATGAGGATACAGTTTAGAGGTGGACTTGGCAGTGATGGGTTAATCGTTAGACTTGATTTTAGGGGTCTTCTCCAACCTAAGTGATTCTATGGTTTTATATGGAGAAGAGGAACAAACCCTGTGATTGGAGTGTGTGAGGTTGTTTTTATAAGGTTCCTCTCTTCCTAATCCCTCTCCAACAAACCCTTCCAAAGATTTTTAGATTCCTCACTGAATCCTTTAAATAATATGATAATAAAAAAATTCCCCTTCTAATACATATTTTGTTTTGAAGCGCACTAAACCTGACAACTAACTCTATTTGGTTTGTTGGCTTTAAGAAGCACAGTGAAAATATAAGTAGAAACCCTGGGCCAGGACTCTGGACTCTGACTATCACTAGAGAAAGAACAAATTATGTGTAATGATGTTTTCCTGACCTCTCCTCTGTTTTAAGAAACATGAAAAATTTCATCTGGCTATTGCTAATGTTAGAAAGTTGTATAAAAATGAAAACATAATGAAGACAGATTTTAAAGTCGTGTCTGCTACAGTTCTTGGGTGTGTTCTCTCAATTGCCTTCTGCTTAGAGAGCAGCTGAAAAATCCAACATGTCAAAACCAACTTTTTCAAAGGGTTCAGTAGCTGTGGCAAAGCACCTTGCCTATTTGTAAGCAAATGCATAGGGTTGGGACTGTCTGCCAGGGCCAGAATCCACATATGCACGTGCAGCTGGCTCTTTTAAATCAATTTGATGAATTACTATATACCTCCTAATTTTTCCACAGGGAAGTCCCTGCTATTTCTTGCCTGCACAAGATTAAACTGGCTTTCACACTGCATACCCTGTTATAAGAATTTGATTTTCTGGAGTAGGTCTGGGTGTGCAGTAAGTGCTCCTGGAAGGGTCTGGGGATTTGGCATTACTGTCAGGCTTCTTACATGAGGTTGCAGAGAAAGCAAGTGTGTGAAAGTCATGTTAGCATCTGTGATGGAGGTTAATTTGTGATAAGGATGCCACCTATGTGACTTATTCAGGTCCTTCGAGGCGTTGACTTTTTTGGTTTGGGATTTTGAGGTGGTTTTCCTGTTCAAAAAACATATTCTTTGAGTGAAGTGCCTGCCAAGAAAATGCCTGGAGAAGGGAACAAATTAACCCAAGGTGGACTGACTTGGTGGATCAGGGAAAGCTGGATGGCATCAGAACATCCCTATGGCTGGTGAGGCAAGAGCCTCAGAATGTCTGTGTTTCCGAGCACCTGCACTGTGGTGTAACAATGCCAAAATTTATTCAGCCCTTCTCTGTGACAGAACTGCATGTGGCTGAATAATGTGCAGCCAGGGGCTGAAAGCAGCTGGATCCTAGATACAGATGCTTGGGAATGCACATTGCCAAGAGAGAGGCTTTAGTCCAAATGTATCCTCACTAAGAGTCCTTTCTGCATCCTCTGGGTGTCTTGATGCTGTTATATCACCGGGTAAGGATGGAAGGATTTTACTTTTTCCTTCCACTCTAAGGTGGGGTATCAATGTTTGTTGTGGCTGTGAGCTCAAGTTTGTACATGTATTACTCCTTGGGCCAGATTCTGATCCTGTTTATGTAAGTATAAAACTGCTGTGTTGTTTCATCTGTGTTAGGGAAGTTCAGCCTCTCTGGCTGTTTTTAGGTTTTGGTTCTGCTTTGCTTTTTGGCTGGTTTTTTTTTTTTTTTCTTCTCCTTTAACTGCTTTCCTTGCTGAAAGGGGAGATCTCCTGGGAAGTGATCCATCAAAGTTTTAAAATAACCCTTTGGTGTGGGTTTGGTTTTGGTTTTGTTTTATTTTGGTTTTTTTTTAACTCTTGCACAAACTTTTAAATATGTGCCTTGTCTCTGTGAATTGTGAGTGCCTCTGAAACCTGCCAGCCAAGCCTAAATCTTACAGTAGGTGCGGCCACATTTTTGTTCTCAGAGCTCTCTGGCACAGACACCTGGTACACCTGTGTCTCCTGCTAGTTTCAGTATTGTCATAACTTCACCCCTCATGCCTGTTTCTCTGGTACCTCCTGTTTTTCCCAAGGTTATCTTCTAAAAATAGAATCTGTTACAGATTTTCACTCCCCCACACCCACCTTGAGGACAATAATTACCAATGAGATGGTTGTAATAATGCTGAAAGAAGGAGGATGATGCATTCTGCTCTGCTCTTTGAGGCTTTCTTTTTTTTTTCTGGCAGGGAAAAAAATGCACAAATTGCTTAGTAATTTCCTTAGGTGGCAAATGTAAAGTGAGTAGCTTTTGAAGTACTTAAGCTTGAGTATTTAAACATTTGATAAATCATGGGTTATCTAATGATGTTTTGGCACCAACAGAATTCCATGCAAAGGTCTCAATCTGAATAGAAAATCTCTTAATTTCCTTAATTGTTGTTAAACTGCTGGAGATAGCTGTGGTATCTGTGGCATTTGCCTGTCCAGAAACCAAAGCCACGCTCAACCCAGACAAGCAGAGATGCTTTGGTTGATGCAGTTATCTGTCAGCAGCCAGAAATGAAAACATTTAAAGCATTCATAAGACAGAAAAAACCTCTCTAAAACTAAGAAAAAAAATCCTGAATGAAAGCATGTAAGGGTTTGAGTGGATGATGCTGACTTTACTGTCCTCTAAAGTATACCTGCAGCAGCCTAGAGCTTATTGTCATATAAACCAAGAGAAATAAAAGGGAAGCTGTCTCTATAGGCTACACGATGGAACTGGTGAGCAGCTGCTCCGATAGTAGAGTGCTCTCTGTGTGTGATAATTGCCTACAGATAGAAATGCTGTGTAGAGGAATCATTGCTGTCACACTGACACAGGCTGGAAAACAAAACTGTTTGGTGGAAGGATAAAAATCTACTACAGATCTTTAACATCATGCTCATAGTGACCACCTCATGATCAAACATTACTTTCTTCCTGTGAGTATAAGCATAGCACATTTCCCAAATTATCTCTTAAAGTAAAACCAGATTGGTGCATAAGAGACCAAGTCAGCACAACCAGAGAATCTACAGTGCTATTACCTAGAGCTGAGAATGAAATAGAACAGTGATGGTGCTTCAGGTTTTACAGCCACCTCTGTGCTTGACTTTGGCAATTATTTACTACCACTAATATTGTGCTTTTCAAACTTATACAGTACTTTATGAAGTAAGACGTGTTTCCTATTTTAAAGATCTTATAATCTTGTGGGCTGATAAGGGGTGCAGATTATCCCTTGGATGTTCATAAATAGCATTAGCACTAAGAGTTGTATTAGTGCTGGGTCCTTTCAAGCCTGTGGCTCTTTCTTTTTCTTAACAACAATCTTTCCTAGTCAGGTGCTGAAATAAGGATTTCTACACCATTATGTTCCAGGCTGGAATAACGTGGGCATTCTTTGGTTTTGCTTGTAGTGAAAGAGTAAAACCCAAGCAGAGTCCCAGCACAGTGGCTGTTGCTGTGCATGGGTTTAATCCACAGCCATTGCTTGCCTCTCTGAGGCTACAGATCTGGAGTTTGGGGGATGGCAGCAGAGAGCAAGCCTGGGAAGTTTGTGTGTGTGTGCTTGCTTGTGTTTTAAATAAACAAACAATGCAACAGCAACTTCAACAAATTGTGAGTGGTGCTAATTTGTTATAGTGCTGTCTTGCCTTCTGGCAGTGTTGATTTAGGAGAAGCTAAGCAGACTGGAATGGATGCAGGGAGCTGCTGGTTCTCTTGCTCTGGGATGTGTATATGGTTCAGCAGAAAATACTTTTAAGGGTCTCGTCCTGAGGAGCTTTCAGATTACAGGGTAAAGCACATACATAGACTGTCAATCCCCTTTCCAAAACCAAATCTTAGGTGAAAGTACGTTCCCCTCTGCCTTGCTCCATCCCTTCTAGCTTTTTTAAAATAAATTTAAGATAAATTTTTTAAGTCTTAATTCATGACAAAAGCCTATCATTTGTGTACTTTGAGGGCTGCCAAGAAATCCTTGACCTTGACAAGAATAGTGTGTAGGGAAGGAAAAGAGGAAGATCCTGTGCTTTGGACTGTAGCAAACTTTTCAACACCCCATGACCTTGCTGGGCTGCCTTTCCTAGTATGCTTGGGGCTGTAATCCCCCAGGCTGAGAAGCTGTCTGTCAGGGAGGGCTGGCCAAATGTGCCCCACATATCTGCAGCCCTGGACCACTGCTGTGCAGGGCTGCAGGACAAAGCCAGCAGGATGGGAGCTTTACTTAGAAGAGGTGGATTTTGGAAACATACATAGAGTGACCTCCCTGCAGTCTGTGAGCTGAGTTTAAATAATGCTTGAAGTCTCCAGTGAAGAAGACAGAGGAATAAACTAGTCAAAATAAGAAGTAGGGGTTGAGGAAAAGTAGCCAAAGAAATGAAGAATTCTGAAAGTGAGTAAACTGCTTTCCCATTAGGTCATCTTCAGCTTGGAGAGATTTGGATGCAATACAGGCAGTTTGCAAAACTTTGATCTGTTAGGCCTTCTGCTTTTACAAGCAATAGTGACTTTCTGGCCTTCTCTCAATTGCCAGGCTCAGATGTGTTGAGACTTCTTGGTGGCTGCAAAGAACCAAATAAAAAGAGTTCAGGATGATGGGTTAAGCATCTGATTTGAAGGGATGTTTGGTAGGCAGTATAGTCTTAATACTTCTGGGACCAACTCTTGCAGTGGTTTGCTTGAAAGACTTCACCAAAGTGAAACTTAAAACCAAAGATTTCTTTGCTAAGTACAGGGCTGAGTTTAGAGTCAGTTTTTAGGGAAAAGCAAAGTGAAAAAATGTGGAGAAATGCTAAAAGTGCTGCATTTAAGGTATCATTTATATTAAGAACTGTTGCTGGATTTATAGATGTGGGTAAAGGGAATGAGATTTTTTTCTTATTGGGAAAAAACAAGACAGCAATGCTTGTTTTGTGCTCACTGGTATCTGGCATATGGTGAGAGAGATGACATTTTGGTCCAAGACAGTTACTACACCGCTCAACATGGAAACATAGTGTTAACTATTGCAAGCTTATAATATTAACAGTATTGTGTATGCAGATGCTCCTGTGCAGACTGCTTCTCTCTGCAGAAACGTTTGCTGAGTCCACACAAGAAATGAAAATAAACAGGCTGATGGGGAGGATCTTTATCAAACCTGCTCCCATTTTTCCTAGTACTCTGAGGCTTTGTTTGCTCTAACAAACCATGTAACTAAGGAGTCTGAGTCACAGTCACCAGTTCCAGCTGCCTGCCTCATCCCTGTCCTGGAGATCTCTCCCCAGTTGCAGGGACAGTGGAAAGGGTCATGCATTTGCTCCAGTATTACTGCATTTCACAACCTGCTATCAGTTTGTACCTGTGGTGACTCAGAGCCCTAAAGCCGTGCTGCAGCTGGGAGTGTCCTGTAGGACAGTCTTGGTTGGAAGAGGGTCGTGACATTCCTCCTTTTCCACAGTGCCGGGTGTGCTCCTGCCCTCAGAGCCACGCTCAGCATGAGGTTGCCAACCCATGCACCCCCTGCCAAGTGACCTATCTTAATGAAGGACAGGCTGACACTCTCTAGGATTAACTGGGAGGTAGCAAAGATCCTTTAGTCATGTCCTAAATTCTTGCATTGTAAAGGGAGAATTCTGTACAGGCTCAGAGGTGGCTAGGAAAGAGAATTTTGCATACCAAAGGGACCTTTGAGCTACTTCATTAAATATGTTGTTGTTATTTTTGTGCAATAGGGAGTAAATAAATGAAATAAATGAGATTAGCATTGGACATTGGAGCTGCCTTTACTACTTACAATGCAGGTACAACTAAAACTGAGTTTGCTCAGTTGATGTAGGAAGAGGAGCCCAGAGTCTATTGCTGGTCATGAGCTTCTGAAGCTTTGTTCTATGCCACTGCTCTGTTCCTGAGATCAACTGTGCTCTGCAGATATGCAGGAATTTTTAGTGCTGGACTCTGGCTGACAAGATCTGCAATGTCCATGCCTCTCCCTTCACCTCTCAGTAGAGATTTGGGTAGTTCTAGTCTCCTGTGTATCAGCAGTTACAATAAATATATACCATACAAGCACTGTGTTTAGGAGTTGGCAGGAAGCTTCATTTCTGACTGCAGTGAGGTATTCTAACAATAGGAAACACCTTTTGGTTGAAGCAGTTTTCTACTAAACTCTGTCCTAGAGGGGAAATACAACTATGGAGAAGAGCTCTTGCTTCACAGTAGCAAGAAGCAAATTGATGTAATCTGGGTGGGAAAAACCTCATGTTTGGGCTGCTGTTCAAGAAATACCTTTATGCAGCATTCAGCCTGTGTTAAACTGAGAATTGCTGGTATTGCTGAGGGTTTTGCAGGCTTGTGATGCTGGGAGACGCAGCCAGAGTTCAGGTGCTTTAATGCGGTGCAGAGCGTGATCTGGAGAGGGGGGAGCTCCAGATTCCTGGGGCTCTGGTCAATTATGCTTCAAGTGTTAACTGTGGGTTGGCCTGCTCATGCTGGCATTGGTCTGTTCAGACTAGTTCAGCAAATGCTCTTAGCTCAGCACAGCCCAGGTCAGTAGGCAAACAGTTGTTTATATTTCACTTCTTTGTTGTATTGAGAAGATTTTAAAATCTTCAGCCTACAGGAATCAAAACAGGGTCATCTGGAAACAAAAGACCTATTAGTTCAGTGTGAAAGGGATTTGGTTACAGAGTTGTGGGGATGACTATGCAGGTGGGAATGTTGAGAACACTGTCCTGGGCCTAAGACCTAAGCAGATGTTCAGGAAGAATGAACTTCTTATACTCTCTCCTTTTTATGACAACCCAAACAATTTCCCAGGCCTGTGTCCTGCTTTATGCTCTCATTCAATATTAAGTATAGATATTTTTCATTTGGCCTTTTATCTTTCAAGGTTGATAATAAATAGTATTCTCACTTTTTAAATGTAAGATTTCTATCTCCAGAAACACAGCTGAAGATATGCAGCCATCAATGTGATAAGTGCTATGCACGTGTTTCACTTCAACAAGAGGGTCTAAAACCTATGTTGAATCCCTGCCAGGCTACAAACTTATTTTTGTACTGGGTTTTGGTGGGTTTGGGGTTTTTTTTTTTTTTTTTTTTTTGTTTATTTTCACTGGGGCAGCATCACCACTTGTAGAAAGAAACCTGTGCTTAGCATCTACCCTGAGACTCCTCCATGATAATCCCGCTGGAGCTGATTTGAGGAACTCTGTGGAAAGGTTATGTGCTGCAGAGGATACAACAGCTTGTCAAACCTAGGGTAGCTGTGATATGTGCCTTTCTCTGACATGGAAAATATGATGTTGCTTTTTCCTTTGGGCAGGGAAGGGTGGAATTATAGATCTTAAGTTTTGCGACACTCATACAAGCTGCAGTTCACCATGAATCAACTTGATCTCCAGTCTCCAAGAACAGAGATTAAATTATCAGGGAAGTATCATTATAAATAGGAGAGGGTATACAGCATCTTCTTCTCTCTGCCTTACACCAAAGTATCCAGCCTGGCCCAATGCCATAACACCTCTAGAAGGTATTTTCAAAGGCTTGGGAACTGGGACAGGGTAACAGGGACAACACAGCAGAGCAGGTTTGAAGAGTTTCTTCTGCTGCCTGTACTGTGTCAGTAATGAGACATGAAGCTCTGGCACCAGGCTGTTCTTGTCATAGAGGCATTTCTAAATGGTGATGATATTTCACTGCCTGAATTTCTGGGCAGAAGGAAGCTGGTGCAGGCATCCTGGGATCTGCTGGTTTTGAATACATGTGAACTGGTCCCCCTGAAGCTCAGTGCTGTTGGAAGTCAAACGCAAATGACCAAGGAGCATCAGTAAGAAACTTGCAGTCTTTCTGTTCTGCTTCCGTCACAGTTCAACAGCTGTGGGGAGATGGGTGGAGGGGAGGTTGTTCTAGAAGTTACACATTTAAGGCAGGTGGCTGTTTTAAAATGTACGTTTCAATTTTGATTGCAGTATTTTAATTGCATTTAACAGCGTCCCTGCTGGTTCTCCATTCTGCATCCGTGCAGCCACGTTCTATTGATGGCCTGTTGTGATTTCAATGGAACATCATGGGATGTACCTGGCACGTCGGGCAGCACTGGATGGAGGTGCCTTTAGCCCAATGTACCTGGCATGGTAAGCGGCAACCAAGTGGTTAATCTGCATTCTACTGCTCATAGTTTCAGCTTGTATAGCAAGGTGTTCCTGCTTTGCTGCAGCCTTGCACTGACTGGAAATCACTTTGCACTCCTGATTTTAGTGCTTTCATGCACACAGGGCCCCTACCCTTTTCACCCATGGAGAATCCCTTTCCCTGGGAAGTTTGACATGCAGTAGAGAAGGGCCTAGCCATGTCAGGCTTTCCTTGTTATTCTAGAACATGAGAGAAGGGACTGGGAAATCATCTCACTCTTTTTTTTTCTCTCCTTTTTGGGCCAGGAGCTGGTAGCAGTTGAGCAGGTATTGCCCACATCCCAAATATCCAAATGTTGCCGCACAGAGGTACCAGACAGAGGCTCATGTCCTTAAGCAAAGCTTTGCCATTTCTGGGGGCATCCTGCAAGAGCTGCCTCAGGGAGCTGGGAGGGCAGTTCTGCCTGACACTAATTGGAATGTAACAAACTAAACAAGGGCCACTTTCAGTTTGCTGATATGGTATCCTCTGCAAAATGATCCTCCATCCTCCATTTTCCTTCTCTTTTCCATGCCCACAACCTCAAAAATTAGCTGCACATCCTGCTCTGTCCTGCATGTTTTCTCTCCCTCCCCCAGCTCTGCAGACCTCTGCCAGAGTAACTCCACATGTTGATCTTAGCTATTTTAAAGTGCTAAATATTTGTGTGAGAAAAACAAGGGTGCTGCATCCTGTTTTCTGCTTGAGCCTTTTTCACAGAGCTTTTGCTGCTCCCTGTCAATGATGAAAATGCATTTTTGTGCCTCAGCTTCTGAATTCTGCTGTCTGACTGCTCGCAGGGGCTGGGGATAGGGAACCATTTGGACTAACACAGTTCCAGCACTTCTCCCTATGCTTCTGCTGTTCTAGAATGTGAATTCCTTTAAAAGTCATGGGCTAATGACCTGCCAAATGCAACTTTTGGGGGCAGGTTAGTGGCTGTGAACCACCCACTACATTGACACCTCTGAGAATCCTGGTTCTGTTGGGATGTGGGGAAAGGAAGATCAGATCAGCCACTGAGGAACAGGAAAGCTCTCTTCCCAGTGGGAGTCGTTAAGTGCTCAAAAAAAAGTTGGTCTATCTGAAACTGAAGGGTGCAGAAAGTCATCTGTTTCAGTTTCATTCCGTTCCAGTAGTAGCTGGACACAGCATTTTTAGTGTCTTAAATTGGTGGGAGAGAGCAATATAGGAAACACTGGATTTTATTTTGTCTTCTTCTGTTCCATGCTCACTGCTGCAGTGCCTGCTCAGTGCAGCCTAACTGCTTGGGAAGGTGGAGAAATAAGCGAGCAGGCCACTGTCTTTTCCTGGGTCTATTATAACATGCACAGTAGGCTGACGTTTTAACAGCATCTAATTTGATACATCACATCTAATCTGTTTGTTGGTTTTTATCTGCAGTACTGTTAGCTCAGGTGCTCGGTGTCTAGCCTTCTCATCCAGCCACAAATCCTCTACGTGAAATGAGTGATTCCTTAGATCTGTTTTTGATTGATTCTTTGCTTCACTGGTGTTGCTTCTTAAAAGGTAAACAATATTCATGTGCTGCAATCTATAACTCAGAGATGAAATCAAATAGCATCTCCTGCCAGAGGTTGTTAAGATAACACATTTAGCATTCATTCAGTAATTACTTTTAGGAAGAGATTTAGTGATATTAAAGAGAAATCAAACCTGTAATGAAGATGTAGATTTTATACTGTTGAAAGGGGTGAAGGGATTTCTCTTCTCCTCTGCTTAGCAATTTCATTTTCTGTGATGTCCAGAGTCTTTGTGGAAATTGAGAGCAAATGAAGTTTTTCCTGCTGTATAGTGAGAGCAGCACAGCTCCAGGAGCAGCCTGTGTGTTGTGCACAACTGTGCTGCCCAGGGGGTCACAGTGTGCCCCAGGCTGGGCACAGCAGCTTGCAGTTACCCAGCTCCTGGGGCAGTATTGCTTATTAAGATGCTGTCGGCTCCTAGCTTGCAAAGCTTTGTTTGATGTGTGGCATCTGCTTGCAGCATTACTGTATTCTGTGATTTGTGACCTGTACTTCTCATGTCTTTGCATGTGCTGTGTCTCAGTGTCATGGGTATGATGGAGGTAGTGGAGAGCCTTAGTCTTGTTTCATTCCCTCCTTGCATGGGAGTATTTGAGCAGGTTCACTGCTCTGAAAAAAGTGTGTCTTGAATGTGAAGTAACCAACCTGAATCTGGGAAAAGAGTATCACTGCTGCTGTTTGTCCAGAGCCTTCCGTAATCCTCTTTTAAATGCAATGGGGTGAAATTTTGCACACCACATTCAATCTTTAAAGACTGTGGCCCCAGTGAGACATCTATGTTAGAAATGCATTTGAGCCTTTTCTGAACCAGGGCTCCTCTGAACTTGGAGTATGTTTTTTCTGGTTTTTTTGTTTTGTTTTGTTTTGTTTTGGTTTTTTTTTTCAGAAAACAGAAAAGGAAGGGTTATTAAAAATGATACTGAAATACAGATGTATAAACCACTGTGATTTTTTTTTTTTTTAGGGCTTTGGCAGGTTGTGGTGATGTTATTCAAATGTTATGGTTTGTTAAGAGACACTCTCTGCAAACTAATGGATAGCAAGGCCTTTCTATAAGGCTGCACCTGCCATTTGTTTGGGCAGATAACTTTTAAACAGGATTTAAATTCACAGTTGTCCTTGGTCCCATGCTTTCATCTAGAAGTGAGGTTCTAGGAAATGCTATAAATTAAGGAATAATGCCTACTTCTCATTTGCTAACAACTTTTCCAACAGACCTTTCTTCCTCCCACCTCTGAAATGCATCATTGTTAAAGAAGGGTTTGTAACTGGCCATCTCTGGAAAATATCTGGACTGGATTTATTTTTGTTGAAGATTGCACAAGATACACAAAGCAGGTTGCTATAAGGCTTTTGTCAACAAAGGGACATCAGCCAAAGGAGTGTTCTCTGAGCAATGCTCCTGTCCTGGTCAAAGCCCTTGGTGAGCAATTCTGACAACATTTTAAACACAATGCTCTAAGTGTGGTTGAAGGTTTTCCTGCCTTGATTCATTACATTCATTTTTTTGGGGTTGTTAAATCCACGTTAGACTTCAGCTAACAAATTCAAATTTGATAGGCAGACTGCTGTACTGCTGACACCTGACTACTGCTTTTAAAATCTACTGAAGATAATAGCCTACCTCATACATAAGTCCTACTGAACATGAACAGTTCTGTAAAATTTGACATGTGAGAGAAATAGAGGTAATTTAAACAACTTGTAATATGCTAGTTTTTATGCTGCAGAACATACTGAAGTTTAATAATAACATTATATTTCTCATTAACGTCAGTAGCGGAACTAGAATTCCAACTCTGTTTCTAGGGCTTTCTCTGCAGGCTCATTACCTGGTTTCAATATCATTTAAGGCAGAAAGGAAAAAAAAAAAAAAGTAGGACAAAAAAAAGTAAATATTCTGCTCTAATAGCTTTTGCAAGTCTTAAGGCTTAGACAACTCATATACAGTGATTTCTAGACCTCTACTTTAAGTGCCACATCAATGGGAAATAAGCCCACTTTTACTTCAGTAGCATTATTAGTAGTAGTAGTAGTAGTACTATTACTACTACTTTGTTTATGCAGAAAATATTGGCTGTACTGTTTTCCTTCCTTTCCCATATTTGTCCTTTATGAAACACTTAAAAATCACATCCAGGGATTTTGTGTGTTACATGCATGGGAAAGCACCATTATGTTTGTAGTGAAATTGTACTAGCACAATTGTACCAGTACTAGACTGTTTTTATATATAGGCAGGATGGGTTTATATAGAGAGGTCCTGTTAAGTTGCAAGCCATGTTTTTGTCTTCCCCTATCAATGTATCTCAGTGACCCAGACGTAAGGGCTCTTACTGGCCTGGCTAGGTAAAAGTAGGTATTTTGTGCCTCTGGGCTGCTGCTTCTTCCCCTTAAATCAGCAATTCTGGAAGCAAGCCACTAGAACCGGACATGCTGCCTCTGTGCTGCAGCTCCGATGTGATTTATTACATCAAAACTTGGTTTTAAAGTGCTTAACACTGCTCAGTGGAGGTAGCCCCTGTCCTGTCATGTTCTTCTGCTTCTGCAGGGTGAATTTCTATTACAGAAATACTATAGGTGGAACTAGCACCATGGCAAGCCTGTACTTCTTCCTTTTGGCTGCCACCCTTTCTAAAGCCATCGAGCTCTGGGAACAACATCCATGTGCATGAAGGCACTACGGTGAATACATCATCTTCTTGGGTTGCCATCCATTGCTGAAACAAAATCAAACGGAAAAGCAGAGCAGTGTTTTCAGCTGTGGGTCAGGGTGATGAGCCAGAGGGATCTGTATGGATGCTAATTTAGGTGCTGCTGCACTGAAGAGCCACCAAAAAGAATCCAGCAAAAGCACAGGCAAGCACCAGGCTCACCAGCAAAACAAGTGAAGAGCTATGTCCTGTGGAAGAACAGATCTGCTTGGTAGATCTGTTGAGAAAAGTACCAGGGTAGTCAAGCAACAACACTGGAGGAAATATTGCAGTTGCTTACTGTTTTGTAGTTCTTTTCATAAAGCAAAACTTCTCTGTTGTGCAGAAATGGATGATATAAATTTACCACCTTTCTGCCAAATGAAATCTTTCTATTTAATACCTGGTAGAAAGAATCAGGTTTGAGGGAAGCAATTTTTTATACTAACCAGATTACTCCTTATTTCTTTTTGTTGTGTATATACACTTGGAAGAGGGAACATAATGCAGTCTAATGCTTCATCATTTGAACTCTGATGGGAAGTGTGTTAGTGGGACTCACAAGCAACAAAAAAATTAACCGATGATGATTTTAAGAGAAAACTTAAGCTCTTAATTTCTTTGTATTTATGGCTTGCCTCTCCTTCAATGATAAAAATGTTTCAATAATATGATGAACTAGGAAAGGAAGGAAAGAAGTAGAGGGCTTAAATGGTGGTTGTTGTAAATTTGGTATTTAATTCCTACTTTTGAACCTCAGAAATTATTTTAAATCAACTTTAATGGATAAACACAAGTAGTAGCTGGCACTTTCAAACAAACAAACACACACAAAATAAACCAACAAGGGAAATAAATTGATATTGATTTTGGATTCCCAAATGCAGCCTGAGATTGAATTTTGGGTTTTATGAATTGTAATATTTACCAAATGTGCAGCTGCAGTTAGTTCTGACATATCTCAGACTGGGTGTTTCCTACAGTCCATACTACTGGGAAGGCCAATATAAACATCTAAACTAAAATACATCATGACTACTGTTTGTGAAATGCATTAACTATATGCAGGTAACCACAATTTTCCCCTCTTTACAATGTTTCAGGATAGAGAAATTGTGACTTCAGATATGTTACTTGACTCTATTATTTTAAAGAAAATTCTTTTAAAATTAAAGACAGAACAAAATTAACTTGAGAAAAATGTTTCTTCTTTATGAAGACATTTGGTGACATTTAGCTAGCTCAGCATCCTGAATATCAGCCAGGTGAGGGTTGATTCTAACCCTTCATGTCAGTGGATTGGAATATGAACATTGCCAGAGGAGTGGTTTTTAAAGCAGCTTTTCATACTCTTAAGGAGGCTTCCCATTCACACCTCAGTGTGGGTAATTCCATCTTTAATGGATTTAGTTGCTACATGTAATTTTCTCAACCCCAGAGCAGCTGTGTGTTATAAGATTTTGACATTTAACAGACAAGAAACAAACTGCATGTTAAAGCAGGGAAGCTGCAGCTTATGCTAATCATTTTACTCAGATATGCTCAGATATGCAAATGACAGTGAAATAGATGCTTCTCTTTTTTTCCTTTTTCTCGCTTCTCATCCTCCCTTCAAGTCTACGTCACAAGAGAACAGCTTTTCTCTGTACCTGTACGATATTGTTTTCATATGATATCTTTTGAATAGTGACTCCAGCCAACGACAGTTGCTTTTGTAAAAAGAAAATTACAAATCTGATTTTTAAAAGACTTGAATCAAGTCTTAGCATGAGAAATATTTCTCTCTGTATTCCCAGCAGGATCACAGCTTGCAGTGCTCAATGTACTCAGATCTCCCTAGTCAGTGTCATGCCTAACATAGACTGCAACACGTTAAATCAGTCTATTAAATGTGACCTGTTTTAGTGGAAACAGCAAGCTCACACCTCTCATCCTCCTATTTTGCAGGTGGTAAAGTGAAGGTGAGAGGAAGAGAAGGTGGAGATGGAACTGCCAAATCATGCCAAACAACTGCTACTGCAGCTGAACCAGCAACGAGCCAAAGGTTTCCTCTGTGATGTGATCATTGTGGTAGAAAATGCCCTATTTCGTGCCCATAAGAACATCCTGGCAGCCAGCAGCATGTATTTCAAATCCCTTGTCCTGCATGACAACCTGATAAACTTAGACACGGACATGGTAAACCCCACTGTGTTCCGGCAGATCTTGGACTTTATTTATACTGGTAAGCTCTTAACGACTGACCAGCCTGGTGAACAGAACTTTAATGCTCTCCTCACCGCAGCAAGCTACCTCCAACTGCACGACCTGGCAGCTCTCTGCAGAAAGAAGCTGAAGCGGAACGGCAAGTCCTTTGCTGGCAAGGCCAGTGGCCTTGGTGTTGGGAGATCTGCCAGGAGTCAGAGACTTTCCACTGCTTCAGTCATCCAAGCTCGCTATTCAGGGTCAAATGAGGGGTTGAAGGGCTCGCACTCAAAGGAGCTGTCAAAGGGGAAGCTCTCTGATGACGAGGTCTTCATCAGCAGCTCCAACCAAGAGAATTGTCACTCCTTAAGCAGGGGAACCAGCAGGAACGGTGGTGGGAGCAGCAGTGCGAACGGGAGCACCGGTGACCAGGAGCTAGGCCTTGACCTGTCCAAAAAAAGCCCCTCGCTCCCTGTCGCAGCCTCCCACGATGACACGCAGCACAGCGAAAGCCAGCAAGGCTCTCCCCAATCTGCCTCAGCCCCTGCAGCCAACAGTGCCTCATCATTTGACGAGTCTGGCGTCGGAGCCCCCCACAGCATGGCGGACAGCAGCGACCCCATGGAGATGGATCTGAGCGAGGAGTGCCACCACTCACTGACAGAGGGCAGCCAGCGCAAGGGCCTCCGGCACTCGTCCCGCAAGAAGGAGTGGATCAAGAAAGACAACGCCTTTGACCGAAAGGAAGGGGGCAAAGACAGGGACGAGGGTGAAGGACTGCCCAATGGTATCCTGCTGGGGCCCTTGTCCAAGTCTGTGGAGAGGAGTCTGGCTGGAGCCTACGGGGCAGACCTGCCCTACCCATGTAAGGAGGAGGTAGAAAACGGTAAGGAGAACAGTGATGACAGTGGCCAGAGTGAGAGTGAGAGTGGTGGCCATACCAGTGCCAATTATGTCTACCGCCAGGAGGGGTTTGAGCCAGTGGCCTATGGTGACAACCTGTATGTCTGTATCCCCTGTGGAAAAGGCTTCCCGAGCTCTGAGCAGCTCAATGCCCATGTGGAAACGCACACCGAGGAAGACCTTTACATCAAGGAGGAAGGCACATATGGCAGCAAGGATGAAGCTGAGGATTTGTCCAACCCCAATCAGTCCTACACTGCAGAGTCCCGGCCCTTCAAGTGTTCAGTGTGTGAGAAGAGCTACAAGGATCCAGCCACGCTGCGGCAGCACGAGAAGACTCACTGGCTGACACGGCCCTTCCCTTGCAACATCTGCGGCAAGATGTTCACGCAGCGGGGCACCATGACACGGCACATGCGCAGCCACTTGGGGCTCAAGCCCTTTGCTTGTGAGGAATGTGGGATGCGCTTTACCCGACAGTACCGACTAACAGAGCATATGCGTGTCCACTCAGGAGAAAAACCTTACGAATGTCAACTGTGTGGTGGGAAATTCACCCAGCAGCGCAATCTGATCAGCCACCTGCGAATGCATACCTCTCCCACATAAGCCAAAGACTCCAGAATGAGCTTCAAGCCCATCCGCAGTGATTTACCTTTCTGTAGACTTGCTGCTTAAAAAAAAAGAAAAAAGGAAAAAAAAAACAAAACAAAAAAGGGGGCAACTCCCCATACTCTGTTCAGTCATGAGAGGCCTAAACAAATGTAGCTTTAACATTTTAAAAAAAGTTCTTTTTTTTCCCCTTTTTTTAAAAAAATAAAGGTCCACAGCCAAGCTGATGCATTTAGTCCCAGTCTCCCTTCAAATTTTGATGAACTGGCAAGAAATACCTCTTCTTTTTGCACACATCGACTTCATTGCCATATTGCTGATCTGGAGCAGGTAGGGGGACCTTGGGGAACTTTCATCCTTTGCTGGCTCCCATCTCCCTGCCTCTTCCTGTGTTCCTGTCACTGTACTCACCTCGTCTCTTAAAACCAAACTCATTAGGAGTATTTCTTGCCATTAAAAAGAAAACAAAGTACACCTTTTCAATGGCCCAAGTAGTTGTGAAATAACAGCATTCTCAAGTGCAGAAGCTGTGTCTGTGGACCGACCGTCTCACAGGGTTGGCAGCCCCTCCAGAGACTGGGGGAAAGCCACAGCAGTGGTGGAGCCCACCCCCGTCCCCTGGGCTGGTGATGGTGGGGGGAGCAGCTCCCAGGGCTGCACCAGCCCCAGTACTTCACTTAAAGAAATGGCGAAGCCTCCCTTACCATCCCTCCCCATTTCAGTTTCAATCTTTGTCCTTGGCACACATAACCATGTGCCGCCTTCTCCCATAAAACACACAAACTTCTTTTGTCTTACCCATGACTGAACAGGGACTGGATGCCCTGGGAATTTCTTTCAGTGAGCAGGGGGTCGTCTTTACTTTTCTAGTAGTTTCGTATGAATATTCTTTGCTTAGAGGTACTTGTTTTATTAAAGGAAAAACCATTGTAATGTTTATGTGAATGTTTGAACTGGAAGATCTGAGGTTAATTCTAGGGTGGGTGGGTGGGGAGGGGGTTTGATGTAGGCTGGACTTGCTACAAGTTCCATAGGTACTTTTTTATTATTTTTTTATTTTATTTTTTGTGTGTGTGTATGTTTTTAGCTTTCCTCCCTCACTAAAGAGCAAGTCTGTGTGGACAGACTCGTTACCTTTGCTACCTCTTGAATTCATGAGAACAATAAGATGGTTAGTGAAAGATTAGGCATTTTTTTCCCTTTTATTGTAAGTAATTAAATGTATAAAAGTAGAAGCTAAATTAAAGTTAAGGGATTTTTACCACCCTGTCCTTCCATCAAAAGTCAACTAGAGAAATGTTAAAGCAAAGCTTGGCCAAAGACAAAGCAAAAAATACACTGAGCTAGAGGCTGTGCTGGCTACTCGGACTGGCTCAATTCGCAGTCTCTTGGCTGTCTGTAGTTGCTTTTAGATAAAAGCAGAAAACTTATCTGAGCTTTCTGGGCCCTTTCCAGCTTTGTTTATTGAGTCTGGATACTATGGGGAGGGGAGAATGTCCCCCTCATCTTCCACTCCCCCAGCACATCTGGGTCAGTCTGTAAACACCTGGCAGGACAGAGGGTGAGGGCATAGCAGCCTATAATTTACTAGAATCCAGAGTGCAATAAGGTGGGGGAGAGGAGGAGAAAGCAAACCAAAGTGTTTCATATCCTCCCTTTTAGACAATTTAACGCACGCACACAAAAAAAAAAAAAAAAAAAAAAAAAAAAAAAAAAAAAAAAAAAAAAAAAAAAAAAGAAAAGAAAAAGAAACAAAATGTTCTTGCAACATCTGCCTAAGACATCACAGCCAACAGCTGCTATTCGTTTAGGAGAGAAGACAGAGAACTTTGCCCACCGATTCTTGGCCCCCTTGACTTTGTTGGCGTGACCTTGTGGAAAGCTATGGCTTATTTCAAGCCTCCCGTGACTGTGGTGGTAAAAATTCACAGCCAGTAGAATCATCCCTTCTGAAATGACTAAGGTTTACACTTGCATTTTGTCATTTGTTGGTTTTTGGTGTTTCTTTTTTTTTTTCCCACTCAAACCAGTGTAGTCTCTCTGCGTAAGTTTTACCAAACCTCACGTTTTGTCTTTTTAAAAAAAAACAAAACAAACAATTTTTTAAAGTTTTGACCAAAAAAGAAAAAAAAAAAAAGAAAAAAGTGAGCATGTTTGACTAAAACAAAGAAATATAAGCTTCATTTTCTATTGGGGTTTTTTTGCTTGGTTGGACTTTTTTTTTTTTTTTTTTTTTTTTTTTTTTTTTTTTTTTTTTTAAGGTAGACTAGTCCATGAAAAGTTTTAGGGTCAATTGAACTGAGGAAACTGGAATCCAGGCCCCAAGCAATAGACAACCCAAAGGCGCTAAGCCCTGGCCTGGTATCACGTTACAGGGAACACTCGCCCCTCTCCAGCCGCTCCCGTGTGCTTCTCCCAGTGCCATTGTCCGCTTGCTCCCGGACGCCTGGAGCGCAGGAGGGATGCATGGACTTTTGGTTTTGTCTGATTGTGCTGAGAGGCGCTGTTTTCTTTTTGGGGGTTAACTGGGCTTTAAGCGTCTTTAGCACTCCCACATTTTTGAATATACGCTGAATTATTCTCTCCTTGGTTTCTTGTCAACCCCCCCGAGAATGTCCCCAAAATAGTCTTTGGGGAGGACAGGGAACGCCGTGTCATCTACCTTGCTCTCAGAGCGAATGTGAGCAGAACCCAGGGACAGCTGTGCAAGATGGGTTCCTCGTTGCTTTCAGCCCGCCTTTACCTCCCCTCAGCCACCCAAGGCAGAGTAGACCCTGACCCCGCTCCGGCTCCCCTTGGAGCCGCCCGGCCGCGGCCCCATTTCCAGAGCTGAGCTCCCTGAGCGGGGCTCCGGCTGGGATGGGCCCTGGCCGTGTTGCGGGGCGGGGCTGGGCTGGGCTGCGGCTCTGGCCCGGCAGTGGGGCTGGGCACGGCAGGCTGGAGCTGCCAGCAGCCACCTTGGGCCAGCGGCTCGGGCTGGGACCGAGGGAGCCGAGCTCGGCAGCGGCCCAAGGCACGAGGGCAAACCCCTGCTCCCCTCTCTTAATTCCAGTTTTACATGTGTCTAGGTGATGTAGCTTTTCCCCTGCCCCAGGCCCCCTCTTCATTTGTTTCTTAAGCCTTGAGAATTACGTTGAACTTTCAGGACCCAACGCTATTTTTTAAAAACAATGTTTTGGAGCATATTTTTTTTTTTTTAATCCCCTCCCCAGCACTTAAACAGTATGACATAAAGTCTGTGTACAGCAAGAGTATTGTACGAAAGGAAATGATGTTCTTTTTTCAAATAGCTGTGTAAAGTTGTGTTCCATAGACTGAGTAAGAACAACGTTTTCCAAATTGTGACAGTAATAATGAATAACTAATAATACTCAAAACTTCAGGGACTGTTTCAGGCCTGCTTGGGGCCTAAACACTCAACTGCATTTGTACGACATAGTATTGTATCAACATTTTTCTGTATTTTAATGAGAAAGCAAAACACTAGTTTCATATTTAAGATTTTAAAAGTTTTAGGGTGGGGGGGAGGGAGTTGCATTTTTGGTTATTTTTAATTTTATTTTGAATTTTTTTTAAATACACAAAGAGCCTCAAGAGGAATAAAACAATTTAAAAGGAAACAAAAAAAAAAAAAAAAAAAAAAAAAGAAAAAGAAAAAGAAAAAAAAGAGGCCAGGCAGCTTAAGTATATGCTTTAGCCAGTTCCAGAATGTTTTCGGAATAACAGGAAAAAAAAGATAAAATAGCAAATAGTATAAAAGAATAAAGAAGCTCATACCCAAATTCACAACTATTTTTTAAACCAAAGCACATTTGAATGAGTATGGAACCTCACTTGGCTCAGAAAAGTACTAATATATTTATCTCATTGTTTACATAAACTTTTACAGTTTCAGACCTCAACAGATCTAGGGGCCAGTCAAAATTAATCTTTGCTTTTTCCATTGGTTTGTCTGAAGGCTACGCAGTGTTCCCCAGCTTGGGAGGGGGGATCTGTGTCCCAGCTTGCATTCCAGCTCTGCTCGGGTAGAGTGGGGAGAGGGTGGGCAATTAGAAATACGACATATAGAATATTTTTTTCTTCAATCCATAAGAGATGTTGCTGGGAGTGAGACCCAGCCACTATTGTAGAGGCATTCCAGCTTTCCTCTTCCTCAGAGGAGTCTGAGGGAACCAAGAGGGCAAAGGGAGATGCAAGAAGCTCTAAGGATAAAAAAAAAGATGTCAGAAGATGTTGGGAGCTGCTGTACCCAGCACATCTCCTTAACTTTAGCCATGGGGAGCTGGGCTGTTTTCCAGTCCTTTACTGCAAAACTTCCAAAACCAGATTCCTGGCAAAAAAAAAACAAAACCCCAAAGGCCCAGCTCTGTGCACTGAGGGTGTTAGCAGGAGCCACAAAGATCACAGAAGACACCAAAGAGCTCTTGACATGCAGCTTCTGTGAGGCTTTGCGGCTGCTCCCGCGGCAGAGCCCATCCCGCTGCCGGCCCTGCCCTGGGGCACACCGGGCGGCTCTGCCTGTGCTAGTTGGGCCGGGCCGGGCCGGGCTGTGCTCTCCGGGCCCTCGCAGCCCCCTTAGCAAAACCGCTGGATTGATTCACTCCAGACATTATAGTCCTGCGCAAATGAGCAAAACTCATAAGGCTGCCTAGGTGGAAACCTAAGCCGATTAGCCGATCTGCATGGTAGAACAGTTTAAAGATGACCAATGAAGATGGTTTGCTAAAATACTGCTGAAGCCAAAAATAAAAAGGTTTAAGAAAACTCCCCATCATTAGTCTTGACCCTTTGTAGCTTTTACCTTCTACACCAAAGCCACCTCAAACATTTGAGGGGGGGCTGATGGAAAATGAAATATTAATTTTGCCTGGTCTTAATATCTAACAAAGATGGTGCAAACACTATTTGACAGTGTTGTTTTTGTATCAATATGTATGTGCAGTAATGAATGTATTTATTTCTCAGATTCTGTATGCACAGTTTTGCAATGTAATTCAGAAAGTTGCAAACACAAAGATGTGTCCGCAGGGTCTTCTCTACAGGATTTCAAAAAAAATGAAAAAATATATTTAAAAAAAAGGAAAAAAAAAAAAGAAAAAAGGAATCTCAGAGACTCAACATAGCCATAAACCATAACCTGTGAAGACAATACAAAGACTGGACTTTTGTAGCTTTGCATAGAAGAGGAATTTATGTTTTGCTGTATTTAAATGTTTCAATTTACAGTGTCAATCTTTTAAGATTCCTGTTTTGGTTTTTGTTTTTGTTTTCCTCTCTCTCACGTGTGTGGAAAGCATTGTTTCCAAGCAGTGTCTGGGTTAGCAGTATTTTACCATGTTGCTTCAGTTCTGAAAAGCAGGAATATGGGTCTTGACCAGAGAAACATCCAGTGCACTTAGTGAAACAAAATAAAATCTGAGGTGACTGCTGGCAAAATCCAGAGAAGGTAAAAGTCACTTGAGGAATAGTTGTGTGCTTCTGATTGCAGCTTTTGACTAAGGCAAGTCTGTTGTCCTGCCTGAAGAACAGGATGTAGCTCCTTTTTAAAGTCCCCCTCATTCCTCACTTACTGTTTACTGTGGTAGCAATAAGGATCTCAAGTGGGGAGTGGAGGCCTGGGATGGGCAGAGGAAGCTCCGTGCCAAACCCCACAGCCTCTGTGCCATCTCATGGTGGGCCTTGCAAACCATACTGAAGCATCAGGTTTGCCACAGCACAAAAGCTGTGCTTTACAAAGCCTCTTGTTCCAGTAGTGGTGGAGTCAGCACCCACTACAGCCTTACAAATTAGCATGAAGAAAGGGTATTTGCTGATTTCTGTATATTTGCCAAATTCTGAAATCTTTCCAATCAGCAGTGCTGGAGTTAAGGAAAAAGCAAATAAAAACGCAGAGAGACAAAACCTTCCTATGTTTTAAGTGGGTTTAAGAGGCTCTAGGTAGCAAACATCAAGCTGTCCCCAGACAGCAGAAACGCTCATCTTTGAGATGGCACATTCACATAAACATTTGTTTAAGCAAGAATTTAAAATCTAAATAAACCCAGAGCTGTAATTCTGGAGTAATTAAAGTGACTTTTGGCATTTTTTTCCTAGTTTTTGTTTAAATAATTAACTGCTCAACATCAGTCAAGTCTCTCAATTTACTGTAAAATCCTTTCTTTTTATAAGCTTATTCTTGGGCTCCAGAACTGGCCATATTCTTGAAAAAGAAAATTTTGCTTTCAATAGCTGAAAGTAGCCTTTTGCAGTGTTTTAAGTCCCATGGTTACTCTATGGTCCTGATTTTAGTGCAGGAGACAAGCAGGCAAAAGGAAAAGCTGTTTCTCAGCCCCTTTCCACTCCTCGTATTTTGCATTTTTTCAGAATAGGGTAAGAAATTTCACCTTTGATTATTTCCTGTTAGACTCGCTAAATTTGCTGCTTTCCTTGCAAAAGGAAAAGATTTGGGAACCCTTGTGAGGCAGTTCCAGCTCTGCTGTAAGGTTCCTAGCTGGTCCTCCCAGTCAGGAAGACTCCTTTTTTCAGCTCTGATTCATCTTTCTGCCACATCAAAACTGCTGTTTGTTCTGATTTCCTTGTTTTAACTAACAACTCAAAGATCCTGAAACATAAGTCTAGAGATAGAAATGCATTTTTGTTCCATTGTCTCCTATTGCCTCCGTCTTTTATCCTTCCTTCCCTAATTTTCCTAAGCATTTTGAAGGCCAGTGTTGAACACAGGGATCAGGGGATCGATGTTTTTGGAACAGAGCAGCCCCTGTGGCATGTGGTGGGGCAGGTCTGAACCCCCACACTTGATGTGGCATTTGTTGGCAGTTAGGGACCCATTTCATAGCGCTGCTTTCCCTGAGCAGTGGGACTGGTTTAAACTTCCTCTGTCACAAGTTAGCAATGGAAGCACTCCCAGCACAGCTGTTCCTCTGACCTTCCATGGGACTTTTGACTGGCTGGGGATAACTTATCTATGAGGGGAGAATCTTGTTCTGACTGGCTGGATATTTTTCCCCATTTTATTTTAATATTTTAGATACAACTGAAAAAGGGATCTTGCATCACCCCTTTTTGGTTTTTTTGGTCGTTTGGTTTTTTTAGTTTTCTTTTCGTTTTAAGCCTTAACTATCAGTCAGACTGGAAGCCCTGGATGTTTCCTGGGGGGGCAGGGGAGGGAAGGAGGGGAGGTCAAGGGAAAGGCCGACATTCCTGCTGCAATGTTCTGTTCATTTCCTTCAAGAGCTTGAATTCAGGTCAGAGCCACAATAGTTGTGGCTTCAACTCAAGTGTCATATAAAAAGATACAGAAATTATAATATGATCTCAGCATTCAGAAATTTGCAGTCTTAATGTACAGTAATGAGAAACTGTTATTTTATGATCTTTTCATTAAAAGCTTGATTGAAAAATTACATCTCTTGTTTCTATAGCTGACTCTCTCCATGTTTTCTCTTCATTTATTCTTGCCCAGGGATCTGAACCAGCTACTTCACAAAGAGATCCCTCCCACATACACAGCCAAAAAAGGCACTCAACCTCACACTTTATGCACCTCTGCACTTGAATCATAAGCCAAAATCTGACACTTATTAGAATATAAGAAATGATTAATTGTGTGGGCTAGGTGGGCACACAGAAACAGTACAGGCAGTAGATAATGGACCAATCATAATATCACTTTTTTTTTGTTGTGACCCTGAGCAAGATGAGGCTGCTTTTGAAAAGTTGTTTTGTCCTAACCACAGTCAGCAGTGTTTGCCAGTTTACATTAGATAGTACGTAGACCTGCCAATCCATAAATGCCTCTAGACTATTTGGGCTCTAAGTGTAACTATAAGGAGCAGTGAGGAACCTAAGGCAGTAAAGTTTCCTAAAAGCAATTACAGTTCTCCACCCACCTATGGTGCAGGTAAAAGGGGTAAATACTTCCAGGGAAGAGGAATGTAATTGGTGACAAAAGCACCCACAAAAGCAGATTACAATCCCTCCAATGTTACAATTCAGCCATTTTTCCTTGGGCAGGGTAATGTGACCCCAGCAAAATTAATTCACATTTCCTGAGCCTGGGTTCTAAACACTATTTTTTCTAGTTCCCATGCCAATTTTTTTGTCAAAGGATTCTTTAATAAAATATCTATTTAATTGAAAAAAAATAAAGCATCTTCACTACACTGCAAGAGCCAAGCCTAATATTTAGCAGCATTTCCTTTGTACCACTACTCGTCACCTCAGCTGTGCTGTTTCTCCTGGAGCCTGGTAGAATGCTGTAATATGCAGCAGAGTAACCCTGGTGTTGAATTTATATAGTTCATTTTTTTTCTTTAAACACAATGCTGACTATATTTTAAAGTGACTGACTGAAGGAACTTCAAGTTTAGTCAGTTTTCTGACAGGTTGCAAAGTCAGCAGCACTGGCAAGAAAATAATTTTTATTTGTCCTTAGAGATGTGTTTTACCCAGCAAGGTTAAAGAGAAGGACAAAAATGAACAAAAAAACAGATGAAGAGCTACAGAAAACCAGAGGCTGTTTTTCAACATCTCGGATGTGGTAATGAGCCTGCACTCTTTTGCCAGCTACCAGTGACTTTTTCTGTTTCTTTTTCCTTGTATTTCGAATTTCTTCTGGAAGTTTTTGCTTCCTGGCACCCATTTCTCTGTGGCATAAGTGGTTTCTAACATAGTTAAAAGATTGCATGTTCTATTTTACTTTCTTTGTCGTGGTCAGCTCCTTTTCATCTCCTAAGATCCTGTAAAAACTATACAAAACTCTACATACAGTAACTCCCAACTGAAATGCAACTGCCTCTGCAGTGGAACACTGAAATATGTACAACTGAAATGCAGAGTGCAGGATGTAAAGGATACCAGATATGTCTGGAATGCCTGGGAATCTGTACTTTCTTCTCTCTGCTTTCATTACTCCCATTTATTGGTAGGATTTCTTTTCTCCCAAACCCACGCTTGCTTCCTCTCCACTACCCTTCTCCCTCTTGAAGAGCAGACATTGGGTCAAACCTTTGAATGATAGATTTGGCTTTTGCTTTCTTGCAGGAAATATTTCATCAAAATTGGAACTTTTCTATGGGAACAAATTTTTTTAAATGAAATTTTGTTTCAGCTGCTGTTGAGGTCCCATTTGGACTCTGCTGAGTAGATACAGATGGAGAATGTTTGTTTGTTTCATAAGAATCATCATGACTGATACCACATTAAGAAGTATAAAAGGAAGTACAATTTTTAAATCAAGAATAATTTCAGACCAATGAAGGCTGAAAGACTATCACCTCACTTTGCAAATTATTTCTAAAATATGCCTTTCTTCTTCTTTTTTTGTTGTTGTTTTGTATTGAAGATGAACTGAAGCACTAGAGATTTCATCTGCAAGTAATGCCACATTTTCAAAAGGCCTAAGACTGCTGAAGCAGTTACTAACTACTAATTTTGTGTAGCTGAGTTTTTTTGTCTGGATGTCTTACAAAGTTGTCCAGGTTTCAGCAAATTGATTTTGTGTGCACTTGTGCAAAGCTTGCTGTGTACTAAGTTTAGTGTGACCTGGCTTAAACCAGTAATAGCTAAAGCAGGTGCACTTGCCATAGCAAAGTGCATTGTTCTTCATCTTATTCTTTTCTTGTGCTGCAGAAGGCAGCTCCTGCAGCCCCCTGTAAGCTGCTCCTCAAGAATCAAAGTGGATCTCCCAAAGGAAAGGTTGGCTGCTCTCAGCAGAGGTTTAAGCCTCTCACCCTTACCATGGGGTATGTTTATCATATTCAGCCCCCAACCCAGAACTACAAATACTCCACAGTTTGATATTTGGACCAAAATTGCTTCCCTCTGCATCCCCTCTGGGCACTGCTCTTGCCTAAATTCTGCAGTTTCCTCCCTGCTATAGGTCACCATATCACATCTTCATTCCTGCCCGTCATGGCTCTTTAGCAGTGATCAGTTTTGGGTTTGCTTTTTGCCGTGCAGTTGTGTTGTCTTAGTGATGAACACTATTGGAAGCTGCTGCAAAGTTTGGATCCATATGTTTCAGCTCAGTAGCTGAACCAGTTGTAAGAAAGCACAATCTCCCTGCAGTTGCAGTGCATCCATAGCTCCAACACTGCAGAGTAAAGAACATCCATCATACTGTCTTCTGCTGTTCCAGGTGATAAGAAGAGAGGCCAGTGTAGCTGGCATGTATCAGCCCAGGAGGTGATTCATGGTCCTGCCTACTTCCTTTGCTTCTGCCTTCTCACCATTTTACCCCTTAGTTTTAAGTGAGGAGAGATGTTGCAGCACTCTCAGCAGAAGAGGGTAATTTTTTTGATAATTTGGCTCTGAAGCAAAGGCCAAATTCTCCCTCTCTGTTCTTGCCCATTCTCTCCTTCTTGTACACAATAACTAGATTTTAAAAAACCAGACAGAATCCTGCACCCCTTGTCTCTGGATCCAGACAGCTGGTTCCTTTACTTTTCATTATAGATTTTGAATTTGATAAAAATAAAGAACTCTTCCAGAAGCCATGCTTGAGGCAAGAAGCATTTTAGGCTAGTAAAATCAGGACATAGCTTTCCCATGATTTCAGAGGACAGCAGTGGCACAGCAGATTCTAGCTCTAAGATCTTTTGGTGAGTCTCCCTTCACAGACCCCAGTCAGGCACTGGGGATTCAGATGCAGGAACCTGGCCAGACAACATAACCACATCCCCTGGCTCTGGCTGCACAGGGAGCACTTTATGAGCACTAGGCAGAACTGAGCTTCACACCTGGGTAGATGTTGCCTGTCTGTAGCCCTACAGAGCTCTGTGCCTTTGCAGTAACAGGCCTGGCCATCCAAACACCATCTGAGACTGGCCAGATAGATCTGACTGCAGGACAGTGGCGAGGGCAGCATCATCAGATGTCAGTTCTCAGCCTCCCAAGCATCTGTAAAACGTGCAGAACTAAGCTCTGGGTTTCTAGTCTTGTCACCAGAGGCTCTCGCTACGCCCATCACTGGGCAGCAGCATCCTGCCAAGTCCAGCTGGTCCCCTTGCCACAATAGCAGCCAAAGGCCAGCCAGAGAAGATTGCACAACCAAGCCCTGATCTGTATTTTCCACTGCTCAGCCAGGAAAACCCTCCTTTTTTCCAGCACAGCTGTTTTCCATCTCTGCTCAGGAAACATGCCCTGTTTTTGATTCCTGGTCTTGCTTTATGAAGCAATCATGGGCAGGCTGTCTGGGTGGAATGGGTCACGAAGTGGTGGATAACTCTGGATTCTGAACGCCAACACAGAACAAAGGGGAGCTTTGCCAAAGCTCAGGTGAGCCTGGGGTCAGCACACAGACAGGCTACTGACGTAAGCATGAACGCAAGGTTTTCTTTCTCTGGGCTGTGGTGTTTGAAATCCCCCTTCCCTTTTCCTCTTCTGCCTGCTTGCCACAGCCTTTTCCTGGTTAGACCCATATTTCAGTAACAACACCGGGTGTGTGGGTGATGGTGTCACTGTTTTGCTACATCTTACTCACACTAAACTCCTAGACCATGGTGGGTGGCTGTTTTTTGTAAGCTGCCAGTCTTGTAGAACTCAGTTAATAAGCTGCCAGTTTGACCTCTTCTAGGCATTTTGGGTGACAGTATCACAAAACACAGCTGCAGCTTGGTAATGGTAGCCCTGCTGTTAAAGACACTTTAGCCCACAGCTCAAACAGTGGCTGGAAACCCAGGATGAAGTGTAGACCCGGATATGGGCCACTCAGGAACACCAGCAGCCAGAAACACCCTGGCATTGCACTTCTTGGCTCTCTCTCCAAAACACTGGAAATCAGCCAGCTCCCTGGCCATATCGACCTGGAAATTAGCTAGCTTCCTCAAGGGTTAAGGCATTAATGTTAACACCAATGTTAACTAAAAATAATATGTGTGCAAAAACATCTGAGTTACAGCTGTTACAGAAGTCCTACCTTGCCTTTTCTGAGTCCTTCACATGTGAAGTGTGGTCCTGTCAAGCAAAGACCTATAAAGTGTCTTTTATGCTGGAAGGGGTAGAACGGGAAGTTACAATGGACTTACTCTTGGAGCTCCTACAGAGGTGCTTCAGAATAGGCTTTGTGATCACCAAGGGAAGAACAAATGATGGAGGAGACTGATCACTTTTTTTTTTGTTTTTTTTTTTTTTTCCCCCCCTCCTGTGTAGGGTTGACGTAATAACCAGCTGGGTACTGTCATCAAACTGCCTGTCTGTGCTTCTAGGTAGACAGAAAAAGAGAAGGGAAGCGGAATTCCACCTCTGTTTCTTTTATAAATTTACATTGATCAGTTCCTGGTCACTCTAACTGTTTTAAGTGTCCACACAAAGGACTTAGTGCCATAAGAGGAAGGATTCAAAGATCATGGAATCGAATCCTTGCCATCACACGAGCCACAGCAGCAGCAGCTGACATGGGCAGCAACTCGGGAATCTCACTATAACTACTTCTTTGCTTTTCAATGGGAGTCTTTGTCCCAAGACTGGGGTGCAGTGGGAACTGGAGGAGGGGAAGGAAAGCAAGCAGGCTTAAAGATCTCTAGCAATGCATTGCAGACCTACCAGCTGGCTCTTCCAGTCTCAGGACTCACACCCGAGCACGCAGCAACAGTTTAGGATATATACAAATGCTGGCAGGAGGGAGGGATGCCAGCCCTTGGTGTAAGCCTGGCTCGCAGTGGGGAGGTGTGTATCCGCCAGCGCTTGTTACAAACTCATAGTGCATTCTCCCCCTCCTGACAAGGGGTGTGAGGCTCCTCCTGTCCTTTGCTGTAAGTGTGTACACACAATACAGACTGTGAGTGTCCTGTCCTGCCTCCTCCCTTTGAAAGCAAAGGTCAGAGGGATCTCCATTATTTTAAAGAGCATTTAGCTTACACTTCAGGGCTTCTTACAAGATGGGTACCTTTCAAACCTACTGACCACTGTGAATGCTTTCTACAGAGGCATACTGACTTCCCTTGACTCAGCTGGAGTGCCCACCTGCTCTCATTGCCCTTTTGCCCTGCACAGGACTGTTCCAGAAGCTGGCATACTACAGAAGACCTCTGACTACAAAGCCCAGACCAGTTCCTGTCCATAGCAAAATGGTAATACAAGTAAAACAACAATTTCCAGACAAAAAAGGTAGCCCAATAGTAGCTCAGGCAGTCTGTGTCACATCATCCCAGTAGTATGGCCCTTTCACACCCCTAGGAACCAGTGAAGCAACATTCTTGAGCAACAAAGGAAAGCATTACATAGTGGCACATAAAATGAACTTGTTAAACTTCTTCCACTGCCATATTCTTTTTGCTGGGCTCTCATTTAGCCTTATCTCCAATGCCAGCACCTTGTCTTTACCTTCATCCCCATTCATTTTTACAGTGTCATTTTCTTTTGCATGCAGCACAATTAAAGGAGCTTAGAGAAAAGAAAGACTTGCTTTGTTTTGATGCCAAAGCTAAATGTTTTTCTTTTTATTCCCTTTTCAGTTTTTCTAGTCTAAACAAGAGATGACATACCTTTTGAAAAGCAGCTTTCCTGAGGAGGCTTGTGTCCTGAAAATATCTACAACTGCAAGTTCCAGTGCTCCAGAGCAGCGGTAGAAGATCAGTCTGTAGATGTTTTTACTGCCCTTGGGTAGCTAGAAAGGCTTGTTTCCATGCTCTGTGGCTTCAGTCTTCCCTAGAAATGGCAATATATGAAAGCATGAGTATCTTGAACAGCCTTCCTCAAAATCTCAGTGAGTTGACTCTACTGAGATATTTAGAAAGGTGATGCTTTGACAATCTGATCTCAAATCATACAGTATAGCAGTTAAGGTAAGACATCTCTTAATACTACAAGAAGTACCAAGCAAATCACAGTTTCTCCAAGCCTTCTGAACAAACAGACCAATTTCTAAAAGTTTCTGTAGTGACTGGTTCTCCCTGCCTCATTAGGCCTGGAGAAAGGACAGAATAAAATGCATTTCTTTTATATGAGCAAACTATGAAGAAAACCAGAGGTTTAAGTTGTGCTGCCCTTCATAGAAGGCCTCTTCTAAGCATCCCATCTAAACCACGACAGCCTATGTCACTTTAAGTTGATGGAATCAAACATGGGAATGAAACCATGCAGTAGGAGGAAGCCTTTGATCATTCATTTAGCCTATTGTTACGTGCTACTTGCTACAGCCAAAGCACTCCATCAGGCAGCCAAGGGAACAGCTGTTTTAGAAGTGTGCATAGCACACTTCTAAGGATAGTCAGCAAAGCTATGTCAGGTAGCTCTAGTCCTTTTCCAACAGAGTTCTAAAAATCTGTAAAGATGGAGATTTCACACACTTGCTGGCCTACCTGTTCCAGTGTCTAACCCACTCCTCTGTGAAGTCCTTTTCTGTAGGTTGAGGAGTTTGTCTAGAATGCCACCATTACACTTTTCTCCCTAACAGGATGCGTGGAGGCTCCAGGTCATCAGGAAAATTTCCCAGTCACAGCACTGTAAAGGGAGTCTGCAATGCAATTATGCATAGACATACAGGCTGGAGGGGTCCAGGGGTCTGGAAATGACAAAAGGCAGGGGAACTGGCTGGGCCTTGTCTTTGTCTCTCAAGGCCTGTGCCCAGTGTGCTGCCAACCACATTTGCTGTGCACATTATGGTATGAAAAAGCCTTCCCTCTAGAGGTATCCTGGTGTCTGCTGCTATGCAGTGAGTCACCTCTTCCTTTTTCTTAGCTTTGTCAGCCTGGGACTGTGAACAAGCCCCATGTAAGAGCTGCAAGGAGCAGTCATCCTCTTGTTCAAGTCACCACTTGGTATGGAGTGGCTTTGTGCAATGCTGAAGGCAAAAGCAGGGCACAGATGCTGAGCAGCAGGCATGATATGGCACAGAGTGAGAGAGAGCCTGAGGAGAGTCATAATGCTGAAAGCAAGGGTTTTCCCTCTTTTCCTCTTGGGCAAACTGAGTGTTAATGACTTCATGTGCTTTTACAATTTAAGGTATAGGGAAATCCATATTTAGAAAATGGCAATAGGAAGAATTCAGCTAATCCCATCATATCTGCTTCCACTCTGCCTTAAAGAATACAGGGGGCCCTTGCTTTCCTCTGACAAAAGGGTTAGGGACTGGACTTGTATTAAGTTTATTTTCCTGGCTTTGAAAGGCTTAGTTATAGTAGGGCTGAGAGCCAAATACAACTCTTTGTTGAGCTGCTCCTTCTCCTCCCCCACTAAAGAATGATCTTTTAGCTCTGGACCCTCATCTCTACCCAAAATGACTGCCCTGATTTATTTTATGCTTTTTTTTTGTTGTTTCCTTCTAAATCACTCCTAAGCTAAGCTTTTGTTTGCCAAGTTTTCAGCCTGGAGCAAATTTTTGCAGTCGAATTATAACCTCCTCTGCTTCCATTTGAAAAAGAGGTGTTTTGCTGGATATGCTGCTGTCCCACCCATTACTCACCTTGCTGCTGGGAGGCAGGGGAGATGGCAATCTTTTTAAATACCAGCATCTGAAAGTTCAGAGTCACAGGCATGGGCACACATCTGGTTAAAGCATTTCCGTCATATCTTGGCTCCAAATCCTTGGCTGAGACATCTCATGGCAGTAGATGTATCCACGGAGCTGAGAGGGAGGAAACAAAGGACACAGAGTGGTTAGGTTTCTCAGAAAGGGAATGGCTGTGGGCTGGAATATAAAGAAATGCCAGGAGCGGGGAGTCTGCTCTCTTAGCACGTTACAGGGTTTGGCGCTCCAGGGCAGTGTGAGGCTTACCCACACTGAGAAGGCACCTCTAAAGCACAGGCTGCAGAAAGCAGGAGACTGCTGAGGCCAGTGTCTTCCTCTGAAGGAAGAGATGGGCTGAAAAGGTGCTATGACCTGGAGGCTGAAGGAGACTTGGAAACTTCTTTTCCTCAGGGATTTTGGTTTCACAAATTAAAACTCAGCAAAAGCCTAAAGAATCCCTGCTCAGCTGCCAGTGAATTCCCAAAGCTGATTTTGAAGCTAGAAGGGTTCTGGAGAAGATGTCTTAAAGCACAAAACTTCATCCCCAAAACTGCCTGCTTTACCAGTGGGATCTATTCCCTCTTGCTTACACAGAGCATGCCTAAAATGTTATCTGTGGTCTGGGACAGGGTGTGGAAGGGTGCTAGTAGGAAAGGCATAAGACATATTTGGTGGGGAATTCCCTATGGATATGTCAGATCAGGATTTAAAGTCTTTCAATGAATTACAAAGGTTGCATGTACAGGAATTGATACCTAAATTATTCTGCATTATGACCTTTTACTATTTTTATCAGCTTATTTCCCCTCCTTCCACAAGATCAGTTAACAAGCAGTGGTTACCTCTCTCACTCCAGGGAGATTGCTTGCCTTTCCACCACACCCCCTCTCCTAAGGAATTGCTCCATGTTAGGAGCCACTGTAGAGTGCAATGACACTTTTACACATGTTGATATTGGCAGCAAGTTATGTGGTTGCAGAACACAGGTCTTCTAGACAAGCTATTGACAAGGCAGAAGAACAACCACGAATAGAATAACAACAAAAAAAGACAATTCGGGTGTTGAGCTTCCCTGCAAAGGGCAGGGCTGACCCAGGACTAATTCTGAACTTGGTGACATCATCAGATGTGAAAGCCACAAAAGATGGTGCATCTTACATTTTGAGACAGTCCAAAGGCAAGAAAACCACACGGTAAAATTAATTTCTCTTGCTTTTTAAGAGTTAGAAACTAGAGTGGGGGACATTAAGAGGAACCTCTTCCTGCAGGCAAGCTCTCTGCTGCACATGAACTCCCACTCTTTAGGGAGTCACAGAAAAGAGACTTTCTGGTCTATCCATCTGCTTGCCCCAAGGCAGGTCAGCTCAGTCTGCCATCCTTGACTGAAATTTCTATACTGTGCCTTAAATATTTCTTTCATAGACCCCACAGCCATATTTGCATTTTATTCCTGGGTTTCATTAGATTTACTGCTATAAAGGTTTTTTATAAAGGTTTGTTTTTTTTTTTTGATTGTTTGGTTTTTTTTTTTTTTTTTTTTTCTTTTCTTTTCTTTTTTTTTTCTGAAATCCTTGCTGTAGTTAAAAACCTCGACATTTTGTCCTATATGCCCTGGACACTGAGAACAAATTATACCCATTCTCCTCGTATTATCTGTACTGTCTCTCCAGCCCTTTACTACTCCATGATGTTATCACATTTCTCCTTCATTCTTCTTGTTTAAGGGCCTCGGGCTCTCTCAGTTCTCCCCTTCCAAACCTCCTAGATGCTCTTCCTATACCTTCAGGCAAATGCCAAGCTTGCTATGTGAAAGAGAATGACACAGCCCCATACTTTGGGGCAGGAGATGAAGTGTAGCTACATGGAAAATTATCTGAAATAACTGAGGCAGCTTAAAAATGTCTTTTCTTCAGAGAATTTGCTACAGTCCTACAGTTCACCCCTTTCCCCAGTAGAAATTACCAATCAGTCTGCAGGCTATGTTTCACATGTCCTAGAAAAAACCCCAAAATATGGAAAGCTGTCTGCAGCTATGGTATTTCCAGGGATCTGTGAGAACTTCCAAAGCTAGTTTCACCTCCCAAGTCAGCTTATCCCAACTACCCTCTAATGTGTCTTTTGCAAGTGTACTTACAGGATCACAGAATTGCTGACATTGGAGGCAGCTCTGGAGATCATCCAGTCCACCCCCCCTTGCTCACAGCAGGCTCAACTACAGTGTGTTGGGAACACACAGTTGGATTTTGGGTTATCTCTGAGGCTGGAGATTCCACAGCCACTCTGGCAACCAGTTCTTAGGTTCAAACACCCTTACAATAGAAATCACTAAGAGTCTGTGTCCTCTTTATTCCTCCCATCAACTATTTTTACACATCAGCTAATCATATCCAACCCCAAAAACATTTCTGTCTCCTCCCCATGTAGTTTTCCCATTAATGCCTGTTTAGGTCAGCAAAGCAGAGTCCAGTTTTAGAGAGCTGCCAGGGAAACACACAGCAAACGACCACTCAGATGTGTCCAAGTATTTGCTCCTGTTCTGATCATACCTGCATGACCAAACCTTGTTGTACTTCCCAGTAACGAAGAAGCAAGGATGCAGAGAGCAGAGCTATCAAAGGCAGCATCAGAAAAGAGGGATGAAGAACTGATCTACTCATTTTCTATATCATAATCTTGACATCCATTTAAAAAGACACCCTCTCCCCACACCATTTCTAGAAGCCTGCCGGATGATAAATACTTAAAAGCCCATGTGTAAGGAATCTTGTGGTGCCTGTCTGAATCTGCAGCCAGTTTGAGAAGTGTGACTAGCTGACATCTCAACAGAAGGTAACTAAGAACCACAGCTCTGGAAAGGGTGGGAAAGAGTAAGAGGGTAAGTAGCTCAGTATCTGTCCCAAAATACTGTATTTCTTACCCAGCCTCCAAACTATTATCCCACCTTTTCCAGGAAAGGAGTATGGTAGGGACAAGATAGGAAAAAAACCCTCTGCTCCTCCCTTAAATCTCAGCTGTGTGCCAGGAGCCCAAAAATTGCAGTAATTTGGCCTCACAGACTTTTCAAGGGAACAATTACATGGGTCTCTGCCATTATACCTTTACATTTAAAGTCTGCAACCCTTCACAGATGTAGGCACTCACCTGGCTTACACTGCTCACAGTAAAATGATATGAATGAGTTATGGGCAAAGCAGGGCTGGGACGCGCATCCTATGCAAGGGTTGTTGGGGAGCAGAAGATAATCACAAACCTCTCCCGCCCCACAAGCTTTACAAACCATGGACACTCTGGACATCCCCCTTGTCTAAAGCCTTGTTTTTCCCTGGAATATTTATCTTTCCTGCATTTGCCTTTGGTAATAACCTAATCAAGATTGTTAGTAGAATTCTTCTGGTATTAATCAGATGAGCAGGGGAGCACTTTGTGGTTAATATTATCAATTGAGGATGTCAGGAAGGCTTTGACAGGATTACCCCTGGAATTTGCCATTTATTAACTAGGACATTAGCTAAAATGGCACGGCTGGGGTGGGGCTGGTTTTGCTTTGCACACGGGAGATGTCCTGGTTGAGGGTGGGGAAGCTGAGGGTGGTGGAGTTCTGTCTCCATCTGATTCAGAGATCTCAAACAGCTGCCCTGACAGCCCTGAAATATCTTTCTTGGATTTCATAATCTCTTCCCATTATTGGGAAACCACTGCAAATCAAGCTGGAGACTGAGCTAGAAGAGCTTGCACCACCACGCGTAGGTTTGTGGTCCTGACCCCGCTGTAACAGGCTGCTCTACTGTGGGAGGCCAGAGAGAAATGCTCCAAGCCCCTAGCCCAGGGCACCAGGAAGCAGAAGCTAGGTTTAGAAATAGAGACACATTAGACTTGCAGAAGCAGCTGGGATACAAAGTAGGCACACACAAAAGTTTAGGCAAGTGAGGAAAACAAACAGAAGAATTTGTTAAAATATTTGTTTTATCTCCTTGAACTTTAGTGCTGCTCTTTGTCCAGAACAGACAGATGGATGCCCATGGTCAGGTAACGGAAGAATACAAGCAAACACTAAAGAGGAAGCAATTTTAAAAATATAGCTGCAACATTCTTTCCCTCCAAGCAGGCTTCCATCCCAGATTCCAGAGGTTGTAGGCATCATTTGCTGTATGCTCCAGGCAACTTTACATTGGCTATTGCTGGAGGGAACTTTCACAAACTTCAGTCTCAAAGCTCACTGCACCAGAACAGAGGCACCCAGCACTAGAAGTCACTGGACCATGATATAAAGGGCTAATGAGCGAAGAGAACTCCCCTAATATCTCATAGGATATGTCTTTATTCATTCCTCATTCAGGCAGGAGCAGGGAAATAAAATAAGACCTCAATTCAGGGCCCTTTTTCTTGATAGTACACTTCAGGAAAGACAGCAGAAACTCCCTCTGACTGCTATCCCACATGATAGCAGAAAAGGCGTCTCTGAGCCAGGAGCAATTGGAACACAGAGCCCCAGAGAAGATTCTGGGAAGAGAACAGCAGGAGCTTCTCTAGATAGATGTGAGTCAGCACCTGAGAAGTGTGAGTGTAGCACAGACAGGGGCCAGGTTTGAAAGCTGCTTCTAAATAGCATCTCCTGCTACCCTTTCTAGAGACAAAACCTGTGTCTGGATGGGAGCAGCCCACTGGTGTGGCCCAGAAGGGCAATTTTTACATTCTCATCAGCCCCAGAATCACAAAGGCATGGATTTCGAGCTTGCAGCAGCTCTTGCAGTTTGTGCACTGTAGTACCTGTCACTATATCCAGATACCCCACAGCATTTGCTTGTCAAGACTCAGTGGAGTAACTGGACTCAGCAAGGAGCAGAACTGGACCCCCACAGAGCATTTACACATTGTTCTTTTGGACAGTGCTTTGAATACAGAAAGGCAAAAACCAGCATTGGTTTCTACATTCTGTCCTTCCAGGTCAGCTAAAGAAAGAATTAGCACTAGAATCCAAATTACTGCAGGAACAAAAGCACATCCAATCCATGCAGTCACCTATGCTTTGATGCACATAGAGAACATATTTATGTAATTTCATCCACTCTCCCTTGAAATGTGGCAATTATGCACTGAAAGGCCTGAAAAAGTAGGGTCTTGAAATCTCTATACAAACCAAGATCTTGAGTTAGCCCTTTCCCATTCATTCAGCACAAATAGAATTAACTGAAAATTCAACAGCTACTCCATAACTTCTCACACTGCCCGTGGAAAAACCTAACAACCTATGTCTCAAAGCACAGGTGTAAAATTCCTATTTCTCAGTTTGTTCCAGCAATTGCTCTGATGAGGGAAAATCCCAGAAAAGGTATTTCTTCACCAGGTACTTTGCAAAAGTCTGGCTCTGAACCCAAATTTCCTATACCAAAACCAAATTAGTCTTCTTCACCTTACGCAGATCCCTTAGTCTTCATTTAGAAAGCACGTTATGGGCTCCTTGAGGCAGTTTGCTCCAAAAAGGTCCACCCAAAAGATAAACGAAAAGCCAAAAACTGTCAACAAAAAATAGAGACCGAACCTAGCAAAACTGCTTCTGATATTCAGGAGCAGAAACCATATGCTCCTTGCCTGAACAATTTCCAAACCATACATTATGTTTAATGTGGAAAAAGTCATAAATGTACAAAAGTTACTTCTAAAACCAAAAACACAGAATTTCTTACTTAATGCTTTGATGAACGAAGTGTTTTTTATTCTGGCGTCATGCTTGGCACTCTAAAGAACCTTTCTGCTAGCTGGAAATTAATGGCACTGCATGTTGGCATGTCCACTGGCTTTGCAGCAGACCGGAGAGTGCCCTTCAGGATCCTAACACAGGCTTCTCTGTTGACTGCTCAGCAAGGTAGAACATGTTCTCCTTGTACCAGTCTAATATATTAAAAAAAAGGGTTAAATAATACTAAAAAGACTTTAAATGGTGCATTATATTATTCTGTGCTGTCAGCTCCTACCTGTCTTTCAGCTATGGTCCAATTCAGGAAGAAACAATATGTGAATAAATCACAAACAAACCAGAAGCAGCTCACACAAAGCAAAGCAAAAGGTATTTCAAAGGACACAGGAGTTAAGGAAACAGTGCTTTAGTCTCCTGTCTGTTACTGTTGATTCGCAGACATTTCCAAGTGTGTTCCAAAACTATATTTAAAATTAAGCTTTTAAAGTAAACAGTTTGCACCGGGTGCCAAGATTGCTTTAATGCCAGAACAGAAAGCTTTGGCTGACACATGCATAATTTTCCAAGCCGGAAATTTAACAAAGTATTTAATACAACAGACATCATTTGATAGTCTCAACTTAGACACCCACTTGGCAGTGGCAGTAACCAGTCTTCCATCAACTGCATCCAAAAATGATGCTTGCCTAATTTGTTACCATGGAAAACAATAATGGGAGTATCTTCCTCTTTTGAAGTCCCTTGGAAATGGAAACATAGGCTGAAACTGCCTGGTACACAACCATGCAGAACACCTGAGAACCTCCCTTCCGAGGTGGAAGCAGACAGAAAAATATTGGGAAGTAGAGCTTCCCATCCTTTTCTGTACTGTGAGTCACATGTACACACAGTGCCTGGGGATCCCTGTGGGGGCCATGGGGAACACAGGGAAGCAGAGCCAGTAACAATTTTATAGAAGTGGCATGCTGGAAGAAGTCAGCAAGGCCAGAGCTGCCCGGTCAGCTCTCCAAAGGTGGTTGATCAGGACATGCTGCTCTGAGAGCTATCTGCTTTCCTTTTTCCCTACCACTAGTTACTTTTTGCATTATGCAATCCCAAACTTTTGTACAAAGATCTTTTTCTCTTCCTGCATCAGTGAGTGGCATGCATTCTTCACTTCATCTAGTATGAAAGACAGCTGTTTTAACTCCTTCACTTCCAAAAGTGCACCCATTTTTGGTTATAAACATGTGACACCAGATCCTCAGGATAAACAACACTTGATTCATAGTTTTCCTAGGCTCAAGTGGTCTGCTGAAAGAAAATCATAGCTGAAAATATGTGAAAAATATGAAAAAAAAAACCAACAAAAAACCAAACAAATTACTGTATGATTTGTTTAAAGACACTTGGTGATGATCAGTAGCCTTGCCCCTACAGAGAGAAAAGGGACATTACCTACCAATGGATCTTTGTGAGCAAGTCCTGGTAGTTGTTTTCATAATTTCTAATAACCAGTGATTCAGTTTTCCTTTTCTCCTCCTGCACCTCACTGAGTGAATTAAACAGGCTGTCAGTGGCTCAAGGCCAAGTCCAGCCCTCTCTCTCTGACAGCACACTTCAATTTTGCTGTTCCAGCACTTCTTGTGGGACAGGTGCCCAGTAAGTGCTTTAGAAAGCAGTGTTTACTATTCACTAGAGGAAGAATTTCAGGAAAAATACTATCACAACATCCATGACAGGAGTTTTTTATAACTCTCTTGTTAAAGTTGTGCTTTTGGCATGGCAGCCTTCTGAAATCTCTTTTGGGGTCCAACCCATTCCAGGGTTGCAATTTTCTGTGCACCTGGAGTGAACATTCCCTCAGGTCCGGTAGCATCCAGACCCATGGCAATGTTCTCCCTGGGAAGCAGTGACTAACATGCTCCTTAAAAACAAGTCGTTAGTTCTAAAGTATGTCAGAGGAAATATATTCCTGAATTTAGCCACTGTAGGATACCTGGTCTTTCCTTAAGGCTGCAATTGAAAAGACCCAAATCCTTTGTGTCTCAACAGACTCTTAATTCCTGAACAGGCAACAAAGTTGAGTGTCCCCACTACAGCTCATTAAGTTTTCTCTCATTTTCATTACCAGTGTATTTTGCTATTTGACTTCTAACAAGTTTTCTTTTCAAAACTTCTAAGCAACTTCTACCTCACCTTAGAACTGGTGCAGCTGGGTCAGAGCCTGTACACACAGTGACATGACACATCATGCACCAGATGCAGAGGGAATTAGCTTCAGTTCCATGGGACTGATGAGGCATTTTCAATTTTGCGTTACTTTCTTGCTCGTTATTGAATGCTGCTCCTGCTTCTTATTCATTTGCAATGTGCCTGTGTCTTTAGTGCTTCTTTAGTACAGCCCCAGATGTTTAGTACAGCAATCCAGATGTTGCTGCCATGCTCCAACCTGATGCTTGCTGGAAATTACCTTTTCTGATTTTCTTATGCTTTTCCCAAAAGACTGAGGCACTTTTCCCTCATTGTTTGTTTTTTTTTTCAGCTATCATATGTGTTTTCCTCACACCTTTTCAAAATACACCACCAAAACAGTCCAACATGCAACACAGCAACAATCTTTGAGCAGTCATTCCTGGAGCTACTATGGAAACACAAGAATTGCTGGAAAGGAGTTTTCTGGCAACTCATGGCTCCTCACCTGCAGCCTGGGGCACACCACCTGAAGCTGCTATCATAATGCCTTGTCTCCTATATATCTCATTAGGGCAGAAGGTAAATTGCAATTCTTTATTCCTCAGCACAGATCACAGAAGTATCCTGAATAAATTCCCTTCTTTTTAATATGATAATTTTATTTGGAGACTGCTTCCAAACTTGGTTCAAAACTGCTTTGGAATGAAGAATACAGCAGTATACATTATTCAAATGGATAAAGATCCTCACCACTGTAATGCTGTAATACTGCATCCCCTTTGTTTAAAAGCTACTGTTAACCACTGAATGCTAACAATTTTTTTTGCCCTCCTTGGACAACTCCATGATCAAAACTACATGATCATTAAGCATGTACCAAGAGACCACCCCCTTATTTTCAGTAAATTAAACATATTGCTAAATGCAGTGCTAAGATTGAGTCTGAATTACCAAATGCAGAAGCGCCAGCTTCAACCACATAGATCAAGAGACAAAAGCTATTGGCACAGCTTTGAGTAATTGGCATTATTTCTACCAGCATTGGTAAGAGCACAGACAGGTTATAATACAATAGACATTCCTGAACCCCAAATTTCTGGAAAGAAGGAAATGATCCTTGGACCAGGCCTGAAGCTTTCCAGTGAAAAGACACAAAAGTTTGTCCTGCTGCCTCACAGACTTTGTTTGGTGACTAAGTATGCCTGAGTATCTTGTTAACATGCCCTACAATCTTGAAAGCTGACCCTCTGCAATAAAAAGTGTGACAAAGAAACAAGCTCTTGAATGGGGAAAAAATGGCTGTATGCCCCAAGCACTGTAACCCGAATAAGGGGCTTTCTGAAGGAAAAAAGCTGCTTGTACACAGGTGCCTGCACCTTGAGTCATCGGGTAAAGTGCAAGCCAGCAACACTGTTGGGAACTGGACAGCACACGAGTTTGAAGCAGAGGCTGGTCTGCTTTGCTTCTCCGTGTTACAACAGTTCCTGAAAATTTCAGAGTTCCAGGAGAGCTGCCCGACTTCCTCTGAGCCGCTGCCTCCAAGCTGCATTTGCAACACTGGCGGCCTGTGTATTTCAGGAATGCAAAAAACTGGCACAGTGAGGTCTATGATTCAGCCAAGATGATGTGTTGGGACATGACTGAAGTTAATTAAAAGGAGCTTAAAACAGACAAAAAAAAATGAGTTTGCAAGACTTCTTAAAGAGCCAATTAATTATTATTTGTGGCTGCACACGCCAGCTGGGCCACAACATGGAATCTCCCCAGCCCTTACCACTCACCTCAGTCTTTATACAATGCCAAAGAAAACCCACATGCAGGTCATCCTTTGGGAACCCTAGGCCAAACTCTCTCCACTAGAGCTGAGTATAACTTTACATTCAGCAGAACAGTCTTGTTTACACCCACAGATATATATGCGTGGTCTAAATAATGGACACAGAGTAAGAAATGAACGGTATCTTGGTTGACACATAAAAAAAGCACAGGCTCTGCAGAGCAGGATGACCCAGTGACAACTGTCTTTGTAAGCATGAACTGGAAAAGGAAAGACTGGCTCCACCTGGAGTCAGGGTGGAGGAAGAGAGAATAAACGTGAATAATCTCAGCACCTCTACTGCATGATAGTGATCACTTTCTCTGCTGCACAAGGTGCCCACACTTAAAGAAGCATAATTTCCCTGAACACACTTCCAGACTAGTTTCCTGTAAAACAACTTACTGCCTCCTTAGCAATTCCTTAAGACTCTAAATTCCTTTAAATTCCCAAAGACTAAATTCTGAGTCTCAAATCTATGGACCTAAACCCTTCATTGCTTTCCCTGAGGATAACAAAGCAATGATCATATGTGTGAGCAACCTCCTTGCTTTCAATTCTTCTGTACATTAAGCCAGCACTGCCCCAGAGGCACAGCTGAGCAAAGACAGGAGTGGGCCTTGCTCAGCCTTGGGAACTCCACAAAGACAGAGCAGTCAGAGCACTGCAGGGCTAAGCAGGCTGCCTGATGCATGCTGCCAAAATCTCACTTTTCCTGCTCAAGAGGACAGACTCTGCTAAGGTCTGTCAGTGGCTGACATATATGTTTAACAGGAGGCTACAAATGTTAAGCAGTTGAGGGTGATTGCAGTTTGCAGGCTGCCGTGTGCGTGCAACTGGCACAGGCGAGCTGCTCCCGCGGCAGGGCCAGGAGCCTCCCAGTGCTGCAGGCCCCACACCTGCTCGCACAGCCCTACCTGCACGTAGACCTTGGCAGACCCTGTGGCATTCACTGGGGTGGGGGTGGGAAGACCACGTTGTCATTTACACACAGGTTGAGCAAACCAGGTGCAATCAGTTTGGGTTTGACTGAAGAATCCTCCACCCTTCTCGAGCTATTTAACCCCTGCAGTGCCAAACCTTTATGCATGCCCAGGGCAATGACAGCATTAGTCTGCAGAGGAGGGATCTGTAGATCAGTCATCATTCTCATATTGCCAAAGGCAACAAGAGGAGGGATAAGTTATATTAACAGAAAGATAGCCAGCCCTCCAGCTACTGTTGTGTTAAAATTATTTTAATCAAAACAATAAATATACACAGGAAATATAAACCCAGCTGTCATCTGAAAATTGTTTCATTGTCCTGTCATCTGGCCTTGGGCAAGATAAATTAACCCTTTGAAGTGCATGGCATAGGGATGGATACGTTGCAGATGCAATGGGCAAGACGGTGGCAAACAGACTGCTGGACAAGCCAAGCCCTCAGGACTAGGAAGCAATGCAGCACTGCCAGTGCACTGTCCTTGGACACAGCTGCACATTCAGTCCAGGTCTATCCCATGGTAGAGACACAAGGCCCCTGGGATCCATGGCCTGAAAATTGCTCTCTGGAACACCCACCTTTTGCCTTCACACCCACTGAGCTCCCCGGTTTGTGGTGTACACATTTTGGAGCTCTCCAATACAGGAAGATTTGAGTATGCAGTTTGTAAGGGGCGGACAATTATCAGTCCCTGAATTCAGGGGTTCACAAAGTCAACAAAGGCCTGTTTACTCCCAGTTTGTTATGTTCCTCAAAATTAATACTGTAATAACAAAGCCTTAATTTCCCTATGGGAAATTGCTGAGTGCAGATCATCCAGGCTGTGGGGGACATGTCTGCAGAAAGGCCTGGAAGAGCAGATTTTATTTGAGTTTCTGTTTCCAGCTGTTCTTCCAAACCTTTCACAAAGGGTTGAAGAAACAGGAGAGCGACTGCGGGGGGGGGGGGGCAGCGGAAGTCCGGATTTAAAGTAGCTTAACACCTTGCTGGATCCTTGCCAAATGCAGTTTGAAATTAACAACTCCAAACTAGCAGAAAAATGCTTCTCTCGACCCCTGGGCGGGTCAGTGCAACACCCAAGCACTGGCCACAAGGCAGAGCTCAGATTTGACACAGAAAAACTGGGTTGCTCACCTCTGCGGGGCTGAAGCCTGGAGAAAGGGGCACTGCTTCCAGAAAGGGACAAAGCCAGCCAACCCCACAACAAAGGACACTTTTCACCAGCACATAAAAGGCGGGTCTGGCTCTGCCCCTCCGGCCAGACCCACCCCTCACAGCGTGAAGGCCTTGCCCCTGCGCCAGGCAAATCTGATCAAGTCTGACACACAAGACAACGCGGACGGACGCTTGCCTTAGGCAGTCCCTCGTCTCCTCCTCACCCATAGACCTCTCCCTGACCCACAGGGAGCTCCCTTGCCTGTAGAGCTCAGGCCAGCCCACGGCCCCATCCCTGACTCTGGCGGCCATCACCCCACAGCCCCAGCGGCCCCGAGAGGGTGAGGTGGGTGCCCTGCACCACCAGCCTGGGCCTTTGCTTTGCTGATAGAATGGCTATGCTCATGTGTGGGGAAAGGCAGGCCCCAACCCTACCGTAGTGGGGCACCAGCATTCCCTGCTTGCAGCTACAACTGGGGTTCCCTTTTCCCTAACAGCCTCCATTCCTGTCCCCATGTACCTGGAGGAGTCTTTGACATCCCCCAGCCCTTATAGTTTAAAACACAGCTGAGTGTTGATTAACATACAGAGGAACTGGGCCAGATCCTCAACAATACAAGTGTTCCTTCAGATAGGAGAAGAAAACCCACAAAGCTTTGTTATAGTCCATTTAAGCATTGCTGGGACAATCAAGCAGCTGCTGAAGGTAGAAAGCATCTCAAAGCAGCCAGACCTGTCTCATAATAGCAGGGAAGGCTGAATATTTCCTAAAATTGTGTCTCCTGCATTATCTACTCCACTCCTCAGATCTGGACTCAGTATACTCCAGAGTGGGCGAGAGTCTAGCAAGGAAAGCTGAATAAGCATTGCTTGAAAGGGAGGAGGCAGGAATTCACCAAAGTGAAGAGGAGGAGGAGAGAGCACAGGCTGTTTTTAGAAGCACTGGCACCACCTTAGTCTGCAGTGGCCAGGAAACTGGTTGGAAGCCCCATGACTTGAGCAATTTCTGGGAGCCAGAAATTGGTAGAAATTCTCCTGCAAAGCAAGGAGTTATTTATGCAGCAGAATATTCAGCTTGGCCTCACTGCAAAGAAATGGTGCCAGATACCTGATCGTGCCACCACTATATTAGCACTCCACTCCCCTGCTCAAATGTAGCCATGAATCTTCTTCATGCACTTCTATCTTCCATTTGATCAGTTTTGTACAGCTTCTCTCTAGTCCCAGTCTTCCTTCACTGCCCTGGGGCCATCACAGCGTTCTCCCAGAGCCATCACTGTCCCATCCCCCTGGCTCCCAGCTACCCAGCCTCATTCCTTCTACATTTGCCCTTTGGGCACTGTTGTCCCACCTCTCCTTTGAGAGGCTCATAGCACGTGGAAGGGTGAAAACCACCACTCTGGCTTTCCTAGGGTTAAAGACAAAGAAGCCAAGTATCAAGGAGCCAACTCAGAGAAATTTTGGCACTTGCAGGAAGCTGAGATAACCTGGCTGATGCATTGCTGAACTCACTGCTTCAGTTTATCTTTGCCCTTTCTCTCTGAACTGGCTGCGTGCAGCTCACTCCATGGTGCAGTGTGGCACAAAGCCCTGGGTAGCCAGAGTGCCTGCAAGGAGACAGAGCAGATAGGGGAATATCCTATCACTGCATTTATTTTCTTACTTGTTTGCACCACAGAAGAAGAGTGAGAGGCTCAATGCTAGGCAGCTACAGCACCTGACACAGTATCACAATGGGATTAAAATGCACCTTTCCAGAGTGCAGAAAGTTGTCTGGGTCAAGGGTTGGTGGTGCCAGCATACACCGACGGGCAAAGTCTGAGAGGTTTACACCCATGCCAGCCAGAACTTTGAAACAGAACAGCCACTTCATCTAAAAGCTTCACTGAGTAAGTGATAGTCATGTGCTTGTTTCCTGAATGTGCTTGTCCCTTTTCTAATTTAAAAAATGAAGCAGAACAGTTCTAATTGTTAGAGACTTTTTCAGGGCACAGCCATACACCAAGTAATTTCCCTTTGCTATATTCCATGGAAACAAAAATAACTCTTTTAGAAATACTATAATCAGCTGGTTAGAATGTGCCTATCTCTCTCCCCAACAAACACAGAAAACATAAATCTACACTTGAGTTGTAGTCCTGTTTTAACATGTCATCTATGAAGACTGTCAATTTCAGTCTAGCTATGAAAATCTGTTGCTGGAGGAATAAAATCCTAGCTGAAAGTCTAGAGATAAAACAACGATCCTGAAAACATTTGTTAATGAAGAAATGACTGTGTAAAACATATGCTAGCATTGACAATTGTATTTTAATTATCCTCTGTGTTGAAAAGAAACAAACATATCCAAATCCACTTGGTCAGTGCTAAAAACTGAGAGAGAAGAAAGGAAAGTTCACTTTGGACTTGATACTTGCCACATTGAGTTTGAAGTTACAGAACTGGTTCTGGATCTTTTAGCCAATGAATCCTGCTGCAGACAGGACCCTGCATTCTTTCCCAATTTAGAACAAATGCTTGCACAGGGAAGATCTTGTGCCCACATAGAAAAGTGGGTGACACCAGCAGGTGTGGAGGGAAGCACAAAAATGGATTTTTGATCATGGCTAAAGGGGATGACTGATAAGAACAGAAGTACAAATTTTGTTCTTGAATACTTTAAATTAGAAAAAGTCTGTTGCTTTGGGTCCATGCTTAGTTTTTGCAAGTTAGCTGGATTACCATCCTGCCTCTCTTTCCGCATATTCATTCAGGCCATGAGTTTAATGTTCCTGAAAGGCACCAGATGTTGGGGGAGGTAGGGTGTATTTGTTTGAGCTCTCCTTGCAAAAACAACAATAAAAGAAGGGAAGAACATTGGATGGCTTCAGATTTGCTTTCCAGCAGAGTATGACTATGGCAGGAAATCAGCCTGGTAAGTACACTCAGTCAGGACTCCAGGATGGGACAAAAACACATGGAGAAATTCAATAGAAAATAAACAAGAGAGATAGAAGTTTCCAGTCATTAGTAGAGTGAAGGAAATTAAGACCAAACAGGTGATTGGGAGGCAGTTTTTGTGGACACAGCCTGGAAGGGAGGAGAGCCAGGAGTTTAATCTGCAGGCATCTCCAGGCAGTCTATTAATATGGACCCAGCAGACTCACAGCCTGAAGTAATAGGTGAGAAAAGCAAGGGCAGGAGACAGACCAGAGAAAAAAGCTCACTTGGAGGTGAGTGGTCCAAATGCTGTGCTGGACTCTGTTTTGGTTAGTTGCTGTTGTGTAACTAGAGATTTCACACTGGCTTCCTGGAAGTTTATATATTCAGGAATCTCCTCCAAGAAACTTGCTGGGCCTGAATGGAAGAGCACAGTGATCAAGGTGAGCCACAAACAGTTAGTGGGAGGTGGAACAGAAAAGGTGAGGATGACTAGGAGGAGAGAAAGTATCTAAGAGATCCAAATTGATGCGGGTTTGTGGGATAGGAAAAATCCGAAAAGGAAAGGATAACAGACAAAAGGAAGGTCCTAAGAGAGAGCTCAAGTTCTTTGAACTGAAATTCTGCTTTACTTTAAAACACACACATTGCAACAGAGATGCGCACACGCACACACAAATCAAGTATGCACATGAACACAGTTGGTTCTGGATATCCCTTCTTTCTTTAATTGGTCCCAGGTGAGGCATCAACAATCACATCTGGAAATTTTTATACAAATGGCAGGAAAGCCAATGACTCGGGTCACAAATATTTCACGCTCTCTCTTTGCCAGAAATACAGGACAAATGTGGTTTACATCTGCCTCCCTATAAATGCACACACTTGCAAGATTCTCTGTTATGGCAAATACTTGTGTATGTAAAAGCAGAGCTGTTGAGCGTTCCTCCCATCCACCCAATGGAGATTTGGTCAGAATTAAGAAACTGGATGCTGGGTGACTCCCGCAGTTCAGGTCAGGCCTATTGTCTGTATAAGGATCAAGAGATGGCAAAGACATCCTTACTGGCTGAAGAAACTAAACACAGAATCAAATTACCTGGATGAGCACTTTCAAAAGCTGCTGCAGCCCCTGCCTTCCAGTCCCAGACTCTTCATGAGACCACAGTGTCAGGCACACCCAGTTTCTGTCTGACACGCAAACTCAGCTTAACTTTCAAAAGTTCACCTTTCAAGAAAAAATAGCCACTGGGTCCTCCCTTAATCCCTACTCTTCCTGCCTCAGGTGCCAGGTACCACCTGAGTTTATACATATGGAGTCAAGAAGAAACTGTATGCAATTGTTTCTTGTCTGTGATGCACCAAGTCAAGCAAAGCACTGCCTCACTTAATTAGTTCTACGCAGTGCTACAAAATGCTACTGGTGCTGCAAAATGCTCCAAAAATTTAATCTCAGCAGTAACGACCAACCTCTTGGGCATCAGAGGATGAACTCAGACCACGTTCTAACAGTAGCACTGTTTCCTAGCAAGAACACTGTGTTCAGCTTCTGCACAACTACTCTATGAGCATTATAATTACAAGAGATGGATACTATCTGTGTCAACAGTTCTGAGGAATGCAGAGAAGCTGTATTTCTCTTCAGTGCTAGCTAATTCTTAGAAGAACCACTATATCTTTGCTCTTCTGAGATGTCCTGCTAGTGTAGGTGATGCTGTTGGTACTTGGTGGTAGACATTGGTTTAGGAGAACTGAGACCTGCTGGGTGCCACAGTGTGTGCAAGGCAGGTAGAGCCGGGCAGAGACAGCTTACACACTTCTAATGAGCCAACTCTGATCCTATCTATGGCAACTTTGTGTTGCTCCAGGGGTACAGACACTGCAGGGGTGATTTAACTAGATGTCAGAGGGAATCTCCTAACGCCACCAAAGCAATCCAGTCAGCATTTTTTTCATTACCTCTGCTTGCCCTTGGCATCGTGGATGTGCCAGTAGCTGCTTACAGAGCTCTGCCAACTTCTGGGGAGCAGGGTGTGACACAGCTCACTGCACTGCAGCCCTAGAACAGCTTGGAGTCTGCAGCTCTGAACTCCAGGATGATGAAGCTGCTTGACAGACTTAGATCAAAAATAATTTGCCCTCACTGAAGAGATTGCCTAAAGCTAAATACAACTTTACATTTACATTTACATTTTACAACTTTACTTTAAATACAACTTTATCTACCTCTGAATGTCCATTGTTAACTTTCCTGCCATCAGAATTTGTAATGGACAAGAGTCAACAGCACCCAGCTACTGTATCTCTTGGGTTAGATCTTTTCCCTTATTCTGTGGCATTTAGCTAGAGAGCACCTGACCATATTTTCTCTCATCTAAAGCTGTAAAACAAATTGGAAAGTTCCATGTATTATAAACAACTCCTACTTCAAGTAGGAATTGATCACTCAGACAGAACAGCACAGCAAGATACGCATTCTCTCAAAGTCAGTGGAATTCCAAAGGCAAAGCACTTAAAATTGACAAAACGTCATCATTTTTTATTCAATGTTTAATTAACACATTCAATTTACCTCTACTCCCACTGTTGCAAGAGAGATGAATAGCTTACTAATTTTAGGTGGTTTTTTAAGGATTAAAGATATTTGATTAAACATTTCATCTTCCGGCTGTTAGATCTTTAGAGCACTCCATCAGCCAGGCTCAAATCTGTGATGCTGCTGGTACCTGTCCTAGCCTCACAAGTTCAGAACAGGTACTGCCTTACCAGGAACCTTGATAGCCTCATTCTCTTTGGACCCCTACAAGGGACACTGCTGGAAACAGGATCACTGAACTGATCAATGAGTTTGTCATGGATGGCTCACACCACTTCCTGGAGCTTTCCAGAAGCCCACAGCAGGCTGGCCAGCATCCCAGGACTAAGGAAAACTGAACCAAGTAGAAGCACAAATGTTTGGAGTCCTCGCTCCAAGTGCTGACAGACAGTGCCGCACTCTGATTTATTCTCTGTAGCCTTTCTAAGGGCACACATTGAAATGACCTCCCCAGGTGTCTCATCTGGTATGCCACAGGTGTGAGGCTGTTGCTGCTCTTAACATCTTTTAAGTGTTTTACCAGATGAAAAGATTAATTCCCTTTGTTCCTCAGAGATGGAGTTTCTTTCATTTCCTGCTTAAGGATGCAGTCCACACTTCCAGTAGAAAGAACAGATGATGTAGGCCTGGAGGGTAGGGGTGCATTTGCATGGGATGGGCTACCAGGTGGGTTTGTACAATTAATCACTTATACCCATTGGGCTGTACGGGGATGGTAACAGCAGAACTGTTCTGAGGGGGTGCTCTATTCCACAAGAGCTCCAGAGAAGAAAACCATCATTTCAAACCTCTTTGCTCTCAACCCATGGAGAGTCCCCTTAAAACCAAAGCTGAATGAAAGCACCATGATTTAGCTTATTTGCATACGTGATTATGTAAATCAACATACTGCTTCTTATCCCATGGCAGCAGACCTGCCTGCAGAAGAGCCTCCAGTGGAGAAGACTGGATTATGGAAAGGGACATATGCGTGAAAAGCAGGTCCTAGCTGCATATTTAGAGTTCATCAGCAAGCATGTGGAAAAAAAGAGGGATTTAACCCTTCACTGTCAGAGAGATAGGACAGAGGAAAACAGTGCAACAACCATGGAGAATGCATAGATAAAATGCAGAAGCCTTTGTTGGAACATGTTTAAGGAAGTATTCTGTGATTACTTGGACTGCTGTGTGCAAAAGGATTAATGATCGTAAGCTAACAGAAATCAAAATGGTGAAATATTTCTAGCTCCAGAATCATCAGAAGTAGAGCCACCTCATTCACATGTCATTGTCACCTTGTGATGTGCACACAGTACCTGCTCTTTGCTCACCAGCATGCCCAGTACGCACTTCCTGAGGTGCATGTTCATCATTCCCATACAGTTATCCTGCATCCCACTGCTGGCTGGGCTGTCATCTGCTCCAGCCTTCCAGCTGCTACCTCACAGATGTAGCATCCAAACCAGTGCTAGCTGCACTGCCCGGGATTTGCCACAGCCCTACAACTCCTTACCCTTTTATTATGGATCTGCCTGCCGAGCACCCCACTACCTCCCAGGGGTGCCCAGGGCAGTAACAAAGCAGTTTTTTATCACTGAGAGGCTCAACAGGCCCCTTCGGTGTAGCAGCACTGCTGGGGTTAAAACAACCCCAGTCCAGCATATCTAAGCATCTGTAGGAAGTGGAACATTTTTAATCCTGTGAAGAAACTGCTGCATGGATGACAGAAGCAGAGACCAGGCCATCTCCATCTAGAGGAAACAGGAGCACCATTCAGGGATGCACAGAAAGTGCTACATTGCAAGCTCTAAATAATCTCTTACTAGTAATAATAGGACATCTCTCACAAAAAATCACAAACAAACAAACAAACAAACAAACACCAACAACAACCCCCCAAAAAGTAATTAAAAATAACGAAAGGAAGAAGAACTGGCACTTCTAAAGAATGTGACTAATATGAAGCAGCCATCTCACAAGTACTAATTTTAAACTGATTAAAGGAATAAGTGACAATAACTTTAGGATTCTAAGAAATGTCCCAAAGCAAAACTAAATATGTCTCTGGATTTCTCTTTGTTCTGAAATTTGAATCAGGATTTGATTCTGGCCAAGAGTCACTCGGCTTTTAAAGTCAACTTTATCCAATTTAAAGTTTCTAAACCAAGGGAAATAAAGTCGATTCTTTGGCGGAATTATGCATGTGTGACACAAATTCAAAGCTAAAAGTGTTGGGTGGAGGGAGAGTAGGTTTTGTTTTGTTAATCCTACCAATACTGGCAAAACAAGGGGGGACTGTAGCAAAACTTTAGGTTGATCCAGACCAGTCACATCTCTTCAAGTTATTCTGTTGTTACCCACCCTGAGTGAGCCACCCTAACCTACCCTTTGTGAATATATGGAAAAGCACATACAGTAGCTGACACTGGCTAACTTGCTCATTTTTCTACTGTAAGCAGGACTGAGATGAGATCAAACAGTGCTGAGTCAAAGCCAAACTTCATAAAATGGCAATATTATGCACAGCCCTGATAGTCCTAGAGGATACACTTCATACAACTGAAGTTTGAAGTGTAAATGAATAAAAGAAAATTCTTCACTTACAGGATTCCTCATCCTCCTAGCTTCCTCAGAATCATCAGATTTGATGCCTTCATGGACAAGATCAAATTCAAGGTGCTGAGGCATCTGGAATGTATCTGTGCTTGAATCCTGCAGTTTAGATGCCAGCTTCCTCTTTCGTGATGGCAGTGTCTGTGCAAATAATTCTCAGAATCAGGGGAACAATCAAATGTGTGTTTGTTTTCACTATCTTCAGAATTAAGAGAGGGGATTAGGTGTGGGGCTTCTTGTATACCAGCTGCACTGCTTTAGCCATGGCACTGTATTGATTCTATGGTAGAAAGGATGACACCATAGGAACAACATCCATCTAGCTCCAGCAAAAATATTCTGGCAACTTGCAAGATAATTACTTAACTTCCACTCATTTTCAGTTTTTTCCTCACAGTGGAATTCAGGGGATGTGGTGGTAGGAGTCCAAAACAGCCCTAGAGGCTTGCATGGGAGGGACTGCCAGTCATGGTCACTCCAGAGAGGAGGGAGAAAGCAACAGAAAGGAAGGAATCCAGCTGAGGGAAGGATGTGCATATGGACAAACCCATCCCCCTGAGGATTGCAAGGAGGAGCAGCGTGCTGAGTTCAACACATCCTGAGGGATAGAACTTGGAAGCAATGAGAAGGTCTCTTGGAAGCAGTCAACAACAGCAGTATGAGCTGGCTGCTGGCAAGGGCTATCAATGGCAGCATTCACATTATCCTGCTTTTTCCCATTCTGAATGTCCCCTATCAGGCTTGTACCACTCCAAAGTACCAAGACCATATATATACTAAACCTCTTCTCATCAGACTCTCCAAGGTTGGCCATGGACCTGTGCTGTTACCCGTATTTGAGAAGGCCTGGGAGCAGCAGCTGATAACCACTGGTCTCTGAAGTCAGGAGCTGACAAAAACGTGGCAGATGTACCCTACAGAGACAGCCTGGCATGTATAACCTATGCCAGCTGGAAAAGTGACTGCTGAATACTGGAAACTGCTTTATCCACAGGGTGGATCTAAGGCAGCTGACCAAGAGCTTTGTGCCCTAACAGCAGGGTATTCTGTACCCGCAGCAGGTAAAACAGCCCAAGGTCAGGGTGTGCTCTCAGTGCAGCTGCAGGAGCACTGGCAGTGCCCTGGCCCCAGCCCGAATGCCAGCATGACCGCCATGAGGCAGCCAGCCCCAGCCTCAGAGTTCCAGCAATGCCTTCCCATTCCCGGTTGGCTGTCTCCCATGTGGTGACGCATAGCACTATTCACCCGACTATTGGCCCAGCCCAGAGCTGTTTTTATTAGAAAACACTAAGACAAGCCTTTCCAAGCCTCAGAAGAATCATCTTGTAAAGATCTGGGCTTGAGATGCCAAATGATTGTTGCTTTGGCGGAGTCTGCACATTCATTTTTTATTGGTCACAAATGCTTTCCAGATGCTGGCATGCTGGCTGCAGATTGCAATTCTGGGGACTTGGCTCCCAGCCCCAGTCACTTTGTTAAACTCTTGACCTGCTGTGGGTTAAAAGAAGCAGGGAACGGGACTGAGTCACCATGAGGGCATTGCTAAGAGAGAGTGCGCACTACACAGCAGAGACCCATTTCAGCAGCTTTCTGTGCTCAGCTGGCATGGAAAACATTTAAGGTGGTCCACAGCAATCCAGCTCAGCTACCAAAGCTGGTGAGAACTGCAGCACAGCACCAGCCTGGGCTTTAGGAGCAGAGGGAGAGAGACTGCCCTGCAGCTGGATCTTCCACTGCAGCCCATACACTTTCCATCTTTTTTTCCTCTGCACAAGTGGATTTCCCATCCCTGCTGCAATACTAAAGCAATCCTCTGAGTCAGAGCCATGCACAACATCAGACTGAAAGCTGAATCCTGGAAACCTTCCTTGGGTTCAGGTTTCATGACAAACCTGAAGCTTGTTCATCAAGAAGGTTTGCAAACCTTTGGGGAAAAAAAAGGCTTTCTGGATTCTCAGCTGTTGGTTTCTCAAGTAAGGGGAAAAAATAAAATAAAAAAATATAAAGAAAAGGAATGTGAACAAGCAGAAGGAAACACAATTTTGATGGAGCTATCTGATATTTTGCTGAATGGAAAAAAATTCTCTTTGAAAAACATAGCTGTTACAAATCATTGGATTTTTTCTCTCCCTCAATAGGGCAGTATAAAAAAAAAAAAAATAATATTTTGCACTTTTGGATAGATTTCCCAACTGAAATTCGGCAGCTGATGACTTTCTTTAATCTCAGTTTTCAAGAAGAAAAAGTGCTCTCAAAACCTCAATTCAAAGAGAACACTTTTAGCTGAAATAAAATTTTTCATGCTGCTTTGAAATATGTAGCCAAAAGCAGTATTTCAGAAAATGTATTGTCATTCAGAACTTCTGGACAGCAAGGAAAACAGTTCTTGATAAGATCAATTGACCTGAGCTTTGGTGCAGTTTCCCCTTCCCCTGTGTGAGGACCCTGCTAAGGCAGGGGGTGCTGAGAGAACAGAGCCCTGCACAGGTCCTCTGCCCATGACATCACCTCAAGGCTCTCATCCTGCTCTCCAACCCACTCCTTTTACAAAATGCTGCCTAAACCACAGCCCTGAGGAGCTCCTGGCTCAGTGTTTGGGCAGATGATGAACTGTGCTGGATGCCAGGCAGGACATGGACAGGATGGGAGGCTGCTGCAGGAATGCACAGCAGGGCTGGAGATCAGATTCTGCAGCACTTGCTCAGTGAGGTGGTGCTGGGAATGGCTGCTTACCCTTCAGCTGGAGAAAACTGCCAGCAGAGGTCAGCTTGCTCCCCTCCACCCTATAGCTGGAGGTGGAGACTTTCCAAGATGCTGACAGAAGCAGGATGCTGAGGGATGTCTGGGTGCCTCACATTGCTCTGAGTGTTGAATTCTAACCTTCCTTCAGACCTTCATGGGAGCTCAATGTCACCCACAGGCTGTTCATTAGAGCAGGCAGGGCACAGAGGTGTGAGCAAAACTGAGAGCATGAATGAGCCAGTCTTTCTGCTTAAGCCTTCATCAGGCACACAGGGAAGGGATTTCAGTGGGAGCTGGGATCTAACTCTTTGTACTCATCCTCCTCAACAGATGCCTGCCTACAGCTCTCCTGCCCACGTTTGCAAGCAATCCATGATCCCTTCAGCAATACTTGTGCAAATAGAAAGCTCTGCAGTCCAGAGGGAGTATTGGGGAAAAGTTTTATCCAATGGATCTGGTCCAGTGATACTAATTAAATTATCACATTAGAGCTGGGGGCTTTCTTGAGTAAATGTTACCACTTGAGCTGAATTGCACTTCAGACCACAGCCAGGTGTGCTCCCTGGATCCAGAGAGCCCTGCCAAACTCATTTCACTTGTGACGCTAAGGCCAATTCCAGCAATCTCCAGAGATCAATAAAACAGGTTTTCAGTGAAAACCTGAAATCTTTTAGATTCAGTCAAGTGGAAATCCAGCCTGACTCCCCACCCAAAACCAAACAACCGAGAAAAAGAGAGAAAGTTTTACATAAGAATCTCTCCAATGTTACAGCAGACAGTGTTTCTCGAGGACATTATGTAATGTATCGTAAGGGCTTTTAGCTGAATTATCAGGTGACTTGCACAATTACTAAAAAGAAAAACAGAATCACAGGTGAGCAGTGGGTGTGAGAATACACATCTGCCTGTTGTACATTAGCAGCTGGAGAAATGATTCAGATTCAGTGAGATGTCACTGGAGATAGGCTCGTACTGCAGACCTCAGGTTCAAAGGACCTAGAGCTGTTTCAATCTGACTTTCTGGCCTATGTCTATCTTCTCCAGCATGAGGGAGGGCCTCTCCACAATACTTTGTAGAGGGACAGACTCTGCAGTATGAATTTTCCTGCCACCTCAGATCTTCAGGCCTTTACAACAGGAATCCCTGTTCAGAGACTGATTGTGCCACAGCGACAAAAAAGAGAACTCTTGGCTATTTCTTCTCCCACGGTCCAAGGAAGGGAAGGATGAAAACATTCCAGATGAATTCCCACTACATAGATGCTGATGTTTATTTCCAGGCTGTTCTCTCCCTTGTCCCTTCTGCTCACTGACAGCTGTATGGGTGCAGGAGGAAGAACACGTGCAAACAGAGCCAGTACATCAGATAATATAACCCCTCATGTCAGCTTACTGACTTCGACCTCATAGCAAGAAGTAAAATAAGCCCCAACAGCAAATTATGTTCCAGAATATCTCCCTTCTGATGGTTAGGAACTTCTGATTACCAGCTGAAGTTACTACTGGCTTGATGATGCCCATCTGTTCATGTGCCAGTATTGCCTTTAGTGTAAGTAGTTATCCTCCTCCCTGCCATTTACCTCTCCTTTTTCTCCTGTTCTGTGCATTCACAGAATTTCTCTCAACCTTCACTTCACCAGATTAAATTTTACTGAGGGCAGATTTATCTAATGGGTTTTACATTTGGCTTTGCTATACATTTGTCTGTATTTGTCCAGCTTCAATGTTTGAATGAGGCAGTTTTGTTTTCAGATCAGCATTGTCCTTTTAGCACATTGCTGAAGAGGTACCTTACAAATTCATGAAAGCAATGATTCCTCTATTGCTATGCAGAGTGCTTAGTAACAGAATAAATATTCACATGAAGACAAATCTACAAAGTACTATAAACATGGTAATTATTGAAGCAAGGGATACATATTAGCAGACTGAAGGGCAAGAGAAAAATAAGATGGATGGTACTGTCTCAGCTACTGTTGTTTGAAAGAGAAAGGCACTTGGCAGAATGAAGAATTAACTTCCAGAAAAATGAAGACTCTGAGTACTGCTCTTCAGCAAGCCCCTAGGCAACAAATTGATGAACTTCTCCTACAGAAGAGGAAAAAACAAGTGTTGCCAAATTTTTTATATTTCAATGTATATTCTGTAGATGGTTCTAGTAATAGCAGAGTAATTCTGCAATTGGAATAATAGAATTTTACCACAGGAAACATAAACCCTTAATAATCCCCCACTTGCACCATAATTGAATTGCTGGTATCATAACCTTTTGTGGTAAAACCAGCCAGACCAGCAAAGGCAAATGCCTCTTGGGTGAGTACATGCCAATCTCACATGATGTTGGGATGAGATAGGAAGGCTTTGTCCTGTCTGGTTTTGTGTTCCATAATGCTTTCCAGTATAGTAATATAGCTTACATGCATACTATTCTCTCTCCTGTGAGTGCAACACAGAGATGTTGATTGTGATGCATTTAAGCCAATATGCAGCTGGTTTAAATACATCTGTGACCTGCATTCCAAGCAGAAATCGCCTTAGTTTCCATTTTCTGGCCAAATTGTTCCTAATATTTTGATGTAGTTTCTGCTGGAGACATTTTAAAGGATAAATTTTGTACATGGGTATAAACCAAACAATTCCATTGACAGCTGACAGAATTAGTTCAGATTTCACTAGGACAACTGATACAAAATCTCAGCATTTTGTGTCCCTCTCGAACTCTGCTGTGAAGTCTTGTTGGTTAACTAACTTTTGTATTTCATCCCCGAGGCAGTTGAATTAGTCTAGAGAGTGAATAAGTGAGTTAATCTGTTACACTGTGTGGCTTCCTACAGAGAGAGCAGCGCTACACAGGAACGTAGCCTCAAATAATTGAAGGTAAGTGCAACTCATTAGGTGGAATTCTAGGAGATATGGTCAGTCACCCAGGAAGCTTTAAAACACATTTATGTGTGTTTAAAATGCATTTGGTTGTACATTCTATAGATAGAAGGACTGTTCCCAGGCAGCAGCAAGACACCTCACGAGCAGGGATGGGTGTGCTGGCAGCGGCTCTCCTGCGCCCCCTGCCACCTGCTCCCTTTATTGCAGAGCATTTCTGGGATGGCCAATTAACCACTCACTCGACGTGTGCTGATTGCAAAGCACATGGACCCGTGGGAAGGGAGGATGGGTGAAAGGAGACTCATGAGAAGATTCCTGTGAATCAGCCTGGGAAGAGCTAGTTTCAGCTCACCCGGCTTATACTGACCATTACTACTCCTGTACTCAAAGAGTTGAAGTCAATCAAGGTCCACTTGCAGGCCAGAAAGCTCCTTCATTTTGCTTCCATTCTGGAGCCTCATCCTTGTTGTGTTCCACTTTGGAGTGGGGAAAAAGTATGGCTCTATTGTTTGTGCCTGGATTTGCACTCTAGACTTATCCACACCTTCATCTCAACACATAGACACAATATATAGCAAGTGTAAGAGTTTAATAGCACATCTCCCTGAAATTCTCCCACTTTGAACTCTGACAGGTATCGTTATTATTACCACAACTGTCTTAGCAGCTCTGCACCTGCTAACTCATGGATCCAGTGGATCCCAACCCTCAGCTCTGGTGCCTCTGCACAAATGGACAGTAGCTCCCTTTAGCAGCTACTTGGCCACAGCACCTCCCTGGACCAACAGGAGCTCCTCAGTGTGTGCAGCACTCTGCCTTTGGACCAGGGCATCCACAGCTCCAACATCAGCACCTTGCATCTCACTGCTCACTCCTGTCCTCTGTGACTTGCTGTCTCTTCTCACATTCACATCTGGTCCTTTGCAAGCATTTCATAAGGAATAAATCAATATATGTCTGCCTCCATAGGCAAATACCCAAACCTATATCTGTTACCATCATGCCAGCTGGGATTAAGGAAAGAACAGTGGATTTGGGGCCCCTTCTGAAGAGGTGAAGATTGATGTTGATCTAGAGAATGTGTTATCCTTAACTGAAATGGGAATAGCAAGAAGGAGAAGAGCCCCTACATAGATCCTAGGGGACAATACTTGTAAAGAAATCTCAAAATTCCCCTGCAGACATCCCATTTAGGGTTCCGTGAATTATAGAGAGAGAAGGCTGTCCAGCACACCCCCATAGATTAGGGAAATGGAAGTATGACTAATTCTAGTCCATCATACCTCCCTACCTCTGGAAAATAAAGAATAAACACTGACTTTCAGGGAGCAGCTAGCAGCTTGGGACCAAGAGTTCATCTCCAGTAATTTCTTTCTCTCATCACTTTGCTGACAAAGAAACAAATTTCTCTCTTAAACATTTCTTTCTTGCCTTCTCTATCACTCCCTTCCTCTGGAAGTGCAAAATTAATCAATTGAATAGCAAATCAAGAAAGAAAAAGAAGAATTGTTCATTAGAAGCTGGAGAGAGTAGATATCTACCTTCAATTGTGGGTATTGGCACAGATTCCTAACCATAAAGATAAGCCTCCACAGCTGTAGTTCTAGGAGGTTAGATCTTTCTCCAAGCATGATAAGCCTCAATCCAGTGGATAGTACAAAGGCAACAGGGGTTTCCCCAATACTGGTACATACTCTGTTATATTCCACCTTCAGGAAATATATAATGGATGAATTATAAACCCTTGAAATCTAGTTTTCTAGTACAAACATAGGTAGACCCTTGAAATGGTTGTATATAGTAATTACACCAGACAGTGTTGTTTACCAACTGCAATAATACACCATAATAAATGATAACCTACCTTTATATTATAATCCTGTACTATGATTACAGGTAAAACAAATATTTTGCTGAGCTAATGCAACTTATTTAGCACATATAAAAATCTTAGCCTAATTTCAGGTTTCACAATTGCAGAAAGTGCCAAACCAATTTTAAGTACATAGGCAGAACAAAAGGAACCAGCAGGTTATACAACCAGCAGTTTTGAAAGATAAAAGAATTTTTAAAAAATGAAAAAAGAAAAAAAAAGAGCAAAGAGAATAACCTTGCAGAATCTGAAGGAAAATAATATTAGAAGTGTTATAAAACAATGTGGTTGAAGTGGTCACACGAATGTTTGAATTGCCTTTCCTGTATAGGATTAACAAACTCAGCAAACTGCACATGACAAGGTATTTGGTACCTGAAGAACACTTGAACTAGATAAACCTCTGAGAGGGAACCACACTGCTGTCCCTGCTGTAAGAGCAAGAACTATTGTAGCCATTCTATGATCTGCTGTGTTCTGCAGAGGAACATTCTGACTATTCTACACCCTCCTCTAATGCCCTTTGTAGCTTTAAGGAAAGGTGAGAAAATTCACAGAGCCATGACAAAGCTGTTCACACCTAGATCATCACTTAGGTGCCCTGGTTAACAGTCATTCAGTGCTTCATAATCCTCACGGGTTGTGTAGTTTTTAAACAGATGGTAGGCATGTTAAAGCAGGAAGATAAATTCATATTCAGGTAGAAATGAAAACATTTCCATTTGCTAACCCTAAACCACGTGTGTGTGCACAAACACTCTCATACACCCCTTCCACACTTTATCTTAATGTTTTTCAAACACATCCCTGCTGCACAGTGCATCACAGCTTAGGGTAACTACTCTGAATGCTTTAGGACAAGGATTGTTTTTCCACTCTCCAGTCTAAGATTAACAATATTTTGCTCCTGCCTGATTTTGTTCAATGATGGCCAATTCTAGTATTTGCAGTTAGATGTAAGGCAGGCTTTTTAAAATGGTGCTGAGTTCTTCTAGTTATCCAATAATTGCAGTGAGCAGGCTGGACAGGTCTTCCTGGCCTTCAGAAAGAACTGAATATGCCATCTCTGGGTTCCACTCCTAACTCTTCCTTCAACAGCCTTTTCATTTGCTTATTTCAGTGCTGGATCCACCCTACACATAAAACGCTTAGCAAGCCATCATGCAAACCAGCAGAAGTTTTCAAACAAACCTCATATGCAGGCAGAGCTACAGTTAACACGGTTTCGGTAACCCCACAAAACCAAAAACTCCAACTTTGCAAGAAGAGCAGTGACTCTTCCTGTATCACTCCACATTGTCATAGTTGAAATGATGATGTAAACAATCTTCATCCATCCAAGCTCCACCCCATTTAGCACAGATGTATGAGAAACACCAATGGTTTGAGTTGCAAGACTGAAAATCGGGGTGTTCATTCTGGAACTGGTGGGCACATACTTAGCCTGGAATATCATACACACAGTTTGCCCTGAAATCCCCATTTAAGTGACCCTGCCATTGCTTCCCACTGCCACTCAAAGCACTGTATTACAGTTGTGGAAGTGTCATTGGACCATGAGGTCTGCATCCTTCCTTTGGAGTGAGAGGAACAGGGTATGGTCTACCAGTGCTGAGCTTCAAGCTGCTGCAGGTATATTTCTACCATCAAAGTGGATCCTCTATCTCTGCATTACATTGCAGTCATTATAAGTTAAGAAGAGAGGAAGAAAAAAAACCATGATTGGATACTGAAGTTTTATGAAAGCTGCGATTCTGCCCCTCTGCATGATACCATCTCCCACATCAGAGGAAGCCCTATAGCTGTGGGCTTCCCATCCATCTCTGGCTCCTAAATGGCAAAGCTGCAAACAAACTCTAAATTAGGCAATGACTTCAGGTAAAAGCAGAATTACCACACACTTGTCAAGCAGCCAATTCAAAGCAGCAAGACCTGAGGAAGAGGCAAAATGTTTGATGACTTTGCTGGCTTGATTGGCTGCCACAATGCCTAAGATGACCGATGACACTTTCTTGGGCAGGAGCCACCTCCTGCAGGGCCCACATCCTGAGCAGAGGCTGCTCTCCATCAGAGCAGCTGGCTCCTGCAAGGGGTTTACTGGCTGGATGTTTGCTCCTTCCCAACTTCTAAAACAGGTCCTACTTGTAGGGGGGTGGTGTGGGGCTTGATGTGTCTCTGGTATTTATAATTACACATTTATTGAGCTTGTGCAATCCTAACTCCAGCTTCAGGCCAAAAGTTCACTGCTAGAGGGGTTCAATAAAGAATTTCCTCCTGAGAATGGAGAATTACATCACTTGCCAAGTGTGTCAGGTGGTTTTCCAGCCTCCTGTTGGGTCACACCCATTTTTGACTACTCTAGTGGATGGATACTGTACATGGCTGGCTGTATCCTTATGCTCCATAGGATTAATCATGTCTGTGTGCTCCACACATCAGAAAAACAAGTAAAGTTTTCATAAAGCCCTTCTTATCATGGGCCTCAGGACCCTGAAAAAACTGAAGCAAGTCAATGCATAAGGACCAAAACGAGTTTCCAAGCAGCAGACAGCAAATGGTTGAATATTTTTCATGTATAACCCTAAAAAATTCTGACTTTTCTTTGCAAATCTCATCACACATGCCTTGGTGACAATAATTACATTTTTCTGATGGAATGCTTAATAATCTCAGGGATGCATCACTTACCATGCTTGAGACAGTGTCTACATTTAAAGAGTGATGGTTCCTGTCCCAAAGACTTTGCTCCCTGTTCAGCATGATGCCCTGTTTCTTTCATATTGTTCCTGCGGCATCATAACAAGCTGAATACATGAGAACGTATCAGCAACTTTCACTCAAGGAAATACAAATCCTGTTCCCTCCATATGCCACTAAAAGATCATTGCCTGTCTCCACAGACAAAACACATGCCTGAAGACCCCGAAGAGAACAGTACACCTCTCATGCTCTTAGATGATATTGCACCATGCTGGCATGATGATAAACAGAATAATCCCAGACCAAATATATAAACCAGAACTCTTACACAGACAGTTTTAGTTTATGATGGAGTCTGATACTACTGTTGGTAGCAAACCAAGAGACTGAGGCTAATTTTGTTGGCACTATCAAAATTCATGAGAGTATAAATGCTCTTCCTTAGCCTTTCAGTATCAGTTGTCTTGATGGCCTTACTGCATTAAGCCTTGCAATGCTTAATAAAAATAAACAATTATAAAAATAAACAATTTTTCAGATGGGGAAACTGGGGAAAAAAGCCATACATCTCTCAGGGGATTGCATTGTGAGTGAAAATGAAAGCATAACACTTACCTGTTGCTAGTCTATAAACTCCACTTGCTGACCAGCAGGCTAAATGTTTTCCACCTCACAGGTGTATGGGCTGATAATGAGAAGAAGGAGAAATTACAGGTAAACATGGATTTTAGTAAAAGAACAGACTGGAGTGCAGGGATTAACATGATTTAATAGGTCACTTGGGGAGGAGAGTTGGTAAACATAAAAACAATCCTGTTCAAAGAAATTTAGCTGATGAACTAGGCCCTAATTGCAGTCAGATAGCTACACTGCTGTAGATACCAGGTACTTTTTCTCCCAAGGAAATAGCTCAGTGCTTACAAGTCTCAGAGTTTCTGCACTCAAAAAGGAGCAAGGAACACACAAATATTATTTGGGGATATAAAAGCAGCACAGTCTGGTGATTTCTTTTATAGCCAAGTCTGCCAGAATCCACATAACCTTCCCAGCTCAAATCCTGATGAAAGAGCACCCTCAGCTCCCACTGCCTAGAGGGAAAACTGCACATTCTAAGAGACCTGCAGTACGAGGCATATGAGTATGTTCAGAATTATTCTAACACCAGGATCTTCAGTCAATTCAAGGATCTCATGTGGTTTCAAAGTTCCTGGAGCCAAAAGCCCAAAAATAACACATTTTTTCATTCCCCATGTTGAACAGCCTGGAGCCAGTCTGGTGTCTGGGATAACGGCCAGTAATGTTTCTGAATGTTTTTTGGGTCCTGACAGAGGTTTTGAGCTCAGCAGATCCTCACGACATCTTCTTGTGACTTGAGACTGGCTCACTGCAGCTGAGGCAGGCAGCAGTACCTGCCATGTCAGCTCTCTAACACAGGGCACATCAGCCGGGTCAGACACCCATATGGTCTGAAGAAAATGGTCACTGCAATATTCTGTCTTTTAAACATAACTGTGGCACAGCTTAGCTGCTGAACCCCCTGAAATCCATGGTAATGTTTCCAGAGACAGACACATAGGCAAACTCATAAAGAGGGGCTAGAAGGAGCCTCCAAATATAAATCACATTGTCGCTGACCAACGGTGCCAGACCACCTTAAATGGACACTCTGCCCATACTGCTCTTCCCCCCTCCTCCCCCACACCTCCTCCCTCAGGGTTGTAAACCATCCTGCAATATTTAAAGTAGCATTGTTCACCTCCCTTCTGAAGCCTCTGGACCATATATGAGTAGCTATATATTCTCTCTGTGCTGTTTGTTATTCCTGTCATTGCTGAACATACTAATAAAAATTTCATAAAAGAGGTTGCCAAAGGGTTGTCTATGAGGAGATTTGTAAAGCTTGCTCACACACACACACCCACACTCATTCGCTCTCCATTCAGCATTAAGAAAGGGCTGCAGCAGGCAAAAGCAAGTACCTCTGTACAACAAAAAGAAACGTCTCTGCTCCTGAATGGGACCAGGCAGGCTTAGGTAACAAAGCTCTATATCACCCAGTGATTCAATATAAGCAAACACAGAAGCGTGTTCCTTTTCAATCTCCAGCAAGTTAAGTGAAAAGCAAGAGGAACTAGCAAGAAAATGCCTGCACAAGGCATGGCAGTATAATAGTGCTGCGTGTGCATGTTGGTGTGCTGCCTGCTCACTCATCCCCAGCGTGCCTGCTGGTACCTTTCCCGAGTGCAGATTGAAAGGACAAGGAACAGCACTGACTGGAAACGTATTCCGGAAGAGTGCACTCCCCGCCAGGATGTTGCCTGCATCCCAGGACTCAGCACAGTAGCACTGAGGATGGTATTTGAGTCTGAGTATATATAGATTTTAAAAAAAGCTATATAATAGTCTGAGCAAATCCATTAGCCACTGACTGTCCTGCCTCAAAACTCATCAGAATTATGTCTCATAGGATGGGAGGCATCTAGGAAAGCTGAAGTGCTAAGGGATGCTTTTTGGTGAATTGATTACCTTTTCTCTTTGCATCTTTCTCTAAATGATTAGGCCTCTGCTTAGCAGAGTTGACATTCAATTTCAACAGCCCTCAATTATTAGCTCAGATTTTCTGTGCATGGCATGGGATAAAAACATATCTTAAAACTCCTTGAATTGGTATGTGTGCTGTTTTCATCAGATGCTCTGCTCCACTTCTGTGTTGGTGGTGAAGTCACATACCTTTTTATCTGAACTGTATCTCTGTCTCCTGGGTGGAAAATGCAGTATAAATGTATGTCATTATAATCAAATACAACAAGAAAAGAAATAAAACCCCAATAACATATACCAGTGCATGTTTTGACTGTACTAAAAAGGTAGAGCATCTATAGAATTGTAAATAAATGACCTAGAGAAGACAGGGCCCTTATTAAGGCAGACATTAAGAAATTATTACAACACAGGTTGCTGCCCTCACAGAGACTAACAGCCCATGTGGAATGGTCATGGCAGAGCATTCAGTTACACATTAGAGATGTTTTTATTGTAACACATATTTACAGGCTTCATGATCTCTCTTGTAAATTCATATTAAGGGAACATAAGTAGTCAGCTTTCAGAGCTGAGCCTTGTTTCTGAGTTTTACCTGGGATGCACAGGGACAGTCTCACAGGATGGAGAGCTTTCTTTGTAGTTGTCACAATGGGAAGCACCCAGAAAGGGAAACACCCAGCAAGTATTTAAGCAAGCAGCAAGTTTAAAGGAACCAACTGTCTTAACATTTAGGAAAGAGGACTTAAAGAACAAAAAGACGGAGATGGATGTTCCAGCGATGAAACCTACTCCACTGATATACAGTTATACAGATGTGGACATTTGGGTGGGCTGGTGGTCAGGTGCCTGAATCTCCAAGAACAGGTATTACATTAGGTAACACCAGGATGCTATTTCTGCTTCAGTTTTCCACCCAAGAAGTCTCATGCAAATCTCTTGCTGTACCATTCCAAGCATTAATAATTATGACAAGGCAAACAGATTCACACTGTGTGAGGTGCCTTGGCCACAATTTTACTCATGTACAAGAATATATTCACTAAGAAGAACAATTATTTTCTAGATTAGAATCTGTATGTGCTGAATATTCCATATCCATTCACCAGCTCAGCAAGCTCCACATGTGTATATTTAAACACAAAATGTACAGATGTTCACTGTAATTTGCCTTGCTAAACATCATGCCTATTTAATCCATTTTGAAGGTCAAATATATTTTGGCAAATGCCTTTAGAACCAACCTAATTGAATACAGTTAAATTGGGCAGTAAGTTTTCCTCAAAAATGCTTACAACAACTAGTCTGAACAATTAGCTACAGGCTTAGACAGATGCAGCTGGAGAGCTGGAGCTGAGGTGGCTGTGCTCTGCCAGACCTGCACTGGCTCTGAGCAAGATCTGTGTGGGTGCCTGTGCTGCACTCCTGGCAGCACACCACATGTGGGGACAAGGAACAGCAGTACAAGGCACCAAGACAGAGCACAGCTAAAGAAGTAAAAACTGCAGATTTTAAAAAGTGTACAAGAAGGAAGCTCTGCTGTGCTCTAAACCGAAGGGAAGTTCATCTACAAAATCTCTGAGGATCCCTGTCAAGAGCATCACACATTAAGGTAAATGAAGTATTAGTGCTGCCAGGAAGGGAGCCAAGGACTGGGACAGGAGCCCAGTCCTTCCACTTAGAAGAAACCACCTTCATGTGAGATAGATACATCGTATGCTCATCTCATGGCATACATATGTAACAGTGCAGATGCTCTGCTTTGCTACAAGCAGACACCTTTTGCATGTCAGCAGGAGTCTATGCAGGCTTCTCACGTGGAATGTACATCTTATTTTCACACGTCAGCTCAACAGCATGCATGAACACCAGATTGCAAGGCACATGTGCACATGCATGTGCTCTTGTGAAATACTCTGGCAAGTATGCAAGCTTTAGGAAAATGTTCTGTCAGACATTACGTTGACAGACGTAGATGCAATGCCTCTTCCAACTTACAGAAACCAATCCAGACATCATCTTTCCATACTCAAAGCCAAAACTGGAGTGCTAAAATTCAGCATTGACATCATATCCAATACTTAATTGCTGTCACTTGACCCTTTAGTCCATGCTCGTTCAAGGCAGCTTCCTTTTTATTAATATCTCAGCACACTGTAGGACACAACTTGAGTGTGTCCTAATTTAATTTTAATTAGTGCAGACTTTTGCTTTCCTCACTAATGAAACAGTGCTCATTACGAAGTGTAATTGAAGACCCCTAGAGGGAGGGGTGCCTGGAGACCTCATTGTGTTGGTACCCGGAATCCTGCCCAATAAAATTCCCTTCTGAACGAAAGCAGTTTTATCATTAATTCATACTGCAGGGGGGCTAACTTGCTGCCAGCCGCTGAGTTCATACTGCTCTTAGGAAGAGCCCAGAGCCTGTTTGTTTTCTCCAAAGAAACAATTCCAATTTTCTAATGACTAAAACACTTATGTCGTAAATCTTTCTGTCTCGTTGTTAAAAGTATCTTTGAAAAGTGGCTGTTATGAAAGTACGCCTCTCCATTAGAAACAGACTATTCATGAACTTTTTGTGTGTGCTTTTAATTGAGCTTGAATAATACAAATATTGAGCTGTGGTTAACTCCATTAAAAAAAAAAAAAAAAAAGAGAGAGAGAGAGAGAGAGAGAGTAGGAGACATACTCTGTTTACAAGCACTCCAAGATGATCTGTGCAATCACGGTAAGACGCAAATGAGCTCAGAAGAGCAGGCCAAGCAGGTGGTTAAGTGACCACCTTTGGATGCACACATGCAGTGCCCAAGAAAGGAGGTCTGCATGCCCAGAGGACCCCAAGACTCCTGGTATCTTTGCTCCACAGGTGTGAAATCGTGCAGAGGAAAGTTCTTCAGATGTCTTGCAATTATATTTGTTTATGGCAGACTCAGGGCTTTTTGTAATCTTGACTTTAAAAGTTTCTCCTCTCAGTTACTAGACAGAACATCGAACTGCCATTGCATTCTCTGGGCAAAGCCAGGGTATTGACTACAGGGATTTCAGAAATAATAACTGTACTTCAGATTCACCTTCTGCATCATTTCAAGCCAAGGCTGGAACATGCCAAACATCTACAGGACAGGACATAACAAACTGGGGCCTCCAAGTTTATCAGAGCTATCACCATACCAAACACTGGAATTGGTAGATTTTTTTCTGGCACCACTGAGGGTCTTGAGTCTGGGCAATCAGCAACATGTCTTGTGAGAGCTGAGGGGCCTGTGCTAACAGAGACACAAATCTGTCCAGCAAAGGGGAAAGGGAAGGGGATTCAGATTAACACACAAAACTGATCTGATGTTGCACTAAAATCTTTACTTCACCAGTCTGGGATTAGGCTTTAGCATACATGCTCTGGGGTTAGAGACATTTATCTAGTGTTAACTCAAACAGTATTTGTCTGAAAAAGGCACCTCCCCCAAACAGGGCATCTGAAAAATGCACAGCCTTTTTGCTGGCACAGATCATAAAAAGTTGCTGATTGTGATTTTTCTCAAAACCAGCAGCAAAAAGGTATATGTTTCACCTAGAGCAGTGGGGACTTAAAGGTCTTTTCCCTCTCTTGTTGTAAACAATATCATGGCTTGTATTCTAATAAATATCTGAAATGACAGCAAAGTGACCTCTCTTGGTTTCTAACCCTATGGTGCTTCTCAGAGCCAAAGAAAGTCCCCACTCCCAATCAAGTCTGGTGTGTACATGCTGATTTGTAACACTCCCTGCCATCCCATTCCAGGTCAATAATTTCCAGCAAAGGTGACTGTTTCCAAATTTGTGCTGCCCAAGTTTCTAGGCTAAAGTACAGTCTAATATCACTGAGAACCTTGCCAGTGTATAGTGTGCTCAAAACATGAAAGAAAAATTCTATGTTTACATAAATCCAGTCTACCTCCTCAACCTCAAATTAATGACTTCTCATTAACATTCTTGATATGACCTTTTATAAAGCAAAAGCAGAATTAAAAGATCCATGGACAACTGTGCATTTAGATGACTCCATTTCAATATAGTTTGGAAGGTGAGCCACAATTTAATTGCATCGCCTAATAGAAAAATCTCTGTGTTCCTGTGTCCATTATAATCTTAGGCTTTGGTGATAAGAAAGTTAGGAGAGACACAGGGAAGGGGTTTTGCCCAGTGATTCACAGCACCCATCACCAGAACAATACTATTAGTGAAACCCAGTTCCTTTAACAATGAAGTGTTTGATAGACACTGCTGCTCTGGTTTTGCCATTAATCTTGTTCTGATGCTGTTACATTAGGGGATGTAAACTATCTTTTCTCTCTACTCATTATGGAAACTGCAATTCACATCCTCCCAGGAGTGCTCCAATTAGCCAAGCCTGCATCACACTCAGCTTTTCATCAACTTGCTGCATTATGCTGCGCTGGAAAAGCTAACCTCCTACCACAGGCATGCACAGAAACAGCCTGCGGTAGTGTATCACTGCTGACTCTTCAGATACATTCTCTCTAAAGCTGCAGGTTTTGGTCTCATCAGCAATTCCTGAATCTCTAGACAAGAAAAGCAAATCCAACAATACAGTATTTTTAAGTAGCAAAAAGACACATATGATTATTGATTGTAGCAGATCTAGGGGAGAAGGCAAAGGCTGTGTGTGACCTTAACCAAGCTACATTTACCTATCAAGTAAGATTTTGCACTATCCAGAACCGCTGCTGAAAGAGATACTCTAAAGTCTGAGTAACCCTCTCTTCCTTTCTTGGCACAGTCAATTAGCAAATAGTTAACTCAGTGTTTCGTACCTCTATTATATTTTGGTAGGTTTTTAGCTCATCTCTTTCATTTTCCTAAACTGCACTTCAAAGCACACGTACCCCAGCCCTGGTCTTTTACATGAATGAGTGGGTTCTGAGATTCGACTTGCTTTTGCTTTGTTTTGCATCTTCCAGTTTAAAAGCAACCTACTTCCCCAATGCCTCCATAGTTATTGCCATTTTGGATAGCAAGTACAAAATTCTTGTGGCTGTCTTAGGTGAGATCAAGTAGAGGTTATGGATTTTGCTTTGCAAGTAAGCTACCTTCTCCACGGGAACTAAAACTGCTTCACCAAAGGCTGGTTACAGCGGCTAGAAATTTCTCCATTCCTCTCTGTTCACAGCTCTTGCTCTGTTCAAACGGTGATGCTTATTCTCTAGCCCAGACTCAGCCACTGTGTTTCTGATCTGCAAGCCTGACTGCAGCTGCTCCCTAACTCGGTGCTGCTTGTTGAGGAGCTGGTCCGGGGACAGCAGAGGTTTTACTGCTGCTTCCAGGGGCTTAACAACAGCTAGAGCAAGATATGCAAATGTAACCCACGGCTCCTGGCTGCTTTTGGTTGTTGCCATTGCTTTAAGGTGTTTGGGGGACAGCAGAATGAAGCACATTCAGCATTTAAGATTCCAATCTTCAGAAATGAGTTTCGAGCTGTCCTGAAAGTAGGAAGAAGCAACTCTTCATGCAAAGCGATGCAGAGCTGTTGATTCCAGAGGCTGCAGCCGCTGGGCACAGAGCAACCGAGTCAGTGCGCGCAGGGAGCACGGGGCTGGGTCTGTGTGAGCCGCACAGCCCGCCTGGGCAGCGCACGCTGCAACAGCGGGGAAGCAGAAAGGGCGCTGCAGAGGGTGCTGCAGAGACTGAGCAGTCCACAGACATCGCTGAACGTGCATCCTCTGGTGCACTCCAGAAAGAGCTAGAGGGTTATTTTGTGGGGTGGGGCTTTTTGTTTGTTTGTTTATTTTTAATAAAACATCCTTCCAGCAACTTGTAGCTTTTGAAGCAAGTTTTCATCCTGCTGCCACTTCATATAACCCAGTCATGAACAGCCCAGATCTGAGACACTTGTTTTTTCAGAGAATAGTTATTGTTGGCATTTTCTAAGCTGTCAGCTTTCCTTAATTTGAAATGCAAACTCTGCATATGTGCATTAGCGAAATGGCACATTCCAGTGCCTGGAAGTTAACCGATGTGGAGGTGACATTGGGCAGGAGTGTACAGAGCAGCCGGCTGATGTGTGAATCCATTACTGTTATCAGCAATGCATGCAAATGACCTACTTTTAACACTGTCGCAACTGCCCGACAGAAGAATTCAGTAAACAGCTGGCATACATTTCTCCCTTTAGAATTATAGAAGACTAACATGTGCAGATACATTGCAGCTAATTCTCCTCAGGTATACCTACATTTTTCTAGGCAAAGCTATCAAATAAACGTAGGGGAAGCCAAGAAATACCTCTAAAATCCTCTGAGTGCTCTTTTCCAACATGGTGTCACCAGGTCATCACATAAGATGGAGCTGTAAATGGCAAGTGCTAGAGATCTCAGGCTCTCAGATCAGCAGAGGATGCAGAAACTCATTCAGCATCACCTAAGAGGCACAGACAGTTTATCATTGTTCCTCTCCTTTGCTATTCATTGTGTTTCCATGAATGAACTTTGTGCATAAACAGCAACTGTCTTAGTTCTCAGTGAGCACAGCCTGATGAAATACATACTACAGAGCTCCATTCTTACAAGGGGGTGTTATTGTCTGTTATATTCCTTACACATACCTATTTGAAAGAATGAAGTTCCATTTCATCTGTAGAAATGTTTAAATGAAGCCACATGCTTTTAAACATACCTAATATTAGACATAAGGCCAATATTGTGACTCTCCAATTTTAATTGAATAAATTTAAAAGTATTCAAAATTTAAAAGTATTAAATAAGAGCATTTTGTTGTCTTAAAAGTAGAATAATTGTACTGACCATAGACAGTCAATAATAAAACAGTAGTCCTATTAGAAATGTGGTGCAAATGCATTAAGAATATTCTGAAAGACTACTATAAATTTTCAGCATTTGGCAGAGATGAGTTTAAGAAATGAACTCAAATAAAGCATTCCCACTGATTTCAACAGAGCCAGATTTTGATCCAGATCTCATTGAGATTGGGTCCTGTACACGTCATACACTGAGCCGAAGAGACAGACAATCCTGGTCATCTTCCAGCCACATCTGAGGAAACATGACTCCTGCTTCTGTGCTGAAGGTACAGGACAACAGGCACTCGAGCGGGAGATGGTCACTACGAGGGCTGATCCAAGCCACCCTTGGCTTACCAAGGAACCAATAGTCTGAAACATACAGCACCTCCAGACTGAAGTCAAAAAGCATATGAAAATATAAACAGAGGAGATGACTGAAAAATCTGCTCTGCAGTCCTGCATAGCTCTGCAGTTGCACACAAGAGGCTGGTTAAGTGGGAAGGCTTGTCACTCAGAGATTAGGCTTGCCACTCAGGAGCTGGTTTGTCACTCAGGAATTATGCAGACCAGGTCAGGTACTAGCAGTACAGTAGTGTCAGCTTGCTTTGAGTTGGTTATTTGGGTGAAAGATCCGGCTGCTACTACTGCAGTAGGAAAGGAAACTTTGAGAGGACAGTTTACTCCAAGATTAGTAACAGCCCTCCACATAAAGGGTCTGCTTTGGAAGCTGTTTGTCATCCTGTCCTTCAGACAGCTGTTCATGAACCAAAAACTGGTAGCCTGCCTGATTGTGCTGATCAGATTTGAATTAGCAATCTAAGGTTGCAAGGCAACTTACAAAAGGATTTTTCCACAGGGTTTTTAAAATTAGATCACAAGCAAAAAATGCAGCTTAGTGCTTCAGAAGCTGCAATTTGCTAAGGCCCTGAGGGCATTTTGGCAACTTCGTTCAAATATTATCTACCTCTCTGTGCTGCCAAATTTGAAGATAAACTTCTTTTCCACGGGCTCCTTAATGTCAGTACAAGCTTGGTAGTAAATCTGCAGTGTGCAAACCAGGTCACACAGCTCATGTCCTCCTATCAAGGCCACTGGAGCTGCTCAGAAGGAGACAGACTTCCAGTGATTCGATGGAGGCTGCAGAGCTGGGGTACTTAAATGCCCAAAATTCAACATCCAGATGTCAGGAAGCTTGCTTAACTCTCAGAGCTGCTATTTCACGAGGCAGTTCTTGTCCTCTGCACTCACTAATGTTGGTTTCAAATTAAAGAGCATTTTGTTGTGCTCTGCACTATGAAGACCTCCCTTTATCAGAAGTGGGATGTGCCCTTCTACTTTACTCAGGTTTTCCATACAACCCCATCACACCTGTGATTTTAGTGCTTGTTTCATGGCAGGAACTTAGTTGTTCTCTACACGTCTGTTCATCCTTCTGGGACCCCAGAAATGCCCAGGACCTAAGAAAACTCTGAAAACATAATTCTTTGCTGTATGATTCTCAACTTTCACAACATACATTTTTTCCAGAAGCATCACACACTTTCCAGTTCCATGCTACTTATCCTCAAGTTACATTGTGAGCCTCCAATTTTTGTAGGTAATCAGGATTAACAAAAAAATTCATTAAGACTTTCACTGTAATAAATATGTAATCCAGAGTGGTTTTCTTTTCCTTTCCAAATCTAACTCTCACTTGAAAATGAGTCATTCAAATCCAATTTCTGTAAGTTGCATTCCAAGTTCCTTGTGCCTCTAGTATTGTTATCTAATAAAACTGGATTGGTTTTTTACCAAACCCAGATAGGAATATGTTAATAAACTTCACATACAAGCATTTCAGCTCTTAAATTTCCCTTTGTGATCATTTTAGCTTTTATAGTGACTATAATTCACTCTACATGAAAAGAAGATTAAAAAGGCCAGTTCACACAGAGGGACTTGCTCAGGCCTGAACCAACTTTGGAATAATATGAGCACAGAGCAAGAGTCAGTTGTGAAGATGACATTAAAAAGTGAGGCTGTATTAGAAATAGCTGTATCTTCATGTTGGTAAGCCCCACTCCTTTTTTCTTGATAAATGAAGGCTGCTTCTTTCTATCAAATTGTGGCACAGCAGCTCTGAAGCTTCCTCTGGTTATGCCCTCTAACTTGTCTAAAGGTGTTTTAAAGCAAAGGGGGAGGAGATAAACATATACAGCTCTTTACATCTTCCCTAGACATGTGTGTAATGTGCAACCCCAAGACATATGCATGTACTCACCACAACATCCAGAGAGTGTGTCTTTATTTTCTCCACAACCTATTTTCCAAATGATGGAAGATTTAAAGTTTCTATTTTTTTCCTTTTCCTTGATGAAGGATTTTCACTTTTTTAACCTCCTGGGGAGGCAGAGTCACAGAAACAGCAGCAGGGCACTGTAAATATTTGAAACTAGTAACTATTAAACACATAAATCTATTTAATTCATAGAGCCTCCAAACATGCTGACTGGATAATATGAGAGAGAGAAAGATCCACACATAGCTAAAGGGCCTTACCACCTTTCCAGACACAAGGCTTCATTTGCCAGAACCATTCCTGGGCAGGAGCCTTGGAAAACCCTGGGCTTCCAGCTTTTCATTCAACACTACCAGCAGCTGGAGTCCCTGGCAGACGGAAACCAGACCTCCTGAGTTGTTTCAATGACCACAACTCCCCCCCATGCCAAGCCTTTGAGCCCCTGAATGGGAAACAAGGGAACTGCCATGCCCAAGGCAAGTGAGACACTCAACTCAGGGTTCTACACCAACTCTCTGCTGGAAGTTTGGATCAAGTCTCTGTGATAGGAACAAATCTGTATCTCTACAGGGGAGAGTTCAGTATTTTTGGATGGTTTTCTGTTCCTTTCTTTATTTGGGTTCCTTTAAAGTTTCATCTCAATTCCAAATTCTCTTGGTACATTGGTGCACAATTCTGGGATGATACATATTGCAGTGCTTTATATTACTGACACATAATTTGAATTTCAGCTCCATTTTAGCACAGACCTGTCCTGTGATTATCATTCTGAATGTAGATTCACATTTTGCATTTAAAGACTATATCTTACTATATGCAATAAAGAGAAATGTCAAGAATGTGAGACTCTCTAAGAAGAACTGCACTTAAAAAGAAGAAAAGAAGAAAGCTAACCATGGGATTTTGGTAAATGTTCAAGAAAAAAAGACTGTAGAAATATGACAGTGAGGTCTAGGATATCAAAATTCAAATATATCTGATGAGGAATTTGAGAGAAGACTGGACAAAACCACCTTCAGTGGTTTCCTTTAGCTCAAAGTATTCTATGACTTGTGAGAATATATTTTATTTTGGCCATTAAAGAATTTGTTTTTGTTTATTTATGCATTTCTCTGCCTATCAGTCTGGTCATCTCAGCAGATGGTCCCATGTTGCTCAGAATGCCAGCACTGGAGAAGCTGTAGATGGTGTGGCTCAGGCACCCATCCTGTCTGTAATGGAAACATGCTGACTGTAACTGCTGCACTGTGAGCGTGCACATCAAACACAGTAAGCGAGAGGTTGAGCAAATGAAACAATCATCTCCATATTTTGTTGTAGGATTTTTTTCAAAGAAAATATGAAAATGAAATGTGGTAGACAAGTCCAAAAAGACTGAATTTAATCTGCTTTTGAAGTTTTTTGTGGATAACAAGAAAAAATGTGAAAGGGATTTTTGGATGGATCTACTTCCATTTTGCAGACTAATGGAATTTGCTGAAACAAGACCACCAGCTGCTTGGCTTATAATACTTTGCGCTAGATTTCAATATATTCATTTCCTTCTAATAGGTGCTGACATGAATCCATACTGAAGATGGGCCTTGTCCAGTGCTCCAGATGCAAAAAACCCTTTACACTAATGGTACTCAAAATTAGAAGTTAGATTTTTCAATATGGAAAGTCTGATGAATCAAATAATTCTTCAAATCAATGACTGCTGCCTTCTGAGTGGTTATAATGAAATCTTGATTAGAATTGTGTGACCTGGAATCATGAAAAATAAATCATGAATTTCCTGTGTAGGAAGGGTATAAGAAAGATATAAGATATATGCATAAGAAAGATATTTGATTTTTTTTAATTTTTTTTTTTTAGAAAAAAACCAACATTTCTAGTATCTAGCTTTAAGCAAACATTTCTTGCAAGTTTGAGGACGTTCAGTTCATTCTTTCTCAGCTATTTGTCAGCTGGTTTCCTTAGAAAACAAACATTACACAATCTTGCTGTATGTTTAAGTGTATGTTTGTCCACATCTCCCCACTAACAACTGTGTGATTTATTAATACTTATTATGATATCATACATGACACTTTGCTGAGTAGTTTTAAGTCATTGGCCAATGCCAACTAAATTTGACAGATATGGAGATCTCAAAGATACTTAAATCTGGTCTAAATCACCAACTGCCATTTGCAAGCTGGCAGAGGCTCTCCTGGCTTTTCTTCACACACACACAGAAAGATGCCTGGAATTTACACAAACACTGCCGGAAATCCCATGCACTCTTACCCCGCTGCTGCACCTTCTAGTGAGTACAAGGATCTTTGAATACCATCCTTCCTACACTTATTTATTTGTCACACAGTAAATTATTGTTATTGCCTCCAACTCTGTCCTTTCCACACATCCTGGCCAGTAAAACTTCCACTGCCATGTCACATGGCCATTAAATATCATCCCTGTGATCCACGCATGATCAATCTCCCCAGCCCACATTACAGTCATGATTAACCTTCTCCCACTACCTCACAGATTCAATACACCTCCTTTGCCTCCTTCACTCAGACAAAATGAATCTCTTTAGTATTGCCAATAATAATTTTCTTTATATCCCACATAATACCATGAGGCAATCTGACAGAGCACTTGGGCAATAATTCAATCTTAGCTTCCCACCGATGTTCATTAAACTGAATATAACTTCACCAGAGCTGCCACTGAATTATACTATCATATTCTTGTGGGAATTGTATATTATTCCTTGGGGAATAGCAGCAATGCAGTTGAAGATAAAATAATTTGCTTTAAAATCTCCAGGATTGTATCTGATAGCACATTATTTCTTCATCTTGTTACTCACTTTGCATATTAGTAATTAGCAGAAGTTATTTCCTCCATTCCTCCACCTTTTTGTTTCATTTCATGTCTGGTAACATTAATCCCAGTGAGATAAGATGCTGGAAGATTTTAATACAACCGAAATGACTGAGATCTTCACTCGAGGCAGGCAAACCCTAAGAAATTCAAATTCATTTTGGCAAACAACAACACTCCCCCCTGTATTTTGGCATCTGTCCCTTCCCTGTGAGAACAAGCCTCCCCTGGCCATACGGTGCAGTTGGATGGGGCAAAGCTCAGGTGGTCTCTGTGCAAACATTGTGGTTGCTGCTCCTACTGCTGCATCTCCAGCTCAAATTTCTCGCTTGCTTTTGAAGAGAGTCGTATGATTCAACCCTAATGATAAGCACAAGATTTTTCCCAGTCCATAGCAGCTCCTTGTGATGGCTTTGGAAGCTGTTCTGTAATGCTGCCATGCTGGGGATGGGGAAAGTTTGTGATGTGACACAGAGGTTGTACCAGTACACAATGAAGAGGAAACTAAGAAATGCAACTGCAGTTGTCTTCTTGCCTTGTGCTGCTTCTACTGATCTCCCTGGCCTTTGAGGAGTTTCCTTTAGCCAGTACATATGACCCCATTTTCTACAATGGTTCTATGTTGCTTCAGCAAGATCGCCACTGGCGAGAGCCATTCTCGAACGTGAGAGCTGGCATGAGCTCTGATCACAGAGCTACCTCCCAATCCCCACCACAGCACACAGGCTAAAGAGCCCATCAGTGCCTCCGCCAGGCCATGAGCAGCAACCGCCAGACTCTGCCTTTCACTTATTTTTCACGGGCTGTCTGTTCCTGTCATGTTTGGGGACAGACCCCAAACATTCTCCCCCCACGTTACTCTCCTGCTCCTGCACAAGTTGCCTGCTGTTAAACCTTATCCTGCTGAATACCATGTGTTTGATATTAATTACATGTCCGAGCCCCATGAAAAGCATGAAAGCCCCATGAAAGTCATTGAAATTTAATGAGATGCAGGGATGGAACCATTGAGCCAATGACATTCATTAAGGGTTGCCATGGAGATCAGTTTGCCAGGCTTGACCCACATTAAGTGCCACTGGTCACTTCCCAAACAGACAAAAACATGAAACTGAAAAAAAAAAAATTGCAGCCAATTCCTGAGGGGTCTGAGCACCATAGGGCTCTGACAGCCTTTAGTCAGAGCAGCTGGGGCTCAGCCAAGCTCAGAACATGGCCCGTGGCCCTGTCAGGTAATGGGGCTCTTACAGAAGTCAGGAGGTGCTCCTGCGTGGAGCACCAACTCACTGACACAAAGAGACCAGTGAGCTCCTTCCACTTCCCTTCTACCCTTGATAAATGGTGAAACCGAACAGAGCTATCACTTGAAATGTATTTTGTGCTGTTTCCAAAATGATGGTGTTCCTAGCAAATATCAGCATTGTGACTCTAAGGAGATGGGGTGAGAGAGCAAGAGACAGCAAAAGTGGGGACATGGGTGGAGAAAAGAGGTTGTAACTCAGCATAGAAATAGTAAGATAGAGAAATTTTAAAGCCAAAGCTTCAATGAGAGACAAGGATGGCCTGCACAGGGGTAGGGGAAAGCTGGTATTACTTCCTGGCTCAGCCAGAGTCTCTGCACAGCATTGGCTAAATTGCTTACTTTCTATCTCCCCCATTCCCTCTCTGCAAAATCAGGGTCACAACATGCTCTTCTTCCCTACCCTGCTCTAGCAAGATAGAAACCACATCCAAGTCCTGTCCATGTGCTTTTCTAGAGCCTAGTGAATGGGGCAGCGTGACCTCTGACAGCTCTTTGTAGTCTCTTGGTATAAATAATAATATTAAACAGAATTAATTAACCAACTCACCAATCTGCCTACTTTCCAGCCCACCAGTAAGCTCTAAGAATCAGACTAAGATGCAGCTGCAGGAGTGGCTGGGTGGCATTGGGGGCCCAGGGGAAGGCAGAAGGCTGTCTGTGCAGTGGAACACACACAGCTGTGACATCCAGGCAATGTCTTTATCTCTCAAGTAAACTAGGTCCCATTACAGGGCAGACCCTCATACACAGCTTGCAGCAGGTAATACAGTACAGCAGCAGCAGAGCTGCCTCTGATTTCCAAAATATTTTAATATTTTCTTTTTCATCCTCAGTCCCAGTACATACCAGCAAACACATGTGACTATCACATCCCAAGCTCTAGAAAGGAGTCTACAAGAACATGATAGTTTAAGCCAGGTTTCAATGAAATGAAAAGTACCCTCATCACAAAAGCAAAAATATAAGTTACAGTTTACAAGGCAACTAACCACTAAGCGCAAAGGCCTTCCTTTGAAGCACAACTCAAAAACCAGAAAAAAATTGCAACAAACTTATCTGAGTACATCTGGTTCACCTAACCTATCTGCAGCCCTGGGAAAGAACCCCGATACCAAAAATGGCTGAAACCTTATCCTCACAGCCTACGGGGGTTCAGATAATTATATCTGACATGAAAACTTGTAGCACATACAGAAAACTGGAGGGGGAAGAAAAGGTCAACTGTATAAAGATGCAATCACTGTGGAAGGGGCCAAGTTACAGCATGATGAGCTGTTTAAACAGCCAAGATAAATAAGATACAATTAGGATTACACTGGCTCACCCTTTTGAGATCCCATATGTGGGTGTATAAACGTTGGAAAAAAAGGGCCAAATTATCAGGACTTGCTATTTATTTAACTTGGCCCATTTCAAGGCTCAGCCTGTTCTAACTTCATCCCATTTTTTGCAGCAAACATCCCGTTTCCACTATTTTTGTACTTGTCAAGTGCTTTCTAATCACATCTCTCTTCTTTTCATTGTTTTCTTTAAAAAGAGAAAAGCGCTAAGAAAGGGATGAGAATCTGAATTCAGTGCCTCCTACACCAAAGTCAGCAAACCTTATGCCTTTGTGCCAGCCAGCCTAAAGTCTTTGGTCAAAAATGAAAGACAAGAATTTCCAGCATGTTTAATTACCAACCACAGGGAGCCTGGTACAGCCTCATGAATGGAAAAACATATTGAAACTAGCAAAGAAAAGTCAACTGAAAGTATTTTGTAGAAGGGCCACAGAGTTTGAAGACCACTTCAGGAAGGATGCAGAATTTCATGGGAACATGATGTTGGCAATCAAAGACTGACTCCTGCAGAGTCAGATTCAAGTCCTGGGATCAGCATTCCCCAGCTTCTGTAGAGGTTCAGAGATTAATACAGTGTTTAACATAGCTACCACACTGGAAGGGGCTTGTGTGATGCAATAAGGTTAATTCAGAACACTTGTTACAGGTCTGCCCTTCTCAATACATCTTAGAAACTGCTAAAAATTCTAGTTATAAATTTATGTAGTTGTTACTGATCCGTGTATTTGAGATGTTTCCTACTATCACAGTGCTACCTGCTATCACCAATACCACCTCTGAAACAGACAGGAGGCTGACCCCATCACCTGATTTAGCCCCTACATGCCACTCCTCTGATGCATTTCTGCAAATACTCTTCTCATACCCGTGTGAAAGAGTACCTGGTTATGATGGTGGGAGGACTAGCAGGGTCCATTAATTTATGCAGACAGCTGTTTTTCATGGCAGAGCATGTCTGCCTCTTTCTGCAGCATCCACTGCAGTTACCTGTTTCATTCCATGGGAACTTGCACCTTTATCAGGTTTGTGTCTCTGTACCTGATTTTAAGATGCTGCCTGGTGATTGTGTGCTTTGCCCTGCCTATAAAAATGTGTTGCTTTAACACAGTGTCCCTTCCGGGTGAAAGGCAAAATTCTCATTGCTTGTGCACCAATGCAATCCTGTGGGAGTCTGAGCTCAGTAAAGCCCAGATAGTAAAGACAGGCTAATTGGGAAAGGCTCCTGGAGTTCTTCACAGGGCACTGGCTGTCCAACTCTGTGCCAAGCTCCAAGAGGCCTCAGCCTGGGACTACAGCTAGATACACACCCAGGAGACTCCTCTGTACTTGGCACATCCAGGTTCACCCAGTTCATCCCACAGACCAGCAAGACAAAAGTACCCCTGAGTTTTTAATGGCAGTTCCAGGTTCAAGTGGTCCTCGATAAACCAGATATTGCCCATTTGCTGTGAGCAGAAAAGCAGAGATTAAGGAGCTGAAAGGGACTGTGGCAGAGGGTAGTGTAGAGTGAGCCCTTCAGGACCATCTGGCCCTAACAGCAGCACCAACCTCCCCCCACACACTCCCCTCCTCCTCCTCTGGCAAAAAGGCCTGCTCCTTCCAATAGTGGGGAGGGGGAAATGCCATATGGGCTTGTGGCTGGGAGACTGCAGGGATATCCAGTATAGCATATATATTGCCTCCTCTGCCAGATATTTAGGAACCAACATCTCTACTCTGTTTTACTGAACAGAAAAGACCTACCCTATTGCCAGCTGGCCCTGCCCCATGCCAGACAGGCATTTTTCTTCTCTTATGCTCCCCTCTTCTGCCCAGCACTCCCCAGAGCCACCGGCACAGTGACACAGCTCAGACCAATCAGAAGTACCCAGAGGATAAACCCAGCCATGCAGCCCCTCTTCCCCTCTCCATTTATCACTGTCAAGCTGCAATAATCGAACATTTGCATCCCCAATTTCACACAGCCATCTCCCCATGCCCCTGCAAATTAGCAGTCCACCTATATTTACAGACACACATCTGCTGGATATCTGCTTTTGCTGAGGGTTGCAAAGATGGGGGAGCAGAAGAATGAGAGTTTTCTACCCCACTGGTGCATGACAAAATGCTCTGGCTCTGAGGCTGGCCAGCAATACTGTGCTTTATTCCTTATGTTCTTCCATCTCATCTCATCTCATCTCACAGTATAACACATCCACATGGTGCTACTGCTGTTGTTTGGAGTTTCTTCTGTTTGTTTGCATCATTTACACTTTTATCTCCTTCCCCTGTGAGCCCTCATGGAGGTGCCTTCCTTTAGTATGCAGGCCTGGTTGGCCAGTTGCCATAGCAATCCATTGCAGTCCTCATAATATTGCAGGAAGCAAGATCAAAAAGGCAGGATTGTAATAAAGAAAAAAAAAAAAAAAAAAAAGAGAGAGAGAGGGAAAGAAAGACAGAAAGACAGTATCTTTCCTACTCTTCTTCTGCACTACCACACACAGAGGCACTTTGCAAGAGCCCATCATTTTAGGACTGGAGTGAAAGATGAAAACAGTTTCAACAGCCACAAAGCCAAAAACCCAGATACCAACAGGGAAGAAGCCATTTGGAAGGGTGGCAGCATGTTCAGGATGAACACAGCCTCCATTCCCTACAACACTTTATATACCACTTTTTCTCTCTCTGCTAAATTCTGTACTATTTGCCTAGTGACACAACTCCTTGCTCTAATAACAGCTAATGCCTGAACATAGAGTTTGCAAAGGCTGACACTGGCCCTCAGTGACTGGAGGCCAAGCTAAGCAACATTTTCCCTTTATTTGACTACAGCAATCTCATTTGCTGTTTTTCCTGGATGTGTTTGAGATGCCCATTTGAATCCAGTCTATTCTATTGTTCAAATAACTACTAATCCTGACCTTTACACAGTAGCTTCCAAAGTGGTCCACAGATCCAGCAGCCAAATCACCACCAAGAACAGCGGAGTCCCAGACAAACAAGCCTATGCTATGAAGGAGTTAAGCACAGAAATATAACATAAAGACACCAAAACATCTGATTTGACAACAGCCCCCAAAACAAAGATTAGTGTGCCTGGCCTTGGGGATGCTGCAGCTGATGCCTATGTCAGCACAAAAGCTGTATCAGTGCTGTTTAGTGTCTGTTCCAACATTTGCTCCTAACCACACGTGTGCCATGGATTTGTGAGGTTATAGGTACCCAGAAGAAAGGAGAATACAGCTGCTGCTACCTGAAAAACAGTCCTGGACCCATCACCAAGACCAGGCTCGCAGCCCTGCCTCCCCTGAGCCCAAAGCTGCCACCCATGTCATCCCTCATATTTCTACTCCATTTTGAACATTTTTGATTTACTTACAAAAATATTAAAAGGAGGTTTTGGTTTTCTTTTTTAATTTCATGTTTTATGAGCAGCTTTAGGAGGCAAGGAGATAAAGAAGCCATCCCCAGTGGAAAACATGTGGCTAATGGGTAGATTTAATTTACATGAAGCACACCAATCTCTCATAAGCCCTGCTTGGCATATTAAACTGGTGCCTGACATCTCCTTCCAGTGCCAGAAATATTAATTTCCCACATCAAAAAGACCCATCCATGAATAATAATATTAATAATTAAGCACCTGACTCTACGGCTATACTTTGAGCATCATAACACTCCAATAATTTGGTTATCCCATGATAATTGCTCTCCTCCATCCTATTTCTATGCTCTACCTTACTGGTTAACCATTTATTTGCTAGGGTGTTTCTTGAGACCCCACCCAAGTTTTCAGAGCCCAAGTCTCACCTTTCTAGCAAATTGATGAGATATGTGTTCAATATGAGCAGAAGTGTTCCCAAAGACATGCTGCAGCCCCAAAGCTCTGCTATTGTCACCAGGCTCACAAAGAAGGATGGCTCAGCAATGCAGAGCAGTATGGATGTCCCAGCAACCTGTGCTGGCAAAAAGCCACACTCATTTAATCTCTTCCTGAAATAAGTAACCAAAGCAGTGGAAAGTGTGGAATATGAATCTATGCCACAAAGAGCCAGGCAGATAATTCCAGCTAAGCTTGCTCAGCACTAGTGGGGAATTTGAAGCAATACAGCTGTGCTAAGATGGCATTCTGCTTGGACCAATTAGGTTTTCTGAAAAGCATGGTTTCTCCTGCACAGGCTCACCTGCAGCCATTCGGGGTTGTTTGGCTCAGTGTTGGTTCTTTCATTACTGTCAAAATTATGGTCCCAGTTCTGCTATCTTTCCCATGCCATGTGTAAATTCACTTGCTATTGCACTGATTTCAACTAAAAATACTGTTACATGCAACTCAGGACAAGAAAAGGCTTACTGCCTGCTTTCATACACACATTTCTTTGCTATGGTACTCACCTTTCATGTTTTCCCCACCAAAGTCTGTAACTGCAGCATGAACATCCGAGATTCTCGACTATCTCTTTATCCATGACATTCTTGCAAACCCCAGCCACAAATTTGTCCCATGGAGATAAAAACCTCTGGACAGGTAAAGAGTCCTCATTACATGCAATCTCACAACATATAATGCATCATTTCTGAAGGAGCTTCAGAAAGAGAGAAGGTTCATAAAAAGCCAGTGGATAGAAGTCTGCAAGACCATCAATAAGAAAACAACAGCAGAGAAGCCAAAACAAAATGGGAAATAATAACTAGTACTTCAAGAGCTGAATATATCAAAAAGTTTAGGGTCAGCAAAGAGGGCTTATGAAAATAACATGAAAGCAGCAAGACCACAAAAAAAAAAGTCTGTTAAGGCAAAAATGCTGGTGTGTCAGGAAAGATCTCTGTTGTCGGAAAAAACTGCTTTTGTGATTGCTTCCAACTCCACACACCAAATGCAAACCCCACAAACACTGACTTTTATGGCTAAGTTAAATCAGAGATTGGTGCTATGGCTTGTTTCCTTTCCTGTTAAATAAAGCACCAATAAAACCCTATTTCTTGCTGATATCTCAAAACCAGGGAGCAGGAACACATACTCCAAACATGATGGGATTCTATATGCTTACTTAGATAGAACTTTATTTATCAGAGTTACTTGTTACATATGGATGAAGACAAGTCAGATCCTGCAAATTTCAGCAATATAAAGAACGCCTTCCACAAAGTCTCTTGAAATCAAGAACAGCCAAAACCACTGGATGCCAGTGTGGGATGATGCATTTGAAGAGACCGTGCTTTCATCAGCAATGAAACAAAGCAAGCAAAGGAAGAAAAACTGATTTTTCAAGAAGTCATGAAAATAAGAGAAGCCAGTTTATAAAATTATGACGTCAGACATCAGCACTGGCACAAACACAAGCATCAGAGCAACTTCTCAGATTTTAGTGCCTTGAGGTACTGACATACATGGAAATGATTAACCCTGTTCATTGGTGTCACGCAGAGCACATCAGGTATCATGAAGGAAGCAAGTGCCCAAGCAGCTTGTGGTTCCCCACATCTCTAAAAGTAAGTCACACCAGGTCAAACAGGAACACCAGCTTTGCCTGGTGCTGAATCTGTGCCGGAGAGCTGCACTTCTTTGTTATATCAAGATACCTACAAACCTCCCCAGCCAAGTAGACCTTGTCTTAAAGGCATTCTATGCAGATTCCCCTATTCCTTTAGGGAACATGGGACAGTCACCTCTTGCAGCACTGCCTAAAGCACAGTGATATGCAGAGGCACGTTCCCCTTCTTTATTTTCCCCCTTTGCAACACTGCTAGGCCATTCCCCCCCACCCCACTTTTTAGTCAGACAGCTGCACGCAAAATGCCTGGAAGAACCTCACAGGGGCTGCAATTTCACACAGAAGCAAAGCACCACCCATCAGCTGCAGGAAGTCAGAGCCCAGAGGCAGGAGCTGAGCAGCTGCTCATTGGAAGCAGCTGATGGCAAAATCCTCTCTCCCTGCAGGGCAATCATTCCTGGCTCTTCTTGAGCTCAGGCAGGGTCCTCACCTCGTCCTGCCTGGCTTGGAATACATCCTACTAATAACCACTATCACTGTACCTGCATTTGTGCTATGACTTCTTAGCACTGCAACCATACCAACTAAAAGTCATATTGCCTAACCACAATTAGTTAAATTATTACAATTTCAAGCCCTTCAAGTTAAAATCATTCAAGAAAAAAAAAAAAAAGAAAAAAAAAACCTAAACAAATAACCAGAAACAGACACTTTCAATCATCATTTTAAAAGGGTAACATAGCCTTATATGATGATTTATGCAAACACAATACACACCAGAATACTTGCAATACTTCTGGAAATACCTTACTTATCTGGAATATTTGCCAACAATTTGCCACAACTATTGGATTCGAGTGTTTTTTGTTGAGTTTATTATCTGCCCAGTGTGACTAATCTGTACACCATGTACTAGATTTCCTGCTTAACTGGTAACCTCCCAGAACCAAAATCAGTCAAAATCAGTAGCTGTTGACCAGTTCAATGTACATACTTCCACATATCTATAACTCATGGAAGCATCTGCAAGAATCTGCTTTCCCAGCATCTCTATGTTGGTCAGAGTAACCAGGGGAAGCCAGCAAAGGAAGCCAGAGATATCACAGGGATAATATTGTGATAATTCATACTAGATTATGTAATGAAACTGTGTCAGAGCAATGAAAACCATCAACTATCCATCAGTAGCTTTTGTCAGCCGCCATTCAAGCTCTATCTGGCACAGGGCAGTGGCCCACCAGTTATCTTGGGCTCCTTGTCTGAGTCAAGATCTGCACTAAAACTATGTTTTACATTGTTTGAGCACAAACCAGCATATATATACTTGTATAAACAAGATACACAAGCAGTTCTGCCCCACTGCATCTTGGAGAAGGCAACCCTGAACATAAACACAAGACTGGTACCTGAGAGCTATGAGGACCTGAGGCTAAAACCCAACCGTTGCTTTATACTTTTAATTGTGCGACAATATGCATTCATTGCAACGGTCTGCTGTCTCATGTATGCAAGACTGCAAGAGCTTCAGGGCAGAGGCCATCATCAGTTTTTTAAGTTTATACAGTGCCTGCAACAACAACACAGTAGCAACTGGAAATCTAATAATTAAGTTATTATAGTAACAATGACAGAGCTGAGCAGCAATGATTCTGGCTGTGTTAAATCCATTTGACACTCACACAGATATTCTAACCTCCCTGGCCTATTACAGAGAATAGCTCTTGAGAGCAGAAAATCAGGAGAGAAACTAATGCACTGAAGGTTAGCAGTCCTAGTACATAGCTGCTAGTCGGGATAAAACAATGGGTCAGTCAAGGAAGCAAATGAGTCTGCTTCCAAATCCCTATTCTGAATGCTGTGGGTTAAATTCCTGTAGCTTACAGAGTGTAGAATTCAAAATGAGAAAGATGAATGGGATTTTCTTTTCATGAATGGAGGAACTGATAACAGAAACTCCACAGACCCGCAAGCTAATTCAGCCTTGGTACCCTCATCACTGCCATTGCACAACAGCTTTCTTCTCGATGACATTAAAGCCTTAAAACTTCCTTGGGAGGCTCCTTTTAGTCAGTTAAAATCAATAGCATAGGGCTCCACATCACTGTCTTCCAGAACCAGAGTGTAAACACAATTAGTTTTCAGACCAAGTCAGTGAGACAAACTCAGCCACATGGTCATCTCTGACTGGTGCTTCAAGTGCATTAATAAAAGATCCCTCCGTCTAAGGTACCAGAAGACTGTGACTCCCACCACTCTCAGTGGGACTCAGGCCAGAGACCCTATAATGTATCTGCTGATCATTTTTAAGCAGAGCACAGCCCAGGTTCATAGATAATGCAGAGTAAAAATTTCTATTGCTTCTTTTAGCAACTATTGTTTCTTTTAGCAACTATTGTAAATAAAAGTAGTAATACGCTGTGTGTTATGCCAGAGATTTTTTTGAACATTTATGTCTGCTTTTTAAATAACTGTTCTGAAGCAATCGTGCTCTCAGTTAATGACAGGCACAACAGGTGGGTGGAACACAAGCAGACAAGCAATGAATAAAATAAGAACATTTTGCATTCTACACAGTTACCACATTTCTCTACATCTCAAGAGTTAAGGCACTCTTTCTGCAGCGCTCCACTGTGGGACCTGTTCATCATTTGTATGACAAAACCTGCAGACATGTTAGAGAACTGCTTGCTGCAATGTCTGGCACTGCAAGAGATATGGACTCACAGGATATGGTATCTTAAAACAAACCAGTGAGAGCACCAAATGCTGATCCCATTTGCATCCAAAGCTAAAGCCCTACCTACCCCATTAGATGTCACACTATCCTGTTACTGTTTTCGGCTCTGAAATCTTAAAGTTTCACCAGACAGGTAGGGAACAAGGCATACAGTTGAGGAGTTAAGGCAATAGAACAGATGAAATGTGTCTGAGAAAGGGCTTGAGCCTCTTGTGTTCTAGCTTAGGGTTTTGCCAAGAAACCACACAAGGGTAAGATCATTCTGTGCTTGCCTGCACTGTTTTCTCCACGCAGTCCAGTGTTTTGGCATTGAGTGCCTCTAGCAAATGGCTGTATGGAGAACCAGGGAACATTTAGCATCAATTATCAGCTCTGTGACTGTTGTTTTGATAGCTGGCACCTATGGAAGACTAAGTTCCCAGGAAGAATCAGCAACTTATATAATCCTGAAATTTGAAGACCAAAAGATCACAAGGCTCAAAGAAAGACTGTCTCCTGAAGGGGTCAGATACAGGGTCTGGTAGCTATCCAATTAATTTCTGGCACATTCATTATGGAATCATTAGTAAGTCAGTGGCTGTTGACCACCTTGGCCTATCACAGTGCAAACAGTCCCAAAGCAGGATGCTGCCAGAGGCACAAAACATATGTTCAAAAGTGCTTCTGGACACAGGTTTAGCAGGGCCTTTGCTTGTTCCTCTGTGAACCCCAGCTTCCCACAGAGCTACCCACACAGCCAGGGGGTGCCAAGAGAGGCACTCATTCCTGGCTCCTTCCATTCAGGGAGGCAAAGCACTTATCAGTGCTGCAGGACAACAGGACAAAGGCTGCTTCCCCTTGCAAGGAGACATCTGACTGTTCTACACCCTTACCATGAGCCTCCCTGCAACATTTACTATGCAAAGAACTGCAAGGTCAACTGGAAGGTGTGAGAAATAAATTGCCATTCCTCCTTGAATGAACAAGCATGAAAATCCTGCAGCCATCCAGGGTGGCTGCAGGTGAAGCTGGCTTACCCCTGCCACTCAGAGCTGCTTTAGCAGCTGCGAATTTAACAAGAGTAGTATTAAAATAACCTCACTTATTTATAAAAGCAGGCAGGCTGAGTGACATTTCTATTACAGAACACACACCACCGGTAGATTCCCTGACGCTGCAGCAAACCAGTGTAATCTGCATTACGATGCACTATTCTCTCTGCAGCACACACAAGCTGGCTCTGCTCTCCTGGTACAACAGCAGGTCTGATTCTCCTCCCCCTAGAGCTGGGGGAAGATTTGTTATAGGCTTTGATGGTAGTAAGAGCAAGTACTAAATCCATGAGTAACCACTAATGTTACTTGCATTCACTACAGTGTATTCATCTTGTATAATCAGTGTTATATATCTTCTGCATCATCCTGTCTGCAATCCTGCAGCATACTCACAGCTCAGTCAAAAATGGGGACATTATCTTGCAGTTTTTGAATAAAACTGCATTATAACATCATTTACACTTCACACTATATGGCTGTGATATTCAGACACTTAAACATGGGATAAGTAAAGTGAATGAAAGGCTCATGTTAGGTATTTGGACTCCTTCAAAAATCTCTTTTATAGATTCCTCTCCTGCCCTCTACAAAGACTGCTGCTGTAAAGTATTGTGTGTATTAACAAACAAAACAAAACAATGAGGTCAGATGCCCTTAATCATACCAGTTTAAATCCAGAGTTACTTTGATAAAATCAATTGGATTATTGATCTTTACAATGGTATACTGGGGAGCAGAATTTGACACTTAATCTCTCTCACATGGGTTGCTGCCCTGGAGCAAACTGCAGGTCCTAGTAATCTGTTCAGATGCCATCAGTGTAATCTGTAGCAACTGCTCTGCATCCAGCAAATTAGTATAATGACCTAACACTGAGCAGTAACAACAATTAACGCTTACAGCCAAGGCATGCACTGTCCTCTCTAGCAATACAAGATCCTCTGCAGTGTATTGCACTCACCAGCTGTACATATCGACAGAAGCATCAAAAGCAAGAGCTTGTCCCTGCAATACCTCTGGCTTTATTCTGCCTCTCAGCATTCACTGGGCCTGATTCTGCCTGTCTCATCTAAGATCTGGGCATGATGGTACACTCACTTCTCTCTAGGTGGACAATCAGGGTTGTCCTGGAACACACTGATACCCATGGCTGTGGACTTATACACATGAATAGATATTGTGAAATACATTCATCTACCTTTTGTGCCCTTTTCCAATAATGTCATTTACCAAACATTCTGAAATTTCCTTGAATGTACATAGATTTCATCTGTACCAAAAGTTCTTTTTCACAATGACTATAGATTTTGAAACATAACACTTTCTTGCCTTTTTCTAAAAAACAAATTATCAAAAATTCCAGTCTTTTCACTATGACTCAAGAGAGAAAAAAATGTAAATCAAAGCCATAAAGAAAAAAAGTACATTCTAATAAAGACACTAAGCTCTAGATGCCTATGGCTTCTGATTGTGCCCATACCAGTACAAAGATGCAGCAATACATGTTCAATCAGAGCATACTTTAAAGCTATTCTGTGCCACAGTAAAAAGGAATATATGGTGTAAATCATAATCCCAAAGACTGATGCTAAAATTGCCTCAGATGTCTCTCAACTGGTTATAGCTCAGCTATTACATATTAATTTGGCTAAAAAAGTCCTGCTTTTCTAGTATTGAAACTGCAGGCAAGATACGTGGGGGATGACTTTTATGCAGGTAGGTGGTCTCCTTTTTCATCCTGGATCTCTGCTGAGTTAAAGGTTTATAAGCCACAGCAAGCTTGCAACTCTCACTATTCAAAAATGATGCCATCTTAAAATAGTACAAAGCCAGATCTCAAAGAAAATAGCACTGTTTCCTTTCCTACAGTCAGCTGTGTATATGCCATTCTCATGTTACACAGATGTACCAAACAATGCTCTTGTCATTTATCTATATACAAATGCTGCACCTAAATGCTGTTACTAGTTGGCTGCAGTGCCTCCACTGTAACATTTGCCTTTTCAGCCGTTACTCGTCATAAATTTCTTCCTAAATGAGAATATGTTTATTTAGCTTGTATGCAAGAGGCTTGTGCTTTGAAAGAAATCCTTCTCTAGGAGATTTAGGTACTGGGAAAGGCTGCTCTGGGTCAGTGCAGATCTGTTTCACTAACTATTGGAGAAGAAAAGCTTCCAGATACCCAAGAATTTATCACAAAACATGAAAAATTAACATCAACATTCAAACAAGTTCAGAAAAATAATTTCCCCTTCGAGTACACTCAGCTTTCCTTCCCATTCCAAATCCAAGTGGGAGTGCCACAGACAGCACAGCTCCACCCGTGTTCACAGTGGTGCCTCTGCCACACTTCTGAATGACTGAAATTCTGTTCAGCAGCTCAGGTTTTCATTCACTCCGGGATTTCAGTGCCTCATAAACTGGATTTTGTTTGTTTTCCTTTTTGCTAAATAATCCTTTGCAAAGATGTAGATGTGTGGAGCTTTCCAGTGGGCAAATTACAGAGCAGTCTACTCAGAAAGAAGCTTCTTCCTAGCAGCCACAAGTCAGAGGTTTATGCCTTGACATACCTGGTTCTTGTAGCTTTATCACTGTATTTCACTTCATCCTTTTTTTTAATCCAGCTCTTGATGTTCTCAGCATTTAAAGCCAATGAGCACATATCAAGATCATGAATGCAGCTTCAACATCCAATTGATTTACACAGGGAATTTGATGCCCACCTTGTTTTTCCTGCCTTAAAAAATTCTCCTCTTTACTGCTTTGGATCCTGTTGAACTCCTTGCTAAGTGCTACATTTTGTCAAGATGTTCTGCAACATATGACTCTAGAATATTTTCTTTAGCTGTTTTGTAAATGTTACCTATCAAAGAAAACATTTATAATCCACTATCTCCTTCCTCTTACACTGTAAAATGAACAGAGGGGGGTTCCTTACCATCATCATGCTAGTTCTCATTTCACATGCTTCTGGAATGCTTAAAAAAATTCTCTGAAATTGAAATAATTCTTCATTACTGTCCCACTCTACAATTTAAATAATCTTTTTCCCTGTAAGCTGTCTCATGTTTCTAGGAATAATCACTTCTCCCTGAACATTTTATTTTTATAATGCTTTTGTGAACAGAGAATGCCTGAGAAGAGACCCAGAACCCAACGTGAAGGCTTAGAGAGGAAATGTCAGATCTTAACCAGGTGCAGCTTTGGCTGCTGAGACTGCTGACAGTCTAAATCAACAGTTACCAACCTTTTCCAGGTTGCAGATGCAAAAAATTTCCCATTGGCTGTCCTGGGCTTTTTATAGCAAATCTAAGCACAGTGTCAACAGGCTGACTTTCCTTTGGGCACTTTCAGAAGAACCTCTGTGAGCCTCTAGACCGCAGATCATTAAATCAATTATCTAAAAAGAGGTGCAAATTTCTCATTCAGCTCAACAAGGTGTTAACAGTGCAGTGCAGTAACAGCAACCCAGGTGTCAGCACTCCCAAGCAGCCTGACAGAATGATGACCAACAGAGACATTAGATAATTTTGCCATTGTGCAAGAATTTGAGGAACATGGCTGGTATCAACATCTGTATTTTTCATCCCAACCTCTGACACTGGTGTCCTAATTCAAAGCAAGAAGTTTAGCGAAATTCTGTTTCTCTTCCTATGTCCCTGATTATCATTAATATATGTACATTTTTATGCAAATACATTACATTTAAAGGTAAAATCTCTTCTCTATATAATAATTACGTACACTTTTAAAAAAGGTTTTTAAAACCCTATAATTATGAGATATAAGATAGAGCATATAACTGTTATACTTAAACGTCCTACACAAGTTCAAATGGGTATTGTAGCTAAGATAAAAGAAGATTTATCTTCTAAAGCTGTGATTCAGCAAGACACTTTACTATGTAAGTAATTTTAAACATATAAATAAAACTGAGAAATACTGGTTCCTTTTCTAAAGAAAATTTTGGGGAAGTTTTTAATTTCCATTGAAAACCTTTATTTCACTAATGATAAATCAAATATTTAAACAAATCATTTTCAAAAATATAAAACTTATTTCCTCAAAAAATTTTTTTTTTTTTTTTCATTTTTGCCTTCAAAAGGGAAAGAGACAGATCACAAAGTTTCAACGAATAAAAATACAGCATATTTTTTCCATTTTTCCCCTCTACTACAAGCTCTGCAGTAAACGTGAAGCTTAACTATTCTTAAATGCTCTGCTGAAACAAAGGCTGGGTTTCCTCAGAGCGGCGTGCTGGGGCAGGTCTGTGCTCTGACACGGGCTGGCTGCCGGTCTGCAGCACAGTATCCCCAAGGCACCCGGGAGCTGCCCAGAGCTGCAGCCCCTGCTCGCTCCCATCTGCTGCTCCTCTCCAATTGATTTGTGCCTGACCCAAGGCTCCTTTGCCGGGCTGTGCCAGGAGCCATCGCCCCGTGCTGGGTATCACACGGATAATGGGGGCAGACTCAGAGGGGGCACACCGGGCCTCAGCCCAGCTGCAGGTAACTCTTATTTGCCTGAACGGATGGGTAAATCCATGGACAAATCAACAAGTAATATCTTAACACGAAGAGACTGGCAATGAGATGCATGTGCTAAAGGAAGTGGAGAGTGTGATCAGCCTTGCCCCCATGGCCCGATGATCCTCTGTCTGTATTTCTTTATTGGGGCATCGGCCTGCAGAAGCTTCAGTCAGGTCACTCATCTTCCCTTCCTGGATTAACACCTACCAGGCTGCTCGGCTTTGCTTTAAACTTGAACAGAGAATTAGGCCATCCCCTCCTCAAGATGAAGCCAGGGAAGGAATATGAAAAATGTACACAAAATTAATCCAGGCCAGTGACAACCTGAGGATGGGGGGGAGGGAGAGGGATTTATTCGTTTTCATGACAATAGCCATAGAGAAAAGAAATGCTCTCTTGCCTCTCCCCAGGGACTTGAATTGAATTCCCAGGGCTGCCAATCAGATCAAGAATTTAACATGATTTATTCTGTGGGGAGCCTGTCTGGAACCAGTGTGTCAGCATCTGGATGATGCCCTGAGCCTGCACAAGCAGAGCAGCCAGAATCTTGGATCTGCCTGGCTTGACATGCAGTGAGACATTCTGGACACATGCACAGAGACACAGTTTCTCCCTCATTTATGGCAACACAAAGCTGGAGAGTCAGGGAAGCCTGTATTATTTAATTAAAACTCAAACAGTAGAGCACAAATTTCAGACCAGAAATCATTGGTATTGCTGTAGATGACACTCCTACAAACCAGGATCTTGGCTCAGGCTCAACGACTAGCAATAGGCTGCTTGAAGTGGCTCCCATTTGGAATAGTAGTTTTGTACCAATGAGGGCAGGAAAAGAGACCCAGCACATTATGAGGCTGACTTTTCTTCTGGGACAGTTTGCAAAGAGTTAAACTGCAGCTTATGTGACTTCTAGTCGCTGCTTGCAAAATTAATTCATGTTTCAGGCTGTAGAGCACCATGAGCCACTCAGACTGCCATGGGGATGATAAGCTCTTAGGTCAATTACTGCACAGATGTGCCCCAGTTTGGCTGCCTCTCATTTTAGTAATAATGCTACATATATAGCATTAGCCTATACAGATTCATTGCAGAGAAAGCTGTAATCTACTACCCAAATATTCCCAAGTTTGTATATTTATTATACAAAGTTTGCATGGCTGTTTCTACAGAAACAAACAGGACTGTATGGATATTTCTGTCACTAGCAGTTGAATCTTTCCCTCACTGCAGTTTCATTTCTTCCACTGTGGTTAAATGCTCAACAAGAAAAAAATAACAGTGCAAAGAATGCCAAATCTCCTTTTGTTCTTTCCTGCAGCATTCTAGCTGTGGCATTTTCAGACGTTGCTTAAAGCATGGCACAGCAAATGCAAGACAGCATATTCTACCAAAAAGTCCTGGAAGAACTTCCTGCTAGTAAGAGACTATTCCAAATTTCCTCAGAAACTGAAGAGCTGAGGGAAAGGATCTCCCACTGCAAACATGAAAACCAGTCTTAGACTGAAAAACACTCTGGCAGAATTTCAGGAGACAGCTGGTTATCAAGAACTGGCAACTACAGCACGCAGTGAATGACACATGTATCATTGCAAAGGTACTATTGGCATTGCTTCATCTTTCCAGTGCATTATCACTAGAAGACTTCATATTCCATCTGGTGCAGGAAAAATTTCAGCTACTACCAAGGACTCCAGTGAGTAGTACTAGTGATGAGAATGGATACCATCACTTATGTTGTTATTTGCCTATATTAAGCTCAAATTATTTTGATAACATCTATAAATGAGTGCATACCATCCATTGGGAAATCCTCATCTTTCTCTTTCAAGGAAAAAATGTTTCTGTATAAAGATTAAGAGTCGGAGGGGCAATGTTTCATTGAAAGCACCATGGAAAAGATTATGCAAATAACTGCCAGAAAGGCAGGCTGTATTTTGCTGGAACTTACAGATTGATCCAAACGGAGAACTCTGTATTATTCTTATTCACCCATTTAAGGTCCTATTTTCACTTCAGTTTCCATAGAAACATGTTGTCCTAAATCTGCAGCACTTACAGCCTTTTAGTGTCATGGGTTCTTTCTTTACAGCTCTAATTACACCATCATCCACAAGGGGAAATGGCTGGGATGCTTTTCCCACCACAGAAACATTCAGGAAGTGCTGCTCTGTAGACAGAGGGACTATAAAGCCTAATCATAAACCTTCAGACATTGTCCTTTTTGGACAATTCCCCTACGCTACAGTTGTACGTTTTATTGTTTGGGTTTTCAACATGGCCATGGCAGAAATAAGAATTGAATTTGCAGAGAAAAAAAAAAGATTTGGGTTTTTGCCTTTTCTCTGTCTTTTCTGGTCAATTGTAAAGAACAATTATATACAACTGAAAAAAATGGAAAAAATACTTGTAAATTAATCACTGGTGTCACATGGATATTAAATACATTAGGTTGAACAAAGCTGTCAAGGCATATGGTCCAAAAAGACCTCCCACTGCCAAAGGAATGAAGCTCATGCCCTTTTATTAATTTACTTCAGCTCTCAGGTCTGCATACAATTTTCTTCTCAGCATATGAGGGGTTAAGGTTCCCACCTATGCATTCCAGATACACTCAATATGACTTTTTCACTGTGCTAATATAAAAAACACAGAGACCTTTGTCTTCCTGCATGCTGGTAAAATGCCCGTTGTGCTATGCAGATTATTATTGTTATTATTATTTCTGGCGCTGTCACTTCTAGCTATGGTGCTTCAAAGCTATGATATAAAAAACATAAAGGCAGGCCTCGCTTTGGAAATAAGGAATTGCAACAGCAATGCAAAGAACTTTTTATAGCACCCCTTATTGAAACATCTGGAGGAAGTATCATCTAATGGTTAGTAAAGACAGCTAAAGAGCCAGGACTCCTATGCTCTGTTTCTAGGTCTGTCTCTATCACTGATTTCCCATAACCCTGGGCAAGTACCTTAAAAGTTGTATAAAAGTTGTACCTACCCAACCTTGCTTTTTTTTGAGAGGTAAAGAAGCAATCTAAGATATGCTGAAACTTTCCTTTATTAACAATAACAAAAGATGTGTCTACATGCAGCCAGTTTTCTGCTATCACTGCAGTGGTACAAAGGTGTTCAAGGGCACAGCAAGCCAGCATCACCCAGAACCAGCACTCACCTGCCACACCTGCTCGCTCACTCCTCCCATCTTTTCTGTCCTTATTGAGGCTGTGTTTCCAACAGTTTGCAAAAGGAACACTTCTTGTGAGCACTCTAATTTTCTCCAAAGTCAAGAATTTTGCTATGGCAAGCAACTGAAACTGCTTAAACAGACACTCATCTTTAGCCTGGGCTCTTCCAGTGACCAGTGTAGAGAGTAACATCGGTTGATGAGGTAACATCTTTTACTAGAACAGCTATGTTTGTGGGGTTTTTTGTATTGAGGAGGTGGTCCATGCTCAGAGTGTGCCTGCTTCAGGGGAGAAGCAGGAGAGAAAAGTGAGAAGACCAGGAAAAGGATTATCTGCGACATTCCTGATATCAAAAATAGTAGCATCACATATGGGGCAACTGCAGTTCTGTTTACTGGCTCCATAATAATCAGAAAAATACCTAAATTTCCAAATCTTTTTCACCTGGCATCTCAAATAAAATTATTTAAAAACAGAAGTTGTTGAGACAAAGGTAATCCTAAGGTGGCAAATGGAGAGGATACAAAATACAGCCCTGTTTTTTTCCTATAGTCACAACTCAGTGTGGTCCTCACCAAAAGTTTATCACTATACAGACCTCAAGGCAAAATAGCAGAAACATAAAATTACAACATCCTGTCTATACACATATTACTCCAAGCAAATGCAGCAAAAGAAACATCAGGAATATTTATTTGGCTCTTTTTGTCATTGCTGAGCTCTTGCCATAATTTCTGTGAATAATGAAGCTTCATGCTTTCCATGATTGCCTATATCAGCAAAAAGCCACTTGCCTATGAGTTTTACAGAAACAGAACAACAAAACTAATCCCAGCAAAATCTGCACCACAACTATTTTCAGTGTTAGGGAATGTAAAACATTAGTCATTTATCCACAGTGACTGCAGTTTACCAAGTGCAGGCAGCTGTTTAAAAGACAACCTATGACAAAACACTCATTCCCTACCCTTCAAAATGGTACAGAAATCCAACTTTTGAAAAATTAGCAAATTCAAGAAATTTATATGGAGTAGAAGTACATTTGTCAGGTAAATTATCTTCTGGTTTGATACCCTACCTCCTGACAATCTCCAGAAGCAAGGAGCTGCCATGTTTTACCAATATTTCCTGAACAAAAGGGGCTTCCAAGCCAAACCAGAGGTCATGCTGACCCCACTAGCTAAGGCTTTTAATCCTCACGAGCTGTGTGCAGTCTGATACAACTTTGCCCTCAAACTGTTACCTGTTCCAAGTGTTTGCAGATGTTTTCCAGCTGTATCAGAGACTACCATTATGACTTTCTTGCTAATGATACTTGAATTGTTTCCTTTAAAAACAGCTGAGATCCACTTACACTCCAGCTCTGGGGGTGAAGCAGAACAAAGACTCAGTGCTCCCAGCCTGCTCTGCCAGTTGTTGCCATGGAAAACAAAAGCAGCTCTCACATAGGATGAGCAGGATGTGGGAACCCAATCACTGCTTGGGCACTGGCAGCCTTTGCTGCCAAAGGTATTTCCAAGCTATGCCTGGGGAGAAAAAGAGGCCACCAAATCACTTGTTTCCAACCAGCTTATGCTTCAACTTTGAAGCCGCCTGTGCTGTGGGGTACATGAAGATACATTCCACAGGGATATAACACTGGCTGAAAACTGCTCAGGAACAAAGAAAGAAACATGCCTGTTTCCTGTTGGGAAAAGCAAGAATATGGTAGTAAAGTTTCATGCAGGAGAGCTGACAGATAAACCAGGTACTACAGGTACAGGCAATAGCTCATCCTATAGAGAAAGAAAGAGTGTGGAGGAACACCTTGTTTCTTGTTGCTGGAGAGACAATTAACAAAACTGTTCTCCCTGGGTTCAATAAGCTCCATTTTTACCTATGCTGGGTGAGGACTTTAATTCCAGAATTAAGACAAGTGTGGGAGAGCCCTCTATGCTTCCTTAGTCAACATGTCAGACTGAGCCTGAACTCTGCACTGTACTGCAGATCTTAATACTGCATTCATTGCCTGTGTCCACAATGACTCAGTCTTCCTTTTATTTGGTCCCATTTCCTGACATGACACACAGTGGAGAACACAGCTATGGACAGGTGTTAGAGCATACAGGAGGGGCTGTGCTGTGTGTTAGGACTGTGTGTGAAAACACCTAAGTTCACAAGAGAAACTCAGCAGCTCCAATAGTTTTTCCTTCAGTATTCTAGTTAATTATGGCTCACCTCACTTCTCCCCTCTGAAATCCCCTTTGTCCTTTCCACTACCGTGCTATTAAGTGTATCCTGCTCAGCACTGACAGCTGACAAATGAAGTGTTAAGTTGGTTCACCACACTGACCCTTCTGGGCAGGGTTTACCCAGTTGGGCCTGATCTTTTCTTGCTGGCTTAGCAAATTTCCCTTCTCTGAAATTCTGCTCCCAGGGTGCTGCTTCATGGCAAAGAACCAGAGTAGAAGCTACTCATTTCCCACTACAGGGTTTGGAGGAGTCCTCTTCTAGGACCTCAGTTAAAATCATCAAGAAAGTAGATACAGCAGAATGTGAAGAATATTCTTTTGATAAATGAATTATAATGATAAGATTTTTTTTTCCAGGAGCAAGGGCCTGAGGGGAAAAAATGGACAATTGCTGTAATGCCATCCATCCCTCCAAGCAAAGGTAGCATGTATCTCATTAAAATTCTGAATTTCCTGTACAGCTGTCAGCAAGCACAAGTTTTCCAAATGAACTGGTCAGCAATAACCTGCTTTCATGACAACGTGCAAAGAAGGGAGCAGGAGGGGTGATTTGTACCGAGTACAAAAATAAACCACAACGGCATCCCATGCAGCAGATGCACAAAGCTGAGCTCTGCACATCAGAATGCTCCGCAGAGAAGGAGTCAAAGAATCAAAGCAAAGAAGGAGTGATACAAATAGCCTGACTTTTCCAAACACAGAGACCAGAAAACAAGTCCCTCTCAACCACAGGGACCAAGACAGAAAAGATCTAATAAAGAATTCAAATGCCATAATCACATAATCCAATAAGCTACAGTTAAACCAAAACACCTCTTTAGCAAAACTCTGTAAGTGGACAGGAAAGGCTCCGAATTGCTCAGCATGGATGGCTCCCTCTACTTCTCCCTGTTAACACATCACCTCCTGTCAGTGAGACAGATGCAAAAGGTTCATTCTTGGTTTCAAATTCCCACACAGGAAAATAGGAAAAGGGAGAAGAGCATCTCATCAAAAACAGCCAGCACAGATTGACCAGTCACTGAGAGCTGAGCAGTACAGAATGCATGCTGGATTGACTTACTATGGTTAAGATATCTGTGTGGGAAAGATGAGAAGGGGTAGAGGTTGAGACAAAGAGGAAAAAAACCAAACATCCTCTCCAGGTTGCTGCCAAAGTAAGTCCCTTTCTCTATCCTCCAACAATATTCACTCCTTGTTTTCATTTTATTCTGGATATGTTCCTTCCTCTCTTCCAGTCCTACATGGTATTTTCTTCCTTGTTATCTCCAAATCTCTCCCTCTTGTATCATCTAGGACTCCATCAGTCATTCAGCCCGAGAACCTGCTTCCCCAGGTTCATCTCTTCCATTACCTCCCTGCCAAACAGGGAAATGGCTCACTTTGCTATTGTACAGCAGTGGCACTGATTATTGTGAGTCTGAGGCAGGCTGACTCTGATGCTCTCATACAGTAATCACACATGTCACAGAAAGAAGTTTTCCATTCGATATTGGCATCAGCCAAGGACTTTGTTCCTTCTTTGACATACTGGCTAGGACTATCCCTTTCTTCCATGTTCAGACATGTGGACAGGAGCAGACTTAGGGGACAATTCTGATCTCACCTGAATAAGCAGACTCAGACTTACAAACCTTCCTTTAACAGAAAGGCCATCCATGGTCTAACCAGAGTAATCAGGAAGAACAAGTTTTGCTGATATATGCATCCCTTAGGTATTTGCTTTTATACCAGCTCCCGAGTACAGTCAGTGAGCAGAGAGCAGTAAATCTCTCTGAAACACAGCAGGGGATGGCAGCACCAGAAAGGGTCATTTCCTCTTGCAGAGACTAGAGCAGGCAAGTGCTGTTCAGTGGGTATAAAGGCAAAGGGGCCCCCGGCTCCTCTGATACGTCTATATGTACAGATGCTTCTGCAGAATCCTAATATTGTCCGGTGAGTCTGTACTTAAGGAGTAGAATTAACATTTGAAAATGCATCAACCTTGTACTGGAAGAATTCCACTCTTAGGACTTCTTTCCTGTGCAGCCTCCTGTCATTACCATTTCTTCTACTTCACAAGCCATGTGCTAATCTCTGCTTCTTCTGAGTACAATATTCCTATGAGATACCTTACAAAGTGCTTTGCTGAAATCTAGCTAGATGATGTCTGCTGATGAATCAAGATACAGTTAAACTTTCTTATTAAAGAAATACATTAAATCAATTGTGGACATGAAAACAGTATAGAACTGGTAGACTCAAATGTTGCTGCAGAATCTTAGAACATGACATGTATGCTCATGACAGCAGCAGTTTTGGATATGAGGCCTCAGTTTTCACAGCAAGTATAAAGTATAGGCACCTACACAAAATTCTGGACAGGCATGAGGAGGAATGCTGGAGTTCAATGAAAAAGGACTTTTTCTTTTCTATAAGTAATCATTATGGAGAGGAGCACAACTCAATGCAGCCATTACAATTCTAAGAGTGGGAATTAACTTACTGGAAAAGGCTGGGCAGTAACCCAGACACAACTCCCATCTGGAACGAGGCCGAAAAGGGTCATCAGCTCTTTTAAACTCTTTGCTTTATGCTATATGAAATCACTTTTGTTGATGCAAAACATGACAGTACTTGCTAGGGTATTCAAGAAAAATCCATTACCTTGATGTGCTACATACACGTCTCTGCCACAGAGAAGAATGTGTGAGCATGCTCACACCAATTGTACAGTGAATTTCAGAAAGAGGGTAATAGCAGAAATGGGAGGGAAGTGCTGAATTGTTGTATTGTTTACATGGTGAGTTATTAGTTGATTTATGTAGCAAGTCCCACAGAGTTAGTTCATGATAAATTCATGAGGCATGTGCTTTTGATCATGCTGCGCTCTTCTCATGTCTTGTCATTTTCAGCTCCTTCTTTATCCACCTTCTGGAGACATTATTCTACCTCATGTGGTAAACTTGTGCTATAAATAAGGACTAGTCTGCATTGGTTGCTTCTGCTGAAATGCCACACTCTGGATGGGAAGAGGGACTTTTAGAAGTCAGAAGTCTGGGAGATGTAAGTGCAAGCAGGCTGCTTGGAGGGGCTAAGTCTCTCTTAACACACCCAAGCATGTACATCCATATGAGGAAAAAAGAACTGATGAGGACCAGTTTTCAATCAGCTGCCTTTAGTCAAAGGTGCTCTGTACTGTACATGCACAAAAGTACTCCCAGCTTCACAAGGCACGTAGTGAACAGATGACTTTCCCTGCTAAACTGGGAGAGATGAACTCTCTTAAAGAAAGGAGCAGTCTATAGATTTAAAAGGTGTATCAGCTCTTGTTTAAGGCCCAGATGTCATAAATTCTTCAGTTTACACTCATTCCCAGTTCATAATTACTCTGCAAAAGTATGGATACACCTAAGGAATACCCAGAGGCATTGCAGCCATGGAGCCCTGCACAGGTGAGCCACCAGATACCAACCAGAATTTTGGAAAGATTGTGCAGCCCACATACTGGTACTGTACTGCTTTGAATAGGCACCTTTTGGATCAGCATTAATGATGATCTGAAGCACACTCTGGGGCACTCCCCCATTCTCAGCCTTAGATCTGCACCCACTGAAGCCAGCAGCAATCCTGGTGAAGATTGCATGTGAGCCCATGGAAGCAGGGAAGATAACTCTATTCAAGCCCCATACTGGTTTATAGTTTGCAATTGCTCAGTATCTAGAAATAATGTAGCATAGCTGGTTTTAGGGCACAAACATATTCTTGGGTTATTTTTATTGGGACAACTGCACAGTAGAAAGGCATTACTACAGTGGCATGATAGTAATAGTTGCATGACAAAGTGATGCAACCTAGAGAGCAGCCCAAATCAGCATATCTACAAATCACAGTCTGCTTCTTCACCTTGGCAAATAGCGAGTGACCTGTGGGAAGTACAAACAGAGCTTGATGGGAAGAACAGAGTCATGGAACAATCTCTGGCATCTAAACCAACTGATGTGGTCTGAAGAACTGTCACGAGAGCATGTTTCAGAGTGAAAAGGCTGTGTCCACTATGAGGTAAGGAGCATTGGCTTGGAGAAAGCAACCACACTGGAGCATGCATGATTTAGTGAGAGAGTACCCAGATCTGATCAGAGAGTACCCAGAAAGATCTATGTGTTGTTTTGCCCATCTGGAAGACTAAACAGCTGAGACACATAGTCAGGCAAGGAACTGCATGAGCTAAGGATTGTGTGTTAAACTTGCACATTCTTGCTGGAAGGGGTATGCCAACCAGGAGGCATTTCCTGACATCAAATACCCAGTACACCTCCATTTGATAAAGCGAATCTGTGTACTCAGGTCTAATTTAGTGTGTATGGTAAAAGAACCCCTGTCCTTTTAAACACCCTCAGTAACATGGCACTTTGGAAGACACAATAATTAGCATAATTGTCAATTCAGCCTCTAATAATGTACAATGTGCTCATTAACCCAATTAACCCCACACAGCACAACAACCATCACAAACAACGCAACTGATGCACTGAAGAGGAATGGATGCTTGACAGCCCTGCCACATCCCGGCACAATGAGGTGACACTGGCAAGGGTTGAAGGTAACTCCCAGAGGCAGGACCCCCATGCAGCTCAGAGATGGGGCACGCTGCCACCTGAGCTGGTGTCTCAACTCCCTTCAGCCCTGTCTCAGGGCAATAGAGGAGTTTCTCCTCCCACAAGGTTTTTCCTGGTACATTTAATTAAGCACTATGTATCAACACTCACATATGCACACCCATTTCTCAACCCTCCCTCTTGCTGAAAGAGTCTCAGGTGGGATTCACTTGCCTGCTTTTGCTGCTGCTTAATTCAGTCAGGCTGGTAAATAATTCAGCAAGCACTCAGCCAACAAACAAACAGGCAGGCAGCACAAATGGCCAGACAGGGAGATGGAAGAAAGAAAAACAGGAGAGTGACAGCTTTTTCTGGAGCTCCTTTTCTACAGGCAATACTTCAAGCTGTGCCTACTTCTTCATTCCCTGTGGTTACACTCTCAATCCCATAAAGAAGCAGGGAAGTTTGTCCAACTGATACTGCCATGACCTACTGACAGCTCACTGGTTGGGGCTCCACTGAATAACCACACAACCTTTTGATTTAAGTTTAGGAAAAGCTCCACTACCTTGCTTATGCTCTTCAGATTTGAAATCCTTCAAGACAGGAACCAGCAGCTCTTAGGCTACAGCAGGGCATGTAGAAGTCTGCATCATTGACTCAAGTCTTTTTAGGCCACCTTTTTCACAGCTGTAGAAGAGAAGACGGAAATTCTTCCCTACTGGCATTTCAGCAGGCCCAACAAACAGAAGCAAGGCTGGGGGCCTGAGAGTCCTTCAACTGAAATGTCAAGGCTTGGCAAAACTTCTGGAATTCTCTGACTGCATCAGTGAATATAGCAAAACATGGTATCATGTAGCACCAAAAATATTAACTCCAGCCTTCCATAAAAACTGATAATCATAAAAAAATATATCCAAATCACAGCAAAGGTTTTGGATGACTCAAGGTAAACACTATTCAGTCTGTAAAAACAAACAGTAAACCAAAACATTTGGAGCAGAATTTTCTGTGATGCTTAACCTTACAATAATAATGAAGCTTTAACAAATGATATTTAGAAAATGTTTTCTACACACACAATAAATCAGCACAACACAACCTTACTAACACAGCCAGTTTGTTTGAGCTAGCTATGTGAGCATCCTACGAGAGAATCATTTTATGAAGCAAATAAGGAAACATCTATGCACCACAAGTTTAGCAAAATAGAATCCAAATGAGCAAGCACTATTGGGAGCCACAGTGATAACAAGACCACTCATCTCTCAAACTGCTGGAACCCCTCTAGGCCAGGACTAGTGAGGGACATAATGACAACCAGCATTTAGGGGTAGCTTGCACACAATGTGCTCATTAGGTAAATGCCCTGAGTCTTGCTGACTCCTTGCTATAAGATATTTAACAAGTTTGCATGTGAGGATTGTCCTGAAGTGGTAGTGAAAAGACATCAATTTCAAAGGAGGTGACAAAGCACTGTACAAACACCTCTTAGATTATCAATTCCCTCAATCTATCCTGGGAGCCACATAATTACATTATAGTTGCCAAATTTCAGTATGCAGAAATACCCTTTGCAAGAGCACAGGACAAGCAGGTTGGTTTATTAACATGCTTCATGTGAACATACTCTGAGTCTCATAGAAAGGGATAAAAAAGAGCAATGGAAAGATAACTTGAGTAGGTGTACACACACAGTAATTACAGCAGAATGAAGTTTTTCAGGCTGTGGAATAATAAAGCATTTCCTCTGCCAAAACAGAGAAGGAGGTAGCAAGCAAGAACCACAGTTCTATGACCAGCTGCAGATGTTTACTTGCTAGACCCTGTGCAATTGAGGATGAGAGCCCAGAAAGACACCCCAGGGAGAAACAGGTCCCTTCTGCTGGTGGGTAAGAGCCAAATGATCAGAAAATCACATGCTCCTGGAAAGAAGGCTGCCCAAATGGTGGCTGAGACACCATTATGCTGTGGTGACTGTTAAGCCAGGTATGGTAGCAGCATGGCAATGTGTGCCACTCTTTTGCAGCTCTTTAGTTACCTAAAGTAACAGTGACAGAGAAATGGGTTAAAATAGAAGTAGGGCTACTGCTGACCAGGTCTGGTTACTGTTCTGGAGTTCATGCCCAGATCCACTTGGGGTAAACAATGAAGTCATGTGAAACCTTCTTATAGCAGTTCTGCACATGGTTGGGCAAACTCCTTCTGGTTTTGGCTCAAGGAGGATCCTGTTGCCCGTACCTTGCTCTGGGATTTTATTTCAAATACACACAGGTCCTCCAAGCTAACCATGCCAAGATCAGCCTGGTTGCAAGTCAAATGTTCAGATGGTTTCCACCCCAAATCCTAAATCCCACCCTGTCACCTGGAACTGAGCCCATTCTGCTCAAACCTCAGCTTGCACCTGGGGGAAACTTGACTCCAGTTCACAGAAAGGTTCGCAAATCCAGCCCATGTTCTGAGTTTGCAACAAACCCTCCAAAACAGGCAAAATGGCCTTGGCTTTAGGGTTCATCTGGACCTTGTTGCCAGAGTCATGGTGTCATCTAGTGGTCACAGTTTGTATGGGCACACAAACGGTACCCACCTCCACTTCACAAACATCCCCACAGAGAGTAGTGCAATTGCAGGTCCGGTAAATGTCTTCCAAAGTGCACCACCTTTTTTAAAGGCAAAACAGCTCCTGAAATTTCAGTATTTCATTTCAACAGCATTTCAGTAAAAGCCATTCACACCTCGAGGACAGCTTTTTATAAAGGCTCCCAAATAAAGTGAAGGGCAAATTTTGCATCCCCTATCACTTCTATATAACTAGAAGATAATCTCCTGGGAAAAGGACAAGCCACAGTAACTTCGAGGGATAGCAGTCAGCAGCAGATTCAGTTGTGAATGTGTTTTATATTTAAAAGTCATTCTCAGTATAGAAGTTGAATCTCTTGAAAGGTCCCTTTTACTTACACTATAATAATGCTCAAAAATCACAGTAATAGATACAAGAGGAAAAGGGGCTACAATTTCAATTTGTATTTTGAGAGCTCTGTTGGACAGGCACACATGCCCAGGTCTTAAGAAAGGGCAGCTGATTTTTGGATTCCCAATTTATGTCACAGCGGGAGCAAGCTCAAGAACAGTGCAACTGACATAGCTCCCAAAGTCACAGAACACCCTTTGCAAGAGATCAAGTGCCTTAAGTCTCACTTCAAGCATTTCTAAAGGGATTTGATCCACCATATATTCTGGGTGAGAGTTTTGGCAACGTCAATTCCTTCTCGGTGAAGCTAGGAACTGATGTACCTGCTCCTAAATCTAGTCTCATTTTAATTCAATGAAACTTAGGCTTTATCTTAAGTTTTATCTTTCAGCTAAGACAAAGCAGAAACACAAACATGATTGGTTTTCCAGGCTCAGCTGATGAGTAGGAACAGTCACCATCAGCCCTGTTCCCATAACCTCAGGCACTGCACTGAGTCACTTGTCCCACAAACTGATAAGCGCTGCATCTCAAAGGAAAGAAAACTTTTCAGATTGGAAGAAGGATCACAGTGTCAGCAGAGAGGCAAGAAAAAATTGCCAATTTCAGCACTGTCCAGGAAATGAAGTGGGTTTTCAGGTTCCTGAGGTCTATCTGAGGTTTCATCATGGATCCAGCTCAAGTGCTTCCTTGGCAAGTTTTTCTTCTAACCTAGAGCTTAATCCTTCCATCTGATCTAGTTTTTCTGTCTGCAAGCTAATGAGCTTGAAATTACTGTATATTTATGTGTCCCTTTGAGCTCGGATCTGGGACACAACCACAGCTACGGCTGCACTTGCTTCTTTCTTCATTGTCTAGAGCTGCAGCCTAAAGGCCAGGTATGATGCTAAAAACAATGAAATTTAAATCCCAGTTTACATGTGGTGTAAAAAGGAGAAAGCACTTTTCAGACCTCTGATTTATTTGGAGATCTAGAGACACTGAATTTTACAGCACAGAGCAGGGATACCTTTATGGCAGAGAATTCCACCTTGTTCACAGATAGCATAAGGTAGACTTAACCACTACTTGCCTGGACTAAAAATGACCACAGGAATTATCCAAAACCAATGAACTCTTAATAGCTGTACCAAAGTGTTTTCTTCTCTTGAATCTGTTTTCTTCTCCCATCCTATCACCGGTGTTCCACTTATTCTATGAAGCTTAAAGACTTCATTGTGCCATCTACCCACTAGGTCTACCATGAAGATGAAGCCCAAGGCAAGTTACTCAAAGGTAAGAGAGAATGCTCAGCTACTGTTATGTGGGACAGGCTTTAATTTTTAGTAAGTACACAAACCTAAAAATAACAGATAACTTACACCAGAGCCTGCATATAGAGTACCTTTCACCCCAAAGAAGCTTTCCAAAAGCAGGGATGCACAGCACCACAGAAATGCAGCCACCTCTAGAGCTGATTACAGCTGCTACTCATCCAATACACTGTGATAACAAGGAGAGCTACCACGATAAACCTCTTGGTTTTTGGTAAATGCACTATGGATTTCTGCATGCTTGCTGTACCAGAGGACACCCATATATTTAAAGGCTTCACCTGACACAACAATGCAGAGCCAGCAAAATGCATTTCCTTTTGTCCCTTGGAAGGTCAAAAACCTCCCCAGCAGAATATGCTGGAATACAAACAGCCAGGCTCTTGAGCAATTTCATATCTGATATTCAGGTACTCGCTAGCTCTACCACTCAGTGCGTGCTGTGACAGATATGTCACAAGTAAAGGTCACGGCAAGGTTTGCCCTGCCAGACTTGCCCGCTTTACAGGAACAGCAGATTTGTGTCTGCTCTGTCCTATATCCCAGGCACGGTAGCTTGTTTTGGAGTGCCCTCTGCCGCCCATCCCACGGACCTGCCAGCCTGCAGGGAACGAGGCCAGAACCATAAGCGGGACCTCAGTTTAGGACTGACAGCGGACCATTCTTACATCTGGATAGAAATTACCACCCTACGTGTTCACTCCTAATCAATACATGCAGCTAGAATTGTCTCCTAGATTTGCTACAATTCAGACACTTTCTGATAGCAAAGCACAATTTGTCAGGCTTGTCACTGAGAAGCTGGGTCTACTTGCTTAAGAACAGACTGAGATACAATCCTAGCTCTGCCTGTTACTCACGAAGGGTTTTTAATTCCAAAAGGTGTATGTGGAGCATCTGAGGATGTAGCAGTCTTTGGGTGGGCACTTACAATAATAACTTCCAACTCCCTTCCCCTTTTGGCTGCCATGCTTTCCTTGGAAGAGATACCTGAATGCAGTTAGGTAGGCGACCTCTCCCCTTCAGTGAACTGCCAGCCTTTGTTGTTTGCCCTTGTGATTACTGTGATTATTTATCTGTGTCACTGTGTCATCCTCCTGTCCTGCTCTCCCCTGTCAGACAAGCAGAGCCTCATGGAATGTTCATAAAACTTAACACAAGCCTGGTCACAGTTTCTCACTGCCACAGTAAGAACTGAGGCTCCCTAGGGCTGTGCTGACCCTGGAGAGCACCGTGTTAGAGTAACACGACTCACAGCAACACTCTCACTGCTATTAGGCCACTGATACTGTACCAGAAATAAACTCAAAGGCGTCACCTGTAACTACAAAGCCTCAGACACAGCTGCTGCAGTGGCAAGGGCCCAGGAGAAACCCACTCCTTCTGGGGAGGCTGTGCTAGTTACTAAACTGGTGCCAGGGCTGCATGTTACCAGAGTTCATCTGCTCCTGCCAGCTAAGTAGCTTATCTAATAATTACACCATGTCACCTTACAAATCTTGCTTCTTCATGAGTATAACCCCTGTGGCCTCACAAATGCAGAATCCTTACAGAAACAGGCGAGGCACCAAAAAACTCCAGTAAACCAACCCACAAACTGTAGCTAACAGTGTGAGGCAGGGATACTTTGCACCTTTTGCACATGTCAGTAACAAGGTTCTATCAGAGAGCCTTTATTGAGAAAGGATCCCTTGTGCACACTGTCTTTTGAGCAGATTTTACTCCTTGTTACATGGAACAAGGAAGGTCTTAACCCCAAACAGCACAAGCACAGTATTTTTCAAAAAGTTGAAGAATAAGTCATGCTTGAAGCTGTGTGTACATTCAGAACAAATTATTACAAATTATTTTGTTCACTGCGATTTTTTTTTTTTTTTTTTTTTTTTTTTTTTTTATAACATTCATGTGCAAGCTAAGGGAAAGGATTGACATATTTATGATACAAAGGAAAAAAAAAAGTCTCATCCAAACCATTCTGCTGGCCACAATCCCTTCCCCCCTCTCCAGCATTTTTCCAAAGAGAACTCTAGCTCCCCTCCCCATGTTGACTCATTCCACTGGCTCCTCCAGCCCACATTCCCTGCCCACATCAGCGCTGATTCCATGCAGCATGCACTGGGTGCCTGCAGGGGGTACCGTGACCCTGTGTACCAGCCAGAACATCACACAGGCTCGTTGTGCTAACGGAGGTGGATTGCTGAGCTTCAGTCTCCAACACACATAATGAGATTAGCATTTGAATAGTGCTGATCAAGTTACCAGTAGCTTTGAACCCTGGGTCCATCAGATGCAAATGAATCACTATAAATTTTGCTCCTTTCTTAAAGGGTCTTTATATTCATGGCCAATGCAGAAAGAACTGCAGTGGGTATTGGCCCAGGAAGTCTGTCTTTCACCATGAGTGAGAATATCTGAGAGTTGGAGAAACCATAGGAGCATCTTTCCTTAGATTTTTTTTTTTTAATAAGCAGTTTTTCCCCTTTTTTGATGTGTTTTTTCTCCCAAGGCTGCACAGGCATTAATTCTGGCATAAAGTTCAGAGACAAAATCCTTCACAATACCTCCACATAGGTCTTAATTCTATCTGTTTTAATTACCTGAGTAACTTCTGAAAGTCCTGCCAGCCTCCTTGTGTCAAGGACATATCTTTCCCTGGTAGGAGGATGAAGGTGAGGTAAGTCTGTGATGTCTCCAACTGCATTGATTCAGTATCTCAGTAGTACTATGCAGTACTATGGGGTGTCTCAGTATTCTCGCCTCCTCAGTGTCCCTGGAGGAAGATACAGTACACAACCCATTTAGGAGGAATCTTCAGGATACTGCCTTGCATGATTAAATGTAAACAGCCTAATCCCCTCTGTATCTCAGTGGATGCTCAATTACAGGGGAGTTTTCTCCCACATCTGTGCTGCAGTAAGGAACCCTCAGGAGAGGGGAAGAGAAGAAGGAAGGGTCAAATTGAGAAAATGAAATCTATGTATGTCAGATGAGCTCTGGAACACATTAGAGCACACCTGACACTGCAGTGAGAACAGAAGTCACAGGAGCCTATAATTTCTGCTAACATGGAGATTTAACACACAACATTATGCAAGATTCATAGCAATACAAAATGATGCATCCATGATATGTCAAATGCAGCCATTTGAGTTTTTAGGACCATACTGGAAACAAGCTTGTTCTTACAGTAACTACACTCAATTGACTTCAGCTGCTTTCATTTCTCTGACCAAACTTGAGAGAAGAAACTAACACCACATCAGCTCTCTAGACAGTCTGACTGAAGCAAGCACTGTGAAGAACACTCAAACTCATTCACTTCCCAATACAAAATGCTGGATGGCCTTAATTGCATTCCAGCAAATTCTGGGTATCCTATACTAGAATACACACAAATTGCTATGTGGTTTGAGATTTGCAACTAGGAGTGACTTTCTGATTACCAGAGCTCCATTTATTATTTCTAATATCATTATTCACCAGCTAATTATTCACTCCTAGCCCTAGATATTTTTAACACAGTACATTTATTTTGAGGTGCAGGGAAGTACATGCACATAAGCATTGATTAGAATTAACAAAATATTAGCATTCCTCACAACCTCCCCTGAGAAGAAGCCTTCACATCTCCTCAATTCACCTGCTCCTCGTTAAAGGAAAGGTGTGAGAAAGTCTACCACATTTGTAGTGCCTATCAGCTCCTTTCCTTTGGAGCCTAAATAGGTTCAACTAGCCACAGGCACAGAGCACCAAAATTACTCCATGAATTAAATCAATAATTAAAGCAGTTCTTGCATGCTACTTCTCCCTGATAAGCCTCTACATCTTTTTAGAAAGCATGTGGCACCTCCCCATAAAGAATGAAGGGGTTCAGAGCCTACTTCGCTGTGAGCCACCCACTGCACAGGAAAGTGACAAGACCTGCTTAACAACCACGGCAAAAGCAGGTGTAGATTTTGAATGCAGCCCACACTGGAAAAGGGACAGGCCCTCCACTGCACCACGCACAACACCTACCCTAAAGGCAGAGCCAAAACACACTGCCCTAGCTGCCCCCTCTCAGGCCCCCTGAGCTGTGAGCTCAGTGCAGCTCCCTTCTCTGCAGGGACATTCTCGGTCACCCTGGCTCCGGGCTGAGGTTCCCCTGAGCAGCTCCTGCTGTCCGGGCCCCGGAGACACGCCGGGTGACCCAAAAGCTGACTCAGAAGCGCTCAGGAATGCACATTCCCAAGGGGAAGGCGTGGGCACAGCCATACCATCGGCCTACCATCCTCTCAGACGGAGTCCACCCTGACCTGCCACAACAGCGCAGCTCCAGAAGAAACGCCCAGCCTGGGTAGCTACAGCCGCAAACCACCTCCCTCGGGGTCACAGAGGCGTTCCAGAAAAAGTGGCCTTCGGGTGATTAGAGCTGGGCGTTCCTCGCACCACAGAACCCACCTCAGGGCTGGGCCACCCCATGACAGAGCCCCGCCTCAGGGCCGCGCCCACCTCCCGGCAAGGCCCCGTTCCGGGGTTGGGTTCCCTCGCGACACCGCCGCCCCTCAGCGCGGAGCCCTCCTCACGGTGCTGAGTCGTGTCCCTCTCACCCGCTGTGCTTTGAGACAGTGTGTCCCGACCCCTTCAGTCCCTAGGACTCGTTCTCCCTGAGGACACTGCTACCCTTCAGCCTTGGGGGTTGTGTCACCCTCAGCCCTCGGGCGATGTCCGGTGTGTCCCCCCTGAGCCCTCGGAACGATGCCCTGTGTGCCCCTCGCCCCTGAGGGCTGGGTGTGTCCCTCAGGGCTGGATATGTCCCTCAGGGCCGGGTGTTCCTCACGCTGGGTGTGTCTCTCAGGGCCGGGAGTCGCTCAGATCTGGGTGTGTCCCTCAGCACTGGGTGTGTACCTCACGCTGGGTGTGTCCCGCAGGGCTCAGGCCGCCCCTCCCCGCCCCTCACGCCGGAGCTCGCGCTCGCCGCAGCGGCGGGGGCCACCAGGGGGGGCCCCGGGGCCCGGCCCAGGCCTGGCACCCATTTCTTCCCTGAGGGTACAACCCGGACACTAGGGAAAAGCTCCCAAAAAGGGAAAAATCCCCCTAAAGAGAGGGGAAAAAAATCCCCTAAAGAATGGACAGTCCCTGCGTTGAAGAGTCCATGTAAAAGGACAAGCATGTAGAAAGGGGGAAAAAAAACCCCAAAAGACCTACGTCTCAGACCAGAATAGAGGTCCTTAGTCAGCAACACTGGGGAGCTTTACCTTGATCCTACATTCCAGCTCTTGCACTAAACATTTATTTTACCAGTAAAAAATGTCACTGGAAATGGATGAGCAGCTGAAGAATAAATTAGATTTCTCTATTAGAAAGAAAGGGCATAATATAATGAACAGTACACAAATGTGCAGAGTGATGTATATATACTACAAACATTTGCAACAGACACGAAGTCTAAGGTCTTTTATTACATTTTATAGATTAAATATATCTTCAGTAGAGTCTTTTAAAACACACAAAAGGAAAAAATACATTCTTCATGTACATATGAAATACTGACCATGTAGCAGGGACCATGTACAGTGCAAAGTATGAACACAGCTACAAAGACATGACCACCTTGGATGATTATCAAGCTTTTTCTACAGTAAAATTGGGACAAGTTAACATTTCTGTTTCCAAAGAGAAATCCATACCCTTCCCTTCAATGGCATTTTGTGAGATTGTGCAGGAAAGATACTATAAAATCCTTACATTGCATGAAAAATTATCCAACTCCTCAAGCTTTATCACTTTCACACATTTATAACTGTAATACAATTTTTATTGTGATTGCAACCCAACTCCAAAAATCCAGGGAAAAAACGGTAATATACATATAACCTGGTAAAGAGAAAGGAATGAATCAGAACTGATTGTTGCAATAATGTCCAGGAAACATGTATCCAATATGTACACACACATACACAGAGGGTGGGAGATACTGAGGTGTGACAGAATATCTGTTTGTCACAAGTTTGGAGTGAGGGCACGGGGTTGCACATTTCACTTCGGCAGTGGATCTCTAGTGTCTAGTAGGGGATGTCATTCTGGTAGTACTGGATCATGTCATATGTTCTACTCCTAGAGAAGAAAAGCAAAGCCAGAGGTAAGTAAAAGTCTAAAAAACACTGTACCCATTGTCAAGAAACATTCATCAGAATCCTACAGAAACAAAACATGGGTGAAAGAAATCAGCTGCTAATCAAAACTAGCCCTCCATTCTTTGAAGGCTTCGTGAAGGCCCAGTTACTGTTACAGACAGCACAAAACATCCTGTTCTTGTTTAAAATAGTTTTAGAAAGTATTTCCACACTTCTCAGTGTGACAGCAGCATCAGCAGCTTGGATCCTGTGTTTGGATAAGCCACAAGCACATCACATGGCATTTGCAGTTTGTTTTAGGAGAAGGAAATGCATAATGAATGAATCAGGATCATCAGGGCTGCATGGAGACATGATTATGTGGAAATAAAAGTCATCTTAATTAAGGAGAATGCTATTAATGAAGATAAAAGTTTTCAAAGCAGGGGAAATAAGAGCATTAACAGCAGCATCTCTGATGAGTGACTGAGCAAACAAATCTCAGCTTGTTACAGATAACTCAATTATCCATGGGCAGAGCTTATTCAGGTCACAGATTAACAAAGCCACATGTAGAAAAGCTCAAGCTTGTCAGAACTAAGCTGGTGCTGGCCATTCATATAGCAGTGCCACTGCCTTCAACCCTCCCCCCCCCCCCAACATTATTCTGAGCAGGTGCACTAGCAAGCACTGGAACATCCATTCTGGTGGGGCTGTATCTGAGCCACTGAGTGGCACTGGTCTCAAGCTGATCCCATATGGAACTACACAAGAGTTTGTATTAGACTCTCCAATATATCCCACAGAGTTTGCATTACCTAGCATAATAAAACATGCACGTAAGATGTTTAAGCATTATATTAATTCATTAGAATAAGCAGCCTTGCTATTTGACCATCCTGGACTTAAATCTTCCTTCCCAGCACAAAACAGAGCAGATGCAGCACATACAGAAACAAAGCTGCTACCCTGCACTAGCATCTGAATTATCAATGACCCAAAAATTTTTGGTATCTGACTGATAAAACTCTACTTTTCAGCTCTGTTCAAAGCCTTATGGCCTTCCTTTAGCTGTAGGGAGAAAACATGCATAGAAGCCAAACCTGTTACTGAGGAAACAATTCTGGATGATCTTGATGATGAAAGTTGCAGCCTCCCTTTCAGTCATGTTGGGGCTGAACCTGTGCCTATATGCAGAAAATTACAACCAAATAAGAGAAAATTAGTGAGATTTCCTTTGGACATGGTACAAATGTGTCTTTGCACAAGCTCAGCCAGGTGTGATTTCACTTGCTGCAAGTAAATACTTCTTGTGAACCACTTGGTACAAAATGACATAACATTTTAATAAAAACGTTTTCCAGTTCATATATATTACTGACTTACTTCAACAGCTTGATTGTCTGCCCTCGGAAACAGGGCAGCCCTGTATCCAACATCAATGTAACCAGTGAGACCACAGCATCCATGTAAGGCCTAGAGAAAAAGAGAACAAAAAAGAGCACTCATACTCCTGCAGCCTTAGCAGGTAAAGCAGACAAGCTGAGGAGTTCAACGAGCTGCATCCCACCTTTTTCTGTAATTAAATCAACACAGATAATCCTCTTACATTTGCTGGGGAAGCTACACCATTGTTTGCAATCTGTCACTTTAATTAAATGTCACTCCTTTATGCTGGACTGTCAGATACTCAGAATGCTGCAAGATGAAGTCTCAAGAAGGATAATGAAAAGAAATGCTTTAGCTAACAACATTTCTTTGGCGTCAGAAAGGTGAAGCAGTGCACCAAAATAGTACAAAAGGCTGAAACCAGCAACACCACAGGAACATACTATCTTTTAATCTTAATTACTCTGTGTAATTCTTTGCTACATCAGCCGAGCTTCCCTTCTCCTTCTTGTCCTCTTGCTCAGAACATTGATTATCTACCAGGCTATTACTCTGCTACCTGATTGACAGATTTGCTTTGCACAAAAACTTTGTCCAGACTGTTTCCCCTCAAGGAAACAAAACGATCTTGACTCCAAGACAGTAGTTTCATATTGTATTAACAGTGCACTAAATTGTGTGCTGAAATGTGTGAAACATCGCATTTATAAATTGAATATATAAAATTTTAAATTATAAGCACAGAAAAAATACCACAAAGATAAGCTGTAAAATAGCAGGATTATTACATTTCAGAGTTTGCAAGATGTACCAGGACAGTCAACAGTCTCAGACTCCCTACAAATTAACATAGGTTACTATTTATATTCTCATCTGGCTTTGGGCATGCAAGAACTTCCACTGTGAGCAGCTAAGAACATCTTACCTGACTGCCAGATAGCCTCTGACACACATCTCCATAAACCATTTGAATGGCGTTGCCTCCATTTTCCCTCCCATTATCATCACCATCTCGTCAGTCAGTTTAATGTCAGGCTCCCAGCCCAGGTTTCCACCAGGTGAGCTTTCAAACATGAACCCAAAATCTGTGCACAAAAGATAGACTGCCTCATAAACTTCGTCGGTTAACTGTGTGCCGTTAAAGCTGATGGAAGCAAGACGGAAGCAAGAGAGGTGGATTGCATGTAAACATTTTAACTTCAACTGGAAAAAAGCTTTGGTGAAGTGAAAGAATACCGACAAAAGCATCATCATCATGACACGACAACAGATGTTGTTTGAATGGTGATATCAAATAAACTGCTGAAATATTTGTGCAGTTCCAGAAAAAACAACGCTAAAGCAGAGGTTAAAGCCTCATACAATTATACAAATTCACTTGTCAAGTTTAATTCATACCCTTATAGTGATGAAAGGAATCCAAAGGCACATTTCTATAATTACACACATACACACATGTATCTATGCATGAGTACATAAACAGTGTCATCCATACATATGTGTGTATAAACTTTCCTGAACCTGACAAAACTTTGCAGAGCTAAATTTACACAGAAGCAGCCAACACAAACACACAACACTTGGCACGAAGGCATGAAAACCTTTCAAGTGTGTTTACAAACAGTGAAATCAGTATATGGATGGATCTCAAAGGGGAAAAGGCTCCTTGTCTTGTATCAGCAATACTTAGGAGCAGAAAGCAAAGGTAATAACTGACATTCAGAGGTGCATATAACTGACCAATATGAATGATGTGTCCCTGTTTGTCCAGCATGATGTTGCCATTGTGCCTGTCTTTAATCTGGAGCAGGAACAGAAGCAGACTATAGGCAGCCATACTGCGGATGAAATTATAGCGAGCCTGTACAAACAACAAGTTAAAACAAATCAGAACAACTTACAGAATTTAATAACTCTCCATCAGGAGATGAGACAGATGAATAAAGCTTTTTTCTTTTTTTCCATTCGTGACTAGTTTGAAGAGATGTCCAATGACATTCTCCATACTTCTATAGCTGCAATTACTTCTTTAGCTAACTCACTAATAGCTAAAAATGGATTATCAGCATCAGGAACTAGGTACAGCATTACAGTAGTCATTATGCAATTATATGTCATTATTTCTATTAGAGAGAATGTTTCTCAGTTGATATTTCGCTGTGCTTGCCCACTCATATTTTACCTTTTGGAATGCAAGGGTAGACTCATCTCCATATTGCCTTGTGAAATAATCATACATCCCAAAGTCTGTTTGCCTGCCCAGCTGGTCACGGGATGTGCAGTCAGGAATGCACTCAATAACACCACACTGGAGGGGAAGAATAAGAACAGGTTTGTAAAGCATGCTCTCAAATATATTTTGTTCATGGCTCTTGGCAGTCATACAGGATTCTCTGGTAAATGTGGGGGAGCCTATACATCACCAAATACAGAATTTCTAGTTTATTAATTAAAAAAAAGTATATCCTTACTTTTAGGATTTCCATGTAACTAAGACAAGCTCTGTGACTTTCCACTGCTTTGCACAATGTAGTCCCAGAGATCAAACAACAAACATTAGCAAGCAGTAAAATTTCAGAGCCGAAACCTTCAGAAAAGCAGGAAGCAGAAAAGGTAAGACTCTTCCTACTGCTGACACTCCAAATATTTGGCCTAAGTGATGTAGGCAGTACTTCCTTGTAGCATGGAGTTTTTATGTGTGCTGGAATAAAGTGTTTTTGATTTAGGAATTATTTTCTACAGCACTACAGTTAACAGCCTACTTACCCCAGGAGCTGTGGCCACCACTCTATACGGAAACACAAAAAGATCCAGGCCTACCAGCTGAAATATGTTCTTGAAGAGATCGATGATTTGTAAAGCTAACATGTCCTGTCAGACAAGAAAAAAAATGCACAAACATTACAGGGGTTACAGGTCATAAACTGGATTATAAATATGCTCTGAAGAACTCTGAAGTGCACAGTAAGTTAAGCAGGTGTGTAGATGTGTACTTGTTCTATGGGGGAAATCAAAAAGGGAACTGATAAATGCTGTGTCAGTGGGCAGCAAGCAACATTGATGATTTAACAGCTGACCTAAGAAAGAACTGCCTATCACCCTTTGATAAAAGGGCTACTTACAACTCTAGGGATAATAACCAGCATTCCCTCTTAATCAATCAAACTTCAATGTACAAGATCCCACATCAGGAACTACTTCTATATTACCAGCAGCTCAACTGAAAAATAAACTGTGCAAAAATTTTTTTAAAGCTTGGTAAACCTGTCTTGACAGAATGGCTTTTATTTCCAAACCAGAATTTCTCTAGGGGTACAACACAGTTCTCCCTCTCAGTCCATAACTAGCAGAGATTACCAAAGTTCCAAAGAACAATATTTCTATACAAAAATTAATTTTCTTACGCATTATCCCCTACAAATCTGTCTCCTCTAAGTGCAAAGCCTGATAGCTTTGTACCTGTCTGCAGTCATCGCCCACTTTAAAGATTGCTGCCTGCCAGCAGATTTTCTGACTGTCCTCATCCTCTTCTGCACTTTCATCGATGGAGTCAGAGCGACAACGCAGACCTGCAACAAGAGAACCAAGCAAAATCCAGACATGGACTTTAATGAGTAACCTTCTATCATGACAAGCCCTCTTCACTGAAACCCACAGCATTTCACTGCAGGTGCACCACAGATATTTCTGCCTTACAAAGTAATCGTCATAAGATAGTTCCCTTTGTCTACTGGAATTAGAACATCTGCAACCAGCGTTCATGATTTACCTGATAAATGCCTGCATTGCATTGAGCTAGTCAGCTGGAGACTCCTACAAAATGTTTTATGAAAGAAAAACTGCCAAAACCTGGATTTTGCTACCATCTAAAAACCCAGAAAAGGCCAGTGATTTCTATTTTAGTCTAAAGTAATTATTATAATTTCTTCAAGAGCTCTATGTGGCTTGCTTTCTGGGACTTAAAAAAGATTTAAGTTTTCAGAATTTTCTTCTCTCTTCCCTTGATTCAGTTTAATTTCTCAGCTAAACCATGGCAGATAAAGTTCAGCACAGAAATAATTTTTCTGCAGTGGTAGAGGTCACAAAAACAGGCAGTCTTAAAGGAATTGCTGACTATTAATTAGTAGTATCAATGATTAAGTTGCAGTTACTAACCTTCTTTTTCAAGCTCACTGACTCCGCATCGTTTCACTTTAAATTTGGCCAGATAGGGTGCTTTTGCTGCACTAAATTACAGTAGGAACAAAGATGATGATGATTAGTGCAATTAGCCAAACAAAAATTTAAAGAAAAATACTTGAATATCATTAACTTAATAAGTATATGTGTGTGTGTGTGTATATATATATATATATATATATAAATATTTATATATAAATATTAAAAATAAACATAAATATAACAAGAGCATGGTACCTCTGCATAGGAGTTCCTGATTTGTAATCAATATCCAGAACAATTGCTTCAGGATTGCTGGGCAAGTAACAGCCTGCAAAACAGAGCAGACAGTTGAGAACAAGTCCACCAGCTAGTGAGACAATGCAAGTTGGACAGTAACTGATGTCAGTGTCTACAACTTCACTGGATAGTTTTGAATTAATGTTAGAGAGAAACTGGAGATTACAGTCTGTAAGCCATGAAGGATGTGGTATCCTTTGCATTAGTGAGAGATTCCCAGAAACTATAAAATCCAGTTTTGAGCCAATGCTGTAGAACTTGTAGCACAGAAGGGTACAGAAAGGGCATCTCTTATAACAGTCCTGAATCAGATGAGGCAGCAGCCCCAGTGCACTGGGCAGTGCCTTCAGACACCAAAACATGGTAGAAGGTTTGAGACCTGTTAGAGGTCAGGAAAAGCTTTCAACAAACTCCGTTTTAAAGAGAAGATTCAGGCTGGGAAAACATGTTTATTGAAAGGATCCTCAGATAATGACATTTCAAGGGAATGCCTGATGGGAGAAAGAGGAGAATGAAAGGAAGTGGACATGCTTCATTCTTGAGATAACAAAACCTCTCAAAAATACCACATCTTTTTAAAAAAGAAGGTGGTAAAAAACAAGGGAGTTTATTTATCCTTCCTCTTCAGATATACACTGCTACTTTTATTCAAGATATACATCATCTAACTTGCTTTTGGTTAATATAGAAATGACTGAATGGGCAAAAATATTTTAGTTTTTTTCAAGAGAGAAACAACTGAACAAAAACAGCCACCAGCACCAAAACCGAAATCTCTACAAGCTGCCACTCATTGCTTGCAGAAAATAAATAATCATGTTGAATGCAAAAGCCCACAATTTTATACAACTAAATCACATCTTACCAGGCTGCACTTTCACCTCAGACAGAGCACTCAAACAAGCTTTTTTTCTTTCATCTCCTTTAGGGAATGGCCTAGAAAGATGAATTATCTTTTAATTACCTGCATATTATATATTACTCTACACACTAGCCTCAAACTTGTTTCAAACTTACACAAACAGATCACAATCTCTGAAGTACAATACTTACTTGATAATGGCTGAAACATTGGTGATTTTATTAAAGAAATCAAACTCCCGTTGGTAGAACTCCTTGGCTGGGCCAGACAATGAGCCAGTTATCTCTTCCACTAACTGCTCCAGAAGTTCCCCAATGTCAGCTGCATGAGAAAAAAAGGAAGCATCTGTTTTATTTCAGAAAGTAAAATTATATGTGTGATGGCCATAGGCACTTTTGGATAGCATTCAGAAAAAGGTACTGAGGGAACCAGCACTCTGTCTCTCTTGACAGACTCTACCAGGCACTGATGTAGAATGGGCCCTACCTCTATAAATAAAAGAGAATTTCCCTGCTAAAAGGATTCTTCCTGACAAGCAAGAAGCAGGAAGAAAATTTAGTCTGGACTAGGAAAAGGAACGGAGTCAAGTCAGATTATATTTTAAAGTACTCACGATCTTTTTGATGTCCTTCTTCATCCAGGTAAATATTAGTTTTCATGTTCCAGATGAACTGGTGAGCCAAGAGCTGAGATTTGGAAGCTGCCCACAGGATGTATTCCCTAACGTAACCCATCTGCAACCATACGCAGAGCAGTAAGGATCAAAGTTCATTACAACTCTCAGACTCAATATTACTGCTTCTGACAGCCATTCTTCCAACTTTCTTCCAACCTAGAAAGCGTTACATGGATGGAAAGAAGACCTTTGCACTCACGCTCACTTTGCTAAGAAGACATGAATGACAGTGTTTTTAAAAAGGCAGTGAACTGATCTTAAACTGTTTTCAGCTTTGTTACTGACCTATTCTGTCATTTCCCAACCTCTAGGCCATTTTCCATCTGTTATTTTCAGATTTCAAATCTCTTTGAACTCAGAGCATCTTCTAGTATATATACAAAGCATAGTGTAACAGGGACACTGGTCTTGCCTGGCACTACATGCTCCTGTAATACCAGAAATCTACATGTCATGCGCATTGTACAGGTTGGTGGCAAGAATTGAATGTGCTGACACAGTTCCACTGAAATTCTGGAAAGAAATATAAAGTTTAAGTGTCCAAGAAAATCACACTCCTTCCGACAGCCACATTCCCTTTCCTCTATCTGCAACTACTTTTGTAGTCTGTAGGTGTTCCTGAGTTGTTGGATTGCTATTAGCAGACAGGTGTGTGATGTTCATGCTCTGCATTGCAGAGTTCTCACAGAATAACTATAATCAGTCCCCTACGCTATAGGATAGGAATATGTTCATCTGAAAATAAAGTACTGACCATAGTTCACTGACTTGTTGGCAGGTAATATGATCCCACATCAATGATCTCTGAACTTGGTTGCCAAGCTTTACTTTGGCTTCTGCAAGATGAAGCTGAGATCTGATTTCATATGTGTAAAGGAGCACCAGTCCTGGATGTCTTCTTTGGTTAACTCCACAGCAAAATGATTAAAGGTAATGGTTTAATTTCATTACTGGTTGTCTTGTGCAGACCTCCAAAAGTTTTATTCAAACAGAGTCCTCACCTGGGGCTTCCCATAACAAAATCTCTTTCCTGACAGATGAGGTACATAGCCTTTCTCAAGTTTATCTGTTCATAAAAGAGGTGTATGCAAAGCAGCCAGCCTCCAGAGACAATAATTTTTCTTCTATGTATTAGATATAGAATAATAGTAAGCAGCATTAGATTACACTTAATTTTTGTTTCATTTATGCTTTAAATCTAAAAGCTGCATTAAAAATATGTTTTCTTCACGTGCATCTGATGAATAATCTCACCTTGTCATACCGCAGTGCCTGAACAATCTGTGGAATGTAGAATAAAATGGCATCCTGAAAGAGATGGGATGGCAGGGTTTTACTGTTTTGTTTTAGTAGTCAGAAAGGAAGATGAGTCACATACACAAAGAAAAGCTCCTTTCAGTTAGGTGATAAACAAAATCCCACTGCCTCTTTATTTTAAACTATGTATGCAACTCTATCAAATCAAAGTATTATACTGTTTAGTTACTCCCTTCAAAAATATCATTAATCATGTACTTCACATCCTAATAATCTTTCAGTCCTAATAGAAGTCTGACAAGTGCTAAAAACCAGCTTTCTGCTGCCTTAGAAGAAACAACTTTGTCATTGAGAGAAGAGACAAAAGAGAAGATTTGAGAAGGGCAATCTGAAGAATTCAGCTCAGTGTCATTTACAACAAAGCTGCAAGTACATGTGCCAGTTTTACATAGGACAGTCATCTTCAAGTTTCCATCCCACTCTGTTACATTCTGCAGTGTGCTGTGCCCATTTAGCACATCTCTCCATTACATTAAAATGAAACTTGTGGCCACAATGGCCAGGACCATAACTTCACCTGGAGTGTTAAGGCTTTCTTGGAACTCTTCTTACCGGCGGGAAAGACCTCAGGACTTTAACTCCGTACTGGGCTGTCAGAGGATGAGGTGGATACATGCTGGAGAAGTAGGACAGGCCAGTTGGAGGATCTGTTGGTGCCCAGCACAGAACGTGGCTGAGCTCAGGTGCATCAGCATCAATCGTGTGCCAGGTAACCAGGTACTGAAAAAGCAGGTCAGACATCAGGGGTTCGTAGCACTCACTTATGTGTGGGTACGACACAACAGACAGTGATGCTGTCATCTAGCTCCCTCCAACAGGGCAAGTGAAATATGGAACATTTTTTTAAACAAAACTATGGCTGCTTTATCTAATGCATTTTTTCCCCACAGAATCACCTCACCTCCCAGAACACCAAATGAAGTTACTAAAAGCACAATCCAGGGGTTCTTGCACAAGGAGAAAGAGAAAAGGATGAGTCATTTTGAAAGGGTAAAAAAAGGTTCCATTTTCCTGCCTCTATTTTACAGGTGATGTATAGAATGCAGCTCTGACAAGACTGTCCCTCAAGACTGAAGTGCTTCACTGCAGATCAGCATGATGAGCCTTCCTAATTTCCAGACCTTGGCCTCTGGACACACAGAAAAGGTTATGCTTGAAATAACTTCAGCAGCACTCATTATGGCTTGGTACAGTGATCTTTTCACTTATTATGCAAAAGGAACAGAAATGGTGGCTGTAATGCAAGTGATGAGTTTTGAGCCATTTTGTGTACAGTGAGAATATCCAGAAGCAAAATGTACATTAGCTAACTGGCTACCTCACTTACTGCTATGATTTTCCCCTCAGCACCCTATTTCCACAGCTGTTCTGTCATTCTCTCCTACCAGAGATATGTGTAGCACTAGAACATACACTGTGGTAAGTCAAGACTGTATTTTCCAATATATCTGAATGAAATGGGCTTCCTGGAGCTCTGTAACAGTAAAAATATTCACAAGTACCTTTATTGCCTCAGGAACATCACTAACAGCTCCCGGGTCCAACCGGACCAGACGGGTCACTTCTGTTCCAATAGCTTCAGTGTTCTTAAACCTAAGGATAACCAGGAACACAATAATATTATTAGAAAATTTTGATGGCTTCTTCTATTTATGTGAAGATGAAGACAGTAGAAGGCAGATAACTATATGCTCAATAAACAAATAGTCCAACTATGAAATAATGTACACCAATATGCTGTGGAAAGAGGATTCTGAAACAGCTGGTCCTCATCCAGTGCTTTTGCATAAACCAGGTGTATTTCAGCCCACTTCCACTAGTGGATTCTTGGCTGAAATATTCTGTCTGGGATTCTACAGCAACCAGTGTACAGAACTCTACTTGGCAAAAACTATCACTGTTGTAAGGGGGAAAGAATTTCCTTTCCCTTCTGGAGCCAACTATGCTAATTCTCCTATAATACTATCGTGCAAGCCAATATCTAACTAAAACACTGCATTCCAAGATACTTTTAGCACTGCTTAAGTGCTATGCTTGCTAATGGGCTGAATGCTTTTAAAAACAAACCTGATTTCTTCTGATCAAACACTGTCTAAGCACTGGCAAAGAGCAGATGGTAGGAAAGGCAGTTGGACTTCATTAGTGACTGAGCCAAATGAGTCTATTAAGTAATCTAGTTCTTTTCAAAGGTCTCAAAGAGTTGTCACAGTATGCAAAAGGCTGCAACCAGCAGCAAGTGCTATCAGTACTTACTGTAAATACTCAACTTCTAAGGCAGCAGTAATTGCATCAGTTGTTTCTTTTGAAATATCTCACCTGGTAGGCAGCTGCACAGCAAGATGAGGAGAAATGCTCCAAGCCAGATTCACATTATCCTTCCACTGCTTCTCACTAAGACTGATGTATTTAGACCTCCAGTTTGCTACACTGCTCTCTCCAGTTTGATCCAGCTCTAGTTCAGGGGAAGACAGTGGATTGTACCATGTGATCAAGCGTTCTATCTCAGTAGCCTGAGGGAAACAGGAAAAAAGGGTTTTCTGGAAGAAGGAAAACACTCCCAATCTCATACTTCAGTTTACATATCCTGCAACAATAAGAGGGTCTTAGAAATTCATGCAGTTTGCCCATCCTTCTGATGACTCACCAGCAATGAGAGCAGTAACGTCCTGCGCTTCATGTAGTACTTGTGCAGCTGTGTTCCCCTGTTCGTCTTCTTGGACATTCCTGGAGTAAAGGATTAAAAAGTTTTCAGTGGCTTTTTTTCAGTAGGTTAAACTGCACTTTCAAACTGTCCACACCTGGAAACATGAACACAGAAGAACTGAAGAACCACAGGACACCTGTAACTTAGATCAGGGTGGTGGCAGGAAGTCAGCACTGCAACCACTCATCGTGCAGGTGTTCTTTGAATACCTGGAGTACAAAAGGCTACAGAGATATTGTAGCCAGCAGTGTATTCACTTTAGGAACATGACAGTCAACTAAAAAGAAAGAGCACGTAGCTTTAAAACAGTACAAAACCACAGTCCATGTCACTCTGCTCTCCCCAAAAAAGCACTAGGAGCATGTTTTCACAAAGCAAAAAATTTCCTTACAGGACTTCAATACATCTTGACCTCTTCCTCTTGACTTATTTCTCCTACACAACAGAACTGAACATTCTACCAAAAAACTCTGGTGATTTCAGAACTTCCCTGCTTGTTACCAGTGAGACTTTTTCTGCCTTCGTTTTTCAGTATTTGTCACTGGTAATTAAATGCCCTGCCAAAATATGAGCCTGAAGTTTAAGGTAAATATTGACTTTAAATATCTGAACATAAACTATGCTGTAAAATGGGCTGTAATGAGCTGGTTACAATCAAAAAAATACCTGATTTTTTAGATATGGTTGACATGCCACTGGACAAAGGGTAAGTATTTATCCATCCTTGTGTAGCCTGTTGCCGAGATCCAACATTGATATCCAGGTTGCTCCTGGTGTCTTGATTATCTAAGAACAGAGCACAGATCTGATGTAGAATCCAATCAAAGAAACCAGACGCTTCTAAAACAGCACTTAAAGGAACTCACCAGGTGGTACAAGTTGGCTGGCAGTCAGATACTTCTTATCTGAGAACATTGCTGTCCAAAACTTGATCAAGATGCTGATATCCTCACGGAGCCTCTTTTCTCCTTGTGTAGGGAACTTTGAAGGACAACTTGAAGAAATCACAAAAAGAATGTGATGTTGAATGCATTGAGGCGGGGGGGGGGGGGGTGTGCGAAACTCCTAGCAGTCAAAAACCCTCACCAACCTAATCAAGTAGTATCTTTTATTCTGATTGAAATCTACAAGGATGAGACCACACATCACTACATTTTATCCTCATGACTTTATTATGTCTGACTGAAGAGCACAAACTTCCAATTATAATTGAAAATTAAGGTAGCAGTCTGTCAGCATCCTGGATTCATTTGAAAGTTAATGTTAGGACTGACTGACCTCCTCACACTCAGACATTCCTATTAATTAAATTTTCTTTTGTGCCTGAGTCAAATGTTGAAATGATCAGATTCAGTGTGGCTGTATTTTGAGAACAATGAAACTGTATTTCAGCCACACACACTCTAACAGCAGTTCTTTAAACCTTATAAATCTAGATACAATTTTGAGCACCGAATACACTTCAAAATAAGCAAAAAAGGGAAAAGAACAGAAACATTCCTGCTTTTAAAATCACACATAAAATCTGAAACTAATATCGAAGCCTCTTTGAGATAATATATGAACTATACTAAACCACAAGACATTTTTCTGTTAAAGTGGGTAAAAAAGGAAAGGAAGAAAAATCACTAGAAGAGAAAGACAGCTGCTGCTTTGAAGTATCACTGAAGGTTCAGGAAAAACACAAACACATTTTCAGTGCGTTGTTTCAAATAAAAGAGCACCTGAAGTAATCAAAGGCAGTTGAATAAATCTTTTCTCTCAAAACATTTCGGATAGTTGCATTTGGAACCACATCAGCATGCAGCAAAGACAAACCCAGGGTCAGCAACCTAAAAAGCAAAATATAGAATGGAAATGTTGGCTCTCTCAAAATGGCGACCAATACACCACCATGCAAACCACAGCTACAGCTATAACTGTAGCCTGAGAAGTATCTGTTTCAGAGCTCCTGGCAACCTGTTCACATTGTCATCAGTCTGTTTCAAAGCTGTGGCTGCTGAACCACAGAAAGTGAAAAAGCCTTCAATCACAAAAGGTGAAAATAACTGATGAAGCAAAGACTAGATTCATTACTAGATCCATGATGTGGGCAATTCACTATATGAAATCATCCCATGACATTTCCTGAAACATCAAAAAATTACTTCCAAGCTGAAGTGATGAACTTCTGCTTTGAAAACAGAGCTTAGACTGCATCCCTGGAGGCTTTTAAAGCAATTCTCACCACTTGAAGCCAAGGACAAGTTAAACATGTAGTGTCTAGTTGTTTTCTTCCATCTCCCTATAATCAAATTTCTTATTTCTGTGATTCCAGGAGAAAAAGCCCAAAAGCACTCACTTAAATCGGGGCCCGATGGCTGCCACGTGCCTGTTCAAGCTGCCTTTCGCCCCCCCGATGTTCAGGGACAGGGACCGCTGGAGCAAGCTGGAGAAGATCTCGATTTGGTCAGAACTGCAGTATTTGGCTATTTCAAACCTCTGCACCAAAAACTGAGAAAAAGAGACAGACATACCATGCCTCCTTTGACCTTTCTGAATTTCAAACCCCACTCCCAGACTTCTCTGTTTCAAACACTTTTCTCCCCCTCAATGATTATGCTCATCTAAACAGAGTCTCTCTCTCCTGGCTGTGAGCACACAACTCCAGTCCTTTCCCAAATCACAGCAACTGGAAATACAGACTGCCACAGGTGGGACATTCAGAAGAAATACACACCTCTATCCAGATGTAATGTGGGGTCACCTCTGGTGGAGAGGGCCTTGGCTGGCTCTCCTCCGAGGCTGCTAATGGATCTGCTTCCTTCTGCTCTGCAGAAAACAGCCCAACTTTCTGCTCCACTGTCATTTGCCAGGCTCCTGCCATTTCCCGCATGAACTGCAAAAAGGAAGGTGTTTCAAGAGCATCTTCTTATATGGAAAGCACAATCTTTCCCCACAGCACACACAAGAACCTACTACATCAATTAAAATTCCCTGCAGTGCTGATGAAGAGGCAGAGACAAGCCTATCACATCTGACAGAAAATATTTGTCTCACATACTACATAACAAAAGGAAGAGAGACTCCCTCAGAATCTCAGCTAGTAACAGAAAGACTAAAGGCAGAAGCAGCCTGGCACTGTGTTTTGCTGAGGAGACTGAACTGTTAGATCAGCCCATGCCATCCATCCTCCTGCTCTGCTACAGGCTGCTGCCTCCCACGTGAGCCCAGCAGAGACAAGCACATGCCAGGTTCCTGTGACCTGGAAGACACAGTTTGGCCACTGAGCCCACTGAACACACTCTGGCTGATCGAGCACAACATAAACATGGCACATAATCCAGTTTTGCTGATTCTGTTCATAGAAGCAGCATCCTGTGTAGTAATGAGACTGAGCAACCAAGGGTGCTTCTCTGTTCTCCTCAATCAGAGACAAAGACATTTCCCCAAATGCCCAATGGAAAAAAAAATGAAACTGATACTCAAGAATTTAACCACTGAAACCTGCACGTAAACTCAATTAAGTAAATTCAGATGGATGATTATCTCCAGCAAGTGAAACATTTGGTGCTCTCTAAGCAAAGCAATTACCAGAGGCCGTTTTCTCAGCTGTGTGGACTGTCACTACACCATGCTGAGTTGCTTTATTACTATTACATTGATTCCCATCTCAAAAAAATACAACTGGTATAGCCTCTACAGGATTAGGACATTTGCAAGCCTATGTTTTTATGTAAAGGTACAATACCAGATACCAGAGGCTGATTAACGAGCAGGGACACTAATTTCTCTTTGTTTTAAAGCACCATTCTATAGTTTGTGATAATATAGAGTCAATTTATGAACAGCTCAGCCATCTCATCAGCAAAGTAAATTCTACAAAGGGGATTCTAGCAGGCTTCTTTTGCTGTAACATTTATGCTTTTGAGAAAGGTCTGCTTCCCACAGTCCATCTCATGAGGGTGCTCAGACTTTCAACAACACAGGAACAGAGACTTCCTGGCAGGCTAAAGTGATTAACAGTGCATTTAAACATCCCTGACACAGATTCACAGCACCTGTGAACCTCTCAAAATCTTCACTCTTCCCCCTCAGGGGCAGAGAATGAGTAGTTAAATCGCTTCCTACCGGCACTTCTATTCCATTCTTGGCAGCAAGCAGCCACTCCCAGCAAGCAATTGCTGTTTCCATGCCATGTTCATTGAACATTCGCAGGGGTCCCCAACACAGATGATGAAGGAGCTGGGCATCACAGTCTGAAACCAAACATTCACTCAGATTTCTCCAACAGAGCAACTGCTTTCCACATCAGCATGAAATTGGTGTGCACCATAGGTAATAATCAGTTCCTAATAATAAATAGCTTCTGGTTTAAGGAGGCTGTTCCCCAATATAAGCTTAATTGAAAAAATTCAACATACAGTTTTGCTGCAAGTTGATCCATACTGGATTGGTATATAGATAGTTTTTGTAGTTTATTATTCTTGGCATTCACTGTCAGAAAGCAGAACTCCATTTGGTTTTCATTACCTTTGCTGCTTATTAGCAGTGCAGTCAACTTAAACATGGCCTGGGTATAGAATTCAGTGTTGCTTGATTCAAGAGCAGCATTCAGGTCTTTGACCATAAGTTTATTCAGGTCAGATGCTCGTCCTGTGGCATTTGAGAACTGAATCATTCCAGAAACCTGTAAAATTCAGGGGTGTTTTCAACAGAGGAAATATTTTTAGGAATCCATTTAAGTACTGGTCATGTGCTGTTTGGGGAGCTCCACAGACAGAGGCATCTTTTGTTACTACTTTACCAAATCTTTAGCTTTATCTGCAATCTAATCTTTAGCTTTATCTAATCTTTAGCTTTATCGGCAAGACTAACAGTAAAGTGATCTGTTTAATAACTAGGAAAATTATACTCTTTATCCTGAATGGATTTAGAGACTATGTTCCATGTAACATAGACCCATACACCAGTATAGGTTGAAAGGACATCATTCCCTGAGAAGTGATGTCAGAGCTTCTGGACACCCCACATCCATGAGAAATCCTGTGCTTACCTCTCCTGCATAACGGTTGCGCAAGTTAAGAGAAGCCATGAAGTTGGAGTAGTCCTTCTTCACACAAGTTGGTCTCTCAGTTAGCTGGGTTGCCTATGGCCAGACCACAACAAGGTGTTTATACTGTTCATGTCAGATAATTTGTCTTTTTATCTTTGTATTCCTTCACCTATGTTTTAAATTTCCTTATGCTTGTAATCAGAGTAGTATCAGGACTGTTACAACAGTACCAGGACTGACCAAATCCTGTGAGGACTGTAGGCACCACCAAGATCCCTCCTCAGCCTTCTAATTTGTCAAGGTCTCTCTGCAGGTGCACAAAGGAACAAACAATACTCACGCCCAGAGTGGTGTTTTGCCTGTTGTAGCCTGCAAAGTGCAAAACGCTTTCCGTAGCCATGGCCAGTCCAGTGTGCTGGGACAAGCCTGATACCCAGTTCTGATGTTTGTTTAGGTACTCCTGAAAAAAAAAAAAAAAAACAACCCCAAACTCCAAAATACTTGATTATCTTCAAAACAAAGCAGCTCATAAGCAAGTGTTGCATCACTGCAAACTATGGGAAACTTAATTATACACAATTGTGACAAAAGACTGTCTCTACTTATCTCTTCTGGGCATTGCTCTCCTGGCAATAAGATTTTCTGAATGTCCTCCTAAATACACAAAGAGTAAGACTCCTATATTCAAAATTAATAAAGTTATCATGATAAATGCTTAAAGGCCGTGCTCTTGTCTTAAAAGAATCACTTCTGACAAAAAAAACCCTTACAAGATGAAGTGTTTTGGACTACATGGAAAAAGGGAATGTAATTAGTTGTCCTTTCACACAAAGATAGAATCACTTGAGGCTCCTTTTTTTAGGGGAGGAAATATAAACTTCAGGTAGATTTGCAGTGTCCAAGATCTGCAAAAATCAAGTTTTCACAGAAGTAGGCCCATTACCTGCAGATGAGATTTTGTAACAGAGGGAGCCCATTTCATTGCCTCTTGTAGAATCATCCCACAGCGTGCAGCAAAGTCCTTGACTATACTCTAGAATAAAAACCATCAACACAATCAGTAAAATACAGGACATTTAACATGAGGCACTGAGTCTAATGGTGTAATAAGTAACATAGGGAGCAAGAGAATTACAGCAACATGACACAGTTAAAATTTTCTGTAACAGTTGAATGTGCTCTTGGTTAGGAAAGAACTGTCACACTTTAAGTCAAGTAAAATAGTTAAATTCAGAAAAACATAAATACTGTGTCATATCCTATTAGAAAACTCTTACCCAAGGAAGTACTTTTTAAAAATGACCATTCAGAGCAGCTCACTAATTTATCTCCAAGCTATAAAAGGAGGCATTATTTCATTCTTTGATAAATCAAGGAGGGCCACTCACCTCTCTGGCTTCGTGTGTGTCAGGGACTGTTATTCTGTAGGGAGCATCAGGAATGTCATAGTATGGTTGGTCCTTGTGAATGTCCTAAAACAATTAATTATCAACAATTATCAACTCTCAGTAAGACAAAATTTATCATCACCTGACACTAACACAACAGGTAGCAAACAAGAAGCCTGATTACCAAAACTTTTTTGCTAGCATTTGCTCTTAATTTGAACAGCTCTAAAAGAAACTGTTTGTATTCCAGTTTGATTTTTAGAATATATAATTTCAAAAATTCAAAGCACTCTCCTCAACATTTAGTATAAAAATAAAATTCTTTAAAGCATTTCCATCTTCAAAAATTCTAGCATGTAACAGATTCAAGAAATATGGATACACATATACAGACTGGAGAGAATACAATCTGAAGACTAATTTATAGAAGACCAAACCACAAACCAGAAAAAACCACCAAATTTTCATTTCAAATGAGACAATTCAACAACTATAAACCACATCTGACAACTTTTTAGCACTACTTTTACTACTTATGAAATAGGGTTGCGAAGATAATTCTTCCTTCACCAAATTTAAAATTATGATTTTATCAATCTTAGTAAAAGGAAAACCAAATTACAAACTCAATTAAGTATCAAATAAATGCAGAACAAACCAAAGAAAAAAAAAAGTTCTAAGAAAGCCAAACACTTACTGCACTAAGAGACAGAGACAATGTCTGCAGGATATCTAGCATAGTCTTCAGCACAGTTCCACTCCACAGCAAGTGAGGAAATCTAGAGCAAGACAGAATTCAGAAACACAATAACCATGGAGAGCTGATGAAGGCCATTATTTTATCAAGGCAGCTGCTCAAAGAGCCAGATTTATACATGCCTAGGTAAGCTCATACTCAACAGAAGCCACAAAGACTGCCATAGCTCACAGCAGCCTGGCTTTATCCAGAGCCAAAAGCTGAGAAGAGCTACTGCATAGGAGCTGAGATTGCATTTCCATCATGGGAACTTTGCTTTGCTCCACCCATGGCACTACTAAGCAGACATACATTTTAATGTGTGGGGGTTTCAGAGCTCAGGCTAAAAATGCTACTGAATGTAATTTTTCAAAGAGATGTTTCAGCAGAAGTACCAGCCTAGAAATCCACTTGACCAGTGTAATCAAGTACCTAAGCAACCACTAAATTGTGAAAAGAGAAACATGATATCTATACTCACTTGTCTACCAGACCAGATAAGTATTTGTCTGCAACTCTCCTGATCCTCTTGTGAATGTGGTTGAAATTCACCAGCAAGAATTGAGCATGTCTCTCCAGCTCTTCTTCATTCTCCTTAGTTTTGGGCTAAAAAACATGCCAAGGAGAAGTCTGAAGCTCTTAAAGGAACAGACAAACTCACTTTCATAAACTGAAATGAGAACATTTATGCAAATTCAAAATTTTAGTTTCCAGGTAACCTACTTTATCAGCCATCATTGACAGGAAAGCTTCAAACACCTTATCAGCAACAGCTATCACACACTGCATCATGCCTGAGAAATGGAGAGAAGTGACAGGTTTCGTTGTCAAAATTACATTTGTTTTATAAACCAGGCTTAACAGTTTAAAAGTGTTTATGTTTACTCAGCCAATATTAAACTTGTTTCAAAACAAAACCAGTGTTCATGGCAAGAATAAAGCAGCAGCAATCTGGTGAACATGATATTTTGTTACATAGCTGCTTGATTTGTTTCTGCTTTGCAGACCTGGAGATAATTTCCTCATGCTTCAAGTTGAGAGGAAACCTAGACAGGTGAATCTTACCAGATTTGTCTTTCTGAATTGCTTTATCTTCAAAATAGCAAAACATGACTTGGAAGCGATCTTGGTCAGTTGAACGTAGCACTCTAGGGAAGGAGAGTTTTGTAAGTTGGGATGTTCAGGGGGTTTGTTTATTTGTTTCAGTTCTTGTTTATTTTAGATTTTGTTTCAGGGATCTACTGATAGTTTTGTTTTAGGGTTTTTTTTCCTGCTTCATAAGTGAAAAAACTAAATATAGATAAACATATACCTCATGTACTCTAGGCGGTAAACAGAAAGGAGATAGGTAGACATGGCAAAGTCCAACTTATTGATCAACGCTGACACTTCTGGAGGAGGATCCAACAGATTGATTATGGTACTCCGTAATTCATTTAATTCAGCCTAGAAATGAATCCATTAAGTTATCTAAACTGGGAGTCCTATATTAGTTTGTGCTTTCAAACATGCATTCAGCTACTTGCTAACATTTCAACCTTCACAAACAATATGTCAGGCTGCTTGTGCCTACAGACTCAGAACAACTTCCCCTGACTCAAGTCACAATGCTTCAAATACAGAACAGAATTAAATTTGAAATCAAGCTTCTGGCAGAAATAATTGCTAATTCCCATGCAGTTATACCAATGAAGAAATTCAATTCCTACACTAAATGCATGCAAGTTTGACCAACATCAGCACTGTCCAGCTCCCGACACTTCATGTACATGTGCCAGTCTTTGGTGTCACAGAACTACATATCTAGGCACAATGAAGATTTTCTGTATTATTTGGGAGATTTCATAAGCCAAAAAGAGCCTTTGGGCAAAATCTGTCCTGCAAAGTCTATCCTGCAAATGCTAGGGAGAGAGAAGAATACCAGTATCAAGCCAGAGCAAACTTAACATTTCTTTGAAAGCCTAAACGTTGTTTCCTTTCAAACTTGGTTGTTTTTCTTTTTTAATCAGTGCAAGTTTTGTTGGATACAAAATGGATGAAAAAGCACTAAGAGGCTTCCATCTCCACAAAGACTTAGTTTCTGCACCTAATCAAGGTGGTGTAGCTACCCCTCTAAATAGTTGTATTAACAAGCCAGAAAACTGACCCCAAATCACTTATGCACTCTGATGTCAGAAGAACAGTGTAAAATTGCTGCTTTTCACTAACAGGAGGCAGGCTGAAAGGGGTGCTGTGCTATTTCAATATATCACATATATTTAACACTGGCAGACATTATGGAAGGAGGAAATAAAAGAAATGAACTCCTACAGAAGTCACAGTATCATTCTTCATGGCAGAATTGTACTGCAGAACAGACCGGAGTGGCTCTTTGCTGGGAAATGTGAGTAACGGAGACTTAGTGGCAATTTCACACACACCTTCGTACCATTCTTCTGGCCAAAGACCTGGAACAGAAGTAGAAATAGGAAGGTGGAATGAGGGATTAAAAAAAAAAAAAAAAATCAAGTTTCACAAAGTTACTTGCTTTACCAAGCTTTGCACTACTTCTAGGGCAGATTTTTCATGCTCTTAAGCACAGACACTCAACACATGTGATCCATGTTCCAAACTTAGTCAGTATGTACAGGTGAAGTTTTTACTTAATTACCATTATACCCCATGTGTCTTATCTTCCATTTCAGGAATCTGGCTATCAAAACTCTTAACTAAGGCTATTAACTTAGAAATAAAATTAAGTACAATTGTACTGTGCTGAATCTGATAACAAAACTGCAAAGATTTAAAGAAATCCCACCAGAGAACTGTCATGTAAGCTGTTTGCTTTGAAATGTCCTTATGCCTGCAATTTGTTTTCCAGCTACTTCCAGCTGTGAATGGTTTGCACAGAGCTGTGTTTAGATTTATCAGAAGTTTAAATGTGAGCAGCAACGTTGTCCTCCTAGAATGCAGACTACCTGATCCTTCCACAGCAAATCCCATCAGCACTGAATACAACCAGAAATCACGGAACAGCTTCTGTAGCCTGGGCTTGGCCTCCTTGATGGGTGGCAAGCGTCTAGTGAGCTACCAAAGAAATAAAAATTAACATTAGAAAATGATGGGAGTTAGAATAACTTAAGTCCACACTAAGGAACCAATTCATTTATCTTATTTACTATGATTTACAAAGGTAATATTCTTTGTCACCTATGAAAAACTAGTGTTATACTGCTATATTATTATACTGAAGGAATTGAGTTCTTTTTGGAGAGCTGAAAGGCTAACTTTGAGATGTCTGAAGTAAGAATCTCCTTTGTTTTACACAGGAATAACACCATGCTGATACAGCAACGTCTGAGGAGAATACATAATATTAGTATACTATCCACTGCAGGGAGAAAGAGACCACATGGTCCTTTAAACTGTGCTGTAGACAATGCCATGCAGCTCTGCTTCAGTGTAAAGGAACTCCAAACAAAATAAATACTCATCAAAAACACTTCTGGTTGCCATTGTTTATCAGCTTTGTGGAAATACATTGAGGCACCAATTGGGGATCTTTCATTGTTTGCACCCACGCACCGAATGACATCACTTCTGAAGAATTTACTATCTAAACAAGCAAGTAAAAAAACATTATTTTCAACACATGTATTAAAATTCTCTGATACTTTTTGCACAAACAGCTGCCACCACCAGAGGAGCAGTATATCATCTCAGCCAACATGATATATAATTTTAGATAAATTTATATAACAAAGATCATAATGTGCTATCCTAAAAGAAGTTAAAGCACAGGCAGTGTATAAACTGCAAAAGAAATTGTCCATTAAACCACAAGCTTTATTCAATATGACTGTATATTACTACTGTAAATTTTATTAACAAAACATTACATTCTAATCTAGCTTGAAGAAGTTTTCTTTAACCACAATAATTCTCTCTAGGTATGAGAGCCAGCAGTACTTCAGCAAAACCTTACATAAAGCCAACTTTGGATGCATTTGTAAATCAAGGGAGATTAGTCATTGAAAAAGGAAAAGCATGAAAAAAATCTCTCTATTATAATAGAATCAGTCTGAGTTTCAGCTGGTGAACAACACTACAGTTAAAAGCTGTTTGTGCAGTGGAAATCTTTGCACCAATACAACCCCAGCTGAAGAAACCCCATCACAACCACAGAGGCCTCAAAAACACATTTGCAATAAGGTGCTCCCCCTGTCCTCCATTTCAGCACAAAGCAGCAGTTGAATGGCTCTTCCTGTCATTAACAGTCAAGTTTATGTGCGTGCTTGACTTTGAAACTTTACATACACACCGATTTTTGCTCAAAGACCTTCCTCAAAAGGGAACAAGTACCCGCAAAAAGTACTTCAACAAACAACAGAGAATTCAGCAGAGAGCACTAGGCAAGGGAGGGATTTTGGCTGACGAAGTAAGTTTAGCAGTGTTTGGTTTAGAGAATGTTTACTTTGGGAGATACACAAAAAACCAGCGTCAAAGTTCAGATTTAAACCCTGCCGTTCCCTTTACTTGAGCTTTTCAACACATCCTTCCCGTACAGTGGCTTAAAGGTAAGCTTCATTTACCTCTCCTGTTATTTTGGGTAGATCTCACCAAAGACATACATGTTGCAGAGAAGGGGGGTGTTTTGCCTGTGTAAGTGCAGCTGAGCAATAACTGAACTTTGGTGAAGACAAGAAAATAAAGTTAGGAATACAGAGAGCAAATTCTGCTGTGCCAAGAGCAGAAAATGTTTATCAATGGTTACCGGACAGAGTATCTCAGCCCTAAGGGCCTTACTTCTGGGGGCGGGGAAAAAACAAATGAATTTACGGAGAAACAATAAGAAAAAGACTGACTCTTGATGTCCAGTCACAGAGTAAAACAATTCCATCAGCATCTTATATGGATCCTTTATTTTTGCAAAACCATGTATTCTTTTATATGGGAGGATCACCTAAAATGGTTTTAGGATTTAAAGCAAATTAGTCTGGGGGAGAGTTTCAAAAATTAATCTGTCAGCTCAGTTATTTCAATCCTGTTACAACATGTTTGAAAATATTTTCCTTCAAGGTTTTATTCACTGATATACAGGTCAGTGAACAGGTACAGGTATGTGAACCTTTATACTTTACAGAACAGCTCTCTTTCCTAATTTAAAAAGCACTTTAATCAACATCTTAGTAAGATTTTTTGTTTTAACTGTATTCAGTATTTTGTCCTGTATTATATTGTAAATAACTATCTTTTTACTCAACTGAAATTAACTTTATAAGTTCCTGAAATAATTTTATAGTTAAGTCTGAGCAAAACTCAAGGCCTAACATTCAGACACCCATGCAGTTTCAGCTGACAGATCTAATGAACACCTACATTTTGATCTCTGACTGTCGTAGGAGGGAATTACACTTTTTCATATCTTTTTAAGATCACTTTAGTTACCGCACCCAGTATTATGGTGAAAAGTCTCTCAGACCTACTTCTTTGTAGAGGGTTTTACAGCCAAGTAAATCTGATGAGTTCTCTCCAAAGATATACTGAAGAAAATTCTTGATTTTAAAAATAATTTAAAAATTCAACAGTCCAATATTCAGTAGATGAAGAGATTAAGCTTCCCTTTGAAAAATGCAGGTTCTACTTAAAAGTATCCTCAAACAAAAGAGGTAAGGTTACAAATCTTGAACTGGGATCAGAGCAAGCCTAGAGAAACAACGTTCTGAAGGGAGCTCAGAGAGACTCACAACACAAAGAAAACAGTGTTCTGCAGTGCCACACAAAAGTGAAACAAAACATAACTAAGCCAAAAACAGAATCAAGCCAATCCATTACAAAGCGGCAGATGAGGACAGAAAGGGTGCACAGGCATTGAGTAACACATCCCAGTAAGGCCCTGAGCAGGCCAGGACAGACATTTATGCCCAACATTTTCCCCACTACCGCCCCACTAATGGTACTCAGTGCAAATACATGTCTTACAACATGCCTAGATTGCCTTTATTCACCAGATTGATGCCTTGCTTTTCCAAAATACTCCCACAAAACTTCAATTTCTGTTGTAGCTACAGGATGTTTGTTTTTCAAATTTTACAGTACATCTCAGCCTTTTGGTATGCTCCTGCAGGGGATTGGATAAGGAGTTCCTCTTCTTCCTACCAAGCTCAAATCTTCAAACTTAACTTCACACTGTATTTTCAGCACACACTATTCACACAGTTAGTGGACAGTTAAAGTGCAACATTTTAAAAGAAAGAGTCCCACATATTTTGGGTAATGAGTTTGTAACTGTTGAAGTATGTCAGTAATGACTATTTGTATGGGAGGAGGTCAACCAATTCTTTGGCAGGCTGGAGGCATTGTGTAAGCAAAACAATTGCCAGTAAAACAGACTTATCCATCTAATTGACATCTGTTCCACTAAAAAACAGTGCTGTTGAACACGGTAACTATAGATCTTCTGCTGCTACATAAATCAGCATGGACCTAAAATTAGGGAATAGATAACTAAAATTCAACTACCCTCGACCCTCTCAACTGTGTTATGCTTTCTTCTAGGCTTTCACCTATCAGAATGAAGCTCCTGTTTCAATTGCTTGCCCTTGCTCTCATCATAACCTCCACATCTGGTGGAGTCAAGGACGTCACCGAGCACTTTGAAAGCCTTAAAGGTGCACAGCCACATGAAAACGGGACTTATGTGCCAAACCTACCACTCGAGTTCCACAGAGAAAACACCATCACTAATGACTTAATTCCTGAAGAGGAGGAAGAAGACGACTATCTAGACCTTGACAAGATACTGACTGAAGATGACTACAGTGATGTTATTGATGCTGCCCCACACATGGTTTCTGAAGTTCAGCAAGGAAATATTCTTGAACTATTCCATGGTAAAACCAGAATCCAGCGCCTCAACATCCTCAACGCAAACTTTGGCTTCAACCTTTACCGCAGTGTGGCAGACAAGGCCAGCTCTTCAGACAATATTATCATGGCTCCTGTTGGTATTTCCACTGCAATGGCAATGATTTCCCTGGGTCTGAAGGATGAAACACAGCAGGAAGTGTTATCTGTTCTTGGCTTTCAAGATTTCATTAATGCCAGCAGCAAATACGAACTCATGACTGTTCACAACCTCTTCCGCAAACTCACCCATCGGCTCTTCAGGCGCAACTTTGGCTACACACTGAGATCTGTCAATGATCTTTATATTCATAAAGACTTTTCTATTCTCAATGATTTCAAAAACAATATGAAAACATACTACTTTGCTGATGCCCAACCAGCTGATTTCTCAGATCCCAGCTTCATAGCCAAAACCAACGAACGCATCTTGAAGCTGACCAAGGGATTGATAAAGGAAGCTCTTGAGAACATAAACCCTACAACACTGATGATGATTCTTAATTGTCTTTACTTTAAAGGTAAGAACCTGTTGTTTGAATCTTAGTGATGGATTTTCTCAATTTGCGAAGCACTGCCATATGTGATTAGCAATCCCAGACAGAACTTAAGTCTAATGTATACTACTAAAATCCTACTGAGCCCCTTGTTAGGAATCTGTATTATTAGCCCATTTTTTGCCTGTTTCTGTAGCACAATGATGCTCTGAAGTTAGTAGGTATTATATATATAGAGCAAATGCTTACTACTTACAAAACTTAATGACTCACAGTGAGACAGAAAACTAACATATGAATGCAGAATAGCCCCAGAAAGCATAAACTTTGTAGAGGTATCAGACGGAGAGGTATAGATGCATATGCAAGTCGTTAGTCACGTTCAGTCCTGGTGTCACTGAAATGGTACAGATTGATTTCAGTTAAAACACTTAACATCTCTGAAGTACTCAGGACTTACACAAGCAACTACAAAAAATTTCAACTTGAAAGAAGCAATTTTTTAATATGATCAGAGTGTGATCCTTGTCAACAAGTCCATACAGGGGACCTAAGAGAATAATCAAAACACTGTTCTTCTACAATTAAAACCAAACACATTCACTACATAGAACATTTCAGTTGATTCAGCATGAATGGTCTGCTGATATGAGCTCCTTCATGTATTAGTAAAGGCTGAACAGTTAAAGAGGCTTGAAGTAAAGACTCTACAATATATTCTTACCATAAACCCTTATTTTCAATGTCTTCACATTTAAACTAAGAGTAAGATATCTGCTTCATATTGAAAGTTTGTTAGTGTTTCAACAAACTTTTAAAATTGTATTAAATGAGCGAGAGGTGGGAAGTGCCAATGAAAGAACTGAGGGTAAAAGGAAATCTGTTACTGACTAATTAAGATGAAAATCGGATGACGATTACTTAAAACATGGATAAGGAAAGACAGATTAGCCCAAAAATATAACAGTGTTTGCAGTACAACACACTACTTTCCATAACTCATAAAGGAGTTTATTTTTCCCCAGTAATGTCCCTGCTTCCAGGAAACAAAGGCCTCTCTTACATTTATCATCTCAGCAGGTTATAGAAGCAACATTCCTATAAATATAAATGTACCTTTTCCCACTGACTTGCAAGGAATTACTTCCGTGAACAATGCCACTTATCCCTAAAAGAATCTGAAGCAATCATTAACATAAAATCCAGATAATCTCCTATTCTTAGGAACTATCCAAAAAGCACTTACTTGTATCCTTGACTACATCCCTGATGATCATATCATACTAAATAGAGGGCTTTAGTGCCTGGTAAACCATCCTAAGGAAAGGACCACACAAAGTGAAACAGGTACTTTTTTTTTTTTCATAATTAGTTGGAATTTGAAATACCCTTTTGTTTCACACTGAAATTATTAAATACTTGTGCCATCTCAAAATAACAAAAACACCACAAAAATAGACAGCTGTGGTACTGGAACTCTTGAGTCATCAAGATCAAAAAGATTTTAGGGTTTCTCATTTTCCCATGAAGTCCTGTTAGTCCAAATTGCCTTGGTGCCATCTGCTGAAGGCTGTAATTTCTAACCTTCAAAACAAAGATCAATTCTCTACTGCTCCCATTCTTTTGTCTTACAGTGACAGTCTCCTGGGAATTCTACTTTGAGTGGAACTGAACTTTTAAAAGCAAGTTCTGCTCCTAGGTTTCTTACCTTCCCCACTACTCCTAACATGCCAAGTTTTGTCCACATCTTTCCATTTGCACTGTTTGTACCACTGCAGAAAAGCTCTGTAAAGCCCTCAGAACTAAGAAACCTATAAATATTTTCAGATAAACAGAGATGCTCAGTACAAGTGAGACTGAGTAGTGGGATTCTTGACAAACACTGTGAGGTTTCAAGCCCCTTTTTTTACTAAAGACCACCAAAAAACTATTGGAAATTATTTATCTTTGTAAGAAACATATTTTACCAAAATAATATATATAGATATATTATCTTGATAACACATACATATATATATAATATCAACATAGTATGTATAGATGTCCAGCCTACCCCCTGTTTGGCACAGCTCTGAGTAATCATTTATGAGCCTCGTACCAAGTAGGAGCCGGTAATTTTAGCCATGGCAGTTTTGGTAACTGACAAATGTTGACAGGTCCAAAACGTCCTGATTTTTTTTTGAGATTCCAATCACAAATACAAAAGAGGAGTCACTCAATGGAGACAACACCTGTTACCAGAGTCAAAAAAGTCATAAAGAGCCAGCTGGTTTCAGCTGCCACACAGCTCCTGCTGGGGATCACTATTCTACCCCAAGACAAACCCACTTGAAAAGCTGAATCCAAGAAAAATGTTGCCCAGCACCTCTCTTTCACTAGGAAGAGCTGATTATATCTCCCATCCCTCAGTGGATGGCAGTGCTGCTGGAGCTGCCCTGGCCCACAGCAGCCCCATGTCATTGGCCAGCTGGAGTCCTACATCTGTGAATTCTGCTCCCTGAAAAACAGCCAGATACTGGGTTTTCCTTGGAAGTGAGAGTCTTTGTTTGGGAATAGCAGAATCCATTTTACAGCGCATACCTTTCAGACTATTAACCACAGTCTGATCACCCCTCAAACTGATGGTTCCCATCAGTCTGACATGTGCAGGAACTATTAGAATGAAAGTCGGACTTCAGGCTTTTCTTATTCATAGTAAATCTGGCAAAGTCAGACTAAGGAACCAATTAAGGTTATATTGTAGGCTATCCACACAGTCACAGTCACATTCCTCACATACTTGCTTGCCAAAGATGACTGAAATTCCCGAGTTTTTACAGGAAATACTGGTAACCCTATTTCCACTATAATATTCTTGCTTTGTCTGCCCCTTAAGAAATTATGTTTATTCCAGAGCCACAGTTCTATAAAAAGACCAGCAGAATACTGCATCTAAAAAACGTTTTTTCAAATAGTCAATAAATATTTCTGGTATCCAGAATATCTCCACACAAAAAAGCTTCAAACCCTGATGGCAAAGCTTTCTGGCCTGCAAAATGTGTTGGACTGCATATTTGAGCATAAACCTGCCAGATTTCAGCACATCTACAGGAGCCTGTTATCACATCAAACTGGACCATAGAATTAAGCAGTTAACATCCCAACTCTTCAGATTAAGGCAGAAAATGAGCCATTCTGAAGGACTAAGGTAACATAATGCCTTCAGCACAACATCTTTTATAATTTCATGCAAAATTGAAACCAGCCCTCGCTTAGCTTGATACACCACTAACGTTCTCCAAATCAGAACTGGATTCAAACATCACATCTCTCAGAAAATACAGCTGGGTCAGGTGTTTCACTAAAGGCAAACTCTTAAAAATATTCTGCATCTGTTTAAAATTTCCAGGTCCCTCATAGGGAAAAATAATACACACCAACCATATTCTAATTTCTCATCTGTGTTGTCCTGCTTTTGTAATTCAAATCAGACAAATGTTAAGTTAGAAAAGCCAAGAATTTTTAAGCCAGTCTAAAATCTGTCTTCTAATTCAAGCTTCACTGAAATCAATCTCCTGCAGTAACTCCCAATCCACATGACTCAAAGGTTAGTAAACCTATTCTGGGAACATTTCATTAACAGCCACCTTGGGGTTTTATCTATCTTCTGTATGGTATGAGCAGGAACTTGGGAGAACAAGTTTCCGGTGGAGATGACGGTGAAGCGGAGTTTCCGGCTGAACGAGAAGCAGACAGTGAAGGTGCCCATGATGCAGACCAAGGGCACCTTCCTGGCTGCTGCCGACCCTGAGCTGGATTGCGGCATCATCCAGCTGCCCTTCGTGGGCAACATCAGCATGCTTGTGGTGCTCCCACACAAACTGGCTGGCATGAAAGCCCTCGAAAAGCAGATCACTCCCCAAGTGGTGGAAAAGTGGCAGAAGAGCATGACAAACAGGTATCTGCTGAAAAGCACATCTTGTAAAGCCTTAATGTATTTTCTCAATGAGACTGATGAGAGTAAGTAAAGCATGGAGAGGATAAGAGATTTTGATAAAAAATGTGAAATCCAAAAAATAGATTTGGTGAACTTAAAATCAGGACTGATGATCTCTCAAAATTTAATACCATCAAGAAATCAAGGATGATTGAGGTAGAAAATGTAATGATGTTTCAAAATTCTTTCTGTTGCGTATTTAATTACATAGATTTAAAGAAAACGTTCTTACTGATATAGTTTACAATGAGAAAGAAAAACAGGACTGTAAAAATAACAGATTATTCTGCACCAAAAATCTTGGTCACATCAGCCTACGTTCAGTTCAGCACTGAGCATTTCAACAGAGCTGTGTGTAAAGGAACACATTCCATAATCAACAAAGGACATCACAGTTATGGGAGAGGAAAAGTAATAAAGCCTCCCTTGAGGAAGATGACAGAGTAGGTGTATCTGTCTTCAAATTTGATAAAAAAAAGATGATTTGATGTGCTGTCAAGGAATTCAACCTATTTCTGCTGTACACAGTAAGTGACAAATCTCCAGCTTAGTACTTCAGAAAATCTGACAGCTCAACACTTACTACAAGCATGCACTGAGCTGCTCAAAGTCATGTACCTTATACACATAAATAATGCAAATCATTATAAATGAAATATCAAATTGACAAACTTACAGTTTTCACAGGGGAATTAACTTTTTAAAGCATAGTTTTAAAAGTCATGATGCTCAAGTTTTGAAAGCAAAAGTACAGTTCTGTATATCTGTGTCCTGCTTGCTAAAGACAGCAAAAAATCCAAACCACAACAGGTCTGTAAAGCAAAATCGTGAGTCATGCACATATATATCTGCTCAATGATTTTTCCTTTTTGTGTTTATTTTTACTAGAACAAGAGAAGTGGTTCTGCCTAAATTTAAGTTGGAGAAGACTTATAACTTGATTGATTATCTGAGATCCATGGGAATAGAAGAACTGTTCAATGGAAAAGGCGACTACTCTGGTATATCAGAGGAGAAGGTCACCATTGACAGGGTATTTACTCCTCATTTCACCTCCTCTCTGATCAAACTCCATCACCCAATAACATGACAGCTCAGTAATAATATTACACAGTAACCCAGAACAATATTTTTCCTCATCTTTTCTGGAGGACATAGGAGGGAGAGCTGTGGGTTTGTCCCTTGTCTATTCACATAATGAAGCACATGTTTAATTAGATGTCAAAAGCACTAAGAATGCTGTGGTCAGCCAGGAACAGGCTTCTCCACAGAACAAACCCTAAAGGCTTTTGGTGCTGTGTAGAGTGACCAGCAAGGGTGTGGGACACAGAGTGGGGAAGGCTGTGAGCACATCATTCATGTACTTAGGAGAGCCTAAATTTCTCTCATTTGTTTTCCTGTTTTGTTTGTCTGAACAGTTCAACCACCAAGGCACAATCACAGTAAATGAGGAGGGCACAGAGGCTGCAGCAATAACCACGGTGGGGTTCATGCCTCTCTCCACCCAGATCCGCTTTGTCGTGGACCGCCCCTTTTTGTTCCTCATCTACGAGCACCGCACCAGCTGCCTCCTGTTCATGGGCAGAGTTGCCAACCCAGCCACATTTTAAAAGCAAAGAAGACCCTCCTACACATGGGCTGTATAATTATATGTTAAAATACCAGTATCATAAAGGAAAAATTATTATCCTATTAGCCAATAAAAAAGTCACTGGTATAAAAAGAAGACATATTATCTGCCGGTAGTTTCTCATGAATGGACTCACGGCAGTAGATAATTTGACTGCAATGTTAAAAGGTTAGTGCCATGTATTGATACAAGTGTATTATTAGAAAAAAAAAAAAAAAAAAAAAAAATCACAAAGTAACTTACACTTTGTGTTTTGCAACAGTGTATAAAATGTAATCAATAAAGTATTTACACTATCTGGAGTCTTGAAATTTAGCTCTAAATTTGCGATAGGATGTCTGTTTGTGATAAATAGGACTAGGAAAATCCTGAATACCTGACCAGCCATAGATACCTAAGTCTCTCCTGGGCATTTTACACAATCTAACTTCAAACAGATCAAATGTCTCCATTCCTTACTTTGCTTGCAACATTTAATATTCAGTAAATACTCACAATGTGTATTAACATTCAGACTGATGCACACAATGAGCCTCATGGACCACTGTATCAAGTAAGAGAAGACAGAAATGTCTTGGAGGAACGAAATACTGAGAGACTCACTACTTTTCACTGATCTAACTTGTATTGTTTCAATACTTCCTCTGATCTTCATCGGTACAAGATATCAGAATTAGGCAGCCTGGTAAATGATATAAATATCCTCAGAATACCCTTTAGAGGGAAAGCAGTCAGCAAAATGCTCTTTTCACTGGCTCAATATCACCTAGATCTCTCTAGGAAAAAAGCCACTTATAGTGATCATTCTGTTATTATTCCAGTGCACTTTCCATACTTGATTTAATGGACAAAATCTTTCAATTCAGTGCAAACTTTCTGAATCATTCTGTTCAAATGTGTCACATTTGAAAATGAGAAGATTTACCTATACTCTGAATATCACTGTCTACCTGGTACAAGGAACAGAGCTGCACCATACATTCAAATTATTAAATACAATAAACCTACTCACCTTTGTATACCTTACTTTGCATCATACCTTTTAAAAAAAATGTGCCGCATAATCCAGTGAGAATATTTTTATTACTTTTTGCAGTATCAAATACTGTATCAATCTACCTATATGCATTATAATTTTGTCTTATGTTAGCAAAACCACACAAATAACCTTTAAACCAACAGTTACTTTAAGAGTTATGAATTTTCTTAAAAAGGCGTTTTTCCAGTATTAACTTGCTGATTTAATTTTGCTTTTACATACTGCTGTATGTTATTTTGCATCTACTCCAATTATATGCTCCATACACAAAACTTTTCAACCTGTCAGCCAGTGAAATAGTGGTATTAGATGATGATGAATGATGAAGAGCTGATTCTGAATAGGAAACTCAGATCTTTCCCCCTATTCCTGTCTTTTAAGTCCACCATGTGATAGATGATTTGCAGTACTGGAAGTGCACAACAGAAATCATTAATATTCATATACACATTTTATTGTTTTATCTGTATTCAAAAAGGAAAGCATACACGAAATGAAAAGCATATGCAAAAGATTAAATATTCATGCCCTAGGTTTAATTAGTTTATCAATGATTGAATGAGCTGGAGCATCTGCAATATGGATTTTTGGGACTTAAGTAAAAGACAATTATTCAAGGTAAAGAGGTCAAGCAGAAAAAGCAAATCAGCTACTGCTCTAAACTCAAGATCTTCATACATTGTGCAAGAAAGTCAAATATTTGCTTCAACAACCATAATGTAACCATTAACTCTTGCTTCAGATTCTGGCACTATCTGACTGCATTTAAAGGTCACATTGGTTAAGAAAAATGCAGTTATCCCTGGCTATTCAGAACAAATGTACCTTCAATAAAAATTTGAAACAGAAAAGCACTTTCATAACTTTTACATTAAGTCCCAAATAAGCACTAATGTTCTCTCAATATGCAAGGAATGGCCCTGCTTTCACTCAAATCAGCAAAAACATCATTGACAGCTGAAAAATGCCACCCACTAGAACAACTCAATGCTGGACTAGCTGGCTCATGCAAAAACTGAGCAACTGTTGAATAGCAGTGATCCAAGACATTTATAAACACATTTCTTTAAAGTTATGAACTGGTCCTTGTGATCACTGCTGAATTTGAGGAGGGCTGATGTAAGAAACCAGTGGAAGAGATATGGAAAGGAAAAGAACAGTCCTCTGATCTTTAACTAGTGCTAATTTTAGACTCTTCTCTTTGACAACCTTCAGTGAAGAGGCTTGAGGGGGTAGAGTATGAAATGAATGTTTTTTTCCTGCCTGTTAATGGATGTGCAGTACAAACAAGTTACAAGCAGGCATACCTACTGCAAGCATGGGGTATGTTTTTCCCTTTTGTCCCACCAGCAGGAAAAGTTTCACAGAATAATTCAGTTTCAGGAGGGAAACAAGCAGCATGATGCCTTTTGTCCTTCAGGAAGTTTGGCTATGGATCTTCTAGATGTGACTTTTTTTTTTTTTGTAAAAGCTACAGCAATTAGGCAACTAGCCCTACTGACCTGGTAACACACCTTGGATGTATCAAATTTTCTGTTGGAGATCTAGGTCTACAATTTTTTCCTGAATTAGCACTTCTACTTTATTAAAATAAATGTTTTTCCCCCAGAAAAAAATTACATCCAAGAGTGAACACAAATATGCTTCAGAATAAATGAGTCTGGCATGGACATCAGTGTCCTTGCACAGTCCCTAAAATGCTTTCAGCCTGACAGTCAATTCTCATTTCAGAAGACGAGGGACACTTACTCCCTTCTTTATCAATGATTTTTTTTCCTTTTAAGAAGAAGAATTCACTTTGCTGCCAAACTAAGATGTATTTTTCACTCAGTTTCTATTAACTTCTGTTTTTCACTTTTCCTCAGGCCACAGATATGTGCTGCTTATTATACTGCATGCCAAACACTATTCTAAGTAATATTCCCTGCAGTATTATTTAGCTCAAGAATCTCCTGAATTCCTGGCTTGAAACAATCTAACCCTGAATCAAAAAGATTCTTTATTTTTCAGAGATTTGTCATTATTAATCAAATGTTTCCCTCCTTTAGAGCAAGGTGTATCATTTTACAGCAATTATTTTACAGATGGTAACCTCTGCCCTAGCAGTCAATCAAAACCATTTTGCTTGAAATTGCACCAATATCTTATAAATGTGAGAAAAATTATTGTTTACAACAACTCATCCATTGGATACTCACCACAGCAATAACAGGAATAAGCACACCCAGGTTCCCTGCACTACTGGAGGCCTGGACAAGAAAAACGAAATGATCAAAACATCTACAAAAGTATTTCTAAAGTATTTGCTATAAGACATATTTCAAGCATCAAACATTACAATTACAAATCTGTATCTTGCAAAGACATGTGCACAAAGTGGTCAAAAGAGCACCCAGGAAATCCACAGTACTGAACACACCCTGGAATCTTTTAACAAAGCTTTTCAGGTTTTCCTCATAGACATATTGAAGGGATTTTTTCGCCTGTCAGCACACAGTATGTAAATATTCAATAACTTCTAGAAAAATGATCACATTAAATGGGTGGCCTCAAACAAGTATCAAATGTTTACCAGAAGTTTCATTTTACAATAAAAATGAAGCCAAAAATAACAAGCCTGTAAAAAGACAGGATTTTCAAGAATTTATTTAAGCAGGAGGAGCAGCTCTTTCCATTGAAATATAAGAAGCTAAGGAAAATACACATTTCCTTCCACTTTTCAGGACTTCTTTAATTGCAGCTATACAAGTGTGTTTGCTCTTGGCCAAGTAGAATATTTAAGAATTGAAAACATTCACTGAGCACATCATTTCCCACCTTTTCTGATCAAGCAAACAGTGATGGCACAGACACCACACTGAGACATCTAAAATTTTTCCCAACCTCCCATATTTCTCCACACTGGATTTGGGAAAGAGGAAATGCTCCAGCTCCTTACAAGAGAGACACTGCTGGCCCCACACAGTTGAGCCAGGGAAGATGTGCTAACAGGGTACAGCTTTGCATGAACCAAAAGGAAACCATTTTAAATAGTAAAAACAAAGAAGGAAATAAGAGAGCAATAGAGAAACAAAGCCAAATAGCCTTCAGATGAACCAATAATGGCACAACCCAACAAAAACAAATTTCAGTTATCTTTCCTGGAGAGTAAAGATAAAGCAAAGCAAAAGATGGGTCTTAAAATATTTTTGAAGGGAATAAAATAATAAAACAGAAGACACTCTGAGGGGTAGGGACAACTGGAAAAAGTCATCATGTTTTTTTGTTAACTTCAGGACAATCCACTCACTGCACGTGACTCACTGCTGCAGAGTCAGAGCAGAGACACAAACTGACTGAAATAGCCAGAAGCCAGCAGAACTACACAGTTTCTGTAGAAAACCCACTTTTATAGTAGCATTTTTTGTTTAAAGAAATGAAGTATCAGCCTCTTTATAATAACACATGGCACTGAGGGTGAAGAAGATGAATGACTTCCATTCCTGGCCATACTCAGCACACCATGTCAACTGTCAGCAAGAGCAAATAAAAAAATAAGGTATTTTTTCTTCTCCTCACAGACATCACTTTTGAATTGTTGAAAATAGAACAAAAAAGTTACTGAACATTTTAATGGTTATCAAGCAAATGTTTGTGTGCCGAGAAGAAGAGACATAGGCAAACTAACAAAGAAAATCTTGTTTTTACTTGGGAAGCACAGCATGTGCAGCGTTTTGCCCTCTTTATCTCTTCTTGAAAATGAAGTCTTCAGAATACTTTCATGACTTGTACTCTGCATTGAGTGAGAACTGCTCACAGGATCTTAACACTAAAGAAACACTGCCTCCTAGCTCAATCCATCTGAAATCTGTCATTTCTCCATTTGCAGAATTGCACAGCTTTCAGTCAGTGCAGCAGTTTGTCTCCCAAACTGATTCCAGAGCATCCCATGTTTCCCCTTTGCAGCTCTGCTTCTGACACTCCAATTCAGGCAGTCTCAGCTGAACTGCAGCTATCCCCTGTTTTATCTGGGACACTCCACATGGATCAGTCAGGAATCCTAGACTTGCAGTCACACTCCATGACCAGAACACACTCTCAGGCTTAGCACAGCGTGGGTTTTCCCTGTGTGTTTAGCAGTGCCACCCACACAAAGCACAGCTGCACAAAATTACAAACCAGTGCATAGCTGACCTTCAGTGCTGGTCCTTTTTCACTTGCTCTCTCACTAGCTCTCTTTCCTTCCAGCCCAAGCTGAACAAACAGCTCCAGTAAATTCATCAGCAGCTCATCCACGAGGTGCTCTACCTGGATGTTGGCAGCGATGTTGGCCAGGGCATTAATGACTGCCAAGGAGCAGTGCCTGAGGAGAAAGAACAGTTATGAACAAGCAATTCCTCAGGTTTTATATTTTCAGTGCTTTCTTCATATTAGAAAACTCTTCATAGAAACTCTTGTAATAAGGCTACTGATATATTTTCACACAGTCTTCTTTCTTGCTGTTTTTATGAGCAGCACATCACTTTACTGACAACTGAAAAGCAGCTGGTATTTAAGTGAAAAACTATTTTTAAGTTGTGTCTTTAAAGGATGTTCCATTATGATGTTGTCATGGCCACAAGGAAAGTACCTCCCTGTTGCAGACAAAAAGCAGCCAAGGACAGTGTTTCTGTTTTGGAAAGCTCTTGAGCAGAAGAATCAGAACTCCTATCAGCTGTCGAACCCGAGATTGTATAGTCAAAGTATGTACTGACAAGAACAGTCCTCCCAGCTACTCCCATTCTGCATTAAAAGGTCTCTAGCCTATCCTAACTACCAACAGAGCCAGTGATAATCCTTACTTCTAGTGGGGATAATAATGCGTAAATTACATACCAAGAATTAAATTGTTAATGGTTTGCATTTAATCCATAACAAGTACTGGGACGATGTTAAAAACAAACCACACTCTCAGCGTTTCTGGGCTAAGAGATTTAGTAATTAATTACTGCAATTTAGTAGTTAATTACTGTAATTACAGGTAACATAAGTCATCAATGTCAATTGTCTTTCACTAACTCTGACTCCTTCCAGAGGTAAAAATTATCAATGCTACCTGTAGTGAAAAGCATTTTCAGGAATCTCTGCATTTTGAAGTGCTATTATTTTTAAATTAACGTTTTTCTTTTTAACATCAAAGAACAGTACAATTTACAACCTTGTAATAAAACTTGATAGTGGGAAAAAGTGAAAAACCCCAAAGCAGCACAAAAATTGAGATCGTTTTCACACAATTATGAGACACAGCTAAGTGTTACCTGTATCCATGGTCCTTATAGTCTTTTGTGGCAGAGTAAACAACTGAGCTTGCTTTAACACTGATTTGTTGAAATAGATTCCACACCTCACCATAAATGTATTGCTGCAAAAAACCAAAACCAAATCCCTAAGTAAAGCTTATTGAATACAATCTCTCTAAAGAACAGCCATGTAAAATACTCTAGGTATTACCAAGTTCTTCAGATAGGTGTGCAGCCACAGCCTGAGCAATGGTTTCAGTTTCCATGAAGTAAACAAAGTACAAAGTACAAGTGCTTTTGTGAATGTTTTTGATTGATCAAATTTTAGAAAATTTATTATGTTCTTTAATTCTGCCTTCCTAATGGGAACATTTTTTTCAGGCTTCTGAGTTATGACAATTAATTGCTTGTTCAGAGGCACAAATAACATTTGGAAAAAGTCAGTTAATTTTTGTATGACTAAAGAAGACAATCTTCCATATTTTTAAATGCATGAACCTGAAAGACTTTGAACGTTAATTACTGATTATTATTATTATTATTACTATTATTACTGAAAAGAAAATACTCTCCACTTATTTGTGACAGGCCAAGTTTAAAAACTTAATAACTTTTGAAAACATTGAGCTTGGTGAGCTTTATAGTCTTTTCTTAAATACTACTTATTTTCTATGGGGATTCATCTTCTTTACAGGGACAACACTTTACACATTATCACAGCTTTTGTTTTCTGATATCACAAAGACTGTACAAGTGTCTACCTGTGGTGAAGAAAAGAGAAGCCTTAAAAGCCTTCTGCAAATGCACTTTCTAAAATACATTTCCATTTAACTAAAGGAAAGAGATCATAAACTGGTATTCTCTTGGCCAATTCTTTCCTTACATTTCCAGTGATGACCAAACAGCCAAGCTGATCAATGATGAGTACGTCAAGATGAGAAGGTGGCTGGCAAAACTTCTGCTGTAAGATCTGCAGGATGGGTTCCATCATTTTTGGGGTGTCCCTCAGTGCCACTGCAATGTGCCCTAGAGCACGAATTGTGTGGTCAGGAATCAAATGAGCTTCCCTGTTAGGAAAACAAACAAAAACCCCAACGTGAAAAACGCAACTGTCCAACAGTTATCAAGACCTCAGTTACATTTCACATAAGTAACAGTTCCTATACTAAATATAAACATCACTACCAGCTTTAATACTGCCAGTCTATACATGCCCAACATTGGAGGATACACTTGCACAAGTTGATTTTCAAAATAAAAAATAACCTCTCCCAAACTCATTTTTGAAGAAATCCACACTAACCCATGAACAAACTATTCTAAAAACAACAGTGAAAAGAGGCAAAAATGATGGGCAAAATACTAAGACAGTCAGACCAGCTACTACAGAACCTCCTCCATGAGACTTCTTGATTGGTGAGTCTCTTAAAAGCAGAGCAAAATGAAGTAAGTGACAAGATGTGTCTAGCGATAAAGGGCAGCTGAAGATTAAAGAAAGCAAGCATCACTCAGCTAAGGACTCAAAACTGGCTAATATTCACCAAAGATTTGCTGATTCAATCAGCTAAAGTTGAATCCATACCTCTCTCAGTATGAAAACGGGCTCAGCTCTGCAAAGACTCGGCATGGGAAGATCTTGACCCTATGCACAAGCCCATTACCTCAGAGACATTTACTTCTAAAATAATGGTGACAGTACTTATATCTTAGAGTAAGTCTCAGATTCACTGAGTGGAGGAAAAACTGTTTTTATGACTGACAGACTTACTTATCATTCTCCTGAGAGATGTACAGACGGTTGGATAAACTGGCAAGAAAGGCCTCAACAATCACTGAATCTATAGTCAAGCCAGCTTTCAAGCACCTGGAGTAACAATGGACAGAAAAAAACATAATGCATCAACAAAACATATCACTTTTAACTACTGTAAATGCATGCCATCTATATATAAGGGAAGCAGGTTTTATACTGAAGAGTAAGAACTGATTGCCAAGGAACACTGCAGACACATTTCAAAAAATGAGCCGAGTTTCTACTTCTGCTTTCTCCACAAACAGGGATAGGACTCTGCAATAAGGTAAATTCAGAATCCACTGCTTTGAAACTTTAATTCATTGTCTCTAACCACCAACTGTGTCTTCCCTCTAGCTCTCTGTAGATGTCTAAGAGGGAAGAATAATCACTGCCCACACAGGTGTGTGACAATCCTTCTGTTACAGGAGGCTCACTCAATGTGATAACCTAAGCTGAAAACAAACAAAAAAAAAAAACCTACTGAATATCTACAAAAACACCTACCTACTGAAAATGGTGACTAGCAGATGTGGGAAGCAAAACAGTAAGACTAAATTACGATTTTACAGTTAGGACATGAACAGAACCAAGAGAAGCCTGAAGGAAAACGAAGTCACGACCAAACAAGGCACAAAGACTTCATGGCAAGCACAGAGCAGAACCTTCTAAATGGGAACAGTACTTTCCTGTTAAGCATGGTGCCAGGTAAATGGCCCTTGTCTAGCATGGTGCCAGTCCCCCTCTTACCTGCAGATGTTGTCTATGGCAATGTCACGCAGCTGCTCATACATGGATGGCTGGCCTTTCTTGCCAGGCATCACATTCAGAGTGGACTCTGAATGCTCGTTGGTGACACTAATCTTGATGTCATTCCCACCTACTAAGAACACAGGAGTACAGATTTCAACACCACTTGATGAGCTATACAAGCCACTACCACATTTAACTATTACTAAATTATTATTCCTAAATTTAACCACTTACTACTTTACTGTTTTGCTCTAGCATTACAATACTGTTTCTGCATCGGTCACTAAAGTCATTAAAATTGAACATTTTTCTTCTGGAAATCATAACTCAATATTAAAAAACAACAACAAAAACCTGCCATATGCCAAGACAGTAACACAGCTGGAGCAGAGGATGTGTATGGGGAGTGTGAGGAACGTGACCTAGTTCACTGTGGAGAAGAAGCAGCTTTGGACAGGCCCAGTGGCTGCCTCCCAAACTGCAAAGTAGGCTACAGGGCAGACAGAAGCAGCCTTTGTAGGAGAATTAGACACAACAGCCACAACTTGAAACAAGGGAGGCTCCAACTGGGTATGTGATTTCTTTTCCCTCACTATGAGGATAATTACGCACTGGCTCTCCTGCAGAGTCTCACTCAAGACAGAAGTGCTCCGTGTCAGAAGAGATACAGCAGTTCTACTGCTTACCCTTAGATATACTTCTACCAGAATTTCATTTGCTTCCCTTCTCCACACCTCCAAAAAAAAGACAATTCCATCTCCATTTCTACTTACAGCTGCTTTGCCACAAAATACCAAAAAGTATGAAAAAGACACAAAAGTTGGAAAACAATCACTCTGGAGCATAGACTTTTTTCCTTTACCTGTGTGATACTGGCTGTGATATTTGTAAAGTTTCACAAGCACTGGGGAAGGTATCACAAGAAAGTCTCTCAGTGAAGGATTGACAGAATGAACCACAATAGGGAACCTCTCACACAAACGACCCAGACCCTACAAAGGAAAAAAAAAAAACAAAAAACAAGACAAAACTTTAGAATAACATAGCACTGTTTTTATTTCTTGAAGCTTGCAACTTCAGCTCAAAACAAACAAACAGGAAACAAAACAAATCCTACATAGCTTTGAGACATTAAATTTTTAGCAGAAGATTGAGACATTTTAAGTCTCTAACTATTTTAGGTTATTCTAGAGCATGCCATATACCACTCAAGCCTTGCTGCTCTCTTCCTGGGTGCTTTCACAGGAGTTACATGAAATGAACTGCACTCTCCAAAAATAAAGTTACCATACAAGTTGCAACATTCAAAGGAACCTGATAACTTACTACTTATGTGGTGGAAAACATCACATTTGTAAGACTGGATAAGTGGCCAATAAGAAGACAAAAATTAGAATAACCAAAGCTTAATCTAAAACCTCAGTGACCTGCCAGTTCCAACATTTTAACTATTTGTGTAATGGACTAAGAAGCTAAATAGTTCAGAAATTAAATACTGGTTAAAAAAAACCCTCATGAATATTATTCTTGAAGAAGTAGCTGAGCCAAGAAAATTCTAAAAGAAGTTCCTAGTTTTCACACCAGATCTCTGAAATCCAAATGTAGAACACAGTGATGGAAAGTAATAAAAATAGCAGATAGCCTTCTAGCAACATGTGAAACTCGCCAAACTCTCATTCACTGATATGGTGAGTAATTACAGCAATGAATGACAAATACTGTAAAGACAGACCTGCAAACAGCAAATAAGCAGTGGCAAGTGAGCAATTATAACTTTGCTTGAGGTTTTTGACTGCAGCTTCTCTGATAACTTGATGCACAGGTTTTCTGCACCTTAAAAAAAAAAACAACAGAAAAAATTATTTTTTATTTGCTATTAGGCTACACACAACCCAGTGCCCACTGGAATTTCTAAAATAATAGAGAGAATTTATAAGCTTCAATCTTATTGTATAAGATTTAGTGCTGCTTCTGCAAAAATAGTTTTAGAAACTTAGAACCTGCACCAAACAGCTCTGCCAAACACTGTGACTGAAAGAATGACAGTACTTAAAGCTGATTTTAAGCACACTTCATACTGAACAGAAGTAAAATATTGCAATGTCCAAAGGAAAAAAATCCTTCACATATTCAGCAGATGTAAGATTTATATAACAAGAAAATAGAGAAAAAGTAAGAAAGCTTCCCAGACCTGCTAGCAATGAAGAAAAAACATTTTCTTTAAAAGAACCACTGAGAAATATTTAAGACATTAAGAGCAATAAAACACAAACTAGAAAATAAATATCTGCATGCAATTCAGCATTTATAACATCCCCCAGAGATAAGTAATAAGAAGTCTCTGTTTTCATTTCTATAAAGAGATGTCTAACTACCCAGTCAACTAATCTGACAACCTTTTGATGGAAGTTTTACTCTTGTATTCTAAAGTAAAAAGTATTCCACCAAAATTCAGTATTTCTCTGATCACCATCTACTCCGAAAGTATTTTTACAACTTAGAACACAACAAACAGACACTGCAGAAACCAAAGAGCATTTTTCTTACTTTGCTCATCTTTCACAGCCCACACCATGAGATCCACACAGGCAGCATTGGCCTGACAACGCAGTTTCAAAGGGCTCAGCTCGTTGTGCAGTCGATCCACATCGTGGAGGATTTTCTGAAGTTCTGACTGGCTGCTGTTGAATTGCTCCAGCACAAAATCATGGATTTCCTTTACAAATGAGTTGGGAAGGTCTAAAGAAAGAAAAGGAAACAACATTATACTGGAAGGATGGAAGTCAGTATATCAGAATAACAGCATATATTAAAGTCTTTGCTGCATTATAGATGACATTATTTAATCAAGTTTATATCCTTATAGATAAATACCATAACAAAGTCCACCAGTGAACAGACAATTCAAATGCCATCTATTAATCCTTTTAATGGTAGTCAGAATATTTTTCTACTTTCATAGCACCTTTCTGATATGTAAACATTTCAAAACACAAATTTAGTACCATAAGTAGAGTTCCCAGGAAATGAAGACCCAATGCTCAAGCACTCAATACAAAGCAGATTATATTTGTGATCCTAAACATAATGAAGGGTAAATTAAAAAAATAAATACTATACCTTTCATATAGTATAGTGTGTCTCTCAGCATTTTAAACTGAGCAAGGTAAAGAGGGTCACTGAAGGTTTTGTAATAGAGATCTGTACTAGAACCCGTCTGAAAGAGAAAAGAAGCAATCTGCTACATTCAAAAGGAAGTATTTTCTATTATACAAGTAAATAAATCCCACTCCACTTCTACAGTGAAAAACAAGTATATAAAACAGGTACAAGAAGTAACCTTACAGCTTTTCCCCCTCTACTTCTTTTAACAAAAGAAGAAGTATAGCCATTCAATGCATTAAACAAAATTCAGTCGCTGCTTGATTTGAAGAGCACATCTGCATCGGGGCTAAAAACAAATCAGAAAAAAAGGGAGGGAACTCAAAACTCTCATTTTACAGAGATGGCAAAAAGAGAGGCTGAAGTTGTCTCCACTCAGGCCTACATTTTAAACATGGCAGTGCTCGATGGGAGGCTGAGAGCAAAGCAGAGTTACTTCTGCACACATTTCAGCACACACCCCTTTCACCACAGCTTTATGCCCTGAGGAAATGAGGCAAACTCCATAAAATGTGGTGGAGGCTGTGACAGAACTGCACCCAGGGGAGGGGAGAACAAGTCCTTGTTCTGAAACAAGGACTCACAGACCTAAAGAACCAAATCTGCCACCTCTGAAAGTCCATGAGCTGCAACACTGACAAACTCATAGAAACGGCACCTACAAGAGCAGCAGTCATTTCCAACCACAAACTCAAAACAACCAATGCATTTCATATATGTGAAAAAATACAATTTTAATGCATATGCAAGAAAGACCTTAACCTATAGTAAACCAGTTTTGGGCAACCAATGCTGTAATTTATTAGGACAACAGAAGTAATGTAAGAAAATAACTCTTTCCTCCTACGTCAGTGAAAAATATCACCCCTCTTCACCATTCTTACACAGTCCAAGGCTAGATTTAAACCACTAAAATAACTGTTCAAAAAGGAAATTTGTATCATTTTACAAAGGCATACCTTACATAGCTAATTTTGCAAGTAATAAGGCAAAAAAAAAATGAAGTCATTAAAGGAGGAAGTCATTAAAAACCATACCTCTGCAACTTCAGCTAGAACTGCATCCAAGGTCTTCAGAAGAGAATCCCCAACAATCTGCTTCACCTGTGGAGGGAAAAAAATCAAACTAAAACAGGATGCTTCCTGTTAGTGACTAGATAGGAGGAGGGCATCATTTAATAAAATCTTGCTTATGCACAGAAAACACAAGTCACTTCACTACTAAGCCTCAGATGAAATTAAGGCTGCAACAAGAACATTTGAGCCTCTCTGCTGTTCCAGAATAGCTGATGCCAGAAGAAGACAGGGTCTGCAGCTCCTGTCACTTGTGTGAATTCCCAGCAAAACCTCCAGGAAGTCTCATACTCACAGCAAAACCCAATCTTCTGTTTCAGCAATTAGCAGTATGCAGGTTACAGCAGAGACTCAAGCAAGGAGCAGTTGATATAAACTTAATTTTACTTAATTTTCCAAATTCTGCATGGTTTATATGAGAGCTTTTCAGGAATGCTATTGAAGCATGACACTAAATGCCATAAAAATAAAATTACACAAAGCTTGAGAGACAAAGGCTGTCATTTTAGTTGCAATTCTAAAAGCTTAAACTTAAACTGAATCTATTTCTAGCAAATATCTAAAACACAGTGTCACTGCAATCCTCATAAGGACTCATCACATACCATGTTCAACAGCTGTCGGAGCATTTCCAGTGGGATGTTAAACTCTTTATTGTTAATACCATTGAAGAGAGGAGAAACTGAAAAGCTGGAGCTGATTGTGGAGAAGTAATAATCAGGATCCAGTGCACTACCATCAGGAAGATATGAACCTGATCAGAAAAAAATAACAGAAATACAAACTTGAGGAGAGAAAGGATGATAACTTTCTTTAATGGAAACATTTAGCCACTACAAGAGAGTTCTTTCTAATACAGTCTTTAACTTGCCAGAGATGCATTTCAGCTCTTCTACTGGTAAATTACAACAGAAAACTATGCTACAATTGTCATTAGAATTTTACTATCACAACAGAGAATTCATTAAAGTAACTTGTGCCCATGTCAGAGATACTTCTGACAAACTTTTCTACACTACTGATGTGCAACTACCTGAAAACATTTGTAAATGCCTTTAGACCAGAAGCACAGAGATGCAAAGAACAGGTCAATTCAAAACTATCTTGCAAGGTTTTCCCCTATATTAGAAGAAATGAACACATGGCACAGTGTTCATCTTAGAATAGGCACCAAATCACCATAGCAATTTGAAAGCAAAGAGAATCAAATTATTTTTCAGAATCAAACACTCTATTAAGCAAACAACTTGCTCAGCAAACTGCTCTTGGTTCTCTCTCCTCTTGAGAAATTACGTCTCATGCTTTTCTGAAGTGCTCAGCTGGCTGTGCTAGAGTAATGTTCTTGTGATTAACAGGCTTTCAAGCAAGACTATTTATCAACAACAACAACAAAAAAGTCCTCAGTTCTTTTTAAGGTGTTAGCCTTGGCCAGAAAAAAATCCAAGGTCACCACTCATCTTCTTCAGAAGGCAAGACTATCACAAACTATATCAACAGAAGTTGACTACCTGAAATATTTGGTGGAAATTAGTACTGAGAATAAAATCCTGACTGGAATAATCATAACCCTACCAGAGAGACAACTAAAATAATTTTAAAAATTTTACAAAGTTGTCCACTATTCACCTACAGATTTAAGATTATTTCTGCTCTACTACAATAGTACCTCTCTAACCTGCAGCCTTTGGGGTTTGTTTATTTTTTTAAAATTCAAACCAGGAAGACCACAACATTGAAGAATACATTGGCTCAACACAGTAGACAGAAGATAAACAGGTTTGTTCCTACATGGCAATTTAAGAATTACCCTGCAACCCCATTATATGACTGAGGAAGAGATGCCTCTAGAAATAGCATTGTGAAGGAAAAAGAAAGTAAAGTGGAAGAAATTAATTTAAGCCAGGGCTTGAGAGAGGAGAATGGCCCAGAAACAGAGAAATCCCAAACCGTTAAAAACCTGAAAGGGCCAAACAAAACCAGAGACACCAAAATAGCTTGTATCCACATGATTTATAAAGGAGAGTTTATTTTTAAGCCCTGCTTTGACTTAGAACTCACAGAGGGAGCTCTACCACAACTCAGTAGTTAAGAGTTTGTGTTATTAATGAAACTTTCTCAGATTTTGGCCTTTCATGATACAGTAACTAATGCACATTAGCAAAGATTCCAGTGTCTCCTTTAGTATTTCTCGCTTCAACAAATTACAGGGTCTTCCACAATGACCCACATCACACTCACTCCAAATGGAGCAGCTGTTTTGGATTTATACAATGTGCCACATGCCTCAAAATTCTTGACCCTAGATCAACAATGTAGTTTTCTACTGAAGCACAATATTAACTCTTGTTCCTCAAAGTTACTCAGTCTAATCTCCTGAAATCTTTTTGGCCTAGTTGAATTAAGTTCTTCAGTACTAGGCACTGCCAAGCAGTAAGGGAATCGAGAAACAAGTAAAAAATAACTGAGCCAGGAAATTACTGGTGTTAATAATTACTACTGTCTTTAAACCACAATTAAAAAAAAAAAATCCTAGCCAGCATGTGCCACTGAATTCCTAAAAGAATTCTAAAAGGCAGAGAAAGAGGTCAAAAGGTTTTTTTGTTTTAAATTTTCTATAAATAGCAACAAAACCCCAAATCACAGACTGTTCCTTAAGGTAATCTACCTTCAAAGTAATGAATTGCAGCAGGTCCTCCAGGAGAGCTGGGAGGGGGAAACCCACGTTCAGGACTAACCTGAAACATTGCACAAAAGCCCTATTTTAGAAAATATTTATAAAACATTTAAAAACCTGTCAGGCAATAGATGGTACACTCTAAAATGAAACACAGCTTCAAGCAAAACTAACAGGAACTACATATTGCTGAGTCTAACAGCTCAATTCCAGCCAAAAATAGGAAGTTAAAAATGCCAGTTCAGTGCTTTTGATTAAAGGGAAGAGATGAGAATGATGACTCCTCTACTGTATGAAACTATGCCAGCAACAATCTGTAGCTTCAAATCACCAGCTGAATCCAGTCTTCCCCCATGGCAATGAACATACACAGCTCCTGGTGAAATCAGGAAGAGCTCTTGTATCCTCTTGTGAAAACAGCCATTAAGTGCCAGCTTCCTGATTTTACAGATTACAATGCCTCTTAGTGATAATAACACAAGGAATGGGATTTGCCAAATGCTCCATGTAAAGACTTACTAGAACAGTTGCTACTTTAGCTGTCACTGCTTGCTCTGTAATTCAGAAACTACAAAACTATTTTGAAACTCAGTTGTAGAACCACAATAAAGATATTTGTATTTGGTCTAACAATGTGTTAAGAGACTCTCTGCATATTCAGGCTTAAGTCTTAACTCCACTGAGACCAAGAAATCATCTCAGCACTGACTCCAACACAGAGCAAGTCATACAAACCTGTGTGATGCTGGATACACTGCTAGCCTTCCTCTTCAGTGTTCCTTCCTGGCAAACAGTAAGCAGAGAACTGGGAAGAATTGATCTGAAATCATTAAAGGATCGCCGGCGAATTCCTTCAAGCTCTTCTGGAACTCTCAGGGAATGTGGGGGAATTTTAGGAAAAAGCTTAGAAAGGAGAGCCTCCTCTGAATTGCTGAAGCGACCAAAGGCTCGAGAAATTCCTATCAGGCAGGGCACTGCATACTTGCATAAATATTCTGGAAAAGAAAACACGTGTCACAGCACATTAACAGTTGCTTAGTTGTAACTGCTTTACAACAACTGATTTGTACAAGCAGAGGAAAAAACATTAATGCATCACAAATTACTACAATTCTGCTTCCCTGTTTTCCAGCCAGCAACAAACAGAACAGAGAAGTGGTAAGGGAACATGAAAGACAAAACTCACTTTTCAGGATTGATCCTGATAATCAGCAAACAAACATAAGAGAAGTTTAGAGGACAGGAGTTACAAATACAGTAACAATTTTATCACTACCTTTGTCGTGCATTTGTGGTGTCTGGCACATTCCCAACAGGAACTGCATTACTTGTAGGACTGCATCCAAAATCTAAAGTCATCAAGACAGACATACAAAAATATCTTCTGGTAAAGAGATATCATTATCTTACACTATATCATTGTAACAAATGAAACTTGTAAGCACCTCTGTGAAGATTTCTTAATGTTTTGTGACTAAAAGGTTACATTGCCCTCACTCAGGTCACAGAGCTTCTCTTGTAAAGTCTGCAGTGAGCTGCAAGCACTACACAACAAAACTACAGCCCTCCCAATATCAGTTTCAAAATTGTAATTCTAAAATCTGGGCTCAGCAACAGCTACCCAAAAGTAACTGCAGACCTATGAATATCCTTTAGGTACTTGACTATTAACACAAGCAAATTAATGCACCAGTGCACATGCTAAAGCAATCAGCCCCTTGCTGACAGGGAGCAGCTGTGCTCTTCTCCAGACATTTGTAAGGATTGCAGCATTGGAGAACTGGGTAATACAACAGCACAAACAAACTCCACCTGCTCTCGAAGAGATCCATCCCTGTAAGCCACGTCAGATAACAACGTCACTAAGCAGAAGCTGAAGTTTTCCGCCACTGGAAGCAAACCTGCAAAGTAATGGCGTGAAAATCAGCCACTTAAACCTTGTTAAACAGAACCAACATAGAAAGAGCAATATATAATAAAGCAGGAAGACATAAGTGACTCCAATATCAAAATGTTCTGAGACAGACTGTAGACAAAAATAGTATTACATACAAAATTTCGAAGCACTCTAACCATCATAATTTCAGCATAAATGTTTAAAGAAAAATCTGAATAATAAAAAACTTTCTCAGGCTTTCAACTAATTGGAAATAAACCTTAATTGTATAATACTACATAAAAGTACTCTTATCTTAATTTTAAGAGGCATTAAGGAAGCAAAAAATGAAGTAGTTTAAACAGCAACTAAGTATCAAAGCTGAAAGTAGAGCATACAAATCTCATGTTTCACTCTCCTACTCTAACTTCAACATAATCTTCTCCAGTTTAGTAACAAAATATACTGAAGACAGAACTATTTGGAAAGTGCAATTCATCAAAAAGCAGCCAAGCAGGAAAACAGGGATCTATTCAACTTCCTTTGGCTCCTAATGAAAATCAATATTAAAGGCTGTCAAGCCAAGAGCTGAGTAAGGATGTAGCAGGACTTCTCCCCTCCCCTTGAACCATGTCCTGAACAACCTTTGCTATTTCTATTTCCTGGCTGGCATTCCAGGACAAAGATCAAAAAATCCTAACATCACCTCTGCCTTTCCGTGCATTGCTTTCTTCTATCCACTGGACTTTGGGGAGACCCTTCAGGAGCCGCAGAAGGTAAGGAACCACATGATCCTTGTGCTAAAGAAGAAAATATTCTATTTAGGATGGAGAAGAAAAGCTGAATCATGTAACCTCAAGATATTTTAGAGATATGGTAAAATTACATTAGCATACACAGAACTTGCTTCTAATGATTACTCCATAAGCTTCTTGACTATTGCAAAACTGATTTCAAAACAAGAAAATGAAAGTAACCCAATTCAGTGCCTTAAATCCAAGCCTTTCACTCCAGGCAACAGTTCATTCTCTGTAAAAGCTGGAAAAAAAATTCCAGAACAATACCTAATTCCAAACATTTTATTGACACCAAGCTCCCAAAATAATTTTAGGACAGCTAGAAATTCAGAGTGCCAGTGCCAATTCGGTATATCTGATGCATCCCTTGGCCTTATGCAAGTCACTTATCACATCCATGTAACGCTTCAGCTCCCTCGCCTGCAAATCAAAGCACAGCACAGCTGCCTTATAAAAAAAAACCCAAACAAATACAGAAAGAAAAAAGAACAAGATCAATAATATCCATGCAAGCAGTACCACAGCACATGGATACTGACCATGAGGCAATTCAGATCTGATGCAAACCTTAGCAATATGAAAGAATTTAAAGTGAGGTCTAATAGCATTGGTCCTGCCCATGCTTCCCTTCCTCTACACAGAACAATACCAGGCCCAGCAGTCAAAGAAAAGAGAACCAGCTTGTGCTGGCCCTGCTGGCAGACACAGAAGGGATGCTTGTGTACAATGCAGCCTGTGTGCCCTGTCTGTCTATCCTGGCATGAAAGGGCCCATTGCAGACCTGGCCTTCAGGAGTGCATCAAAGCATCCCTGTCAGTCAGGAGCATGTGGGAAAGAATACACAATGACACATCTGGTTTGAGTAAGTCCTCCAGAATACTCTTTCCTTTCTCTGTCTAAGCCATGATGACCAGAAAACACAGCAGCAGTTTGGCTATGGCAGTGCCATGACTACTGCCTATCACACTTATCAGTATTTCCTTGCTCTCCTGACTTCATCCATCCCTTATCTCTAATCTTTTTATCTACTTTTATGAAGAACAAATACCAACTTTTCATTCATTGAACAACTAAATTTGAATTAATCCAAGATCTTTGAAGGTTAATATGTAACCTAAGTGGGAAAAATACCTGAAGGTCAGATTCAATTAAGAAGATTCCTAAAGCAATAACAGCATCCCTGCGACGTTCATCCAACTGGAAAATCCCGTGGAAATCCACTGGACACATACAAAGCAGCTTTTGTACCTGAAAAACAGCAGAGGGAAAGAACAGTGGAACAAGACTGAAAACCAAATTGAAGCTTGTTTGAAGTGCACACAGGTCTCTCCATCTTCTGGAATACATTTAGCCACGTTACCCTCCTTCAGTCATCAATCTCACTGAGAACATCCATAGGCAAGGAAAGAGATTAATGACAGAAACCAGAAAAAGACAGAAAATTCTCAGGTAGCTGTCAAACATTTTTTCCACAACATGGGTTGATTTAAATAAAGGCTTTCTTCAACATTTCACCAAAGTGCTAAAGTATGATAAAGCCTTTGTTTCACTACCTCACTTTTAGATGTGCAGGAAATGTGCAGCAAGCACTTTTCTTATGTTTATTCAATTTCTGTAAACAGCTGCACCAATGCCTTCTACATACACAGTACTGAACAATTAGCTGTTACCAACCTGCATATGACTCCTGCTCAAATCCTTTCAACATAACAGATTAAATTTTCAGAACTATTTCTTTTTCACTACTTACCTATTACTTCTCCCCATACTTAACAAACACACTATTCCAAACTTCCATGGAATTGCTAAGAAATGGGAAAATGCAACATTTGTGATTTTATAAATGTCCTTGATGTTAATAAATACTGTCTAAAAATGGCCTTCATAATAAACAACTGTTTGACTTACAAATGTTTGAATGTCAAGTCACTTCCTATTTAGATAACTTTCTGAACATCCCACCTTGAAATTTCTAAAGTAAGAAACAACCTCCCTAGAGGATTAAAAGAATTGACTGGATGCTCGGTGGAATTCAAGATTCTGGTCCTTCAACTCCCAGACCTCCTAATTACACAGATAATCCTCTTGCTTAGCATAAGATACAGCAGAGGAAACATGAACTTTGGAAAATGACTGCTGATACATATGCTCCACATCAAGTTATGTTTGTAATAACATGAGTGAGCAAACTGAGCTAGATATGAACTGTTACTATCATTGAACTACTGTATTCTGTCAAAATGGAAAAGAAAATAAAATCCCTGGATATTTGTGAACCAACAGCAGGGCCGTAGAAAAATTATTCACCATTGGCTGTCACACTAATGGTGCATTTCCAGAACAAGAAATAAGAAACAAGGCTGAAACAGCTGGCCCAGGACAAGTAGTACAGTTTTCATCAGCACAGAGCAGTGCTTTTTTCAGCTGTTTAGTCACGATTATATCTGGTGCAATTTGGACACGCTGTCACTTGGTGCCCAGACCCGGCACACCGGGCTGTCCATCCCTGCTGCGGGCAGCAGCACAGCGCCCGGACCGGGAGCAGGGCCGCCCCTCGGGGCACTGCCCGGACAGGATCCCGGGGCTCTCCCTTCAGCACAGCTTCACCTCACCCACACTGCACTCGGCACTGACTGCGGCGCGTGGATTTAACCAGATACGAGGAGGAAAGCAACAAGCCCTAATTAGGTTGAGACTAATACTCCCACAAGACCATATTCTACAGACTTGGGGGACACGCAGCAAGATGCAGCTCCTTGCCCCGAGGGTGCGCTGCCGACCCGAATTTTTGGGTCAAGCTGGTGCACACGAGCATCCCTGAGGCCCAGCTGCACCGATCGCAGGGAAGGACGAGGCTGGGGTGACAGAAGCCCCTCAGAGCCCACAGACTGCCCCGTCCCGGCACAGCCGCGGCCCGCGGGCACGCTCGCTGCCCCCAACCCGCTTCCCACGCGTGACAGCGCCAAGGGGGCGGCCCTTGGGGAGCGGACACCCCTCACATGGCACAGGAGGGGTCACGAACGGCGCCGAGCGGGCTGCTGGCGAGTCCTGGGCACACAGGGGCCACCCCTCCTGCGGCACGGCCCCCCCCACCACACGCGGCTTCCACGCGTGACAGCCCCGCACCTGCACACACGCGGCCCCGCGCGTGAGGATCGCTCCCCACAAACACCCCTCACCTTCTCCAGAGGCGCTGGGTTCTGCACCGCCAGCGACCGCGCCAGTGACAGCACCGTGTTGAAGTAAAAGCCGCGCGCGGTGGCCGCGCTGGTCCCGCGCCCCGTAGGGCCCGCGGAGGGAGCCGCGGCGGTCCCGGCCGTGGCGGCCGCAGTCCCGGCCGCCGCCGCCGTGGCCGCCGTGGCCGCAGCCGCCGCTGCCGCCGCCACCGCCGCGGACGCCATGTTGTGCGGAACGGCGCCGGCCAGCCCGGCCCGGCCCCCCCGCGAGATCAGCGCCTCCCGCGGGAGCACGGCGCACCAATCGCACCACAAAGATGGCAGCGCCCTGTGCGGCTTCACTTCCGCCCTCTCTGCCCGCGCCCCTCCCTATGCAGCCATCCCTCCACATACTGCCCCCCTCCCCGCCGCAGTGGTTCTGTCCAGCAGCCGCCTGTCCACCAGCGGCGCTGCGGCGCTCTCACCCCGCCCGGGAGGGAGCGGGGAAAAGCGATCGGTGGCTGCCCCCAGCGCTTCCGCCCACAGCACCGAGCGCCGGGCGGAAGCAGAGGAGCGGCCTCGTCTCGTGAGCGCTCTGTGGGGGGCGAGGGCTCCTCGCGGTCGGCGGTGCCATGTCGGCGGTCCCGAGGAGCTACAACCCGTTCGCGGAGGACGAGGATGAGGATGGGGCGTCGGCGGGTCCCGGCGGGGCGGGCGGCGCGGACCGGCAGCGCTACCTGGAGCAGGAGGTGCTGCGCCGGTCCGCCGCCACCGCCGACAGCACCACCCGCTCCCTGTCTCTTCTCTACGAGTCGGAGCGCATCGGCGTGGCCGCCTCCGAGGTGGGTCGGGGCGGGGAGCGGAGCCTTGGCCCCCGGGCCTCTGGGGCGGAGCGGCCGCAGTACCCGAGCGCTCCCCGATCGCTCACGCCTCCGGGAGCGGAGTCTTGTTCTCCACAGTCTCCTGAAAAGTCCCTCTTCACTCGGTGTTTTCCAGCCAGCCTGTCCCGCTGTTTTCTGGGTGGTGGCCTTTGCGTTTTGAGGGAAAAATCCCAGTTACAGCCTATGTGCCTGAATAGTACTGAGGCTGGGACCCGGCCGTGTTTTCAGCTGTTTTCAGCAGTTCTTACTAATTTTTAGCTGACTAAAAAGTTTTTAGCAGCCCTCTTGGTTAGATGAAGGGCCTTCTCTGTTAGTTGTTTGTGATGTGTTTCGGTTCACCCTGATTAATCATTTCCTTAATTCCTCAGGCTCTGTTTCAGCACTTTGTGCTCGGCCTCATAAAGGTCTTGTCCATTGTGTCACCTGCTGTAATGGGATATTCCTTGGGTGATGTGGTTGCCTGAATTAACCCCAGAGCATCCTCAAGCTGCTGCCAGTCCTTATGCTCAGAGGGTTCTTGGTGAGACTTCCGTGAACTTTCAGACTTGTAATTTGTTTGTCCAGGAAATCACAAGTGAGGAATCAAGAATTCAGGCTTGACACAGGGCCTGTGGTACAACTTCAAGTCTTTGTGTTTGTGCTTCATTGAGAAGGGAAACAAAAAAAAATCAATTAAAATTTCCCAGAGTTTAGCAAGAATATGAACACAAGTTCTTTGTTTTGCACTGGTGGTAGCTGCAGGCAACTTTCCTGCCAGCATTAATCTTTGGATTACTTTGGAATAGTGCTTGTGTTGCTGAACTAGAAAATGATGTACTTCTATACATAAAAATTCTTACATCCTGCACAGCTAAAATTAACTAAAATATTCCTGAAGTCTGAAGAAATTCTGTTTGTGTTTATTTCCTTTGATTATTCTATTTCTAAATTTTCAGAAACATCCCAGTAAGGTGAATATAGAATCGCTTCCCAATGAAGGTGCCATTCATAAGTAGAAATTGTCCTTCTTGCTCATTCCCCTGCCATAAACCTGTGCATTCCCACCACATCACCCATCCTGTGGTCAGCCATAGATGCAGATGTTAGCTTGACGAAAGGCTAGTACAGAAAACTCCTGAATGTTGTTTGTGGCTGGTGCCAGGAGCCTGGCAGGTCACAGGGATGAGGATTTTACAGCTGGTTAAGGCAGTGGCAAACAAGCAACTCTTGATTGAAATGCCCTGGAGGAAGGGGAGCTGTTTGCCCTCAGAAGTACTCTGCACAGATGAAGGAACGCTGTTATTTTTATTTAGAGTGTCACCTTGAGTGTTGTTTGGTGTCTCAGTTTATCCTGGCTTTGTGCTCTGCTTTTCTCTGTTAATGCCCGTTAGGAGCTCGTCCGGCAGGGAGAGGCTCTGAAGCACACGGAGCAGATGGTGGATAAAATGGACCAAGACTTGAAAACCAGCCAAAGGCACATAAATAGCATCAAGAGTGTTTGGGGGGGCTTGGTAAACTACTTCAAAGCCAAACCTCCAGAGAGCAAGCCAGAGCAAAGTGGAGCCCCTGAATATTATGCTAACAGCATGTAAGTAACAAACTTTTTATTTGAGACTTGTCTCCCACAGCATCTCTGAAATGTCACCAGAAAATCAGAAAGTAAAACATCTGTTGATTCTTTTAGACTCCTGTAAACTCCTGAGATGGCCTAGCTACCTTTTTTCTTTAATGCCGAGGTCAATAGCAATGCTTTATTTTTCTTTTTTTTTTTACTAGGTTAAAAGAAGCAATGATGTCTAGTAAAGAACAAGAGCCAAAGTACCAGGAAAGCCATCCAAATCTAAGGAAGCTAGATAATTCAGGTTTGTTAACTTTGTTGCACTGATTGCCTTTCATCCATGTGGGGCAAACTTGCAGAGTGATGAAGGCAGACACCCTTCAGCCTGCCCAGCTGCTGACTTACCTTGCTGCCTAACATCTGGAGATGAGTATCCCAGCCTTCATGCTTTGAATTCTAGGGAATTGTTTCCATTAAACTCTTTATATCTGTTGTGCGACTAAAAGCACTCTGTGCTTATATTTGCATATAGAGAATGCACACAGTGTGCAGACACGGTTTCCCTAAGTTTGCCAAAATGTTACACGTTCAGAGGTTCTCCTTTTAACCACTGTTTGTCATAGTTTTCAGATATATTGTCCTTATTTCACACATGGATTCTAGGTCTTTGTGCTGATGTCATTTCTTGGTTCTCAGAAGGTGGTGTATGGAGTTTGAGAGAAGGAGGAATGTGGCCAATCTGTTAACTTCTGTGAGGGCTTTTTCGTACTAGATAACCGTTTCTTTATACCGTGATCCTCGGCTGTTTAACCCAGTAAGAGTGGGAAAGCAGCAGGATGTCGGTGATGCATGTGAGTGAGGAATGAAGGCTTTTGCGGACTTGGCTCCGTCCCGCTCCGTGTAGTGCCGAGCTGTGTCCAGCAGAGGGCAGAGCGGCCCGGCGGGCTCAGCTCCCCGCGGGTCCCGGTGCCGTCCCAGCCTTGGTCCCATCTGGGTGAGCGGGCTCACTCGGTCTGCCTTGCCCTCCCAACTCCCCACTAGAACTACAACTGGCAGCCCAAAAGAGAATGATTGTAGCTTAAGTGTTCATCTTGAGAGCTGGCCTATAGACAATGGTCTCCGACTTCTGATACTCTGGTTATGTGATTAGCTGGTTGCTGTGTTCAAATGAATTTTTAACAGCCTTGCAAAAACTTCAAAACCTCTTCTCACATGCTTTTTCATTATATAATTTTCTGTACTCTATACTGTTAACAGACAATGATTTCAACAAAGCAGATTTAGTTTCTTCAGTGCAAAGGGATGCCTACCCAAAGAATCAACAACTGCGAGCTTATCACCAGAAAATTGATACCAACTTAGGTGAGTGAGGAAACTGACTCTGTTTGATGTCATACAATTGGGAATTTTTGATTCCTAAACCAGATGAAATTATTGAGTGATATATTGCCAACACTTTTTTGTTTAGTTAACATACAAAATTTGGTGATAATTTAAAAAATCATTTGCTTCTATTTGTACTTCAAAACTATCTGCAGTTTAGACCCAAATAATTTAAAGCTATGCACAGCTTTTGAAATGTGTTGCTAAGAATTGAAAAGCACCAAATACTTAATTTGTGGATTTGCTGCATTTCTTTTATTACTTCTCAAAACCATTCAGCTCAGTTTGCCTTCCTTTGTTCTGTAGCCTATAGACAAAGTGCCTGCTTACATGTGTCACTGTGTAACTGACCTAGAAAGAAGAGATTGGGGAAAAAAATCAGAAAGGAATAAATCAAAGAGGAATAGTTGATCATAAGATTTAGTTGAAGCCCATTTTTCCTGTCACAAGCTGTGGAAAACTTAATAACCTCAAGAAGTATTTATACTAATCAATCACGCAATGAAATTGTCACCTTTTGGTCAACTAGAAAATCTAGAAATGGAAGTTTTTAATCTATGATAAATAATTGCTTAAATCTTCAGCTCACTGGTATCATCTCTGCATGAAATTTAAAGAAAAACAATCGAGGCAGTGAGCATACTGTGTATGCTGAGTAAAGAAAATCTGTACCAAATTTTCAATGAGATACATTAAAAAAAAAAAAAGGTAAAATCTATGTTATGGGTTTGTCATTTGATAAAGATCCAATTTGGTCTTAAGCATTTTCCTGATGCCAAATGTGAAAATGTAAAAAAAGAGGAAGTGACCCTTTCTGGTTGTAACAGTGCAACTATGAACATACCAGTGCTTCCTCTATTTCAGAAAAACACTCAGACTTGAGGAATTGTATCCAAGGTTTTCTAACCCAGGGTTTTGGAGAAGAAGGAATCCTGATAGTGTCCATTTAGATAATGTGTTACAGCACTTTGATTCCTTGTGGTCCCTCCCTACCCTGACAGATGAGATGTCTTCTGGGCTGAGTCGCCTGAAAAGCCTTGCTCTTGGCCTGCAGACTGAAATAGAAGAGCAGGATGATAGGTTGGATCGGCTCACAAAGAAAGTAGAGACACTGGATGTCAACATTAAAAACACTGATAGGAAAGTCCGACAACTTTAAAGGATTTTTAGAATTTCTTTTGTCTAGTGTTGGTTCATCCTGAATGCCTCATCTCTACCAGTCTCGTAAAAAATTTTTTTGGGCAGTATCTGTTTCTTTTTTTTTCCTGCTATGTTACTGGTTTTGTCATTAAAATTGCATTGCCTTAAGTCAGCACAATACTTTACATTTCCTCTTAGTCCACATGGGAGAAGTGCATGTGGAGGAAAATCTCTCAGCATTGGGTCAAGATGCCCAGCTCAATTGCATAACTGCTCATGTGCACAGAGGAATTCGCACTCCACAAAGTTGCAGTATCCTTGGCCTGGGAGCTGTGATGAGAAAAAGAACTGCATTTTTGCCTCTGTTTTGGGGAGGGGGCAGGGGGAATAGAATGTGCTGCCTTGTTCAGAACAAATGTTGCTAATTCTGTTTACCTACAGATATGTTAAATTCAGGAAAAATGCTGATTTCCAGCTGTAAAAATATTTTTAAGTGACTATTCTCTGGCATTTCTGAGGCTCAAGAAGTGAACTGTTCTGTGGAAGATGTAAAATATCAAGGGTGTCATGCAGCAATGCTAATATCCTGTGTGTGTTCCCTTTGCCCAAATGGTGCATTCACATATTGTGGTTTTTATGTTTGGGTAACTAAATACTTTTGTTTTTACAGTCTTGTCAGTCAAGGTATTTAAGGGTATCTTATGGTCTGCAAGAAATGTTCATTGACACTGACCCAAAAAGTTTGGTTAACAAAATCAGGACTTAAATGTATGTGCTCTTAAAGACTCTTCTGCAGAAATGGTCACCATCTGGTTTTAATTTTCTGCTCTTTGTTTGTTCATTTAAGTGGTTATTTGAAAAAACAGCTTCCATTTTAGAAATGGAGAGTTGATCTGATAGTGCAAACAGATTATAGAAGATTGTTCTTTAGTGTTTATTTCAGATGTGATTACAGATGGAGCAGATGCTGTGCTTTGCTAAGTAATGTGACTGTTAGGAAACTCCACTATGGTTCACATGTATCTGCATTGGCTTAGCAGGTATGAATAATTCCTGCAAATGAAGAAAAGCCCAAAACTATTTTTGAGTCTTCCAGATAGAATTTGGGGCTTTCACTTTGTTTTGTTATTTTGTAAGGGTCACTGTAGAAACAAAATAATCACAATTCTAAGCCAGCCTGAAGACATGACAGCGAGAACTTGCTGTCTTGAAACAAGTGAAATATTCCTGTTTGGGGAAGCCAAGGGACCTGTGTCATTATTAGAACATCACAAGTGACAGTGTGGGGCTAGGAAGAGATTGTTACTTCTTTTGAACTAATGCCACATTGCCTTATGAATTAAAGAAAGACTTTGGTGTTCTGGGCTATCAAGCTTGTCCCCTTCACAGGTGTCACATTCACGCCCCCCTTGTTCCTTTTTCAAGGGATTTGTTACCTTGAGCTCACTTGCCACAAGGTGTATCCGAGAAACTGAGCCTTTCTTGTTTTACTATGTCTCCAGAAAGTTCACTTGTAGAAAAATAAATTATTAAAAAAGCTACACTTATTTGACTTAGTATTATGGAAAAAATACTATTTCTGGCATACTGGCAGGGTTGAGTTGTGAATTAGATTTAAGGTGAGCCTCTCTTTCCTTTGTTACTAATGGCATTGATTTCAGTCTCTCCCCCCCCCCCCCCCCGCAAAAAAAAATTTCTTTTGGAGGGACATAAAACTTCAAGAGCAATTGAGTACATTTAATTGCTTGATAATTTTTGTTTGTATCATTTATGCACATTAAGAATTATAAATAGCCTATTAATATTAACATATCATTTTACTATTTGGGTTTATACCATGATTAATTCTTAGTCTGTTAGAATATTTATTAATTATGATTTGAGGTCTCAAGACATTTGATACATTTATTTAGTAAATTATACAGTTGTTAGTATTCATATGTGAAGTACCTCAGTGAAGGGAGATCAAAAATTTTGATTATAACTGGTTTAGTTTCTTATTTGCTTTAATAACACTCCTTTTAATGTGAAACTTGCCTTCACTTGTAAGCAAATGTGTCACAACTCAGTGTTTGCTAAAGTAAGATTGATAACAAGGATGGACACTGAGACTTTCTTCACTAAGTTATAGCAAATGAAGGAAAAATCATACAGAAGATCTGGTTGTGTTATGTGTAGTAAGAAATCTGGAGCTTGAATCCAAGCAAAAATCTTTGATTTAAGGGTGAAGTGTGCTGCCTTTCTGTTGTATTCCATGTTTAGTCTAAATTATTTCAACAAAATTAACTCAAGTTTTTGAGCAAATGTTTGAGAAAACCCTGATCCAAGCAGAGTAGAGACCCAGGATCTCAGCCATGTGGAATCTTTAAAGAAGTCCAACTCCTCATGTCTTCTAACAATCCCATTCACTCCCTCAGTAATGTATGCCTGCCTTTGCTTAGGTTTTCCTACTCTATTTATTATTTTTGTTTGGTTTTAATGGCCTTGTTTTAAAGGATCATTTCCCACACTGGGTTTCGTTTGCAGGGGAAAAAAGATGGTGCATGGATATAAAAGAATTTCTGCTATAAACTGAATTTCTTTTCTCTGCTTTCATATTGATTTTTGCTGATAATAAACTTAATCTAACTGATGTGAGGAGACACCACTATTTTATAATAGTGATTATATTTTATAATAGTGATGAATAGTGTTTTGTTATCTCTTGGAATAACTTTCCATCGTAAAGGAAGAGGAAATTTAAAGGAAAACAACTACATGATTCTTGCTTTTCCAGGAAATGCTATTTTGCATGTATAATGAAGGATTTACTTCAGTAGCTTTTCTCACTGTTTCCTGAGATGGAGTTTTATTTCTTCTTGGCTGCTGTTGAAAAACTTAGACTGAAGAGTCCAGGACTTTCAGGAGAAGCTTAATTGCACTCATGTGCTAATTTTTGATAATGATTTTGCCAGCATATTCATGTTGGCATATAAGCTGGTGTTCTTGCAGCAAAATAGCTCTGGTTAATTTTATTGGCTTGGGTAGAAGTTTAATAAGGTCAGAAGAAGATGGCAAAAAAAATTTAAATATTCTTTATAAAAGGCAATTTGCCAATTTCTCAAAAAGTTTGCCAATCAGTTTTGAAGAGATCTTAAACCCTGGGAAATAGCATATACCCTTCATAACACAGACATAAAATTCTAAAAGCAGCAAGGAAAGAGAAAGGGAATAACTGGTATCTGATTACTAGACTCCTTGGTGTATTTGATTTTTAAATTTCCTGAGCATTGAATTAAATCTTGTAACAAATGATATGTAGAAGTTTAGTCTGTACTACACAGATTTTGTGCTGGGCTGAGCTATATTTGCCCTACTGAAATCGTTGGGACATGTCAGGGGTTCTAATGTGTGAAATTCACCTGAAATATTTTGCTGCCTAGTAGTTTTTGTGGAGTGATGTCATTTGTTAAATGTTAAATGGTTAAATAGAAAATACTTTCCAACCAGTCTGCCTTCTGAACAAACATTTTTGTAGGCACTTTTACAAGCATAACATCATATGGAAGATTACATAGGACTTAATTTTCAAACCACAGATAGTGATTGTGTCTGATTTGTGTCTATGGCTTTTATAAATAGAACTTTAATTCTGTGCCACCCAGGTATAACACATTTTGTACAAGTCAAATTGCATTATCTTTTATTTAAATGCTAAACTGGACTGTAGTTCACCAGTTTAAGAGATTGAATGGAATGAGTATTGAATGGTAAAGTCAATAAAAGGTGCTTATTGTTAATGAAGAGTTGTCACATTTATTTCCCTTTTTTTTTACTCCAACTTCATTGATACTTTTCCCCCATAATATCTGTTAAAGTGCAGGGCCTATTCTATTAAGTTTGTACCAGCATGGACATAAGTTTGCCCCTGGTGGGTTTTTTTTTCTGAGAATAAAAGGGAGTATGGCATTTCTATGTTATTCTTGAGTAGATTTTCTTAGATCCTGAGAGAGAAATGCAAAACAGCACTTTTTTTGCAAAATAATTTATTTGTGATGATAAAATAATTCCAGATGTTGCTTAAAAAGTAGCCTTGCCATAGTGTTAGGTGTTATCAGGAATATCAGTAACTAGATGTGTGCATGAACAGGGAGCAGGTGAAACACGAGTAAGGCAAAAAAAAATACAAACCTTTTTGAAATTTTCCTTCTGGTATTTGTGTGGTCCCAAATTTGGTGATGGTAGAAAACATGTGAATGTCTTGACCTTCAGGTAGGTTCTTACTTGTATGTGAAGGCAGGAACTTGGCTTCTGAATTATTTTTGCAGTAGAATTTAATTTTGTTTGATAATGTAAAGCAGAGATTCAGAAGTGTTATTTATTACAAAAGCTCTGGAAAAGGAGAAGTTAATAGAGAGTCTGACAGACTTTTTTTTTTTTTTTAATTCAGATAACTTTGATTTGCTGTCTTTTTGCTGAGAGTTCTTCAACAAATGGGAATTGAGAGCGCTTCCATCTCTTCACTTAATTGTTGCATATAGAAAAATCAAAATAGTACAAAGAGCACAGTAGGACATGATAGAGAATGGAGCAGTGCAGTGGATTCTGGATCTCCGCTAGGAATATTAATAGTTTGCTTGCTCTGCTGGCATGAGAATCAGTTCCAGAGTCTTAAGGATATTTCTCACATAGCTGTTTGTTTATGGCTGGTCAGACATTTCAACTCTTTGTGTTCTCTCATGGACTTCCTTGCTTACAGTGCAGTCCCTGCCCCCTGGGGATGAGTGAGGAAGGAGAGGTAAAGGATGCTTATGCAAGTACATAACACCAGGCAGAGCAGGGTCTGTGGAATGAAGGACCCCATGGTTCTGCCTGCCCCTCTCCCTGCTTCTGAAAAGAGGTTTGGCTTTAAGAGGGAGTTCTACAATTTTAGTTTCTTTTTGGTAGGTAGGTTGGTTGGTTTGTTTGCTTCCAAGCAAATTTATTACAAATTCCCAAACTAGGAAAATATGAAGCACAACCCCATTGGGGCTAGAACTGAAGGATTGGTAGGGTTTAGTTGAAAGCAAGCAGGGAGGTGCCCCCAGAATAAACAGGCTACCACATCAGGAAGATCCCTGAATGCCAGGCACTGTTTACTAAGTATAGTGACTGTGCAGCCCTGCCTCCACTGTAAAAAGTCTAGATGGACTGTGACTTTGCTGTTGCTTGGCAGAACCTTTTAGAAAATGCTTCCAGCTCCAGCTGTGGCTATTTTGTGAAAAACAGTGGGCTTCCTTGGCATCTCCTTGCAAGATGACTCCTTTTTCCTCCACATTAACTGTAAATCTGCTCTCTCTGTTAATGGACAGCAGTCACTGGCCAGTGCTGAGCTCTACCACAGGCCAGTATTCTGAAGACCTGCTGACATTCTGTTACTTGAACAAACCTTTGGCCAGGCCTGGGGTCTCACAGCCTGCCAGGGTCAGCAAGGGCAGCAAGAGTATGGAGTGTGCCACAAAACCCATGCACGTGCCACTTACCATGTGGATATTAACCCTCCAGTGTAGAAAGGTGAGAGTTAGGAATGGGTACGTTAGGTGCTGACAGCCCTAGAGTGAGAACCACTGCCCAAAAGAGTTCATCATTTCAGATCTAACATGTTAGGGCAGTTGGGAAGAATTACACAATTTGTCTTCCTTTGATTTTACTCCAAAAAAATTCTTACTGACATTATGTATTTTGTAAACTGGGTAAAGTCTGATTTTTTTATTCCTGACTTCTAATCTCTCCCTACATTTAGACAATTTATTGAATCAGTTATCACTGAACATTTCCAATGTTTTTTCCAATTTCTTCCTTGCTCTTACATCCTTTCAATTCACACAGTATCCACCTATGAGAAATGGTGCTCTTTCATCACTGACTTTGGAAAGTTATTTTCCTTAGCTATATCCCTCAGTAATTTCTCATGCCATCCAAGCAATACGTTCATTACTGAAACTTGTATGATTTAATAATTTCCTGGCACAATAATTCCAAAATACGTGGGAGGAAAAATGTATATTTTTCCATCTCCAGGTATTTACTTTACTGCATGAATCCTTGCTCTTGGCCCTTGTCCAAGTTTAGGACAAAACTGGGGGGGAAGCCTCCAAAGGAGCCCCCAGAGAATAAGCCCCCCTCACAATTCCTCCCCCCACTGGGCTCGGAAAGAATTTTACTCGGGGGAAAAAAATGGAAAAAACCTATTTATTAACAAACACAAGAAAAACACTTCCCAGCAACAGGAAAGTACAATCCCAGATGACAAAAAACGTTTTCACCAAAGTGAGAGACGGTCGCTGCTGGGAAGGGCGAGAAGCTTCTTGGGCAGGCTCCGGAGGCAGTCTCTGATGTCCAGGTCCCATCCGGAGCCGGTACAGATCTTTGAGCTGAAGGAGAGAAGGGGGAGGGGAAGGCAGCAGCCGCAGAAGTAGCGGGGCAGAAGCAAGCGGGCAGCAAGCAGCACAGCCCCGGGGCCCCACGCCCCCGGGGGGGAGAAGGGCACTGGCGGCAGCTCCATGCAGACAGAGAGGTGTGGGGGCGGGAGAGGAGCAGACACAACACCAACCCAGGACAGCCCTTTTGGATGGCTTTCTGTTGAGTTGAATTTCAGCTGCTTGTTTGAGCTTCATCCTTGCATCTGAAGGTGGAGGGAGGGAAGTTCATTCAGAAGAATCTGATGTACCTGACTGCTGTAGCATTTCCAGCTTAGGACTGCTGGAGCTGTTTTCTTTTCCACAATTTCCATAAGCTAAACAAACACCTTTTTATTTGTTTTCAATCACCTGCTTTACTAATCCGTGTTTGAAATGCAATATTGAGGCCTTACACTCCACTCAAGCCAGCTGTGCTGGATTTACACTGGCAGCCTGCCAGGAGCCCGAGGGCTTCCTCTGTACCCAAGTGAGGTGAAGAGGATGAAGAGGAAACCAAAGCAGCTCTTCTGTGGGACACAGCCCCACACTGCTGGTTTCCCTGAGTTACTGGACACCAGCAGCCACTGGCAATGACAGAGCAGTGGGGTCTGGGTGCATTAAACAGCAAGACACTGGATTCCTTATATTAGGAATGTACCTATTTAGGAAATAGGTGTGTGTTTATGCTGAATACCACATTAAAACCATTAAGCTTCCTTGTATCTTTGCAGTTTGGCACACGTAGATGTACTGCTGAGTCAGCCTGGCTGTGTTAATGAGCCCAGTGGATCTCCAGGGAATGTCTCTGCTTCCCCATGTCTCAAGTGTCAGAGTTATGGAGTTGATTCCTGTGAGAGCAATTTGTTTGTTATTTGAGAGAATCCATAGTTCCAACATACTCTCCCCTGGAGTAGAGATAAATAAAGACATTAGATAACATTTCAAGATACATTTGTTAAGCCTCTACCACCTTTTTTTGTATAAAATGAACAGTCAAGAGAAGGAAGAGAACTTCTAATGCATCTTGGATGCTCTGTTGTCCAACTGCTCACTCATCTCTAGGCCGTGTAGTACAACATAATGTAGTTTTATTTTAACTGTCATCAACTGCTCTGCTGTTTTAGTACTTCTGTAGTACAGAATGACTGGAAGATTGCCAAGTAAGGGGAAGTCTGTGTGTGAACAGCCGGGAGGGACAATATGTAAAATTGCTGGAAAGAGGCAATTAAAGGCAGCATTGAGATATAATGAAAAATAGACAATATTTAGCCTCATCAGAAATAGCAACATAAACAGCAGCTACTGTACTGTGAAGTGAACTTTGCTGTAAATAACTGCATTTTACAGAAAACAGATGGACTATGAAGTCTGTGAGCAGACTTACAGAAAGCAGTTTGGTCTTCAGGAACACATCCATGCTGATGTTTGTCATGTCCTCCTGGCCCAAAGGGACAAAAAGTAGCTTCTTCCTGCTGTTGTATTTACAGAGTCCAGGGGGGAAACTGTAAAGTTGGATTACATGAAAGCCAAGTAGAGCTGAAAATAATTCTGCATGTCATATGTAACTATGAATGGTGATGGCAGAGGAAATGATATCTGAGATCAGCAGTGTAATAGATGCTGCCTTGCTGTTTTGTAACCCAGCAGCTGAGGAGGTAACACACCAGTTAATGCATCAGGAAGCCCTCCCTAACCTAGACCATGCCGACAGCTTACCCTGGTCTTGGCATCACTGCAAATCCAACTGCATCATTTTTTGACAAGAGTGGGTGGACTGGGAAAAAAAACCATTCCAATATGTTTGTATCACAAATGAGAGTAGATTTAGGCTGCCTTTTAATCCTATGGCCTAGATTTGACTACCCTTGTTTTGGAATAATTGATCAAAATGCTCAACAATTCCCTGTATTCTACCATTTATTCTGCTGTTTTGCTGCCTTTGTGAAGTGTGGGGGTCCAGAGTATTCCTCTGGCTTCCCTGGAAGGTTTAAGACCCCCCTGGCGGGGTCCCCAAAGACCCTTGAATGAGACCCAGGTGTCTCAGGGGCTGGATTTAGCTCCTTGGAACAATTTACCAACATTGAGAGAAGAAATGCAAGCCACAAAAATAAATAGAGTGTAAATTAGACTGTTAGAATGTAGAATTAGCAGATTTCTAGAATGTTTGTGATAAGGGACACGTGGCCAAGATGGAGAATTGGGGGTGTGGATACCTCTTCCTCCTTCTTCTCCGTGTCATCCATGCTGGGTGACACGCTGGCACTTTTAGATTGGACAAGAACAGATCTGGACCATGTAACAAGATTGTATTGTATTGGGGGTCATTTGTAAATACCTAGTACGTAGTTTAGACTATAAAAGATAAGTCCTGCCTCTGCCAGGCAGATTCTGCCATGGACGTCTGGCGAGCAGACTGCTGTTCGCTGGACAAAGCAGTCCTGAGATAAGCAACAATAAACAACCATGAAAACCTCTAAGAACAGCCTCCTGCAGTCTCTCGTCGGCGGACATTGGAAAGAGCTGGGTTCCAAACCACCTGCATGTCCACCAGAGGTGATCTCAGGTCTAAGGAAACACCTCAGGATGTGACAGTGAAGGAGTATGACCAGTCACAGCCCAGATATAGCAAATCAAGCTCCTGTTTGCAGACATAGACTTGGCAATATGCATTAACTGAACATAGTTCTTGCATCAGGCAATACATAATGTGCTCAGTCAAATTCTGAGCTAGAAGAGAAATACGCACATATTTAAAAATCTTTGGGGCCCATGAAAGTGCTTATTTCTTTACACCAAATTTGTTTCTTTCCATTCTTTAGTTTGCCTCTTCCAGCATGACCAAAGAAACAAAAGAAGAGCTGCTTATTATTAACACGTTTCAGTCTTCATAAAATGGGTAGAAATACATAAAGATGACTCACTTTTGGTGTGCTGGAGCCTTATTCCGTCCAGAAATTTAAGCACTAGACTCTGGCTGAATTGGAGCAAATGACTTGTGGAGAGCTACGATGAAAGAGGGAAAATTGTGGCACTGTGGGTAGAAATCGTCCCTTTGCTTCCCAGATGCAGCATGGCTTGGTGCAGAAAGGAGGAGGCTACTTCATAACAATCTTCATATATTCTTTTTGAAATTAGTATTTTATTAGAACATATTTTTTCCATTATAAAGAACAAAAATCTGCAAAGACATATGACAAGAAAATGCTAAATAAATGATCTAGCTAGCACTTTTTATGCTTCCCCTTTCATTTTTTATGTTTGCTTAAAGATACACTACATACCTGGAACAGCAGTTTGCCAAAAGTGTGATGTAATTTTTTAGGTTTCAGGGCATCCCTCGGGCCTTTAGAAAAGTAGAAAGTACCAAATACTCTTTAAATTCAGGAAGATCTTCCTAAAAAGATTAATTATACACGAAAAAGACAGCACTGTAAATTCCCTCTGGTGCTTGTTAAGGCCTCTGAACAGGTTTACTCCTTTTTTCAACATTCCTCACACAAGTAGCATCAGTTACACTGAAAGCTCTGGCATAAAGGGGCACTGCTGTCTTCATCTTGTGTCATCCAAATTCATTCTAGTGACAGGATTGTGAAGCACTTTTGCATTGCTTCTACCTAGTAGGCACTGAGCACTGAGAATTTTTTTAGGTAGACGTTCATTATGTGGACTTTCAGCTTTTAAGACTGTGCTTGCCTACATTTTATTCCAGCTCAGCCATCTTGCTCATTGTCAATGATCTAAAAGGTAGTAAAAATATGTGATTGTCAAACCTCTCTGGGAAATACCTTTGTGTTGTGTTTGTATCTTGAATATTCTAGTTAAGACTGAAGTTCCAGAAAAGCCAGTCTGTTACATTCAGGTTGGATATGTCATTAAGAAGCAAGAAATGCAGGGAATGTCCATTAAAACCTGTTCCACAAACAACTCCACACAGAGAAAGCCAGGAGTGAATAAAAAAATGAGAGTGACCTTTATCTTCAGCATTCTTAAATCCTACAAGCTGATGGGAAAAAAAACCCAGGGCCTTTATGTTACAAAAAACAGCATTACATGGTCTAACAAAAACCTGTTTTTGAAGGGGAGAACACAGTTCAGAAAATAATGGTGTTTTTGGGAGACGATTTCTAAACCTGTATTTAAAGCTAATGCAGACAAAGGTACAGATTCATATAAAAGCAGGAATTTGGGCATAAGGAAAGGGAGCAAAAATATTTCATGAACAATAAAACTAATTCAAGAAGGTGCTGACCTTGGTAAAAGATTTTTACTTTTTTTATGATTTGCACTGACTGCTTCATAGATTTGCCAATAAAAGCTGAACTCCCACTTCAGCCATTCCTTCTAAATAAAAGTCTCTCCATTCTGGCTGCCTGTTTTCCTGAAACTTGCTGGAATCTAGTATCTTTGAGCTTATTCCTCTCCATTGCATATGGTTGAATTTGGCCAATGGTCTCAAAACTGACTGTGGTGGGGAAAGGAAACAGGCAAACATAGCAAAGCACACTTATAAATCTTTGCTTCCTTCTGAGGATGGGGAGAATTCATAGATGATGAATTTAGAAAGTACTTCTTTTTCCAGGAGCAGGAGAAGGGAAAATATATTGTAAATACCCTTTAGAAAATAAAAAGACTGTTTACCATCCCTATAGATTACCACTATATTCTAAAATGTATCTCAATTTCTGCTTTTCTTGGCTTTATTCTCTTTCCTGGATAATATAATAATGTTTAGAAAATGAACACTGAGGTTTTCCCTCTTGAGGGTCTGTTTCAAAGGAAATAGCTAAAAGGCCCTAGCATTTCTCAAATCACCCTATTAATCTGCAATTGGACAACATTGACCTGGCTGTAGTGATAACCAGCAGATGCCTCCGGGTCCTTTCCAGCCCTTTCTCATTCCCTGTTTAAGCACACTAACTAGTTCTGCTCCTAAATGGTAATTAAGGATCAGATCCTTTAGGCTAAAATTTTACTTGGTCTATATATAACCATAGTTTGGTTTCTATCCTTCCAAACCTAGTGAAATTAGCAAGAGATGCACACTGGATTTATACAGGCTACCTCATCTCTTGCCATTGCTCATATTTTCAAAGAACACATTCACTCTTTACCTGCTTGATGGATGAACTGCCAAAGAAAACACTTTGGAGGAATCCAGTTTCTAAAAACATTGTTGTAGGATGCAGCCCTGATGCATCTGTCAGGATTTTGAAGATAGACGTTGACTGCCCTGCCCTTTATCTGGCTGTGCGTCACTGACCACTACTTGTTTTTACAAGGCTGAGCTGGAGGAGTTGCAATTTCAGCTAAGAAACTGCCATGCAAGGAATTCAGCCCGTGTTGCAAAGCCTAAAGAACATCAGTGTCCAGGGAGGAGCAAACAAAACTCTATGAATGCACAGAGAGCATTGATGTTGGCGTCCTGCTAGTGGACAGAAATGGAAACGTTCCTGGGAGGCACGAGAAGCATATTGTTTGCACATTGCGGGTAAATTGTGTTTCACCATGGCATTCCCTATGGGGAACCTAGAGACTTCCAGCCTGCACTGCTACTGCCTCTAGACACTCCTGTTCATTTTGACATTAAATGCTATCAGAATCTGCTGATGGAGAGATGGAGATGATAATCTCCAGTAGAGCTTTCATGTGCAGGGAATACAAGATGGGGCATCACACAACTTAACTAAATTCATAAAGTGACCTTTATCAAGAACATATCAAGAGTAAAATCCCCCATAACAGGACTGTCCTGAAATGCTAAGCATGTATGACACCATTCTCCTGTCAAAGAACGAATTAGACATTAAACAAATTACATATTAAACAACTCCACTACATTCAAAAACATTACAATTTTTACCTGTTCTCAGGAGCTTGCACAATGCCTTACAAATTCCACAAAAGAAACTCATCCAGAGCCTCAGAGTGCTTTGTATGACCCAGAGTTATGCATTCAGTAAGAAAAGATGGAAAAGGATAATTGAATTCCAGGCGAAAAGAGCATTATTTGAATGGAACTTTGCAGTAAAATGAAGGATTCTAGGACAAGTACAAGGAGTCAGTTCTGGATGGGAGACAATGACGGAAGACAGTTCTTGACTCAGCAGCAAGGAGTTTGTTGGAAGGAGAGAGAAGAGACAGAGGGAAGGAAAGGGGCAGACTCTGCCGTTTCCAGGAGACAAGCTGGAAAGAAGTCCAAGGAGCGAGGGTGTGGTTTGAAAAACAAGGAGTACAATTTCAAACTGGATTCTGAAGCAAACAGGGCAGCCAGTATGGCTCAAGCCAGAGGGCCTTGAGATGCATGAAATACAAATTTTCTCCATGAGAGACCGAATCAGAACTTTAGGAGTTGTTGTGATACTCTGTCATTGCTGCACCAAAACATCTTTGTGCTGCAACTGCTGATGCAGCATTCCTAAGGTTTGCATATATCTGTTAGGCAAAACACTGCTGCTGTGACAGTGCCAGCAGCATTCAGCTGAGAACAGATGTGGATCAACATCCTGCGTTCAGTGCTGTGCCACACACAGCAGCTCTCCAGCAGTTTGCAGTGATCATGCACAAGGATGTGCAAGTCCAACCTACAGACTCCTTGTTTCTTGGAGCTGCATTTTGAGGAGCATTCCAAGTGTTTGGGTGTCCCCACTCAAGGTCTCCTGTAGTGGATGCTTTCTCACACAGGCCAGAAGATGTGCCAGTGACTTTTTTACCTTCTGGTATCAAAACAGGAAAGTGACCAAACATTTGGAAATTGAACACTTGTGTAGTTAACCAATGATTTGAATGGATGAGCAAGAGTTGTTGAGCAAGAACCTGAGAGAAATATTTAAGAGAAATGCACTTTGCTTTTTCAGTGAGACTTTCTTGGCTGATTCTGTGGGAAGAAGACTGGGAAAATACATACAACATTTTTCCATGTAAATAACAGCCCCTCCAAGACAAAAATGTAGCTCTCCTCAAACACTGGAAAAAGAACATCAGGCTGCCATCCACAGGATGAGCCAGAAACCCAAATATTTGAATGAGAGCAACTTCTGAAAAAAATAGAGAAACATTTACCAAGAGCTTTTCCATTTTCATTGTTAAAGGATTGCTAGAGATTACACCCTTCTCAACTGCTGAGTGCTGTGGCTCTGCCTTGCATAAAGGAGCAGGGGAGTAGCAGTCAGCTAATCACAGGGGCACTAACACAGCAAACCATTAGAGACCTTTTACATAGCCTTTTAACAGAATAAAGAATAAGGCCAGTAATGCATTTTCATTGAGACACCCTAAACTAAATATAGAAAGCAAGGTTAAAAGACTCAGTTAAAACATCCATGCACACAGCTGACAGTACAGAGGTCAGTTTCTTTAGCTGCCAAAGCTCAGCAGGCTGCAGTGGAGAAAAGATAGCAAAATTCTTTTCCTAGTTTTTTGATTTGTGCCAAAATGTCCAACACTCCCAGCTCACTCTTCAGAGCCGATCACACTTGCAAAGAACCCAACCCTTGGGACCAGCAAAGCCAGGTCTTATAAAGGACAGATATTTAAACAGAGCAGTGCAAAGCAGGTACAAATGAGAAAGACATCAGCAGACAGAAGTGTGGCAAAGCACTTTTACATAAAGTGAGATACTTTTTTTACTACATAAATTATGGGATGTTGTAATTAGGATTTGGCCAGCTGAGAGTGGGCATGAAGGATTATATTATTAAAATTGTAGTGAAGAAATATAACAGACCTTTAATTTTAATTATACTTTAAAAGAGCCTTGGTTCCCTTAGCCAGTGATCTTTCTAGTTCATGGCAGCAGCTTAGAGCCAGACTACTAAGATTGCACACAGTTCACAGTGACTTTTGTGCATTTGTAGTTCTTAATAATAAAAATATCTCAGAGACAAATCTGTTGCTTATTACAATTTTCTTAAAAATATTGATATAAAAATATATCTTATAACTATAACTATAGATACTACTACTCAAGAGGTACTACTTAATTTGTACAATAAATGATGAATAGCTTTTTTATAAGAAATAGATATAAATTAGTATAAACAGGAGCTCTAGGCGTAATTAATTAGCATTCATAAAGTGAATGTAAAGGAGGGAAGTGGACAGAACAAGCTCACTATATCAAAATGGGCTGGTGACAGATACATCCAGATGTCCCACTGTAGACTGTCTCTGCAGCACTACTGACTTGCCTTCATTTAGAAACTCATAACTCACCATAATTAAACTGCAACTAACAAACCTACAGAGCAGATGCTACTCAAACCCCTTTGGACCACATAAAGAAAAGTTGTCTCCACTTTACCTCCAGTTTTCCTCCGTTCTTTTCAGAGACCAGACGTTAGCGTGTAACCCCAATCCTGAGTCCTCGGGGGAGGCTGCAGATCCCAGATTTGTGCAGGGATGGGGCTTAACAGTATCTCATTCCTAGCTACCTGTTCAATGGGCTGTTCAGTGTTTCCTCAGTCCCACTGCAGACCATTCTTCTCGAAGGGATCCCCATGGCTGCAGCCTGGGACCGCGTGTGCCACTAGGAACCCAGGTGCCTCAGCAAGCCATGCCTATGATTCCCTTGGAAACTTAACCCAGTTCTGGAAATTCCCAACTCTATGTATTAAAAATGAATGAGGTTTAGTGAAAATAATGAGGTTTTAAATTGTAATGTATATGAAATTGTTTTAATCTGCCTTCTGGTTTTGAGTCTTCGGGGGTCCTTTGTTCAGCTTAGTATTAGAGATTCTTCTATAGTCTTGTGTTTCCCAGAGCTGAGCTCTCTGGGAAAATGTGAGCAAAAATGCTCTGGATAAAACTACTGGAGCTAGCACCACTGCAGCCATTTCCACGTCAAAGGATTACTGTAATTTAGGAGAAGTATAATAGCACTAACATTAACTTCGCCTCTCATCTAATGCTAATGGGCTGACTAGGAGTGAGAGTAAAAAAAAAAAGGTGTTGATGCATGTTGGACCCTTCACTTCTTGGTTATTGAATAGCCTCCAACTCACAGTAACAACTATTGGGGAAGAAGCCCTATTTCTATTTAGAAATTGAAAGGAGCGAAAGAGTTGGATGGTTTTCATAACTGATAACTGGTTATAAACCTTCTCACCTACCTTGGGGCATGACTGCAGGGAGCAAAGCCCACATGGTGCTCGGTAAGTCGGTGGGTGGTGGGCCAAGAGCAACCCGTGTGACCCAGCCAGACCCCAGTGCCTTTGGGGGCTCGGGGCTTGCCAAGGAGGAGAAGAGTCGCACTTTGGCACAGTCAAACGACGGCAGGTGCCAGGCAGGCAGCTCTCGGCTTCCAGCGCCCACCGGGCAGCTCCTGGGTGTTCCCCTTCTTTCTTCTCACCTCCGGCGGGAGTCCCGGGGCGCTGAAGGGAGCACCGCCCCGGCACCGCGGCGCAGCCGGGGGGAAGGGAAGGCAGAAGCCCCGAGGGTCGGTATGAGGGAGGGTCGGTATGAGGGACCCCGGGGTCCGGTGTGAGGGTGGGTGAGGGGGCAGCCCCGGGGCCCGGGGTGAGGCTGGGTCGGGAGGAGCCCCGGGGGTCGAGGATCGGGTGGGTCAGGAGCAGCCCTGGGGCTCGGGGATGGGATGGGTCAGGAGCAGCCCTGGGGCCCAGGGTGAGGGTGGCCCGGGGGCAGTGCCGCAAGGAGCCGGGGAGGGGGCCGGATCACGTGAGCGTGTGTGGCAGTAGCGGAAGGATATCTGCACTCTGACAACCCATCCCGCCCCTCTCCGCCGGCTGTGGCCGTGGCGGGGACCACCCGCTTCTCACAGCCCCGTCCCCAGCCCGTACCCGCAGGGGAAGTGAGGGATAGCGGTGGAGAGGAAGGCAGGAGGGTGAAGGCGGGCGAGAGGCGGAGGAAGAAGCGCAGCAGTGAGGGACTATTTGAGGAGACCCTGGCAGGCTGATGAGGTGCGGAGTGATCCCGGCGAGTGAGCGGCCCCGCGCTGAGGCCGAGGAGGGTGGCGGGCGCGCCGGGCGCCATCCCAGCGAGGGCTACGCGCCTGCGCCGCTCCCGCCGCCGTGAGGGGAGCACCGGCGGCTGCCCCACTTCACCGCCCGCCCCTGCCAGCTCGCCCCCAGCCATGGCCCAAATACTGCCCATTCGCTTCCAGGAGCACTTCCAGGTGAGCGCAGGAGGTCAGCGGAGAAGGCGAGGGGTAGGGGTCCACCTCTTCTGCCTCACCCCGTCTCTAGGAGAGGAAGGGGGCGCGGCCTAGGCGGGCTGGGGGAGCGCTGAGGTCGGGGAGAGGGGACCAGGGTGCCAGGGGAACCTGCTTCGTCACCTCCTTCCTTCCCTCCGGAGCGCGGCCGCCGTCCCGGTGGGGACGCTGGGCTGCTGCTTCTGTTCATCCATCCATCCATCCATCCATCCATCCATCCATCCATCCATCCATCCTTCCATTCCCGGAGCTGCGTCCCCGCGGCGTGCGGAGCGGCCGCGTTTTGTGCAGAGTCACTCGTCGCCTGAGGGACCTCCCGCTCCAGGGAGGGGGCGGCGCCGAGCCGGAGCCGCGCTGCTCGCCCCGGGCACCGCGGGCGCTCCCCCGCCTCAGTTTGGGTGGACGCCGCAGTCTTGCAGGCAGGTTGTGGTTTTTCTCTTTTACCTAAACGCCGTCAGCCTCTGGATCGCGAAGGTTTCTGGGAACCTCTTTTTGAGCAGCTGTGAGAAAATTGGTGAGATGAGGTGCAAGAAACCATTTAGACTTGGAAGCTGCACAGCCGCTGTCCCTCCTTCCAAACATAACAATATTAAAAAAACCTCCCCCGAAATGACATGGTTCTGTTCTTAATATCCTGTGAAAACCATAATGCCAGCATTGGAAAAGTTCCATGGCTAATGGATGCAGCACAGACAAGCCGGTTTATGTCTTTCCTTGTGACCTGGTGGTGAGGGAGGGTTGGAAATGGAGCGAGAGAACAGCAGTCTCTAAACGTGTAGTTTGAGGCAGGAATTAAAGGAATTTACTAAATGAATGAGAGAACAGGAGGTGGACTTGGCAAGTCATCCTTCTGACACTGTACCGCCCCTTTCTGTCAAATCAGGCATCCATTTCAAAATGGTATCATACCCCAGTGTGGGCTGCATACCATTCTGAGTATTTCAGCTTGGGAAATGGTTATGGCCACTTCCAGCTCCTTTTGGTAAATGTTTTTTTTCTTACCTGGAGAAACTGTCCCATTCATCCTAAAAGGAGCTCTAGCCTGAAAAAAAAAAATAGTAGTTAGAGTGAATTCCAGAAATATCTAATCTCTCTGTCCAAGGGAGGGGAGACACTTGTGTCCTCTGGGTTTTCGTGGGTTAGGAGTGTTTAACATGGTGAAGAATTCTACCACCCCCTCCCTGCCAGTATCCATTATAGCAGTGATTATAGTAATCTCAAAAAGGTTCATAGGAGCTGTGGAACAGCTGTCTCAGTAAGAAACTTGGGATCAAAGTGATTTTGATGTCAGACTCTTCCTAGAGAGCATATAGTTCTTACCATTTGAAACTAGCAAGCATAACCAATCCTGCTGATTGTGTTTGATCCCTACAATAGCGATGAGAGGACATGGCACTTAATATGCAAGAGGTGTCCTGTGTTGCTTTGCATGTTAAATGACTTTCTGTGATTACCCGTGTTGTACATCTTGCAATACTGCCAATATCAGCATTGTGCCACCTTAGGTTTAGGTGGGGGGCGCCCACCTGCTTTTCAAGGGATTTGTATGAAGTCATAGTCTATTTTTTGCTCTTAAGCAATTTGATCTTACTGAAAAGGCTAAACTTGTGCTTGAGTTACTTTTCCATGCAGCCTGAAAGCTGCATGGAGGAGCAGGGAAAACCCCAGGGTGTCCCTTGCTAACATGTAGGAACAAACTTCTCCAGCATTCACTCATTCCTGCTTCTCCTCTAAGCTGAGTGCAGAAGCCCTAAAGCAGTACCCTGCTAAAGAGAGACTGAGATCAGTAGTAGCTGGGAGTAGGCATGCAGTAACCTCCTCATGCTGCTTCTGCAGTTGTCCCTACATGGTGGGGAAAAATAGGGAGGCAAAACAGAAGGAATGTAGGAACTCAGTGTTTGTTTTGGCTGGATATCTGCAGTACAGTTGTATCAGCTCTAACTTATTGTATGTTGTAAACTAGAATCAAGAGTCCTGAATTATTATTACATGGTGGTTGTTGTTGACTGGTAGAGAATCTGTGAAAACATTAGGCTTTCTCGTCATAATACTCCAGTGTCACACATATTTAGTCAGATTAATCTCCTCCCTCACATTCCTTCCAAGTAATTGTCTTGGCTATGGTTAAGTTATTATATTTAAAATTAATACGGTAAGTCTACTTTGCGGCTTTATGAAAAAGCCAAAAACGTACAGTTCCATGTAATTGTTGTATGTTTCAGTGATCCTAAGTTCTAAGATCTTTCTGTTCCTTAATTCAATCTGTGTACTGTTTCTACCTGTAGCCTTTTTAATTATTACGGCTTTAAGTGATTAGAGTGTCAGTTAGTGCTATAATTAATTCCAGCTTGTTGCTGATGAAACAATGTATCTCTTAAGTGCAGTGTGTTCCTGAGGTAGTTGTACGTACTTTACTAAAAGAAGAACTGAACCATGCAGAAAGTGCTCTCCAGAGAAGCTAAACGTAAATTGCAGTGCTAAATACTGAAGTCTTCTCTCCCACTCTCTCTTTCTGGAAGTAGATACATGGTAGTGTGAAGTGAAACAGTGATGTTGGTCGGTGTAGTATTGGAGGAGTGCTAGGGATCAAGAAGAGTGTTTACATTCTTTGTGTCGCTCATTTTGTCTTACATTGATCATCCTTCTGACTGTAGTAGCTCTGAGGAGGAGTGATTGCCAGTCACAGGCATGTTAAATTTGAAGTTGTTACAGCTTGTGTGTTCAAGTCCTGTGTGAGCTGAAGAATAGAGAATAGTTGTAGTGAAAAAAATATATCCAGGTCTTGATGTGGTAGAAGGAACTCAAAGTCTGCTTGTTTAGTTCCATTTAATGCAATTTGAGCAGTTATTTTTAGCTATAAACTCTGTTCCTGCGAGTCTTCATAAATTCATAAAGAACTTTCATCTTGCTCATTTTTTCCCCAGAGGATATTGGAGTCTTAAGTTCCATAGCAAGTGAGGGATATAAGACAAGGACTTAGTTTTTGTCTGTCTGGTGATTGCCCAGCTGCAGCAGTGCAAACTGTGCTAAGTCCTGCTGCAGTGAATTACTCATGCATACTACTTAATCTAATGTGATTTAATCAGGTTCTTAACTCCAGCATTTCTGTTGGAGCAGTGAATTATAAATTATTTACAAGATTGAACTCTTCCAAGGGAATTATAGTTTACAATGGAAGTGCAGTAAAAGACCAAATATACTGGTAACAGACTGAAGCAATACTTTTGTACACTGGAATCCAGTGTACAAAGTCTTCCTGATCTAAAATTAAACTTTTCCTTCACTTAGTCATTGCGTTTGTCTTAAGCATCTCTTTGTGCCTCTTCGAGCTTTTTTCAAGTTCTCACTTAAAATAACCTTTGCTTGTCTATGGGGAAAAACATTGCTTAAGCAAGATCTCAGGTTCCAAGATTGGAGCCATCATCCCTTCAATGCACAGACACGTAGTTCTGCTTTCTGTTCAGTAATTTTCAAGACAAATCCACTTTCTGTTTGGATTGTCTGACTTGTCTTACTAAGGTTTTCTGTCTGTTGTGCAATAGGCATGACCAAGCTGGATGGCTTTCATAAGTTTGCTTTGGCTGAACATGTGGACTTAAGAAACACTCAGGATATTTGCAAGCTGTAAGTGGCTTTTTAGATTTGTATTCAAAAGGTAGGGCTAAATATTATGACTTGATTCAGCTCTTCAGTGATGAAGAGCCCAGATTTACTCATTAGTTTCAGAATTGCCCTGCACGTGGTAGTGATAACTCATTCGATAGATGATCCAGTCCTCATCACAGACACACAGGAATAGATTTTTGTGTAGGGAGTAACTCTCACTTGAGATGCAAGACCACTGGTCTGAACTGCAGTTGCAATTAGGCTTTCATATTTTGGGTCTTACTTCCTTGATGTCCCTCAGCTGTCAAAATGAAAACTATAGCAGGAGGTGAGGTGAGAGTGAGCAGTTCAGCAGGAATGCCCAACAACTACATGCACATCCTTACTGGGGATGTTTAGAGCTTTTCGTAATCACATGAGTAAGAGTTATGGGAAACTATTACTTGGTTTGTATTATGTTTAAAAAGATGTGTGCCTACAGAGCTTTTTGCAGGCAGTTTTTATTTGGGTACATAAAGCCTCTGTCCAAGCCTTACTCTTTTCTAACAGCCTTAGAAACAATAGTTGATCACCTCTAACAAGCATTTATACTAGAATTATGTGGCATAAAGCTGAAATGGGATACTAAACTCTGGAGAGATTAAATTTACAGGATTCTGACTTCAACATTTAACTGATGGTAGGTCCAAATCACTGGAGTGTCAGTATTAGACAGTAAGGCTTTATTATTTCCCATTAGAGAAACAGTTTGAAGACTAGTGGTATCAATATCTTGGTTTGTGCAGCTCAGTTTGGACTGCTGTACTCCAGAGTAACGGAAATGCATTAGAAAGCTCAACATTTAGTTAAGATCCTGTGTAAAAGACATCTTGACTTCATTTTTTAGCAAATGGTACAATGCTGGTAAAGAATGGGGAGATACTAAATGCCAGATTAATAATGGTCTTTCATCCTGAATACCTTTGTGCCTCCACTCATGTTGAGAAATAAATAATACATCTTGCATTAATCTTTACTGTGTCAGTAACTTCTCAATATCTATAAAATGCTTAAAGGTGTTATGGTATCTAATCCACTCTGTAGTAGTACTAGGTATCTCTGAAGCAAAAATCTTTATGTATCTGGTTAATTCAGCCTGATAGTGAAAATGGTTCTGCACTGTGTGTGTAGATAATGGGTATTAGGGCAGGAGAGGCATTAGGCATTACTTGTAGAACAGAGTGTTAACCTTTCCCCTACATCAAGGCTTGCTGTAACCTACATGGGGGTGCTTGGTAGGGTTTAACTGGATTACCCAAAATTAAAGTGTGGGTGAAATAATGGAAATTATAGTAAATGGAATCATGGAAATCACAGTAAATACCTCTGAAATGACTGTGTAATGCTGAATCCTTCTTTTCAGAAGAAAACCTTAGTTTGAGAGTACTGCTTGCCTAAGAAGCATAATAAAAAAATTTAGTAGTAGTTGAGAGGCCTGTTGTTCACTCCTTTATGAAAATAAACTGAAAAATTGCTATTTAATATGTATAAAACTCGGTAATGACCTGTAGCATCTTCACCTGAACATACATAGCTAAGTGCTTGCTACCTCCTGTAATAAAGTTCCACTAATTTTCTGCTTGAGGAAGTGCAGGAAGGTACTTTAGAACAATTTTGCTCAGATCATCGTGGAAGATTTTTCCCATCCAGGGTAGAAGTGATGCTGGCTGATGTCCTTTATTTGATGGTAGAGGAATTCTGCTGGTATTCTTTTGCATAGTCAGTATGGAATATGCCTCCTACATTGCCTCCCATATCTCAGGAGGACACAGTCTTCAGTGTTTTCAGACTGCCAAACTGTGAAGTGTTATCATCATTTACTGAGGCTTGCATTATTCACATGACCATCCTTTAGGGAGTACTGGCATTTAGCCTTTAAAAGATGTGACAAGTTTCCCAAATAATAATGGTGGCAGTGATACTCAAGCAAAATTTAGCATTACCTTTTCTGAAGCCTTTGCTAGATTTTATAATAGTTTAAAGCAGGAAATTTTAATACCAGGGTGTGATGCAAGATCATACTTGTCTTAGTGAAGATACCCAAAATGTTTTCTTCAGCAGGGACCAGGCTTTGAAGTGAATAATGGTGGGTTTAAAGCTGAACTTCAGGGAAATGCCTCAAGGTTCTCACTTTGCAAAACGTGTGGCCAGGGGCTGTCTCTTGAAGAGTAGGTCAAACTGAAGCGCGCTAATTGAGAAGAGACCTTGAAAAAGCTGTGTTTCTACTTCAGTACTCTGGAAATACATCTGAATTTGGATTAATTAAATCAAGTTAGGAACTTAGCTGTGTTGCAGTTAAATCTCTTGACTACTCTTGTGACACTTAATGAGTCTCTTATAATGGACTGTACTCGGCAGATGGACTTGAAACTTACTCAACATCAAAGTGTTTAAGTGTCAGCTACGTGAACATGTAATTTGTGACAATATGTGGACATTGTCTGGTGTAAAGCAAGCGAGCAAGAACAGTGGAATTAAGATCCTGTCATTTATTCCTCCGTTTTTCAAGGTCACAGAAGTTGACAGCATTTGAAGCCTAAATTAGAACTCCATTTGCATCAATGATACAACTTCAGAATGTCTTTAGGACCTGAATACTGACAATTGTGTAGTTCTTTGTCTGTGGAACAAAGAGACACAGAAGATAAATCAGAGTTAAGTAGTGTACACTCTAGTCAGAGAAACTTGCCAGTCTTGCATTTCCTTCTGGAGGAGATTTCAGATGTAGAGGCTTGAGTTAAACCTTCAATATGGGAAGGATAATAAAACAATGGTTTTTTTTTTGTCTCTCTAGCTCCAAAATTTGGGCATTAATCCAGCAAACATTGGATTCAGCACCCTAACGATGGAATCTGACAAGTTCATCTGCATAAGGGAGAAAGTAGGAGAGCAGGCACAAGTAGTGATAATTGACATGAGTGATCCAACAACACCCATCAGACGTCCAATTTCTGCAGAAAGTGCCATCATGAATCCAGCCTCTAAAGTAATAGCACTAAAAGGTGAGTACTCCTTTATGAATGCGGTATGAAAACTACTGTTTAGCTGTATTACTGTTTATTAATGCTTTTAAACTTTATGTAAACTTTCTAAGAAGAATGTATATGAGGATAAGAATTCTTGCCTGAACTTGCATGCTGTATTTTTGGCAATAGATGTTTCAGTAATCTTTGGATGATTTGCCTCCAAGTGGGTGTGAGATGCTTGGACCTGGCACTGCAGCCTCCTATCCTCACTGGGGACCAGGTCAGCATCTGGTACACTTTTCCTTTAAACAGGTATTATAAACATGATGGACACTTGTATAGGTGAACAGGAGTGTAAAGCCATATTTTCTGCCCTGGCCTGGCCCTTTCATGTAGCTCTGAAGGTTTTACTAGATAGTGACAAAAATGTCATAAGGATGGCCAGTAAGTGCAAATGCTGAACGTAATAAATGTGTTAAGTTTGACAGTCATGAGGTCTTGCAGCTGAAGACCTCTGCTTACTGCTACCTGTGGTATTGTTACTGCCTTTAAGTAGCACTCTGAGCTCAAAGAAGTAATTTTTAGCATATGTCTGGCTCTTTTCTCAAATGACCAACATCTGGTATTTAATCTTAATAACTGTTACTTTTCTTCCTGCATCTTTTCTAAACAGATGGTGAGTGAACTTTGTCCTGACATTGTATGTTTAGTAGTACGGAATGGTCCAGTCTCATAAAAAGCACTGAACTTTAAGGTAGCCATTTGACAGTTCACTTCATGGCCAGGTGGGGGAATCTTAATCCTCAGCTGGTATTACAGTGATCATGTTCTCCATTGGCTTGTTTCTAACCATTTGGCTGTTTTGACTATTGACTGTACCAAGTGAAGGAAGAGAGTGTGCTTTTAATGTTTATGTGTATATGTGATGGAAGTACAGTTGGTAGACAAAATGAAGATGCAATATTTTTATGAGAGACCTCTGCTAGCATGTCCTGTGTGCTATTCATTTCTGCCTAAGTGTGTTTTTTATTGTGAAAAATCAGGGTGAGATTACTTGGGGGTCCAAGAAACTGTCCTCAGAACTGCCACGAAACCTTTAACTTATTTTCTTTCATCTCAGGCTTATACTGACATCAGGTGGGAACTAAAGTGAATATTTGACTTCAGCTGAACCTGTGATTCAGCTGAGATAGTTATGCATCTTGCAAAGGACTGCCTTACCCTCGGTATGGGTAAAGATAATAATGCAAAACAAAAATCAGATGTATGAAGAGTTTACTGTCCTTTATCTTGGAACCCTTTAAACAAACTGAATTGGCAAGGAAAGTTCCTTCTTTACACTGGCAGAGCTTCGCCTATCTCTTAAAAGGAAACTATGTAATATGATTTTAAAACAAATATACTAACTAAATGGGTTATCATCAGCTTCAAAGAATATAGCTTTATTCTCTCCAGTTAAGACTTGTTCTAAAGGAGTATTGTTCTGTCCATTCAGTGTGAGTAAATCTGTCCTCTGAATTGACAAGGTTGAGTTAATGATGTCATGTTGACATACAAAGCTGCGTTGTCAGGTGTTGCAAACTTAATGATCTCTTCTGTAAATAATCTAGTGATCAGCAGGTTGGGTAGGAGAGAGGGTTAATAGAGCTACCTAACCAATACGTTATCCATGATAACCTGAAGACATGGTTTAAGTCAGTCTGTCACTCCAGACTTTTCCCTGCTGATTGAGTGAAGCTTCAATAGTCAAAATGGTTACGTATTGTGACTCAGTGTGTCATGATGGGGTGCTGCTCATAATCTCAGGATTATTGAGCAATAAATGTAGAAACCCACCCTCATAAAGAGAAATGAAATGGTTCTTGGTTTTAACTGACATACAGTATGCACAATTTCATTTCTGGATTGCATGTGGCATTCTCCTGCTGTACCCAGATTTATTCATTGTCCGTGTGTTCTTGGTTCTCTTGCACTGCTCTGTACTGGGAGTACTCAGCGGTGGGTGTAAGTGAGAATGCAGCATTCGAGGGTGTTTCCATTCTTTGTGGAATGGAGAAATGTCATGCTCCAGTCAACTGAAACATGAATTATTGTACTGATGTTCAAAAATTGAATATGCTTACTTGATTACACTTGTATTGTCTCAGACTCACCAGTTTGGTAGTTTGATCAGAAAAACCTTAAGTTTTTTTGTCTTAAATCTTGGCCTAAATAAAGTGTTCAAGTATACATAAGACTCAAATGCTCACTTGCCCTCACCATGACTGTATAGCAGGTCCTACTTTCTCAATCCAAGTAACATAATTTTTTTGTAGTTTAGTTACAGTTTAAGGTTGTGAAGTTTGAATATATGTTGCCACGCTTAAGGAGTTGGAAAGCAGTGGCTTCTGCAGCTCCCAACATCCAGGGCTAAACTGCCTAGAAGCTTGTAGAAGCTGTTTCCAACTGTGACACAGCAGTCAAATTTAGTCTAGAAAAGAGACGAGCCTGAGCTTTCAGCTGTTCGTTGGTTTGTTCTATGTTCTTAAAACTAGGAAAGTCGTCGTACTTCCTCTGGAGGAAGACTGTCCTGAAGAGCAATTTCTATATGCACATATTGGGCTAGTTTAGATGGTGACCAGAGCCCTTCCAGAACTACTTGTCTCCTGGTTACATGTGAGGCTGCACACTGTGGGAGCTCAAAATCCATCTCTTGACATCACCAGGCCATTGCAGGACAAATTGTTGTCCAGTACAGTAAATATGCTGTTTCCAGCTATCAGTTTACAAGCTGGGTTTACTGCATCTCTATATCACAATAAGTGCATGTGCAGAGCAGTGTTCATTCGCAGTCTGCTTTTGGTCCTAGGAAAGCTAGCAAGTTCTCCTAGGATGTAGTTGATCAGGTTGACAGTTCTCAATGCAGTTAAACTAGGCAGCAAATGCTGCATGTGATAGCTCTTAAGTCTTGTGTTGTCTCTTGGCACTGCTTTAAACTAACATGATCAATTTATGTATAAATTATGCTAAAACATTATAGAGCAGTTCGAGATACATATTAGCTTGGGATTAGTAACTCTTGAGTAAGATTTTTCTCATGGCCAGCAGCCTTTATCTATCAGTGAATATCTCCCAGGTTGGCAGTCACAAGTGTTACTAACAGGAAGTATTTCTGAAATGGGGATAGAAATAATGGCATTACAAACCAGTACTCCAACAGTCTTGAGTTGGTGTCTTGTGAACAGAAAAGAATATTCCTGGAGCTGAGTTGTCTCATCTGCAGTAAAATAAAACATGACTTAGACTCCATGAAAATAATGGATTCCCTTATTCTTTATAGTTTGCTTCAATTAGCATTGGTTTTAAGCCTACTTAGCAGGATTTTTCTGGTTGTTTAAAAGGACTACTAAAATCAAGCCTAAACCTGCAATATAGTTTCCTAAATCATGAAGAAGTAATCTTAACTAGAACTAATGCACCAAACCTTCCTATAGCTTTCTGAACTTTTGACTGTCCTCTTCAGTACGTAGTGGTTGTACAAAACCCATCTAGTTCAGTGTGCAGTTCATCCAACAGGAATACAAAATGAGAACTGTGATCTTTGGCTCTCTGAAGTTGTTTCAAGTCTCATGCTGTTTGACTCAGTTCAGGTGATCTAGAGCAGCTACTAAATTGACATAAACTGAAACTATTCTTTCTATTAATTATACTGAATAAGATCTACTAGACATCTGTAATTCGGCATACCAGTGCTGCCAACTAAACAAGAGATTACACAAGCTCTGTAGCTTAGGCTGCCTTTTTATTACAGCTTATAGTTAAAATGTCCATGCTTGTCAGTTGTTGGAATGTCTATGTGAATGTCTGTAAGGAGATTTTTTTTGTTTTGGGATGGTACAAGTGTTGGGTGTGGAGAGGGGATTCTGTTAAGAGTCAAGTGTCAAAGGAGACTGAGATGTGACAGGACACTAACCCTGTCTGTAACACCACTGTAACAGCGGGTTAAACTGGGTGCTTGTAAATGGGCAGCCTACAGGATGGCCATTGTGGTAATTGATCTGTGATGTTTCTTGGATTTTGACATACTAGCTGGGAAAACACTTCAGATCTTTAACATTGAGATGAAAAGTAAAATGAAAGCCCACACAATGGCAGAGGAAGTGATCTTCTGGAAATGGATATCGGTGAATACAGTTGCCTTGGTGACAGAGACAGCGGTATACCACTGGAGCATGGAGGGAGAATCACAACCCCAAAAGATGTTTGATAGACATGCTAGTCTTGCAGGCTGCCAAATCATCAATTACAGAACAGATGAACACCAAAAATGGCTGCTGCTGATAGGAATTTCAGCACAGGTAAGTTCCCTGGCAGCAACATGTCATAACTGGGAGAGCCCTGGCCCCACTTCCCTTAATAGCTGCTGTAGTTTAACTTTGGTTTCTGTAAATAAAAAAATCAAAGCTATCTTTTGTGTAGGAATAGCCTGACTTCTAGTTCAGTTCGAGTGTTGGAGGAGGGGATGAGAGGCATTTGCTGCTTTTTAGTTTGCTGTCTCAGGGGTCTTGCTATAAACATTTGAAGTCTTATCTCTAAAAGATGACCTTTTGTTTTTCTAGCAAAATCGTGTGGTTGGTGCAATGCAGCTGTACTCGGTTGATAGAAAAGTCTCCCAACCTATAGAAGGCCATGCAGCAGCTTTTGCAGAATTCAAAATAGAGGGAAATGCCAAACCTTCTACCCTCTTCTGTTTTGCTGTAAGGAGTCCTGCAGGAGGCAAGGTAAGGTCTGCAGCTGTGTTCCTGTAGTGCTGTAGGTGGGTTGGTTGCATCAAACTCAATGTGGAATTCAGTAGCACTGAATATGCTACAACTGCTGAGTAGTCTGTGCAAAGCAGAGGTAATAACACAGTAAATGCCTTGACCTTCCTGGTCTTGTCCTGCAAAACTGATAAATTGACAAGCCTGACTCCAAAAATCTTGAACACGTTGTCTTGAATAGGAACAGTCGACTTTCATAGAAAGGATGGTTTTGGTTTTGTTTTTCTCCCAGGTTTTAATTTATTGAGTTCCAGAAAACTTATCATTCTGAATATGTGGAGCACAGCTCCCTAGACTGTGTTGGCCAAATGTGGCAGATTACTTCAGTAGTATATGTGAGGAAAGGAACTTCTTTCATGTGGCTGTACTTGCAGGCAATCTTGTGACATGTACTCTTTTTTCCTAGCTGCACATAATCGAAGTAGGTCAGCCAGCTACTGGAAATCAGCCATTTGTTAAGAAAGCTGTTGATGTGTTTTTCCCACCTGAGGCACAAACAGACTTTCCTGTGGCAATGCAGGTAAATGTTTGACCCCACCCCTCCAAAAAAAAAAAGAGCTCTATAGCCTTGCAAGGAGCTGACATTTGTCGTAAAGATTGCTTTCTGTAGTGCTTTGTAGTCGTTCTCCTTAGTTCTGGGAGGGGTGTTAATAGGTTTGTGGGAATTAGCATGGGCATTAAAACAGTAACTTAAATATATAGACTGTTCCTGTATTTTAAAAAATAATAAAAAGCTCTAACAAAACTTCGACAAAAAAGAACACAAACCAATGAAGGAGACCCCAAAAAAACCTTTGACAGTGTCTTCAGGGAGAATGTATCCAAAATCACTTTGGCTATTCAGCTTCCTACTAATATTCCAAGTTCTAGATAAGAATATTAGCAAACCTCCTGTAGTAGCAGCACAGAAGAGGCAATTTGGGACAATAGTGGTAGGCTCTTTAGGAAAGAGCAGAATTGGTTGCTGTCACAGACAAAATTTCACGTAGAATATGTCTAGGACTAGAAATTGTGTCATAAAATCAGACTATTTCAGAGCATAAGACTGCTGACAAGTCTAATAGACCAGCTTCATAAGTAGACCAAGAGATGCCCATAACTAAGGTGCATGCATGGCAGGATTCATACAGCTCTATACTTCAGCTTACATACTTATAGACTTAAGACTTAATTAACAAAGACTTGTCCCAAGGGGAGAGTACTTCTATGTCTGAAGACCCTTGAAAGCCTCCCCAGTTTCAGTGACTTGACATATAAACTGGAATACTCAGTAGATGAGCTTGGTTTAGATTCTGCTGGTGCTTTGGGTAGGCTTTGTTGGAAGAGAATGGGATTACCTCATTAGTATTTCTGAACAGAAAGTTGTACTGACGTATCTAGACTAGAATGCTAATTATGCCCAAACTTTTTTCCTCAGCTTGGCTTATTAGGATGAGGAGTATGTTCTTTGCTGCAGATGAATTTTAATTTCCTTTCAACCTCTCTATTCACTGGAGCTATGCGCAAATGGCCAGCAAAACTATTCATTGCTTTTGAGTCTGAAAGGAAGAAGCCTGAAGCTATATTTGTTCTTGGTGTCAGTACAAACGCATGTCACTGCAGTACTTTCTTGTGACTAGGCTGAAGGCAGCTGTCTTAAGGGTTAGAATCTTACTAGTTTTGACTAATAAAAACCTGTGTTTTGGCAGATTGGAATTAAGCATGGTGTTATTTATCTGATCACAAAGTATGGATATATCCACATGTATGATTTGGAGTCTGGAGTGTGCATCTACATGAACCGTATTAGTGCTGATACTATCTTTGTCACAGCTCCTCATGAACCTACCTCAGGCATTATTGGTGTGAACAAAAAAGGACAGGTAACAAATCCACCATTCTGTTTCTGAGCCTTTTGAAGTTCAAATGGAATGTAATAAACCTAATGAGTGACTTGATGCGACAAATGTCATGGAAAGGAGTGACTATTTGATTAATCAGTTTATCTCTCCTAGTACAGAGCTACTTGGAGAAGAACTTGGTTTTTTAGTAATCTACTCCTTTACTGATGAGCTGCATAGCCATTTCATTGTTGTGTTTCATAGTAGTTGTGGGAAGGGCAGTACTCTTCAATATGGCTCTTGTCTTTTCCAGGTGCTTTCTGTATGTGTAGAGGAAGACAACATAGTGAATTATGCTACGAATGTTCTCCAGAATCCTGACTTGGGACTGCGAATGGCTATACGTAGTAATCTAGCTGGGGCAGAGGAGTTATTTGCCAGAAAGTTTAACACGCTGTTTGCTCAAGGAAACTATGCTGATGCTGCTAAGGTAGCTGCATCTGCACCAAAGGTAAGTAACTTTAAAAGTAAAGCTTAGAAATAATGGAAATTTGCATAGGCTTAGTGGATTGCTTAGCTTACTTGCATTTCGGAGCTTGACATTCAAAACATAAATCCAGTGTTAGTTCTCTGCAATCTGGTAGTGGTTCTGAGTAATACATTCCCTATATCCCATAAAGGAGCATCTGCTATCCATTTCTAACCAGACTGGACTTTCTGTGGCCACTGACGAATTGCTAGAAAGTAATTTGAAAAGTTTGATCTCTATCCTGAAGGCTTAACAGTAGATGCTTCAGTTTATCCTTAAAACCTGATTTTTTACTGATGCTATTCAGTCTTCACTAATTAAACACTGCTTCTCTCTCTATCTTGTGCCTGTTCAGGGAATTCTGCGTACCAGTGATACAATTAGGAAGTTCCAGAGCGTACCAGCTCAGCCTGGGCAGGCCTCTCCCCTGCTCCAGTACTTTGGAATATTGCTTGACCAGGGGCAGCTGAACAAGTTTGAATCTTTGGAGCTCTGTCGTCCCGTCCTGCAGCAGGGCCGCAAACAGCTTCTGGAGAAGTGGCTGAAGGAGGACAAGGTAGGCTTGATCATGACATTAGCCTACTTCTGTTGCCTTGTAACAGTTGAATGTGAACAATACTTTTGTTAATGCTACATCTCTGAATTCTTCTCCTTGACAAAATACCACTTCTGCTTCAGCTGGAGTGCTCAGAGGAGCTAGGAGACTTGGTGAAGACGGCTGATCCAACCCTTGCACTCAGCGTCTACCTTCGGGCTAATGTGCCAAACAAAGTGATTCAGTGCTTCGCTGAAACCGGTCAATTCCAGAAAATAGTGCTGTATGCTAAGAAGGTAAATAATTTATCACAAACTGCAGGCTCTGTCTTATGTTTAATGTGTCCATTGTGCAAATCATAGTGTATTACTATCGTCTAAAAAGTCAGCAAAAATAAATGTCAAAACATCCAGAATTTTATAAAGTATTAATTTAATTGACTGGCTTGAGCTTATTCTACAGAGTAAAGATAAGATTCTTCCTAAATTCCTCAGACTTTGTTTTGAAATCCATAAAAAAAGAAAGATTGCCTGATGCCCACTTTTAAGTTTAGGACTTGATAAATAGGGCTTTAAGACTGTTGTAAAAATTACTCCAGGCAGTTTTCTTACATAGCCAGAGAATTGCCCTGGCACAAGTTTAGTTACTAAGTAGGTGAATACTGAATTTCTGTGTAAACAGACAAGAAATGCTTTTGTCTGAGAATTCCTGGAAGGTGGGAGATGGGCACTGAAATCTCATGACAGTTTATAGTCCCTATGCCAAAGAATCTGAAGGCTTAACAGAAGTGTGAAGCTTCCTAAATACGCATGACTGTTTCTGAAATCTCTAGGTTGGCTATACCCCAGACTGGATCTTCCTGCTGAGAAGTGTGATGAGAGTCAGTCCAGAACAAGGCCTGCAGTTCTCTCAGATGCTGGTACAGGATGAGGAGCCGCTGGCTAACATTAACCAGGTATGCCTACAACAAGAGTACTGATATCTTTCTAGACAGAGGGAGATAGTGTAGTGCCATTCTGGGGACGGTAAGGCTGGTTCATGTCTCTTATCTTGATTAGAGGAGTGAGTCTAGCTAAGTTTGGTTATCATGGAGTTTTTAGAGGCAAGTGTGTTCTCAAGTTCTTGTGGAAGCTTTCTGGTTTATTGATAGTAAACCTGCCACAATCTTAGTCTAAGCAATAGAGTGTTGCTGTCCTACTGTTGGCTTTTATGGAGCATACATCTCCTCAGGCAGAGAATTTACAGGAAGGTGAGCAAATAAATCTAAGTTCAGTTCTGGCTGCCATTGGCCACTTCTTGTTAAATGGACAGAGAAATAAGGAAACATTTTGCATTATTAAATAACTGAAGCTACTTGGAAAAAGTCTTGGCTTTTCTCCTAGCAGCTATCCCAGCAAGAGAAGGGATGAGCTTTGCATGCTGTGTTAGAACTAAATAAGAGTGGGCGGTAAAGTCTGGCATTATAGCTCAGAGTAATGCACTTGTTCCATTCTAGAGAAAAAGGAAACATGTGAAACGTGTCTCTCTATTAGCATGATAGTAATACTGTGAAAACAAAAGAATGCAGCATGGTAGGTGCTGGGACAGCCTGTTGTCTCGGTTTGAGACAAGTTAGGATCTTGGCATACATGAGTGTATATAGACCCCTCTTCTCTAACTTGCCCAATCTCAACAGATTGTGGATGTGTTTATGGAGCACAGTCTTCTGCAGCAGTGCACATCCTTTTTGTTGGATGCCCTGAAAAACAACCGCCCTGCAGAAGGCCACCTTCAAACCCGCCTCCTGGAAATGAATTTGATTCATGCCCCACAGGTATGACCCAGTTCCTCCAAAAAGGGAGAGACAGTACTGTGCTTGCACAGGAACAGGATGTCCGATAGTGTTATCTGTAAATTGTTCAGTAACATGAAAGTCTACTAACTAAGGCACTGCTGTGACTTCTTAACAACTTGTAGACTAAGCTGCTGTGATTCTCTTGACAGTCTGAATATGAAATGTAACCTCCTAGGTTGCAGATGCCATTCTCGGAAACCAAATGTTTACACACTATGATCGTGCTCATGTTGCCCAGCTGTGTGAAAAGGCAGGCTTGCTCCAGCGAGCTTTGGAACACTACACGGATCTCTATGATATTAAACGTGCAGTTGTTCATACTCACCTCTTGAATCCTGAGGTAAGTATTGTCCAGAGTAAGAAAGTGATGTGAGCAGTCTTTACGCTTCTGCAGCTGCCACTGTAGGTACTGAAGTAGCACAGGTAGCTGTGATTCAAGAACGTTTGTCCAGTTAACAATTAAATTGTGATCTGTACTTTCAGTGGCTTAAATCTGACCTCAGCTTCCCAGGTGGGCATTTAAAACATTATTTCTAGACTGCACTTTTGTAATTGTAAATACAGCGAGTGTTTCTTTTTGTCTTTATTCTTAGTTCATGGAAGACTTCTCTCTAGTAGCTTGGGGGTAGAAACAGTCTAGTTGGCACATCTTAGAAGTCAGTCAAATCCTGTATAAGTTACTGAGTAAAATTTTTGTATTTTTGCAGTGGCTTGTGAACTTCTTTGGCTCTCTCTCAGTTGAAGACTCTGTGGAGTGTTTGCGTGCTATGTTGTCAGCCAACATTAGGCAAAACCTACAGCTCTGTGTGCAAGTTGCTTCTAAATACCATGAACAGCTTGGCACTCAGTCTCTTGTGGAGCTTTTTGAATCTTTCAAAAGCTATGAAGGTACAGTATTAGAGGGAAGCAGCTTACTTGGAAGCACTTACTGTTCAAAGCAAATAGTAAGGATTGTAGCTTTTATGGGAGAGGTACTTGTCACATGTCTGGATTAGGAGACATTTATGAAAGTGAGCTCATCAAAATGAGTTCTGGGGGTAGTTTTGGTCTAGATAGTTTCTTAACTCTCTTGACTAAAGATCAGAAAGAAAGATGAAACCTGAAAGAAGGGAAAAGAATCCTTCTGATACTCTCTGTAGTTGACTGAAAGCTACTTTCTGAGCAAGGCTGAACTAAGTCACAAACTGAAGCCCATACAGCTTTCACTTGCTTCACTTCTAACAATGTTAAACACATGTGACTCTTTCCAGGACTGTTCTATTTCTTGGGTTCCATTGTAAACTTTAGCCAGGATCCAGATGTTCACTTCAAGTACATCCAGGCAGCTTGCAAGACTGGTCAGATAAAGGAAGTGGAAAGAATCTGCCGTGAAAGTAACTGCTATAATCCAGAACGAGTGAAGAACTTTCTGAAGGTAAATATTCTGCCCAGGGGATTAAGGGTATATTTTGCTTAGCAGCAGAACTACAGCTTTCTAATGGAGGGAAAGACCAAGAAAGTTTAGTTGCCATGGCTGTGAATAATCTTTTTTTGCTTTTTTCTCTTTTGCACAAAATACAGGAGGCAAAGCTCACAGATCAGCTTCCTCTGATCATTGTCTGCGATCGGTTTGACTTTGTTCATGACTTGGTGCTCTACTTATATCGCAATAATCTGCAGAAGTATATCGAGATCTATGTACAGAAGGTAAGGACTTGCCCTTTACTTCATTATGAAGAACTTAGCAGACTACAGCATAATCTGCTGTCTCTTTTTTTGCTCATTCTCCCAATGCAGAGGCTCTTCATTAAGCCTTTTGTCTATCACAAAAACATTATTCCTGGAATGTATATACAAATGTTAGTTACTTAAAGTTCTCTGCTCTGAAGCATAATTGAAATTGTTAACCAGAACTTCCCCATGTGGAAGACTCGGTGATACAAGGCTAATAACTAATTTCAATGATGGTGGCTTATTTTAGGTGAATCCTAGCCGTATACCAGCAGTGGTTGGAGGGCTACTTGATGTAGATTGTTCTGAAGATGTCATCAAGAACTTGATCATGGTGGTGAGAGGGCAGTTCTCCACAGATGAGCTGGTGGCTGAAGTGGAAAAAAGAAATCGGTAATGAAAATGCATCTGGAGGCACCAGTGTTGGGCTTCTCTGACCCTGCTATACACAAATTGAATTGCATGCAGCTTTCTTAAACAATAAAGTACTAATATTGTTTTGTGTTTCTTTATAGAAAAGCAATTCAAATTTGCTAGTCAGTCTTTTGATTGTTTGGGTAATGTAGGAATGCCTGACAGCACTGCATGATGTATAGCATGGCTTTTGAACACTCCCATACAGCCAGCCATGGGATGTACCTATGGAGTAAATTTGGATCAAACTGTTTTGATAGCCTAGCTGCAGGCACAAAGCAGCTTCTGTAATTAGTTTCTAACTACCGGTAAAATGAACAAATGGCTTTAAGCGTGAACTGCCAGCTAATACAACAGGAGTTGAGATATTGTAGAACTAGGAGTATCTGCAACCTTCCCTGATGTTAAACTGCAGATCTGACTTTCATTCATTTAAGACTCATTAAAAATAACTGTCTGATCTGTGTTTGCTTTCAAGTTGAAGGGAAGGGTAGGTACTGAGTGGTAGCTGTTAATCATATTTTAGTCTGACATTTACAAACCTAAAATATTTGCTTCTTCAAAGGCTTAAGTTATTGTTGCCATGGCTTGAATCAAGGATTCATGAAGGCTGTGAAGAACCTGCGACTCACAATGCTTTGGCCAAAATCTACATTGACAGTAATAATAATCCAGAGCGCTTCCTTCGTGAGAATCCTTACTATGACAGCCGTGTAGTTGGCAAATATTGTGAAAAGAGGGACCCTCATCTGGCCTGCGTTGCTTATGAGAGGGGGCAGTGTGATCTGGAACTCATAAAGGTTAGCAAAACTCATTTATAAACATGCTTGAAAGAACTACTTGGTGCCTGAAGTGAAAGCCTGTCTGGCTGTTAGTCTGACACTTGCAGAATCCTGTCTTGCAGTCTCACTCAGGAGTTGAGTCAAGGTGGGATTCTTTTATGTGGAGACAGTAATTTTTATGGTGACGAGAGAAACTTATGCTATGTGTCCAAACTGGAATTGCATAACTGGAAGTTTGAAGTACCATCCATGTCTTTTACCCTCTGATTCTGCTTGAAATGAATTTGTTTATTAGGCCCAGGTAATTAATATGCCTACCATTAAAGCTTTGTTAATTTGATTTTTGTAGCCTTGAAGGCTCAACAGGAGGAACAGGCTATCATCTAGCCTAGTGAAGAAAAAATTTCCCTGAAACTAAAACAGGGCTTGTAATTTTCCTTTGTTGTGATTGACCTATAAACTTGCTTCAATACTTAACCGGAAATGAGGGAAATAGATGTTGACAGTCTAACTAAAAGGACTTACTCCAATAGTATTCCTCTCCTATCTTTAAGCTTGTTGTTCTTAGAACATCTTAGAATTTCAAGGGCAAGTGAAATTCTCAGGGTTCTCAAACACTTCCTAGTCTCAATGTGAACACCAGAGCTTAATATCAGATTAAGCCAGTAGAGCTTGTGGCTGCTGAGAAAAACACTCTACTCCGACCTGCACTTCCATACATGTATATGTATGGTATGCATATACCATATGCAGAGAATATCAGCTTTGAGCATTAGAATAGTAGTTTAATCCAGGCTTGCTACTGAAATTTGATGACTTTCCAGCCTGAAGAGATTAATTTTTAAATAATAGTTCCACTGTAGCTGTTAAAAAAGGGCTGGCTACATTTGTCTCCTTTATTTCAGGATATGAAGGTGGCTTTGAGTTGTTGTTTGCTAGGAGCTTGCTAGGATAAATGTTACCATTCCGGTTAACCATAAAAGCCTGTCTGTACCAGTTTCTTCCCTGAACTGATGTTCTTAGAAGGTGTTTCTGGTTATGGAGAAAAGATCTTCCTATAGGAATTATTCTTGAGACATTGTTGTCTCCTAGAAGGATCAGCTCCTGCAACTGATAAACATAAAGCAAAAATTGTGCTAGTACTCATTTGCTTACAGCACAGTAATTGAGATTCCATGGGCTTATTTGGATATTAGCATTGTGAGCTGTTGGTGTAAGATGACTTAGGCCTTCAGGTTTCTGCTCCTCTAGCTGGAAGTCAAAGCTAGTGCTACGAATACGATCATGATTTGTAACTCTCCCATGATGCACTTTATAAGGAATTTCACGTTTGTTCTGTACTCTTAACACCTTAACAAGAGAATCCAAGCACTTGCTATTCTGAATACTTACAAACACATGTAAAGCTAATGACACCAAATACGTAACCTACTTCTATCTTTAAACACCTGCACCATTCCTCAGTTCACTACTTAGCACTTCCCAGGCAAGTGGCTCCCATTTCTAGATTTAAAACTTAAGTTCTTCAGGCTTCTGCAGGTCTTCACTTCAGCCAGAAGCAAATAGTTACTGTGAAGCTGCAGTCACAGTTTTTGTGTGTTGGGCAAAAGCAAGAGAAGCTATAGAAATTCTGCTGGAGACCTCCTCCATGAGCCTTCCAGATCAGAGGTTGGGTAAGAACTTGTCTGTGGCATTTAGCATTGGTCAGAAATTAGTTCTAGTCAGTCTTCTAACTGTTTGGTTCATAGCTAGCTAAACTTGTCTTGTGGTACTGACCCTTAACAATAATGCCAGTAATTGTAACTTGTGTTTCAGGTGTGCAATGAGAACTCCCTGTTTAAGAGCGAGGCTCGCTATCTGGTGCGCAGGAAGGACCCTGAGCTTTGGGCAAATGTGCTGGAAGAAAACAACCCATTCAGGCGGCAGCTTATTGACCAGGTACAGCAAAGAGGCCAGACTTTCAGTGTATGGAAACCTCAGCATGTCTGAGAAGCATTACGAAGCATTAAAGTAGCATTCTTCTCCCACAAGGTCCATTAAAGCCCCATCTCACCATATAGGAGTTTGTAAGAGTTGGAGTGGCAGATATTCATTCTGACCTTCATGGTCAAGAGATTCAGTTACCAGTAAGATACTTTTCTGTCCTAGAGAATGACCTTCCTCTAATAAATTTATTTTCCATACAGACATAAGATGTGACTTTACTTCTATATAAAATATAGCTAATAGCTGTTTCTTGCTCTCTTTATCAAAATGCTCTCAAAATTCTGAAGCTTTAAGTTGTAGTTCCCTGGACAAATAACTTGACAAATGGACAAATACTTAATTTGGGGAAACACTTAAGATTTTTCTGCCTTTTGAATCTAGGTTGTCCAAACGGCTTTATCAGAGACACAGGATCCAGAGGAAGTTTCTGTAACTGTGAAAGCTTTCATGACTGCTGATTTGCCAAATGAACTGATTGAGTTATTGGAAAAAATTGTCTTGGATAATTCTGTATTCAGTGAACATAGGTAAGAGGAGAGCTTTGTCCTCAAGTTTAGCCTATTCAGTGCCTTTGTTTTGGTTGTGAATGATCCAGGTTATCATGGGCCTCTTGGTTGCAAGACATAAGCACTCCTTAGTGTTTATAATAAGGCGGAAAGCTAGAATTTAGAGTGCTCTGGGCTTGAAGAACAGAGCTAGTTCACACTGTGCAATTTTCAGTGATGTGTTGAGAACAGAGCACTAACGTTGGTAAGCAATTTCTTTTTGAAGGTAATTGTCAGTGGTTCTCAATCTGGGGTTGGAATGTTGTTTCTAGTAACAATAAGTGGGTTTATTTTTTTACATGTACAATCCATGTCACTTAAGCAGGTGTTGCTGTGCACTGCTTATAGCCTATGCCTTCTGTTAACCAAAGGAATCTCCAGAATCTGCTGATCCTGACTGCCATTAAGGCTGACCGCACCCGAGTGATGGAATACATCAATCGGCTGGATAACTATGATGCCCCAGATATTGCAAACATTGCCATCAGTAATGAGCTGTATGAGGAAGCCTTTGCTATATTCAGAAAATTTGATGTCAATACTTCAGCAATTCAGGTGAGGTATGGTTCCTGCATGATGGTGTAGAATGCTTCCCTGGACAGAAAGGGCTGTTCTAAGAGCAGTTACCTTTATATTGCTTACACAGAATAGTGTATACACTTGAAGAGTTCTGTTTGAAGAGACAGTGTACAGAATTTTGATTCTTAACTTGGAACTTCAATTTCAAACAGGTGCTGATTGAGCATATTGGCAACTTAGACCGTGCTTATGAATTTGCAGAGAGATGTAATGAACCAGCAGTGTGGAGCCAACTGGCCAGAGCTCAACTCCAGAAGGATTTGGTGAAGGAAGCCATTGACTCCTATATAAAGGCAGATGATCCATCTGCCTACATGGAAGTCGTTCAGGCAGCTAATAGAAATGGTAAGGCAGAACATCTTCAACCGCTAGGTTATTGCATTTGCATTGAGCAGCAGGGAGAATTGAGACTTGGGAATTCTGTTTCAGAGGAAATTGGAATGGTAAGTACATGGAATGGATAAGTCAATGTTAAGTGAAATTCCTGTCAACAAGGTTGTCTGTCTTGCTACACCAAACATAAACCTCTCTGTTGTAGATAATTTGGACCATTATCTAAAATATCACCAAGTATAATGTGTTCATTTATCTGTATGTGGCAGAATTGCTTGCCACTTGGATTACAGAGCAGTAGCAAGGAGTCCCAATCTTACCTGAACATGACTTGGTGCTGACAGGGAATTCCATAACTCAAGTGTAAATGGCTTACTATCATGGAAAAGGAGAGCCTTGAGCATGCTGGTGAAAACTGTCCCTAAGGTGGGCAAGGTAAACAATACAGAATGACTAAAGGCAGGACCTTACATATCTCTGCTCTCTTCCAGATAATTGGGAGGACCTAGTCAAGTTCTTACAGATGGCCAGAAAGAAGGCTAGAGAGTCTTATGTAGAGACAGAACTTATTTTTGCTTTGGCAAAAACTAATCGTCTGTCAGAACTGGAGGAGTTTATTAGTGGCCCTAATAATGCCCATATACAACAGGTATATCTTGATTCACAGTTTCCAAGTGTGACTAGCTGCTTAGCTCACCCCTCATTCTTGCTGCTACCCTTGTTTACCTTGGACTCCTCATTCAGGTCGGTGATCGCTGTTATGAAGAGGGGATGTATGAAGCAGCAAAGCTTCTCTATAACAACGTATCCAACTTTGCTCGCCTGGCATCTACCTTGGTGCACCTTGGGGAGTATCAGGCAGCAGTGGACAGTGGCCGCAAAGCCAATAGCACAAGGACTTGGAAGGAGGTAACTTCAACTTGTGGGTTTTAGTAGATTTTAATTCCAGAATAAATATTATGGAAATACCATTTGGAACTATTAGTAAGCCTCAAGACCTCAGAGCTTTGTCCTGTTAACTATTTGCTGATTGTCATGACAGGTCTGCTTCGCCTGTGTGGATGGAAAAGAATTCCGCTTGGCACAGCTCTGTGGCTTACACATAGTCATCCATGCTGATGAACTTGAGGAGCTGATCAGTTACTATCAGGTAACTGTTAATATTCTGGAAGACTTGTACAGTGCATGTATATATGCTAATAAAGTGGTCACAGGAAAAAAAAAGATAACTCTGGGAGCTAATATTTAAATTCATTTTTCCACTATCTTCATTTCTTAATGGCAACATGCATTTTTTCTGTAGTAAATGGAGAGGTAATAGTTTCCGTTGTGCCTTCTTTTATAATTCCCTCACCTCACTGGAATCAAAAATCTAAACACTTTCAATGAAGAGACAATCAAAGCATGTTGTATTTAAATAAATATGCATTTTAGCAAGCTTTATTAATCTTAATTTTCTTAACATCCAGGATCGTGGGTACTTTGAAGAACTGATTGGCCTTTTGGAAGCTGCTTTGGGCTTAGAGCGTGCTCATATGGGGATGTTTACTGAACTTGCCATCTTATACTCCAAATTCAAGCCTCAGAAAATGAGGGAGCATCTGGAGCTTTTCTGGTCTAGAGTTAATATTCCAAAGGTACGCAGTAAGCTAGCTGCAAGTGAAAGTGGGAAGCTGTCAGTGAATCAAATCCGGTGCATTTTTTTGTTTGTTTTATTAGGTGCTCAGAGCTGCAGAACAGGCTCATCTCTGGGCAGAACTTGTATTCCTGTATGACAAGTACGAGGAGTATGACAATGCAGTAATTACTATGATGAATCATCCCACTGATGCCTGGAAAGAAGGCCAGTTTAAAGACATAATTGCCAAGGTAAGTCACTTGGTAACTGAAGCAAAGTGCTGAAAGCTGCTTTCAGAACAGAGGCAAAAAATGCACAACAGAATTGCTGTTTCTGAAAACAGTTTGCTTAAGCTACTACTCAGTTTTTCTGCTGTACTTAAAACACCTTCCAATCAGTTTAACACGAAGAATTTATCTGATCTTAACACTATTTCTTTTCGACTGTGCAGCACATTCTGTTGAGTGGCAGCAGCAAGCACAATGTTTTCAGAGGCTGCACAGGATCATAGGTCACAAGCAAGAGGTCTAACCTCCTTAATACCTTCGAGCTGACTGCTGTTTTAGTCTGAGGCTGTAACTGTTCTTGGAAGATTTCTGCATTATGTTTCCAGCTGTTTCAATGTGAGAAATGGGGTGGGCAGTCTCATGAGTGCAGCAGAGAATAGTGAATCAAGAAACAGTTTAAACAAGATTTAGGACTGAGTACACTCTTACTGCTCTTGGGGGTTTCAAGGAAACAATTTAAAGACTTTTTTTAAAGCTATAGTCTTCTCTGGCTTCAGAAGTTGACAAATGTTCGTATTAACTGTAGTCGGCTGCCTGTACCAGGACCTCTTCAGTGGATGGATTAGAATTGATTTCTAATGCCCCTAGTAGCCCGTGTTTTCACTGTCTGGAAGCAGATGATACAAGAAGCAGTCATAAGATTGAACAAGAATTCTGCATAAGTAAAAAACTTCTGGTCTCTAGAAGAAAACTTAAGTTGTTATTTAGTAGGAGTCACATAAACTTTATGCTGAGTTAAGTGGTCTGAACTAAGCACTTTAGGCTTACTTGTGTTTGAAGTACTAACTAGTGTCTGATCATGCAGGTGGCCAATGTGGAGCTGTACTACAAAGCCTTGCAGTTCTACTTAGACTACAAACCTCTGCTGATCAATGATCTCCTGCTTGTATTATCTCCACGGCTAGATCACACCAGGACAGTCAATTTTTTCTCAAAGGTGAGTCTGGGAGAGCGTAGGTCAACAAAAAGTCCTCTTGGTCAAATTAAGATACTCCAAGCTCTGGCTGGAAAACAGAATTGACATGTGTTGAGTAGCTTTGCCTCCAGTATAAAGGGCTGAGAAGCAGCCCAGGAAGAGTTGCATAACTGGCCTTGGAGAATGTTTTATTTTACTCCTAGTCATACGAGGTACCTTGTCTGAAGGGTTTTAACAATAAGCGCAAACTCCCTGATTCAGGAGAATGCAGCATCAGGATTGCTATACTTAATCTCGTATTGGAAACATCTTCTTTCCAGGTTAATCAGCTACTTCTAGTAAAGCCTTATCTGCGTTCAGTCCAGAACCACAACAACAAAGGAGTTAATGAAGCTCTAAACAACCTTTTAACAGAAGAGGAAGATTTCCAGGTGAGCCCCAAAAAACAGATTGCTAAACCTGAGGGATAGTCCTCTGACAAAAAAAGCTGCTGACACAGCAAGGTCCTTGAGTAGAAGATAACGCTTCTCCAGTGCAGCAGAGAGAAAGCATGCAGTCAGGCCCTTAGCAGGCAGGAGTCTTAAGATGTCAATGATTTGCAAAAAAGCAGGTGCCACAGATGTTTTTCTCAGAGTAGACCTCACAAAGGTCAGTATCAAGTGTGTACTCAGTGGGCTGCACTTCTGTAAATAAGTTTGCTTCTGGCCCCATTGGCTGCTATTTGAAGACATGCTTTGTCTTTTAATGGTAAAGAGCTCTTCTGACTGGAGCCAGTATAACCAAGTTAACATCTTGCTTTGTTAGAAAGCATCCTTTGGAGAGGTGCGTGAAACACTTAGGTAAATAAGGTGTGGCCATAGTATCAACATCCAGCTGGCAGAACTGAAACACTTGTGCACTATGATTAGATGCTTCTGTACTCTATTTCTCACCTACTACCATCTGGAAGCACGTGTAACAACTCTCTCCCAAACAGGGTTTGAGAGCTTCCATTGATGCCTATGACAACTTTGATAACATAACATTGGCTCAGCGTCTGGAAAAACATGAACTAATTGAATTTAGGCGTATTGCAGCGTACTTGTACAAGGGTAACAACCGCTGGAAACAGAGTGTGGAGCTGTGCAAGAAAGACCGTCTGTATAAGGTGAGTTCATGGCACTGCATAAATCTCCTGGAAACTCCTGAATGTTTGTTAGTTTCAAATCTGGAGTTTTAAGTAGTAGTCCTTCATGTGAAGGAAAGACTCTTAAAGCAGAAGTGGTTGCAATTTCAAATGCATGTCATAAATTAGTTTAATAATGTTGTCCTGTAACTGGGGATCTGTCTCTCTCAGTGGCATCTGTACAGTTACCTGTATCAGTATGGAACATTCTCCATAGACTTCAAGTTACAAGCTCTTGTAAGGGTACAGATGAAATGCAGTTACACTGCTGTGCTTTTCAAGCCTGTAGTGAGTTCTTACAGGCCAGTTTGTGCAATAGTCTGTAGGAAACCTGTTGGATGATGCTAATAAAGTATCTGGCTTGCCTCTGAGTTGTTGTGTGTGGTATCTCTCCTCCTATAGCATGTGCCTGGTGTTGTTAAAAGACTAACTTCATGGTATGCCAAATAACCTGGCTTATCCAGCTAGCAATAATGTGCATGTAAGATGCAGTGCAAGACATTGACAGGCAAGGGTCAAGCTTAATTGTTGTTCTCTTCTGTAGGATGCCATGCAGTATGCTGCAGAGTCCAAAGATGCAGAGCTGGCTGAGAAGCTGCTCCAGTGGTTCTTGGAAGAAGGCAAGCAAGAGTGCTTTGCAGCCTGCCTTTTCACATGCTATGACTTGCTGCACCCAGATGTAGTCCTTGAGCTGGCATGGAGACATAACATCATGGACTTTGCAATGCCTTACTTCATCCAAGTGATGAGAGAGTACCTTACCAAAGTGAGTATTGCATAGGCTAAAAAGCTAAGACTTTAGTCTGCTCTATGATTAGCATTATGTAAACCAGAGCTCTTTGCATATATTTGGAATATTACTGTTCCTCATAGAGGAAGTCTTCTTGAAGTTCTGTAGGTTTCATCACTCCAGGCTAGCTAGGAAAATTTATAAATAGATGCCTTGGCACTTAAGTCTAGTTAAACTTCTGCTTTTAGTGATAGACATAAGCAGCTGTGCTTCTCACAGCAGCTCCATAGCTGATGAACTGAAAACTTGGTGAGGACAACACATATATCACTTTTATATTTGTTTAACTATGAAAGTAAAGTCCCCTTATTTCCTAGAATAAAAAGAGCATAGGTCTTTTGAGTGACTAACAGTGCATATTTTTCCTCTATCAGCCATAGGAGTAGACTGCTGAGAGTGCTTGGTTTTTTTAAATGGAAAACAGAACTTTGGATGCATAGTCTGATTGTACAATACTTATACCAAGAGCTGGTCCTTAACTGAGGGTAAAGAGATTGTGATCATGTGTGGTCCTGAAGTGCCTGTTTTAAACAGCTCTAAGATACTAAGTTAAGATTCTGCCTTGGAAGGCTGTAGGATTGCATAGAACATCACTGTAAAGAACCTCATTAAAATGAGCAATGTAAAAGTGACTGCTTCATGTTGCTTCTAATAAGTCATGTTAAGTATCCCCCTCTGAATTTTCTTGCAGGTTGATGGACTGTTCTATAAGGTGACACTCTGATTTCAAACTCTCTGTGTTCATTTGTGTCCCTCGATATCCTAGGTTTCTTTTACAGGAATCTAGCTGTAGCTTCTGCCAGAAGAGCAGTGTAATTTAGCTCTAACTCATTTCCTGTTCACTTTCTAATGCTAAAAGGATAACTTTTCACAAACAACTTGAAAATCCAACCAGACTCTTCTTGTCTTCATGGGAAACAAAAACAAGTGCTTGAGGAGAGCTTTGCTTTGGGTTCCTTTTCACTGTGTTAGATATTTTATGGCAGGGACGATGCTGTTCATAAACAAAGAAAAGCAGTTGCCATGTAACAAGATGTGTTCCAAGGGCAAATTGCTTTTTACACTGTAAATTACCAAAGCGTGCAATAATTCAGGCATGACTGTGAGTTTGAATAGTGCCATGAAGCTTCTGTAAACTTCGTGCCTGTTAGTACGATGAAAGTACTTGCACAGATCTCTCCTACTCCTTGTATTTTGCTAAGGAGCAACTTGCCACACAAGTTTACTTAAACTCTTCCTGGTGGTGTTTAGGTCTAAAATCATTTATTTTAAACTGCTGGTTGGATTTACAAGTAATCATGTGTACTAAATATGGGATAACTTGCCAGAAGGAAAATCTGCATGGTGAAAGTGGTTTACAGTGAAACTAATTTAGTCTGTTGAATTAACTGCAAAACATGGAATTGGAGAATGGGCTTTATAAATGTGGTATGTCTAAAATTGTCATGTGACTAACTTCAAAATCACAAAAGAATAGACTAGTTTTGGTGGGGTGTGTACATCTTCCAGAGTTTATCTGTCTTTTCTGCATAAAAAAATGTTAAAGCAGAGAATAGCCTCTGTCCTAGAAGGGGTCAGGCACATGAAGTACAATGACACTCACCTGGAAACCTTTTGAATCGATTGTGGCCAACAGTGCAGATGTGATCGGGCTTTCCCAGAGCTGCTCATCCCTTGTTGGGGATGGCTGCTCTTGGCATTGCTCTGTTTGTCCAGCTGAGGGCAGGACTGTGCTGCTGGCCAGAGCCACTGTAGGACAGCCCCGGGGAAAGATAGACTCGAGAGGGCAGAGTCGGGGATAACTAGAGCAGGACAGGTAGTTGGAAGTGGGTAGCTGTCAGTTGCTTTGATCATAGTAATTTGGATAGTGTTTTTAAAAACCAGTATTTAGTGTATGCTGGAGAGCTCGTAGGTTGACAGCTATAAATGAGGCAGTAAAAGACCTATTGCCACTCAAGTTGTCAATTTGAGTTGCAAGCTTCAAAACCTTGAGGAAATTGTTAAACACAATATGTGGATAACACCTCTAAAGTGTAACAGAGACTCCTCTTGAAGCACTTATCAAACCAGGTGTGATTCTTGCAGTGGGAAAGGAGGATGAGGAACAGCTGAAATACAGCATTGGGCTAAATGTAGGTTTGCCAGGTTGCTAGTACTGCCTGTACCAGGATGTGAAGCTGTGTGAGTTTTATGTCTTGTAGTTTTAAGTCCTCAGTGGTTCTCTTCTAGAAAATAAAACTTGTTAAACTTGAGAAGGAAAGTACTGTTGCTCTTCAGATTGCTCTCCACACCCACTATCTAAAGTTGTATTTAGGGCTCCTGCATTACTGTAGCACTTCCAGAAATTTGTATAGCGTGAACAGAGCTTTATGGCAGACCACTGAAACCTGTATAAAGCTGATACTACTAGATCACTTTCCATGATGGTTCTAGAGTTTCTCCTAGAAAAAGTCTCTGTGAATACCAATATGGTTAAACCAGTACCTTGTAGCCAGGTTAGGCTGTAGTCCTAGATGAGATCAGACTTTATGGGCCTGGAATATTTGCAAATATCTGTAAGGTGTCACTGAAGGGGAGAGGAATTGCAGGTTAATAGGTAAATGTAGATTAGGCTGCTTTGAGATGATGGTTGCTCTGATAGATTTGAGTTCTGGGTCATAGTTAGCAGTCACTAGAATATGACCCCAAAAAATGATTCCTTTGAAGGTAATGAGTACCTCATCTGCATTTGAGAGCTGCTGCTTATTGCAATACACCTAAAAGAATTGGAAAGTCATTTTACAAAAAAGCTTGCTGAGAATAGGCAGACTTCAGCAGTCTCCAACTTGGACTAAAAAGGAGCACTTGATAGCTGAAGTACCAGGCATGAAAAGCTTCACACCATGGTGCAATTCCTAGACAAGGCCTTCATAAATCTCCTGTTCACTTTAATGTAGGTGGATAAACTTGATGCTTCTGAAAGCCTAAGAAAAGAAGAGGAACAAGTAAATGAACCCACTCCAATAGTATTTGGTAGGTTTTAATTGGTTACCTGTTGTCACTCTGGTCTCTCTTTGTGGAGGCAGCTTACAATGATGATGTATCCAAGAAAACTGGTTTCAGCTAGATGGTAATTGAAGTGGTTGTCTCTGCTCAATGAACTGCATTAAGTTTTTGAAGTGACATCTCACTCTTACAGTACTTCTACTCTTCAGATTAAAGTATTGCTCCTCTTATATGGCTTACATGTGTTGCTGGATCTCTACTGTAGGAATCATGTTTCAGTATGGTAATAGGACAGGGATACCAGGGTGTTGCCAACCCCAGGAATAACTTACAGAGCATGAAAATTCCTCTTACTCCTGTCTGAGGAATGTGTCTGCTTTCTGCTCTTCCAAGTGGAAAGGCAGACTGGCTTTCTAGCTCACTCATTTTAAGATGTGCAGCCAAAACACCATGGCTGTCTTCAAGTGTGATGCTATTTTAGAAGCCCTTCTGAAGAGGCATTCTGCTAACAAGCACCTAGAAGTGGCTGGTAAGGGAAGGATGTGACTGGTTCACTGTCTGATATAAATGTTAACCTGAATTTAACAGATGCATGAGGCATGTGTGGTCCTAGTGATGAAAACAAATCGGTCAAGGTGTATTCAGACCTTTTGCAGCACCCTCCAGACTGTGAGACTTAACAGACCTAACTATTTGCTTGAATTGCTTTATTCTTTAGATTTGCCCATGCATGGGTTATAAATAATACCAGTTTGGCTTTGAGTGTGGTCTCTTCAAAACAAGCCATGTTTATTATGACCTCAAGATCAATTGACATTCATCTTCCCTCTGAGTCCTGCCTTGCTCTTTTGTAGTTTGGTAGCAAGAGCAGATGGCATGGGTGCCCACTCCATGGCACGTGTTGGGGAATAGTGTGACTTGCTGGTATGTGCTTGCACAGGGGCTGATTTTTAGCTAAAGCCTAATAGTCCTATCACACAGCACAGCTAGCATTAGGGAAGTTTGGGATCTTAAACTAACTTTCTTTTTGTCTCATGCTTTTCTAGGCCAGCAGTTGATGTTAACAGCAGGCCCCAGTGCAGTACCTCCCCAGGCAAACTTCCCATATGGATACACAGCACCAGGATTCACCCAGCCGCCTGTTTATGGTTTCAATATGTAACTAGCTCTCTGACAGACCTTCACTGTCTCTGTTCTCTTCCTTCCCATCCCTTTTTAACTTCTTCAAGAAGTGTACTAGGCACAGATGACCTTCTGTTGGCTGAACACTCTTGCTGCCCATCTCAGTGAAGAGACTTCAGCAGGATGCCTGTTACTGTTATTTATTGATTATTGTCCGGTTACATTTCAACCTCTGAAAGGCAGCTTTTGTTAATGACATTGTGAGACTCTTGTCTGAAGTTAAGGCACTATTTCACTAACTCATATAGCAATAACTACTTGAGGCCAGGGGGAAGAGAGCATAATTTTCTTTCTTTTGAAAAGCCCTTTGAAGGCAGCTGGGAAATTGCCTGGCAACAAGTTGTTAAAGCTTTAGGTAAAGCTACTGAAGTAGCAGGGTTGTTAACAATTCAGTGAAACATCTCTTTAATAATGAATTGTTGAAAGCTTGTGTACATCTGGCCACCCATTTTATTTGCATTCTTATGTGCAAAAGAAAATGGGCTTTTCTAATGTTTGTGCTCTGAATGTTTAGAGGAATGTTGGGAAAGTTTCCTTTTCTGGACAATAATGCTGTTGGAGTTCAATGCTTTTGGGGTTAAATACTGTTGGAGTCTGTTCTCTATTTTCTGGAGTAGATTTGAGACTTGAAGAAAATAAATCTTCTCATGCCAGAGAGCAAACACTTCCCAGATCCTTTTTGTTTAACAAGAGGAGAGCATGTTACTTATTGACATTAAATGGTACTAAAACAAACCTCAGCTGTGTGTGGCAAGAGAACATAGGAGTGTGCATGGGCTGCCAAAGTACTGGAGATGCAAGAGCACAGTGTCAGGGTTGGGGAGGGGGGCACACTGCTACTGTATTCAGGCAGTAGGGAGGGCCATAATCCTGACTTCTTATTTGCACCTTTAACTGATTTTGGCATTGGCTTCCTGCCACACCTTGTTCTGACCCTGTCTGGTGGGCAGAGTCAGCACCACCTGAGTGACCAGGGTGCACTGACTCAGTTCTGCTATGCTGCATCAGGATCAACAGCGTGTCCATCACCCACCTCTTCCTTGTGAATGCCAACAGGGATATATTATTTCTTCGTGCCACTTCAAATACCTGTATCATTAACGTTTTATGTACTTAGATAACAATGTATAATTTATGGTTATGAATCTCGTGCTAATCTCGAATATTATAAAAGTTCAATTATAAATGTAAAACTGCAGTATCTACTGTGTGGTTCTAGTCTTACTATCTTGGGTGTGGGGACTGGCTGGTAGTAATGCACTACCACTCATAGCATCGGGTTTCTTAATCTGACAACATGATGCCAGGCAGGAAAAGAAGACTTGTGCCAAGGCACGTATCAGGGAAGGCCTAGGACAGAACTTTAAGGGAGTTGTGGTCTCTTCACCAGGCATACTATCACATGGGGAGGGTGTGCTGCAGGAGGCAGTCACATGTTCTCATGCTTTCATTCATGGGGCTTGGAGAGCTTCAGTCGTGTGTGGAGGGAGGTGCTGCAATGAGTCTTCTCTGCTGATACATCAGTATAGCAGTGGTTTTGGTAAGCTGCACCCTTTCATACTGCATCTTACTTGAAACAGGGCAAAACACCTTTAAATGCAAACCAGTGGTGATTGTCAGGGTTGTGGAATCAGTAACAGCAGACTGTGCTTTGGCACAATTCTGATGAGTGTGTTGTCTTCTTGGTCACCACACCATGACAGCAGTGGCAAAGGGATGCAATTCCTTCTTTTTGATAGATGCCAGAATACCCTGAGTGTTGCTGTAACATACTAAACTCAACTTTGTACTGATCAGCACTCACAGCTCAGCTTGAAATGCCTAGCAGGTAATGAGGTCAGGCAAATTTCCACTCTGTCCAGACTTACTCATTGCAGGAATTAGCCAGGTAGCTTGCCATTTTCCAGGAAAATAGTACTTCTATTTTGTAACTAGTTCCTTGTCAGTTGAAGACCACCTCTAGGATTAGTATGACTGTAGGACTTTCTATCCTGTCAACTTAAAAATGAGCTCTGACTTTATTGCAGCAAGTGCAAGCCGATGGTGGAACACAGTGAAGTACTAGATCAAAATACTGGAACAGCTCCTGACTGCAGAGAATTGAGGTAGCCTGGGGATCCTTAATAGCCTCAGTCTAGAAATCTAATTACAGGAATGACTGAATTCTCAAGGAAAGCAAAGCTGCCAGCTCTGATCCAAAGTCTTGCTTTAGTTGCTCTCCTGGTATTTAAGCTCTTGCTAAGTATGATGGCTTTTATAAATTTCGTGGTCTTGCATTCTAACATGTATTCAAAAGAGACTCCCTGCCAATACAGTCCAGCTGTACCTAAAATGTGGAACAAGATCTTGTATACCAAGGTACTTCACTGCTGTTCTGAAAGTGAAGTCATTCACAGCAGGAAAGAACTCCTCTTTCAGGGATTAGGTGAAGGATTTACTTCATTTCATGTATTTGTAATGTCCAAGTTTTTAAAAATTTGTTTTGCAGAGAATCTGCTTTAAAACTAAGTTTCTTGCTAATTCCCACCCCAGTGACACAGGGCTGGTGCTGTCCTGTAGAATGATCTGCTCATGCAGAACCCTGTGCAGCGTGCAATATCTGGAGACCAACTTCCAAGCTAATATCAGAGGGTGACTTGCTTGAGACTACATCCAGGCTTTTACTGCCTCATGTGAGGAACAGAGTATGGATCTCCTGTATAATAACTCTTGGTATTTGTGAGACCTTAGGGGCATCTTCCCTGGTCTGTCAAACTTTGGGCACATACAGATACGGCATCAGTGAAAACAAGCAATTCACAAGGGGAGTTCAGGAGGAATGCATTGCTGGGGTAAGTCCTGTTTCTTATTTTATGTAATGGTGTGGTATTTTACAAGACTTTCATTTCCCTTCCCCCCTTTTTAGGATTCTATAATTAAGTGGTAGCATAGCAGAAGGAAATGATCTGAAGTAACTTAGCTCCTTAAAAAATAAAAATTCTAGGCAGATGACGTCTGTTGAAGTTTGTGCAAGTAAATAGGCATGATACAGTAAAGACTGTAGGAACTGTAGGGTCAAAACCTAATTCTGATTTAATAGTCTTCTAGCAGTTGCAGTGCTGAGAGCTGGCACTTAGACACAACATGGATCCTGACTTGGGCTGTGGGAAACAAGGAACGACTTTTTCTTTCTTTTCTTTTTCTCTCTTTCTCTCTCTCTTTCTCTCTCTCTTTCTCTCTCCTTCTCTCTTTTTCTTTTCTTTTTCTTTCTTTTTTTCTTTTTCTCCTTTTTCTTTTTCCTTTTTCCTTTTTCCTTTTTCCTTTTTCCTTTTTCCTTTTTCCTTTTTCCTTTTTCCTTTTTCCTTTTTCCTTTTTCCTTTTTCTTTTTCTTTTTTTTTTCCCCCATAGCAAATCCAGCAGCAGTTACTCATAAGTCTAAGAAATTTCCTTGGTTTTTTAAACTCCAAAACTGACAAACAGACCTAGTAAGATGCCCTCTCAAATGAGTGTGAGTAACTTTAGTACTTTGGCAAAGCTGACTGTCAACTGCTTGTAATTAATGCTTATGCTTGGATGTGTGATATCCTAATTGGCAGGCTGGGACTTGGCCTCTGAGAAATTCCTAGTGTAACTGAATCAGCATGACAGTTTTTCAGCCTGCTGAAAAAAAAATGAGGCATGAATTTTTGCAAATCTTGGGATAGGTAGCACTGTATGTACCTGGTTCTTATAGCAAGCAGTTTATCAAGTGTATGTATCACCTTACGACAGTGTTATTTCTCATCCATAAAGATTCTTGCAGTCTTTCTGGGTCATTTCTGTTCTGCTGTAAATAGTTTGGCTTTGCACTTGGTTCCAAGCCGACTGTTACTTTGTTTTTTGCTTTACAAAGTACCCCAAGACTGCTTCAATCTCATTTGTTTCCAGACAAGGACACAAGGCTGGAAAATGCTTGATGATACCAGAGTGCTTTGTAACACTCTTGTGTAATTAGGCTGTAGTTCTCCAAGTGAATGAGCCTTGCTATAGCAACCTGCAGATGCACCATTCCCATTTAATGGATCTGGAGTCATTATTGTGCACCATCTCCTACTTCAGCAGGTGGCCAGACTCCAGAGTTTGTCACTAATCTAGCTTTCTCATTTTTCAGTACTGTGTATTTTCTGTGGGCACCTTTCCAAAGGTAATGACAGATCCTGACTCATGTTTTACTAATATAACACTGCAAGATTCTTAGCGTAGATATGTGGTTCAGTTTGTCTGGAGCCTTTGCAATCTTTCAAAAAGGCAACAACATCCATCTGTTTTCTTCCAAGCTAATATAAAGTTGACAGCTTTTAAGCTTAAGATGAATTTGAAATGCAGTCAGTGAAGTCCTGTCTTTTATATGTCAGAAATTAAAAATCCTGAGTCAGGTTCTGAGCTTATTCAGTCGTGCATTTCCTGTGTGGTTCAGTGACTCAAGATTTTTTTTTTTTTTGGTCTGTTGTGTTTTTCAATTAATATTGTAAAATTTGTTTGCCTAAAAATCTCCGTTTCTCATTTCCCCCCAGCGGTTATGAAAGGAAGGAATTACAAAGTCTTCTGGTATGTTCTTCTCCACAGCACTGAGTTCTCCAATATTTTGCAGAGCACAAATTCCCCAAGCACTGGTTATCCAGATGGGGAGCTAGGAATGGGAAGCAGGGCTTAATAAATCTATGAATTGCTCTCCTTTTGTAAGGCACTTTGTTTGGTTTTTTTTTCACATAGGAGGTGGGGAAATGGTCTCAATTGCTAATAGTTTGTCAACTGGAGTTGCTTTGTTGAGTATTGCATCCTGCTGTGAGGGATGCAGGACCATGGCTGGGGAGCAGAAATGATAATCGGTACATGCTGTACGTGGTACATGGGCTTCACTCTCTTCTGAGATGCGTCAAGCCCACACAGATGTGAACATAACAGGGACTTCTGTGCTGCTTATGAGAGGCTCAGTCCTGCTAATCTCAGTGAATAATCTTGAGTAGCCCCAGGAGCTCTTTCTGCATATGTGCTCAAGTGAGTATCATGTTCATTGTTTGGAATAGTATCATCTTACTTACAGTCATAGAAGCTCCTGCTGCACACACTTCAAAGCTGGGGAAATGTTGACTCAAATCTGCAGTATTTTCACTTCTTGAAGCCAGTTATGTGCAGGATCTGTTTTGCATAAAGTAATTGTTTGGTCTCGATAAGGGAGCCTGAAAGAAAATGAATTTTCTTATTTTATCATAAGACTGCAAGTAATGTGGATTAATAATGCAAGGAAAGGTTTGTAGTAGTTGATGAGTTGTAACAATTGTGATAATACATCTGTTAATTCAGTGAAATGAAGATGGTCTCTGATCCCAGGATATATGTAATAGGAAGTTACGTGCCCCATACTGACCACTCATGGTCTCTGAAACCATGGTATGCTGTCTAGTGCCAATTAAATAAAAGTAATAATAATAATAATTTTAGGAGGGGCAAGATAGGAATAAGTTAGAACTAAGAGTCATCATGTAAACATGTGCTTCCAAAGATCCAGAAAACTGTCTGCAATTGCTGTTTGTGTTTGAAAAAAATAAATTGTGAGAAAGTTGCTTTCATTTTCAGTAGCTTTTTTTAATTCTGATTATTAGGGCCTGAAGAGGTGCCATGAGGCACATAGGCTGCAGTAGCATCTGACTACGTATTTCACAATTCTTGTATTTTTATGCCAGCAGAAACAAGCACCAGCCACCAGCAAGGGAGATGAGTTCAGATTGTCAGAGGGTTGTTTCCATGAAAATTCCTGAAGTGAGAGCAGTAACATAGTGGATTTGATGTTCTGTCTGTAGCAGTAGTTGCTCTTCTATGCTTTCACCATGCATTTCTTAGGAGATGCTCTTGACCATGTGAGCCTGGTCAAGTATTTACTTTCACATAAGTAAGGAGATTTAACACCTCCTCTTGCAGGCCCTGGTATTTCAGGGATTGTTTATCTTCTTTCACTGTTTCTCCTTCAGGCTTTCTGCTGACAAGTGGTGTTAGCAGCTTCTTGGAGGTCAGGTCCTTGCAGGAGATGGCTTGCAATCTGCATGTGATTAAATATGAATAATCCTTTCCCTGCTCAGCAAGGTAAGCACTGCTGTGAATCCCACTGAGGCTGATGCAAATGAAGCATATGGGGTGGTATTTTCTCAGACAGGATGAGGTTGTGCACAGGCCTTGATGATTTGGGAATCTATAAGAGGCAGTGATTATTGTAAAGGTAATCATGGCCTCACACCATAGGGTGTACGTGCCTGCAGGCAGATGTGAAAGCCATGATAATTTAATGGAAAGGTGTGAGGAGTTGCAGAGGTTAATCAGAAATCCAAATGCATTTGTTTGTTATGTTTGAAAGAATTTATTTTATCGTTATCATTATAATAATGCTAACCTGACCATGACTAGCTGCTCTGTATTTCTGACTGGGACTGTCTCTTCCTTCCCTTCACATTAATTTCTCCCCCTCCTTTACTTCCCTGTGTTAGAGGAAGGGCACCTTAGCCTTGGCATGAGACCACTCTGTGCCTATTTTAACTCTGTTGTGAAACCACAAACAGTTCTGATTACACCTGGGGGCGAGTTCTGCAATGCAAGTATGTTTGCTTTTAACCCTAGCAGAATAAAGGTGCTTCAGTTTTCCAAAGGATTTTTCTGCTGGTGGTTCAGCCGTGAAGCCAGGGCTGTGTAGCTGCAGAGTGAGCTTTTGGATGGGGCTGGCAGCTGCCAGATTGCTGAGTCTCATTATGCAAAAACTATGTCACAAAGCACACAGAGAGCAAGTCTGGACAGAAGCATATCTTATGCATATCTGGGGGTGACATCTTGCACAAAATGTTCGCTCTTTTGAATAATGTGGTTGCTCCAGGTGTAAGGGAGAGCACAGTTCTGGAGTACAGCTCCAGTGTTCCCTGGTTTCTGCGAAATCCTGGATGGAAATGAAAACACCTTGGTGTCTTTCCTCACATCCTGTAAATACAGCTTTTGGACATAAACTAGACCAGGGCAGTCTTCCTCTGTCTGCAGATAAAGTAAAAACACATCCTGGTGCAACTTGCACAGCCCGATTATTGAGGAGCAATACATAATACAACCCCAAAATAAACAAAACAAAAACAACAACAACCCAACAAAAGCACCAACCAACCCCAGCTAAGCGCAGAGTGTCATTGCACTCACAGCAGCCTTTTGAGAATGTTTGTTTCTTTTTCGCCTGCATTGGGCGTTCACACGCACTTCCTACCCCGGGAGTTCCTGGTCTCCGTTCCCCACTGAAACAGAAAGGATTCAAGCCAAGGGCCTGAGATGAGGAAGCCCTCCCCTTTCCGTCCTCTCGTCCCGGCGTCACCGCGCAGGAGCGCACTGCTGTGTATCCTCGCTGACCGAGGTGGTTGGGGTGGTTCAGAGCTAGTCCTGGCTTAAGCGTGCCCGGGGGTGCTGATGCTGCTCAGGACAGGAATCACTGCTGTCCGCGTCCCTCCGGCCGGGCCGGCATCGCTCCGTGCCCACGCGGAGGCTTTTCCTGTGGATTCCTGGGAGCGGCCTGAGCAGCCCCCAACGCCGGCCCGCGTCAAGCTGCCGCTCCCGCGCGGAGCCGCTCGTCGCCCCCGCCCCGCCCCGCCCCGCCCCGCGAGGATGTGACGCCGCCGGGGCCGCCCCTCGCGGGCGCGGCTCTGAAATAGCGCTCGGCCGCCGCCGCCGGGCAGCCAGAGTCGCGGAGCTGCGCGGCCATGCCCGCTCCCACCACGCCCCGCAGCCTGACCGCCGCTGCCCCCGCCGATAAGGCCAAGCTCACGCACCCCGGCAAGGCCATCCTGGCAGGTAAGGGGCTCCTGGGGACGGGGCTCGCCCCGCTGCTTCCAGCGTGGGCATCCGGCTAGGTGGGGGCTGCCGGACCCACCCCGGGGCGGTGGCGCGCCCGCAGGTGCTGCTCCATCCCGGTTCTGCCGCCCCTCTCCCGCTGCACCGGGGTGTCCCTTCTGCCGCGGCCAGGTAGCTCCCGCAGCTGCATCCCGAGCCTGGTCCCGGCGCTCCCGCTATCCGCTGCACCCGGTGGTCCAGCCGGCAAGTGCTGGTGGGCTCGGACATGATGTGGGGCGAGCGGCACCCGGGGGTTCAGCACGAGGGAAGTCGGAACTGATGGGAGAGGCTGGTGGCAGCAAGGACCCCACCTGCGCCCCCGAGGGTATTAAGGGTCAGGGCTGAAGCAGCAGCAGTCGGTTGTCCCTGCCCCAGCTGTGCCCCATACAGCTCCTCTAAAGGCTGCTTGGTCCCTCCTTTGTGCCTGAGCATCAGTCCCTATGGATCAGGGCGTGTTTTCCCGTCCGGCTCTGACCACTTCCATGGGATCCAAACGGGCTCCGAATGCAGCAGTAACGGCAGAGTTAACGCTCTGCCTCCTGCTTGTGGCTGTTTCGAGCTCTGAGCTGAATGGAGTCCAAGACAGTCGCAGGCTTGTTAAACTCCTTTGTAGCTGTTCATTAGCTCCCTCGTTTCTCCTGCCAGTCGCAGGACAATTCCCAGAGTGGAGATTAGCGTCTTTGTTTTGAAATGAGCCATCTCAGCCTCGACATGATTGGCATGTTTAGAGCTTTTGTGTTTTCCAGCTAATTACCCCTCCTACGATTGTGCCTTTGTTTGTCTGTCCAACTCCCTGCTCCCCTCCAAGGGCAGAGCTCTAGCCCCTGTGCGGGACCGCGCAGTGCCCGCACGGGGCTGGAGCCGCGGCCGCTCCGGCTCTGCCCGGCGGCCCTGCCCTGCCCGGGCTTCCCTCGCAGTACCGGCACAGCTGCCCGGGGTGGATGCGGCCTCTGGAGCGTGCAGAGGGTGCCGAGGCCAAAGGGTCACGTCTCCGGGAGCGGACTGTGCCATCAGTCGGCTGCCTGGCCAAAGGGCTGGGGCACAAGGCGAAGGAGATGGCCTCCAACGAGAGGGTGCCTTCTCACTCAAATGAACTCTTCGGTGAGACCAGGCTCCTCCAGATCTGTGTGTCTCTCTCTGTTGCCCCACCTCAAACTGGGTTGGTTTTTTCAGGCATCTTGATTTAAAGGTCTCTTAAATAGGATTTAATCCAATTTTAGGATGGGAAGGACAGGATGTTTCCTTCTTGTCCACCCTTCCCAGTCTTTCCCAACTTGCTGTCCATGTGCAGTGAATGCATCAGGTTGTCACTGCTTGGACCAATGTACCAGGAGCCAGTGTTTCATAGATCTTGTGTACATCTGTAATCAGGATCATCAGCTTACCAGAATCAGCCTTTGTGAGAGAGGTTGCAGCAGACTTGCTCTGTTCTCCCCTGCCAGAAGAGTTGCTGTGGGTATGCCTGGAAGCTGTCCCAATGTAAAGGAAGGGAGGTGGTGCTCATGGCCTTTTGCCAGGTGCCAGGTTGGGCAATACAGCACAAAGCTGTATGTGCATCTGCGTGGGGGGGCCTTCAGGGCTTATGTGAAGCTGCAGAGGTAGAAGTAGGACCCTATTGAGATGCTGGTCTTCTCACAGGCTGTAATCAGAGTAATTGGTTAATGGGCAGAAGTCCAGCCAAGCCTCTGTGGCATCTAATTGTATTAGAGAAACACAGAAATGGGAGAAAACTGCTGTTAACTCCCTGAGCCCTGGTCTGCTCAGCCCTCCAGCCCCTCGCTGTGGGATGCAGTACTGTTTGTAGCTGTCTCTGCTGACTTTAAGGGGTTTGCTGATGCTCTGAGTTTCTCGTCGGTCATCTGTCTGCACAACAGGTGTGTTTGCGTCAAAGCTCCACGTTCTGGAACTGGAGGTGTTAAGATGGAATATTCCTGCTGGGCTTCATCAGCCTATGCTGGTAGAGTTAAATAAACTATCATCCCACCCTGGTGCATGTCTGCTCCCAGACCCTGTGGGTAATTGGGATCCTCTGCCAGAGAGGCACAGCTCCCTCAGCTCAACAGGCTGGGGTTGGCTCTTTTCTGAAGAGATGCGAGTAAAGCTCTGTCTGCCAAGAGCTGGTCTCCTTCAGTTGTCAAAACAGACAAAACGCAAGGTTAAAAATTAATTTGCTAATGGGCTCGCCTTTGTCCAAGCTGCTGTTGTGTGCCAAGGCAGCACTTCACCTTGCAGGGACAACGCTGCTGGTGCTGCTGTGGCCATGTGTGGCCTGAGTGCATGAAGCCAGCTTTCCCATTTTGTGCTGTGGCTTCCAAACAGCCCAACAGACTCCTGTCTCTCCCACCAGCATCCTGAAGGGATGGGTGCTGTTGGTCTACTATGCTCCCAGCACAGACTCACACTGCTGTGGGGAGCTTGAAATAAAGGCAGTTAAGTGGTGAGACAGGAATGCTGGTGGCAGAGCTGGTGGGATAGTCATCAGTCACCTCTGGGATTCCTGAGAGTGCTCCTTCCCTGGGTTTTTGGATGCCACGTTGGGTCAGCTTGTTTTGGTGCTGTTGGGTCTGCTCAAGTCAGCCTGCAGTGTGGGTAATTTCCAGCTCAGCACAAATAGTCTTTGCCCCACACAACCCTCGCACCCCTGCCCTCCTCTTGAGAAATTTGCTCATGGTTAGCAGTGCTCATTTGATGAAAGGCTCTGCCTGCCCTCACCAGAGTTAAGTACAGCCTTATTCTGTTTTTAGCCTGCTTTGAAGCCTGGGGTCTGCTCCATCCCACAGAGAAGCTCCCAGCTGCCTTGCTGTCTGTATGGTATGTCTGCTCGCCCAGGGGCTGTTGCACAGTTGCTGTTTCTACCTACACCTAATCCTGCCTGGCCAGGGAGTCAGGATGCCTGGATGTTGTCCTGCATGGTGGTGGATTTGGAAGGAGCTCACAGGGGTTGTGCCTGCTACCCTGGTGTTGGGTACCACTGGCAAATAACAGTGATGTGCACCAGGGTCCTAGGGGGAGCGTGGGCAGGGAAGAGGCACTGCAGGAGAGAGAAGGGCCTGAAGAGAGGGTAGGATATGAAGCAGGGTTCAGCAAGGGAGCCCAGGCTCCCAAACAAAACAGTAATTGGACCTTTAGTTTCCTTTTCTTTGTTAATCCTTGATATTATCTTTCTTAGGAAATGTTGTACCTGCAGAGGAGAGGAGTTGGGCACTGGGTGTGAAAGCTGAGACTTTGCCTCTCGCAGAGCAGGTCTTCCCAAAAGTCCCAAGTCCTTCTGGATTTCCAAGGCCTTTGCTCTCAGGCTGTGGTCTAGCATGCTCCCTGATTTTGAGATAGAGGCCTAGTGCTCACAGCAGAGTAGGGGATGTTCCTCCCTTCATGCTGATCTGGGTGGAGGCTAAGCACAGCCTGGGGAAAGATTGGTGAGCATGGAGGGAACCAGTCCTACCAGGTCTGCTGGCCCTCAGTACATCACTCCTGGCTGTGGTTTCTCCTGTAGTTGCCTCCTGTGGCTGTCATTTATTTGGGGAGTGGAGCACAAAGGACCATGCTAGTCTTGAATGAGTCCCTGCCTGCCTGGGAGCCCTCATGGGCTGCAGTGGAAACCTATGAGAGCCCCAAGGCTCCTGGTGGGAGGAAGCTGCCAGTCCCAGGGCCAGGAAACCACATTGGGGTGTCCCTTCAATCTGAATGGATTCTGTATGAGCTGTGGTTAACCCTGGGCTCTGAAATGTGAGTTTCTGAGATTTCCACATGCCTGATGCTCTGCTTGACATTCTGCAGGCAACCATTTTCTCTGGGTTGATGTAAATGGTCGGAAGGAATTGTCAGTCTTCCTGAGACAATGAGCACTGTGAGCTGACAGCTTGGGGATGTTGCAGCATCTCTCAGCCCTGATGGCCCTGTATGGTGCATGCCAATGCAGCCTCCCTGCTCCTGCTTGTGCTCTGAGGTCTCAGGTCATCTCTTGACAACATAGATTTATATTTTGGCTATCTCTTCTCTCTGTCTGTGCTCTAGTGCTTGGTACAGCAGTCACTCCCCTGTGCTGGGGGCTGCCCGTCCCTAGGGAAGTCTCAGCCCTGGCAATGGCTCCTCCATCCAGCTACAGGGCTGTGCTGAGGGAGTCATCCAACAGCCCTGGGCTCTGACATCAGCTCCCTGTTGCATGTCTTAAGAGAGTTTCTGACACTTGAAAAGTTGGTGTCTGAAGTTAAGTGGTGGGATGGCAGCTCATGGTGACAAACCTGGGGTCTTGAGGTGTGCAGGGCAATGGGGAGAAGGTGACTTGAGCGGGACAAAGAACCTGGCAGTCCCCAAAGTTGGAATCAGCACCAGAGGCAGAGGATGCTGTGACTGTGAGTGCAGGGAACTGGCTTCTGCCATCATACAACTGAGAAGTCTAAAGTGTAATAATGATTTATGTGTCATATTGAGAAGTAGATGCAAAGAGGTGATGAATGAGTGAGTTGTGAAAGGATAGACTGTTCAAACAGGACAGTTCCAGTAAGATTAAGGACAGATGATTTCATCCCATCCGTAGCGTTATCTGCAGCGCTGTTTGCACGGGGCTGTTTACCCATGGTGGCACAGGGACACAGGAGCACCTCTCGTGTGTTTGCCATTCTGTATCCCTGGAGGGGTCAGACTGTCACCAGCCTGCCTGTAGCACACTCCCATGACCAAAACAGCTGCGAGTGTGTGTTTACTGCTGGACTGCTGTTTATCCTGTGCTCCCCACTGGCCTTGCCTCTCTCAGATGGGAGACCTTTCTAACCCCAGCATGGGGGCAAATACCCTCTGAGCCTGCAGACCTGTTGCAGGACATGTTTTTTCCCTCCTACCCAAAACACAGGTAAACTTCTGGCAGTCTGGTTTGGGGAAGAAGCCTTCCCCATCTCAGCTCTGAGTCAGACTTTTGGTGGCAGAGCTGCCCCCGTGGTGGTTTTCCACAAGGATGTGGCTGCGGATGGGTGGTGATGGACTGTCTGTGGGTGGAGGGGCAGTGCTGGAGCTCTGCCGAGAGTGAGAGCCAGCAGTCCTGGAGAGCTGCAGACCCAGCAAGGCTCCTGCCTGCTCCTGAGTCCCGAGTTTCACAAGATAGCCCGTGGTGCAAGTGCTGGGAGGGTGGAGCTGTTAAACCCGTTTCACCGCTGCAGGCAGGCAAGGAGGGCAGGATTGCTCCACAGCAATGGATGGGTGAAGAGCAACCTGGATGGCTGCCAGGGGGGTTTAGTCCCTCGGTGTGGGGAGCAGGCAACAGTCGGGGCTGCAGAGACCTGTCACAAGCTGCCGGTGGTTATTTCTGCCTTCCTAGTTCATAGCAGCCTCGTAGTTTTTGGTTCTTGAGGTTGTTTTTTCCCTTATTTCCCCAGCTCTAAATGCTACGTTGGCTAATGGGAAAGGGCACCAAATCCTCATGTGAGAGTGCTGCATACTGTAAGCACAGCATCCAGGAGTTGGACAGATTGCACCCTGTGCCTGTAAGTGTGTGGTTTGTGTCACCCGTGGCAGCTGCTCAGCTCACCCCATCCAGCTGCACCTTCTGCACGTGGGCTGGGAGCCCCCAAAATGGGGAACTCAGGGTTCAGCTTCCACTGAGAGCCTGTTTGTGCATTCCCACCGTTCTGAGTCACCCGGCTGACAGAATGGAGAAGCTCCAGGTGTGAACCCTGGGAGAGCTCTGCTGCTTTTCTTCCAGACCCTTAGGAATAATTCCTTCTGTCCTGAAAGGATCCTAATGAATCTGAAGTTAAAAGGTGCTTTTTATATGAAAATCAGGTGCTGGTATGTCAGCATGTGAAATTACTCTTAAAATGGAGAGACCGAAATTGCTCCCCAGGTGCTCACTTCTCATCAGAGCTGCACAGAGACCTGCTGCTCCATCACTCTGCAGGAGCAGGATGCTTTTGCAGGCACAGCCACTTGCAGGAGTGGCAGAGCAGGCAGTGCCACCTCCTGCCCCTCTGTGGCAGTGGGTGTTCCTTGGGGCACTTGCCTCTGGGCAGGAGTTTGCAGAGGGTGACAGTGCCAGTCCTGGCTGCACAGCCTTGATTTGTGTCAGTCCTGGGGCTCTGCTTGTGTTCCCCATTGCAGCTGCATCCTCATCCTTCCACCCTCAGCACTGCCCTGGCTCTGGAGCTGGGCTCTCTGGGCTGGGGTGGTCACTGGTGTCCCAGAAGCTGCTCATGGATGGTGTGTGAAGCTGAACTTGTGTTGCTGATGCCATCACATGTTGTGTGAGCATTACAGGGGCAGCACCCTCCCACTGTCTCCAAAAAACCCTCTTCTCCCTCCTGCCAGCTCTCCCCAGCTCTGCCCAAGGGCTGCAGGTGTGTCCTCAAAGGACAGCTCTCCTCAGGCCTCTCTGCTGGGGAAAGCTAAACTTTTTCTGGGAAAACTCTGCCAGGATATTTTTCCCTTCCTGCTGAGCCTGCAGTATTAGGATAGCTGGCAGCTGAAGCACTTGCGGGCTTGATGCAGGCAGAGAGCCATTCCTGGTGCTGGGAGTGGGATCCCTCCCTCCGGGGGCACCTTCCCTGGGCCGGGCAGAGCGACCTTCCCTGAAGGACGTTCCCTCTCCTCCAGCTCTGCTGCATCCAGTGAGCAACCAGAGCCTTGGCCCAGCATCTCAGTTGCCCCGAGTGCTCTTTCACCTCCCGGGTGCTGCTGTTCCTGCTGACTCCGTGGTGTTGCAAGAGCTGGAGCTTCTGTTTAAAGTTCGGGTAAACAGGTTGCAAAAGTCCCTGCAGTGCTGGAGAGGGAGGGGATTGGACAAAGCTGCTGCTCGTGGGCAGTGGAGTGATTTATTTGCATAGAATGAGGTTTCTGCTGGGCTAAAACTGTGTGGGGAGAGGAGATAACAGCAGAGCAGGACCTGTGATGGGTCATGCTTCCAGGGGGCTGCAGGGCAGGCAGCCTATGCCACCCTGTCTCTCTGTGGGCAAAAGAAAATGGATTAAAATTGCCACAAGTCATGGAGTGTGTCCAGAGTCCCTGCTCTGTGCACCTTCCCGTGGCATTTGAGGCCAGAACAACACTGGGGGACAGGGAGGGGACCTGCAGCATTGGGTGCCCTGTTCCTTCATCTTTGGCTAGGGCAACCTCATTGCCCCAGAGGCTGCCAGCTCCCAGGAACAACATGCTGTTCCTTTGCTGGGCTCCTTCTGGCATTGCCCATGGGATGCTGAGCAGAGCCTCTGCCTCCCCTGCATGCAAGTGTGACTGCTGGGGCTGTGAGCAGGTTGCCGGAAGTGCAGCATCTCTGCCTGTAGCATTTGGTGTGTCTGCCATGAGATGAAGTGCTGGTTGCCCCTGGACTACTGCTTGTCCTGAGTCTTCCCTGCTGACTGGCTCCTGGGTGTGCTGGGGCAGGAGCTGGTGTTGGGCGTCTGAGAGAGGGCAAGTATTTATGGCACTTAAAATATCCAGCACTTGAATTCTGCAGTGTAGGAGGGAGGGAAGTGGCCTTGGCAGCACCTGGGGTGCTCGTGTGGCTGTGGTGGCGCAGGGTTGGTGGCACAGTGGCATGTGGCAGTGTGGAGAGGTGCTAGCTACTGCTCAGGTCTTTGGGGACTGTTGCACCCAGCTGCAGGACCTTGCTCCTCATCGAGCTGCTCTCTGGGGCCTGCCAGCTGCTCCTGCAGGAGCTGTTTGTCTTTGCAGGAGAAATCAGTGTTCAGCCAGCCCCTCTGCCATGGGCCCAGCAGCGTCTGCCACTTTGACACACACAGCGAGGGCAGGAGAGGGTTGAGGGGGCAGCAGAGGTTGTCTGGGGACCCTGGGGATGGTGGCTGTTCTCCTGTGATGCCCCAGGGGAGCTGTTGGCTGGCTGCAGTGCTGTGAGCTGGGCCTGTGTTTTCCTCCCTGCCCCCAGAGCCCCGGGTGCCACACAGGCATCAGGGCTGGCAGTGGTCACCCAGCACCACCTCCTGAGAAGAGTCTGCCTGCCTGGGCTGGGCTGGGCTGGGCAGCTCCAGCCCCCTGGGAACACAGTGGGAACAAGGAGCCTTTGTTTGCTGTGGCAGAGCTGGGCTGGCCTCACGCCCCGGGCGTCCCCACTCTGCCCGGCTGGGCTGACATGTCCTGCCCTGGGTACTCAGTGTCCCCATCCCTGCTGTGCCTGGGGGAGGAATGGGATGGTCTTTGAGCACGAAGCTGAGCTTTGCATTGCCCCAGCTGTGTTAAGTCTGGCCTGGCTTCTTGGCTCCCTGGGTGAGACTGTGCTTTTTGTGACTGGGGGGAAAAGCCAGCAAAAGGCTGTTTTAAGATGAGTGCTGCTGGAAGGAATGTGCTTCTCCCTTCTCTCTAGAAGGACTGGGCTGAGAGGAGGCAGCAGTGCTCCTGAGGATGCCAGTTGCCAGTGGCACTGACAGGGGGGAGCTGGCAGCACCTGAGATATCTCTTGCATGTGTGGAGGCCGTGCAGAAGAAATACGACTGTGTGAGAGAGTTTCCTGGTCCAAGGAGTTGGTGCTGTTGTAACAGGGAGCAGCCATGGGCTGTGGTCTCCTCTATCAGCATCCTGTCATGGGAGTACTTTGCAGGGTGCTGATAAGCAGAGTTGTGCCATGTGGCACCAGCTTTTGCTTCACTGCAGAGCAGGATAACAACTATGGCATCCAGTCCCAGCCTTTCCTATGGAGGCAGTGTGTTCCCTGCTGGGGTGTCCCCTGGGCTGTGGTGGGGCTGCAAGCCTGGCAGTGGGGGCCACAGACCTGCTGAGTCACACCAAGGACATGGCCAGGCTGAGGAAACCACTGGAGGCTGTATGGGGGACCGAGAGCTGGCAGCCCACCTTTCCACACCAGCCTGGGGGCTGGAGCATGGTTCACCTTCCCTGGGCAAGGTCCAGGGAGATCCTCGGACGTGCTCAGGGTGGTGTTGACCCCAGTGGCAGTGCCCTGTGCCCTGTCCTGGGCTGAGCAGGGCTGGCCCTGTGCGAGCTGAGGAGCTCAGCCCTGTGCTTCCTCCTTGTGCCGGCACAAGGGGCTCCTGCTGCTCGGTGGGACCTGGCCACACTTTGATGTGAGGTAGCTCTGTGATCCATCATGGCTGGAAGGGCTGAGCCCAGCTCCCGCAGCACAGCTGGGTCCAGCTGCAAGGGCTCCAGCCATGCTGAGGAGAGCCCCAGAGCATCCCTTGCTGCCCTGCCCTCAGGAAAAGCTGCAGCCAGTGTAATCCATGCCCAGCAGCCACCGCTGCAGGAGCCCAGGGCAGCCAGAAAGGCTTGATGATAATTGTGCTTCCTGCTGGCACGGCCAAGTCTGCAGATGGGCTCCTGCTGGTGTAGGGAGTGGTGCTGGACCTGCCACAGCAGGAGGGAGAGGTGCCTTTGAGAGGCAACACACCAAGTAGGCAGCTCTGGGTGTGGTGTTTTGCCATGTTTTGCCTCCCCTTTGCCCAGTCTCCTTGACAACTCTTGCCATGGCAGGGCAGTGATGCCCATGCAAGACACCAGGTTGGCGCAGGGACCTGCTCAGGGTTTTGGCGAGGACAGGGATATCATGTCCCAGCCCAGACCTGACTGCCTGAGGTCCCAGGCTCAGCTGGGAGCAGCCGTGTGGCACTGAACTGACACAATGCTGCTCCTGCCTCAGTGTCCCCTCCTCTCCCATGCAGGTGGCCTGGCTGGAGGGATTGAGATCTGCATCACATTCCCTACCGAGTATGTGAAGACACAGCTGCAGCTGGATGAGAAGGCAAACCCTCCCCACTACAAGGGCATTGGTGAGCAACCCCTCTCTGGGTTTGGATTCCTGGGGAGCCTGTCTGGTGTGGGGGGATTTGGCAGGGTAGTGGCGGGTGTTCTCAGCGTGGGGGGTGACAGCAGCACTGCTGTGCTCTGCTGCAGGGGACTGTGTGAAGCAGACTGTCCGTGACCATGGCATCCGGGGGCTCTACCGGGGGCTCAGCTCGCTGCTGTATGGTTCCATCCCCAAGGCTGCTGTCAGGTATGTGCCCCCATGGCAAGGGGTGAGTGGGGGGGACCCCCAACAGCAGCAAACCAGGAGGTGGGTTTGCCCTTGGTGTGTCCATTGGTGTTTTACCAAAGCCATGTGGTTTCCCAGGCAGTGAGGGTCCTCTCACAGGGTGTGCAGCTGTTCCTGGAGACAGAGCCAGAGCAGGGGTGCAGACCCCATCTGGGTGCCCAGGGGTTGGCACAGTGGCTCCTTTGCAGGTTTGGGATGTTCGAGTTCCTCAGCAACCAGATGAGAGATGAGCAGGGGCGGCTGGACAGCACGCGGGGCCTCATCTGCGGGCTGGGGGCTGGCGTGGCCGAGGCTGTGGCTGTGGTCTGCCCTATGGAGACTGTGAAGGTGGGTGGCTGTGGCTGCCATTGTCCCCTGCCTTGGCAGCCCTCACTGGGCTGGGCTGGGCTGGGAGGGGGCAAAACCCAGGGATGCCCAACTTTTGGGTACCTGAGGGCTGCATGCATTTGCTGAAGACAGTTTTGTAGGGGAGGATCAGATGCTGGAATGCCCTGTGGAGGTCAAGTCAGGAGGCCCTGATCCCTTCCCCACTTCAGGGAAGAGCCCCACACCAAGGAGCTGTCTTGTCACCCATTTTATAAGTGTAAGCCCCAGACGGCTGCTGCAGCAGCAGTTTCCCAGGTTTTGCTCTGCAAAATGCCCTGCTGGCCATGGGCACAGGCTTCCCCTGTCATCTCTCCTGGAGCTGCCTGGCTACATGTGTCAGCTCTGGTCTTGGGACCATCCTGGAACAAGGCAGGAGGTGGCCAACAGCCCTTGGGGCCATCACATCTGCATTACCTCAGCCAGGACAAGCACATCATCTCCTTGTAGGTGAAGTTTATCCATGACCAGACCTCTCCCAACCCCAAATACCGTGGTTTCTTCCATGGCGTCCGGGAGATCGTTCGGGAACAGGGTGAGTCCCAGGAAAGTGGCACCCTGATTCCCTGAGGACTGCCATGTGGGGACAGGGTGGGAGGTGGTGGATGGGCACAGGCTGGGACAGGTGGCCTGGGGAGATTTTTCTCTGCCACTTGAGGCCGGTGTCCCCTCCAACACCCTCTTCTTGCAGGACTGAAGGGGACCTACCAGGGCTTAACTGCAACTGTCCTCAAGCAAGGATCAAACCAGGCCATCCGCTTCTTCGTCATGACCTCCCTCAAGAACTGGTACAAAGGTACAGTGCCCTTGGTCTCCCACACCACCCTGGCAGTGCCTCTGGCTCCCCAGCCACCCTTGGGAACTGGGATGGTTTTTCCATCCACACACCCCCTATTTCTCATGGCTCAGTCACTCAGAATGGAGGAAAATGAGTACCAGGATGGGGTGGCACCAGCTTGTGGGTCTTATTGTTCCTAGTGCTGGAGTATCACTTTCACACCCACCTTGGGCTCTGTGGGGCAGATTCTGCGGGATGGTCCACAGCTCAGTACTGCACCCTGACCACAGGCAGCCAGATCTGGGACCTTCCTTCCAGGCTCCTTTGGGAATTTACATGGAAATCCCACCACCACTCTGCCCTCAACCTCTCTTCCTTCCCAGGGGACAATCCCAACAAGGCCATGAACCCCTTCATAACAGGGGTGTTTGGAGCCATTGCTGGAGCTGCGAGTGTCTTTGGCAACACGCCTTTGGACGTGGTGAAGACCAGGATGCAGGTACAGTGCCAGGGCCTGGTGTGGGATTGCTCTGCCTGGGAGCAGGCTGGGGACACCCCACTGCCCAAGAGCAGGCTGGGGACACCTCACTGCCTGGGAGCTGTTCCATGTGGTCCCTGGGGCAGGCACATGATTGCTGTGAGGTTTGGTTTGGGAGATGTTTGGAATTGCTCCTGAGCCATGGGGAGTGTTTGCACGGAAATGGGACATGCCTGTGGGGTCTGATGTCCTGCAGCAGTGGAGAGAGATCAGTTCCTCATGGCACACCCGCAGCTCTGCCTCCCAACCAAAATCCCCCAGATTCAACCCTGGCTCTGTCCTCTGATCCTGCTTTTGCTTCCCACAGGGGCTGGAAGCACACAAGTACAAGAACACCTGGGACTGTGCCTACCAGATCATGAAGCACGAAGGGCCCCTGGCGTAAGCTCTGCGGTGGGGGTGGTGGTGGGGAGGATGGGGGAAGGGGCTGTGAGGGGACCCAGCCCCACGGCCCCCCTCTCTATCCCTGGCAGGTTTTACAAGGGTACAGTGCCTCGCTTGGGCCGTGTGTGTCTTGACGTGGCCATCGTCTTCATCATCTACGATGAGGTGGTCAAATTCCTCAACAAGGTGTGGAAAACGGACTGAGGAGCCGGGCCAGGCAGCCCGGCCTCCTGTGCCCCGCAGGGCTTCAGCTGGAGAGCAGAGACCAAACCCACACCCACCTGCGGCGCTGCTGGGGCCAGGTCTGCCCTGCACACCCCAAACCTGGCCACCTTTATCCTTAGGAACAGCTCTGGAGCAGGTTAAATTACTAGTTGTGTGCTGAAAGGAGCATAGGGAGCTCCCACCATCCCAACCCCCAGCATCCCGGTCATGCCCAACCCAGTCTCCCGGTGACACTTTCTTCCAGCCCCACATCAGCTGTGTGTGCTGGTTAACCAGGCTGAGATGTCCCTCAGACAGTGGCGTTGGGGCTCCCAGCAGCCAGGAGCTCCTGACTGCCTGGGGAGCAGCTCTTTTGGGGGTTTTGACAGCCCCCTCATTGGGTACAATGCCAAGCTGTACATCACAAGCTGACTATGGGGCTGATGCCACTGGCAGGATTACAGCAGCTCTTGGAGGGGGCTCAGCAGCCCTGCACCCCCTGGGATGGGAGGGCAGTGACCCCCTGGTGTGACCCCAAGTTCCCTCCTCCCTCTTTGCCAGCAACCAAGACCACTGGTGTTCAACATCCCATGGGATCCTGCTCAGCCCCAAGCTGCTGAGCAGCAGTTGCCCCAGATTGCACATACAGCCAGGCCTTTAGTTCTGCTCTCTGGGCTGGGGTTGGGTTGAGCTGGGTGCCACCTCAGCTGCGTTTACAGCCGAGGAGTGTGTGCCAGCCGGGGCAGGACAGTGACCTCACACAGCCCCATGCCGCAGGCTTGGCCCCTCGGCCAGGGGTGCAAACCCCTTTCTTCTGCCACATTCCCTGCATCTGCCCTCCTGCCGCCTCTCTGTGGTGCTGTAGGTGATCCTGTAGCTTTTGGAGCTTCACGCTGACTCACTAACACGCATGGCCATGGGGCTGGAGCCCTGCCCTGCCCGTGCCGGGCTGGCCCCACTGGATTTGTGCCAAATTTCTCCCTGAGGGAGCTGGGGGTGGAGGAGCCAGGGCTCAACCCATCCCTCCTCCCTCTTGTAGCCAGCGATGAGCTCAGCCTTAACACAGGAAGGGTGAAGGAGGAAAGCCTGGGCGCAGTTTACCTGCAGCTTTCAGCTCTGAAGCCAGTGAGGGTTGCATTAGGTTTTTTTTATTATTATTGTTTTACATTCGCAATTTGAATAAAATCAGTCTGGCTTTAGCAGCTGCATTGGTGTCCAGGCTGTGCTGAGTGGGCAGTGAGTGGCTCCTGCCCTGTGGGTGGGGGACAGGCTCCCCATCACACCAAGACGCTGCTCCTGCATCAGCGCCAACCCAGCAGTGCCCAATCACAGATGCTCCCAGGCAGGGTTGTGTTGTCTCATGCACAGTGCTTTATTAATAACCCTGGTTAATTGTATGAAGCCCTTGCCCTGCCATGGAGCCGAAGAGCGGTGGAGCAGAAGGGAACGGGCTTTGTCCCCCCGCCCAGCCCGGGGACGGGTGCTGCGCGGCCGGAGCTCCCACCGGCACAGCCCCCGCTCTTCATCCAGAGCCCGCCGGTGCAGGGTAAAGTCGTCATCCTGCGGGGCTCGCAGGCTGTCGGTGCCATGCGGGATCCGCTGCTCTGGGCGAGCTGGCTGCTGGCCACCAGCTGCCTGGCGGGTGCCACGGGCAGCTGCCGGCAGCGGTGCTGCCCCGGCAGCAACAACGCCTGCTGGGCCCCCGGCGCCCGCCAGGCTCCCTGCTACTGTGACTCGTACTGCCAGAGGACGGGGGACTGCAGCCAGGACTACCTGGCCGTGTGCCGCCATGCCGGTGAGTGGCGGAGAGGATGGCTCTGGGGACTACGCCTGGGGACACTCCCTGTGCTGGTGCGATTGGTGGCGAGTGTCTGTTACCTGTTAGCCCCGTACTTTGAGTGATAACAGGATCTGTCTGGGGAGGCCGGCTGGGCTGGGTTTGTAGCAATTTCCATGCCGAATGTCTGGCTGGCCCCAGTGCAATGAGAGCCCGTAGGGGTGGCCTGTGGTCTGCAGCTGATGGCAGAGCTGTCACTTCAAGCCGGAATGGTCAGCGTGGAACCCAGCAGGACAAGCCCCGGTGCTAGTAGCCCTCTGCTTCAGTCACAGGCTGTGCCTTGCACAGGGACAGGGGAACCGGGGCCTGCACTGAGGGTGCCAAACAAGGCTCATGGGCTTGGGGAGCGCAGAACCAGCCTGTCGTGGGGACCCAAATCTGGGCAGGCAGGCAGCGGCCACGACACCCTGGACAATTGCAGCAGTCATCCCTCCCTAATCTCCGGGGAGATTAGTAGGCTCCCAGCTCAGCATGATGCACACAGGGATAAAGTCCTGCGGAAGCAGCTCACAGTGCCCCTGCGCTGGCAGGGGTCAGGGAAGAGGGGGGCTGCTAGGTCACTCTAGCCCTTGCCCTCCCTGTCCCCTGTGCCGCATCTCCCCTGCTCTGCTCTTACCATTGTGGGGCCCTGGGGGCCGTAGAGCGAGTTCAGCTCCCGGTGCGGGGCTGGCAGCAGGGCCTGCAGCCGCCAGGTCACTGTGCCCCCCCGGCACGGAGGGGATCCGTGTCCGCACCTCAAGCAGCGCCGCGGCTGCCTGGGGCAGCACCCGACCTGCGGCACGGCCAAAGGTAACACGGGCTGCCTGCTGCCCTGCTGCATGCTCGTCCCGCGTGCTGCCATCCCGGGGCGGCTTCAGCCATCCCCGTGCCCCTCACAGCTGCTCTTCTGCCAGAGGTACTTCTGCCAAGATACTCCCCAACTCCTTCAGCCAGGACTTAAGAGATCCCTGGTGAAGAGCTGGGCTGCCACTGCCGGAGGAGCTCTCTAGGTATGTGTGGAGTCGGGCCCCCCTGTAACCCCCTGTCAATGCCAGAACCCCTCCTGCACCCCACTGTGTTCATGGCCTCTTTGAACCCCCCAGACCCAGGGCCTTTTTGCTTCCCTCAGCCATTACTCTTCTCCCTGCTCCAAACCACAGCCTTTTGCATGCCCGACAGAACTATCATCCTTCCCACTCTCCAAAATAGGATACCTCTGCACCCTCCAGAGCCATTACCCTTCTCACCTCTCCAACCGAAGCCCCTCTGCCTCCTCCCCAAACCCACATCCCCTTTATACCCCAATCCTTCAAAAAAACCACCACAACATCTGTCTTACCTTCCAACCACCATTTCCCCTCTTTTCTCCTCCCGTTTCTCCCCTTCCCCAGCTCCCCCCTCCCCAGCTCCTGCGGCTATTTCTGCCTGAAGCAGGTGGGAGCCCCGTGCCGCGGGCGCGCCTGGAGCTGCGGGCTGCACCAGCACAGGCAGGTGTGTGTTCAATGCTGAGGAAATCTATCCCACTGCCGTCCCCACTGCACTGGACACGGCCTGCAAGGAGCCAGGTAGGTGCTAATTTGTGGCATCCCCACCATGGGATCTCTCCTAGCCTCTAAGGCATTTTCCTTTTATATTCTAATATTTGTATACAAAGCTATAATTGTGTTAAAATATGCCACAATATTATAATATACCATCATATTATTAAATGAATCAATAATACATCCTATAAACCAAGATTATAATATAAAAATAAACATATTTAAATAGAACAGAGAATCTCTGTTGGAAGGGACATACAATGATCATCTAGTCCAATTCCCATTATTATTATATATATATAATATAAACCCATATATAAAACTATATTTGATTTTTTAAAAATTGTATTTTTTTACACCCTAGTTCTGATTTTCCCTTCCAGGACATTTTGGGTGGCCGCTTCTGTGGTGGGTTGCCAGGGCTCGTGGGTGCAGGAGGGCCTGCAGGAGGGCTGTGTCTGCTTCCCACCAGCTCTCATCTTTGTGTAGGATTCCCCTGGGAAGGTGAGCTGAACCTCCACTCCTTGCTACGGAGGTGGGGAATGAAATAAAAATGTGGTCTCTTTCATAATTTCACCCTCCTGCAGGTCTGCTGCTCACCGTTGGTGCCAGCTCCCTCTGCTTTCCATTAAATATTTTGCTGAAGAAAGGAAAAACCTTTCTTATAAAGACTAAAAACAAGGGAATTGCTAAAGTGTGGTGATTAATGGTACAAGAACAGCATGATGAGGTAAAGTCTGGGTGAGAAAATGATGTGGCAGTGACATGGTGTGATATGATGTCACACTCAGCCATTACATCATACTTTCAATGAGCTGCAACTGGCAAGCAATGTGAGGATGGAGGCAGAATCCTTCCTCTTGTCTGAGCCCACTCACTGCAGTATCAGGTGAGCCATGCAGGGCAGTTCAGCCTTGCTGGATTTGCAGAGAGAAATGAAACAGACACCCCAAGTCTGCACAGGGGCGATGGTGCTGGTGTCCAGTTCCAGCCCCCAACTGGAAGGAATGAGGCTGGGCTGGGGGGTGCCGCTGCCCTTCCCCACTCCTGGCCCAGCACATGACCTTGCTGGTGGATTCCCTGCTCCAGCTTGGGTGGTGGTACCATAGCCTGTGGTGGGATCACGTGCTATGCCAGGGCTGGATCTTGCTCCACTGCAGCCCATGGCTGTTGCCTGCTTGCTGCCCCAGGACATGTGTGGCTCCTGCAGCCCACTCTCACACCATCCTCCTGGAAGAAGAATTAAAAGGCTTCAACACTGGGAATGTTCTTGGCCTCTTTATTTGGGATAAAAGCCCCTGTCGGCCAAAGGACCAAAGTGCTGGTTAAAAGAACAGGTGCTGGGAGTTAAGCATGAGGGGATATTAGAGTTCTGTAGCACACGTCCCCTCCTGCCAGCCAGAGTTGAGGGCAAGGAAGCCATGGACGTGGGCCAAGGCAGTGCTGTACTGGAGTCCTCAGCTGGAGAGTCAGAAACTGGGAACAGTGAGTGTGTCCCACACTGTGAGTGGGGTTCCTCTGAGTTACACCACCAAACTTGCAGGCCTGGCTGCTGCTCAGAGAGAGCATTCAGGAAATGGAGGGAGATCGGCTGCATGATTTCGTGTCATACTGCTGCATGCCTGGAGCTGTCAGTCCCTGCCAGTGGTCCCAGCTCTCCTGGTGCATTGTCCTGATTTGGCACAGGGGCCAGCCCGTGCTGCACCAGCAGCCCCTGTACCAGCTCCAGCTCCTGCTCCAACTTCTGGGTGCCATAGCCCAGGCTTGACATGGTGGTGGCACCTTCCCCCAGCACCTGCAGCACCTGTGCCACCAGCCGGGCCCTCACCAGCAGCACAGCCAGGGCTGTGTGGAGTTTGGCACAGCCCAGTGCCTTCATCCCCCAGCAGACAGCAGTCCCTGTGGAGAGAATGGGTAAAGGAGCCAGGAGTGTGGCAGGGTCCCCTGGGCAGAGCTGGCCTGGGTAACAAGGACACTGCTTGTCCCAGGCACTCCATGCTCTCCATACCTTGGCTCCAGCAGTGTTTGCAGTACTGCAGGTCCCTCAGCACACTGGGGCCTGTGGATTCCAGCCACTGCAGAGCTGAGGCATGGACTGGGCTGCCAGTGGGAGCCTTCTCCAGGAGCTGCACCAGGACAGGAAGCAGCTGCCGTGCCAGGACAGCTGGCTCCGCAAAAACGTTGGGCTCATCCTCCTTGTACAGGCTGGCAGTTCTGGGGGAAAGCCAAGGTGTGAGTGAAGCCAAGGGCTGGCCCCGTGCTACCCCACACTCCATCATGCCAGTCCAGAGGCCCAGCAACTCACTTGTTGGCCTCCAGCTCCTCCACGACACTCTTGAGGTCTAAGATGGGGATGTGTTGAAGTAGTGAGTTGAAGGTCTCAGGGTGCTCCCCGAACTCTCCCAGAAGGAGCTCTAGGAGGCTCTGGAGCCCCACATTGTCCTGCACAAAGATGCAGCTGTCTTGGAGCAGCTCCCCCGGACTCTGCCAGAAAAGGCTGGCAAAACCTGAGGCCTCCTGCCGGACCTCACGCTCCTCATCTTGCAGAAGGTGAATGGCCATGTTTATCAGCCTAAGGAAAGGGAAGAGAAGAGAAGGGAAGCATACTGCATGCCCCAAAGCATCCCAGCCTGCTTGGAGGGGAAGGAAGGATAAGACTTCAGAGGAATGCTTCCCTGAGGGGCTTTTCTCCTGGGCTGTGAAAGACACAGCCACCACCCAAGAGCTTGGAGCTTGGCAGAGGAGGGGCTGTGCTGAGGATTGAGGGACCCAGCAATGCCATCTGCTGTTCATAATGGACTGGCTGCTTGTATTAAAATGCTGCTGTAGGCTGTGAGCTCTTGAGTGCCAGTGATTTTTGAATGAGTGAGGTTTTCTTTGATACCCTTGAGTTTTTGCAGAGCACATTGACCTCCAGCAGGCTGGGGCTGGAGGGAGCAGTGGTGCTGGGAAGTGGCTGCAAGCACAGCCAGGGCTGGGCTCAGTGACGTACCTCAGAGCCAGAGGGACGAGTGAGGCACAGGCAGCAGGCAGGGATCGCTGCACCACGCTGGCCCCTGCCGTCTGCAGGGAGCGCTGCACCACGCCGGCCCCTGCCATCCGCAGGGAGCGTGCAGCTGCCAGCCGCAGCACCTCGCAGCACCGCACCTGCCCGCACTCCTCCAGCACCACACACCAGCGCTCCAGCAGCGCGCCATCCTCGGCCCCTAACCTGCCAGAAGCCAGGGAACGACAGTGAGGTCAAGCACACCTTCTGCTCCATTAGGGCACCAAAGGCTGCCCTCAGACTGCAGAAGCCAACTGCAATGCTGTGATTTACGGGAGAGAAGTCATGGCTCTGTTTCTAGTAAGGACTAAGGAAGAATCTGCTGGAAGAGTTCAGCAGCCCCCCAGCAGCAGCAGGGACCTACTTGTGGGCGAGCAGCAGACTTGCAGCACACAGCACCTGGAAGAGGAGATCAGGCCCGGGACACTCAGCCTCCACCATGTGCAGCAGAATCTCCAGGCATGATGCTGAGGAGCCCTGGAGCTTACTGGAAGCTTCCTGGGACCATGATGAGGGATCTCTGTAAAGATGCAGCAAAGCCTCAAGGTACAATCTCAGGAACTCTTTGTCCCTTCTCTCTAGCAGCACCGACTGCAAGCTCTCCTAGTTGACAATGGGAAAGAAGGTACATGGTTAGCGTAGCACTGGTCCTAGCACTGCAGGACCGGGCAAGTGCCCTGCACCCACACGCCCTCAGTCTAGGGAGCACCAAGCTTCTCAGCAATGGGATCTCAGGGGTCCCATCTGCGTGGTGCACTGGGGCCCCCAGGTTTACTTGGTGACTTTTGAGCCCCATCATACCAGCAATGTCAGCCCAAGAGCGTTCTCCACCTCCTTGCACGTTCCTCTCTCCCCAGCAATCACCCAGCTCAGGATGGCATGCTGGATGTCAGGGTTGGGCTGCTGGAGAAGTGAACAGACAGAAGCAATCCGCTTGCTGTCCCCCAGCCGGGCTGCCTCGCTGCAAATGAAGTGGGCCATGGTTTGGTGGAGGATGGCTGAGCCCACCTGCAGGAGAAAAACAAGATTCCCCTTCCAGTGCTCAGCCTGGGGCAATGGGTGCCCCTGTCCCTGCCCAGGCTCACTGCCATGATTTTCCTGGCATGAAGCAGTACCTGTGGCTCGACACAGCCTGACTTTCCTCCCTGTGGGAGGCTGCCCAGCTCGGTACTGATGGTGTCATGGATGTACTGGGAGAAGCCAGGGCTGAAGGATGTGGGCAGGAGGGCGAGGACCTGGAGGAAGGTGGCGCGGACGAGGGGGCAGCGCTGGGCAGGGGTGAGCAGCCAGTCCCGCTCCTCCAGCTGCAGAGCCACGGGGCGCAGAGCCTTAGCCGACAGCCTGCATGGAGACACAGCCTTACTGCAGGGCACAGCCAAGATGGGCACCCTGCCGTGGCCAAAGGCTGCTTTTGGCACAGACTGAACCCAGCTGGGGAGACAGAACAGCAACACTCACCCCCTAGTGCCCATGGCGGAGGCCAGCACTGCCTGCATCTGCAGTAGGTGGCCGTGGACAGCGTTGTGCGAGCGGATCTGTCCGGGTAATGCAGGGAGCTGCCGGGCCAGCTGCAGGAGGAGACTACAGCGCTGGGGAGGGGGGACAACAGGCACCAGAGCCTTGGCAGCCATTGCTCGTACAGCATAGATGGGGCTCTCTGCCAGCCCCAGTAGTGGCCCCAGGAAGGGAGCAGAGGGACTGTGGAGCAAAAAGGGCACCACGTGGTGATGCTCTGGCTGGAGTAAAATCTCACAAGAGCCAGGGCCAGTCTCAGCACCATGGGAGCCCTTCCCACTGCAGGAGTCCTCGGCTGAGGCACAGCATCCCCACTGCCCCCATACCTGCCAGGGCTGTCAGCACCAGGCTGCAGCTGGGCCAAGAGGGTGAGGATGGCGTGGAGTGCGGGGTGCAGGCGGGGGTCCCCTGATGTGGGTGCTGTGGCCACCTTGAGCTCTCCAAGCAGCACAGCGCCCAGCTTTGGGTGCTGCCCAAGGAAGGCGTGCAGGCTCAGCCCCTCTGATGGGCAGCCATCCCTGTGGCTCCACGGCTGTCCCAGCAGCCGGGATGTGAGGGCACCTGCAGGGACAGAGAAGGTAGTGTCAGGTCCCATCCAACCCTGCCAACCCCCTGCACTTCACCCCACAGAGGCTCTGAGCCCTGGGGGCTGTGGGATCTCTGTCAGTACTCACTGAAGAGCTGGATGGCCGCGTTCCTCATGGCCCAGCAAGGCGAGCCCAAGCCCTGGAGTGCCAGGGCCATCATGGGTGTGGCATGGCACACCACTGCCCCACCCAGCCCCGCCCCACGGACCAGCGTCTGCAGCACGTGGAGGGCACACACCTGGGGAGAGCACAGGGGGCTCATGCTACCATGTCAGGGGAAGACAGTGGGAAAAGACACTGGAGCCAAGAGGCCACCAGCTGCCAGACTGCCAGGCTGCATGAGCAGGGCTGTGGGTTTCTGCTCACTCTGAGTTCTCACGGTCTCACACTCAGTACCTGGCACAGCTCCCTTCAGGGGACCCAGCACAGATCACTCTGTTCCCAAAGGGGCTCCAGCAGCACCACACTCACCTGCGGGAGGTCGAGGGTCTGGTCCCAGTGCTGTGGCAGTGCAGTGGCAGCCAAGGCCAGCAGTGTCTGGATGCAGCGGGTCAGGAGCGGCCGTGCCTGCGCCGCGCCCTCCCCAGTGACAATGCAGAGGAAGAGCATGGGGAAGCCAGCAGCACGGCGCGTGATCGAGCTGCTCCGGGGCCCACTCAGTGCTTCCAAGCCCTGGCAGAGAAACAAAATCACCTGAGATGTGGCTGGAAACCCGTCACCTGGAACCTGCAGCTGCCCTGCCAGGAGGGCACCAGCTTGTACCAGCTCCACACCAGCGTCCCAGCTGCCAGGAGGGTGCTCGCCTCAGGGAGTGGGGACACTGAGAAATGACCCTGGTTCTCCCTGGGTTGCACGGGAAACAAGGGGCACAATGAGAACTGTACCTGCTCCAGCACAGCCCGTGGGATGGCCTGCAGCTCCGGATCTGGGTGGTTCAGCAGAGCAGCACAGAATTTGGTGAAGCCCATGCTGCAGCCCTCCACTGCTCCCTGGGGAAGAACAGTGTCAGGATGAGCACCCCAAAAGCTACACCCACCAGCCCACCCGTCACCCCAGAAAACTCTTTGTGAAGGGGAAGAGCAAGTGAGAAGACATGGTGCGGGGATGTGATAGGGCCTGGCACTGAGATCCCAGCCAGGGGACTTCCAGCCATGCCCATGTCCTGCCCCAGAGCAGACCCTGCTCCACTGCACTTGTCCCCTCTCCACCCCAGTATGCCAGGGCAGGGGCAGAGCTGAAGGGATGACTAAGGGCTCAGACACGCTCTTACCCAGTGCCGGCACCTCAGCAGGATTTCCTGGAACACCCTGGTGGCCATCTGCAGGGTGGGGAGTGGCAGGAGGAGCCCCAGTTCAGCAGGCAGTGCTGGCGATAGCAGCAGTTCAGCCAGGCCCCCCAGGAGCAGCCCAATCTCCTGGGAAGAAGAGAAAGGTCAGCAAGACTGGCAGGGAGGAGGAGAAGCTAGGCTGGGTGGCAGCAGGGCTGCAAGCCACATAGCCTGGCTCTGCCAGAGCAGGGGACTATCAGTGAGAAGCTGGGCCCCGTAAGGGCAGGCAGGGAAGGGGCTGCTTTTGGGAAGCCTGGTATTTGCATCCTTCCTGGAAGGAGGCAAGGACACATGTAAGAGCACTGAGGTAAGCACAGAAATTTCCCCATGTTCATCCCCAGAAAAGAATGACGCAAGGGGAGGTGAAGCAGCAGCAGGATGGATGCAGCTGGATGACGGGTGCCGTACTGGGCTGCCCCTCTCCCAGTGCCACGAGGAGGGGTCCCCACCTTCACTGACACCCAGCAGCACGTCAGGATCAGGCTGTGCTCCTCTGACAGCAGGACTGAGTCATTCTTCTCTTTCTCTTGCCTCTGGCCTTTCCCCAGCATGATGAGGGAGCCAATGGCGTTCCCCATCTCTGCAAATGATGGGGCTGCAGCTGCAAAAAGAAAACCCAGGTCTGAGCAGGGTGGGGCAGTGGGAGGGGAATGCTGCTGGGCTTTGGGAGAACATGCAGTCCTCTGTCAAAATGCACACAAATGGCAATGGATCCTGTCCTGCCTCATGTCCCACTCAGGACTACAGCTGCATTTTGCCCACTGCCCTTTCCAAGCCACTGCTCTAAGGGCTCTGCCAGCCCCTCCTGTCCCAAGCTGTTTTTATCTGGCAGGTGCCTCACTGCTTCTGGAAGGCTTTTCCCTCTAGTGCTGCTGTTCTCCCATGGAGTTGAGAAAGTGGCCCAAAGCCAGGCCCAGCCACACCACAGTCCCCTGCTAGAGGCACTGAGCCTCAAGCAAGTGCATTCCCCTTGGACTGGAGGGCTCCTGGGCCAGGAATGACTGTGATGGAATTGTCAGTGGTTCCCAGGAATAGTTTCCAGGGCTGTCCCATGGGGACACACTCACCTTGCTCATCAGCACCAGGGCCTTGCTGGCTCTGCAGAGCACCCAGGAGGAGGGAGGTGATGTCTCTCACTGTGGTCACAAGGCGGGTAAGGAGCTCCTGCCAGCTCTGCACCAACTCTGCTGCCTGCATGGAGACAGCCACCTCCGGCACCTGGAGCAGGCACCTGCGCAGGGCTGCGATGGCTCCTGCAGAACAGTCACCTCTGCTCACTGAGCTGTCAGCACAGCCCTGGCTCTCCTGCTGAGCCCACAGCTGGCATGGCTCAGGGGCAGGGCAGTGAACAGGGTCCTGGGTGAGGGGTGTGCAAGGCAGGGGGAGTGCCAAAACAGGGAAACCAAGGCAAGGATGTGGCATCAGCAACGAGCTGTGGCCTGAGTACTGCCATGATTCTGCCTGCTCCAGTTCCCAGGCAGCTGCACTGCCCTGCCCAGCTGGGCCATACCATGCATTGGTGCGCTGGCTGCTGCCTGCAGTAGGTCATGGCACGCCACCTTGTACTGGGCTTGCAGAATGTGGAGAAGGTGCTGGGCGAAGCACAGCCCTCGGCTGGGCAGTGCCAGGGCTGCCTCAGCCTCCAGGGACAGGCTCCTCATGGTGCCACTATCTGACCTGGGGCAACAAGCAGATCCTGTTGTGAGTACCAGGAAATTTTCTGCCCATCTTGTGCTATGAAGCTCATTCCTCCCCTGGTGCAGACTCCTGTACCTCAACCATCCCCAGCTTCCCACTGCAAGGCTATTGCAAACCCCATCTATGGCCACAGACTGGAGAGGCACCAGTGCTGCCAACACACACTCAGAGGGTCCTGTACCACTGCAGGGAGAGGGAGGGGGATACCAGGAGCTCGTACTTCTGCAGGATTGTCTTCATCAGCACAGCTCCAGCTTCAGCCTCCTGCACTCGGGGGCTGCCCAGAGTGTCCTGGGCCAGCTGGAAGAGAGCCAGGGCAATGGGCTCGGGGAATGTGACAGGGAAGTAGCGGACAAGCAGCTCTGAGGCCAAGTCTCTGATCTGCCAGGACAGAGAAGACATGGGGAAAACTGGGACACAGGATAATGGGAAGCATGGGGGGCTTCCCCTCTGAGCCTCCTTGAGGCCAAGGCAGGCATCTTTATGACCTCCTCTTTGCTTTATGAGGCTCACCTCATTAGTGCTGTCCTGCAGGCAGCTCAGCAGTGCCAACAAATTGGGCTGGGAGAAGAAGTCCCAGCAGCCGCTCTGCCTGGCGTAGCTCAGCAGTGTGGCCATGGTCCCTGTGATGGGGGCACGGGGAGGTGGGATGGCATAGGCTGGGAGTATCCCCACACCTGTGGGTGATACGCCAGGTAGCTTGCCTGTACTCACGTGGGGGCTGGCCTTTCTTCCTGTTGGGGCTCCAGGTATCTGTGCAGGTCTCTAAAACAGCAGCCAGGAGGAGCAGAGCTGTCTTCTTCCTCTGGTAGTTAGAGCCTGGGCTGAGTGAGGTGATGCTGAGCTGCAGCAGCCATTCCACAAATCCTGTGGGCAGAGCGCATGGCAACAAGGGATGTCAAGCACATGTGAATGTCCCAGGGCTATGGTGAAGGTGCTGGGGGTGCCTCACCTACTGCCTGGGTGAGCTGCTCAGCTCCCCCGGCCAGGCTGGAGCCTCGCGGCGCCTTCCCCCGCAGCCGGGCGAGTGAGCTGTCCCGCAGCCGCACTAGCGCCTTCCTTAGCGCCGCCTGCAGCAGCTGCCTGAACGAGGACGAGTCGCAGTTGAGGTTGAGGGGCAGGAACTCCTGCAGCAATTGCACCTCGGTGCCCGAGAGGGGCTGGTTGGTGTTGGGGCTGCAGCAGAGCAGGCCCAGCGCTGCCAGCCGAACACCCTCCTCACGGGTGCCCAGGCAGCGGGAGAGCCGCTCCAGAGCCTCATCCCCCAGTGGCAGGGCCCCTGCCACATTCTTCTGTGCCTTCAGCAGTGACACCCAAGCCCGGAGTGACATCGTGTCCTGGCCACCAAACTGGGCAGCCAGCAGTGCCTGGGTGGCCGGGAGCTGCCGCAGGGTCCAGGTGAGGAGGTGGTTGGCAGCGTTGCTCTGCAGGATGGGCAGGGGAGAGCAGAGGGCCTGGGAGAGCAGGGGCAGCCAGCACAGTGCCCACTGCTCTGCCAGGGCCCCCTCTGTGCCTCGCTGGCCATCCCGCCACTCGCTGCACTGCTGCTGCACCAGCACCTTGTAGACCTCGGCAGCAGCAGGACACAGGTGGTTGGTGGAAAGGCAGCTCAGGAGATGCTGTGGCAGGTCTGGGTAGGCATCCAGCACCTGGGAGAAAGGCAGGTGACCCTCATCTCCCTGTCGGGCTGAAAGCTGCATTTGGTGGAAGGACAGATGGATACAGGCCACACTGAGCATCTCTGGTACCTCAAAGCTGCTTATGGTGGGCACTGACAAAGCTGCCCTTCCCATTGGCACTCCCCACAGATGCACTGCTGTAGCTCACTACCCCAGGGATACTAAAATAGCCTCTCTGGGTGGGAGGGCTCCCTGCTTACACAGCTGAGCTGGGTAGAAGATGACAGGCAGTGGACAGAGGCTGTGTCACCTCAGCAACAGAACCAGCTGACACCAAGACTCCCCACACTCTTGCCTTACCTGCTGGCTGCCTGTGTAGGGGATGATGGCACACAGGGGCACGTATCTTGCTTTGATCTGCCATGGCATTGAGACCACCCTCTGCAGGATCTGTTGGTAGAGGGGTCTCTCCTGGTCCTGAAAGTGCTGGCACTCCAGGTGGTAGATTTCCAAGAGCAATCGGAAGGAGCTATGGATGAACTCAGACACACCTTCCACCTGTGGGAGAAGGACAGCAAACAGGGGGGTTAGCGTGGGCTCCCTCTCATGTCTTCCTGTCCTGTAGCAGGTGAAGCACTGGGACATGGCCGTTTAGAGCCTGTGTGTGACAAATGCCATGACCTCAGCAGTGTGACTGTCCCTGCCTTGGCAGCTGCAGGCAAGCGAGTGTATTTGGCTGATGGAGCTGAAGCAGGCAGGGATGTGTTATGGGCTGGGGACAGCAGCTGAGCCAGGTGAAAGAAGAGCTGTTCCTGGCTGCCACATTATGGCCTTTGGCACCGTGTCTTTACCGGGGTCTCCGCGTTGTTCCACAGCAGCTGGGTGACCTCCTGAAGGAGCTCAGTGTCCTGGGCCAGGATACGGGACCCCGTCAGGTGCCAGAGAGCAGCCATGCCCTCCCGCAGGCGCTGCAGCCACAGTGCACAGGCTGCCAAAACAAGAGAGCTCTGCTGCAGCCCTGCCCCAGACTCAGCACAGGCTGCCGACTTAAGGACCCTGTGTGCAGGGGCAGCAGTTCCCCCATTAGGTACACAAGACCCTAAGAGGGTAAGTGTCCATTGGGCTGGAATAGAAATTAATAGCAGTTTCCAAAACAGTTACCAAGACCCAGAAAAGCATCTTCCCTGGGAGACGACGAAGCACACAGGGACTTCATGCATCACGAGCACAGTGAACCTTTCCCACCTTCCCACCACAGCAGGTCTACCTACCTTGGAAGCAGTAGTAGTGGCAGTCCTTCTGCTCCCTGATCAGGGCACACACAGCAGGAAAGATCATGTCCAGCAGCAGGCTGGCCTGTAGGGGCACAGCGGCTCAGGGAGCAGGCAGGCACAGGATTTCCAGGGAGAAAACCCTGCCACAGGCAAGGAAAGTGCTGCCTGGCTCTCCCACTCTTACAGAGCTTACCTCTGCCCCTTGCCTGGAAGTCCTCAGCTCATGAGGACTTGAGAGAGGGTAGAGGTGGCCAGAGCTGAGGCTGTGCTCTGCAGGGACAGCCCCAGGTTCATGCCATGGGAACACGGGGTGAACACTGTTTTGCTTGTGTGGGGCTTTTGGCACCACTTTGTTTCCCAGCCCCCCAGGAAAAAGAAATCCCTGCTTGGATGTCTTCGGGAAAAATCAGGCTCCTTGGCTAATTGGCTGTGCTCAGTGTGATGCATGGAGCTGCTGGTGTGGAGGGGTGCAGCCTGGCTTCATCCCCCAAGAATCTGCAGGCAACACAGGCAGCTGCCAGCCCTCTCCAAGGGCTCCCTCAAGCCGTGTCAGCTAGGTTTGAGCTCTCCTACCTTGTGGGGGAGGCCCTCCAGCTGGCAGCTGAGGATGTCCATCTTGCAGCACACCAGCAAACCTCTGGTGAGCACCAACTTCTCTAGCCCATCTGGTTCCAGGACACGGGGCACTTCCACCACCAGCTCCCCAAACTTCAGCTCCTCAGTGCCTGCTAGAAAATGGCTGAGCTGGATGGAAGGAAGATGGCAAACCCAAATGCTGCTCTGAGAGCAGCTGCCATGGCTCACTCCAGAGCATCCATGGGAGGTGGCTAGAGACAGCTGGAGCTCCCAGACCCTGAGAGACAGGCACGGCAGCAGAGTCCAGCTTGTTGCCAGCCTCTGTCTCCTCACACCCATACATGCCTGTAACCATTTGCCAGAGGCCATCCCCAGCTCAAGATGGAGCACACACCTCCTCTGGGGAGCTGGAACAGGGTCAGCACAGCACTGGCTCCATACTGGGGCTTGGGGGCCGTGTTCACCAACATGCTCAGGGCTGTGCCTGCCAGCAACCTTGTGTCCTTGTTCAGGGCCTGGACTCACAGGGAAGCAAAGGTACAACTCAAAACACCATTTAAACCCCATCTGCATTTAACTGCCCCTGCAAGCAGCTACACGGGGTCTCTCAGACATGCCAGACACTGGGCTGTCTCTGCAGGCTTGCCTTGGGGAAGGGAATGGGGAAAGCACCTGGGAAGGACAGCACTGCTCTGCTCCTTGGGACTGGCAGCTCCATCCCTCCCAGGGCTGTACGCACCTTCCCCCAAACAACCTCCAGCAGCAGTCCCAAGAGGCTCTGCAAGGTCTTATTCTTTCCTGATGTGCTCCACACCAGGGGGGCCACATCCTTTGGCAGTGCCTGGAAGACCTGGAGGCAGGCCTGGAGGAGCAGGAGGTGCCACAGAGATGATCAGTATTCCCTACCTATGAGAAAGCAGCAATACCCCAGGAACAGCCATTCAAAGCAGCTCCATGTGTTACATCCCTCTGGACATTGCCTGGCCAGTCCTTGCAGGTACTGATCCATGCCCTGCTCCCCAGTCTGGCTCTTACCTTGATGACCAGGTAGCCCCATGTGCTGCCAGGTGCAGGCTGGCCCTGCAGCACGCAGCACAGGGTGGTTTCCAGGCGCTGCAGCAGCAGGGCCAGGTTCTGCCGCCAGTACTGCCGGCCCAGGCTGCTCTCCTCCAGGAACATGGACACTGCAGGCAAGGGCACAGCATCAGCCCCCAGCCCTCCTGCAGCCAGCCCTGCTCCCAGCTCAGCCAAGAGCTGTGCTGTTGGCAAGGGAGGTAAGAACAGGGCTGGGATGCAGGGGATGCTTTGGCTTGTCTGGTTTCCAGCTGTGGGTGGGCAGAGCTGGATGCTGCTGGGACCTCTGTGGATATCACACGGATCCCTGCTCCCCTCCCACGGGCACAGAGAATCTAGTTTGAGTTGGCAGAAAGTGTTCTGCGCACTGGTGGTGTGAACTGGGAGAAAACCCTGGAAAGTAAGGGAGACTGACCTGACTGAAGGTCCCCCGGAAACAGCACCTGCAGGGACAGAAGAATAGTTTGTCCTGTGTGACAGCATGCTGGGGCTCAGCACCTTAGGCAGGAGGGTCTACCAGTGCCAGAAGCTGCCCCAGAGATAAGCAAAGGGCTGGTGTGATAGCAGCCACATGTTGCCAGCTGCAAGGAATGGCAAATCCCAAGAATGGTGGGATGTGAAGGACTGGAGGCAGCCCAGATCAGGAGGTCCTTGTGGCTCATCATCTCCAGCCAAATCCCCATGAAAGCCAGTGCCACTGCACAGCCAGGGTTCTCTCACCTCTCCCTGCAGTGCCAGGCCAGCCAGCAGTGTGTCCACTTCCTGGGCCAACAGGGCTTCCTTCCCCACTGCCAGCTGGGTCACCATCTGCCAAGAGACACCCAAGTCAGCTGCTCTGCCCAGACCACCTGGGAGACACCAGATGCCAAGTGCTACTGGAGGAGCCTGCAGCCCCTTTGCTGGAAAGAATGCCAGAAAGCTCCAGAGCTGTACCAGGAGTGGGCAAAGCCAGCTCAGCTGATTGCCTCACAGACCTGTTCCAGTTTCTGGAAGGAGCTGGAGTTGCTGGTTGCCTCCATCTGGAAAGCCAGGACACATCGGAGCAGGGGTCGCACCTCTGCCTCACCCAGCGGCTGCAGACCCTCACTCAGCACCCGTGTCAGCTGGAGAGCCTCCTCCAGGTGCTTCTCTTTGCATCTCTTGGCAGTACTCCTGAAACAGGACAAGGACAGGGGTGGGAATACCCTGGCTCGATGAAGTTTGTAGTGGGGAATACCCCGCCTCAGTGGAATCTGGGACTGGAGTGCCCCAGTATGCGATGCTCCTCTGCCAGCCGCACTCAGCACCGCACTGGAGCGAGGACGGAGGGACGGCGGCGCGGGGGAGCTACACGAAACCCTCAAAACACAGCGCATGCAAGCCCTCGGTGGGGCAGACGGGCTCGAAAATCCTAAGAACTGCAGCCCTGCTGCTGCTGAGCAGGGAAGGGACCGGGGGACGGGTAAGCGTGGCTCGAAGCCCTCGCTGGTACCGATCTCACACTCCCTCCCCTCCTCCCGCCCGACCCGCGCCCGGGAATGCACGGGCGCTCCGCACCAGGGGTTTCCCGACGCTCCCGCCACCGGGGGACAGCTCCCTTCCTGGGGCCCGCCCTCTTACCCCGCGAAGTGCCGCAGGCAGCGCAGGCAGGAGAGCACTGTGGGGGCGAGGCCCCGAGTGCCGTAGAAGGCGGCGCAGGCCCGCGCTTCCCGCTCGGCGCCCATGGTTGCCGCACCATAGAGCTGCGCCCTGATGGCTCTCGGCGGCGCCCCCTGGCGGCGCCCCGGGCCCGGACCTCCCGCGGCGGCACCGGCAGCGCCGGCTGGGACCCGCGATCCTTGCGCCGGCTGGGACCCGCGATCCTTGCGCCGGCTGGGACCCGCGATCCTTGCGCCGGCTGGGACCCGCGATCCTTCCGCCGGCTGGGACCCGCGATCCTTCCGCCGGCTGGGACCCGCGATCCTTCCTCCATCCGTGCCAGGAACCCGCGATCCTTCCTCCATCCCGTCCAGGAATCCCCGATCCTTGCCGCGATCCTTTCCGCGATCCTCCCTCCATCCTGGCCAGGAGCCCGCGATCCTTCCTCTATCCCGGCCAGGAATCCGCGATCCTTCCCGCAATCCTCCCTCCATCCCGGCCAAGATCCGCGATTCTTCCTCCATCCCGGCCGCGACCCCCACTGTCTGCAAGGCAGGGATTAAAAAAGTATCATCATCCCAAGATGTTTCCATAGTCGGGGAAAAGCGAGATAACCCAGAACTTCCGAAACCCAGGTGCTGGCTGCCGAGCACAGAGGGATTTGGATAGCATGAGGTGGTGTAAGAGCTCTGCAATGCCAACTGGAATGCTTCACGGTGAAGCAGTTGTCTAGTTCCGTCGTGGTTTATTGTGGAAGAGGTGGTTTGGTACCCCACAGTCCCCTTGCTACTCCACGGACACTATCCCTGCTAGCCAGCACCACTATTGGTAGCATCCCTACTAGTACTATCACTAATAACACTACTACCCAGTGGAGAGATTCCACTTCTTCCTATGGAATAAAATGGCCTTTTGGGAGAGAGAGATTTTATTGTAATTACCATCAAATCAAAATGAGTTTATTAGAGTTCTTATTGTGAGTTGACATAGGGTTGAACAATTTTAATAGGCACCATTTTAAGCTCATCTTTAAAGGCCCCTTTCAATCCCAACCATCCAATGATTTTACCATTTCTGGCTTTTTTATTAAACGTAGTTTTAACACCTGAACAGCACATCTCACTGAATTTCAGCTACACAGAAAATATTTCTTGGTTTTTATCTTGAAGGATTGTTTTTACCCTGGATTGTTTCTCACAGTGGCTCTGGAGCGAGTAATGGGCATCCACTGCTTGGATGAGTCATGGCACAGGCAGCCCAGGAAAACACATCTGGCATGCAGTGGCTGCACTGGGTGGCCAGGAGGACACTGAGATGTGTATCCTGGGCTAAGCACTTCCCTTGGGAATGGAAAGCCCTCAAATTGTAGTTTTTGGCAACATTTGTCAGCAGCCACCATCTCTGTTCTGCTTTAGAAATCAGTCTGGAAGCCCAAATCCAGCCAGGGGTCCAGGTTTCCCCTGACTGCTGTCTATATCAATGAGTGAAAGAGCCCAGGATTTGTCCCAGGTAAGGCAGAGGAGTGCAGGAGGATGGTTACATCCCTCAGATCTGATCATCCATTTCCTCAGCATCACAGCCACCCCACACAGGTGATAGGGAGTGGGGAGAAGCACTGCCAAACCAGAGCTCCAACATGTGCCAGCACACAGGCAGGGGCAAGGCATAGGAGGGTGCTGCCATGCTGCAGAGTTTCCAGTGTTCCTGTTCCCACCACCTTGTGCTGCCTGCAGAAGAGAGGGGCAGAGGAGGGAAAGCGGGATTTTTTCTTGTTTCACCGTACGAAGGATTTTCAAACCCTATAAATTCACTTTTGACAAGTGAACAGCTAAAGCAGATTAACCTTTTTGCTAATCCTCTATAACGGCTTTGGAATCTCCTTAACCAATAAGAAAATGATAAGACTCTGTTTCTTTTCTTTTTATCTATATCTATATCTATATTGTCCTCTCTTGTCTGCACGTTTTTTCTTTCTTGTTTTATTTTCCTTTCCTTTTCTAATATGAAATAGCCCAGCGATCCTATCTCACAGAGGCTCAGTAAACAGAATAGCAGAAATCCCTTTCCTTTATTCCTCTCTGGTAACAGGGTGCAGAGAAGTGTCTGTCGATTGGGATTTGATTACCAGCAGCTATCAAAAGTCTCTTTGTACAATCTGGGTCCTAAATCCCATAATTCTTTGATAAAAGAAGTATTACCAGTCCATTTTTCACAGTGAAAGGTACAGGAGGAATGAAAGAAAGCAATCAGGGAGATCCTAATAGGCTAAGTGCATGTGTGGTGGAAAGCCAGGGCTGGGACAGGATGCCCATGGAAAGGTCATCCTTTGTGAAGGATGAGGAAGGAGAATTAATCTGCTTCAGACACATGAACAGAACTAGTCAGATCCTGATCCTGCCCATGGCACATCCCAACTCACCAGCCCTATGGTTCCTAGGGACCTGCACAGTGTGGGGAGCACAACCTGGCCCCATGTCCACTTCTTGTGTCAGTGTTTGGGTACATGCATAAAAGCTGGGAGCAGTTTTCAGTGATCTCTGGCATTAGGGCATCCCCAGTGCCTCTCTGGAGCACTGAGACCTTGCCAGGGCAGCAGTGAACATGTCCAGACTGAGCAGTTACAAAGGTGTCGTGTCTCAAATAGCAAAGGTTGGCAGAGCTCAGTTATAATCCATGTTACGCCATTGGAACAGCTGAAGGAGAGGAAAACAAAGGGATGGAAGGAAAAATAGGAGCTTGGTTTTAAATGAGTTAGAACAGCTATGGGGCATTTCTTCCCAGCACTGAGGGACCCACAGATGAGCAAGGGCAGGCAGTGAGCAGGGAGGAGAGAAGAAGGGATCTGAGAGAGACTCTCCTGGGGACCGGTTGTAAGTTTTGCAAGATGCTGGAGGCATCACTGGGCTGTCCAATGTGAGGATCTTTGGTGTGCAGTGGTTTCACAGCACCCACCTGTGTGTCTCCTTTGTGTACCATGAGTGGGACTGGTATCTTCATGCCCCTGCAAGGAAACACCAGGTGTGAGAGTGTTCCCCATGTGAGCTCCTGGGGCCTTGCTACTCACCTTGGCTTAAACCACACTAAGGGCGAGAGAACTTGGGTTTAAACTTTGCTAAGCAGCCTGATCTCAACCACACCTTCTCTGTTTTATTCCCAGCTACTCACGTCAGTTAAAAACACAGGATCCAAGATGTTCTTTCTCCTGCTGTGGATGGCACCTGCCAGGCCCTGCTGTTTGCCCTTGGGAGGGGCAGAGCCAGGCTTCCCTTCCTGTCCTGAATCTTGGCCATGACCTCTCCCCAGTTTCTCTGGCTGGGCAGGAGATGGGAATTGAACTGGCTTTGGGAAAGCCTTTTTGAAAGCCTTTGGGAGAGGCTGTGGCACTGAGTTCACAGTCCTGCCTTGATGGCTGCAGGACTTCACAGAGAGCACATTGAGGCAGCAGAAGCAACAATCCTCCCCTTTCCCACACAAAGCATGGCTCAGCTGCATGAGAGGTGGTTACATGCCACTAAGCTGTGGTGCAGAGCTGCTGCAAGCAGGCAGTAATCTAATTTATTAAGGACTTTGAGTCCTTACAAAGAGTATGTTGGATACATGCAAAGCATCTGCATTATTACAGTGATTAGGGCAGCAGAGATGGGGGAAAGGGGAAGGAGGGAAAATACAGTTTCTCTGCTTTCAGCAGAAAACAAATCAACTTTCACAGAGAATTCTGGCAAAGCCAAAGGCTATGCTGTCATTAAAAATGATTTTTTATTAAGCTGAACTCTCTCTTCTCTCATATTGTATGATATGACAGCTCTCTTTTGATGGGAAAGCTTTCATTTGGCCAGAGAAAGGGATAATTTGCTTCTTTTAAGGAGTTAATCCTCTGGTCCATTTCCAGGCTGGGAACAGCTATCCTCCCCCTTCTTTGGATAGGAGGCTGCAGCACAATGGAGATCATAACCACCTCAAATCTACACCCAAGATGGAGAAATCAGATTTCCTTCTCCAGTCATTTTTGTGGGATTAGCTAAATCTTAGATCCACACTAACCCTTCACAAAGCTGCCAAGATTAGTTAGAATTTATTTTATTTGCAGGGGGTTTATGGTTTTCTTTCCAAAGGGATTATATATCTCTCCATATATATATATTTAGAGTGGTTTCAGTCATAACACAGCTAGATCAGAGGAAGGAAAAAGTGTGTGTTTAAAATAAAAACTCAGCTGCAAGAATGACAGTCACTTGAAACACCAAGATAAAGCAGTGGGTCTATATGGTTTTGCCAGTCCATTTTAAAAGCCACATAAGCTGTCCTTTTCCTAGCAAAACCCCACCAGGGAGCCAGTGCACAGACAGCAAAGCCCCTCAGCTGGGCTGCCTGCTTCCCCTGCTGCTGCTGCTGCTGGCACAGGATGTCTTCAGATCCAGTGCCAGGGGCTGACACTGTTAGGAGAGGCCTGAAGAAGCCACGTACGTTCAGCATCGAGGACATCCTCTCCAGCCCTGTGGAGAAGAGCCCCCAGCTCCTGGTGCCACTGTGCCTACAGAGCATCTTGGACTGCACACCCAGGCGGCTGTGTGACCTGGAGACCATCCCAGCCAGCTCCCTGCAGGAGGAGGAGGAGGAAAAGGAGGAAGATCTGGAAGGGGCAGGCTGCAACTGCTGCTGCTGTTCTCACATGGGCACCTGTTCCCTGCAGGAGCTGCCAGGTTGGCTGGGTGAGTGCTTGGGTTTGGTTCAGCTGTGGGGCTTGCAGAGGCACTGGTGCCAGGGTTATGGGCAGGGGAACAGCTGGTGTTAAGTGACAATGTGGCGTATGGGGCTCCAGGCCTAGCAATCCAAGCTGTTCTCAGCAGGGCTCCTAAGAGTTGGCACTTTCACCTGCAATGCTACCAGAGTTTGAAAATCAGAGAGTGCTAACTATTAGCACCCTGGGTATTACTGGTTTAGTGTGAAACTCTTGAGAGAATCATGCTTCTAGGGGTGCAAGCTCTCTGTGAAGTGTGGGGCCCCTGTGCCTGTGCTTCCAACACCAGCCCTGGGGAACCTCTCTTACCCTTGAAGGAAAAGAGTGTAAGGAAAATTAATCCACAAACACCAGAGGTTTATGTCCAAAAAGAAGACAGAGGAGTCCTTTTTGCTTTATTCGAATAAAGGGAGAGGCCATGGGGCATTCCCCTGGGATCTCTCGGATTTTTGGAGGACGCAGCCTCCCTTTTTATCCTAATTTCCCCGGATGCTTTTCCCTCTCTCTTTCCCCATTGGCTGAGGTACTCGAGAGGCACAGACTTCCCGGAACGCCTGACACCTGACATTCCCCTCTAATGTATAACCCTTCCTTTAAATTTTTAATTCTTGTAGAATTCATAGTTTCCCCCCCACCGTTGCTTCTTTCATCTTCTGTTACCCAATTTCATTTACCAGCAAACCTACAGTTTGTTTGTAAAGGCAAATCTCTTTTTCCATTCATCAATCAGTGTAATCCCTCCCATTGTTTCTTTTATCTCTAGGTGCTAACTTTATCTACCAACAGATCTACAACTTGTTTGTAAAGACAAATGTAACATTCCTCTCAAGAGTTTTGGCTATGTCCAGCAAAATTACTGTGGGAAAAAGTAGCAAACTCTTAAAAAGGCAGTTTAAGAGCATCGTGAAAGTTCAGAATTCCCTTGTGCCAGGGCTGAAACACAGATCATTTCTGGGCTGTGAGCTTCAGTTATTTTCTGGAGCTGGCCATTGTGCAACTGGTAAGTGAACAGAGAAAACCCAGGCAGTGCTCATCACCTGCATCCTTCTCCCAGAGTCATGCCCTAAACTCTTATCCCATGTGCATAGTGACCACTCAGCTCACCACCCACTCCAGGTGACTGGCTGCTTCCTTCCAAACAGCAGCAGGGATGCTGCTGCCCCTGAGCTGTCTCGGGCACGCCGGGTGTTTCAGCCCCACTCCTCTAAAGCTGCTGCTGTCCCTGTCTCCTCGCAGATGCCCAGTTCCCCTGGCCCATGCGGCTCTTCCATCCGGTGCTCAGGGTCTGTAAGAGCTCCCAGGAGAAGTCAAGCGATCTGCAGAGCTTCCAGCAGATGCAGCGCCGCACACGCCGGCACCGCACCATATTCACCGAGGAGCAGCTGCAGGCGCTGGAGACTCTTTTCCACCAGAACCAGTACCCTGACGTGATCACCCGCGAGCACCTGGCAAACCGCATTCACCTGAAGGAGGAGAGGGTAGAGGTGAGATTCTGCCACTGCAGTCCCCCAGGAACACAGACTGGGCATTATGCTGTCCTTTTTTGGGGAGCTGCACGCCCATGGCCTCATTTTAAAATCCATCCTTGTACATCTGAGAAACGAAAGTTTAAGTTGGGTGAGCAGTGGAGGAATATGAACCATTTTAGCTGGGCTAATTTGTACTGGCACCCAGTCCCACAGACTCACATGGTCCCTGTCTCCCAGAATCACCTGTCACACACAGAAATGCCCAGCACTGCTGCTCATCCTCTGCACCCAAGTGTTTATTCCCTACCTAAGTGATCAGTGTGACTTCTGAATTTGTCATGGGGAGGTCCCATGACAAATGTCCCATGTGTCCCTCACATGTATCTGAGCCCGACTGCAGCAGAGGGACTGATTCCATTTCATATTAAGCCTTTATGTTACAGTATCTTACAGCCCACACAGTACAGCCCAGGAGGGTCACTGCCTGTTCCCCTTCCAGTGATGCAGAACCTGCTAAAGCCCTTTTCTTGTTTTACACTTTCTAGGTTTGGTTTAAAAACCGTCGGGCGAAGTGGCGGCATCAGAAGAGGGCAACTGCCTCAGCACTTATCCTCCAGCCCAAGCAGCCCCCCAAGGAGGGCTGTTAGTGCTCGCAGGCTGCAGAGATCACCACAAGCCCACTGCCCATAGCTTACAGGCTCAGGGGGGAACCCGATGGTGCTAATGCAGCAAAAGGGAATCCCGGTGATTCACACAGGAGGAGGAGAGGTGAAAACAGACATGGCACTTTCATATGCCTCTTCCAAACCTAGTTCACGTGGCAAGTGACTCGGCGGGATATGCAGTGGACAGAGCTGTACCGGTGTTAAATGTGTGAGCTTTAAGAGAAGGGGAGACTCCCCTTCTTGTCTCCGTGCATGTAGTATTTGTGTTTGTTTCATTGATGTAGATTTTCAAAATATCCCGCAAACGAATGTTTCGTGTTTGCAGTACTTTAGTGGCATCTTGAGTTGCTTTTGGGGTTGAACTTGCTGGCAAAGTTATTTGTTTCATAACAAAGAAACACGGGTTTCCCCCATAGCCCTTGGGAGAGGTGATGAGCCTGCTGCGGTGAGGGTTGTCCCAGGCAGCGTTCGCTTTCCCCCTGCTGCCAGCCAGTCCCTGTCACAGTGAGTCGTGCCCGTGTTCCCGGCGGGGCCAAGGAGAGCTCACGAGCTGGAAAGCAGCGACACAATGAAACTGCCCTGCCACCCTCGCCCGAGCAGCCAGCCGGGGTCCCGCTCCCCGGGAAGCCCGGGCTGTCTCTGAGGTCTGAAGAGACCGTGGGGGCGTTGGGGGGGATCCTCCCGGCGCCCATCCTGTGTCCTATCCCGTGTGTATCCCGGTTCCCATCCCGGCTCCCATCCCCGTTCCCATCCTGGCTCCCATCCCGTGTGTATCCCGGTTCCCATCCCCACCCTCGGACCGAGGTGCCTCCGCTGTCACGGCGCGGGACGGCCGGGTCCTCCGAATCGCCAGGGGGCGCGCGCGGGTCCCGGGGCCGGGGCGGGCATTGCGCTCCCCACGGCGCGGAGAGTGACGTCACGGCCCGTCTCGTTCGCGGCGGCGGAGGAGGAGAAGGAGGAAAAGCAGCAGCGGAGCGGTTCCGACGCGATGGAGGCGATACCGGTGCCCCCAGCTTCTCCCGCTGCACTGGTGCCGGCTACCGCCGCGGGGCCTGTCGCTGTGACGGGTAAGGAGGCGGTGTCGTCGGCCCCGAGGCACCCGAAGAAGATTCTGGATGAGGAGGCCTATATCGAGGTAAGGCGGCGGGCCCGGGCCTAAGCCCGGTGCTTGGGCCGAGCGCTTCCAGCACGGCAGGGCTCGGCTGGGATCCGCCCGGCAGGGTCGGCTTGCGGTCGCTGCCGGCGGCTGCGGGTCCGAGTAGAGCTGGGGCCGCCCCTCGGGCTCCCGTCCCTCCCGTGGTGACAGCTGTCATTGCTCTGTTACCGGTCCTGGGCTGCCCGGCCTGCCCATACCTTTGCACCGCTGGCCCCGAGCTGAGCTTGCACTCCAGGTGTCCCAGTGGGGCATTGCAGTTGTCCCTCTCTTTGTAGAGCCTAGAGAAAATCATCCAGCGAGACTTTTTTCCCGATGTGGAGAAGCTGCGAGCACAGAAGGACTATCTGGAGGCTGAGGAAAATGGCGACTTGGAGAAAATGAGACAAATTGCCATCAAGTTTGGTTCTTCCTTGAACAAATCGTCGAGGGACACACCTGCACCCTGTAAGAACTGTCTCTGTGGGGCATGAGGGATTTCTCATCTGATATTGCTGCTCTGCTTTTTCTAAATTTGTGTAGGCAATGCTTATCTTAAAGATTCAATGTTGTTGTTGCATGAGAGCTAAGTTTACCAGTTTGGGCAGTAGCAAGTGACTGGTGGCTCATGCTGAATATCTTTTTGATGGTGTCTAATAACTCCTTGAGGGAAGGGTTTTGGAAAAGGCAGCATTATAGTAACCATTCCTTATAGGCATCTTCTTGCTCCCTAGGAAAAGTTATGTGCTCTCTACTATGAGAAATTCTAAGCTATGTTTTGAATCCTTATTTTTGTTTACTGTTTCAGGGGTTCTTGTTGTATCTACAGACATTTGAGATTTTCATGTGTTAGGGGCAGAAGGTGTGGGAAGCTTGTGATTATCAGAGGTTCCCACAGAAGATATTCAGTGAAAAATGTTTTAGATGAGGCCAAAATCTTGTTTGGAGGTTGAGACAGAATTTAATAGAATATCTTGGAAGGGTTTTTTTTCACAAGTTTTTGATTTAATTGTTGTTCTCTTGATATGCCTTCTGTGACTTGTTTGGTACATGATCCTTACAGAAAATCCTATTGTGTGCTCCAGTAACCAAGTGAACTTTTTTTTTGTGGTAGATGTTACTCCAGCCACGTTTGAAACCCCAGAAGTGCATCCAGGTGGCCTTCCAGTGGAAAATAAATCTAAAGCTGGCATCAAAACTGCAGAGGAAGGTAGGAGAATTATGTTTCTCTAGCTGAATTCTTCCAAAAATAAATTGTCTGTCAGCAGCTGGCCACTTGTACGTTTCACTTTTAAAATAAGTTGCTATAAGTGCCATAAAAGGGTTTATTGAAAGTTGGTTATATGTGTTCCAAATCTGATTTATTGCTGCTCCACTTGGTGTTGATCTGTTTCTTTGACCAAGTTTGATGTTAGTTATTGGTGTGTCTGTGGAAGGCTGGCTGCCAGGAGGGTTAAGACCTAGATACAGTGCACTCACAGAAAGGGACGCATTAACCTTCCTCAGGCTTATTTCCTTCTCTTGTTAGGAGAAGCAGAAAAAGATGATAAAGATGCTCTCCCCAGCCTGGACACCTTCTTGGCGAAGCACACGAGTGAGGATAATGCTTCCTTTGAGCAGATCATGGAAGTGGCCAAAGAGAAGGAGAAGGTCAAGCACGCCTGGCTGTACAGCGCAGAGGAGGAGTACACCCGGGTAGGGAATTGCCTCAGCTCTGCCTCTGCTCTTCCAGAGAGGCACTGCAGGGAAACACTTTCAGGGATTCTGCTAAGGCTGTTTTCTGTGTCCTGTGATTGTTCTTTACTTCCTTGTGCAGTCTTGTTTTTTTCCCCTTCTGTCACACAAGAACAGTGCTGACTTAGTTGCTGAGGCTTTGTTTCCTCTGGAAGCTTTGAGACTGCAAAGTGCTGCACAGAGTGCAGGTGTTGCTATCCTTGGCAGCCTCTTCTGTAAGCAGCAACACCAGGGAGAGCAGCTGAGCACAGTTCCTGTTGTTTGTCCTTCAGCTCTTCATTATTTGCTGTTTGATTGTCTGCCTTATTTCAGTTTTCAGTTTCTTTTATCAGTAATAACCTACTCAGCTTCTGAAGTGCAGAGCTGCATGAGCATGGCTGGCTGTGCTGCCTTCCTCAGCTATCTGCAGGGGAGGTTCAAGAGCTGTTCTGGGACTGCCTTTTCAGTCTTTAGCCATCAGCAGTGAGCAGCTGGCACAGATGTGTCATTGATGGAAATGGGATGCAGTGTCTTTTAATGAAGTTTGGCACTGACACGTGGGTGTTTGCTGCTGTTATTTTGAGGGAGTGTTATTTTTTTATCCCAACAGTCCCTCAGAGTCTGTTACATACCTTATGTAAAGTGTTCTAGGGCAGGTGACTGAGCTCTCCAGATTGTGTGCCTTAATAAAAGATTGCAGGAGGCTGCTTCAGACTTCTTTTTTTCCACTTTCAAAAAATTTTTTCCATTACACTTTCAGCGACAAAATGAAAACCTTGCACTTCCTTCAGCTGAGCAGCAGGCTCTGGAGAATGTGAAAGCTGGACTGGATACCTGGGAGTACACAGCTCGAAACACCCTCATGTATTATCCAACAGGTGAGGCATTAATTTAAGGTGGGTTGGCTCCAAATAGTGCTTACAGCATTTCTGTATGTGACTGAGCAGCTCTTACAGTGCTTTTACTTCTGTAAAGTTGTTTTTAAAACGTGGGCTTTTTTCCTTTTTTTCCTTGGCCTCTGATTCCAATGTTGGATCATGTTCTATTTGTCATTGAAAACTTCATGTGTATTATAGAAATATTTGTTTTAGCAGAAAAGCTCTTTCCTGATCTGTCTTCTTTGTCAGCCCTTGTTGTCATCTGCATTCATTGTTCTGCTCAAAGAATCCTTCTTGAAGTTGTTGGTCTGTTTGTTGCTATAGAAAAATACATATTTTTGTAAATGCAGGGGTCTTTTTTGCTATAAATGTACAATAGATAATTTCTGTGAACAGTGAAGTAGAGAAAAGAGCCGTTTTTAAAAAGCTATTTTGCTTTTCAAGGTGTACCTGATGAGAGTGATGTCTTTAAGAAGCCCAGGGAAGTTGTGCATCGAAACACCCGTTTTGTGAAGGACCCTTTTAGCCAAGCTGTGAGCAAATCACAGCTCCAACAAGCTGCAGCCCTCAATGCTCAGGTTGGATCATTTTACTTCTTACTCAGACCCAGTTAGGCTTTGCCCTCTGGTGTGGTTCACCAGCCAGGAGAGCTGTGTGTGTGTGTGCGTGTGTGCTGGATACAGCTGACTGTCACCTTTCTCCACATTAACGGCATTGTCTTTTTTATTTCAGTACAAACAGGGAAAAGTGGGACCTGATGGCAAAGAGCTGATACCCCAAGAGTCTCCAAAAGTAAATGGGTATGGATTTGTAGCTACCCCCTCTCCTGCCCCAGGTAAGAGAGTTTTCTTACTTCTTCTGCTTTGATGAGACTATTACTGCACTTACTTTGATGCTCTGTTCAGCACTAGGGTGTCATTATAGGGTTAGATGAGGACGTAAAACTTCGTGCCGTGTATGCCAGCTGGATGCAGGGCTTAAATCCTAGCCCAGTACACTGAGTAAGAGAAGTCACTGCACGAAGAGGCTCTGAGCAAGTTGCTGTGCCGTTGCTCAGGAAACATCTAGCTGTGGGGTACTTTCAATTAGAACAAACTGATTATTTTTCTTGGAGTTGAAACGTGATATCTGAATTTATAGCTGTTCTGCACCAGCCATGCTGTTTCCCTATGCTTTTTGTAGTTATGCCAACACCTGAACATTCTGGGGCTTTCCCTCTGGAAAACCTGTAGGTGGCGTTTGGAGCACCTTCTTTCTCCGTGTAAATGCCTTTTCCAAACCCTGGGCAGCAGGGTTTTCCAGCCAGAGATTTAATTGGGCTTTTTTAATCCTTTCTACACCTATTAGATGAGGTGCAGTCACTGTTTGGTGCAGGCTGCCCCTGAGATGATTGGAGGGCATACTTGGCTATTACACGTTCCTTAAGTCCTCTGCCTGTTTTCTTACTTCTAAAGAGTTTCCTGTGTTGAAGGACTTTTCATTCAGCCGAGAATGTCTTTCTCAGAGAGGAAGACTGGTACTGTGGAGGGAAAAATTAAAGTTTCACTTATCAAAAGCTTAGCAAATGGAAAAATAAAGGCGTGGAAAGGGTGGTGCTTGGTTATTGTAACCAAGTGGGTGACAGAGCAAACCCTATTAATGGGAACCACGTTACCATTCACACTGGCTGTGATTTCCTCTGCAGTGGAGGGGCTCCTTTGTTGACGGATTTGCTGCATTTCCTAATTTGCTTCTCTCTCTCTTTTGTGGTGAATGATTAGTCAAATGTCTTGCATGGGCATAAGTTGTTGAATTTGTTTTTAGGTGTGAATGAGTCACCTTTTATGACATGGGGTGAAATTGAAAGCACCCCTTTGCGTCTGGATGGGTCAGAAAGACCGTATGTGGACAGAACACCTGGACCAGCTTTCAAGGTATTTCATGTCAGCAAGTCAGCATGAAATTTTTTTCTAGGGGGTGAAGAGCTAAAAAGGGAAAGGTGAGTGAGCAAGTAATAGATTAACATGGAGTGTGACACATCTCTGGGTGGTGTTTCCAGTCCTTGAAACTAATAATCTAGTTTGTGTTTGGAGGGTGGAGGTGACCATAGATCCACGTGAAATCTTCTTGGTGGAGCTATGTGAGGTGGAATACACACTGCTGGCAGGAGGATGAGATTCTGCATTTGGTGGTGGGCCCAGACAGAGAGGCTTTCAGAGGAAGCTGAAGAACAAGCTCAATTTTTCTGATTTTAATGTGTGAATAGGTGGAAATTTTAGCATTTTCTTCTGTCTTTTTTTTTCTGGCTGTTGCAGCCTGAGGCACGTGTATCAGTTGAGAGTAGAAAAGACACTCTGGCTTTGCTAAGGGCACCTAACCCTGCATGCTACATGTCTCCTGCTGGTGTCCTTGAATGTGAGCTGTCTGAGACTCTTAGTTTAAGAAAGGTGTAATTTGCTGTGTGTACCTCTGTTTTGTCAGACTCCAAAGGCCTTGACTGGTTCTCCTGCTGTTTAGAAATTGCTGTGTATGCCTGAGAGCTGGCTGGCTACAGGCCAGGCAAGACACAGGTGACATTGTTTGTCTAGGAGAAACAGCAGGAGGAAATGCCAGAGGTAATGGCTGCTTCCTTGACTGGACTGGTTTTACAATTTTTATTACTTGCTAAGGCAGGTTGAAGGTCCCTGTATCCTCTCTGGCTTTTATGGAGCAGCAGAAAGGTGTGGGCTGACCCTGCTTCTCCCTGCTTTAAGTCCTTGTACATTGGCATCCAGCTTTGAAGGTGCTTTGACTCATTTTTTCAGCACTTTTGAGTGCCTTAGCAAGTGATCTGTGTGATGTATTTATAGATCCTGGAGCCTGGGCGCCGTGAGAGGTTGGGGCTCAAGATGGCAAATGAAGTGGCAGCTAAAAACCGAGCAAAGAAGCAGGAGGCACTTCGAAAAGTGACTGAAAACTTGGCCAGGTGAGACTTCTGTTTTGACAGCAGAATTGGGGATGGGTATTATCTGATGAGATGTAAATCGGCACATGTAGAAAGGGAAGAATAATGGTAAGGAAGGGTAGTGGAGGCAGGAAGAGGTACATTTGGACTGAAAGTTTTTAGAAATTAAGTATTTAAAAATTAAAAAACTTTATTCCTGAGGGAAAGTGACTGGTGTTTGTCCCTGACACTCTGTCAGCATTACTGCTGTGCCCTACAGCCACCTAGCACTGCCTCTGGATCAGCACCTTGCCTCAGTGCAAAGAGGGGACATGATAAGTGTTGCTTGGGGGGTCACAGGGAGGACAGAACGGGCTCAAAGGAAAAGGCAGTGTCACTCAGGTTTGGGAGGGATGTAGGAGGTTTTTTTGTCACTTGTTTCTCTATAGAGACAGGCTGCATTTACCTGCAGGCAGAATGACTTCTGTGGGCAGGGGATCTGCTGTGTGGGGGGAGCTCATGTAGGGGGGCAATATTGCTTTTCCTGATAAAGGCAGACTTTTTTTTTTACTGTAAAATCTCTTAAAACTGGTTATTCTTTTTCAGCCTTACTCCAAAAGGACTAAGCCCAGCAATGTCACCAGCTTTGCAAAGACTTGTAAACAGGACTGCAAATAAATACACAGACAAAGCCCTGCGGGCCAGCTACACTCCCTCACCAGCCCACACAGGAACTCCTGGTTACAAGACCCCAGCCAGTGGGCCTCAGACCCCCCAGGGCATCCCACAGTCTAGGACAGTATCTCAGACACCAGTATCTCAGGATACTACATCCATCACGGACAATTTACTTCAGCTTCCCAAAAGAAGAAAAGCATCTGATTTCTTCTGAACATTCCAGTCACCACCAAGGTGATAGTGATTTGGATATGCTCAGTGAACTGCAGACTGGTTACTGGAAACTGGGAAAATGGAGATAATTTCTTAAAGATATATTTCTGTTTGTAAGAGATCTGTGCATTTAAATTGGTTTCTGTACAGCTACATCTGTTTCTTAAGTGGGGTAAGCCTTTTTAAAAGGCTGAACTGGACTTGGCTCTGGCTTGTCAACCTTGTTTGAGTTTGTAGTTTGCAGAAGAGGTGACACAACCATGTTGTATACCAGGGTGTAACACAGAATTTTAGATAGGTTCTCTTTAACTTGAAGAGAAACTTTAAACTGATGCAGTTCACAAGTTTGATTAACTTCATGATCTTGTTAAAACCAGCATTCCTTAAGAGGACCCCATTTCCTCCTTCGCTCCTTACACTTTGCAGAATGGGATTTGCCTTGCTGCTTTTGCTCAGGCTTTTCTTCTGCAGGCTTTGGGCTTGCCCTGTTCTGCAGCTGGCAGAGGGAAGGGAGCAGATTTGTTTTATAGCTGCTCTGTGTGTGACGCCAGAGTGTTGATGATCATGATGCAGGGGTCAGAGACAGTTCTGTGTCATCTACTAGGGTGACAGTGTCACTCTGAGGGACAAAAGTGGTACTTGTGATAGCCACACTGGGGCTTTTGTTTGGTGTTTTCCTCCCATTCTTTGAAACTTTTGGGTTTAGTTTTTATAAGTGGCCAAAAAAAGGAAAAGCAATTTTAACCATACACAGCCTGCACTCAGTACTGTGGTTGCTGCATATGAGCTGATTTTGTGTGTGGGATGAGCCCTTGTGTGGTGTGATCCAGCCTGGAGAAGCACCTTTAGGAGGAAGCAGGTATAGCCAGATGTGTTCACTTCTTGTACCACACCTGAGTACAAGACAGTGTGTGTAACACTTTGCAGTGTTGGCATTTAGATGATGTTTTATGGAGGGCATGGAAAGTCTTGCCCAGCAACTCAAGGAGTGTCTGCAGCCTTCTCTAAGCTCTGGGGCATCGTGTGCTGTGTTTGTCTTGGTAGAGAGCTTCCTTTTGTGTGATTTCCTCTGCCACTTCCAAAACTCACATCCCTGACTGTGAAAAACCCTTCCAAGGGACTCAGTTTTTATAGTGCACCTTGTAAAAATAAATTGCTCAACATGGCATTGCTAGGAATCATGACTCAAAAACTAGTAATTTTTATCTTTTTAGTCCAGAAATATTTGAATGCTATGTTTTTTCTTTAAGCAAAAAAAAATTATTCTCAGGTACTCATGAATTAATATAAAAGGAGTGTATTTACTAAAGTTTTCATGCTTTCAGAATTGTTCTTAAAGGACTGAACTGACTAAATATGACCCAAATTCTTAGGTAATGTCAAATACTAATTACTTATTTTCTAGTGAAATGCTTGTCTCCATTAAGCATAGGACCTCTGTGTTAGGTATCTGGCAGATGGTCAGAGCATGGCCTGCAGTTAGGGTCACTGAGGAGACCAGGAGCAAGGACTGGATGTTTGAGTCCTGCCCATTTGTGGATGCAGCAGCTCCTTTGAGTGTGGGATGCACAGAAAGGCTGAGCAGCATTCGAGGGGCTGTGGATGGGGTGTACAGAGGGATCAGGAGTGGGATGTGGCATCTCTGCCACAGCATTTCAAACCAGCTGTGCTCTTACCAAGGTGTAGCTGGAATAATAGGGGAATGTAATATCTGAGGGTGATTAGTTCCACATTGTGCAAATCATGCTTAAAAGCAGACTGCATTAAATATCCTGTGAATGGTGTTGGTTTTGTGTTTGCCCTCAAGTGAATTAACCTAGACAGCCACACTGAAATCGCAGTCTTGATTCTGCCACAGTGATGGGCCTTCACATGTTTGTTGGAAATGGAACTTATTTTCAGTTCTATGCTGTAAAACTGGATCTGTTGAAAGGACTGTAGTGCTCTTCAGGTTGGCTGTTCCTGTAGTGCCTGCTGTAATGTCTGTTCTCTGCTTCCTGCTGCAGTTCAGCCCCTGCCATCTGTAATTAGCAAATCAGTAAATTCTTCATTGCCAGATATTTTTGCTGCTGTAGCAGTGGCAGATAATGTGCCTTACAGGGCCAAATCCAGGATGAAAAAACGTCTTGGTTCTTGATGACTAGTGATTTTTTTTTCCCTCTCATTTTCAGCAGGTTATTTTTCTTTTGCTGTTGCAATATATCTGCATTTTCCTATGTGCAAGGCCCAAGCACACTTGCTCCCTCAGCCCTAATAGCACCTGTAGCTCTCCTGATGCTGCAGAGGTGGCTGGCAGTGAGCTGTGGTGGCCCCAGGCCTCTCCTGGCTGGCCAGGCTGGCTGTAGTGTATTAGTGGCTGCTTGGAAGTCATGCTGGACCTGTGTCCTTGGGGTGTGAACACCATCACATCCAGAGGCTGTGGGGGCTTGCTGTGTGCAGCCTGGGCCTCGGCTTCTTGCCCCAGGCAAGAAGGAAAATGGGAGACCACAGGAGACTCTTGTTCTTGTAGGTCTAATCGCTGAGCCCCAGGCTGGTTCTCTGAGCCCTTCACCTTCAGGATCAGGAGCCTGTCCTTGGCCCTGGGGTAACCATCTCTTGTGGTGCAGGGGCTGCAGCTTTTCACCCATCCAAAAGCAGGTTTCAGTAAGGGAACTGATTATTTAGGTTAAAAGGGAAGCTGTGGTTGGAGATACTTTGTTGTTTTGGAGGATTGGGCTATTTCTCTGCAAAAAAAAAAAAAAAAGGAAATGGGTCAACTCACTCAAGGGAGAGGGAAATGGAGCAATTCTCACTTCCTCTTATTTGCATGTGTTGCCTCAATCCAGCTCAGGGCTGCTTGCCCAGCAGCAGCTGGTTACAAGCCCCAGCTCAGGGTCAGGCCAGGGCTAGAGATTGGTTCAACTACCCTCACCTTCCCCCTTCCCCCAGCAGCTGACCTGGCACAGTCTGGGGCAATGGGCCCCTCTCACCCTTCGCTTTGGTGCTGCTGGGCCGTTCATTGCCTGTTTGCTCGGGGGTGCTAAGGGGCTGCTGGGAACAGAGTGTGCTCCAGACACCCCTCTCTGCAGAGCTGGAGGTGCTGTGGGACATGGCATGGGGCAAACGAGGCCTGCCTTGCCTTTGGACAAAATCCAGGGATAAGCAGCCTGTGCCCTTCTCTTATGATGGTATTTGTTTGTGCATCACCCTGTATGGTGTAATGCCCATGCCCTGGGGTGGATAAGGATACCTTGGCCTGTGAGGCTGTGCTGCAGGAAGCCAGGCTCAGAACAGTCTGTCCCTGCAGCATCCCACAGGAGGAGCAAAGCTGGGGAGTTTGATGCTCACACTTTGTACTGGAGGATGTTGCCATACTTCAGGTCCCCACAGGCTCTTGGATCATGACAGTATTTGGCAGTATATGAGAGCTGGGAAAGTGAGTTTTGGCCTAAATCTTCAGGCAGTACCCTGCTGCTTGTGATGCACTCCAGCAGGTCCCCAGGCACATTCCTGGCCACACAGTGCTCCTGAGGCCCCCAGGGCTCACAGCTCCAAGCTCAGGCTTGTTGCTTCCCCAGCTCCAGGCTCTTGCCAGGCACCAATTTCCCCTCCCATGTTAAACTGCACATTTAAGTTTGAAAGAAGCACCTCCCTGGAGCTGCTGACCTGAGCACAACAGCAGCTTCTGTGAAGACAGAGGTAGTGAGTACCCAAGAAATCCCACAGAAGCCCCTGTTCCCTGCCTGCAGGTTGGCAGCTGACTTTTAGGGCAGTCAGTGACTGAGGGGGGAGTCCTGAGAGAGCAGAAGTAGCTGTACATCCATCAGGAAACCCCTTGAGAAAAGTTTGCTGCTGGGTATACTGAGTAATTGGTATTAATTGGGAAACAAGGAGTGGATAAAATTTGGTCAAGATAGTCCTTATTGGAATTGCAATGTTTTACTTGAGAACTACAAGTTGTAGCAAAAGAGTAGAAAACACCTCATTGTAAATATTAAAAATATGCGGACATTTCCAAGGCAGCTTCCCGGATTTTGACTTTGAATAGGTTTTACTAAAAAGCTGGAATTGCCTGCAGAGGAAAGTGTCAGCTGTCTGCTGTTGTGTCTGGCCCCTGGCTCAGCTGATGTCCCGGTGCTGCCCAAACACTGCCCGCCGTGAGTGGAAACTCCAGCTGAATTTGGGAAGTGGGTGTTCATGCTAAAACTGCCTTTTGATCCCAAATGCCAACTGGGCTGACCATCCAGCACCAAGAGAGCTGTGGCACCGGATGCTGTCTCCAGCCAGGGACAGCCACCACCCTGCCTGGCTGACATGCAGCAACACCCAGGGTCAAATTCCTGCAGATACCTGTCACTTGCAGGGCCACTAACAATGATCTGAGCCACACGATTCGTTTTCTTTATGCATTTCCTCTCTGTCTGGGCCTGGGAACTGGGACTGCAATGTTTCCAGGAGCTATGAAATACCTGGCTGGCTCTGGCACTGCAGAGTGCTGCCTGTGGCAGTGTCCCATCCCAGGTGCTGCTGGTCCGTGCCGCCCTGCAGACATGAAGACAGGGACTGTCACCACGCTGTGGGCAGGGGGGACCAGAGTGATGAAGAAGCAGAAGAGGGTCAGCCTGGGAGCCTGGGGGTGGGGAAGTCCTGAGCTTTGTGCCTCTGCTGCTGGACAGGGGAGGTGGTGGGAAGTACCTGCACAGGCAGGGAAAGGCCAGAGCAGAGAGAGGGAACCTGGAAAGGTACAGAGGAAGTGTTTGGGGCTGTCCCAGCGGGAATGAGAAAGGCTGTCCCGGGTACAGAGGGAGCTGTTTGGGGCTGTCCCAGCGGGAATGGGAAAGGCTGTAAGGGAGTGATGGATGTGAGCAGTGAAGGACACTACAGCTGGGGCCAGGGAAATGCTGTTCTGGGGGTTAAAGGGCACTGACAGAGGCTGTCCCGGGGCATTGTGGTGGCCATCAGTGGCCATCCCTCGGGGGCCAAGGGCCCGCGCGGGGTCCCGGGGATCGTGAGGGGCTCGGGGCGGCCCCGCCACCGCCCCCTGCTGGCGGCCCCGCCCGGCCCCGCCCATTGTCGTCAGGGGGCGGGGCGTGCGCTGTTCTGCGCGTTGGGCCCCGCCCCCCGGGTGCGGATTGGGCGGGCGGCGCGCGGCGGGAGGGGGCGTGCCGGCGCGGACACGGAGGCGGGGAGGCACGGCAGCGGGGAGGCGCGGCCGCCATCTTGTGCAGCGGCGGAGCCCTGCGAGCCGCCCCAGCGCGGCCGCCCGACCCGCGCCGCTCCCGCCGCAGCCAGGGCCGCCGGCTCCGCCCGGGGCGGCGGCGAACGGCGGAGGGAGGGCAAGGGAAAAGCTCGGTGCGGACTGGGGCCCCCGCGCGCCCGGCGCGGCCCGTCCTCCCGCCGCTCCGCGCGTCCCTCCCCGCGGGTTTGTGGCGCTGTGCTGGGGGAGGATGAACGGAGGATAAATGGTGCCCAAGGCGGACAGCGGCACCTTCCTTCTCCTCTTCCTCCTTGTGCTGAGCATCACCGAGCCACTGCGGCCAGGTAGGGGCGGCGGCGGGGCCGGGGAGCCGGGCAGGATGAGCCCCGGGGCGGCCGGGGACAGCCCGGAGCGGGGGCCGGAGTGACCCGAGCCGGCCCCTCTGGGGAGTTTCGGGCTTTGCCGCTGCTTTGTGCCTTTAAACAGAGTCGGGACGCGGCCGAGCATCGCTCCCTGTGCCGGGTGCCTGGATCCCAGCCAGAGAGGCTGGATTTACCCTAGGAGTCCGGGGAAAACATTCGTGCCAAAGTTTTAAAGCTTAGATAGAAATTTACATAACCCGACGGAAAACGAGCGCTGAAAATGTGGTGACTAAGTTTTCAGGTACTTGTTACTTACCTGCTTTTGTGTTGTGGGCCTGGGATGCCTACACGGCCAGACAAAATGCTTGCTTTCGAAAAGCTATTTAATTCTGCCAGAAAGAGAGAAAAAACTGCTGCACCTGGTTCGTCTTTCTGATTCTGTTTGTGCTTCCCTTAGGGAAATAATTCAGCGGTGGAGTGTGCTAGCTGCTAGGCATGGTACTTAAAATCCTAAGATGATTAACTTAGGAGAAATGGTTGGTGTTTGCGGGTAGAAAACTACAGTTTTTCTAGGTATATCGTTCAGCTGGGGTTTCTTTTTGGGTGTTGAACTCTTTGGGGGCTTGGCAAAGCCCCCAGGTGTCATGGGCAGCTCTTGCCAAAGAGCATCAGTAGCCAAAGTGAGGCTGCCTGGAGTGGCTTTGCAGGTTTGGAAATCGCCCTCCTGTGGCACCGAGCGACTGTTCTGGGTGATAGGTACTCCTAGTAAATAGGAGAGTAAGAACCATGGTGTACTTTGAAACTCCCTTGTTCTTTCTCTTCGAAATAACTTTTATGACCCAGACTAATAAAACATAACAGTATTAATGAACTGCGTTTAAATGAGTTCCCAACAGAACTGAAACACAATTGGGTCAGTGTAGGCAGAGTTATTGAAATAACTAACTTGGGTGTTGAAACGTCTCTGTGTCTGCCCTGTTTTGTTTTAGCTTGTTTTTTTGGCACTGCAGTGTATATACAGGGCTTATGATATGCACTTAAGTAGCCAAAAAACCCCTGTTGTGTTGGCAGCCTGGTATTATTAGAGCTAGATGCTTTTATGGCTGAGAAGGTACTATGTAAAACTGATTTCAAGCAGCTCCTTTTTGCTGGCACTAAGTGCTCCAGGCTGCTGGATTGCTGGGTGAAAAGGTTCAGCTTATTCAGAACTGTGGTTTTACCGGTTGACCCTGAACTCTGCTGGTGTTGAGCATTGTAGCCTCCTAGAAACTAAAAAAATGGCATTTTTCATGTTGTGTCACATTTGTCACTCCAGTTTGATATTGTACCTCTGTCAGCATCTGATGCTTGATGGATGAACACACGTTTTTCACTTAGATTTGCTTTGTTAAGATGAATGATTTTTTTCCACTGGTGCTCTAATGTACCTGCTTTAGAGATTTGTGGTGCCGTAGCCTCGCTGACTGAAGAGTCCTTGTGAGCAAACCTTGACTCATCTGCTCAGGTTCTACACCACTAGCTTTGAAACTTGTAGTGTTAGAATTCCCTTGTGGCAACTCCATAAGCATTCCATGAATTTTGCTCTAACCATAGGTATCCTGAACCTAAGGTGAAATAGTGCTGCTGGATATAGTGTTGCAGCTGGAATTCCTTGCTGTGTGATGAGTTTCTGAGTTCTATTTGGAATATGCTCATCCATGCTGTTTATGTGGTGGCTGAGCTGTCCATGGTGATGCCTCTCCCTCCTCCTCAGAGGAGAGCCCATCACTTCTGGGTGGCCTCAGGCTCTTTGCCAATATAATCTGGTGTTGTTGGTTTGCTTCTTTCAGTATCTTGAATCCGCTGTCTCAAACAAATCACCCATTTGATAGATTAATAGCACATGATTTGATCCTGAAGCATAAGGTGCAAGTAGGGGAAACCTGGTTTGTACAAGTACGGAGGACATACAGAACCAAATTTATCACTTTAATTAGTAGTGAAGAAGTCTCTCTAGTCTTCTCTGGGGAGAGACAGCAGGAAGAGAAGAGTACTTGGACTTAGAATTTATTTCCCAGGTGGTGTTTGCTTGACTTTTTACTTCTTTAAACCTGTGTGTTGTAGCACAGTGTCTTTTTTGGGTGAGGGAGGATGCCTGCAGCTATCAGATGAGTGCTGCAGGGCGCTGGGAGGTTTTGTTTACTCAGAGATGAATGTGTAGTCCCTTCACAATTCAGTCCCGCGGATCAGGCATCTCTTTGTATTTCCATGTTAATTTGACACTATCTTTGTATCCATGTTCTTGCTGTGCTCTTGAGACAAATAAAACCTTCTTTTAAGCCTCCTCAACTGTAGTATCTTTTCATGCAATCTGAAAGGCAGTGATTTTTTTTTTTTTCTGCATTTAGGGTGAGGTCAGCTTTAGTAGATTAGGGAGAAATTAATTAAAATGTCTTTTTTTCCCTTGTTTTTTTCTCTCTTGGTAACATGAGTCTGTTTTGTGCTACTGCCATCACTAACAGCACAAGGTACTTTCTACATACCATTGGCCCCAGCTGTGCAGACTTGGGTTCTTGAAGGCACTGTGGGCAGTTGAATTTTTCTGAGCCTGACTTTTAATGGTAATTTGAGCCTTTGAGAATTGCCACTTGGATATTATTTTTTGTCCCAGTGTATCCGTCTTTCCTATTCTGTTTTGACCATATCCTTCTTGTTTTGACTAGTTGCCTGCTTTATAGTGCATTTTTGAAAGTGTTATTTTTTTGACAAAGTAGAGCATTTCTCCTTAAGTTGTGCTACTCATTGTTTTTGGAATCTGCTAATGTGAATTGGAGCTGAATATATCAAACTCTTACAGCTATATGGGCGTAGAGTGAAGGACTAACTTAATATTTCCTTTAAACACTTGCTAATTTTACTCTATCTGTTGCTTTTTGGGGATAGTTACCACATAGGGTTAAATGTAATAACACCTTTTCCAGGACAACTCAAACCCATCTGTGTCAGCTTATCTGACTAGGTGGTTGAAAGAGCTGATGTCTTAGTCTGAGGAAATATTTCAGTGATGTGTTAACTGAGTTCCAATAAGCTGTTCTGGTGCTAGCTTAGATTTTGCCTGAGTTTCTGAACCAGTGCATTTATGTCAGTTGTTGGAAGAGCATCAGAGGTATAAATTGTTATGAATTCAGTTTTTCACAGTTTGAGAATATTTAAGAAGTTTTTTTTTCTGTTAACATCCCAAGCATCCCACTGAGAAGTAGAGGTCTTGGTGTATTTGTGTAGCATTGGGAGCTTAAGCAGTCTGGAATGACTATGCTGACATGTTTCAGAATAGTATTTAGAGGATTAATTAAGATCATCATCGCTAAAGACAATAACATGTTTTCATCTTTCTCTAACAAGTTACTGCTGCTTGCTAATGGAAAACACTTAAACATGGTCAGGCTTTATATTGGATTTTGTAATAGCGGTTTAGTACAGAGCCTTGTGAATGTAGGTCATTGGACTTTCTTATTAGAGCATTTGCCAGGCAGCTAAAAGCCAATTGAGTTCTTGTTCTTGCCGTGTTTTTTCTCCACTTCAAAGCCAGCTAGAGGAAGTAATTTTATTACCCAAGTTCTGTTTCAAAAAAATATTGCACAATGTACTTAATCTGCAATGCTTAGAAAGACTTGCCAGTGCAAGTGGTCTGGTTAAAACTCCACACTCCAGCTCACAGATGGAACTTCCCATTTGCTTTGGAGCTTGCTGGCAGCTGCAGTTGTGCTCTTACAAGTGGGATGTTGGTGTTTTGACACAATACAACTGACAAGTGTGTTCAAATTGCTAACTGTTGTCTTTTAGTCAAGAGATGTTGGTCTTGCATGCAAGGCAGACCTCATCAGAGTAGAGGTCTAAGCAAACCCATGATCAGCATAGTTTCAAGGTGATCCACCGGTGTGCTGTGGCTGGATGGGTCTGGTTTAGTCCAGTTGAAGTGTATTGATTAAGTCAAATGGAGACCCAAACATATCGGTCATAAAATTTGCTCTGGCCAGTGTTCCTCTGCTCTGGAGAGACTCTGTTGGTAGGCAAATACAAAACCTTATTTTACTCTTTGTTCACTGTCTCCACTTTAGTGAGAGCTGTGGTGAGTGGTATTTATTCCGGTTCATGTCGTTGCTAGCTGTAGTTCCTGTTCTGTGTATTTAGGTGAATTCCCAAGTGGAAGATTCTAGGAGTGAGGGGTGGAAGGGTTTTTATCACACCTCCTCAGTTAATTTTGCTGAAAGTAGGGCTTGGCCTGTATTCCAGTGTGGTGTTTTTCCTCCTCATCCATTTGCTTCTTAATCTACTGGTTTTAAGTTTTATTTTTTTTTTCCTACTGTTTCCTATTGAGTTCTCCTGATGGTTCTTGCTCTGCTGTTTTCTATTTTTACAGCTGCAGTTAGGCCGATGAATGTGAAAAAGCTTTTTTTGTGGCTTGTCTCAGTGTAGCAGAGAAACAAAGCAGAAGGTATCAGACCTTATTAGCAGGTCTGATACTTGAAGACTGCTAATTCCTGATGTTAATTATAAAGCAAAGTTTTCGAGGTTCAAATGGATTTGCTGCTAGCTGTGGCTACAAAGTAAAGGAGAAAAAAGGAGTCAGTAGGCAGGGGTGTTTGCATTGCTTTAGCTCTGAGAAGTAGTAAACAAGAGGGGCACCTTGGGAGTTTGCAAACACGACTTTTATGTCCCTACAGTAGTTTTAGGGGCAGGGGAAGGTTGGTCCAGTGCAGCAGAAGTGATGGAGAATAGAACACTGCCACAGCTTCTCTCTGCAGCAGGAGGAGGCAGCTGTGCTTCTTTCCTGGTATAGGGGGGGAAAGGCACAAGCTAGACTGAAGAGTATTTTAGGTACTGAGTGTGAAGGATGTAAAATCCCCTGGTGAATGTCAGAAAACCAGTTCAAGACTTAAATGAATCATTCTGTCCCCTGGCATTACCTTTGTTAGGGCTGGTGTTGATGTTGAATTGTAATGCAAGAGTAGTTCCTCTATGGTCCATCTTTGAGTAATGCCTGGGTCTCTGGGTTTTTATGTGGTGATTTCTTGCAACTTTTATAAGTTCTTGTTTGATTCTGTGAGGTGCATATGAATAACTTCTGTGATTAGCAGGACTTCCCATTGTGCAGTGCAGACCTATGTACCCTGAGAGGAGCTTCTGATACCTGAAAGTTCTGTCTGGAGCTAGAAGGAACTGAGTAGAATCACAGCTCCTGCCCTTCAGGGCTTAATATGTGTGTTCAGGGTTGTTCTGTGTTTTGAAGTGGACATGTGCATTGGGTTCTTGCAGTTATAGCCTGGACAAGGAAGAGCTTAGATAAAAAGGGAACAGAGCTCAGCTCATGGTAAGCTCAGTGAGGGGGCTCTCCAGATCTTTGCCTGTGTGATCTGAAGGGTTTACCTCTGATAGGAAGAGCCTTGCTAATAATTTATTCTGTGTAGGCTGATAGAAAGTTATGGCTAGAAAGGAGTATCAGAGGTCGTCAGTCTTCGTGTTCCAAAACAAAATTTGGCAAACCCAGGCAACTCCTGAAAGTGTTTGTCAAGCACATTGTTAATGATTTCCTGTGACAGACTCCAAACACCAGATTCTTATGATAACTCTAGTTGCCAGTCTGTTTGTTCTGCAGTTATAGCTTATTGTATAAATGCAGTCTAATGCAGGGGTCCCTCATAAGCTGCAGCTTTAAAGAAGATTCAGTTTTCCAGGACAGTTCAGGTACCAGTATTTTTGTAGCACTAAGCGTGGTGGGTGCCTGCCATGCCCAATCCTTCCTGGCTTTCCACTCTGTGGAAGTGTTTCTGTTCCATACTGGATCCCTGCATGACAGGCTCACATGTCTGGACTGCACTTCAGTGGTGGTTTTGTAGAGGATCCTGAGTCCAGGAGGAATCAAGGATCACTTGGTGAAGTCGTTTTGATTTGCTGTAGCAGGACTTGAGCAACTTAGTTGCTTAAAAATATGAGTTTGGGATTAACCTTTATTCCATATTCCGTGAACTGTGAAATCCTCTGGCATTTTGTGGTTTCTTGTGAAACTTTAAATTTTTCTTTGTTTTAAAGGTCAGCCTGCTAATTCTGCGTTTCATGAACAGCATTTTAATGGTATTTGCTATATGAACTCCTAAGAAAGTTATTAGTAGTGTTTGCCTGCCATTCAGATAATTTAGTAACACAGTTTTAGGTTTAATGGCAATTGATAGTTACTTCATTACCTATAGCTAAACTAAATAACGTTCTACTTCCTGCTTAATTAAAATTAAAATTGGTTGGCCTAACGTACTTAGTTTCTGTTCTGTTTATTGATTATTGTGCTTGAGAATTGTCAGCAAGCTCAAGGGGTAGAAATGTAGAAGTAGCTTTTGGTGGCTGCTGTTGGGATATTCCCTGCTCTTTTGTCCTTTAACTGATTTTTTCCTTTGTCATGTTTTCATTTGTGTAACTCTTTTTTTTCCTGTGTAGTCTTCTCTTTCATACAATGTCTCTGTTGTGCTTCCTCATACCTATCCCACTATAGGACCAGTTACTTGGGGTGCCCAGTGGAATTATCTGAAAGTCAAAGTTAGTAGAAAAATGGCATTAAGTGCCATTTCTAGTAGAATGATGCTGAATGTTCTGGGCTGGCTGCAAAACTAAGTTAGTGTTGTTAGTGTTGTCCCTTAGTACTTCTGTGTTTGGTCTGTGTTGATATTTCTTTAGCAATGTAAATAAAAAGATTTCTTCTGACTTAAAAGTAACTTGTCATCTTTTATACACTTTGAAAGAAAACAACCCTTCTTCTAACACCTGCTGGGTTTGAGATTGTGCACAAGTGGCATTTTACCTTGTATATGTTAAACCTCTAAAACTTATTGCCTTTTGTTTTAATCTAGGAATGGTCAAAACTGCATTTCTGTTTTCTCTCTGTTGAATCTGTGGAATTATTTGATACGTGTAAATTACTTCACTGATTAACATCAGTGACATAAGACCACTCTATTAGTGACATCTGGGAAAATCTTCATGAGATGTTGGAAATATTGCAGGAGGAAGATCAGATACTTAAGTAGAAGTCATCATGCCACCTCAATTCCGGCAATAAGCAGGTAGGAGGAAATGATTTAAGAATGCTGTAGTGCCCATCTTTGTCTTCCTGAGCAGTAATGGAATTGAATGTCATTTTTCTGTTGGTGTGGCAGCTGAAAAATGGCAAAGATCAAGTTTTGTGACACAGTACTTGACACATGGGTATAATAGCTGCTGAAGAGTGCTGGCAGTACTTGAGCTGTTAGAAGGCGGGGGATGAGAAAACTACTCTGAGGGTTACGTGGCTTTTTATGGTTCGATCTGTATTTGCTGCCTTCTGGTAGAACTGTTAAACTTAGGAGTTTGAGGTGTGGAATTTCTCCTTGGGTATTTGATTTGCTGGGGAAGAGGGAAGCCCAGGATCTCAGTCAGCATGGACAGATGTAGCTGTGGCTGACATTGGCCACATTCCTGCCGTGTTCAGCTTCAGTGGAGCAGGGGATTGCTATTCAAAGCATGAGCCACTTGCTCCAATACATGACAGCTCCTGCGCAAAGGACAAAACTGGGTTTCCCTATCTAAGGTCATATCATTTATGTAGATTGAATTTTTGTTCTTTAGTGTTCTAGGTGCTTGCTCATCGAGTCTTGTCCAAGATGTGAAGAACAAAAGTGAAACAGGAGCAAAAGCTTTTTTTAGTGTGACCTCCATTTGAATAGTGCTCAGGCACAGCTTTCTTGTCTCCCTGAATTGTTAGATTCTTGTTTAAGACCTTGAACTTTCTTAGGTCCTGTAGAGAACTTCTTCCATGTTAATTTGGTTTTAAAATTAAAAAATTATGTTAGTTTTTGGAGAATGGTGTAATTAAAGAATATCTGATTTCATATGTAGAACTTTGTCACCTATTTGCTTCAAAGACTACTGCAATTCCTCATATTTTAGTTCTGCAAAGTTTTTAAAGTACATACTCAGCTTTAAATTGTATATTTTCATTAGATTAGTTAGGATTGCTCATGTGCTGATAGTTTAAGGAATATGCTTAAATACTGCTGAATCGTATACTAAAAAAAAGATGAGATAGAAACTTTTTTGTTTTCCTCAGAGAAGGAACATGTGTTGTCTTGCTGAAAGTAAATGGGCTTGCTCAGTAATACTGCTGAAATCTGGCAATTCCTACTTTGAGTTTAATGGTGGCTACAAATTAGCCTTGATTGCTCTGACAGTTTTGAATTGCTGTTATCGTGTTTCATTTGGGTACTCTTCTTGTTGAAACGTGATCTAAAGAAAATGCTAATTCAGTTCATGTAAAATTTTGGATTTGAATTTTTCCTTTGAGAAAAATGTGTTTCTGTGGAGTATTTGTTAGTTTTTAGTTGTTTGGTTGGGTTTTTTTTGGCAGGCTTGGGGTTTGTGTTGGTTTTGCTTATTTGTTTGGGGTCTTTTGTTTGTTTGTACACCTGTAGTTAATTTGGTCAAAGGGAATACAGTCTCTTCCTCTGCTGATTTTTAGTGAAACTGTTTTGTATATGAACAAATACTGATCCAAAATACAGGAAGAAGAGAGGAACCATCTTGCATGCCTAGATTTTCTTGGGAGTAGTTCTGGGTGGGCAGCTACCAGGTAATAGCTTTAGATATAGAGGTACTTTGAGCTGTGGTGCCCAGGTAGTTGAAGGATTTGTGGTGTGTGTGGGATAATCCATCTGCCCTGACCTGCTGTATGGATTGTAGGGAGAAAGCACTGTTGTTGATGGTGCCCTTTTTTGGACACAATTGAGGACTTGCTGAGTTATCACTGCTAATGCTATTCTTAGTGGACTTTTTCTTTGCTGCTTCAGGTCTTGGGAGAATGAGTATTTTGTGTGTGTGGCTGTATTTAAATTCTGTGCGAGGAATAGTGCTTTTTACTTAGCACTATTTCCTGTGACCATGTTTTGTAGGCAGTGGGACTTAATGAAACCTGGCCTGCAGTGGGTTTGTCTATGTCCCTGTACCTCCTCTGCTGTAATACCCTTGCCTGACACTGATTTAATAAGGCCATATCTTGCCTATCCACAGTACATCCTTGGACATGAAAAAGCTGGGGGTCCTGTGAGGTCTCCTGCAAAGGTTCAGTTACCCAGCTCACCACTTCCTCTGCTGCCAGCTGGGAAACCACCCCCGGTGGTGACAGTGTGGCACCCAGGTGTGCTGGCAGGCTGGCACCTGCTGAGCAATCAAACCATGTGGGGGTTTCCTGCTCTCTGAAGCTCAAGAAGATAATAATTTCCTTCCCTTGTGCAAGCTTTGGAAAGACATGTTCTGTCTTTTCCTGGTCTTGACTTTTCTCAAGCTTGCTTGAAATTGTTCAGTCAATTTGTGAGGTGTGATTGGCACTTTCACTGATCAGCTTACTTCAGGGAAAGGGTTAAAAATTTGGTGCTGCACAGGTTTAAGTCACTTGTCACTGTTGGACTAAAACACTGAAATCCTGCCTAAGGCTGTACAAAACACTCAAAGTCCTGAACAAAGTTGTTAGTATGGAGAAACAGTAGGCTTTAATTTTGAGCCATATTAGAGGCTTCTTGAGTACCAATGGCATTGATTTTGTTTGTACTGACTGCTCTTTGTGCCTGTGCTGTATTTTGCTTTTTCCTTCTGCCTCTTTACTTATTATCATAATATAACAGTTTCTAAGGGGGGGAGAAGTGCAAGACTGTTGCTTAGCTTGGTATTCTCACTATGAAAATAAACTGGTTTTCAGTCTGGAATGCTGCATTGCTTAATTCACAGTATTCTTTCAGCTTAGTTCAAATAGCAAGTTTTGTTTTCTCTTTGGTTTTAGCAGTGCTGGAGAATTGGGAAATACATTTTTTTCTGTTTCAGTCTTAGGAATAAGTGCCCACTTTTGCGATGTTCAAAATCTGTATTTTTTAAGTCTTAAAAAATTATAGCCAGGATTCCTGTTTAAGAAGCTCTGATGTTGCTTTGGCTGAATGCTGTGTCTCTTGCCTGCCTTTGCTTTTGTTTTTTTTTAGCTATTTTGAGTTCTTTTTCTCTTTTCCATCATTCCTGGCCTTGAGTTTGCCCTCCAGACAAAGAGCAGAAAATGAGTTGCAGTGAATGACAGTTGTGAGCAAGGAAAAACTGGGCCAGTTCCAAGCTCATGCAGGGTGTAGGTATAATAAATACAGAATCATAGGATCATTTCAGTTGGAAAAGACCTTTGGGACTATCTAGTCCAACCATTAACCCAGCACTGCCAAGCCTGCCAGTAAAACATGTCCCAAAGTGCCACATCTACACCTCTCTTACATACCTCTAGGGATTGTGACTCCATTTCTCTGGGCAGTCTGTTCCAATGCTTGCCAGTCTTCTTGGTGAAGAAATTTTCTTAATGTCCAATCCAAACCTCCTCTGATGCAATTTAAGGCCATTCCTCTTGTCCTGTTGCTTGTAACTTGGGAGAAGAGGCTGACCCCCACCTTGCTACCACCTGCTTCCACATAGTTGTAGAGAGTGGAAAGGTGTTCCTGGGGCCCAGCTGTCTGGAAAGTTTTTTACTGAGTGGAGAGTATGAGCCATGAGCAGCCAGTTTATCCAGGAGAATGCTGTGGCAAGTGTTGTCAAAGATTTACTAAAATCCACCAGGTAAATGACATCCACAGGCTTTCCCTGGACCACTAAGTGGGTCACCTTGTCCTAGGAGGAGATCAGGTTAGTCAAGCAGGACCTGCCTTTCATAAACACATGTTGGCTGGGCCTGATCACCAGCCTGTCCTGTGCGTGCCATTCATGAAGAATGATCCGCTCCATATCCTTCTCTGGCACTAAGGTCAGACTGACCAGCCTGAAGTTCCCCAGCTTCTTACAGCAGCTGGCTGTCATACTTGCCCCAGCTGGGTTAGCCAGGACTGCTGATAGATGATAGGAAGTGGCTCAGTGGGCTCAGTGAGCACTTGCACCAGCTCCCTCAATATCCTTGGGTTCTCCTCTCCAACCCCATAGACCTGTGTGTGTCTGAGTGACCACATCAGGTCTCTTAACATCTCCCCTTGGATTATGGGGGTTCATTCTGCTCCCTGTCCCTGTCTTCCAGCTCTTGAGAGTGGGTACCTGGAGAGCAAATACAAGGGAGTGAGGGAAGGAGACTGCTACCATTCCTTACTGTGCTGTAAAATCTTTTGATGGATGTTGAGGTGATCTAGCATAACTTACTATGACAGAACACTGAGTAATACTGAATGTGTTGATGAGTATTACTCATTAAGGACTTACAGTTTTCAGCTGGAATGCTGTCACAATTTTAATTACTTCATGAAACGGCATGCTGAGGTCATGCAAAAAATGCTAATGCCTCTAACATGGATTATTTATTTATTTTTGGAACTGATGCATTCCTATTAAATGGGAGTATAACTTAAGCATCTCTAATTTTCAGGAGCTGGAATTAGATTTGAGAATAGGTGTGGGCTGTGTTTTAGCTATGAGCATATCACATGGCCTTTTTTTCCCCGCCAGGCTCTGTGCTATTAGGTGCTGTTGTGCTTTCTTACTCTCCTGCCATGATGAACCAAAGCTACATGATCTAAGGGTACTTCCCTAAGCATGTTTTCAGTATTGCAGGTGAATGGCTAAACATTTTATCTTCTGTGGAACTGGACATGAAAATGGAATGCTCATTTTTTCTCTAGCTTTTATTTCTTCTGAAGGTTTTTAGTTTTAATTATTTTAATTTGAAGAACAGTAAATAGAACTAGTTTTTGAGAAACTTTAATAAACTGTGAAATGGATAACCAATGGTAACACATGAGCTTCACGAATAGTTTTCTTCCCTGGAAAAAATTGGTGTTACAGTCTGCTTTCTTCCTACTGTGACTTTGTTATAAAGTACTGTATGTGTTTATTCTGCTACACTGAATGCAGCTGTGGGTGGTATAATAATAAACTCAAAAATACTTAATGGACATCGGATTCACTAAGTGACACAAAGACTTGCTGGGAAATGAATGGTTAGTGAAAATTTCTCTGAGATCTGGAGCTGAGGGAAATACCATTTACATATGGCTCTTTCCTGAGAGCAGAGCCCTTGTATGGCCCTGGAGATACCTCAAAGACAGGTTAGAACCAAGCAAATCTGTTTGAAGGCTATCAGAATATCCTCAGGTGCAGTTGGTAGCTGCTCTGTCCCTGAGGGCTGTTCAGCAGCTGGCTTTGGAAGGACAGCCCTGCTCCTTACAGGATGCCAGATTTTCAGGAATTTTGTGAGATACACCAGACCTGCTCCAGTGAACTTCACCTGTGGTCTTGGGAGACATCCAAGTTAGGGAAGCTGCTTTTTAAGTACAGAGGATTACCTTAAGGACAGTTTTTACATGGATCTGCTGAGTAGTGCATTATGATAGCCATCATAATATTGTGTTGGAAGTATTAAGAGTATTTTAAAGTTTATGGTACTGCAGTAAATACCAGTCTAGAGCAATATAGATTGTGTTATGCTTCCTCTTGAGCATAAATATTAGCTATAGAACTCAGTGTCTGTGTTTGATGGCAGTGGGTGTGGTGTTCCTTCTGTTGTTTTGTTTCTGGTGCTTGTTTGCAGGCGTTTGGTGAGAATTGGTGTTCAGCAGAATCTCTAGGGGTGAAGGACTTAAGGAGTTGGGCTTCTTGCGGGCAGGGACTGAGATCTGATCATACTCATGCAGTCTAGCATGGCTCAGGTTATATAGAAACAGTGATTTAAGAAAAAATAATTTTCAGTTTTAGGAAACTTATTCCTAAATGGGTTAAAATATGAAGGGATGGTGCAACATGTAGGTACAGGTCTTAAGTAAGTAGCTTGAGTATTATAAAACATAAGAAAGACCTGTTGGACAAGTTAAAATCTGAATAAAGAGAGTTACTGGTCTAAGCACTTGTAGTTAGTTTTTGTTAATGCTTAATCAGCTTTTCATTACTATAATTGCCTCTTGAAATCTGAACAGAATATTCCCTTACAGATAATTCATCTGATCTGGGACAATGAGTGACTTCCACTGAGAAAGGAGGAAGTATTTTTGTCTTTTGTTTTCCTTTGGTCTGTAAATAAAAATGATGCCAGAAGATATACCATGTCCAACCTTGAGTAATATGATTAAATAAGCAAGTAAATTTGGTGTACACATGAACCTGCCATTGTTCATTAAAAGCTTACATATAAAACCAAACCAGGTACTTCAAACTTAACTCTTCCAGTACACCAATTTCAGAGTAATAGCTTATAACTGAAATAACATTAAATGCTGGTTGTGCATGTAATCAAATCTTAATTCCCGTACAGCAGACAAGAACAATTAGTGTAGCAAATAAAAAATGACATTTCTTTGTGTTAAAAACTGAAATAGGTTCAAATCTATACATGCTATGTGAACACTAACATCTACTGCATCTAGTAGTCTTAGCTACTAAAAGACTATCTTAATGTATAAAACCTTATTAGCTAATACCTTTACTAGCTTAATAAAGAAAAGTTCAGTAATTGCAGCCAGAAGAACCCAAACTTTCATAATCAGTGATTGTAGTCACTGATTTTAATTTCTGTATAGAAGCACTTTGCTGAATTGAGAGTTATATTTTGAAGGCTTTAGTTTCAGCCTCTGGTTCCTCATCTGTACTCTGAATTAGTAAATTGCTGTGATATCAAGGTTTTTGTACTGCTGGAGGCTTTATATGTTAGAGCTAGGAACATTAGTGAGAGGAATGTTCTGTTTGCCAGGGAAACATTTCTGCTTTATGATCTAGTGCTCCTTTTTTCCACAGGTTTCTGTAGTGTTTATCTTTGGTGTCTTGAAAATATAAGGTTGAAATTTAGATTTTGAGAACTTTGATGTGTTCACCTAATGCTTTGCAGTAGATGTTTATTACATGTGCCGAGATAGGGCCTCTGTCATTTTTATTGGATATAACATTTCTTCCAGCTGAATTTCTTTCGTATCTGTCTTCAAGGAGGATAGAGAGTCCTGCTAAAACAGTATCAAAGTTTTCTCATTTACCCAGCAACTTCTCTTTGCAGGAAATGTTTACATCTGCTGGCTTGTGCCCATTGCCGCGAGCTGTTTCCAGCCCTACTCCTTGTCCCACCCCAGTGCTGTGTGACCTGGTACCAGCCTTTCGTGCCTCAGAGCTCCAACCCTGCTCCTCACTCGAGACTTTTCTGGTGCCTTGGAGGTGAAGGTCCCAACTGTTTAAATGTTTTCTGTAAGAACAAACATTTAAAATGATAGATATATTAGTAGATGCTCTGTCTTTGGGGCAGACAACTATTATGATGCCCCAATTCCACATTAATGGGTACTGGATTTGTACAGCTGTATTTCTGCTGAATTAGCTGGAGCATGCAATCTTTCTGGTTGCAAGGGGACAAACCAGAGCTGATCTGACTTAATGTGGACCAACAGTAGCTAATTTGGTCTAAAGCTTGCTGTTTCAAAGCCAACTGATCACATTCATTTAGGAAACTGAACCAGCAAGGTGAACTTGTTTTGAATCAATGCTTTGTCTCATGTGTCTGTTACAGCCTTGCTTTGGTGTTGGAAGCTCTAAAATGAGATGTACTGTGTTGAAAAAGTATTTTCACATACTGGATATGGATCGTCCCTACCTTTCTTTAAAATAAAACATTTACTTTGAATAACCATTTATCCCTTATGTCTTGCATAAAAAGGGGGAAGATTAATAAAAATTGAGTTGCAGCTTAGATGTGAGCAGGAGTACCTCAAAAGTATTAAAAAATGATGCGGAAAATACAGGTTTCAGGTAGGGTAATGCTCAGGGCAGCTCATTGACCATTGTGCATCTGCTGCAGGAAGGATGCACTGCAGTTTCTCAGTGCTTGGGCTCCAGGAGGAAAATGTTCTCAGCTACACAGAGGGAGTTGTTAACAATGTGAGATTGTTAACAAAGGGCTTCCTGCATTATTTTTATAGTGGCCAAAATCTGTTTTGTGAAATACATGATGCTGGCTGGAAATTAGAGTGAGCATGTGTGTGAGTATATTTTATTCATCTATCATGAAGTCCTTCCTGTGGATAATGCTTCTTGTAAATGGTGATTTTTTTGAGTACTTAGCAGAAAATAAAGAAATTACCCTGTTGTAAAGAAAATTCTAAAAGCTAGTTGACCCCTGTGTTGAAATACGTGATGAGTTCTGTGAAACACCTGGCATTCAACGTGCAGTGGGTAAAGTCTTCAGAACAAAAGCTCTGTGTGAGCGTGTAAGCAGCCACCTTGAAAGATGAGGTTTTCCTGTAACAGTTTTTCTGTTGGTTTTGCTGCTGGCTAACTTAAAATATATGTCACAGCTGAAGCAGAGAAGGCCTCTTGTTTGTGTGGTACTGTTTAAATTGATTTATAATCTGGTCATTCCTGGTTTGATGAAGTAAATTTCTAACTATTTTTAAAGTTTTCTTTTAAAATTCAGATTACAAGTCCACAACCAGCCCTCGTAAGACTTCTTTCAGATGAGTGACAGGTGGACAGGTTATATTATCTAATAACCTGTCCCAGCAAGTTAGTATTGGTGTTTTTTTTCGCCTTCACTTGACAGTATATTTGGTTATATATTAAGCTTGTAGAATTGATGGTCTGAATCTGATTTCAATTTGTCTGCTTTTTTTGTATCAAGTTATGGAATTTCTTCTTTTCTGTATCCAATTTATAGTAGAAAAATAGGTGAAGTGTTACCAGAGAATACACTGTTGTCACTTAATATTTCTGACAGACATTTGTTTAGATAGTGATGTGCTGGCAGGTTGCTTGGGGTCTAAAAAATAAACCCAGTGTCATTATGAAAGCATAGAGGGTTCATCTTGTCTGTAGCCTTTGTCAAACTCTTGAATTTTTCTGTACTTCTTTGTGACCATGCAGGAGGATGTTGGTAAGATTCCTGAGGGTTAATGTTGTAGAAGTGCTTTGAGATAGTGAAATGAAGACTATCATGACCACTGCTTCAAATGTTTTTATGTTCTCACACTGCATGAACTTGTGATGTTTTGTAAGTTTATACTCTGTACTGTGCAAAAACTACAATTGCTGCTATTTTCAGTGTTGTCTTCCAGTAAATGCCATATGAATTTAATTACTCCGCAGTAAGATTTCAGTGTATGAAATGTCATCCTGTAGCATAGCAAAGACTGCATCTGATCCTTAAAAGAAAAAGAAGCCTTTTATTTTAGAATTGCACATATGAATCATGATAGTGCTGATGTCACTCATCACATCGTACATGAACACTGGGGGAGGTTGCATTTCCACATTTTCACTTCCAGGCAATTGTTGATGCCCTTGGCTTCATGTCTTGTGCTTCTGCTCCAGCAGCTGCTTGCTCTTAGCTGAACTCATGCCATGACGTATTTACTAATTATTTTGAAAACATGAACTGTTTCTGCATTAAACAGCTGGTGGAAAGTACGGTTTTAGTGCTGAGGCCGTGATAGTTTAAGGTATTTTATTCATCCTTTCTTGCTGTTACCATCAACAGCTGTGATCTGTGAGGGGTATCTGGCTTTAAGGACAGAAATGGACTGATATTTTTGAAATCTTTGCTATTCTTCAAAAGAACTGAAAAATATATGAGTGAAGAAACAGTTATTTACCGCATTCCTGGAAAGTCCAAAGTCTGACCATGTGTTAAGTAATGACTTGCATTCCAGGAAAGATGGATGGTCACATAATGTTCTACTGTTCAGTACTTCTCATACATCTTCCTATCTCTTGTCCTGCTGCTGGAGGTGTGATTTTCCTCTTCTGTGCTAGAGATGGGCTTGAGATGTTTTTATTTATCTGCTGTTTTAACTTAAGAATAGGCTACTGATGTGAAATGTTTCACAGGGTTCTGGAGAGCAGCACATATACCCTGTGCATCCTCGCCTCACCCAAGTATCTCCATTCCTTGGCTAAAATCTTACAGCTTTGTTATAGACTTCCATCTATTTTTATGTCTATGTCTTACTGCTGATGGTTCAGGAGGGCTTATTGACAGAAATTTTGATTTTAATTTCACATTATTTCTTTGTGTCACATTTTCCTCTCTGCAGCAGAATTAGATAGCAGTCATACTCCCTGGTCTGAAATAATTAGTGCATGTGACAGCATGATCTCCATTGGGAGCAATGATACAGCTGGTCTGAAAGGTGTTTTAATAGAAATGTTTTGTACTCTTCCATGTATCCACATTCTTCAGAGAGGAGTGTCTCTAACACAGGAAGTAGTGATGTTACAGCATGTAGCTGGTATTTTTTTAATTCCCATAGTACTGAGATGGAGTCATCCATTTATCTGAGCCAGTCATATGTAATTGTACATAAAATAGTAATAGCATGTATGGAATTGCAAACAAAAGTATTCTGGTTTTCCCATGTGTGGGTTGGTGTTCCTGGTGGATGCTGCCTGTGAAGCCAGAAGGCTGCAGAATAATTTTGTTCACAGGGTATATGTGTGAATTCCATTGAAATTGAGCAGTAAAAGAAAAAATCAAGTTTGTTTTAAAGTATTGAATTTGCTATAATTGCAGGTGGATGCAGTGGAAACCTGGAGATGGGCTGAGAATAGTCCTTGATGTGTTAAAAGATCTGCCACAGGCCCCGTTGTAAATTCTGTACTTGAAAGTGTCGTAGCAAGACATTCTAAGGAGCCTTCCCTTGTGTTGTGACTTTATGCAAAAGTGGCAAAAGAAGCTGCAGTTATTTACCAAATGGCCCTTTTCTGTGGGCTTAAAATCTGAATGCTTTTAATTTCAACTTGTGGTTTAGTATTTGTTTGATTTGGTGGTTTGTGTGTTGTTGGATTTTTTCCTCTAAGTTAGAAGGAGATTTAATTGACTCACAGACATGAGATTTGAAATTATTTTGTTTTTTCTGAGGGGGAAGTCAATATGACTGGTAATTCTGTTTTTTTTTTTTTTTTTTCCATTTCCCTTGTGCTCACTGTTAGCTGTTTGGGCTGAGTAAAGCTCTAAAAGAGTGAGAACACTTGTGGTGCTGTCAGGTCTGTTGTTGCTGTCAGTAGTCTGGCAGGTCGGTGTGAGTTCCAGAATCTTGTGACCTGAATGTTTGCTCTGAGTAGGTGGTTGCTAAGAGGATGTGCCTGCTTTTATTCTTCTAGAAGGGCAGGTCTGTGCTTTATAGAGGAACCAGCAGTAGGACTGGATTTTAGTCTAACATCAGATTAGAAGCCTGTTATCAATATGTTTTACCAATTACTAGTGTATGTGTACCGCTTTTATTGAGAGTGCCTGATGACTGGGTTTATTACACCCAGTCATGTTGTTTGAACCCTTAAATGTGACCTCTGTCTTGATTTAGCTTAGACACGTGTTTCAAGAACTAACAGCTGCAATTACAGTCTGCTCTTATGTTGTAAACTGTGGGTAATAGAATGCATAGCTGTATTTTAAATTCTCTTGTAGTGATTTCCGTCTGTAAGACAGTTTCCTACTGGATCCATTCAAAATCAATGTGCTTTACATATAAACATTTAATTCTTCTTTTTAAAAATGTGCTCATTCTCTAGACATAAATAACCTGGGATTAGTGCAGCTCACTGGAGCAAAATGTGCTCAATTGCTCAAAAACAATGGTTGGAAAATTGACAGTCACTGTCTAGAACAAAGATGGACAGTGATGGTCAGGTGGAAAGGTGAGCCCGTGGATGGTGTTGGCACTGGCAGACTGGCTGTGAACAAGCTTAGAATTGTTCACTTTTGTAGACAGACCTTTTTCTTCCCTGCAAAATGTTTTGAAGGACATAAAATGAAGCTGAGTTATTAGGTTCTGGCATTTGATAGATGGAAATGAAAAAAAAAAAAAGATTTTGAAAAAGTTGTACTTTTTATAATTCTGATTAGGTGTGACAGTGTAATGATGACAAGTAGGCAGTGAACTTACAAGCAGGAGCTGCATGTTTGCAGATAATGACAGTTTCTAGTAAAGGATATGTTCATATAGAGAAATTCTACAAAAGAGCTGAAGCTAGAAAGTGAAAACAGGTTCATGGATATAGATACTGTTTTACAAGTAGTTCTGTGAAATGTCTCTAAGTCAGACGGGGCATTTGTGCAAGTCTAGTGGGTTCTGGCATCCACAGTGATTAGAATGGAAATAGGATTCTGAGGCTGTTGCATAATGTAGTGCTTAACTATTGAAACATATTTTTGTTGAACTTCAGCTCTGAGAAAATTGAACAAGCACTCCTCAGTGCCCCACAAGAAGTAAATGGGTAATGCTGTGGTAATAGCGGCTCACAAGCTATCTTTATCAGGAAGGTTTTACGATGGATGTCTCAAGAGAATTATTTCCCATATCCTTCTGTCTGTTAAAACCACAGAAATGCAGTTTAGGACATGAAGTGATCTGAACTGAAGGAGTTTAGCAGGCTGAGTTAACCAGAGATTTTGTCCATAATGCTTCGGTGATCCATTACATGACAGATGATTAATATATGTCTAAATCTGGAAGAATAAATAACATTTCAAACAAAGCACGGTTTTTCCTTGCTTGGCAGAGCTGCGCTGCACGCCGGGGCAGTTTGCGTGTCGGAGTGGAACCATTCAGTGCATCCCCTCGAACTGGCAGTGCGATGGGTGGCCTACCTGCGAGGACGAGAGCGATGAAGTTGACTGTCCAGGTGAGTAAACCTAAGGGAGTGCTCAGCCCTGTGCCAGCTTACTTTGCAGCAGCACTGTGACTCTTTCAGGTTGTTTGGTTATTTTTATTTGAATTTCGTGATTGTTTGGTAGTACACATTATTAACAGAGACTGAGTTGGCTTCTATTCATTTTGAGCAGTTAATGGCACAAACAGTTTTTTGCTTGTCTGAGTTATCCGTCCATTCTTATGGTCAGAGCCGGTATCCTGAAGATGAGGAGAGTTTGTGATCTAAAAAGAGACTTTCCTGACAAGGAAAAATGTTGCAATTAAACTGAAATGACACATAAGCCTGTGGTTAAATTTGGAATTACTCATTTGGTTGTATATCACTCAGGTGGTGCTGAGTGACATTGCTGGACTCGGGTAGAGAGCTTGTTTCATTGCTTCCAGTTCTGAGTGTGCTTCTTGTGCTTTGTTCTGCCAGACAAGCTAGTGTATTTGCACTTCATAAGCTCCTTGACCATATGCTTTGTCACCAGCAGTGAATCTCTACTAAAACTACTGGATACTGAGCTGTACTTAAAAACAAGTAAAGAAATATTGTGACTGTACAATCACAATTTTGAACATTTTCAGCTGCTCTTGAAAAACAGGCTAGTGCATCTCTTTCTGTGTATCTTAAAAGTGAAGTGACCTGTAATTTTTTTTTATTTTTTTTGTTAAGAACCATGAGACAGGTATATGAAAGCAAGAATTCAACTGTGGTACAATTCAAAACTTTATCTTTACAGCATGACTAAACTACATTCAAAAACTGTTTTAAGAAGTTCTTTGCTAGTGAACTACTTAATTTTCTTGGCAAAGAATCACTTGAACTCTGTGGCATTGCTATAACAGCATTCAGTCTGTCATCATTCTGAGTTCTCAGCTATTTTAGAGAGGTGCTACAGAATAGTAACACTGATATTTTACAGAAAAAACTCTTTAAAATATTCCTATTTATCTCAAGGAATTAAAGAAATAAATCTAACATTCAAACTTTGAAACTGTGCTAGAGTTAACCATCTCCCCAGTGTGTACTATAGACAAATAATTAAAATAATATCAGTGGTCTTTTAAGAAAACTTTTTGTTAGTTTGTGTGTGTGAATGTGCAGTAAAACGGAAAAAAGAGTTGATAGTTTCTTCTGTCACTGAAAATTAAGCTGTGCCATTGCTAGTCTATTTAAAGATATTCTTTACGATGTGGATGTCCCAAAGAAAGCTGCTTTTACAGCTGTGCTGTAATTCTTCCTTTTTATGTAACTTTTGCCAAATGTGAAAAAGCTATGGACCTAATAAAATTCTGGAATATAATGGAATTCAGTGGTTAGGGGAAGGCAGAATCATGTTAATGTTTGGATTTACTCAAAAACCACTGAAGGCTTTGATTGTGGGAACATTTGAACTTCCACATTAGTAGAAAACTATTTTTATCTTCTCCTGTTCCTGATGTATTACTCAGCAACTTAAGTTGTTGCCTGGAGTATTCACCAGGATGGTGTTGACTGAGTACTGGAGTTCCAAAGAATGTTTGGTATATGGATAGGAGGAGGATTCTATGGAAGTAACATTTCTCAACACTGGTTCTGGTGTTGTGTTTGGGGTGTAGGTCTCACTGGACTGTCTAGCCTGACATGATGAGAGAACTTGAAGGTTAAAGAAATGAAATGTGGGACAGACTTAATTCACCACATCTGTGTGCAGGAAGAGAAGAGTAACATCTGTAAATACCAGAGAGGAAAATGCTGGACAGCAGAGAGAAAGAAAGTATTCTACTTGGTGAGAGGAGTAATTAGATAAGTAATTGGTGAAAAGGCTGTGCTCAGTAGAACAGCCAGAAAGCAGGTGTGGTGTTTGTGAAAGAACGGAGGTATTTGCACACTAATGCGAGGAGTGCAGTCAGCAAACCAGAGGAACAAGAGCTACTGGTGCAGGATGTAAAAACTATTATACCTGTAACAAAAAACTTGGTGGAATTGCATTGTGACCTGCAGTGGGTGTTGAAGGGCAGGTGCTATCCACAGCTGCCAAGGATAACTAGAGGTTGGTGTGCATGGGAATGCTGTGTTGGAGCATAAAGAGGAGTAGCATCAGTGGGAGTAAACCTGGGGGCAGAATGAGTTTGGAAGAGCAAACTCTTGCTTGTGTTGAGGAAAACAGCACATGCATGGCGAGTCACAGGAGAGGCTGTCCTGGGACATTGGTTTGGGAGCTAATGCTACTAATAATAGTAACACAGTCTTACTCAGGAGTGGCAACTTTCTTCTTTGGCCGCTGAATTAACAAGAAATGATGCAGCTTTAAATTTAGAAAATACCTGTGGATTAGATGAGCAGTTGTGTGATGATTCAGCTAAATGTAAATACTTTAATTAAAACTTCTTCCCTTCAATAAAGGCAGGCTGAACACTAAAAAAGGTAGTTAGTGAAGCCACCTGGACTTGTGAAACTTGGCGAATTATAATATCTTTAAATTAAAAGACATGAAAACTCTCTGAAGCATGAAAGCGTTCAAGAAAGGGTCCCAAATCTGTTTGGGAAGCTTGTTAATCTTCAGCCTTTGAGCCACTAATGGCTCAACGTGAGCAACTTGGAAGACATCAATGGCAGTGAATTAGGGTTTTGTGGAGGTGTTTCACTTTAGTGTGTTTTTTTTAGTGTGTTTCAGTGACTACTTAGTCATGCTAGTGTTTTGAAAGGTTTAGTACAAAGCTATTGTAGGTTGTTTGCCACTGTTGGTTCACCTTTTTTTAGGCCTGATTTCATTTGTGTTAATAACAAAGGTCCTATTAAAAGAATAGGATCCATAATTAATAAATTAGTTTGGTAATCATATGTTGGCTGAAGTACAAGAAGCATTCCAAATTGTAATACTATTTGTTTGAATTTCTTCTGGCATTTTTTTCAGAACACAATTAAGTGAGACATTTAATTCATTGACAGTCTGAATAAGTGTGTGAATGCCTATTTTTTGCTATATTTCTCTGAAGATTGTCATTATAGCTGTTTTTATTTTTACTGTCTCTTACCACAATGACCATTTTTGTTTAAAACATGGAATTTCTTCTAGTCCCAAATTTGCCATGTGCAAAGTACGGTTCCCCCTGCCCTTCCCACTAGGCACCCACGTGTCAGTGGAATCTACAACAGTGATCACCCTCAATTAATCTCTATGATCGACTAAAACCAATGGTTGCTTGCTCTTGTGAGCAGTACTAAAAGTTGCCGGGAGGGTTTATTATGTAGCATGTGCCTGTGACTCGCTTCTACTTAAGCAGTGGAGCTTTAAGAAATTTGTGGATGGATTCTTCCATGCCAGCAGTAATTGATCCTAAAAATAGTTTATCCCAAAGTGGTGTATTGTATGAAAGGTAGAAACAGGCATTAATATCTTAAACAAGGACTTTTACAAATGGGAATTTTTTATTTCTAATCACTTTCTCTCATGTTTCTACACAAGCAAAGTAAAAACATAACTTTTTCACCTTTATAAAAGTTCTGTATTTAAACCTATAAGAGGGAAGGGATCTGCACTTTACCTTTGACTGCTTATTGGATTTCCAGCTTTGCTTCTACCAGAATATCAGATCAGCTTCTGCAGATATCCTACCTTCTTTGCAAACCTTCTGGTCTAACTCATTTTCAGGAGGCCAAGCAGTCTTTAATATAGCTCTGGCTGCAGAGCTCCCAAACTGCAGGCTTGATGTTTTTTTTCTGTTGCTTATGAATGAAAATGGAAGTCTTTAAATTTGAGCACCCTTCATAAACCCTATCCATGTCCGTGTTACATCTTTCCCTTCTGATGAAGCAGCAGCTGCAGCAGCCTGTTTTGAAGTGATCAAAAACACCTTTGTGTTTTGTTTCACCAAGGATATTTTGCATGGTTGAAGTGACTCTTGACATTTGTGCACGTTTTAGTACAGCTCCTTTTTAACAGCTAGGTATTAATGATAAAAACCTCTGAGCACTTTCACACCTTCCCTGAGCCCTTGCTGAACTCCTGTGTTTTTTTTACCCTACCTTGTGTTGTTTAAATTATAAGCTGTTTTCTGCCAGTCCATTACCTTGAATAGCACTCAGCACAGCAGGATGCTATTCTTGCTTGCCATTGATGTCCTAGCACAATACAGTTGATCACACACAGCATGGAGCTGCTTGATCTGAGAAGAATCACTCCTCTCTAGGAACTTCTGAACTATATTTCCAATTACTGAGGCACAAAACTGGACTTAATCTTGAAGTTCTCTCACCTATCAAATTACCAGGTGGAATTAAACTTTCTTAGCTTCCAGTAGGTAATATGCTGAACAGAAAATTTGAAGCTTAGGGGACAAGGCAGCTTTTATGTAAATTTTGAGCATCTGTGTTTAAACAGGAGCAACTCAAATCTTGGAACTAATAAGATATGGCAAGACCTGGTTGCTTCACAAGCAGTTTAATTTTGACATCATTTGACATAGTGCATCCATCCTTATGAAGGGTTTTGCTTGGTTGACTTGGCATCTTTGACACACGTTTTCCAAAAGGTAGAAGGAGCCATCAGCATGGCAGACTTCCATTCTGAATTGGTAGCTTCAAGTTTTAAACAACTGAAAATAGCCACAGAATCACCACTGTTGGACAACTTTCTCTTGATGTATAGCCCTATGCTTAGACTGTAATTGTGCTGGAGTGAATTAGATAGCAACTGTAAATTGGAAGGAGCTGGGTGAATACTAATCGTGACTTGATCCATTGGGAAACAGATTGGAGGATGCTCACCACACTAATATTCAAAGGGTGGAAAAAATTAGTGCCCCATGAGGTTTTCCTTGAACCCATTTTTTCATTTTCTGCACCAACTAGCCAGCAAATGACATTTCTAGAGTAAATATATAAAGTCAAAGAAACAGATCTATATCTATCTTGGCTAGAAAAATGCCACTGTTGCTGTTATTGCCTGTGGTTGTAGTATTTAGAAGAATAAAGATCTTGGAAAATAACTGATCTTCCAAAATTTCATCACTTTCAGGATATGAAGTGTGCATGTAAGCACGGAAAATGATGGCCTTTTCTTTGTGAAACACCCAAACATGCTTAGGTTCTGATCTTCTGAGTTAGTTATATAAAGATGAATCCATGGCACTCTTAATTTATTTTTAAAGATAAAATTATTTGTAAGAAGAAAGTAGGAACAGCAAAGTACATGGAAAATTCTTCCACAGAGTATTGTAAAAGTAAAATAGAAAACTAGTCCAATTACACCTTTGCCACCAGAATCTGCAACAGCTTTTTATGGCAGTCAAGTAACTTAGAGGCTTGTTAGCATCTCTTTATTGCCTTTGAAAAAATTTTCATCATTACTTTTCTTGGGAGAGAGATATTCAGGTCAAATAGAAGCAATTTAATATTTGAAGACCACGAGTTTATTAAGCAGCTGACAGTGTTGGGCTTGAAGAAGTGACTTGTGGTGGCTGTTTTGTGCCACTTCAGTCCTGGTTTCAGCAGCAAATCTGCTGACAAGCGCAGATGCTGAGGAAGGAATGAGTTCCGCTTCCTGGGTGCAGACTGCTGGAACTCTTTGTGTGGGATCTGTAGCTATTTTTCAAAGCATCTGGCATAAATTCTGTTAATTTAGGATGTTAGCTTGTGTAACCCTTCCTTAACCTTGCATGCTAAAACCTGGGAACTTTCGTTTTATTCCTGGGGGAGATAAATTGTTAAGTCCTCGTGGGCGTTGTTTAGCTGTGGAGGGTCAGCCATATGGTGCTGCATCTGCTCTCACTTCTGAAGGGGAACTGATTCTTCATGTGTTTGGTTCTGACCGGTCCTTTGGGTTTAGCTGCTACCATTTAATGCCATGGGAAAATAGAGCTCCCCGTGCTGAGCTCAGTAGAATTTGATAAAGCATTCTACATTTGTTAGTGTTATTTTTAAAGTCTTGCTATAATTGAAGATTTGCTTTTTTAGTGTCTCAGTATCCCTCTGAAAATCATAGTGTAAATAGTGCTACTGAATCGTTAGGATTAAAAACAGATTCTAGAACTAAAAACAGATTAGCCTTTAAAGTCATAAAGAATCAGCAATCTTCACCGTCAAATTATTTTACCATTTTGTTTCCTTTGAAATGTACACTGTCTGAATTTCTTGGCACTGCCTTCTTGCCTGTGATAGATGGCATATTCTAATACTGAACACAAGAATTGATGCTTTATTCCTGTAAGGCCATGTGTATTATGCACAGCCATTCCTTAATGGGTGATCTCTGTAGACATGTAATTCTTAGGATAACATGATAATTAAATAGCCCTTGCTTATCCCATTAACCCAGGACAAACTCAGTATGCTAGAGCCAGATGAATGCAAAGCAACTCTGCTGTTCCTGGGCTCCAGCTAGGGATTGATTTTTTCGCTCATCGGTGCCTATTACATTTGTTCCAAGGAGTGCACTGTTTGATGTTGGATCTTGTGGAGGTCTTTCCCCTGGGTAGTGCACTGAACACCCTGCAGCTTGGGTTTTAAATTGCCATGAAATTGCTGTGGACCTCTTGCTTTCCAAAGAAAGTCCAAGAAGAGAAGGTTTTATTGACGTGGTTTCAGATATATTTCAAATAGATGTAGTTAAACCTGTTGAAGAAGACTGTGTAGCTTCTCTTTATTTGGGATCATGACTTTGTTTGGTTTAGCAAGGCTAAATGGAGCTAATCAGCTTTAAAAGAAAATAAGCAGAATTTTTATATAGAAATGAATTTCTGCATAGCTCTTTGCTGGTTAAACCCTATTTACCTTCAATAACATCTACTAGTATTAAGTAACATACAAGCAGATATTGATAATGCTTATATTCTTGGGTTTTTAATTTTTTTCTTTTTAAGGTTAATCCTTTGTTTCCACATTAATCTTTCTTGGTGCCCATCTCAATCTTTCTCTAAGGTTTTTCCCAGCCACGCTGCCAGCCTTCCTGCTTAGGAACCTGCTGGTTTTGCTGGCTAGGGCCCACCCTGCAGTGCCTCCAGCTGAGCTGGGTGTTCCTTATTTACTCCTGATAGGTACATGGAGCCCTCCAGCCCCTTTTCTTGAATAACATCTTACACCATATTCTTCCTAAGTTATTGAATCCAGTTGTCGTGCACACCTGTTAACACTGACATTGAGATGAGGGGGTATGGGGGTTTATTTCAGAAGTCATCTACTAGCTTTTCCTTTAGAAGCTTGAGTGAATAAAAAAGCCTCGCTCTTCTGGCTGAAAATGGGTCTCCTTTCCTGGTTATAATTACATTCTACATCTCAGAACATGTGGTGGAAAATGTACTGGAGGAGTTGTCTTAGGTTGTCTTGAAACACAGCTGGACTAAACCAGCTGGAGAGTGGGTAGTTCTGTAAACAGGAACAGATACAATGATGCATTTGCGGGCATGATGCATTTGCTGCAGCAGTTGAAATGATGAGCAGCAAGTCCTGTGTACCATTGCAGGCTGGTGAGAAGCTGCCAAAATATTTAGTTCACCCTGCACGATTCATGTAATAGCTTGTTGGTACTTTTCATTTGAAGGTATTTCAGTTACCTGCTGAGTAAAATGTCAAGGCTGTTACTGCAAGGATCTGCCATCTTTGCTCACCTGAGTCATGTATCACATACATCTTGAATTAAAACCCAGAGAAAGCTTAATAAAATTAAATCTGCCTTTGCCTGCATCTTTCACCACTACTAACTATTTCTTCTGGTCCTCAGGCTTGACAGGGGACCAGAGAACTTACCAGGGGAAGGAGAATGTGGACTCGAGGCACGGTCGAGGGAGAGGAGGGGAGACCACCCGCTTCCACACCGTCAACGTGGCACAGCCCGTCCGCTTCAGCAGTAAGTTGCAGACTGGGAAATCTGGGCCATCTCTCTGCTAATCTATTTACAAATTTAGGCTATTTTAAAATGAAAAAGTGATAGTCTTTTCTCTTTCATACTTTTTGACCAAACTTTGACATGCAATGCTATTTGGATTGTTTGTTAATTTCTTTTATATATGTCCTGCATGGTTTATATAGCAGATCAGGACATGCAAAGAATGCTGTGTCCCTGGTAATCCTCTTTTTGTGAAACCAGAGTTGCAATTTTCTTTTACAACTCATTGCAGCTGCAGAAAACAGAATGAAGAGGCTTGAGAACAGAACTGTGAATTCCAGTGAACAGAAAACAGTTTCTGAATTTTAAGTTTCTTAGGTAATGCAAAATAAATAGTGCAGATGCAGGCACTAAAATGATATTTCACATCTATTTTAAATGTCATCATCCTGTCCCGTGATTCACCCATCACCTCCAAGAATGTCAGTCAAAAGCCCGTGGGCCTGTTTCATCCAGAAATGCCCCAAGGCTTTTGTTTCAGGTTCCCTCTGTTGAGTTAATTGAGAGAAGGTAGAGACAGCAGTTCACACTATCACCTTCTTGCTTCCTAAAGATCTGCTTTACAGTGATGTTTTTTCCAAAGCAACCAAGAATTTCCCCAGAACTCCTGTTGTGTTTAATGATTGACTCTGGGAGCAGGATTATGTGAATACTATTGAGACTGTAATAGTAGGTTGAAAACTTCACAGCAAGTTGGATGTATTACTAATCACCTAATAGAAAAACACAGTTATTAAATTGGTCCCCTCCAGGGATTTTGTGCTGCTTGTTTGTGCTTGGATTGATCAAATTTATTGTTTTATGAAGATATGCAGGGAAATGTGTTCCATAGTATATGGTCAGTCTTAATTAAAGATTTTGAAGGCTGTGGCAATGTGATGCAGCTTTACTTGGAACTTCATCTTTTTAAAAGCATGTAAAAAAATCAGCATTTATCCATTTATCAGAAACTGTGGTAAAGTAATTCCTCAGGGGTCTGTAATGTGTGCACCTCTTCCTGCAGAAGTGAAGTAACACACTGTTGTGTGTATGCATCCCAGTGATTATTGATTAGGGTACATAATTTTAAAGATCCTAATTTGGGGGGAATGGTTTCCCTTCTATTCTTCATGTTTCCTAGGAAAGTGCCCAACAGGATGGCACCACTATGAGGGCACAGCCAGCTGTTACAGGGTGTATTTAAATGGGGAGAACTACTGGGACGCTGTGCAGACATGTCAGCGCGTGAACGGATCCCTCGCCACCTTCACCGCCGACCAGGAGCTCAGGTTCATCCTGGCACAGGAGTGGGACTTGGAAGAAAAGACATTTGTAAGGAAGGACCAGCGTAGGTGAGTAGGAAGAGAAGGACAAAGATCTCATAGTACAGAGAATGGTTTCAGTGTGGTACAAATGCTGGTGGTTCAGTTTGTGTAGAAAACCTGGTGGTAAAATTTACGTCAGGTGAATAACCCAGTATGAACATGCTGGTTGGCTGTTTGGCAGTGCCCCAACTGCAGTTTGTTTTAATTAATATTAACAGATTATTCAATTCAGCAGAGTCTTCTTATCTTTAGGTTGTCTTAGCAATATACAGGGTATACTTGGACTGCATCAGGGAAGGTGGATTTAACAATGCTGCTGCACTACCTTGCATAGAAATAATTATTTCAATTTTTCAACAAGATTTTGATTTTGAAGTACCCTTAGCTCTAACAAAGAGCAACTTTGAGATAGGAATGAAGTAAAAAGGCATTTTGAATTGCAGCTACCATGTTTGCGTGGCTTTAGATATTTCATTCTGTTAGCTCGCAACAAACAATTCCTTCTTTTTCTGCATAAGAGTTTTTTTTGTCACTCCTGGGCTGCCATGACAGATCACCAAGAGTGTCTGAGTAATGGTGTATCTCTGTTTCTGGAGAGTTAAATGGTTTGATCCAGAACAGTCTGACCTAAGTTGTTTGTGTTCAGAAATACTTGACTTCTGGATGCTGCTGTGTGATTTTTGAGATATTGGAGTGCTGCGATGACAACAGAATAAGGTGTGCTGCTTATGAGTAGAAATAGTTATAATTTGTAGACCTAGAAAACTACTAAGTACTTTATCAAGTATTTTTCTCTGTTCCTCAGCTGTAGTCTCTACATTGCCAATGTATGGTCCAGAAAGATAAGGAAAAAAGTCATCAGAATATTTTGAAAATTAGCTTTTACATATGAATACATTATAAGGTTCCATGTAATTTAATTTGCTATTGTGCTTTTGGCCTGTATCTTTAGAATGTAACTTAATTTGTTTTGCAGGTTCTGGGTGGGATATCAGTATGTGATCACCAATCGAAATCACTCTCTGGAAGGTCACTGGGAAGTAGCTTATAAAGGTGGGTCACTCAAATTATTGCTTGGTTCAGTGCCCATGGAAACTGTATTAAAACATTAATATGATTTGCAAGAACAACATGACTTCTTTCACTGATAGAGTTGAAATAGTACAGGTGAACTGCTTCACAGGGTAGAAGTGGAAGAGTTTAATACTCAACACATATCTTATTTTAAAGTTTAAGGAATTTTATGGGTTTTCAGGCTGGCATGGAAAGGGGAGGTGTCAGTTTATTTGGGCTTTTCCCTTGATTAAGATGAGAGAAAGGAAACTACTCTGTAATTTCTCCTTCTTTGTGTTGAATGTTTAGATGAACTGCTGATTCCTGGTTCTAGTATTTGCACACTAGTGTAGCATGTTTGGAGGTTTTAGCCTTTTAAAGATTGGTAGGCTAAAACAACATACTTGAATTTTGCAAAATTTACACAGAGTTTTTTCTTTTTAAAGAATTTCAGGTAGTTTAAACCACGTCAGAATTTGCATAATCCCAGAAATATATCTCATTTTATACGAAAAACTGAACATTAATTTGATGGGCATTCTGGCTCAACCCTTTCAATTGCAAAACAAGCAGCTCCCTCTGCTGAAAATGCAAAGTTATGTTTCTATACCTTTTATTTTTAGCTAATTCAGTCAAGAGATTAGTTAAAGTCATAATATGAACTCTTATATGTACAGTTGCCTAATTCATGTACTGGTTTAGGCAATGGAAAATTTATTACAAAGGTATTGTTTTTTAAGCATCAGCACTGTGAATTCCAGTGTAGCATTTGAAAACTAATCTGGGGAGTTTTTTTTCTCATGCATAATTTTCAATATCCATGGAAAATCTAGAAAGAAAACTTTCCTTTAGGTACAGACACTGAATTATGATCAGAATTTTCAAACAGTTGGGTCTTGAAAAATGCTTCCTTTGACTCATGAATACAAAGATTCTCTTTAAAAGGACCTTTCTTTGCTCTTTGGACCTTTCTTTGCAATGCCTGCACTGCCATCTACTGACAGAGTGGCCACAACAGGGAGGCGTGAATTACAGAAAAATCATCATAAGTTTATCATTAGTTTTATTTAATTTGATGCATTATATGAATTGAAACCCTCTCAATACCATATAATCTTCTGTTTTCAAGCTTTATATTTAGTAAAGTGATGCCTCTACAAAATAAAGTGCATAGTAACATTCAGTAATTTGTGAAAAACTTTTCTTAGGCTTTTATTGAGGCAGACTCTGAATTCCTAATACCTATTTGAAAAGTGATTTACGGTTCTATAGCCTGAAAATTTTAATGTATTGCTGGAACATGTGGAACATAAGCCCTCCAGAAAAGACTCTTAACACCTTTTGCACTGTTTGGAACCCATCAGGATGCTGTTTCATGAGTTGAAAGGACCAAACTGTGGATGCCCTAGTGCACTCCCCCAAACATGGAACAGCTCTGCAGGGGCTGCATGGGTGGATGCACATCTTTGGGAGCGCTGGTGGGTGCATGGATTGCCAGGCACAAGATTGTTGTGTGGTTTCTTGCTCCACTGGTAGCAACTATGACCAAACTCAGTGTGGTTTGAGGAGGTGTAGAACTATTGTCGGGCAAACCCCATGGGGCTCTCTGAAGCAGCACTCGTGGAGATGTTGGAGTATCACTTCTCCTGGTTCAGAGTGACAGAATTACCCAGTACTTTGAAAACAGCAGCCTCTTTTCTGAGTCACCCCTTCCCTTCTAGCTGTTTGCCTTCCCCCAGAGCAGTGCTGCTAATGGGAGCTGAAGGTGCAGGACTCTTTGTACTGGAGTTGGTGTGCATGAAATGAGTGATGTTACAGAGCCTCTCTAAAGCTTTACATACTCACAGGCTGCTGATGCCAGTGTCTCTCGTTCCAGGCTCTTCAGAAGTGTTTTTACCCCCTGACCCTATCTTTGGGCCAGCTATGTCTGAAAAGGAAAACGTTCTTTGTGCCCAGCTCCAGTGTTTCCACTTTCCTACCCTCCGGCACCACGGTTTACACAGCTGGTATGCTGAGAACTGCTATGAGAAATCTTCATTCCTCTGCAAAAGGAGTAAGTTGAGTTCACTTCTGTTTTAGCTGTTGTGTGTTTTAAGTGCACATAAACTAAGTAGCTGGAAATAGTTTCATTACTCTTTCTAATTTTTGTGCAGTGAATTAGAAAAAAAAAAAAAGGTGGAGTTATATTTCTGCTTGATTTTAATAAATAAGAGCATCATAATGTGTAACTGTCACACAGTACAGAGTTTTACTAAAAAATCATTACACAGCAGTATCAGCCCCAAAATAAACTTGGGCAAAAAAAAGGTTTTGTTTTTTGCTTTTTTTTTTAATACCTTATTAGTAAACATTGCTCTTAAGTTATTAATTTCACATTAAAATGAGGAAACACTTATTTCTGGTTTACTTAGAGTATAGCAAATTCTACTGAATTCTTTCCAGCCATTTATTAGACATAGAAAGGAAAGACAAGTGGAGCTCACTTAAAAGCTGACTTAAAAGTGGGGAAAAAAAAGCTTTTGTTCTGTATCTTGCATTCCTGTACTCCAAAAGCCTTGATACCAGCAGAGGTATTTGCAGTATTATCAGGTAATCTTAAACATTACTTGATCTAGATGGTGCTTCTTTCCAAGGAGAAAAGTTGTTTAACTTGAGGGCTATAAAGGATGCAACTGACTGCCAGGGAAGTTGTGCAGCCTCTGTCCTCAGAGGTTTTTATGACCATATTAGATAAATTCCTGAACAACCCATTGGGATGTCATGGCTCTTTGATCAGAGACTGAGCTGGAAGGGACAGGCCATCGTCTCTGAGCAGTTGTTCCCAGCTCCAGGTCCCAGCATTGTTTTCTCTCTCTGCTTTTGGCACCTGCCTTAGGTCAGTGGGCAGAAGGTGGCTAAGCTTCCCCTGCTGGGCAGGGATTAGGATGCTGCTAGGACAAGTGCAAGTACTATTGCCTGGCTCCCTTTTAAAGTCCTGGCCTGTTAAAAGCCCTTCAGATTTGGTCTAGAAAAGTCTAGCTTTCCTAATTTCCTAATACCAGGAAAGAGGAAGGGAGCTGCAGCAGGCTTTAGCAGTAAAGGTTGAGCTTCTCAGGTCACTTGCTTTCCTCTGTCTTGGAGAGGATGCCTGGAAGTGTGTCAGTTCCATTAAATACGTAAAATTCACCTTGTCAATGAGCTGAAAATAGTCTCTGTGTCCCTGGAGACCATCCATTATCTTTCCTACTCCTTGGAGATCCCTTTTCAAAGTTCTCTAATTGAAGGCTTGGATTTCTACTGGGGGTCTGCTTATGCTTACAAATCACTTAATGCAACAAATGAAGCTGGATTCTGTGGATATTGATGTGCCTTTCTGTTCTAGGCCAGACTTGTGTTGATATCAAAGACAACATTGTTGATGAAGGCTACTATTTCACTCCCAAAGGGAACGATCCCTGTTTGAGCTGCACGTGTCATAACGGGGAGCCCGAGATGTGCGTGGCTGCTCTGTGTGAGCGGCCCCAAGGCTGCCAGCAGTACCGCAAGGACCCGAAGGAGTGCTGCAAGTTCACCTGCCTAGACCCAGGTAACACTCTGCTGCTACAGTTATGTCAGTGAAAATTAGTTCAGTGCCCAGCTTGGGTGTCATTTGGTATAGCTTTGTTTGAAACAGCACATCCTTGCAGTGCCTCTACATTGCTGGGTACAGCTGCCCTGTGGGGAAAGGTCTCAAATTACACTTTGAGCCGTGGCTGATAAAAATGCGTTATCCCTGGTGCTGCTTAGAAAGGAGAAGCAGTAATTTGTTTTCAGTTTGGAGAGGAACAGTACTGTGGGTTTTTAGTAGAGCATCTGGTACATTTCCATTGTCATGTGTAATTTCATGAAAGCAAAACACTTTTCTCTTGAGCACTAATTAAGCATCTTTTTCTGGTCATGAGCATATTTATGTGTGTGGTAGTTTTCATGCAGGGATCATGTGGGAATCAGAGTTTTAAAATTATATAGAGTTTCAGTAATAATCAGAACCTACAACCTTGGTTATTGGATTTGGCATATCAGTGCAGGTTTTTGTTTTTGATCAATAAATCAATAAAGTTGATTTTGATCTGTTTGTCAGTCACTGTTTTGGGGTGCAGATTTTGGGGAGATTGTTCTTCTGTACAGAAAAGAAATGTGGCTCATGTGAAATTTACTGTGAGGGTGGTCAGATACTGGAGCAGATTTTTTGTGGAAGTGCCTTCTGTGCAGATACTGAGTTCCTCATTGGACTTTGTCCTGCACAGCCTGCTCCTGCTTGAGCTGGGGTTGGACTAGGTGATTCAGGATGTTCCCTTTAGCCTCAAGCATTCTGTGATACTAGGTTTTTTTGTATTTTAAAAGAACCTAATCTTATTGTGCATTAAGAAGCTGTTGTTCTGAACTCCTGTAGAAAATGTAGAAGATCAGTTCTTTCCATCAGAGGCTTCTATTTCAATCTGTTACAAATAAAAGGGTGTTTATTGACTTCCAAATTTGCAATCTTATTGGTCCTAACTAGAGAAATTAATTATTAAAGGTTTCTGGCTCTTCTTGTGTCACATTTGTTCTGAGGGTTAAGCTTAACAGATGTTTGCAGCTAGTGTGGCATGTCTGTCAGTGAAAGAGTGGGGAAAAAGCAGGAGTCTTCTCCCACTCTAATCAGCTGAGTTAAGACTTAGGCTTCATTTTTTTTGATCTTCAGGAACAATGTCAGCAAAGCATCATCCAGCAGACAGAATAAGATGACCTGGGATAACCTCGTGTCGTGTTCTTTAATCCTTGCTTATTGCTGTGGGTCTTAACTATTTCATGAATACTGATTTGAAGAGTGTATTTTACCACATCCTTTCTTATCCTTAAGCTCTTCTTCTGTATTGATGCTAAATTAGGTTGTTTCATTATACCCTTGCTTGAAGTGTTCTGGTGGATTTTTCAGTAACTTAGTTTTTTAGAGAGGAATTATCAAGGAGTCATCCAACTTCTTTAATAATGAAATTACTTCAGCTAGTGATAAACACTGAAAATTTTAAATTAAACATTTCAGTTTTCCTTCTGGGTGGTTACAAATGACTATTCCAGATGACAAAAATTAATTACTTACTTTCTTTAATCAGCATATATTTATATTTGTCCAATTCTTTCATGTATCTTCTCTAAGCTCTGTTGCAAAGGAAAGAAAACAGTTTACTAATCAACAGTAAGTAAATTAATACACAAGGAGGGACCTGAGGGAAATAAATCCTGCTGTTGGGTTGGCAGGTAATCAGCTCTTGCTTAGTGAGTGGGTGAGCAATGGTTACAAGTGGTAACAAATATTACTGAAGGACTTGGTAGTAGGGGGATTTTTCAGTAGTAGGAGTAAGTTGAGCAATCACAGCTATAATCACTTAAAATATGCTTCTCATTTAGCCAAAGATAAATAGCAGAGAAATATTTTGAAACCAAGATTGTCTATTGCTGCTCCATGTCATGGTAGAAAATAATTTTTCTGTTGTGACTCTTGTTTAGACAGACCTGCAACTGTGAAAAGGTAGTAGATGAAATAGAATACTTGGAAAGAACTGATGTGCTGAAGCTTTTCTAGTGACTGAACTGGTACAGTTACAGGGCACTACTATAATGCGGGTAAAAACAAGTTTTCTGAAATAATTAGTTTTGTATTTATGTGGGTTTCAGGTGTCTTTGGTGGTCTTAGTCCCACCCTGGAGTCTATGTCCACTTCCTGCCACTCATTCTTGCACCTGCATTGTACTGTGATGTGGTTCTTTCTCACAGAAAAGTGCTGCCCTATCTCCACCTGCCCCCCTCTTCAGACAAATCTTCTTTCTCATGGCATATTAATACCAATAGTCCTTGGTTTGTAAGAACAATTCTCATCTGTTGTTACTAACAGTCCTTGGTTGGCTCCACAGCCACCTGGCTGTTGGTGTTTGAGACATGCACATGAGCCCCTTATCTGGGAATTGAGGGATCAAAAGGATCTCACTTTGGACTCCTGTTTATAGGGTTGCAAGAGAACGGGCTCTAGTCATAGTAATTTTCTATCCTGGCTACAGTTTACTGTAACTTTCTTTGAACTTGCAATAACAAAAATACTGCTCCAAGTGGATTGTTACTCAGGCAAGAAAAATAAGTTTCCAAGGCTGTTAATTTTAGAACAGGTGTTCATTAGACACTTGTTAGTTCCTGGGAGCAGACAGTGTTTCTGATAAGCTCAAGAGGGCTTAGTCCAAGTGCAGCTCATCAAGGCTGAGGTCTAATGAGCATTTCTCAGACCATAGTGCAGCCTGCAGTGGGGGGATGCACCACCAGAATCCATCCCACGACTAAAGTCAGCTTCTGTGGGCCTCTGCACCTCAGTGGATATATTACTAAAGGCACTTCAGTGTTACTGACAGCCCAGAATATTCTGCAGTGATCGTGGAGTTGGCACTGCCATAAGGAGGAGGAGGAGCAGGGCAGCTCTGTGGTGCTCAGGAGGCTGTACTGGTTGGGAGGTGTGTGACTGCAGCAGTTGAAGCTCTGTTAGCTTTGGTTGCTAAAAGGTTTGACAGCAGCCAAGACTTTTGTGCTGCTGGATCTGAGAGGGTGTCACGTTCAAGCTTTATGCCTAGTTGTCCCGGGTTGGTGTTGTGTCTGCTCCTCTCCCTGCCCCACCTCGCTGTCTGCATGGAGCTGCTGCAGGTGCCGCTTCTCCCCCGCCCGGGGCGGAGTGGGGCCCCGGGGCTGTGCTGCTTGCTGCCCCAGCTTGCTTGCTGCCCCAGCTGCTTGCTACCCCGGCTGCTGCTGCTGCTGCCCCGCTGTTTTCTGCCCCAGCTTGCTGTTGCCCTGGCTGCCCTGCTGCTGCTTCTGCTGCCCAGGCTGCTGCTTCCCCCGCCCCTCCCCCCCCACTTCATCTCGAAGATCTGTACCGGCTCCGGACGGGACCTGAGCATCAGAGACTGCCTCCGGAGCCTGCCAAAGAAGCTTTTTCACCCTTCCCAGCAGCGACTGTCTCTCACTTTGGTGAAAACGTTTTTTGTCATCTGAGATTGTACTTTCCTGGTGCTGGGAAGTGTTTTTCTTGTGTTTGTTAATAAATAGGTTTTTTCCACTTTTCCCCCGAATAAAATTCTTTCTGAGCACAGTGGGGGGAGGAATTGTGAGGGGGCTTATTCTCTGGGGGGCTCCTTTGGAGTTCCCCCCCAGTTTTGTCCTAAACTTGGACAGCTAATTTGGTAGCCCCTATGGGGAAACCAGAGAAAGTAGAAAAAACCTTACTCTAATAATATTTTGTTTTCAATTGTTTGTGTTGGTATTGGTATGTTTTTCGAATCCATAATGGCTTTTGGAGTGGAAGCCTGCCTGTATATTTGGTCTTTAGGGCTTTTTGAAGTGTTAATACCCCTGTGGTCCTTGGGCTTGTTCTCTTATCCAGAGATAGCCCCAGTGTTGTCCCTAATACGTAGCTTTTGCATTAAAGGGGTATTAACCAAAGTATTTATTGGGCTAGGTTTGTTTGTGATGATTTGCAGGAGGTTTATAAGAATGTTAGAATCTACTTCAGGGATGTATAATTCATGGTTTTTGTTGTGCACTCAATTTATTAGAGGAGAAGCAGGCAAAGAGGACTTCTCGCCTTTATTTTCCTTCTTCTCCTCTGAATCATTTACATCTCTGTTAGAAAATGTTCAGTTCTCCCTGAATGTTAAGGAAACCATCTTTCTGGTATTTAATTTAGTAAGTTTTTTCTATACTGTCTGCAGCTTATATAAAATGAAGGCTGAGATTTCCAGAGGGGCTGGTGAGACTCCTGATTTAGGAGTAAAGCCAAGCAGAAGGAATCTTGAGTGGAATGGGAAATGGGAGAACATGGGCCAAATTCTAAAAGAATTTTCTGACCCTATAGTCTGGGACTTCCCATCTGAACAGATTCAGGATCCAGTCGAGGTTGCAAAATACCTGAGAGAGAAGTGTCAGGATGACCCTAAGGAAAAAAAAATCACTGCAGTGAGCTGGGCTCTGGGGTATGCTTATCGTACCCTGTTAGATAGTGTAGAACAACAAACAAAGGAAAGGGAACAGGGAGGTAACATAGCTACTCTGCCAGCTACTCAGGCTGTAGTTATTACCCCAGGCTTGAGGACAGGGGCGAAATTAGACAGTAAGCTTCAACCAATGGCTGTGGCTACTAGTACAAGGAGTGGAAAGTGCACCAAGAAGACCGATCGGCCAGTGGAGGATGATGATGAGGATGCAGGAGAAGGACCTTCAATGCCTCCTGATATAAAATCAAGAGTCAAAGCAACTGGTGTGAGATCAGAAACCAATAATGAGTCCCTTTCCCTAAAAGATCTTCATGGTTTAAGAAAAGATTATACAAGATGGCCTGATGAATCCATAATTAGTTGGTTGGTCCGGCTTTGGGATGCAGCAGGCGAAGCTACCATCCTAGATGGCACTGAAGTGAGACATTTGGGATCCCTATCTCATGGTCCAGTCATCGATCAAGGAATGATGAGAGGAGCTAACCCTCAAAGCCTCTGGGCATGTGTTCTGGATAACGTGGCACAAAGATATCTGTGTGCCGATGACCTGTATATGCAGCAGACCTGGTGGAAAACCATAGAGCAAGGGATCCAACGTCTGACGGAGATGGTGGTGGCGGAGATTATTTTTTCGGATGATATAACAACTAGGAATCCAGACCTGGTACCATGCACCCTGGTAATGTGGAGAAAGCTTGTGTGACTCGGGCCATCTGAATATGCCTCTGCCTTAGCAATAATGAAGCAGGAAGAGATATATGAAACGGTGCTTGACATGGCGAAGAAGCTCCGGGCATACGCGGATACTGTGCATGGCCCAACCCATGCCAGAATCACCGCCGTGGAAACACGCTTACAAAATTTAGAGGACAAGATAGAAGAAAATCATAATAGGCTCAGGGAGGAGATTAAGGAGGACCTCCTCCAAATTTCAGGTGTGCAAATTGGACGTCCTGGCACCCAATGTAGACATTCCCCCGATGGGGAGAGGAGGTACACTTCCCGGGCCGAGCTATGGTTTTTCTTGCAGGATTCTGGAGAGAGCATGAGGGGATGGGATGGGAAGCTGCTCTGGCACAATGGGTGAGGGATTTGAAGGAAGGCAAGATTGAAAGAGGAAGTTCCACCCGAAGGAGAGCCGCTCCTGTTGCCCATACCCAAAGTGCCAAATATGATAGTGATAATGACATGTCTGACCCTCTCGAAGGAACTTCTAAGACATATGCCCCAGGAAAGAAAGATAAACAGGCTTAGAGGGGCCCTGCCTCTAGCCAGGGTGAGGCGAGGGAGAACAGTGTCTTTTGGACTGTGTGGATTCGGTGGCCTGGCACATCGAAACCACAGAAGTACCGAGCTTTAGTTGACACAGGTGCCCAATGTACAATAATTCCATCAAGATTTGTGGGGACAGAATCTGTTTCTATTGCTGGTATGACAGGTGGCTCACAGGACTTCACCCTGGTGGAAACTGAAGTGAGTTTAACTGGAAGGAAATGGAAGAAACATCTTATTGTGACTGGTTCAGAGGCCCCATGTATTTTGGGCATAGATTACCTTCGAAGCGGCTATTTTAAGGACCCAAAAGGCCTTAAGTGGGCATTCGGGATAGCAGCTGTGATGGCAGAGCACATCCGGCAATTGAATACCTTGCCTGGACTGTCCGAGAATCCAATTACAGTAGGACTGCTGAAAGGAGAAGAGCAATGAGTACCAATTGCCACTTCAATAGTACATCGCCGGCAATATAGAATAACTCGAGATGCTGTGATTCCCATCCACAAGATGATCTGTGAGCTGGAGAGCCAAGGGGTGGTGAGCAAAACCCACTCACCCTTCAACAGCCCCATCTGGCCTGTGCGCAAGTCTGACGGAGAATGGAGATTGACTGTGGACTATCGTGCCTTGAATGAAGTGACTCCACTGCTGAGCGCTGCCGTACCGGACATGCTGGAGCTGCAGTACGAGCTGGAGTCCAAGGCAGCAAAGTGGTATGCCACCATTGACATTGCCAATGCGTTTTTCTCCATTCCTCTGGCAGCAGAGTGCAGGCCTCAGTTTGCTTTCACCTGGAGGGGCGTGCAGTACACCTGAAACCGACTGCCCCAGGGGTGGCAACACAGTCCCACCATCTGTCATGGACTGATCCAGGCTGCACTGGAAAAGGGTGAGGCTCCAGAACATCTACAATATATTGATGACATCATCGTATGGGGGAACACAGCAGCGGAAGCGTTTGAGAAAGGTGAGAAAATTATCCAAATTCTCCTGGAAGCCGGCTTTGCCATCAAGAAGAGTAAGGTTAAGGGACCTGCACGTGAGATCCAGTTCCTGGGAGTGAAGTGGCAAGATGGACGGCGTCAGATTCCTACTGATGTCATTAACAAAATTACAGCTATGTCCCCACCTACTAACAAGAAGGAGACACAAGCTTTCCTAGGTGCCATGGGCTTTTGGAGAATGCACATCCCTGAGTACAGTCAGATTGTGAGTCCTCTCTACCAGGTCACTCGCAAGAAGAACGATTTCCACTGGGGCCCTGAACAGCAGCAAGCTTTTGCCCAGATTAAACAGGAGATTGCCCATGCAGTAGCTCTTGGCCCAGTTAAGACGGGACCAGATGTAAAGAATGTGCTCTACTCTGCAGCTGGGAACCATGGTTTGTCCTGGAGCCTGTGGCAGAAGGTGCCTGGTGAGATCCAAGGCCGACCCCTGGGATTTTGGAGCAGAAGTTACAGAGGGTCTGAAGGTAATTACACCCCAACGGAGAAGGAAATTTTGGCCGCCTACGAGGGAGTCCAAGCCACTTCAGAAGTGATTGGTATGGAAGCACAGCTCCTCTTGGCACCCTGACTGCCAGTGCTGGGGTGGATATTCAGCGGAAAGGTTCCCTCAACCCACCATGCCACCAGTGCCACATGGAGCAAGTGGATTTCCCTTATCACTCAGCGTGCCAGAATTGGAAAACTAAATTGCCCTGGGATTCTGGAAATAATTACAAACCGGCCCAAGGGTGAAAGTTTTGGTGTCACGGATGAGGAACAAGAACCAGTGACACGGGCTGAAGAAGCTCCACCGTACAACCAGCTACCGGCAGAGGAAGCGTGTTACGCCCTATTCACTGACGGTTCCTGTTGTGTCGTAGGGATGAATCGGAGATGGAAAGCAGCTGTATGGAGCCCCACACGACGGGTTGCAGAGGCCACTGAAGGAGAGGGTGGATCTAATCAATTTGCCGAACTCAAAGCCGTCCAACTGGCCCTTAACATCGCAGAAAGACAGAAATGGCCGAAATTCTATTTATACACTGATTCCTGGATGGTAGCCAGTGCTCTGTGGGGATGGTTGAAGAGATGGAAAGAGACGAACTGGCAGCACAGAGGAAAACCAATTTGGGCTGCTGAAGAGTAGAAAGACATCGCTACTCGATTAGAGAGATTACCTGTGAAAGTTCAGCATGTAGACGCCCATGTCCCCAGAAGGAGAGCCAATGAGGAGCAGCAAAATAATCAGCAGGTAGATCAAGCTGCAAAGATAGGGGTGTCAAAGATAGACCTTGACTGGGAGCACAAGGGAGAGTTGTTCCTAGCTCGATGGGCCCATGATGCCTCAGGTCATCAGGGCAGAGATGCCACCTATAAGTGGGCACGAGATCGAGGGGTGGATCTAACCATGGATAGTATTTCCCAGGTTATCCACGACTGTGACACATGCGCTGCCATCAAGCAGGCCAAGTGGGTAAAGCCCCTCTGATATGGGGGGCGGTGGTCCAAGTACAAGTACAGAGAGGCCTGGCAGATTGATTATATCACACTGCCTCAGACCCACCAGGGCAAGCGCTATGTCCTGATCATGGTGGAAGCCACAACTGGATGGTTAGAGACTTATCCAGTGTCTCATTCTACAGCCCGCAACACCATCCTGGGCCTGGAAAAGCAGGTCTTTGGAGGCATGGTACCCCTGAGAGGATCGAGTCAGACAATGGGACTCATTTTAAGAACAACCTCATTAACACCTGGGCTAGAGAACATGGCATTGAGTGCTATGCTGAGTCCCTTACCATACACCAGCTGCAGGTAAAGTGGAAAGGTACAATGGATTACTGAAAACCACCTTGAAGGCATTGGGTGGGGGGTCTTTTCAAAACTGGGAACAACATCTAGCAAAGGCTACTTGGTTAGTTAACACCAGAGGTTCCATCAACCGAGCAGGTCCTGCCCAGTCTGACTCCCTTAATATAGTGGATGGAGATAAAGTCCCAGTGGCCCATGTTAGAGGTTTGTTAGGAAAGGCAGTATGGGTTAATCCGTCCTCGAGTACAGGCAGACCTATTCGTGGGATTGTCTTTGCTCAAGGACCAGTATGCACGTGGTGGATAATACAGGAAGATGGAACAACACGATGTGTACCACAGGAAGATTTGATTGTAGGATGAGACAGAAAGAAATATGTAAGTGTTGAAGGACTGAGTAAGTGAAATGAGAGGAAATGTGTAAGTGTTGAAGGTTTGAGCAAGTCGTATGAAAGCTTTTACGTTGTATTTAGTGGGTATATATCCCAGTCGTGTGTCAACGTTCACGATGTGGGATAAGGGGTGGAATGTCCCGGGTTGGTGTTGTGTCTGCTCCTCTCCCTGCCCCACCTCGCTGTCTGCATGGAGCTGCTGCCGGTGCCGCTTCTCCCCCGCCCGGGGCGGGGTGGGGCCCCGGGGCTGTGCTGCTTGGCTTGCCCGGCTGCTGCTTGCTGCCCCAGCTGCTTGCTACCCCGGCTGCTGCTGCTGCTGCCCCGCTGTTTTCTGCCCCAGCTTGCTGTTGCCCTGGCTGCCCTGCTGCTGCTTCGGCTGCCCTGCTGCTGCTTCTGCTGCCCAGGCTGCTGCTTCCCCCACTCCTCCCCCCCACTTCATCTCGAAGATCTGTACCGGCTCCGGACGGGACCTGAGCATCAGAGACTGCCTCCAGAGCCTGCCAAAGAAGCTTCTCGCCCTTCCCAGCAGCGACTGTCTCTCACTTTGGTGAAAACGTTTTTTGTCATCTGAGATTGTACTTTCCTGGTGCTGGGAAGTGTTTTTCTTGTATTTGTTAATAAATAGGTTTTTTCCACTTTTTCCCCCAAATAAAATTCTTTCTGAGCCCAGTGGGGGGAGGAATTGTGAGGGGGGCTTATTCTCTGGGGGGCTCCTTTGGAGTTCCCTCCCCCAGTTTTGTCCTAAACTTGGACACTAGTGGACTGTTAAATGAAATTCTTCTTGCCAAGAAGGCATTTCATAATAAATGCCAGCCTGTTAGCCATGTACTGGAACGATAGAAATTAGGTGGATTTTTCTGTTACTAGCATGTGTAGCAAACTACTACTAAAAATTTTTGTGAAGCTTTTAGCCTTCTTTTATAAGGAATCTTTGATGAAACTTGTTAGTGAAAGGAGAAGTATGGAGGGAGCTCTTGCAACTGGAGTGGGTTTGGGAAAGGAGAGGTGGCCAGGATCTGGCTGGTTCCTCTGGGAAGTGGCCCTGCAGTGACTGGGAAGAGGGGCCACCCCTGCTAATGCTTGTGTCCTGCAGCAGCAGGTGACCACGTTGTGAGGCCAACTCATCTGTTTCTTATCATCCCTAACCCGGGTGTGTTTCTCATTCATAACTCTTTAATGGGAAGTTGGTGCAAAGAGCACAGTACATCATCCTTTACGTAATTTTTCTTTGTATAGAGTACCTGTGTGTGTGTGCTGCTTAGGCATAACCAGGTGTGATCAGCTGAATTGTGAAAAATTCATGCCTCTTGTGCCTGGTGCTGGGAGTGCAGTGGTAATTTGTTCAAAACAGCTTCTCAGTGTGAATCTGGTTAGCAATGGGATAGAGCTCTGCAAGTTCTGAGCTCCTGAGTCGGTTCTTATTCTGATATTTACTTTTGGTGTGACTCTAGGATAAGGTTTAATTCCCATTCACCTTAATCTCTTCAGTTCCTGAGCGATGATTACCATGTTCATATCATGTAGTGGAGCTAACCAATGTACTGGTGTCATGTGGCGTTTAAATAGCCACATCTGGGTGACAGTGACAATGTTCAGAGATATTTTTAGTGGAAATGGAAGGGTTAGGATGTTCAGAAGTTGTGTGTATAGATATTCCAGTTCTCAAGCCTTTTCCACTTTAGTATAATATCATCAGCCATGCAAGGGAAGCAAGTGGATGTGCAAAATGCCACAACCGTTCTTTTTTCCATGTTTTGGAGGCCCAAAACCTTCAATGTTTTGCCCCTTTTCCTGAGGAAGATATTCTTAGAAACTTTCAGATCTTGCAGTAAAACAATAAATCACCTGATGATTCATGATTTTCTTATATATTTGAAATACGGAGAAGTGTTAAACCAGGCTCATGAATCTCCACTCTACATTCTTCTCTCCGTTACTGACAGCAGAACATCAAGAAAAATGAATCTTGAACAAAAATAACAGGCTGTTTTTATCTGTTTTATATAACAGATGGCAACAGCCTATTTGACTCAATGGCCAGTGGAATGCGCCTGATCGTGAGCTGCATCTCCTCCTTCCTCATCCTCTCTCTGCTGCTCTTCATGGTCCACCGGCTGCGCCAGAGGCGGAGAGAGCGCATTGAGTCTTTGATTGGAGCAAATTGTGAGTGTCAGCTCTCCCCCGTGCTTGTTACTGACAAACTGGTGTGTGTAAAGGGGAGAAATGGCATCGTCCTCCTTGACTGTGTCTTGGTGGGTTCTTCAAACTCCAACTTGTGTAGTGGATAATGGAAAAATCTTTTTGTTTGTATGTGGTCCAAATCTAAAATATCTTCTGTGTGAACAGTACTCTGTAGTTTGAAGAGGTTAGAGTCAAATTTAGATGTGATGCAGGACAAACAGACTGGGAGCAGGTGGGCCTGGGTATTGTGTAATTGCAGCAAGTTGTTGGGGGACATGAGTTCCTGGGGTGTGAAAGGTGGAAAAAAGTGTTGAGATCTGACTTAAACTGAAGAAGGCAGCACGAGATAAAGTCACTTACTCTTTTTCCTTCTCTTGAAATAGTGCACCATTTCAACTTGGGCCGCAGGATGCCTGGTTTTGATTATGGTCCTGATGGTTTTGGAACTGGCCTTACTCCACTGCATCTTTCAGACGATGGGGAAGGTGGAGCATTTCATTTTCACGATCCCCCTCCACCCTATACTGCTTACAAGTACCCAGATATTCAACATCCTGATGACCCACCTCCTCCTTATGAGGCTTCTGTCAATCCAGACAGCATCCTTTGTTCCACTCCAGGTATGCAGGCAATAATTTCTCTTTTCTCCCACTTTTTCATTTTGGCTAGAGGATGTATTTTTTTTTTTTTAAGCTATAATCATGTGTTTTAGCAATTGTGATGGAAAAAGACATTTTACAAAAAAATCTTCAGTTTCTGAGACGGAAAAATATTTTGTTAAAATGTATCATTAAGCTTGTTTTTTTCCTCAAAGGAAAAAAAAGGAAAAAAGGTCATCACCTAAATTAGCAGTGGAATCCAATCTGTAAGCAGTTTACCTCTTAAACCTTACCTGTTTTTGATCTTTATCTTGGGTGGATTAGCTGGTTACCATTTTTCTACCATGCTGATACCATTTTTAGCCTTTTGAAGATAGGTCTGTAGAGTTTGGTATTAAGAAGTAGAACAAATGTCAAGTACAAGAGATTTTGGATAAAATGTATCCAGCCTCTTCTCTCTTCCCTGCTTCTCCCACCCACACCCCCCAAAAATTGACCAAAAATACCACTTTCTAATGATTCACCCAGTGCTCTTCAGTTTTGCAGCTGTGATATTCACATACTGTGGAAATTATTCCAATTTGGGATTTTATAGCAGCATATTTCACAAGATAAGTGAGCCTGATTAGAGCAAGCATCTTATTTATATGTAAAAGTTTTATTTTTATTACACAATTTTCCTCTTTTGCAGTCTCATCTTGTTGTGCATTAGCGCAAAACCTGGAAAAACTCAGAGCTTCCAGAAACACGGATCATAAACCTGTTTGGGAACATAAAATGATAAACTTCACGTTCTGATTCTGTTTGTTGTTTTATCCTTTGCAGATGGAGTGCTTTCTCAGGCTGTGCAAAGCAGTCCTCCATCACTAGGAAACTGTGATGTATCCCCACCACTTACAGAGGGATCGCTTCCTCCCTTGGTTGGTCCTTCTCCAGTGGAGCTGGAAGATTCTGTTGACAGTAGCACCTTTCTTGTCCCTCCTGACACACCCATAAATGAAAACACCCCAGCAGAAACTTTGGCAGGCAGTCGGCACAGCCATTGTTCCCTCAACACCATTGTATAAAGGAGAGAAACACCCAGCACTGCTCAGAGTTTTAGCAGCTGTTTGCACAGACAAACACTAACCCGTGGCTTGAACTTCAGAAGGAATCTCCACTTTGTTTTTCAAACACTGCTTTTATGTTCTAGATTAGGATCGTGCCTCTCCTTTTTTGTCTGTCTTATTCATTCACTAATCATTTTGTCCTGTAAATATGGATTGTACAACTGCTCTTTTATTCCTTTGACTATGGAAAGGAGAGCAGAGAATTCCTTTGACTTCTGAGGACGTGAGAAGTATGGGTAGTTTGGGTTGGTTTTTTTTTTTTCTTAACCTGAGAGGAATCAAAATCTACATCAGAAAAAAGCTGCTTGGATTTGGCTGGATGCCACTGGACCCAGGAAACAGACAATGGAAAAGAAGGGTGGGGGCAGTCACTGTTGAAGCAGAGAAGATGGAGCTGCACGAGAGGGGACTGAGGGCTTGTTTTATGGAGTGGGACACATGTCATCAAGAATTACACTGTGTAAAACACTTGGGGTTTGGTGTGCCTTGATCAGAGCACATAGGAACCGGAGAAAGAGTGGTCTGCACAATATGTAACCAGTGGTACTGAGAAAACTGGGATTTGCAATTGCAATTATTTGTTGGTAGCTGAAAAATCTCACTGTTGGATAAACTTCTGGCCCACGAAGAAAACTGGGTGTGTGTGATGTCCCTTTGGTAGAATCCTGTGTTAGGAAGTACTTCAGGGAAGATATGGGGAGCAATTAACTTTGATGCAGCCTGAGTTCACTGTATGAAGCACCTGTTTGTTCTAATCCCATAAGGAAGATTGAGGTATTTTCTTTCTAGTTGACCTTCTTTACAGTGAACAGTTGCACAAAACTGGCCTGGATAAAAGACCACTGTTCTTGCTTTTCTTATTGCATGCTATATTTAGCATGTGTGTTCGCTCCCCTTCATTTCACCACTTTGCAGTTCTACAAGTACCACTTAAAAATGGTGGTCAACATGTACTATAGGTGATGTTTAATTCTAACTGGACACCTGTTCCTTATCTGAGTCCCATGAATAGCCAACCCTGTTCTAGAGATTTCCCCTGTGCCCCCCAAACTGTTTATCCAGGTCCCACGAGGGGTTATAATGAGGTTAGTGTACTTAAATCAATAAAGCAGTTTGCTTCAGTCTGATATGTCATCTTAAATTTCCCCCTCGTATTGAACTCTTAAAGCTAAGTTAATTTACAGATGGCAGAGATTCATTCAATCACTGATGAAACCCAAAGTCAAGCACTGTTGGTTTTGATAATGAGTACAAAATAATCTTTACAGGCAATTTTAAATTTAAGTTTCGATCTCAGTGTACAAATAATTTACCCTTTTCTCCCATCCTCCCATTGCGTTTGCTTTTCCTTGACTTAGTGTAACAGTCAGCAGATGAGATGAATTTTAAGGAATTTGTAAAGAATGCCTCTTGTGAGTGGTCTCCTGTTACCTTATGAAGGGTACAAGCCTAGAGGGACAGGAAGAAAACACTGCATGGGGATGTGTATGTGAACTATTTTTCTAGTAATGATGAGAAATCATAGTTGTATGACAAATCCTAATCCACTGTTGTGGTTTCCCAGTGTAGCTGATTCTTTCCCTATGGAATATGCTGCTACTTTCTATCCCCTGTCTTGCCTATGGGCTTACACTATACTTGGGGATTGGTCTTGACAATTCAACTCGTTTTGCACAGAAAACTGTGTGTTTGGTTATTGAGATCGTATCTGGTGTGTGGACATGCAGATACTTGCAAACAGCCCTGGCTCCAGCAGAGAGCATGAATCTCAGTTGTGGGGAGTGCTGCTGGCACACGAGTGGGAGGAAGCATGGGTGGGAAGCCTCTGCCTGGAGCTGTTCTACCCCATCCTGCTCTCTGCTGTGCCTGGCTCCAGCAGCAGCACTACCAAACAAGAGGAGCAGTTCTCCACCCTGTGGGATCTCTGACCGAGTCCTCCTCCGAGTTCCAAGTCCTGGTCTAATGAAGTGGATGGATAGCAGTAGTCAGAACCATGCATACAAATTATTGAGCATTTCTGAAGTATGAAAATAAAGCGGGTTTTGTGCTTTTTTGAGCACATTCATATGTTTTATACATTGTATGTACTGATTTTTCTTTAGTTTTATAGGTACGAATGTGTGTGTGCGTGTGTGTGTTTCTGGCTGGTGATGATATATATATAAACACATATATATATCTCTCTATACATACTGTTCAGAGTAACCTTTCTGCTGCGTCCAGCTAGGTGAAGCTAAGCACTGAGATAGAAATTAGGCTCTAGGGTTAATACTTCTCTCGAGCTGGCAACACTCTCTTGTAGGACAGGCTGTGATAGTGTACACTTAAATAGGATGCAGAGTCTATGCTACTACAATCTGTTCCTGAAAAATACTTTGTTAACAGTGCAAAATAGAAGATTTCCAATTTCTTTTGAAGCCAGATGGAAAATTTGTTCTTTGTAGTATCCTAGCGCAATAACAAAAAGCCTTTTGGCTTGGTTCAGTCTCTGAAGCTGTATTTTGTGGCTGAGGTGAACAGATACCTTACCTCACACTTCTCCTAACACTGCGGGAATCTGTTCAATGTTTTTGTATTTTCCTTTTGGTTCTGTGGTGAATTTTATTTGCAAATAAGCTCTGTTACAACTGGCAACTTCATTGTGGCTCCTGGTTGTAGCTATTCCAAATGGAGGCTTCTTTGTAGAAGCCTCAGTGTGATATTTTCCCCATTGCTTCTGAGCCTTTCCCATTTGTATATTGGCAGGAGGCTGCTATTTTCTCTGTTTTCCCCTATCCTTCTTCATCTTAACTGTAAACAAGGGAAATTCTGCCTTGAATGGAGCAGCTCACTAAGTACAGCTCATTTATCTCTCAGTGAGCTTCTAATCTGGCAATAAAATTGTCTCTTTTTTCCCCTTTTAATGTAGCTTTTCCACATTGAGTACTTTTTCTTGGAGTAAGAGCTTTTGCAGCAGAAAATGTCCCAACTACTCAGACTGCTGGACCAACTGGGGAAGAGGCAAGAGTTTTCTTCACAACAGTGGACTCCTCAGTAAACCTCCCTTGCCCTTGGCAAGGTGGACTGGTGGGCTGTTTGTCCTGAGTGCTGATGACAGAGAGTTGGTGCTTGCCCAAGGAAAACCTCTGTGGTTTGATTGCCATTAGATCGATGAGATCTTTGGAATTACTTTCTGCATTGATTTCTCCCCACTGCCATTCATATCTCTGGATGTTTTTTGTAACAACTGGTGTATCCTCAGTGTCCCTGCAGCCCCAGCAGGGAAGTGGCATTTCCACATGGTTTCCAGCAGTGTGTATGAGCCCAGGTGTGTTTTTCTCGTGCTGCCCTTGACCGCAGTTGTTGTCAAGTCCCAGCGCTTGGTTCTGTGCCGGGCTGGTCTTGTCCCACTTGGCCTTGGACAGATCTGCTCTTCAGCTTCCCTGTCCTGTGGTAGCATATTGAGGTCTCTGCTATTCTCTAAGAGCAGCCCCAGACGCTGGTTTGTCAGTGATGCCCATCCAAAGTCTCACAGCAGCCTCTGGCTCTGTACAGGGCGAGTTTAGAGTTAAAGTGTTTCAGGGGTTCTGTTGTGCAGGATCAGCACCATTATTCAGGTGTGTCTGCGTAATGTTCAGTCCTGTTTAGTTTGAGCCTCAGACTGTTCCTTTAGCCATGCACAGCAGGACACTGATCTAGATGAAAAATTAAGTAGGTGGACATTTTTTCTGAAGGCTGAGTCAGTGGCTGCTCTGCCTCCACAGGTGCCATGGGGTGATGGCCTATTTAAGTTCTGGGGAGAAAATGTTTTTTGTGATCAGTAATTATTACCATTCTTTTCCCATCTCATGTTAAATAAATTTGAACCTGGTACTTCAAAGTGTTTTTATCTTTCAGATGTGACTTCTCAGTTGAAAACACTGATGTTTTAATGTTGCCTCGTACAAACCATGATGTGCATCTCTATTTTTCAGTTGCTGAAACCTCTCTTTTCTCCCTAGCTAAGGAACATGTAATACACAGAAATTTCTTTTAAATTTCCCTTACAAGTTGGGAGCTGGACTGTAAAATTAGAGCAGTTGAGTGTAGAGGAGGTGAATCAATTGCTTCCCATGTTCCCTAGCCCCAAGTGAAATAGGTGTTTCCTTGGAGTAGACACTTTTCAGTGGTGAAGATGCGCTTCCCCCTAACTATAGCCAGCATTGCCTGCCTGCTACGGTGTCACATAGCTTTAATTTTCTAGTGTGTGTCCCTCGAGTGCTGAGTGGGTCAGGGCTGATGCCAGCAGAGGTGGCTGTGCTGCACCATCCCTGTGTGTTGGGCTGAGGGTGCGTGGGAGGCTGCGAGAGAATGAGACTTTTAGCTTCCTCTGGAAAATAATTTAGGCAGCGCTGCACTTGCAAGTTTCTCCTGTGTAGTTGGTTTGTGACTGAACTGAACTGTGGCAGTGTATAAAAGATTTTGATATTCTGTGAAATACCATGTAGAATTTAAATTTGATACTATAATAATTAAGTCCCTGTGACACTGGTTTTTGTTTTAACTTCTTTGGGGTTGACACTAATATCTCTCTTTTTTTTCTTTTATTTTTTTTTTCAAGATGCTATGAGAAACATTTCATCCAAATGCCAAATAAATTGTGTTCTGTAAGAGAAATGTTGTGTTCCAATCTCTCCTGATTTCTGCATCGATGTGGTTCCCCAGCATTGTGAAGGAGGGTTTTGTTAAATCACTCTTCTCAGATGTGATCTTGCAAAAAGATCAATAGGTGCATTTAACTTTGAGCAGGTAGTCTGCCAGTGTTCCTGTGTGTACAGATTCCAGTGGGATTCACCTGTATTATTGTAATTTTAGGAAAGTCTTGGATTTATACCCAAGAAAATGAAGTGCAGGGTATTCTTGGGAAGCTGCTGAGTCCAGGGGCAGGGGTTTCTGCAGAGTGGAGAGGCTGGTCCAGGCTGCCCACTCTGTTTTTCCACGATCTGCCCGGGCTCACAGCGTTTGCAGTGGGTGCTGGGGCCGTGCCCCGCTCGCAGGGTGCATTCCTTGCTGAAAGGCTCCACTCCCTGTGCCTGCAGAGAGCAGCTCAACGTGACCTGGACAGCATATCCAGAGCTCCATGTCGGCTCCAGCTCTTGGAGGGGCTCAGTATGGCCTGGAATGCCATGGGGTTCTTCTGGTGCTGGGAGATCCTGTGCAGATACAACCTGCCTTTGCCTCCTGCCCCTTGCCTGGGGACAGGGCCGTTCCTGTAGGGAGCAGCATGAATTGTCCAAAGCCACGGCTCTCGGGGCTCCCCACCCTGCCCCAGTGTCCAGAGGCAGCTGTCTGTGTTGACCCTTGGTGCTGTGGCAGGGAATTGCTGGGCAGCCTCCTGCTGTCAGCTCTTAGCAGCTTAAAATGTGTTTTGCTGATAGGGTGACAAGCAGCTGTGCCCAGCACGGCATGTCCGGGGCGCTCAGCCCTGGGAGAGTGCCAGGCTGGGGCAGCGTGTCAGACACGGGGTGGGTGCTGGCAGTGCCCCGGGGGTGCCAGGCCCTGGGGGGAGATATCACTATCCCCGGGGCAGTGGCAGCCTGCGATGAATGAAGGGGCTGTGCAGCAGCATGTGGCCAGAGCGCATCTGCCGGCCATAGTGCCTCCTTTGTGCTGCGCTCCCTGCTGCACTCCCGGATTCTTCCTGGGCTAGCACTAGTTTATCGTGGGGACTGAAGATCAGAGAATTTACTGCCAGTGAGCTTTGTCTCTCTGGATGCCCTCCTCTCTTCATGCACCCATCCCTCTATGAAGTGAACCACACTCTGGGTACTCAAATCTTGGTCTTGTCATTGTCAGGTCAGGCTCCTGGGTGGCAGTGCAGGATTTACCTCCAGGAGCTGTTTGCATCTCTGCTGTGTGCTGGCACGGGGCTTGCTGATGGTGCACGTGGTGGGGTTTCCCACCAGGGTGACACTGTGCCCACGACCAATCCATGGCTACAGCTTAGGTAATTACTTTTATGTTTCAGTGGTATTGTTCCCCTTACGGTGGCTCTTGCCCTTGGTGCTGACTGCACATGTCTGTGGGGACCTCGCCACCTCCTGGCTCGGTGGCAGCAGACTGATGGATGTGGTGTCACCCTATAAGGGTGACACAAAGCTGCAGGATCAGCTGTGAGCTCACCACCACCAGCAAGGCCGGCAATTTCAAGGCTTGATCTGGTTCCTATAGAAACTGGAGGCTGTTCCTGCCTGGCAAGAGTGTATCAGCAGGCAGCCATGCACCCTAGGGAGGTGGACATATTTTTATGAAGAGTCTCTCCTGGGTAGGCAGGCACACAAGAGGGTGTTGGGTGCCACAGTACAGCCTCATCAAGGTCGCCGCAGGATACATAGCGTGAACCAGCATTTGCAGAGCAGCGGAGTGCACCTCGCTACATAGTGGTTGTCAGAGACTAGAGGCATGAAGCAGGATCAGCGTCAGCTTCCTTTACTACTACATACCTATTCGTGAAGCAGCCTTGTGTGGTACTTATCCGTGATGCAAGGAACTCAGTTCTAAGTGTAGTGCAAAGTGAGAACTACTGTGTGCTGTGCATGCTTTCTCCTTAGCGTTAGGTACACTGCAGTGCTCGTCCCTATGCAGAATTTACAGAGTGCACGGTACGCTTCCAAGGAGCAGGGCATTCTCGTATGGTCCAGAGAGTTTGACAGAAAAGTGCACAAGCCAGGCGTGTTTTGGCAGCAGCAAAACCTACCAGCAGAGTGTTCTGTGGGGATGGGTGGGAGCAGGGTATGGCACATTGCTGTAGTACTGCCATGTGCCTTGTACATCCCACTGCTTCCTCACTCTGCTCCTGCTTCCTGACGGGGCTGTGCTGAGTGCTGAGCCCCACACCCTGCTCTTGCCCCCTCTTTGTAAAAATCACCACTAGAGAAACTTGAAAACCAAAGAAAGTATCCATGGAGCAGTGAGTCTCATCTTCTGACCCCAAGAGTCTTAGGCTTCTCCCCCATTGCCTGGCAATATGGGCTGTCCTGCAGTGGGCATATAGGAAGAGAGATCACTTGGTGGGCTCGTGTTTCCAAGCGAGATCTTGATACGAGTGCTAGAACAGCTCCTCTCCTTTCTGGCAGCAATTGGCAGCAAAGCTGGTGCAACCCTGTGCCACACCTGCCGCCTTTGCGGCTCTCTCCGGAAGGATGCCTGCAGCCCTCCACAGACTACCTCATCCCTGGAGCAGGGACCAAGTGTCAGCACGGCACAGATCCAGCCCGGCCCAGGGAGTGCCTGTGCTGCCGCCCTCCTCTGCACCCTGCACCGGGGCCCAAACGTGGCTTAATGCTGCCCAGGGGAGAAGAAGGTGCTCCAGAGAATCCCTGCTGAGGATGAGCCCGTTGTAGCGCACGGCAGCCAAGCAGCTCTGCTGAGCCAGAGCCCATCCCTGGCCAAGCTGGCAGCAGGAGGCTGCTCCCCGCTCCCGCGCGCTGCTGCCGCGTTTGTTCATCCTGGCAGCAACTCACCAGTGCTCCAGGCCAGAGCCAAGTGTCGGGAGGGGAGCTGCGGGCTGGGCCCCTCAGCCTCCTTTCCTCTGCTGCGTGAGGGTGGCATGGATATTTAAGGAGAAGGTGATAACACCACGCTCCTGTGTTCTCACCTCCTGCCTACCTGCTGAGATCCTGGCATCCTATGGGATGGCATATGCTCACTCTGTGCTCAGGAGCTGAACAGCTGCCTCTGCCAGCACGGGATGCCTGCACTGGGCTCTGTTGATGATCGGATGGGTGCACAAGGCTTGTGCCCCAGCACTGCCCCCCTGCACTGGCCAGTCAATGCCCCGTGGCTGGGAGAGTGTGAGCCACTGCAACCTTGTGCCTGCTGTGGAGGAAAGGACTGGATCCTGCCCCAGCATTGTGTGGCTCCTTGGTGGCTTCAGGGACTCAGGGTCCCCCATGGTGTGGCTGTGGAGGCCACCTGGGCCCCAAGGATGGGGCTTCCAGGAGGAGCTCGCTGGGGTTTGTCCAGAGAGGGGCCTGCGCTTGCAGGCATGGGTTGGATTTGGTCTGTGGGTCCCCATGGCACCACCTGTCCTTCATGAAGTGGGAACCACCACGCTCAGACATGGGAGATGCAGGACCCTCTGCTGGCTGGGGAGTTCCCAAAGCTGGGGGGAAGGCTTGTCCCACAGCCTGTATCTGTAAGGAATGGGGAGGGGATGGGCCAAAGCTGCTGTCCCCAGCCCATTCCGCCTCCTGGCAGGCCTCTGCAGTCCATCTGTAATCCCACACACTGCAGGGGCGGAATGGGGCACGGCGGAGATCTGCCCATCTCCAGCTTTGGGGATGGAGAACGGCAGCGCAGCGCCCGTGGGCTCCGCCAGCCGCCGCTGCCCGCCTGTCCCTGTGACCGCGGGCACGGACCCTGCGGGGCGGGGGGCTGGCCGGGGGCCGGGCTCTCCCCGCTCCCTCCTAGCAGCCGAGGAGTTAAAAACTCAGCCCGGGTGATGAATATGTAAGAGCAGAGCCCAGGCTGGAGCCGAGCATCTCCTGGGCTGCGGGCGCTTCCAGCGCTGCCGCCCGCCCCAGCTCAGCACCGGGCGCACTAAGGAGGGACGGGACGGGACGAGGAGGTGCGGGGGTCCCCCCGCTGCCCCCTACCACCATGAGCCCCACCGGGCTCGGCATAACTTTCCTGACGCTGCCCCTCGTCGTGCGAGCGGCCGCGGGAGGTGAGCTTTGGCGGCGCGGGGGGTCCCGCTGCTGGAGGGGACGGGGGCGAGAGGAGGGGGGGCTTGGGGGGCGCCGCTTGTTCCATTCCCTTCCCACGTGTCCAGGGGTGATGGGGACTGAGGGTTGGCAACAGGGTCTGGGGGACCTAGTCTGTCCCAGGAGCCCTCCTGCCCTCCCACCACCCCCTCCCACGGCTGGTGGCCCCGAGCGCCGCTGGGCTCGGGAGGTCTCAGACCTCCTGGGGCTGCCTGTGCTAGCGGGAGCTGGTGGAGGGCCCCCTTGGGGCAGTGGGGTCTTGGGCTTCAGCCCAACCACCCCACAGACCTGTACCACCGGGAAACACCAAAGAGGACGAAACCCCTGAGCGAGCGGTGCTGCCGTCCCGGGCGAGCCGCTGGTTGCTCACCTGCATCCCGGCCAGGCTGGGGGCGCACAGCGCTACCTTGGCTCCTGCTGGAGGATGCTCGAGGGCTGCTGCGTGGAGATCTGAGGATTCCCTAGGAGTTCTGCTTGTCCTTGGACCCCAAGATCCCTGCTCTGGGGACCGTCGGAGTCCTGCCTGCACTGTCCCACTCCCACCTCTCTTCTGGGGCTGGTGTCTCCTGTACCACAGTAGCGGGACTTTGGATGCAGTGCCGCGGACTGGGACCTTGGGCAGCACAGGTGGAGTCCGGCAGGGCTGCCTTTGTCCTGCTGGTCCGAGCGGCTATGGCTGGCACGCTGGTCACGGGGCTAGGCTCGCCTGCAGCCGGCCCGCTGGCACGGCCGCTCGGCCACAGTGGGCACCGTTCACGGGGGCTGGGCCCGGACAGCACCGGGCTGCTCTGTGCCTCCTGCCCGGAGCAGAACGGGGAGCGGAGGGAAGGGGTGCGCTCTCTCTCTCCGCAGAGCTGATGGCCCTGGGTGGGTGTGCAGCCAACAGAGCGGGAGCAGGGCACCAGCTCCCTCGGCATCCCCTCGGTGTCCCCGCACCTGCTGCGCCAGCACAGCCCGTGGTACCCACAGCCACCCCGGCACTGGAGGGAGCTGGCAGCTCCGGCTGAGGTGCCCTAAGTGACGGGACTGGCCACCACCCCCACGGCGTGGGCTCGGGCCTGCCCACTGCCCTCTGCTGCAGCCCCCCGCAGCCAGCCCAGAGACCCGGGGCACAGGGCAGCACTGCCGAGCTACCCCCGGCTCTTACAGTCCCCCTCGGCTCCCCTCAGCTCCCGCTCTCCGCGGTTGTGGGGTCAGGAGCTCCCCAGGATGGGTAAGGGGGGATGGCCCCACAAGAGCTGGGGAAGGAACACAGCGAGCAGTGAGATTTGGCTGCCTTGGAGCAGCGATACTGAGGGAGGTTTCCCTGTGAAGCGTCTGGGGGAGGCAGGGAGGGTGTGAAAACACTAGCGCCAAAAATAACCGTGATGAACACAAGTGTTGGTGGGACGCCGGGCTGCACTGGGGGATGTCCTCATTGTCGGGGGTGTTGGGCATGGCCGAAGGTGGGTTTGGGGAAGGGTGTCTGTCTCCATCACCTGCCCTGAGCTCTCCTTTTTCCCGCAGGACGGTGGTGTTATGACTCACAGGACCCCCAATGCGGTGAGTGGTGCCAAGTGTGGGTATGTTGGGGCTGTGCAGGGCTCAGACCCTCCTGTCTCTCCACAGTGCCCAGCTGAGAGCACCATGGGCAGCATCAGCAAGGCCCAGTGGGGCGTGTGGCATGGAAAAGGGCAAATACCCCTGTGTCACACAAACGTGGGAATGGTTGGTTAGAGGAACTTCACTTTCAGGGGTGTTGCTGTAGAGACTCAACAAACACCTGAGCATCTTGGAGCAACTCAGCCCCACCCCTCATCTCAGCCAGGTCTGTGTCTCCTGGGGCAGCACCAGCTTTCCCCTTTCCACCTGAAAAAGATTAAGTCCAGGGTTTAAAATACTCTATTAGAAACCCAGTGCAGTGCAGGAGGACTGGGGGTCCAGGGGCCCGACTGAGGATGGACATCTCCCTTAGAGTGGGCAGCAGCCCTGCCTGGATGGCGAGGGAAGCATGGCTGGGGGCACTTTGTCTCAAAACATACAAATTACAAATAGCTTGTAAAAGGTTAATTAAAGATCATCAAGCATTTAATCAGCTGTTACAGCCCAACTGTTTTATAGCTGTTGGGTTTACATGCCCTGTGGCCAGTGAGTGTGGATTGCTGGGCTCCGCTCACCCCTGTTGGAGTGAGGCTGGGTCTGACCCGGCTCAGCGCTGCTTGGGCTGGCAGCAAGGGCTGGTTTGGCCAGGGCAGAGGGGCCGGTGGGAAGTGGCTGGAGCCGGCTGTTGGCCCGCAGCAGAGCCATGGAATGGCACCTGATTGAAGGCACCTGGTAATCTGTGGGGCCACCCAGTTTCACTGTGCCAGGAATCTGGTGGGATGGTGGCATGGCCAGGCTGCAGTTCCCATGGCTTATAGGCAAAAGTTGCCTGAAGTAATGAGAGGAGAACATAAAGGGTAAGGGCCAGGGGTAAACCCCCCTGGGCTCAGGAGGTGGGATACAGCCTACAAGTGTCTGTGGTTTTGTCTGCCCAAGAGGAAGGTAAACGTCAGAGCTGAACCATGGGGCACTGCTGGGGGAAAGTTCCCCAAACCCTGGCTGTAGGCAAAGGTGGCCCAGCCATGATGTGTGTGAGAAGAGCCAACAGTGCCTGCTGGGATGGGCTGAGCTCACCTGGGAATGGAGCTGCTCCAGGAGAAGAGGGCTGGAAACACTGAGGGAGCTCCTGTTCCCTGGCTGGGACTGAGCCCAGATACTGGAGGTGCCCAGTGCTGACACCTCTGTCCTGGGCTGCACCAGGAGGAGGAGTGGGGTGCTGTGGCAGCCACACTGGAGCAGTGAACAGCAGGGTGGATGTCTGGCTACATCCTACAGCTGTCTGGGTGATGGGGACAAGCCACATATATGGGTTGGTTTTGTGGTCTGGATGTGGTGGCAGCCATGGCTGCTCACACCCCCAGGCAGCACTGTGGGTTTGCAGTGGGTCCAGTCACCTTCCAGCACTGTTGTGTCCTCACCCAGCTCCTGCCATGGTGAGCCCCCCACCCCAGGAGCTGCTGATGGTGGTCACTCTGGAAGTTGTGTAGGATTTGCTCCAGGATGAGTTGTGTGGCCAGGTTGCACTGTCACCTGTCACAGCTGGACAGAACCAGCATGAGTAGGTTAAACATGCTAAAACCCGGGAACAGGCAAAAGGGGCAGGGAGAAAAGCCTGCCCTTCACCAGCGTCAATGTGGACGATGCTGCCAGGCTAAATATAGCCCCCGGTCCCTCGAGAAAATCCTGCTGAATTATGGATGAGGCTGAATAAACCCCTGCTCATCAATAGGAAGGAAACTTAGCCGGGCAGCAGAGCAGTTCCCATGGGATGCGACAGAGCACAGCCAGGCTGGCAGGGACAGCAGGGCTGGTTGGGGACAGAGCCACCCCTGGCCTGGTGTCCACCCCTGGGGGCAGCGGTGGTTTGGTGGCTGCCCGTGGTGTCTCTGCTCCTCCTCTGCAGGGCCCAGCCACTGGAAGGAGCTGAAAGCCATGTGCGGTGGCGACAAGCAGTCCCCTGTGAACATCGACAGGCGCCGGCTGCAACGTGATGGTGGCCTCGGGGACATCCTCTTCGAGGGGTACGACCAGGCTCCCCCTGGCAAGTGGAGGCTGACAAACAATGGGCACACAGGTGCGTGCTGAGGCTAGGCACCTTCCCCTGTCCCAGTTTCCCAGGCACCTTCCCCTGTCCCAGTTCTCCCATCACCATCCTGACAGGAACTTGGCTCTGGCGCCACTCCCGGGTGCTGCAGGATCCCATGCACATTAGTATTAGTGCTGGGGTGAAGCTGGGGGAGAAGGAGCTGTGCCAGGGCTGTTCCCCATCCCAAGCCCCCTCCCCCTGTCCTTCTGCCCTTGCAGTGATGCTGACCCTGGCGAGTGAATCGGCCTCTGAGCACATCACCATCAGTGGCGGGGGCCTCCCGGGCAGGTACGGTGTGATCCAGCTCCACTTCCACTGGGGCAGCCCGGCCCAGAATGGTTCCGAGCACACCCTCGATGGGCACCAGCTCCCCATGGAGGTATGTGAGAAAAAGCCCCCATCACATTCAGGGCCACCCAAGCCCTTGGTATGGTGGGAAGGGGTGATGCAGGGGCATCCCAGGCTGTCATGAAACAGGTCACTAAGTTCTGTGACTCTGCACTGGTGGGGTTCAACTGTGCTCCTGCACAGGGACCTGGGTGGTGCAAAAGCACTTGATGTGAGGCTTGAGATGTTTCTTTACCATGCATGGCCCAAGCTGCTTCATCCAAGGCACTCAGTGGGGTTTGGGAGGCTCTGTGCCCTGCTGTGACCACACACTGAGTTAGTGAATGCAAGTGAGAGCAAGCAGGAGCATGCTGTGCCAAGCACATTGGGATCCTTCTGGATGAAAGAGGCTCTGCGCCTCTAAAATATTCATTATGTGCCAGAGGAAAACAGAATTTATGTTCTATGTCTGGCGAGCACACCGGGACTGCTGGCCCCCTTTTGCGCACCCTTCAAAGGATGCTTGCTTCTTTGGGGTGCTTTGATCCTCTGAGCACCCACCCCACAGAAGTGCCAATAGGACCAGAAGGGCTTCACTGGGAGAGGTTGACTCAGAGTCTGGCCATCCCAAGCTGGCTGGAAGGATCCATAGCAGCATATCCTGCTGCCAGGGTGTTGGCTGGGGGCAGCTGTGCACACCTGACTCCGTGCTTTCCTCAGATGCACATCGTCCACATGAATGCCAAGTACCAGACACTGGCAGAGGCCAAGGGGCACCCCAATGGGCTGGCTGTCCTCGGTTTCTTCTTCCAGGTGGGTCTGCAGGGCCCCCTAGAAACTGGGTGCTGGTGGTGCAGTTGGGGGAGCGTTGTGCGGTGTCCTGAGGGAGTGGGAAGGGGCAGGAAGGCTGGGAGAGGCTGGGGAACCCCCTGGCTGTTCAAGAGAGGGCTGGCTGGGAACCCTTCCCCACTGCAATAATGTGAGGCAGGGCTAGCTCTGCCTGTGGCAGCTTGGCAGGACAGGAGGACCCAGCTCTGCCCTGCTCAGGCTCTGCCTGACTTCAACCACTCATTCTCCCCGTACACAGGTCTCTGAAACCACAAACACCAACTACAACACCATCGTGGCGGGGCTGAGGAATGTCTCCCATGCTGGTGAGCCACCTCCTCACTGGGACAGGACAGGAAAGGGGAGACTGCTGCGGGAGGGCAGAGATGCACCCCAGTGGGTTGGGTGGAGGAACTTGCCAGTCCCTGGGTTCATCTGCTGTGGGGAAACTGATGGGGGTGGCCCTGCTGTCCCCACCACATCCCTGGCAGGGGACAGGCTGAGTGCCCCTGTCCTGCCCCACAGGGGACTCTGTGGATTTGGCCTCCACGTTCCGGCTGAGCACGCTGCTGCCGCATGCCGGCCGGCTCTCGGGCTACTACCGCTACCAGGGCTCCCTCACCACCCCCGACTGCAGCGAGGCTGTCCTCTGGACTGTGTTTGAGGAGCCTGTGGAGATTGGCCAGCAGCAGGTACTGCCATGTGCAGCCCCACATGCCAGCACATGAAAGGCTGGATCCCCTGGTTGACCTCTCTGCTTGTCCTTCCTGACCCTTGAGCAAAAGCACAGGGAAAGTAATTTCTATAATAATGCTCCTGGCAACTTGACAAGTAATTAATTTTATGAAGGTTGAGTAATGCAGATGTGGCCAGCTGCCAGTGGGGAGAAATCCCATCCATACTGCTCTCCTGCCCAGCTTTGGCATTCAGAAAGAGAAATGGGAGTGAGTCTGCTGAGGCTCAGTAGAGGCTCCAAGGGGATGGATGGATGGATGGATGGATGGATGGATGGATGGATGGATGGATGGATGGAATTCTCTGCTGCTCAAGCATCTTAGCAGATATGTTTTCTTGAGGGAGTCATGGGCTAGCCACTCTGTAAGTGCTCATTTTTGGCACCAAAACACAATTAGCTCCTTTAAAACTCAAGACCTGATCCTTGTAAGGACCTGCCTCTGTGCTTCAGAAGAGCAGTGGGGGGTGGTGGGAGGACACGCACTGGTGTGGGGCCATGCCAAGGGTCCTGTGCCACTGGCAGTGGGGCAGTATGAGGCAGGCTGACAGTGGGCAGGGGCTTGGGGTGCCTGGCAATGCATCTGCCCAGTCTCCCTCTGTCCCTGCACAGCTGAAGGCATTCGTCAGCACCCTCCACTTCCCACTTGAGGGATCCATGCTCCTAAAAATGATCAACAACTTCCGCCCACCGCAGCCCCTCCACAGCAGGAAGATCTTTGCCTCCCGGGGGGCCACAGCCAGTGGTAGGTCCCTGCACAGGGGCCACCACCAGCTCCTCTTGTCCCTGCTCCTCTTGGCCCTGCTCAGCCTCTTCTTACCAGCCCCGTAGGGTCTGGGCCTGCTGCAGTGGAGATAGAGGCGATGCATCTTGTTAATGGGAAATGCGAAATAACAAAAAAAAAGCACGTTGAAACCTTGGCTGGGTGAAGATTTTGTGAAGCTGCATCTCTGCAGAGGTGAATCCCTGCAAGCCCAGGCTGTCCTGAGATGCCCCTGTAGATGGGCAGTGGGAGATGCTGGCAGGAGGATGCTGTACTGACTGGAATAAAGCCAAGGTCCTCGTCAGTGGGTTGCTGCCTCTGTTTTGCTGGCTCTGTCCCTTTGCCATCTGGGGTAGGTGCTAGGCATGGCACTGTGGGGTCAGTGGGGAGGGAGCTGGGGCTGGTGTCTGTGTGGCTTTCAGGGATATCGCCTGTGTGGTGCAGGGAGGCAGGAAAGAGCCAGACCCCAGCCCTGGCTCAGGATCCACACAGGCCCTGTGCTGCAGATGTGGCCCTGCTTTCCTGGGGCTGGCTCCTGGAGGGATGGGGGTGTCCCTGGGAGCACAGCACCTGCAGTGCCCTTGTGCAGGACACAGGGATCTCTCAACGAAGCTTATTTTGTGCTGGCAGGAATAACTGCAGCTGCCAGTACTACCGGGGCAGGGCTATGTGAGTGGGGTGGTTCATAATTAATGTGCTGCAGCTCCAGGCATGTTCCCATCTTCTCCTAAATTATGGCTGAAGAGCACAGGCCGTTATGTGGGAGAAGAGCGGAGCAGGCTGAGGTTTTTCATCTTTTCTGGAGGGAACCACTACTAGTGCCAGGATCCAGCCCCAGCCCCGGCAGCGGCCGCAGCGCCCGTGGGTGCCGAGCATCCCTTGGCCAGGCTCCAGGGGGCAGCGCGCGCTGCCAGGGGTGTGCCGTGGGTGGAGGCGCCCCGTGGCAGATCCACGGGCCGAGGGGATGTGGCTCTGTGACTCCCCGGGAGCTCAGGGCTGGAGCCGTGGGACAGGGGGACACGGGGACAGGGGAACACGGGGACACCGGGACACAAGGACACGAGGACACAGGGACATGGGGACAAGCCGGACGTGCGGGGGCGCCGTGGGCACGAGGACGGAAAGGCCCCGCAGCGGATTGGCCGCCGCCAGGGGGCGCCCTCCGCACGGCCCCGACACCGCTATATGTGTGCTCCTGTCCCATCCCTGACACTGCCACCTGTACTCCTGTCCCATCCCTGACACTGCCACCTGTGTCCTCCTGTCCCATCCCTGACACCGCCACCCGTGTGCTCCTGTCCCATCCCTGACACTGCCACCTGTGCTCCTGTCCCATCCCTGACACCACTGCATGTGCTCCTGTCCCATCCCTGACACTGTCACCTATGCTCCTGTCCCAACCCTGATACCGCCCTGTGTGCTCCTGTCCCATCCCTGACACTGCCACCTGTGCTCCTGTCCCATTCCTGACACCGCTGCATGTGCTCCTGTCCCATCCCTGACACTGCCACCTGTACTCCTGTCCCATTCCTGACACCGCTGCATGTGCTCTTGTCCCATCCCTGACACTGCCACCTGTGTCCTCCTGTCCCATCCCTGACACCGCCCTGTGTCCTCCTGTCCCATTCCTGACACCACCACCTGTGTGCTCCTGTCCCATCCCTGACACCGCCCCGTGTGCCCCTGTCCCATCCCTGACACTGCCACCTGTGTGCTCCTGTCCCATTCCTGACACTGCTGCATGTGCTCCTGTCCCATCCCTGACACCGCCCCATGTGCCCCTGTCCCATCCCTGACACTGCCACCTGTGTCCTTCTGTCCCATCACTGACACCGCTGCATGTGTTCCTGTCCCATCCATGACACTGCCACCTGTGCTCCTGTCCCATCCCTGACATCGTCACCTGTGCCATGTGTGCTTGTGCCTTGTGTCTCTGTGTCCCTTGTTCTTGTGCCTCCATCTCTGCCATTGTCACCTGCGTCAAGTGTCTGTGTGCCTGTGTCTCTGTGTCCTGCCATCTCCCCTGTGTCCTCCTGTCCCTGTTCCCCATGTCCAGGGGTGCTTTCCCTTGTGCCCTTGGGGCCCTGTCCCCTGAGTCCTGCGCCCCATCCCTTTGTTTCCTCATTCAGTTTTCCCCTCTGCCTCTATTCCGTATGTTCTTGTCCCCGGTGTCCTCATGCCCCATGTTCTTCTGCTGCTGTCCTTTGTGTCTTCATACAACTGTCCCTTGTGTCCCCATGCCCCCAGCCCCTGTGTCCCCTGTGCCCCTGGCTCCCATGGCCTCTTGCCACCATCCCCCATGTCCAGATGCCATTGTGCCCTGTCTCTTAATGTCCCTGGCCTCAGTGTTCCTATGCTCCTTCTGCCCTACTAGCCCCCCTGCTGTGCCCTCTCTTCCTCTCATATCCCATCACGTCCCTACCTGTGTTCTCTGCCCCTCCATATTTCCATGTTCTCCATTCTGTCTGTTCACTCATGTCCATCCATGTCCCACCATTCCCACCTGCACTGCCCAGTTCCACCCCCTTGTGCCCAAAGGCCACAGGGCAGCTGCCCCATGGACATTCCCAGGTCCAGCCCCAGCTGGTGAGAACAGGGGGCCCAGTCAGCCATGGTGAGCCCCAAGTGGGTGCAGCCTCCCAGTCCAGGGTGTGAGGGGCACCCAGGCAGTGGAGCTGCCCAGGGGAACCATGGCAGGCACAGGCTGTGGCTCCCAAAGGCACTGGAGACTAAAAAGTTGGGCAATAACTCTGGGAGCAGGCACTCCACAGGTCCCCATCACCTGGGGGGCCTATCCTGGCTGGCTGTGGTGTCCCCAGCAGAGGACAGTAGTGGCACCAGGCAGGGTCTGGCAGCAGAGACCCTCTGTACAGCTGCACACCAAAACCACCCCAAAGGCTCAGCGCACACTGGGCAGCCCTGCTGGGACCCCAGATCTGGAGAGGCGCTTTGCCTCTGCTGGGAATGCCAGGTTGCCTGGGAAGGAGCATGGCAATGCACCCCTCCTGTGAGCCACTGCTGAACTGGGGCCAAACCCAGCTTTTCCCGCTATTGCCCTGCTTGCAGCACTGCTAGGACTCGTGCTCAGGGTGCACGTGCTGGAAAGTTTGTGCCAAGGCAGCAGAGCGTGGAGAGGCCAGGGCTATTCCTGGCTCCCAGATGATGTTTGGCCAAAGCGGGCTCTTGGTTTTGGCGGGTTCTCGGTTTTGGCGGGCTGTAATTTTAGCAAGGGCTATTTCCAAGCTGCGGGGCTGCGGTCAAAACAGCTGCCTGTGAGTGAGCCTGGCTCAGCTGGGGAGCTGTGATGTGAATCAGCACCCCCTGCCCACAGCCAGCCTGGGGGTCTGGCCAAAAGTGCCAAAAACATGGCAAAAATGTTTAAACCAGGTGTTTTTCCCGTGTGGTGGCTGCAGAGGAAGGGGAAAGGGCTGTGGTTCTAGTGTGAGGCAGGCAGCATGTGCACAGGGTGGGGAGCAGTGCTGATGGTGTCACTGGCTGGGGTAGGAACCCAGAACCCTTAGGGATGGAAGAGCTGTCTAAGATCATACTGACACGCCAGGTCCAGCCGTGTCCCTGAACATCACATGCACAGGATGCAGGGTCCAGTCCTGGAGTGCACTCAATGTTCTCCTCCACTCCCCCTCACGCTGTCTGCTCTGCCCACCCTGGCTGTGGAGGGGGAAAATGGCAAATTTGGCTAAAACTGCTCCCTAACTGGGTGAGTCTAATGCTTCTGCTCCCTCCCAAGGGCCTGGTAAGGACCCTGGCAGCCACCCTCATCACACCCCTCAGCCACCGCTGCCACCACCTTGTTGTCACCATGTCATCACCGTTCCCTACCTAGAAATTTCTTAACTTTAAACTAAGAAGTCCCACCCAGGGAGTCATAACAAGGTCTGCAATTCAATGACCACGTTTCTCCAGATAGGGAGCACCAGCCCTGCGATCAAACCTTTCTCCAGCACACCTGGCTGGGGATCAGCACCTGTTTACCTCAAATATGAGAGAAAACAAGGGTTTGCGAGTCCCCAGACCAGGCTGAGGCTCTCCTGGGAATTACATTTTACTAGCACAATAAAATTGAAATAATAAATATTTTGAAGCAGCTGTAAGGTGTTTATTTTTTTGAGTCGGTTCAGCTTGTTTACAATCTGCTTACAAGCCTGGGCACTTTTGGCTCTTTTCTGGACTCTCCCCCTGGCTCTGATGTGGTTTCATACACATCTAAATAACCCCAGCAAGGGGGTACCTTCCTGCCAGCTGCGGGCCCTGGCAGTTGCTGTTTTGACACAGTTATGCAAATGATTTCTCTTGTCTTCACAAATGGGCTTGAATGCTCAGGTTGTGTTTTCGACCACACCAGCCTGAAACATTTATTTATTTCATTTAATTATCTTTTAATTGCAGGGCAATAAGCCTTGGTCTTGCTCTCTCTGGCTGTCTCCAGCTAGGGCTTTGACCCAGGGCTGCCCAGGGGTGTTTGATAGTATTTTGTCATTCATGGCATGTATTTTATAATTTACATCTTGTATTTTATTAACTTATAACATATATTTTATTAATTTATAACCTATGTTTTATTTCAAAGTATGGGGAAACCTGCCCCATACTTTGTGAACCTGGAGGCTGACCCTGTACCCTGCAACAGGTCAGACTGAGGGATGACCCCAAAGAAGGGGCTGCCTTGGAAGTAGCAGGGACTGATTAGTTTAATTCAGTAAATGAGTGAGTAAATTCAGGGTGACCTGAAAGCAGAGTAGCAGCAGGAAGCTGTTCAGGCTGGTCCCCTGTGGTGGTGGCACAGGGAGACAAGGCTACAATGTGAGCAGTGTCAGGGTCTTCCCTGGCCTCAAAGCCCACAGGTGAGGGGTCAGCGGTGGCCAGCCTGAGGGCAGGATGCACTGGGATCACTGGAGGGGGTGTGTGTGCACAGGACAGGCACCACCCTGTCAGGCAAGACCCCACTGGGCCCTGTCAGTGACCCTTCAGGGACAGGAGGGGTGACCCTGGCCTGGGGACACGTACTCTGCTATGGCACAATCTTGGCACAGCCTTGGCACCAGCCCCCAGCGGGTCCCTGGTTCAGCACCACCCACCCTGCTAATTTTGGACAGCATAATGCTTCCCCCTCTTAGGGGCTGATGTCCCCACAAGGTGATGACCCCAAGGTGAGAGCCCAGTGAGGCAGAGACACAAAGCTGGCCACCATCTCAGGCCCAGCCGACATGGCGCTCACTCACATTCACACGTCAGCACCCACTGGAGACAGTTTTGCTTCCTTTTTTGGGGCACCCTTTTGAATTTCTGATTGGGGGCTGTAGTGGGTGAGAACTAAATTTAGCCAGGGGATGCCCCACTGCCGCACAGCTGCATGGCTGGGGGAAAACAGGGGCCAGTGCTGGCATGGCACAATCTGGGCTCTGGACAGCCTGTCCCTAAGTCCATCGGAGAAGAGGGCCGTGTGAGCAGAGGGTGTCAGGATGGGGTGAAGGAACCAGCAGCACCCTCCAGGTGCTCGGGGGCTGCACCCCCTGGCAGAGGCTCTGGGTGTCACTCGGGCTTGGCACAGCTATAGCACCAAGGCGAGGGGACATGTGCCGTCCTCCCACTGCTCTCCCGGTGGGTCTGGCTCTGACCCACTCCCCCCAGCCTGGGCTGGGGCTATTCTGGGACCCTGCTCTTGCTTTCGAGTTTCAGCCCCGCTGTCCCCAGGACCGTGGCTGATCGAAGCTGCGCTGGGCAGGCGGAGCTGTCCCCTCCTGTCCCGCTGTGCCACGCAGCCCGTGTCCCTCCAGGCGAGGCGTTTCATCAGCTCCAGGTGCACTCCCTCCGCTCCTGCTACGTCCCCACTAAAAGAGACCCCACTCCTCCTGCTATCAGATGTTGGGGCTTGCCTGGCCTGGGGAAATCACTCAGTGATGTGCAATTAAAAAAAGCAGGTCAGGGCTGTTTTTGGGGCAGAAATGTGGCCAGAGGTGGTCATCGTGGAGGGGACCCAGGGAGGGTTTGGGAACCAGAGCAGAGCTTTGTGCTCGAGGTTTCTGACATTGGTTTGGGAGCAAGAGCTCCCGTGGTCCCACACTCCATTGACTACATTTGTGCATCCCTCACTGTTCTCAGCTGTGGGACCTCTCCAAGCCCAAGGTGTCCAAACCCCCAGGGTTTATCAAATGGCTCCGGAAAGCCTTGTTAAGCCACCACTTATGAGCCTCAGCCTGGGAGAGCAGTTCTCACCAAGTCCCAACTCTTCATGGGATCCACTGCTTCTCTTTGCAGCTAATTAAAGCTTTCCTGAAGCATCTCATTTACTAAATTAGATCCCCCTCATTTTAAAATTACTGGAAAGCTGGGAAAATGAGAAAATAAATGACTGTTAAAATTGCAGTGCAGGAGCTGGCAGAGTGAGAGCAGGAGCTGCAGCTGGGAAGGGGAGGGAGGTTTCAGTTCTGTTCAGCACATTTGCTCATCAGACACCCCAGCAAGGGTGGTGCAGGAGTGGATCCAGATCGCTCTTCCCAGGCACTGTTCCCTCCCTGCCAGGGGATGGATCAGGCCCTGCATGCCTCTGTAATTCCCAGCTGAGGCTCTCTGGCCCTGTTGAAGGCTTGTTAAGGGTGAAACTCTGGCTGGAAATTTGCCAAGTTGCAGGCAGCAGGGGAGGATGGGAGCCCTGGAGGCACCAGGGCCACTGATCTATAATTAATCAGGCTTTTTTCTTGGCAGTTGTTGCTTATGGAAAAGATTTAGCAAAATCTTTTAATCAATAATTAGTGAGGTTTCCTGCCTCCTGAATCAGAGATGTGCCTGTGCTCTACCCACACAGACCTGAGCTGAAGCGAGACCCCAGCTCATGCCCCAAATTGAGCACACAAAATCTGGGGCTGATGTCCTGTGACCATGGAATGGGCTTTACTCAGGAAGTGTCAAGATGAATCTCAAAACCCCTCACCAGAAATGTGGCATTTCTCAGGGTTAAACCTGGCAGCACAGCTGGGAAGGGGAGTCCTGTGTTGCCTGTCATTCACTGGAGCCTCAACCACTACTAAGGTGATTCAACAATTGCTGGAATTGGTAATTTTTGAGGTTCAATCTTTGCAGTGGAAAAGATGTGAACATCCATCCCGGCAGCAGGTCTCAGTCATTGGGGTATTTCTGGCTGGCAGACTTCCAGGCAGCAGCTCTCCTGGCAGCACCACAAGGCTGGGGAGGAGATGCCAGAGGCAGGGGTTTGCCAGGAAATAACCTTGCTTGAGCAAGGAAGGGGATCAGGGGCAGTGTGGAGGAGCTTTTGCCCTCTCTGGGCTCACATTCCCCAGCAGTGAGCTGGATTGGATGCATGGCTGTGGCTGTGCTGCAGGAACCCTCACCTTCAGGACAACCTGCCATAGCCCAGCAGCCCCCCAGGAGCTGCACCTCTGCCACAGTGGGAGCTCTCTGCTCAGGAAACTGTGTTAAAGAAACCTTGAAACACAACAGGCTTCACATCCTGCTGCTGACTCCTTCCTTGAGGCCAGCAGTAGCTCAGAGCTCTGGCCAGCACATGGATTTGATCTGTAGCAATGGGATTTGGGATTTCCTGGGAAAACCATGAGCTTGTCACCCCACACATGGGAAGGGACATTGTGACTGACCCCCTGAGCAGGGTGATGAGAAGGAGGGTTTGCCCTGTGCATGGGACTGTTCCATGGCAAGGCCTCCTCTGCCCAGCTGAGGAGGAGGATAAAGCAGGATTAAAGCCAATGGAGTTGTTTTGGAACATGAGGTGCCTTTTGGCAGCTCAGCTGGGGTCAGGGCTGCTGCCAGCTCCCTGACAAAAAGCGGGATGGAAGGGGCACTGTGCTCTCCTATCAATACAGGCTGAGGCACAAGGGAATTGACAACAGTTCTGCTGCAAAGGAGTTGAGGATTACGACCTGGCAATGTGCACCTGCAGCCCAAAAAGCTAGACATATCCTGGGCTGCATCAAAAGCAGTGCAGGCAGTGGTTTGAGGGAGAGGATTCTCTCCCTGCACTCTGGTGAGACCCACCTGCAGTCCTGTGTCCAGCTCTGGATCCCACAACATTAAAAGGATATGGACCTGTTTGGGTTAGTCTAGAGGAGGCCACAAAGATCTCAGAGCACTGGAGCACCTCTGCTATGAGGAAAAGAGGGGGGAGTTGGGGCTGTTCAGCCTAGAGAGGAGAAGGCTCTGGCAAGACCTTAAAATAGTCTTTCAGTACTTGAAGGGGGCTTATAGGAAAGATGAAGACAGACTTTTTAGCAGGCCCTAATGCAGCAGGACAAGAGATAATGTTTCTTAACTAAAGAAGGATCAATTTAGGCTTGTTAAAACTAAGAATTTAGAACTGCAAGAGTGGTGAGCTGTTGAAACAGGTAGCTGAGGGAAGCTGCAGATGTCCCATTCCTAGAAAGATTCAAGGTCAGGCTGAAAGAGGCTCTGAGCAATCTGGTCTGGTTGATGTCCCTGTTCACTCCAGGGAGCTTGGACTCGATAACTTTTAATGGCTCCTTCCAACCCAACCCATTCTAGAGTTCTATGATTCTGTGTCCACAGAAGACATTTGCAGGGACATGTGGCAGCCCAAAGCCTGCTGGAACTCCACAGGCACAGCCTGGGGAGGGGGATGTGGTGGGGCCATCACCCCTTTCCCAAGAGGCTGGTGAGGAACATGTCCCCCAGGACTGCACACAGCATGGCTGTGTCCCTGCCCTTGTCCTTGGTGTGGCTCCTGGCTGCCCTGATGGGGTGGCAACAGCAGAGCACTGGTGCTTTCAGCACAGCCAGGTCTGTCAGTCTTTCCATGGGCAGGGCTGCAGGGAAACTCCCCCAGAGCTGTGCTGGGGATGGGGACAGGGCATATAGCATGCAGGAGTCCAGGCTATCCAAGCTTGTGCTTGACTGGCAACTGCACTGGGACCCCCATTCCAGGAAGCACAGGGGTGACTGAGAAAGGGGGACAGAGCTAGGCCTGGTGGCAAAGGGACATGGCTGGCCATGCCTCCACCACAGGCCACATGTGCCTGCAAGGCACCTGGCACACAGAGGCCAGTGAGCAAGGGCCAAGGATGGCAAAGCCAGAGCCAAGTGTTCAAGGAGTGCATGGGGGCTTAATGCAGGCTGCGCTCCAGGCTGCTCATTCCCTGGTCTTGGCAATGCCAGGGGCTTTCACTGGGGTCCCCATGGTTGAGCAAAAGCTTCACAGAGGCCCTGCAATATGAGTGTGTGTACACAGATATGTGTTCCCATCCCACCCTCCACCCTGGTGGCAGTGGGCTGGCGCCAGGCAGCGTGCGAGGAGTGAGCGCATTGGAAGGACACAGAGACAGGGATGCTGAGCCAGCGCTAGTTCAGTGTTGGTGTTTATTTGTGTGACACTCACAGTGGGGGACAGGAGCAGGGGACGGGCAGACATGGACAGAGACATCTGCGGCGGGCTAGCCGCTTTTCCCAGGAGTGGGGAGGAGGGAGGGAGCCAGCAAAGGGCTGGCGGGGTGGGTTAGAAGCACTCGGATCTGTTCACGGTCTTCTCCACATTTCCAGCCTCATGCCTGACCTTGCACGAGACAGAATTGTAACTCTGCCATTTGCTGGCATCCAACGACAGGTAACTGCTGGCCATGTAGTGATTGTTGCTCTGTCGCTGGGACTGACTGGTCTCCACACCAGAGGTGATGGTGTTGCCATCAGCCACCCATTCCACTGTCACACGGCTGGGGTAGAAGTTCTCCATCAGACACACCAGGGTGGCTTTGCCTGTCTCCATCTCCTGGGCAGATGGCGCGAAGAGATGGACGGTGGGAGCGACCGTGGGCTGGTCTGTGAGGGATGAGAGCAGTGCGGGGTCAGAAAGGGTCCTGTCCCCCAACACAGCCCCTGCCTGCCCTGCTGGCACTAGCCAGAAACTCCCCACTTTCCCCACAGCCAAGAGCTTATAATTCGTAACTCTAATGTATTTAAATTTCAGATATATATATATAAAAAATATATATATACATAAATATAAAAATATATAAAATAAGCACATATATGTATGTGTATTACACATACACATATACATGCATCTCATATATGCTTCCATATATGTTTTATATACACTATATGCACAAATATAGTGTATACGTATATATATATGTATATATAATATATATATACGTATATGTATTGCATATTATATTTACAGCTAATATACATAATATAGATAAAGTGAACAATATACGTACATATGTAGTCCATATCATATGAATAGACGTATGATTCAATAAAATGCATTTAACACGAATATTTATACATTTCTGTATCTCATATATCTAAAAATACTTATTTATTTTATATATTTATATATATATATATATGCACATATATATATTTAACTACATCTTAATTTCTTTGCCATCTACATTTTAATTTCTTTGTCATAAAGCCATTTATTTCCTTTTACAAGGCAATTAAAAAAAAAACAACAAAATTTCACAGACAGACCATCCTGTTTTCTGCCCAGTTCTGCTTTCAGATATTTTCTTGTCTCTGAAAAACTACCAGTAAAAATCACCCAAAGGAAGATGGAAAAAGATGTTTGGTCTTTCTGGTGTGGTTCTGCTGCCTTCTCCAATGTGCAGTGTTTCTACTTCTGTCTTCACCTCTATTTCTATCTATATCTCCATTTGAAGATTGGGATGACCCCACCATTAAATATTCTTTGATAAAGAAATGGTCAAAGAACATTTTTCTTGATCTTAGCCCCGAGTAATTTGTTTCAAATTGGGATTTTTCCTCAAATTCTTTTAAAAATTACAGACAAAGGCAGACAAATGACATTTCCGGCAGCATTTTCAGCACAAAAATCTCAATTTTTCACGTGTCTTACCTGGACAATGAGGTCTTTACGATGCCCTTGGAATCTTTTGTCTAAGATTCCAGGGACATGTTATTTTAACACAAAATCAGGATGACTGTGGGCTGCTCACAGCTGAGGACAGGCTGTCCTTTCACAGCGCCTGCACCCTTGGCCATGGGACCCCCACAGAAGAACCCCTGCCCCTCACCAGGGCTGACAGACTTAGTCCTCAGGACTAAGAGATGAGGACTTAGACTTTAGACTGACAAATTTATTTGACAAAAATAAAAATCACCTCTTTTAGAGGCCTAAGCCTGAATTTCCTTCCCCTTGAGACCGCAGACACATTTCCTGGACAAATTTTAAGACTTTTTGATTAAGAAAATATGCCCCGATTCTCCGTGGCACGCACAGAGTTGTCAGAGTCCGCAGGACGGGACAGAGTCCCCAGTGCCAGGCTCAGTGCCCGACCCCAAACAGGTGGCAGACCCCAGCCCGGGGCCAAGTCCAAGAAAAAAACTCCAAATCACCAAAAATCGACAAAATGTCAAAATTCCGTGGTGGGAAAGGAAAGACCGAGGGGAAGTCGGCGACTCACCTTTCACAGTCAACGTCGTCCCGGCCCCGAATACACCACACAGTGACACAGGGCCACACAAAAACCTCCTGCCTCATGGCAGAGCAGTCCTGGACCCCATGGATATGGGAGGATGGAGAGGGTGGTCAGCAGAATGACGGTGATGGGATGGAGATGCCCCGATGGACACAGCAGGATGAAGGCATGGGCACAGACCCACAGAGTATTGGTACTGGCTGGTCTCTTTCAGTGCAGCTACCACCACCAGCAATGGAGATAATAGCTGAAGGTCTTTGCAGGCAACTTATTTTCATTAATGTTTACCCTAAAATATGAAAAGGCAAGAGGTGGAGTTGCCTACATAGAGCTGTGATAGCCAAGGAAGGGGTGACCCAGAATGGGTTTCAGGTAAAACCAATTAACTTCAAATTTCCCTGTAAAGACTTGGCTGCTTCTTTGAAAAGTATTTTCCCAGTGTGGTGCCAATCCCACAGATTGGCAGATTCAGTGCTCAGCTTGGACCACTGAACATCAACAGCACCAATGTAAATTGAACCCACAGATTTTCAAATGATGTGGCTTGTGCAAGTAGTTATAGAAGGAGGCAGAGTTAGTGAACTTCCTGAGTCACAGGAAGTATATAAATAGTTCACTGTAAAACAGGTAACACTTTGAAGATTTTGCAGTTTGAGACACTTTCTCTTTCAGAGGACTCCTTTGCCTCTGGGAAGGTTTATGCTTTCATGCAAAGTCTGAAACTATAAAAAAAAAAAAAAGATCACTGAAGTTGTCCATGCAAAGCATTGAGCTGAAGCCACTGCCCTCTGTTGTAGATGATCATTTTCTGAGCGTTTCTCAGGCTTCAATGTGGTTTCAGATTCATTTTGTAGAAGGACAAAAAAGGGGCACAATGTTCAGCTCTTCAGTCATGCTCTTCTGCTTGGAGAGAGGCATGGAGGAGGACAGAGGCTGTGCTAGATGCAGCAGGGTGCTGCTGAAGTAGCTTTTGGCATTGCCACCAGAGCAGGAGACCTTGAATGTCTCTCCCACACTGGCAGACACCTCGGACAGGTGACTCAGAGATGCTGCTTGGACCAGAGAATGTGGAGAGGGAGAGGGGAGAAAAGGGGTGTCCATCTGTGCCCAAGCACAGCCCTCTCTGACCTGCAGGACAGGGCTCCTGGGCCAGAAGGTCCTGATGGAACAGAGGGATGACTGCCTCAGACAGAGCCCAAGGCCCCATGAAGAGTCCCGGCAGAGCAAGAGGACGTGGATGGCAGCAGAATGAGGTGGTGGGGCTGATGACAGGGCCATGCCAGGCACTTCACAGCCCCAGGGTCACCTCGTGCACAGCATGGGGCCAGCAGGAGGCCATTCACAGCCAATAGGGCAGAGAATCTCCATCTTTAACTCCTCTGTTTCCAGAGGGCTGTGCCCCCTGTGGAGATGGTCCAGAGGCTCCTGGCACAGCTGGGCTGGGAGGCATCAGCAGGGCCCTGGACACCAGACAGGGAAATCAGGAATAGCTTGGCTCTGGAGCACAGGCAGGCACAGGAGGTCATCCCAGCATTTCTTTATTAAGAGTGTGGGCAAACACTGGACAGGTTTCCTAGAGAGCTGGATGGTATCTCAGGCCTGAAAGGGTTGTATAGGCATTTGGGCAATGCCCTACATTTTTGTCATCCCTGAAGTGGAAACACAGTTAGACTCTGTGATCATTTAAGGCCTCCTCCATCTGAGATGGTCTATTCAGGTCTATCCTATCCACTCTCATCTACAAATGACAAGGAAAGGGCTGTAGGGATGGAGAGGTGTCACTGGGAACTGCCACATTCACCACAGGGCAGAAAAGGGCAGGGTTGTGCCAGGGACCTGCCCCACCAAATAGGGACAGCAGAGACTCCTAACAGGCCCCTGCCATGGCAGGAAGACTTTGTATCCCTTCCCTATTGCTCTGTTTCACCATGGTAACATCATCACTGCCGTTTCAATAATTACAACACTAACAGACAGCCTTGTACTGGGCTTGGAACCCAGAGATGGTTACTGTGCTTATGGAGCTGGACTGGGGTCTGGAAAATGGCAAACAGATATCTGGTGGTCTCAAGTCATTGTAGTAGATCTCAGTGACAGGGGTACAGCCAGGAAACTTAGGCTGGTACCAGTTGCAGCTGCTGCCATCCCTGTATCAGATTACTTTGATGGCTTGTCCCACAATGCTGACACTGAGTTGAGCTGACAGCGCACTGCTTGGACCAGGGAACATGGAGAGGGACAGGAGGGAGAAAAGAAGATGAGGGGCAGCCAGTAACCTGGAGTATGGCTCTCTCTGGTCAAGGGAACAGTTAAAGGACAAATCTGCCTGCAGGCACATACATGGGACACCCTGGGCTATGGCAGCATAGCTGGGAAGTTACAACTTCCTCAAATGACAGGGGATGGGCACATACTTGGGGCTCCAAGGGTAAGCTGAGGCAGGAGGTTTTTGTACCACTTCCCCATAGTTCTGTGTCACAGTGCAGCAGTACTGCTGCTGTCATAGCTACCACAGAAATAGACAGCCTCGTCCTCGGCTTGGACCCCAGTGATGGTTAATGTGCCCGTGGAGCTGGATTTGGATCCGGAGAATCGCGAAGGGATGCCCGAGGGTCTGTTGCTATTGCTGTAGATCACAGTGACAGGGGCACTGCCAGGGGCCTTCTGCTGGTACCAACCATAGCTGTAGCTGCTACCGGTGCAGGTGATTTTGACCGTGTCTCCCACCTTGGCCGACACCTCGGGTGGCTGAGTCAGCGCTGCCTGGACCAGGGAACCTGGAGAGGGAGAGAAGAGAGAGGAGAAGACAGGGATCAGTCAGTGTCCCGGGGCACAGACCTGCCTGGGCAGCAGGACGGGGGCCCCTGTGCCCAAAGGCCCTGTCCAGGCACAGCAAGTCTGGCCATGGCACCTGTGCCATGGGCGAGCACCACGAGGAGAAGAGGGGCCCAGGCCATGGTGCAATCCCACCAGCTCAGCGTCCCCAGAATGATGGGGCTGTGCCGTGGACCCTGACTCCCTTTTAAGCCCCCGCCCTCCCAGGACACGTCACCTCCATGCAAATCCGACATTGCGGTCACAGCCGGATTCTGCCCGCTCCTCTCTCCGCACATCCCTCCCTGCTCCACACCCAGCCCCACCACTCCAAATGCAGCAGAGCTTGTCCCCAGAAATAAAACAGAGACACCTCTGAGCTCTGAGCCTCAAAACCACCAGCACTGATGCCCCTGTCCCCGTACAATGCCAAGTGGCTGCAGTGCCTAAGGAGAAGGGAGAGCTGGGCACTGTGGCAAGGGCATACAGGAGCACCTGCAGCTCCCAATGATGAGACTGAAACAATGCCAAGCTCCACCATTCCCCAACTCATTTTAGGCATTATTCCCCTCCCACGAGTGATTCCAGGCCTGTAAAATACCCCCTTGCTCTCCTGCTTTTGCACCCTGGCTCTTGCTCTAACAGCTGAGATCCAGCACTCAAGACCTTTGCTCTTTCCAGGCATTCACACCCCAGAACAATGGGAGCGGGCCAGCAATGAGCCCCAGGGTCCAGCAATGCCACCCCATTAGCTGGTCATGAGCCAGTGTGCTAGTACACAGCAGCCAAAACTGGGGCAGCTCCTGGTTAGTCCTGCTCTAGTTCAGGGCACAGGGATCATGGCTGTTTTTGGCAGTCCCAACCCAGACAAGTGGCTGTGCCACAGGAATTTTCCTCTCCCCCAGAACCCTAACTGTCCTTGACTATGCTGTCCCCAGAGTGTCCAGGGCACCAGGAGCCTGGCTGGCATAGCCAGGGCAGGGCTGCAGGGCTGTCTCCCTGTGAGCAGCATGGAGGGGACCTGCTGGAGCAGAGTATGTGTCCCATAGCAGGAACTGCCACACAGGCACAGATGCTGATCCATGTTGTGTCTGGGCAGACGCAGGCAGCACCTGAGGGTGCCCCACTGGGGCAACAGTGGGCTTGTGTCTCCCTTTTTCTGTGCTGGAGTTACCATGGCCCTGAGCACCACTGGTGTCCCAGCCAGAAGAGTGAGAGCCTCCTCCTGCTTCTCCTTCTCCTCTGCTTGGACCCAGCCGTGGGTAACGTGACCATGGAGATGTGTCAAGTGCTATATATCCCCTCCCAAAGTGCCTCGGAACAGGCAGGGACCTGGGGCTCTAAGGGAGTGCCAGGCTGAGATACCAGGCACAGCCACATGCAATGCAGGGAAGCAAGAGCAGGGCCATGGTGGGGACCTGACCCCCTATCAAACGAGCACAGCAGAGACTCCTGACCAATATCTGCAACAGCAGGAGGTTTTTGCATCACTTCCCCAGCTGCTGCATGCCACTGTGGAAGTACTGCTGCTGCTGTCCTTACCACCACAGAAATAGACAGCCTTGTCCTCAGCATGGACTCCAGTGATAGTTAAGGTGCCCCCAGAGACAGAGAATCGCAAAGGGATGCCCGACGGTCTCCTGTCATTGTAGTAGATCACAGTGACAGGGCCACTGCCAGGGACCTTCTGCTGGTACCAGCCATAAGCATTGTTGCTGCTCCCGCAGCAGACGAAGGTGTTTTGCAGCAGAGACTGGACGCTGGGGACAGCTAAGCCAGAGCCATATCAGAGCCATGGGCTCTCTCTGGGCTGCGGCAGAAGCTCTCCATGCCCGACCAGAGTATCCAGGGCTCCTGTGTCCTGGCAAATGCCCACACGCCGAGCTCTTAGCTGTCAGGGTGTCTGCAATGCTGCCAGGCCCTGGGCAGGACTCAGACTGTGGAACAGATATGTGGCAAAGTTGTTCTTGGGCAGCTTCACAGGCTGCAGCTCCTAACATTGTCCCAGGCTCCTCTGCCCTCACATGGATATTGGGCAGTGAGGATGAGCCCAGGCCAGGGCTTCTGCAGCACCAGGGCCCAGTCACTGGGAACACAGTTGTAGAATCATGGAATGGTTTGAGTTGGAAAGAATATCTATCAAGAACCCTGCCATGGGCAGGAACACATTTCACTAGACCAGGTTGCTCAAAGCCTCATCCAGCCTTGCCTTGAACACTTCCAGGGATGGGTTATCCACAAATTCTCTAGGAAACCTGCTCCAGTGCCACATCATGCACAGACCACAGCCCTGAGACATGGAACACACAGGGAAAGGAATCAGGAGGGGAAAGGATAAGTCCCAAAGGTGAACAGGTGGTCATGCCTGGCGGAGTGGAAGGAGACACCAAAACCAGTCTTTTTGACACTCAAGATCTCACTTGCCTGTGACTCAGTGTCACCATGAGATAGACACTGTTGTGTTGAAGCTACCACAGTAATAGATAGCCTTATCCTCAGCTTGAGCATCAGTGACCATCTGGAGTCAGACACAAAACCATGAAGGAATGTCCGAGGGTCTTCTGTCATTCCAGTAGATCACAGTGACAGGGGCACTGCCAGGGACCTTCTGCTAGTACCAGCCATACTCATTGTTGCTCCCAGAGCTTGTAGCCTAGACTGTTTGCCCCAAGTTGGCTGGCACCGAGGATGACAGACTGAAGCAGGGAGCCTGGAGATGGAGGTGAGCCATTGCCCCAGGAGCTCATCTGCCCAGGCAGCATGACAGGGTTCCTATGCCTAAGCTCCTCATGACTCAGTGTGGCATAGAGCCTCAAGACAGAGAGGAAGATTAGAGAGCCATGGCCCTGGAAGGAGAGCTGGCAGCATCAGAGCAGTAGAACATCACCCTGTGAGGGAAAGGAACCTGGTCATGGCTACACAAACATGGAGGAATCAGAGCCCAGCCTGGCCCAGCAGCAGAGGCAGCTTCAGGACCAGCAGCAGCAGCAGCAGGAGGTGGAAGCATGAAGCAAAAGGTAGCAGGGCTTGGGATGAGGCAGTGCCATTCCTATCATGGGGACAGGGGAAAGAGTCACCTCCTGTGCCTTGTCATGCACATTCATGTCCTTAGGCAGGGGCCAGGAACCTGTCTCAACTCCACTATCACAGCGTTGTTTGGCCCTGAGAAAAAATGGCTCAAAACCTTCCTCTATTGACACTGGGTTCTGTGTCTCACTTCCCCATTACTCACTGGCTTCATCGCCCACAGCAGCACTGCTGCCGTCCCTGCTACTACAGAAATAGACAGCCTCGTCCTCGGCTTGGACCCCAGTGATGGTTAAGGTGCCCATGGAGCTCAACCAGGACCCAGAGAATCACAGAGGGATGCCCGACGGTCTGTTGTTGCTGCCAGAGATCAGAGTGACAGAGCCCAAGGCACCCCAGCACTGAGGCAGAAGGAGGAGGATATGGTCATCAGTAGCAAGATGTGATGGGTTTGGGGACAAAGCCACACTGATCTTTGTAGGGACAAGAACAATGACCTTCAGACATGGTGGAGAAGAAGAGAACCTCCAGTTCTGTGGGACAACAAACATAGCCATTGCTGTACAGAGGGGATAGAAACCTACCTTACAGCAAGCTGAGAGGGAGGAGGGTGGAAATATTTTCTTTAGATTTGGAATCTGGAAATCCTTGGAATTCTCACTTTCTACCTCTTGTAGTCATGATACATCATAGCCACCACTGCTGCTGTCCCAGCTACCACAGAAATAGACAGCCTCGTCTTCGGCTTGGACCCCAGTGATGGTTAAAGTGTTCGTGCCGCTGGATGTGGATCCAGAGAATCGTGAAGGGATGCCCGAGGGTCTCTTGTTGTTTTCATAGATCACAGTGACAGGGGCACTGCCAGGGACCTTCTGCTGGTACCAGCCATAGTAGCTGCCACCCCCAGAGCAGGTGATCCTGACCATGTCTCCCATGTTGGCTCACACTGAGGCTGGCTGAGTCACTGCTGTTGCATGGATCAGGGAACCTGGAGAGGGAGAGGAGAAAGGGTAGATGTAGCAGTCAGTTAGTGTCACAGGAGCACTGCCCTTCTCAGGTAGGGGAACAGTAATGGGCGAACTCTGCCTTCAGGAACACGTGGGACATCCAGGGTGCAACCCCTACCCTGGGCACTCCTGAGGGATTGCTGTAGATAGAGCATGAAACCTCTCCCTGCCCACTGCCCCTCAGGACACTCCTCATCCCATGTACTGAGGCCAGACAGCTTCATAGATGTGGACACCTCAGTGTCTGGGGCAGCTGGAGACACCCTTGCCCATGGACCAACAGGAACCATGTCCAGGCCAGCAGCCAGGGACTGCAAGGCAGTGAGAAGCTCTGTGTGGTTAAAATGCATGACAAAGCACTGGGGACATCTTCAACACACTATGGCCATCAGATGGGATGTAGCAGGAGGACAGAATTGTAGACAAGACCCAGCAAAGAAAGAGCCAAAATAGTGGCAGGCACCAAGGGTAGGAACTGCCTTCCCCACACAGAGAAAGGTTCAGCAATCAAGAGGAGTGCAAAAATTACCCCTCCATCACAGCCTGAGCAGCACTGCTTTCATAGCCACCACAGAAATAGGCAGCCTTGTCTTAGGCGTGGACCACAGTGATGGTTAATGTGGCTGTGTTGCCGGATGTGGATCTGGAGAATCGCGAAGGGATGCCTGAGGGTCTCTTGTTATCCTGGAAGATCACAGTGACAGGTCCACTGCCAGGGACCTTCTGCTGGTACCAGCCATACGAGCTGTTGCTAGCTCCAGAGCAGGTGATCCTGACCATGTCTCCCATGTTGGCTGACACAGCAGATGGCTGAGTAACTGCTGCTGCCTGGACCAGGGAACCGAGAAGAGAAGGGAAGTTTCAGGGAAGTTTCAGGGAAGGGAAGTTTCACGGAAGTTTCAGGGAAGGGAAGTTTCAAAGAAGTTTCAGGGAAGTTTCAGGGAAAAAAGTTTCAGGGAAGGGAAGTTTCAGAGAAGCTTCAGGGAAGCTTCAGAGAAGTTTCAGGGACGTTTCAAGGAAGGGAAGGGAAGTTTGAGGGAAGGGAAGTTTCAGGGAAGGGAAGTTTCAGGGAAGGGAAGTTTCAGGGAAGTTTCAGGGAAGTTTCAGGGAAGTTTAAGGGAAGTTTCAGGTAAGGGAAGTTTCAGGGAAGGGAAGTTTCAGGGAAGTTTCAGGGAAGTTTCAGGGAAGTTTCAGGGAAGTTTCAGGGAAGGGAAGTTTCAGGGAAGGGAAGTTTCAGGGAAGTTTCAGGGAAGTTTCAGGGAAGTTTCAGGGAAGTTTCAGGGAAGTTTCAGGGAAGTTTCAGGGAAGGGAAGGGAAGGGAAGTTTCAGGGAAGGGAAGTTTCAGGGAAGGGAAGGGAAGGGAAGTTTCAGGGAAGGGAAGGGAAGTTTCAGGGAAGTTTCAGGGAAGTTTCAGGGAAGGGAAGTTTCAGGGAAGTTTCAGGGAAGTTTCAGGGAAGTTTCAGGGAAGTTTCAGGGAAGTTTCAGGGAAGTTTCAGGGAAGTTTCAGGGAAGTTTCAGGGAAGTTTCAGGGAAGTTTCAGGGAAGGGAAGGGAAGTTTCAGGGAAGGGAAGTTTCAGGGAAGGGAAGTTTCAGGGAAGGGAAGGGAAGGGAAGTTTCAGGGAAGGGAAGTTTCAGGGAAGGGAAGTTTCAGGGAAGGGAAGTTTCAGGGAAGGGAAGTTTCAGGGAAGGGAAGGGAAGTTTCAGGGAAGTTTCAGGGAAGTTTCAGGGAAGGGAAGGGAAGGGAAGGGAAGGGAAGGGAAGGGAAGGGAAGGGAAGGGAAGGGAAGGGAAGGGAAGGGAAGGGAAGGGAAGGGAAGGGAAGGGAAGGGAAGGGAAGGGAAGGGAAGGGAAGGGAAGGGAAGGGAAGGGAAGGGAAGGGAAGGGAAGGGAAGGGAAGGGAAGGGAAGGGAAGGGAAGGGAAGGGAAGGGAAGGGAAGGGAAGGGAAGGGAAGGGAAGGGAAGGGAAGGGAAGGGAAGGGAAGGGAAGGGAAGGGAAGGGAAGGGAAGGGAAGGGAAGGGAAGGGAAGGGAAGGGAAGGGAAGGGAAGGGAAGGGAAGGGAAGGGAAGGGAAGTTTCAGGGAAGGGAAGGGAAGGGAAGGGAAGGGAAGGGAAGGGAAGGGAAGGGAAGGGAAGGGAAGGGAAGGGAAGGGAAGGGAAGGGAAGGGAAGGGAAGGGAAGGGAAGGGAAGGGAAGGGAAGGGAAGGGAAGGGAAGGGAAGGGAAGGGAAGGGAAGGGAAGGGAAGGGAAGGGAAGGGAAGGGAAGGGAAGGGAAGGGAAGGGAAGGGAAGGGAAGGGAAGGGAAGGGAAGGGAAGGGAAGGGAAGGGAAGGGAAGGGAAGGGAAGGGAAGGGAAGGGAAGGGAAGTTTCAGGGAAGGGAAGGGAAGGGAAGGGAAGGGAAGTTTCAGGGAAGGGAAGGGAAGTTTCAGGGAAGGGAAGGGAAGTTTCAGGGAAGGGAAGGGAAGGGAAGGGAAGTTTCAGGGAAGGGAAGGGAAGTTTCAGGGAAGGGAAGGGAAGTTTCAGGGAAGGGAAGGGAAGTTTCAGGGAAGGGAAGTTTCAGGGAAGGGAAGTTTCAGGGAAGTTTCAGGGAAGGGAAGTTTCAGGGAAGGGAAGTTTCAGGGAAGGGAAGTTTCAGGGAAGGGAAGGGAAGTTTCAGGGAAGGGAAGGGAAGTTTCAGGGAAGGGAAGGGAAGGGAAGTTTCAGGGAAGGGAAGGGAAGTTTCAGGGAAGGGAAGTTTCAGGGAAGGGAAGGGAAGGGAAGGGAAGGGAAGGGAAGGGAAGGGAAGGGAAGGGAAGGGAAGGGAAGGGAAGGGAAGGGAAGGGAAGGGAAGGGAAGGGAAGGGAAGGGAAGGGAAGGGAAGGGAAGGGAAGGGAAGGGAAGGGAAGGGAAGGGAAGGGAAGGGAAGGGAAGGGAAGGGAAGGGAAGGGAAGGGAAGGGAAGGGAAGGGAAGGGAAGGGAAGGGAAGGGAAGGGAAGGGAAGGGAAGGGAAGGGAAGGGAAGGGAAGGGAAGGGAAGGGAAGGGAAGGGAAGGGAAGGGAAGGGAAGGGAAGGGAAGGGAAGGGAAGGGAAGGGAAGGGAAGGGAAGGGAAGGGAAGGGAAGGGAAGGGAAGGGAAGGGAAGGGAAGGGAAGGGAAGGGAAGGGAAGGGAAGGGAAGGGAAGGGAAGGGAAGGGAAGGGATGAGATTGGGTCCATCAGTGCCCCAGCAGAATAGACCTGTCTGGAGGGCAAGTTTTCAGGGAATGCAGCAGTCAGAGGTGCATGGACTCCGCCACGATCACCAGCATATCTGAGGACTGTATCCCAGGACAAGGCATTTCAGCATGGAGACAGCTCTTGCAGATGCTAGAGGAAATGGTTTTCAGTAGCAAGAGGCAGTGGGGTGGGTAAGAGGTATAGTTTTTTAGGGACAAGGACAGTAGCCGCCAGCCTCCTGTTCTCTAGGACAAAAAAAATGGTACTCATATCCACAGTCATGCAGAGGAGAAAAAAACCTGTCTCAGTCCCACATCCAAAACGCTGCTTGGCCATGTGAAGGACAGAAAAATCTCAACCTTTGATTTCTCTCCACCTCATTTGCAAAGCTGTCTTTGTCACTTCACCAGCACCACTGATGCAGTCCCAGATACCACAGAAATAGAAAGCCTCGTTCTCAGCTTGGACCCCATTGATGGTCAACGTGTTCGTGGAGCCAGATGTGGATCCGGAGAATCGCGAAGGGATGCTCGAGGGTCTGTTGCTATTGCTGTAGATCACAGTGACAGGGGCACTGCTAGGGATCTTCTGCTGGAACCAGCCAGCATAAGCATAGCTGCTGCCACCCCCAGAGCAGGTGATCCTGACCATGTCTCCCATGTTGGCTCACACCTCGGATGGCTGAGTCACTGCTGCCTGGACTAGGGAACCTGGAGAAAGACAGAAGAAAGAGGAGAAGACCGGGGTCAGTCAGTGTCCCAGAAGAACAGACCTGCCTGGGCAGCAGGAGGGGTGCCTGTGCCCAAAAGCCTCATCCTGGCCCAGCAAGTCTGGCCATGGTACCTGTGCTGTGGATGTGCACTGCCACCGCAAGCTTCATGACCTCACACGGATGAGGCTGTGCTGTGGCACCCAACACCCTCTTATGTGCCACAACACCCCCACTGCAGGCACTGCTCCAGCACCAGTGACTCTCCCCTTTGTCAGCAGCACCATAGGAACAGAATGGCTGTGCATTCTGAAGCCCCTGAAGCATGCGGGCAAGTGCCCAACTTGGCCTGCCCCACATATCTGCACAGACTTCTGCCCAGCACCTTCCAGACCTGCCTCTGCCTTTCCATGCTGTTCCTTTGGCCGTAGAGATGGACAAGAACTGCAAAGGCATGCTTGGGGATATGTTGTTGCTCTAGTGACAGGGGCACCACCAGGGTCCTTCTGCCTGGACCAGCCAGTATAAGTCTAGCTACTGCTAAGTCCAGAGGAGCTGCTTTTTGTGGTTTCTCTGAGGTGAGCAGACACCGAGGATGGCTGACTTGGCAATACTGCCTGAACCAGGAGAACTGTAGAATGAGACTGGAAAAGACAGGGCTCAGTAAGGCAGACAGCTCTACCCTGATGCTTGAAACAGGAATGAAGGAACTCCTCATAGAGCTCTACCATGGTAGCTTTCTATATCACTTCAGCAATCCTCTGCGCCACTATAGCTGCATCACTGCTGCTGTCCTGTCCACCACAGAAATAGACAGCCTCGTCCTCGGCTTGGACCCCAGTGATGGTTAACGTGTTTGTGGAACCGGACTCGGATCCAGAGAATCACGAAGGGATGCCTGGGGGTCTCTGGTCATTGTAGTAGATCACAGTGACAGGGCCACTGCCAGGGACCTTCTGCTGGAACCAGCCATACCAGTTGCTGCTAGCCCCGGAACAGGTGATCTTAGCAGTCTCTCACATGTTTGCTTATATGGTGGATGACTGACTCACTGTTGCTGCCTGGACCAGGGAACCTGGAGAGAGAAAGGAGAGATGGGAGTAGACATGGGGTCAGTCAGTGTCCAAGGGGCAAAGACATGTCTGATAAAGATATAGGGAATGTGACAGAGGAGAACAGACATGTAAAATGGCCACAGGCACAACAGGGGAGCAGAGCCCAGCCCAGGCATCCCTGCACAGAGGCACCAGACATGGTCGTTACTTGTAAGTCTTAGTGGAGTGGGAGACAAAGACTCCCACTTTTGTAGGGGGGAGAACAATGATCAGCAGCTCCAAAGGAACCTTCTACTTTTTAGAACACAAAACAGGCAAAACTAAGAGCAATGGTATTGCAAAGGAGACAAAAACCTGCCCCACTCCCACATCCAGAACTCTGCTTCATCATGAGAATGACAGGAAATCTCCTTTTATAATTCTTCTGTACCTCACTTGAAAATCTGTGTCATTATACAGGCACCACTGCTGTCCCAGCCACCACAGAAATAGAAAGCCTCGTTCTCAGCTTGAAACCCAGTGATGATTAATGTGTTTGTGGAGCTGGATGTGGATCCGGAGAATCGTGAAGGGATGCTCGAGGGTCTGCTGTTATCCCAGTAGATCACAGTGACAGGGGCACTGCCAGGGACCTTCTGCTGGTACCAGCCATAATAGTTGCTGCTACCTCCAGAGCAGGTGATCCTGATGGTGTTTCCCGTGTTGGCTGACAGGAAGGATGGCTGAGACAGTGATGCTGCCTGGACCAGGGAACCTGGAGAGGGAGAGAAGAGGGGGAAGAAGAAGAAGATTAACCTGTGCCCCAGGAACACAGCTTTCCCGGAGCATCAGGAGGTGGCCCTGTGTGCAGGAGCTCTGTCTAGGCACAGCAAGTCTGGCCACGGCACCTGAGCTGTAGGTGAACACCGTGAGGAGGGGAGGGGCCCAGGCCATGGCGCAATCCCACCAGCTACATGCCCTCACACTTGGTGGGGCTCTGCTGTGGATTTTGTCTAGCTTTCAAGCCGTCACATGCTTGGGCCATGGCTCCTCCATGAAATTCAGATTCCATTCACAAGGCAGGATCCTGACAGTACATCTTGCCCCAGCTCCCACTCAGCTCCCTCGTTAGGAACCCGTACCCAACCCTCATTCCCATACCACACTTCAAGTGCAGAGAAAAACTGCTAGATTTATGGTGAGTTACACCTGACATGGTGATGGCCAAATGCCCAGGTGGCAGAACAGGGTGTTGGTCCTGCCAGGGATCCGGAAATCAAAGGGCCTCTGGTGCACTATCAATCTGCAAAACCATTCCTGTAAACTGCAGTTGCCAAACAACAGTCATTCTTCAGAAACAGCATCCCCCAGCATACATGATCAACAACCATCCCGCAGGGTACCTCAATCCTGCCAGCACTGCTGTCACAGAAATAGACAGCCTCATCCTCAGCTTGAAACCCAGTGATTGTTAACATGTTCGTGATGCCAGACAAGGATCCGGAGAATCGCAAAGGGATGCCCGAGGGTCTGTTGCTATTCCAGTAGATCACAGTGACAGGGGCACTGCCAGGGACCTTCTGCTGGTACCAGCCACAGCCATAGCCACTGCTATCCCCGGAGCAGGAGATCCTGACAGTCTCTTCCACACTGGCTGGCAGTGAGGATGGCTGCTGACTCAGCATTGTCTGAACCAGGGCGTGTGAAAAAAAGGAGAAGAGAGAAGAGGAGAGTGGAGCCAGTCAGAGTCCCAGGAGCACAGACCTGCCTGGACAAGGTTACAGGGAATGCAACAGTCAAGTTAAGAACACACAAGGACATGGTCTCATGCACATTCCAGGAGCAGAGCCCAGCCCATTGCAGAACGGCTGCACAAAAGCAGCTCTGGCAGCACAGGAGGACATGGCCAGCTGTAGCAAGAAGCTGTGAGCGACACAGCTACACCAAGAGCTGCCGGGAGGGAGAAGGGCCAAAATCTTTCCTCTGCAATTGGAGTCTCTGTCACTTTCTCTTATTCATGGTCACCACACACCATAGCTGCTGCCACTGCTGCTGTCATAGCTACCACAGAAATAGACAGCCTCGTCCTCGGCTTGGACCCCAGTGATGGTTAAGGTGCCCGTGCCGCTGGAATAGGATCCGGAGAATCGTGAAGACCCGAGGTCTCCTGTCACTGTGGTAGATCACAGTGGGTACCAGTTATAGCTGCTGCTGCTACCAGTGCAGGTGATTTTGACCGTGTCTCCCACCTTGGCCGACAACTCATGTGGCTGCTGAGTCAGCGCTGCCTGGACCAGGGAACCTGGAGAGAGAGAGAGAAGAGAGGGGAGAAGACAGGGGTCAGTCAGTGTCCCAGGGGCACAGACCTGCCCGGGCAGCAGGACGGGGTCCCTGTGCCCAAAGGCCCCATCCAGGCACAGCAAGTCTGGCCATGGCACCTGTGCTGTGGGTGAGCACTGCCAGGAGAGGAGGGGCCCAGGCCACGGTGCAATCCCACCAGTTCCATGTCCTCACATTGATGGGACTGTTCTGTAGGCCCTTGACCAGCTTTTAAGCCCCTACGTTCCTCAGGCCCAGGCCCTCCACGGATATGTGACGCCCAATGTTCCCTGGACCTCGTGTCCCAGAGCTCCCTCTGCCTACTGCAGGAACCTCTGTCCCACCAAAGGGCAGCAAGATTGGTCTATCCTTCCCCAGCATGACTGCTGAGCTCTCAGCTCAGACAGGGACCACCCCGAGCCTGTTCCTGCCTTGTAGGACATGGCTTCACTGCACACATTTTGCTTCCATGGAGAGTGCCACCCAGGGGCTGTCTGAATTGCCACAAGAGAAATGCAGAGCAGAGAAATAGGGCTTTGAAAGGGAATGGGAGCCACACAGACCAGAAGCTTCAAGGCTCAACAACACAAAGAAAAACCAAGCCCTCAGTTCCTCCAAATTCAAAGTGAGCTGAGGGTCTCCAGCAGCTTCTCAGCAGCTGTGGGCAGAGCTGAGCTGGTGTTTGTACCTACCACGAGCACACAGCACCCGCACTCTTGTGCGGCCAGGGGCAGCCCCTCTGCCTCCGGCGCACAGCACGGCCCACGGCAGCGCCAGAGGAGCCTGCGGGGCTGCTCTGAACCTCGCTGGCACAGCGGACACCTGGCTGGGCACAGCCCCTTGGCCTCCTGCCTGCCCCGTGAGCCTCAGCACTGTGCGGTGGAGCCACAGTGACACCGTGTGGGGACAAGAAGGGTCTCAGGGACAGCACTGCAGGAACTGAGAGCACAGCCCGGCACAGGACTCTGCCCTTGTTGCCTCTCAGCCCTGCCACGGCTTCCACCAGGTCCAGAAATACCTCCAGCCTTGGCCACAACCATCAGGGTGTCTGTGTGGCACCCTGCCCATGGCAGCCTGTGTTCATAGGGGAGAGCCTCTCACACAGACACAGGGTCCTTTTGTCACAGTTACTGTCACCAGAGATGAGTTTGCATCAGCCCTGAACTGGCAGGGACTGGCAGCCACCACTGTGGGTCTCTTGCTGCTATCATAGATCACAGTGACAGGGATTTCTGCTGGTACCAGGCATAGCCACAGCTACTGGCCTTGAAAGTCTCTCTCACGCTGGCAGACACCTTGGACAGGTGACTCAGAGATGCTGCCTGGACCAGGGAATGTAGAGAGGGGAGAAGAGGGGTATCCGTCTGTGCCCAAGCACAGCCCTCTCTGACCTGCAGGACAGGGCTCCCGGGCCAGGAGGTCCTGATGGAACAGAGGGATGACTGCCTCAGAGAGAGCCCAAGGCCTGAGCCCAAGGCCAGGGCCCCATGAAGAGTCCTGGCAGAGCAAGAGGACGTGGCTGGCAGCAGAATGAGGTGGTGGGGCTGACAACAGGGCCATGCCAGGCACTTCACAGCCCCAGGGTCACCTCGTGCACAGCATGGGGCCAGCAGGAGGCCATTCACAGCCAATGGCCTCCTGAAGGGGCACATGAAGCTGCATCAAGCCCACAGGCCTGCTCACCCTGAGAGAGAGGGCAGAGAATCTCCATTTTTAATTCCTCTGTACCTCATTTCCACATATCTCTGTATCACCATTCCAGCTGCCACTGCTGCTGTCCAAGGCACCACAGAAATAGACAGCCTTGTCCTCGGCTTGGACCCCAGTGACGGTTAATGTGCCCGTGGAGCCGGACAAGGATCTGGAGAATCGCAAAGGGATGCCTGAGGGTCTACTTCTGCTTGCATATATCACAGTGACGGGTCCACTGCCAGGGACCTTATGCTGGTACCAGCCATAGCTGCCATAGCTACCCCCAGAGCAGGTGATCCTGAGAGTATCTCCCACATTGGCTGACATGGAGGATGGCTGACTTAGTGATGCTGCCTGGACCAGGGAACCTGGAGGGGGAGAGGACAGAGGGGAGGAGAGGGTGTCAGTCAGTGCCCCGGGAGAATAGACCTGTCTGGGGAGCAAGGTTACAGGGAATGCCACAGTCAGAAGGAATGGACCCCACCACAGTCACCAGCATATCTGAGGAGTAGAGCCCAGGACAAGGCATTTCAGCAGGGAGACAGCTCTGGCAGATGCAGGAGGACATGGTTATCACTAGCAAGAGGCAGTGAGGTGGGGAATACAGCTATACCATGAGTTTTTTAGGGATGAGGACAGTGGTCCCCAGCCACAAAATCACCTCCTATTCTCTAGGACAAAAAAATGGTACTCATAGCCATGGCCAGGCAGAGGAGACATAGACCTGCCCCAGTCCCAAATCCACAACTCCTCTTGGCCATGAGAAGGACAGAAAAATCTATGCTTTTATTCCTCTGTCTTTGTCACTTCAACAGCACAGCTGCTGCTGTCCTGGCCACCACAGAAATAGACAGCCTCGTCCTCGGCTTGGACCCCAGTGATGGTTAACATGGCTGTGGAGCCGGATTCAGAACCGGAGAATCGCAAAGGGATGCCTGAGGGTCTCTTGTTATCAGCATAGATCACAGTGATGGGGCACTGACAGGAACCTTCTGCTGGTACCAGGCAAAGTATTTTTTGGGATTGCCTTCAGAGCAGGTGATCCTGATGGTGTCTCTCACATTGGCTGACATTGAAGATGGCTGACTCAGTGATGTTGTTTGGATCAGGAATCCTGGAGAGGGAGAAAAGAGAGGGGCAGCGTTTAGTCAGTGTCCCAGGTACACAGACCTGCCTGGGCAAGTGACAGGGAATCAAACCGTCAGATATGGACACGGTCACAGGTACTTTTGATGAGCAGTGCACATCCCATTGCTGAATGGCTGCACAGAATCAGCTTTGGCAGCACAGGAGGACATGGCCAGCAGTACTAATAGGCTGTGGGGGACACAGCTAGACCATGAGCAGACAGGAAGAGAAGGAGCAAAATCTTTCCCGTTTTTTGAGTCTCTGTCACTTTCTGTTACTCACTGTTACCTCACACCATAGGTGCCACTGCTGCTGTCATAGCCACCACAGAAAAAGACAGCTTTATCCTCGGCTTGGACCCCAGTGATGGTTAAGGTGCCCGTGGAGCCAGACTTGGATCCGGAGAATCGCGAAGGAATGCCTGAGGGTCTGTTGCTATTGTAGTAGATCACAGTGACAGGCGCACTGCCAGGGACCTTCTGCTGGTACCAGCCATAGCCGAAGCTCCTGCTAAGCCCTGAGCAGGTGATCCTGACCGTGTCTCCAATGTCTGACACCTCGGATGGCTGAGTCAGAGCTGCCTGAACCAGGGAACCTGGAGGGGGGAGAAGAAAGGGAAGAAAATGCGCGTCCCAAGAGCACAGATCAGCCTAGTCAGGGGAATGTGGCCCCTGTGCCCTCCAGGCACAGAGACTCTGGCCACGGCATCTGAGCTGTGGGTGAGCACTGCAGAGGGGGAGGGGCCCAAGCTACGGTGCAATCCCACCAGCTCCATGTCCTGACACGGATGGGGCTGTGCCATGGACCCTGTGCAGCATAGCTGCTGCTGTCCAAGGCACCCCAGAAATAGACAGCCTTGTCCTCGGCTTGGACCCCATTGATGGGTAACGTGGCTGTGGTGCAGTGCTGCAGAGAAAAGGGAAGGGATGTCCGAGGGTCTCTTATCATTAAGATAGATCAAAGTGCCAGGGGCAGTGCCAGGGACCTTCTGCTGGTGCCAGGCATAGTTGCTGCTGCTCCTGGAGCAGGTGATCTTGACAGTTTCCCCCATGTTTAATGACACTGAGAACTCTGACTCAGTGATCCTGCCTAGGCCAGAGAGACAGGAGAGGAAGAGAGGTAAGACCAGAAGGGTCAGTTATTTCCCCAGGAGCAGAGCCTTGCCCAGGCACTGTGACAGTCTCCTGTGCCCAACTGTTCTGGTGCCACAGTGTGACATAGAGCCTCAAGACAGAGAGGAAGATTAGAGACCCATGGCCCTGGAAGGAGAGCTGGCAGCATCAGAGCAGTAGAACATCACCCTGTGAGGGAAAGGAACCTGGTCATGGCTACACAAATATGGAGGAATCAGAGCCCAGCCTGGCCCAGCAGCAGAGGCAGCTTCAGGACCAGCAGCAGCAGCAGCAGGAGGTGGAAGCATGAAGCAAAAGGTAGCAGGGCTTGGGATGAGGCAGTGCCATTCCTATCATGGGGACAGGGGAAAGAGTCACCTCCTGTGCCTTGTCATGCACATTCATGTCCTTAGGCAGGGGCCAGGAACCTGTCTCAACTCCACTATCACAGCGTTGTTTGGCCCTGAGAAAAAATGGCTCAAAACCTTCCTCTATTGACACTGGGTTCTGTGTCTCACTTCCCCATTACTCACTGGCTTCATCGCCCACAGCAGCACTGCTGCCGTCCCTGCTACTACAGAAATAGACAGCCTCGTCCTCGGCTTGGACCCCAGTGATGGTTAAGGTGCCCATGGAGCTCAACCAGGACCCAGAGAATCACAGAGGGATGCCCGACGGTCTGTTGTTGCTGCCAGAGATCAGAGTGACAGAGCCCAAGGCACCCCAGCACTGAGGCAGAAGGAGGAGGATATGGTCATCAGTAGCAAGATGTGATGGGTTTGGGGACAAAGCCACACTGATCTTTGTAGGGACAAGAACAATGACCTTCAGACATGGTGGAGAAGAAGAGAACCTCCAGTTCTGTGGGACAACAAACATAGCCATTGCTGTACAGAGGGGATAGAAACCTACCTTACAGCAAGCTGAGAGGGAGGAGGGTGGAAATATTTTCTTTAGATTTGGAATCTGGAAATCCTTGGAATTCTCACTTTCTACCTCTTTTTGTTGTCATGATACACCATAGTAACTGCCACTGCTGCTGTCAGTACCACCACAGAAATAGACAGCCTCGTCTTCGGCTTGGACCCCAGTGATGGTTAACGTGTTCATGGAGCCGGATGTGGATCCGGAGAATCGCGAAGGGATGCTCGAGGGTCTGTTGCTATTGCTGTAGATCACAGTGACAGGGGCACTGCTAGGGATCTTCTGCTGGAACCAGCCAGCATAAGCATAGCTGCTGCCACCCCCAGAGCAGGTGATCCTGACCATGTCTCCCATGTTGGCTCACACCTCGGATGGCTGAGTCACTGCTGCCTGGACCAGGGAACCTGGAGAAAGACAGAAGAAAGAGGAGAAGACCGGGGTCAGTCAGTGTCCCAGAAGAACAGACCTGCCTGGGCAGCAGGAGGGGTGCCTGTGCCCAAAAGCCTCATCCTGGCCCAGCAAGTCTGGCCATGGTACCTGTGCTGTGGATGTGCACTGCCACCGCAAGCTTCATGACCTCACACGGATGAGGCTGTGCTGTGGCACCCAACACCCTCTTATGTGCCACAACACCCCCACTGCAGGCACTGCCCCAGCACCAGTGACTCTCCCCTTTGTCAGCAGCACCATAGGAACAGAATGGCTGTGCATTCTGAAGCCCCTGAAGCATGCGGGCAAGTGCCCAACTTGGCCTGCCCCACATATCTGCACAGACTTCTGCCCAGCACCTTCCAGACCTGCCTCTGCCTTTCCATGCTGTTCCTTTGGCCGTAGAGATGGACAAGAACTGCAAAGGCATGCTTGGGGATATGTTGTTGCTCTAGTGACAGGGGCACCACCAGGGTCCTTCTGCCTGGACCAGCCAGTATAAGTCTAGCTACTGCTAAGTCCAGAGGAGCTGCTTTTTGTGGTTTCTCTGAGGTGAGCAGACACCGAGGATGGCTGACTTGGCAATACTGCCTGAACCAGGAGAACTGTAGAATGAGACTGGAAAAGACAGGGCTCAGTAAGGCAGACAGCTCTACCCTGATGCTTGAAACAGGAATGAAGGAACTCCTCATAGAGCTCTACCATGGTAGCTTTCTATATCACTTCAGCAATCCTCTGCGCCACTATAGCTGCATCACTGCTGCTGTCCTGTCCACCACAGAAATAGACAGCCTCGTCCTCGGCTTGGACCCCAGTGATGGTTAACGTGTTTGTGGAACCGGACTCGGATCCAGAGAATCACGAAGGGATGCCTGGGGGTCTCTGGTCATTGTAGTAGATCACAGTGACAGGGCCACTGCCAGGGACCTTCTGCTGGAACCAGCCATACCAGTTGCTGCTAGCCCCGGAACAGGTGATCTTAGCAGTCTCTCACATGTTTGCTTATATGGTGGATGACTGACTCACTGTTGCTGCCTGGACCAGGGAACCTGGAGAGAGAAAGGAGAGATGGGAGTAGACATGGGGTCAGTCAGTGTCCAAGGGGCAAAGACATGTCTGATAAAGATATAGGGAATGTGACAGAGGAGAACAGACATGTAAAATGGCCACAGGCACAACAGGGGAGCAGAGCCCAGCCCAGGCATCCCTGCACAGAGGCACCAGACATGGTCGTTACTTGTAAGTCTTAGTGGAGTGGGAGACAAAGACTCCCACTTTTGTAGGGGGGAGAACAATGATCAGCAGCTCCAAAGGAACCTTCTACTTTTTAGAACACAAAACAGGCAAAACTAAGAGCAATGGTATTGCAAAGGAGACAAAAACCTGCCCCACTCCCACATCCAGAACTCTGCTTCATCATGAGAATGACAGGAAATCTCCTTTTATAATTCTTCTGTACCTCACTTGAAAATCTGTGTCATTATACAGGCACCACTGCTGTCCCAGCCACCACAGAAATAGAAAGCCTCGTTCTCAGCTTGAAACCCAGTGATGATTAATGTGTTTGTGGAGCTGGATGTGGATCCGGAGAATCGTGAAGGGATGCTCGAGGGTCTGCTGTTATCCCAGTAGATCACAGTGACAGGGGCACTGCCAGGGACCTTCTGCTGGTACCAGCCATAATAGTTGCTGCTACCTCCAGAGCAGGTGATCCTGATGGTGTTTCCCGTGTTGGCTGACAGGAAGGATGGCTGAGACAGTGATGCTGCCTGGACCAGGGAACCTGGAGAGGGAGAGAAGAGGGGGAAGAAGAAGAAGATTAACCTGTGCCCCAGGAACACAGCTTTCCCGGAGCATCAGGAGGTGGCCCTGTGTGCAGGAGCTCTGTCTAGGCACAGCAAGTCTGGCCACGGCACCTGAGCTGTAGGTGAACACCGTGAGGAGGGGAGGGGCCCAGGCCATGGCGCAATCCCACCAGCTACATGCCCTCACACTTGGTGGGGCTCTGCTGTGGATTTTGTCTAGCTTTCAAGCCGTCACATGCTTGGGCCATGGCTCCTCCATGAAATTCAGATTCCATTCACAAGGCAGGATCCTGACAGTACATCTTGCCCCAGCTCCCACTCAGCTCCCTCGTTAGGAACCCGTACCCAACCCTCATTCCCATACCACACTTCAAGTGCAGAGAAAAACTGCTAGATTTATGGTGAGTTACACCTGACATGGTGATGGCCAAATGCCCAGGTGGCAGAACAGGGTGTTGGTCCTGCCAGGGATCCGGAAATCAAAGGGCCTCTGGTGCACTATCAATCTGCAAAACCATTCCTGTAAACTGCAGTTGCCAAACAACAGTCATTCTTCAGAAACAGCATCCCCCAGCATACATGATCAACAACCATCCCGCAGGGTACCTCAATCCTGCCAGCACTGCTGTCACAGAAATAGACAGCCTCATCCTCAGCTTGAAACCCAGTGATTGTTAACATGTTCGTGATGCCAGACAAGGATCCGGAGAATCGCAAAGGGATGCCCGAGGGTCTGTTGCTATTCCAGTAGATCACAGTGACAGGGGCACTGCCAGGGACCTTCTGCTGGTACCAGCCACAGCCATAGCCACTGCTATCCCCGGAGCAGGAGATCCTGACAGTCTCTTCCACACTGGCTGGCAGTGAGGATGGCTGCTGACTCAGCATTGTCTGAACCAGGGCGTGTGAAAAAAAGGAGAAGAGAGAAGAGGAGAGTGGAGCCAGTCAGAGTCCCAGGAGCACAGACCTGCCTGGACAAGGTTACAGGGAATGCAACAGTCAAGTTAAGAACACACAAGGACATGGTCTCATGCACATTCCAGGAGCAGAGCCCAGCCCATTGCAGAACGGCTGCACAAAAGCAGCTCTGGCAGCACAGGAGGACATGGCCAGCTGTAGCAAGAAGCTGTGAGCGACACAGCTACACCAAGAGCTGCCGGGAGGGAGAAGGGCCAAAATCTTTCCTCTGCAATTGGAGTCTCTGTCACTTTCTCTTATTCATGGTCACCACACACCATAGCTGCTGCCACTGCTGCTGTCATAGCTACCACAGAAATAGACAGCCTCGTCCTCGGCTTGGACCCCAGTGATGGTTAAGGTGCCCGTGCCGCTGGAATAGGATCCGGAGAATCGTGAAGACCCGAGGTCTCCTGTCACTGTGGTAGATCACAGTGGGTACCAGTTATAGCTGCTGCTGCTACCAGTGCAGGTGATTTTGACCGTGTCTCCCACCTTGGCCGACAACTCATGTGGCTGCTGAGTCAGCGCTGCCTGGACCAGGGAACCTGGAGAGAGAGAGAGAAGAGAGGGGAGAAGACAGGGGTCAGTCAGTGTCCCAGGGGCACAGACCTGCCCGGGCAGCAGGACGGGGTCCCTGTGCCCAAAGGCCCCATCCAGGCACAGCAAGTCTGGCCATGGCACCTGTGCTGTGGGTGAGCACTGCCAGGAGAGGAGGGGCCCAGGCCACGGTGCAATCCCACCAGTTCCATGTCCTCACATTGATGGGACTGTTCTGTAGGCCCTTGACCAGCTTTTAAGCCCCTACGTTCCTCAGGCCCAGGCCCTCCACGGATATGTGACGCCCAATGTTCCCTGGACCTCGTGTCCCAGAGCTCCCTCTGCCTACTGCAGGAACCTCTGTCCCACCAAAGGGCAGCAAGATTGGTCTATCCTTCCCCAGCATGACTGCTGAGCTCTCAGCTCAGACAGGGACCACCCCGAGCCTGTTCCTGCCTTGTAGGACATGGCTTCACTGCACACATTTTGCTTCCATGGAGAGTGCCACCCAGGGGCTGTCTGAATTGCCACAAGAGAAATGCAGAGCAGAGAAATAGGGCTTTGAAAGGGAATGGGAGCCACACAGACCAGAAGCTTCAAGGCTCAACAACACAAAGAAAAACCAAGCCCTCAGTTCCTCCAAATTCAAAGTGAGCTGAGGGTCTCCAGCAGCTTCTCAGCAGCTGTGGGCAGAGCTGAGCTGGTGTTTGTACCTACCACGAGCACACAGCACCCGCACTCTTGTGCGGCCAGGGGCAGCCCCTCTGCCTCCGGCGCACAGCACGGCCCACGGCAGCGCCAGAGGAGCCTGCGGGGCTGCTCTGAACCTCGCTGGCACAGCGGACACCTGGCTGGGCACAGCCCCTTGGCCTCCTGCCTGCCCCGTGAGCCTCAGCACTGTGCGGTGGAGCCACAGTGACACCGTGTGGGGACAAGAAGGGTCTCAGGGACAGCACTGCAGGAACTGAGAGCACAGCCCGGCACAGGACTCTGCCCTTGTTGCCTCTCAGCCCTGCCACGGCTTCCACCAGGTCCAGAAATACCTCCAGCCTTGGCCACAACCATCAGGGTGTCTGTGTGGCACCCTGCCCATGGCAGCCTGTGTTCATAGGGGAGAGCCTCTCACACAGACACAGGGTCCTTTTGTCACAGTTACTGTCACCAGAGATGAGTTTGCATCAGCCCTGAACTGGCAGGGACTGGCAGCCACCACTGTGGGTCTCTTGCTGCTATCATAGATCACAGTGACAGGGATTTCTGCTGGTACCAGGCATAGCCACAGCTACTGGCCTTGAAAGTCTCTCTCACGCTGGCAGACACCTTGGACAGGTGACTCAGAGATGCTGCCTGGACCAGGGAATGTAGAGAGGGGAGAAGAGGGGTATCCGTCTGTGCCCAAGCACAGCCCTCTCTGACCTGCAGGACAGGGCTCCCGGGCCAGGAGGTCCTGATGGAACAGAGGGATGACTGCCTCAGAGAGAGCCCAAGGCCTGAGCCCAAGGCCAGGGCCCCATGAAGAGTCCTGGCAGAGCAAGAGGACGTGGCTGGCAGCAGAATGAGGTGGTGGGGCTGACAACAGGGCCATGCCAGGCACTTCACAGCCCCAGGGTCACCTCGTGCACAGCATGGGGCCAGCAGGAGGCCATTCACAGCCAATGGCCTCCTGAAGGGGCACATGAAGCTGCATCAAGCCCACAGGCCTGCTCACCCTGAGAGAGAGGGCAGAGAATCTCCATTTTTAATTCCTCTGTACCTCATTTCCACATATCTCTGTATCACCATTCCAGCTGCCACTGCTGCTGTCCAAGGCACCACAGAAATAGACAGCCTTGTCCTCGGCTTGGACCCCAGTGACGGTTAATGTGCCCGTGGAGCCGGACAAGGATCTGGAGAATCGCAAAGGGATGCCTGAGGGTCTACTTCTGCTTGCATATATCACAGTGACGGGTCCACTGCCAGGGACCTTATGCTGGTACCAGCCATAGCTGCCATAGCTACCCCCAGAGCAGGTGATCCTGAGAGTATCTCCCACATTGGCTGACATGGAGGATGGCTGACTTAGTGATGCTGCCTGGACCAGGGAACCTGGAGGGGGAGAGGACAGAGGGGAGGAGAGGGTGTCAGTCAGTGCCCCGGGAGAATAGACCTGTCTGGGGAGCAAGGTTACAGGGAATGCCACAGTCAGAAGGAATGGACCCCACCACAGTCACCAGCATATCTGAGGAGTAGAGCCCAGGACAAGGCATTTCAGCAGGGAGACAGCTCTGGCAGATGCAGGAGGACATGGTTATCACTAGCAAGAGGCAGTGAGGTGGGGAATACAGCTATACCATGAGTTTTTTAGGGATGAGGACAGTGGTCCCCAGCCACAAAATCACCTCCTATTCTCTAGGACAAAAAAATGGTACTCATAGCCATGGCCAGGCAGAGGAGACATAGACCTGCCCCAGTCCCAAATCCACAACTCCTCTTGGCCATGAGAAGGACAGAAAAATCTATGCTTTTATTCCTCTGTCTTTGTCACTTCAACAGCACAGCTGCTGCTGTCCTGGCCACCACAGAAATAGACAGCCTCGTCCTCGGCTTGGACCCCAGTGATGGTTAACATGGCTGTGGAGCCGGATTCAGAACCGGAGAATCGCAAAGGGATGCCTGAGGGTCTCTTGTTATCAGCATAGATCACAGTGATGGGGCACTGACAGGAACCTTCTGCTGGTACCAGGCAAAGTATTTTTTGGGATTGCCTTCAGAGCAGGTGATCCTGATGGTGTCTCTCACATTGGCTGACATTGAAGATGGCTGACTCAGTGATGTTGTTTGGATCAGGAATCCTGGAGAGGGAGAAAAGAGAGGGGCAGCGTTTAGTCAGTGTCCCAGGTACACAGACCTGCCTGGGCAAGTGACAGGGAATCAAACCGTCAGATATGGACACGGTCACAGGTACTTTTGATGAGCAGTGCACATCCCATTGCTGAATGGCTGCACAGAATCAGCTTTGGCAGCACAGGAGGACATGGCCAGCAGTACTAATAGGCTGTGGGGGACACAGCTAGACCATGAGCAGACAGGAAGAGAAGGAGCAAAATCTTTCCCGTTTTTTGAGTCTCTGTCACTTTCTGTTACTCACTGTTACCTCACACCATAGGTGCCACTGCTGCTGTCATAGCCACCACAGAAAAAGACAGCTTTATCCTCGGCTTGGACCCCAGTGATGGTTAAGGTGCCCGTGGAGCCAGACTTGGATCCGGAGAATCGCGAAGGAATGCCTGAGGGTCTGTTGCTATTGTAGTAGATCACAGTGACAGGCGCACTGCCAGGGACCTTCTGCTGGTACCAGCCATAGCCGAAGCTCCTGCTAAGCCCTGAGCAGGTGATCCTGACCGTGTCTCCAATGTCTGACACCTCGGATGGCTGAGTCAGAGCTGCCTGAACCAGGGAACCTGGAGGGGGGAGAAGAAAGGGAAGAAAATGCGCGTCCCAAGAGCACAGATCAGCCTAGTCAGGGGAATGTGGCCCCTGTGCCCTCCAGGCACAGAGACTCTGGCCACGGCATCTGAGCTGTGGGTGAGCACTGCAGAGGGGGAGGGGCCCAAGCTACGGTGCAATCCCACCAGCTCCATGTCCTGACACGGATGGGGCTGTGCCATGGACCCTGTGCAGCATAGCTGCTGCTGTCCAAGGCACCCCAGAAATAGACAGCCTTGTCCTCGGCTTGGACCCCATTGATGGGTAACGTGGCTGTGGTGCAGTGCTGCAGAGAAAAGGGAAGGGATGTCCGAGGGTCTCTTATCATTAAGATAGATCAAAGTGCCAGGGGCAGTGCCAGGGACCTTCTGCTGGTGCCAGGCATAGTTGCTGCTGCTCCTGGAGCAGGTGATCTTGACAGTTTCCCCCATGTTTAATGACACTGAGAACTCTGACTCAGTGATCCTGCCTAGGCCAGAGAGACAGGAGAGGAAGAGAGGTAAGACCAGAAGGGTCAGTTATTTCCCCAGGAGCAGAGCCTTGCCCAGGCACTGTGACAGTCTCCTGTGCCCAACTGTTCTGGTGCCACAGTGTGACATAGAGCCTCAAGACAGAGAGGAAGATTAGAGACCCATGGCCCTGGAAGGAGAGCTGGCAGCATCAGAGCAGTAGAACATCACCCTGTGAGGGAAAGGAACCTGGTCATGGCTACACAAATATGGAGGAATCAGAGCCCAGCCTGGCCCAGCAGCAGAGGCAGCTTCAGGACCAGCAGCAGCAGCAGCAGGAGGTGGAAGCATGAAGCAAAAGGTAGCAGGGCTTGGGATGAGGCAGTGCCATTCCTATCATGGGGACAGGGGAAAGAGTCACCTCCTGTGCCTTGTCATGCACATTCATGTCCTTAGGCAGGGGCCAGGAACCTGTCTCAACTCCACTATCACAGCGTTGTTTGGCCCTGAGAAAAAATGGCTCAAAACCTTCCTCTATTGACACTGGGTTCTGTGTCTCACTTCCCCATTACTCACTGGCTTCATCGCCCACAGCAGCACTGCTGCCGTCCCTGCTACTACAGAAATAGACAGCCTCGTCCTCGGCTTGGACCCCAGTGATGGTTAAGGTGCCCATGGAGCTCAACCAGGACCCAGAGAATCACAGAGGGATGCCCGACGGTCTGTTGTTGCTGCCAGAGATCAGAGTGACAGAGCCCAAGGCACCCCAGCACTGAGGCAGAAGGAGGAGGATATGGTCATCAGTAGCAAGATGTGATGGGTTTGGGGACAAAGCCACACTGATCTTTGTAGGGACAAGAACAATGACCTTCAGACATGGTGGAGAAGAAGAGAACCTCCAGTTCTGTGGGACAACAAACATAGCCATTGCTGTACAGAGGGGATAGAAACCTACCTTACAGCAAGCTGAGAGGGAGGAGGGTGGAAATATTTTCTTTAGATTTGGAATCTGGAAATCCTTGGAATTCTCACTTTCTACCTCTTTTTGTTGTCATGATACACCATAGTAACTGCCACTGCTGCTGTCAGTACCACCACAGAAATAGACAGCCTCGTCTTCGGCTTGGACCCCAGTGATGGTTAACGTGTTCATGGAGCCGGATGTGGATCCGGAGAATCGCGAAGGGATGCTCGAGGGTCTGTTGCTATTGCTGTAGATCACAGTGACAGGGGCACTGCTAGGGATCTTCTGCTGGAACCAGCCAGCATAAGCATAGCTGCTGCCACCCCCAGAGCAGGTGATCCTGACCATGTCTCCCATGTTGGCTCACACCTCGGATGGCTGAGTCACTGCTGCCTGGACCAGGGAACCTGGAGAAAGACAGAAGAAAGAGGAGAAGACCGGGGTCAGTCAGTGTCCCAGAAGAACAGACCTGCCTGGGCAGCAGGAGGGGTGCCTGTGCCCAAAAGCCTCATCCTGGCCCAGCAAGTCTGGCCATGGTACCTGTGCTGTGGATGTGCACTGCCACCGCAAGCTTCATGACCTCACACGGATGAGGCTGTGCTGTGGCACCCAACACCCTCTTATGTGCCACAACACCCCCACTGCAGGCACTGCCCCAGCACCAGTGACTCTCCCCTTTGTCAGCAGCACCATAGGAACAGAATGGCTGTGCATTCTGAAGCCCCTGAAGCATGCGGGCAAGTGCCCAACTTGGCCTGCCCCACATATCTGCACAGACTTCTGCCCAGCACCTTCCAGACCTGCCTCTGCCTTTCCATGCTGTTCCTTTGGCCGTAGAGATGGACAAGAACTGCAAAGGCATGCTTGGGGATATGTTGTTGCTCTAGTGACAGGGGCACCACCAGGGTCCTTCTGCCTGGACCAGCCAGTATAAGTCTAGCTACTGCTAAGTCCAGAGGAGCTGCTTTTTGTGGTTTCTCTGAGGTGAGCAGACACCGAGGATGGCTGACTTGGCAATACTGCCTGAACCAGGAGAACTGTAGAATGAGACTGGAAAAGACAGGGCTCAGTAAGGCAGACAGCTCTACCCTGATGCTTGAAACAGGAATGAAGGAACTCCTCATAGAGCTCTACCATGGTAGCTTTCTATATCACTTCAGCAATCCTCTGCGCCACTATAGCTGCATCACTGCTGCTGTCCTGTCCACCACAGAAATAGACAGCCTCGTCCTCGGCTTGGACCCCAGTGATGGTTAACGTGTTTGTGGAACCGGACTCGGATCCAGAGAATCACGAAGGGATGCCTGGGGGTCTCTGGTCATTGTAGTAGATCACAGTGACAGGGCCACTGCCAGGGACCTTCTGCTGGAACCAGCCATACCAGTTGCTGCTAGCCCCGGAACAGGTGATCTTAGCAGTCTCTCACATGTTTGCTTATATGGTGGATGACTGACTCACTGTTGCTGCCTGGACCAGGGAACCTGGAGAGAGAAAGGAGAGATGGGAGTAGACATGGGGTCAGTCAGTGTCCAAGGGGCAAAGACATGTCTGATAAAGATATAGGGAATGTGACAGAGGAGAACAGACATGTAAAATGGCCACAGGCACAACAGGGGAGCAGAGCCCAGCCCAGGCATCCCTGCACAGAGGCACCAGACATGGTCGTTACTTGTAAGTCTTAGTGGAGTGGGAGACAAAGACTCCCACTTTTGTAGGGGGGAGAACAATGATCAGCAGCTCCAAAGGAACCTTCTACTTTTTAGAACACAAAACAGGCAAAACTAAGAGCAATGGTATTGCAAAGGAGACAAAAACCTGCCCCACTCCCACATCCAGAACTCTGCTTCATCATGAGAATGACAGGAAATCTCCTTTTATAATTCTTCTGTACCTCACTTGAAAATCTGTGTCATTATACAGGCACCACTGCTGTCCCAGCCACCACAGAAATAGAAAGCCTCGTTCTCAGCTTGAAACCCAGTGATGATTAATGTGTTTGTGGAGCTGGATGTGGATCCGGAGAATCGTGAAGGGATGCTCGAGGGTCTGCTGTTATCCCAGTAGATCACAGTGACAGGGGCACTGCCAGGGACCTTCTGCTGGTACCAGCCATAATAGTTGCTGCTACCTCCAGAGCAGGTGATCCTGATGGTGTTTCCCGTGTTGGCTGACAGGAAGGATGGCTGAGACAGTGATGCTGCCTGGACCAGGGAACCTGGAGAGGGAGAGAAGAGGGGGAAGAAGAAGAAGATTAACCTGTGCCCCAGGAACACAGCTTTCCCGGAGCATCAGGAGGTGGCCCTGTGTGCAGGAGCTCTGTCTAGGCACAGCAAGTCTGGCCACGGCACCTGAGCTGTAGGTGAACACCGTGAGGAGGGGAGGGGCCCAGGCCATGGCGCAATCCCACCAGCTACATGCCCTCACACTTGGTGGGGCTCTGCTGTGGATTTTGTCTAGCTTTCAAGCCGTCACATGCTTGGGCCATGGCTCCTCCATGAAATTCAGATTCCATTCACAAGGCAGGATCCTGACAGTACATCTTGCCCCAGCTCCCACTCAGCTCCCTCGTTAGGAACCCGTACCCAACCCTCATTCCCATACCACACTTCAAGTGCAGAGAAAAACTGCTAGATTTATGGTGAGTTACACCTGACATGGTGATGGCCAAATGCCCAGGTGGCAGAACAGGGTGTTGGTCCTGCCAGGGATCCGGAAATCAAAGGGCCTCTGGTGCACTATCAATCTGCAAAACCATTCCTGTAAACTGCAGTTGCCAAACAACAGTCATTCTTCAGAAACAGCATCCCCCAGCATACATGATCAACAACCATCCCGCAGGGTACCTCAATCCTGCCAGCACTGCTGTCACAGAAATAGACAGCCTCATCCTCAGCTTGAAACCCAGTGATTGTTAACATGTTCGTGATGCCAGACAAGGATCCGGAGAATCGCAAAGGGATGCCCGAGGGTCTGTTGCTATTCCAGTAGATCACAGTGACAGGGGCACTGCCAGGGACCTTCTGCTGGTACCAGCCACAGCCATAGCCACTGCTATCCCCGGAGCAGGAGATCCTGACAGTCTCTTCCACACTGGCTGGCAGTGAGGATGGCTGCTGACTCAGCATTGTCTGAACCAGGGCGTGTGAAAAAAAGGAGAAGAGAGAAGAGGAGAGTGGAGCCAGTCAGAGTCCCAGGAGCACAGACCTGCCTGGACAAGGTTACAGGGAATGCAACAGTCAAGTTAAGAACACACAAGGACATGGTCTCATGCACATTCCAGGAGCAGAGCCCAGCCCATTGCAGAACGGCTGCACAAAAGCAGCTCTGGCAGCACAGGAGGACATGGCCAGCTGTAGCAAGAAGCTGTGAGCGACACAGCTACACCAAGAGCTGCCGGGAGGGAGAAGGGCCAAAATCTTTCCTCTGCAATTGGAGTCTCTGTCACTTTCTCTTATTCATGGTCACCACACACCATAGCTGCTGCCACTGCTGCTGTCATAGCTACCACAGAAATAGACAGCCTCGTCCTCGGCTTGGACCCCAGTGATGGTTAAGGTGCCCGTGCCGCTGGAATAGGATCCGGAGAATCGTGAAGACCCGAGGTCTCCTGTCACTGTGGTAGATCACAGTGGGTACCAGTTATAGCTGCTGCTGCTACCAGTGCAGGTGATTTTGACCGTGTCTCCCACCTTGGCCGACAACTCATGTGGCTGCTGAGTCAGCGCTGCCTGGACCAGGGAACCTGGAGAGAGAGAGAGAAGAGAGGGGAGAAGACAGGGGTCAGTCAGTGTCCCAGGGGCACAGACCTGCCCGGGCAGCAGGATGGGGTCCCTGTGCCCAAAGGCCCCATCCAGGCACAGCAAGTCTGGCCATGGCACCTGTGCTGTGGGTGAGCACTGCCAGGAGAGGAGGGGCCCAGGCCACGGTGCAATCCCACCAGTTCCATGTCCTCACATTGATGGGACTGTTCTGTAGGCCCTTGACCAGCTTTTAAGCCCCTACGTTCCTCAGGCCCAGGCCCTCCACGGATATGTGACGCCCAATGTTCCCTGGACCTCGTGTCCCAGAGCTCCCTCTGCCTACTGCAGGAACCTCTGTCCCACCAAAGGGCAGCAAGATTGGTCTATCCTTCCCCAGCATGACTGCTGAGCTCTCAGCTCAGACAGGGACCACCCCGAGCCTGTTCCTGCCTTGTAGGACATGGCCTCACTGCACACATTTTGCTTCCATGGAGAGTGCCACCCAGGGGCTGTCTGAATTGCCACAAGAGAAATGCAGAGCAGAGAAATAGGGCTTTGAAAGGGAATGGGAGCCACACAGACCAGAAGCTTCAAGGCTCAACAACACAAAGAAAAACCAAGCCCTCAGTTCCTCCAAATTCAAAGTGAGCTGAGGGTCTCCAGCAGCTTCTCAGCAGCTGTGGGCAGAGCTGAGCTGGTGTTTGTACCTACCACGAGCACACAGCACCCGCACTCTTGTGCGGCCAGGGGCAGCCCCTCTGCCTCCGGCGCACAGCACGGCCCACGGCAGCGCCAGAGGAGCCTGCGGGGCTGCTCTGAACCTCGCTGGCACAGCGGACACCTGGCTGGGCACAGCCCCTTGGCCTCCTGCCTGCCCCGTGAGCCTCAGCACTGTGCGGTGGAGCCACAGTGACACCGTGTGGGGACAAGAAGGGTCTCAGGGACAGCACTGCAGGAACTGAGAGCACAGCCCGGCACAGGACTCTGCCCTTGTTGCCTCTCAGCCCTGCCACGGCTTCCACCAGGTCCAGAAATACCTCCAGCCTTGGCCACAACCATCAGGGTGTCTGTGTGGCACCCTGCCCATGGCAGCCTGTGTTCATAGGGGAGAGCCTCTCACACAGACACAGGGTCCTTTTGTCACAGTTACTGTCACCAGAGATGAGTTTGCATCAGCCCTGAACTGGCAGGGACTGGCAGCCACCACTGTGGGTCTCTTGCTGCTATCATAGATCACAGTGACAGGGATTTCTGCTGGTACCAGGCATAGCCACAGCTACTGGCCTTGAAAGTCTCTCTCACGCTGGCAGACACCTTGGACAGGTGACTCAGAGATGCTGCCTGGACCAGGGAATGTAGAGAGGGGAGAAGAGGGGTATCCGTCTGTGCCCAAGCACAGCCCTCTCTGACCTGCAGGACAGGGCTCCCGGGCCAGGAGGTCCTGATGGAACAGAGGGATGACTGCCTCAGAGAGAGCCCAAGGCCTGAGCCCAAGGCCAGGGCCCCATGAAGAGTCCTGGCAGAGCAAGAGGACGTGGCTGGCAGCAGAATGAGGTGGTGGGGCTGACAACAGGGCCATGCCAGGCACTTCACAGCCCCAGGGTCACCTCGTGCACAGCATGGGGCCAGCAGGAGGCCATTCACAGCCAATGGCCTCCTGAAGGGGCACATGAAGCTGCATCAAGCCCACAGGCCTGCTCACCCTGAGAGAGAGGGCAGAGAATCTCCATTTTTAATTCCTCTGTACCTCATTTCCACATATCTCTGTATCACCATTCCAGCTGCCACTGCTGCTGTCCAAGGCACCACAGAAATAGACAGCCTTGTCCTCGGCTTGGACCTCAGTAATGGATAACATGCCTGATAACGTTTTGTATCTTGCGGCAATTTTTTCTCTAACGGAGGTGAAATGTCTTTTAGCGCTCTCTCTGAACACTCTGCTGGCAGGTTTTGCTACTGCCAAAACACACCTGGCACGTGCTCTTTTCTTTTAATCCATGTGTACCATACATTATTGCCTTGCTTCTTGCAATCCTACCATGCAATCTTTCAACTATGCATAGCGAAGAGCATTGCAGTGTATCTAAAGCTAAGGAGAAAGCGTGCACACCACACAGTAGTTCTCACTTGCCACTACACATAGAAATGAGTTCTCTGCATCACGGATATGTTCCAAAGAAGTCTTCTGTAACACCCTGTAACTCCTTCCTAGCTCTTCACTCAGATGGAGCTAGAGCTGTTACATTAGATAAACGAAGGTATCCAAAAGAGGCTCTTCGTCTTTCTCAGGGTTCTGGTTTATTGCATGATGACCTCAGGGAACAAAGATGGGTAATTTCTCTGGTAACGGTCCTTTCTAGGGAAAGGGTCAGGAGGGGATTTGGCATTGTGCCAATAGGATAGTGACACAAGGGTAGGATAACTGGAGAGATAAGGGGGGAAGGAAGCCCCTATGGCTTTCTGCCAATGGGATAGGGACCTGAGAAGGGCTAAACATTCCTTATACCTCTAGGTATAGGGTTACAACATCTCCCCGTTTGTTTTGTTTTTAAATGAGGGAAAGATATTAGATTTGATTTTTCGGATTATGATTTTGCCCTCCATTGTTATTTGGTGGGCGAATCAGATTGTTTTATGTTTTTCAGTTCTATGTGATTGACTACAGAGGTGGAAGTAATGATTCCATTAATGGTCTTGAAAATTAAATGATGTAGGATCCCGAATGCCCTTATTACAATGAAAAGAATAACAAAGAATAACAGAGTCGTTTTAACTATAGAAGTCCACCACCTGGAGAACCCCCAGCCTTTGAACAGTTCATTGAACCAATCTTGTGATTCTTGCTTCACTTGTCCAATTAGGTTGTTTATATTTTGAAGGACAGCGTGGACGTTGGGAGCTTTTGAGGTCAAATTCATGCAGAAAAGTCCTTCAAATTCCTGGCATTCATGTCCATGCAATAGCAGATGAAAATCTATAGCAGCATGATTTTGGAGTGTGGCCTGCCTGGCAATTTCCTCATCCTCTAGGAGGGAGCTGATGGCAGTTGAGGTTAAGTTTGCCTGTTTAACAACCCAACACTCTAGGTGACCTAATTCACCCAGAGCTTTAGCTGCTGCGACCCATGGAAGAAACACAGACACAGCTATTCTTTTTGATTTGGCCCAATGAAAAATTTCTGCATTACAAGTTGGGTCCAAATTGTCAACGCTTCTCTTTTGTACTTTGTCAGCTGATTTGTTTTTGTGAGTCCAATCATTAATTAAAGTTTTGTTGGGTGCTAACAAGGACAACCGCCCTATGGTACATGGCCCTCCTAGAAGTCGAGAAGGAATCCCTGCCTATGCCTGATCCCCACAAATTAAAAACAATCCCTTAGGGTGACTTTTGGGACTTGAATAAGCTGGGTCATTGGCTGAAGTCTGGTTTAGAATATTACACCAATTTCTTGCCATGAATTCCCTAGGAAATTGATGTATGAGATGAAACCCATTAGTGTCAGTAGGTTTTGGGACAATACTAAAATGAATACAACATGGTGCTGGGTAGGAACCCAACAGCTCTAATTCTTGGGGTTCCTGGGCTGCTTTGGGCAAATTTGACAGCAGCTCCTTTAAGGGATTTCTTCTGATCTCTGCTGGCTGCCTAGGTGAAATGGTGAATGACTCAGGAGCTTCATTGGATATTTGTATGTCAAAGCTGCCTGAATATTCTTCAACCTTCAATGGGACTCCTACCAGGCAGGTGGACGTAGGATCTTTTGCAGTGGACAGGCATATGTTTTCCTGTTGGAGCGTTCGTGCCAGGGTCACCCAGATGTTTTGACGTGGCTGAGGGACAATCCACGCCGCGGCCAAACTGTTCAGTGTTAAGAAGAAGACCAGTTGGAAAGGGTTCATCATGGGGTTGAGTGGAGGATAGGTTTTCTCTAAAAGGAAAAACAAACATTTTAAAACATGTTATGAGTCTCTGTCTGCTGAAATGTAGTCCTTTATAAAGATTTTTTCTCTTCCTTCCGGTGGCGTCTTCTTTTCGAAGCAATGGTTACTTGCTTCTCATCTCCTTCTGCTGGAGCTGGATTCTTTGGAATAAACAGTTTGACCCACTTCTGGGGAATCCGCCTAGGGCCTGAGGGAGTGGATATGCACGCATAACCTCTTCCCCAGGTTACCAGCTCATAGGCACCTTTGGTTTCCCATGTTTCTGGGTCCCTAATCAAAACTGGTGGATGCTGAGACAACTTGAACTCTTTACTGCTGTTAAAGTGATGTACCACAGGAGGACTCATATTTTCAAATGAGCAATTTAAGAAATTGATAGTGAACAGGGCTTTGCAGAGCTTTTGCTGTGGAGACATTCACACAGTAGAACTGCTCTGTCTAGCTAGAACCTGTTTGAGCGTCTGGTGTGCACGCTCAATCACAGATTGGCCTGTGGGAGATGGCAGTTTTATGTTCCACTCCCCACTGCTGGACAAATTCCAGGAACTCCTCGGATGCGTACGCTGGACCATTATCTGTTTTGATTTCTCTAGGTATTCTCAACGCTGAAAAGGCTTGCACTAGGTGTTGTTTAGCATGCACCGCCCTTTCTCATGCATGGGCAGAGGCATAAACTGCACCTGAATATGTGTCAATGCTTACATGGACATATTTGAGGCGTCCAAAGCTAGGAATGTGTGTGATGTCTGTCTGCCACACTTCACAGCTGCCAAGGCCTTGGGGATTAACCCCCATACCCAGTGATGGCATGGCCTGGAGCTGGCAGCTGGGACAGGTGGCCACAATGGCTCGAGCCTGACTCCATGTTAGCTGGAACTGACGGACCAGACCTGGAGCATTCTGGTGGTATTGCTGGTGGCTCAGCTTTGCCTGTTGAAAGATGTCAGGTAGGCGTGCTTTCTCAGCTGGAGCTGCAAGGGAGTCTGCCTTACGATTCCCTTCTGCGATCTTGCCTGGCAAATCGGTGTGTGACCTCACATGCATCATATACAAGGGATGCTCTCTATGTGAAACCAAATAGATTAGCTTTGAGAGCAGTCTAAAAAGATGCTCATTATTGATGTCTTTGAGCACTGCCTGCTCCACTCTAGACACTACCCCAGCAGCATAAGCTGAGTCAGTTACCAAGTTAAATGGCTCCGAGAATTTCTCAAGGCTCTCACAACTGCAGCCAGCTCGGCTATTTGGGGCGAGCCCTCCACAAACTCAACATCAGCTTCCCAATGCTGAGTCTGTAGGTTTCTCCAAGTCATCACTGACTTATGAGAGGCCCCTGACGCATCTGTGAACACTGTGAGCGCATTGAGTGGTCTCCGACTCCTCTTCTCACGAGGAATGAGGTGGAATTCCTCATTGAACAACTTATGAGCCGGGCCATGGACTGATATTTGTCCACTGAAGCTGTCTAGAGATATTTGGAGGCTGGCATTGCTCTGGAGCAAGTGCTCAAACATTTCTTTGGTCATCCTTTCAGGAGAGTTCCTTCCCTCCTCAGAAAGTTTGATTGGAAGGTGAATGCATGCAAAGTCACAACCAGCCAGCTCACTCAGCCTCATCCTTGCCTTCTGAATCAGCTGAGTCATCATCTCTTGTGGCTGAGTGATGGTCTTGGATCTTTGACGGGAGAGGAAGACCCACTCTATGATTAAGAGCAAATCTCTCTGCCCCTTGATCCACTGGAATATTAGACCGTGCAGGTGTGGCAGTTTTCCCAAAACAATGAATTCGAAAGGCAGCTCAGGTTGATAACAGTGAGCCTGTCCCTCTGCCAAGGCTTTTTGTACCTTTTCAATTGCAATCTTTGCCTCTGGGGTCAGTTCCCTGGGAGAAACCAGCTCTCTATCTCCTTTCAATAAATTAAAGAGAGGTTCTAGGTCCTCATTAGTGAGGCCTAGCCAGGGCCTTACCCAATTTAAAGACCCACACAGGGAATGGATATCTGCCAGGGTTTTGGGATTACAATTGATTTCTAATTTCTGTGGGACTATTGTCCGTGCAGTAATCTCCAAACCCAGGTGGCATCCTCTGAACTTTGTCTTTCTGCAATTGAAATCGAGCAGAGGTTAAAACTTTAACCGCTAGGTCAAGTGTGTGTTGGAGTATCGAGTTATTGGGAGCACACACAAGCACATCATCAATATAATGTAATATTATGGCTTCCCTTCTTTGTGCACACACAGGGGACACGAATGAGGCTACATACCACTGGCAGATGGTAGGACTGCACTTCATGCCTTGTGGCAGCACTTTCCAGTGGTACTGCTTCATTGGTGCTTCTCGATTTATGGAGGGAACTGAGAAAGCAAACCTTAGGGCATCTTCAGGGTGTAGGGGGATATGGAAAAAACAATCTTTGATGTCTATTCCAGCTAATTGCCAATCTCGGGGTAACATTGTTGGGGATGGCATCCCAGGTTGAGGGGAACCCATGTCCTGAATCACTTTGTTTATTTCTCTGAGGTCATGTAACAATCTCCACTTGTCCTTCCCCGGTTTCTTTATTACAAAGATGGGGGAATTCCACGGGCTTGTGGTTTCTTCAATATGGTTTTTTGCTAACTGCTCCTCCACAAGTTCCTCAAGCGCCTTCAACTTTTCCTTTTTCATTGGCCACTGTGCTACCCAAATTGGGGTGTCACTTAGCCATGCTAGTTTCTGGGTGGGGTGCTCCACAGTAGCCAACTCTAAAAACCCCAAGGAGTTTTTGGAATAATCATTTTAATTCTTCACTGTGACATGGAATCCCTCCCCAACAAGGGACATTTGTAATCTATTACAAATGGACGGATACTAGCCAATCTCCTGTCCGGGCCCTCAATTTGCAGCATGGTTTCTGATAGTTTTGCCAATTTAATTCCTCCTATACCTTGAATTTTCCCAGCCACAGGTTGCAGTTCCCAGTGTGACGGCCATATCCTTTTGGGTATGATCGTCACATCTGCCCCTGTGTCAAGCACCCCTTCCACATGGAGGTGATTTGATACATGTGTTAAGTTGCATGCCAAAGAAGGGTTTTCCTCACCCACCGCTTCTGCCCAGTAGGCCTCAGGTGATTTCCCACCTGGAGTGACCTCTGCTGGAATGGGAATGACCTGGGCTAAAATTTGCCCTTTGCCCAGGTAGAATGGTGGCTGAGGACAGCATGCTTATATTATGAGGCAGGATACTTTTCCTTTCATAACCATAGGAGCTACTTCAATTTCTAAGGGTATGTGTGCTGTGTCTCCAACAACAAAATACTCACTCTCTATTTCCATAGCAATATGGTCACGTCTACTAGGCTGCTTGACAGATCCACTGTGATAATTGTCCAATCAGTAGTCCTGAAATGAAAACCTTTGGTAGTCTCCAGCCTGACATGACTGCAAGGCTGCCAGACCCAGTTAACAGAAGATTTGACATTTCAATTATTTGGTACACCCACACTTTTTATCCCACCCTCCACGTTTGTTTTTAAGAGAGAGGCTTTTGCCACAGTGGTGCCTGCAGTATTTATATCTTTGCTCATTATGATGTTAAGAGCAGGCATGCGCTGAAAACTTAGTTTTTTCTTTTGTTGGACTTCTTTTGTTTCTGGTTAAGAGGGCATTCCCTAGCGAAATGTCCTTGCTTTTTACACTGGAAGCAGGTGATATGCTCCAGCTGTTCAGGTGGCACAGTTTGCTTCCTTGTTAGTTGTATTTGAGCTGCTGCAGGCTTGGATGGAGCTGGCCTTGGATTCCTTTCTGGTACTCTGAACAGTTCTGCTTTACTGGAACAGGCTTCTATCATTTGTGCTTGGGGTGGTTCAGGATACATAGGAAGACTTAGAATGACTCTGCGACATGCTTCATTGGCATTTCTTTGTGCCATCTCTTTTATCAATTCAGCCTGGGTTGCTGGATCGTGCACTTGTCTTTCCACCTATGTACGCAGATGATCTATGAACTGCAAAAAATCCTCAGAAGCATATTGTTTTATATTAACATAACTCCCAGTTAGTTCAACTGTTAGTAATTGATTAAAGCTTTTTTCAGTTATATTGCAAATTTTATCTAAAACAAATTTGGATAATACTCAAGTTTGTTTTTCAGGGCAATGCCAAGTCCCTTCACCACTTAAATGATCACGTGTAATTTTGTTATTGTCCAAATCCTTGGAATTGTCAGGGCTTTTGTGAAGCTCTGTTAAAAGAACCCCTAAAGAACGTTTCCAAATATTAAACCACACATCATATTCTGAGGGAGTTAGCAAACACCTGAAAAGATCTTTTAAATCATGAGGTGTCATCTCATTTGAAGTAAAAGTCACTTTTATCATGCCCTTAAAAATCTCACTGCTTTTTCCAAATTCTCTTTGCACTTTACAAATTTCCTTTTTGTCTTGATATGAGAGAGGTTGATATTCCCTCTTTCCATTTCTTTTACCCACATAAATTACAGGAGCAGCTGATGGTATATTACCTCCTTCTAAGTTCTGAACTGCAGAGCTAGGCGTGTCTTTATAAGCAGGAGATACATGTGTTCCCCAGTAGCTGTCAGCCGAGCCTTCCCTTCCCCCTCCTCCTTCAGCCGGTGGGCTGTCCTGCTCCACCAGGGCCCCACTGTAGCTAGGAGGATTGTTATTTGTAACTGGAGCCGGGAAGAGGTGACTAGGGGAAGCTATAGGTGTAGGATTACACGGGAGCAAAAATGGGTTAGGAGAAGGGATAGGGATGGGGGTGGAGAAGGGGATTGAGAAGAAAGGGTTATGGGATGGAGAAGCTGGAGCATGGCCGCTGCCATTTGCCACGTGTTTCTCACTGGGAAGCAAAGGAAAGTTACTTTTTGGACTTTCATCAGAGTACTCTTGAGGTAAATTTGAAAGAGATGGGTATAAAGAGAATTTCTTGACAGACTGCTCAGAATTTACAAAGTTTGGATCCTTTTCAGGGACAGGGGAATTTGGAGGAGATGGGGGGATTGCAAAGATTTTATCTGTGGTTGTCCTTTCTTTTCTAATTGTAATAATTGTTTGAGAATATTTAAAAATATAGGGAGGAATAAAGCTGTAGCAGAATTACCTTTTTCTATTTTAGAAGTTAATAAATTTCCTATGGTATCCCAAAATAAAACTGAATTCATATCTTGTTTTTTGAAATCTGGAATTTCTTTATAAAGCCAAGATACAAATTGTTCTATTGTTCTCTTTCTAATTGCTACATCCTCTGCATTTATCAGTTCTTTACGTGAGAAATAATACTCTTTTGTTGTGCCAATAAACGTGAGCCCATTGTGATGTTATCAGAGCAATTAGCACAATAACCTATACCTCCACGTATTAATCACACAAAGAAAAACAGCTCTTTTCTGACTCGAATTTAAAAAACCAGCCAGAAAAGGGGAAAACAGAATTTCCATGGCCGAGGTTTTGCAACCCGAACACGTGGCCCACGTTGCACCGGTCATGCCAGCTCCAGGGAATCCCTGCCGCCTCAAGCGGGGTTTTGGGGAGCCCCCAAGAGCTGGGCAGCGCCGGAGCTGCCTGCCGCACTGATGCAAGCTGGCTTTGTGTAGCGGTGCCGCACTTGTGGCAAGCACCGCTCCTCTTGAAGTGCAGCAGCTGCTGCGGCAGCTCCGGGTCCTAAAGCCCTCCCCTGCTGCCAAGCCGCCCAAGGTGCCGCAACCGCTGCCACAGCTCGGGGCCCTAAAGTCGGCCCAGCTGCCGCGCCGCAAGCGTCTCCGCCCAGGGAAACCTCTTCCCTCTGGGGTCCCCGCCTCCCTCGAGGGACTTTACCTGTCCTCACGGACCTCGGCTTCTCATGTGATTTGTGAAGGGTGTTTATCTTCCAACTGGCTCCCTCCAGGGCTGAGAGTGGAGTTTTCAGCCAGATACCTCCCTGCATGGGAGGTGCATAAAACCAGCTACCCAAGCACGGGGGGGTAGTTGAAAAAACCGAGCTAATAAATCCCTAGAAATGGGATACTAGTTACCTGTGGGTTCGTAATTAAAAGCCTCACACGTTGGTCACCAACTGTAACACCCTGTAACTCCCTCTTACCTCTTAACTCAGAGGGAGCTAGAGTTGTTACATTAGATAAACGAAGGAATCCAAAAAGGCTCTTTGTCTTTCTCAGGGTTCTGGTTTATTGCATGATGACCTCAGGGAACAAAGAGGGCCAATTTCTCAGGTAATGGTCCTTTCTAGGAAAAAGGTCAGGGAGGGGATTTGGCATTGTGCCAATAGGATAGTGACACGAGGATAGGATAACAGGACAGGTAAGGGGGGAAGGAGGCCCCTATGGCTTCCTGCCAATGGGATAGGGACCTGAGAAGGGTTAAACATACCTTATACTTCTAAGTATTGGGTTACAACAGACTGCATGCAAAAGAGATATGTCGTAGTAAAGCTTGATGAGGCTGATCCTGCATCATACCACCAGTCACTGAAAACACGTACGCTGCGCAGAGCACTCCGGTGCTCTGCGGCTTCCTTGTTCGCGATATGTATCCTACGGCGATATCTCTCTAACCGAGGTGAAGTATCGTCTCCTGCTCACACAGAAAACTCTGCTAGTAGGTTTTGCTACTGCCAAAACATGCCTGGCAAGTGCACTTTTCTCTTAAACCCTCTGTAACATACGAGGTTGCCCTGCTCCTTCTAAGAATACCGTGCACTCTTTCTACTCAGCATAGTGAAGAGCACTGCAGTGTACCTAACGCTAAGGAGAAAGCATACACAGCACACAGTAATTCTCACTTTCACTACACTTAGAAATAAGTGCTCCGCATAACACATAAGTACCACAGAAGACTGTATGACAAATAGGTATGTAGAAGCAAAGCAAGCTGACGCTGGTGCTGCTTCATGCCTCTAGTCTCTGACAACCCCTCTGCTGCGAAGAGCACTCCGGTGCTCTGCGGCTTCCTTCTTTGCGCTATGTATCCTGCAGCGATATCTCTCAAAGAGAGGTGTAGTGTCGTCTCCTGCTCACACAGAACACTCTGCTAGTATGTTTGGCTACTGAGAAAACACGCCTGGTGCATGCTCTTTTCTATTAAACCCTCTGTACCTTATGAGATTGCCCTGACCCTTCTAAGTTAACAGTGCTCTCTTTCTACTTAGGATAGTAAAGAGCACTGCAGTGTACATAACGCTAAGGAGAAAGCATACAGAGCACATAGTAGTTCTCACTTTGCACTATACTTAGAACTGAGTTCTCTGCATCACGGATATGTACCACAGAAGACTGCTTGACGAATACGTATGTAGCAGCAATGCAAGCTGACGCTGATCCTGCTTCAAACCTCTAGTCACTGACAACTGGAAGCGTGCGTAGAACACCCTAGTTTTCTGCGGATTCCTTGTTCGTGCTATGTATTCTGCGGTGATTTCACTCTAACTGAGGTCAAGTGTCGTCTCCTGCTCAGAGAGAACACTCTGCTGGTAGGTGTTGCTACTGCCAAAACACGCCTGGCGTGGGCACTTTTCTGTCAAACTCTCTGTGCCATACGAGATTGCCCTTGTCCTTGTAAGCGTACCGTGCACTCTGTAAATTCTGCATAGGGACGAGCACTGCAGTGTACAGAACGCTCAGGAGAAAGCATGCACAGCACACGGTAGTTCTCACTTTGCAATACACTTAGAACTGAGTTCTCTGCATCACAGATATGTACCACAGAAGACTGCTTGACCAATATGTATGTAGTAGCAAAGCAAGCTGACGTTGATCCTGCTTCATGCTTCTAGTCACTGACAAGCGATCTGCTGCGAAGTGCACTCCAGTGCTCTGCAGCCTCCTTCTTTGCGCTATGTATCCTGCGGCGATATCTCTCTAAGCGAGGTAAACTCTCATCTCCTGCTCACACAGAACTCTCTGCTGGTAGTTTTTGTTATTGCCAAAACAAGTCTGGAGCGTGCACTTTTCTCTTAAAACCTCTGTACTATACGAGATTGCCCTGCTCCTTGTAAGCATACCGTGCACTCTTTAAACTTTGTTCAGCGAAGAGCACAGCTGTGTACCAAACGGTACGGAGAAAGCATGCACAGCACACAGTAGTTCTCATTTTGCACTACACTTAGAAATGACTTCTCTGAATCAGATATGTACAATCGAAGGCTGTTTCACCAATAAATATGTAGTATCAAAGCAAGGTGACTCTGATCCTGCATCAAACCTGAAGTTACAGACAACTGGAAGGGTGCGCAGAGCACTCCGGTGCTCTGCGGCTTCCTTGTTCTCGTTATGTATAATGCAGCAATATCTCTCTAACCGAGGTCAAGTGTAGTCTCCTGCTCACACAGAACACTCTGCTGGTAGGTTTTGGTCCTAACAAAACACGCCTGGCGTGTGCACTTTTCTGTCAAACTCCCTGTACCATACGAGATTGCCCTGCTCCTTATAAGCGTACCATGGAGTATTTCAACTCTGCGTAGGTGTTCTGGGTTGGTGTTATGTCTGCTCCTCTCCCGCCCCCACACCTCTCTGTCTGCATGGAGCTGCCGCCGGTGCCCTTTCCCCCCCCGGGGGGGTGGTGCCCTGGGCGCTGTGCTGCTTGGCTTGCTGCTGCTGCCCGGCTGCTGCTTGCTGCGTGCTTGCTAGCTACCCCAGCCGCTGCTTCTGCCCTGCTGCTTCTGCCCCGCTGCTGCTGCCCCGGCTCTGCCCTGGCTGCTGTTGCCTTCCCCTCCCCCTTCTCTCCTTCAGCTCCAAGATCTGTACCGGCTCCGGACGGGACCTGAGCATCAGAGACTGCCTCCATAGCCTGCCCAAGAAGCTTCTCGCCCTTCCCAGCAGCGACCGTCTCTCACTTAGGTGAAAACATTTCTTTTGTCATCTGGGATTGTACTTTCCTGTTGCTGGGAAGTGTTTTTTCTCGTGTTTGTTAATAAACAAGTTTTTTCCACTTTTCCCCCCAAGTAAAATTCTCTCCGAGCCCAGTGGAGGGGAGGAATTGTGAGGGAGGTTTATTCTGGGGGGCTCCTTTGGAGGCTTTCCCCCAGTTTTGTCCTAAACTTGGACAAATAGTTTGGTGGCCCGTACGGGGAACCGAAGAAAGTGGAAAAAACTGTGTAACTATATATAATGCTGTTTGGAATGGATTTCAGTATGTGGTTCTGGATACTGGGGTTTTTTGAGGTTTTAATGCCTCTTTGGTCTCTGGGGTTATTTTCCTGCCCGGAAATAGCTCCAGTATAGTCCCTTATTTGTAGTTTTTATACTAGAGGGATAATGACCAAAATATTGATTCGACTGGGGTTGGTTGCAATGGCTTGTAAGAGGTTTATGAAAATGCTGGAATCGGTTCCAGGGATATCTTCTGGATCCTGGTTATGGATATGCATCCAGTTTGTTGGAGGAGAAGCAGGGGAGGAGGCTTTTCAGCCTTTGCTTCCCTTTGTCTCCTCTGAATTTTTTACATCGTCATTAGGATATGTGCAGTTCTCCTTTAGTATTAAAGAGATCATCTTTCTGATGTTTAATGTTGTAAGCTTCCTCTACACGGTTTACAGTTTATATAAAATCAGGGCTGAGATTTCTAGAGGTGCTGGTGCGACTCCTGATTTAGCAGCAGGACAAAGTGTGAGGAGTCCTGAGTGGTGTGGAAAATGGCAGGACCTGGGCCAGATGTTAAAGGAATTTTCTGATCCTATGGTTTGGGATTTTTCACATGAGCAAATTCAGAACCCGGCTGAGGTGGTAAAATATTTGAAAGAGAAATGCCACAATAGCTCCAGGAAAAAAAGATTACTGCAGTGAGCTGGGCTCTGGCGTATGCTTATCGTACCATGTTAGATAGTGGAGAACAACAAACAAAGGAAAGGGAACAGGGAGATAACATAGCTACTATGCCAGCTACTCAGGCTGTAGTTAACACCCCAGGCTCGAGGACAGGGACGAAATTAGAAAGCAAGCTTCAACCAATGGCTGTGGCTACCAGTACAAGGAGTGGGAAGTACACCAAGAAGACCGATCGGCCAGTGGAGGATGATGATGAGGATGCAGGAGAAGGACCTTCAACACCTCCTGATGTAAAATCAAGAGTTAAAACCACTGGTGTGAGATCAGAAACTAATAATGAGTCCCTGTCCTTAAAAGATCTTCGTGGTTTAAGAAAGGATTATACAAGACAGCCTGATGAATCCATAATTAGTTGGCTGGTTCGGCTTTGGGATGCGGCAGGCGAGGCTACCATCTTAGACGGCACTGAAGTGAGACACCTGGGATCCCTGTCTCATGATCCGGTCATCGATCAAGGTATGATGAGGGAGGCTAACCCTCAAAGCCTCTGGGCACGTGTTTTAGACAGCGTAGCACAAAGATATCTGTGTGCCGATGACCTGTATATGCAGCAGACCAAGTGGAAAACCATAGAGCAAGGGATCCAACGTTTGAGGGAGATGGCAGTGGCGGAGATTATTTTTTCAGATGATATAACAACTAGGAACCCAGACCTGGTACCATGCACACCTGTAATGTGGAGGAAGCTGGTGCGACTCGGGCCATCTGAATATGCATCTGCTTTGGCAATAATGAAGCGAGAAGAGATCTATGAAACGGTGCTGGACATGGCGAAGAAGCTCCGGGCATACGCGGATACTGTGCATGGCCCAACCCATGCCAGAATCGCCGCCGTGGAAACACGATTACAAAATTTAGAGGACAAGATAGAGGAAAATCATAAGAGGCTCAGGAAGGAAATTAAGGAGGACCTCCTCCAAATTTCAGCTGTGCAAATTAGACGTCCTGGCACTCAACGTAGACGTTCTCCCAATGGGGAGAGGAGGTACACTCCCCGGGCCGAGCTATGGTTTTTCTTGCAGGATTCTGGAGAGAACATGAGGAGGTGGGATGGAAAGCCTACGGCTGCTCTGGCACGACGGGTGAGGGATTTGAAGGAAGGCAAAATTGAAAGAGGAAGTTCCATCCGAAGGAGAGCCGCTCCTGTTGCCCATACCCAAAGTGCCAAATATGATAGTGATAATGACATGTCTGACCCTCTCGAAGGAACTTCTAAGATGCATGCCCCAGGGAAGAAAGATAAACAGGCTTAGAGGGGCCCTGCCTCTAGCCAGGGTGAGGCGAGGGAAAATTGTGTCTTTTGGACTGTGTGGATTCGGTGGCCTGGCACATCGAAACCACAGAAGTACCGAGCTTTAGTTGACACAGGTGCCCAATGTACGATAATTCCATCAAGATATGTGGGGGAAGAATCTGTTTCCATCGCTGGTGTGACAGGTGGCTCACAGGACTTCACCCTGGTGGAAGCTGAAGTGAGTTTAACTGGAAGGGAATGGAAGAAACATCTTGTTGTGACTGGTCCAGAGGCCCCATGCATTTTGGGCATAGATTACCTTCGGAGCGGGTATTTTAAGGATCCAAAAGGCCTTAAATGGGCATTCGGGATAGCGGCTGTAATGGCAGAACACATCTGGCAATTGAACACCCTGCCTGGACTAGCTGAGAATCCCATTACAGTAGGACTGCTGAAAGGAGAAGAGCAACGAGTGCCAATTGCCACTTCAATAGTACATCACCGGCAATGTAGAACAACTCGAGATGCTGTGATTCCCATCCACAAGATGATCCGAGAGCTGGAGAGCCAAGGGGTGGTCAGCAAAACCCACTCACCCTTCACCAGCCCCATCTGGCCTGTGCGCAAGTCTGACGGAGAATGGAGATTGACTGTGGACTATCGTGTCTTGAATAAAGTGACTCCACCGCTGAGCGCTGCCGTGCCGGACATGCTGGAGCTGCAGTACGAGCTGGAGTCCAAGGCAGCAAGGTGGTATGCCACCATTGACATTGCCAATGCGTTTTTCTCCATTCCTCTGGCCGCAGAGTGCAGACCTCAGTTTGCTTTCACCTGGAGGGGCGTGCAGTACACCTGGAACCGACTGCCCCAGGGGTGGAAACACAGTCCCACCATCTGTCATGGACTGATCCAGGCTGCACTGGAAAAGGGTGAGGCTCCAGAACATCTACAATATATTGATGACATCATCGTATGGGGGAACACAGCAGCAGAAGTGTTTGAGAAAGGAGAGAAAATTATCCAAATCCTCCTGGAAGCCGGCTTCGCCATCAAGAAGAGCAAGGTTAAGGGACCTGCACGTGAGATCCAGTTCCTGGGAGTGAAGTGGCAAGATGGACGGCGTCAGATTCCTACTTGATGTCATTAACAAAATTACAACTATGTCCCCACCTACTAACAAGAAAGAGACCCAAGCTTTCCTAGGTGCCATAGGCATTTGGAGAATGCACATCCCTGAGTACAGCCAAATTGTAAGCCCTCTCTACCAGGTCACTCGCAAGAAGAACGATTTCCACTGGGGCCCTGAACAACAGCAAGCTTTTGCCCAGATCAAGCAGGAGATCGCTCATGCAGTGGCCCTTGGCCCAGTCAGGACGGGACCAGAGGTAAAGAGTGTGCTCTACTCTGCAGCTGGGAACCATGGTCTGTCCTGGAGCCTGTGGCAGAAGGTGCCTGGTGAGACCCGAGGCCGACCCCTGGGATTTTGGAGCAGAAGTTACAGAGGGTCTGAAGGCAATTATACCCCAACGGAGAAGGAAATTTTGGCCGCCTATGAGGGAGTCCAAGCCGCCTCAGAAGTCATTGGTACGGAAGCACAGCTTCTCCTGGCACCCCGACTACCGGTGCTGGGGTGGATGTTCAGTGGAAAGGTTCCCTCAACCCACCATGCCACCAGTGCCATGTGGGGCAAGTGGATAGCCCTCATCACTCAGCGTGCCAGAATCGGGAAACTAAATCGTCCTGGGATTCTGGAAATAATTAAAAACTGGCCCGAAGGTGAAAGTTTCGGTGTCGCGGATGAAGAACAAGAACCAGTGACACGGGCTGAAGAAGCTCCACCATACAACGAGCTACCGGCAGAGGAAACACGCTATGCTCTATTCACTGATGGCTCCTGTCGTGTCGTGGGGATGAACCGGAGATGGAAAGCAGCTGTATGGAGCCCCACATGACAGGTTGCAGAGGCCACTGAAGGAGAGGGTGGATCTAGTCAATTCGCCGAACTCAAAGCCGTCCAACTGGCCCTTAACATCGCAGAGAGAGAGAAATGGCTGAAACTCTATTTATACACTGATTCCTGGGTGGTAGCCAATGCTCTGTGGGGATGGTTGAAGAAATGGAAAGAGGCGAACTGGCAGCGCAGAGGAAAACAAATTTGGGCTGCTGAAGAGTGGAAAGACATCGCTACTCGATTAGAGAAACTACCTGTGAAAGTTCGACATGTAGATGCCCATGTCCCCAGAAAGAGAGCCAATGAGGAGCAGCAACATAATCAGCAAGTAGATCAAGCTGCAAGGATAGGGGTGTCGAAGATAGACTTAGATTGGGAACACAAGGGAGAATTGTTCCTAGCTCGATGGGCCCATGATGCCTCAGGTCATCAGGGCAGAGATGCCACCTATAAGTGGGCACGAGACCGAGGGGTGGATCTAACCATGGACAGCATCTCCCAGATTATCCACGACTGTGACACGTGCGCTGCCATTAAGCAAGCCAAGCGGGTGAAGCCCCTCTGGTATGGGGGGCGGTGGTCCAAGTATAAGAATGGAGAGGCCTGGCAGATTGATTTTATCACACTGCCTCAGACCCGCCAGGGCAAGCGCTATGTCCTGACCATGGTGGAAGCCACAACTGGATGGTTAGAGACGTACCCAGTGTCTCATGCTACAGCCCGCAACACCATCCTGGGCCTGGAAAAGCAGGTCCTGTGGAGGCATGGCACCCCTGAGAGGATCGAGTCAGACAATGGGACTCATTTTAAGAACAATCTCATTAACACCTGGGCTAGAGAACACGGTATTGAGTGGGTGTACCACATCCCTTACCATGCACCAGCTGCAGGTAAAGTGGAAAGGTACAATGGATTACTGAAAACCACCTTGAAGGCATTGGGTGGGGGGTCTTTTAAAACTGGGAACAACATCTAGCAAAGGCTACTTGGTTAGTTAACACCAGAGGTTCCATCAACCGAGCAGGTCCTGCCCAGTTTGACTCCCTTAATATAGTGGATGGAGATAAAGTCCCTGTGGCCCATGTCAGAGGTTTGTTAGGAAAGGCAGTATGGGTTAATCCTGCCTCGAGTACAGGCAAACCCATTCGTGGGATTGTCTTTGCTCAAGGACCAGGATGCACGTGGTGGATAATGCAGGAAGATGGAACAACAGGGTGTGTACCGCAGGGAGAACTGATTGTAGGATGAGACAGGAAGACATATGTAAGTGTTGAAGGTCTGAGTAAGTGAAATGAGAGGAAATGTGTAAGTGATGAAGGTTTGCGCAAGTCGAATGAAAGCTTTACGTTGTAGTTAGTGGGTGTATATCCCAATCGTGTGTTGACGCTGTTATACTGTGTCTATTTCCTAATTACTTAAGATCAGACAAAGTATCGCATCATGGATGGAGAAGGATACCAAAGAGGCTCTTTCAGTCCCAGTTTATTGCATGGCGATGGTATGGCCGGAAAGAGGCCAAGTTTCTCTGGGGACCAGGTATTCAGGAGAGGGGAATGGGAGTGGCCTTGGCTAGCTGCCAATGGGATGAAGACACAGAGGGGACAGGGACCGGAATACCCGACCCCCGGTGGGTACAAGGACACAGGGAAAGGTCACAGGACCGGAAAGGGAGACAGGACCTGGGGTTTGCAGGAAGGAGGTTACAGGATACTGATTTCAGTTCTTATACCTCATATACCGAATTACAACAGTGTGTAACGTTCACGATGTGGGATAAGGGGTGGAATGTTCTGGGTTGGTGTTATGTCTGCTCCTCTCCCGCCCCCACACCTCTCTGTCTGCATGGAGCTGCCGCCGGTGCCCTTTCCCCCCTCGGGGGGGGTGGTGCCCTGGGGGCTGTGCTTCTTGGCTTGCTGCTGCTGCCCGGCTGCTGCTTGCTGCGTGCTTGCTAGCTACCCCAGCCGCTGCTTCTGCCCTGCTGCTTCTGCCCCGCTGCTGCTGCCCCAGCTCTGCCCTGGCTGCTGTTGCCTTCCCCTCCCCCTTCTCTCCTTCAGCTCCAAGATCTGTACCGGCTCCGGACGGGACCTGAGCATCAGAGACTGCCTCCGGAGCCTGCCCAAGAAGTTTCTCGCCCTTCCCAGCAGTGACCGTCTCTCACTTAGGTGAAAACATTTCTTTTGCCATCTGGGATTGTACTTTCCTGTTGCTGGGAAGTGTTTTTTCTCGTGTTTGTTAATAAACAAGTTTTTTCCACTTTTCCCCCCGAGTAAAATTCTCTCCGAGCCCAGTGGAGGGGAGGAATTGTGAGGGGGGTTTATTCTGGGGGGCTCCTTTGGAGGCTTTCCACTAGTTTTGTCCTAAACTTGGACAATAGGGACGAGCACTGCAGTGTACCTAATGTTAAGGAGAAAGCATAAACACAGCACACAGTAGTTCTCACTTTGCACTACACTTAGAACTGAGTTCTCTGCATCACGGATATGTACCCCCGAAGACTGCTTGACCAATAGGTATGTAGTAGCAAAGCAAGCTGACGTTGATCCTGCTTCATTCCTCTAGTCACTGACAATCGCTCTGCTGCGAAGAGCACTCCGTTGCTCTGCGTCTTCCTTGTTCCGCTATGTATCCTGAAGCAATTCAGCTCTAACCGAGTTGAAGTGTCGTCTCCTGCTCACACAGAACACTCTTCAGGTAGGTTTTACTACTGACTAAACACTCCTGGCGTGTGCACTTTTCTGTAAAACACTTTGTATCATGCGAGAATGCCCAGCTCCTTGTAAGCGTATATTGCACTCTTTCAACTCTGCATAGCGAAGAGCACTGCAGTGTACTTAACACTAAGGCGAAAGCATGCACAGCACACAATAATTCTCACTTTGCAATACACTTAGAAATGAGTTTTCTGCATAATGGATATGTACCCCAGAAGAGTGCTTGACGAATAGATATGTAGTATCAATTCAAACCAACGCTGCTCTAGCTTCATACCTCTAGTCACTGACAATCGCTGTGCTGCGAAGCACACTCCGGTGCTCTGCGGCTTCCTTGTTCGCGCTATGTATCCTGCACCGATATCTCTCTAACCGATGTGAAGTGTCGTCTTCTGCTCACACAGAACACTCTGTGCGTAGGTTTTGCTACTAACAAGACAGTCATGGCGAGTTAACAGTTTCCTGTTAAATCATATGTAACATAAGAGATTGCCCTGCTCCTTGTAAAATTACTGTGAACCCTTTCAACTTTTCATGGTGAAGAGCACTGCAGTGCACCTAAAGCTGAGGAGAAAGCATGCCCAACACACAGTAGTTCTCACTTTGAACTACACTTAGAACTGAGTTCTCTGCATCACGGATATGTAAAAGAGAAGTCTGCTTCACCAATAGATATGTAGTATCATAGAAAGCTGACGCAGATCCTGCCTCAAACATCTAGTTACTGAAAAGTAGCAGGCTGCCCACAGCACTCTGGAGCTCTGCGGCTTCCTTGTTTGCGCATTGTATCCTGCTGCGATTTCTCTCTATCCGAGCTGAAGTGTTGTCTCCTGCTCACACAAGACACTCTGCTGGTAGATTTTGCTACTGCCAAAACACGCCTGGCTCGTGCACATTTGTCTTAAACCCTCTATAGCATACTAGATTGCTCTTCTCTTTGTAGAGCGGACCGTGCACTCTCTACAACGCAAAGCGCAGAGCAATGCACTGTACCTAAGGTTAAGGAGACAGCAAGCATGGCACACAGTAGATCTCACTTTGCACTACACTTAGAAATAAGTTCTCTGCATCATGGATATGTACCCCTGAAGACTGCTTGACGAATTGTTATGTAGTATCAATTCAAGCTGACACTGATCCTGTTTCATACATCTAGTCACTGACAACCGCTATGTTGCGAAGAGCACTCCGGTGCTCTGCGGCTTCCTTGTTCGCGCTATATAGCCTTCGGCGATTTCTCTCTATCCGAAGTCAAGTGTTGTCTCCTGCTCACACAGAAAACTCTGCTAATAGGTTTTCTACTGACTAAACACACATGGCGTGTGCACTTTTCTGTCAAACTCTCTGTACCATGCAAGAATACCCACCTGCTTCTAAGCGTACAATGCACTCTTTCAACTCTGCATAGCGAAGAGCACTCCGGTGTACCTAACACTATGAAAAACAATGCACAGCACACAGTAGTTCTCACTTTGCACTACATTTAGAAATGAGTTCTCTGCGTCACGGATATGTACCGCAGAAGACTGCCTGTCGAATGGGTATGTTGTAGCAAAGCAAGCTGAAGCTGATCCTGCTTCATGCCTCTAGCCACTGACAACCGCTCTGCTGCGAAGGGCATTCCAGTGGTCTGCGGGTTCCTTGTTCGCGCTATGTATCCTGCTGCTATTTCTCTCTAACTGAGGTGAAGTATCATTCCCTTCTCACACAGAATACTCTGATAGTAGGTTTTGCTACTGACAAATCAGGCGTGGAGAGTGCACTTTTCTGTCAAACTCCCTGTACCAGACAGAATTTTCCTGCTCCTAGTAAGCGTACCATGCATTCTTTCAACGCTGGATGGGGAGGAGCACTGCATTGTACCTAATGCTCAGGAAAAAGCATGCGCAGCACACAGTAGTTCTCACTTTGCACTACACTTAGAACTGAGTTCTCTGCATCACGGATATGTACCACAGAAGACTGCTTGTCGAATAGGTGTGTAGTAGCAAAGCAAGCTGACATTGATCCTGCTTCATGCCTCTAGTCAATGACAAGCGATCTGCTGCGAAGTGCACTCTCCAGTGCTCTGCAGCCTCCTTCTTCGCGCTACGTATCCTGCGGCGATATCTCTAGGGGAGGTAAAGTGTCGTCTCCTGCTAACACAGAACACTCTGCTGCTAGGTTTTGCTAGTGCCAAAACACGCCTGGCGTGTGCACTTTTCTGTCAAACTCTCTGGACCATACGAGAATGCCCTGCTCCTTGGAAGCGTACCGTGCACTCTGTAAGTTCTGCATAGGGACGAGCACTGCAGTGTACAGAACGCTAAGGAGAAAGCATGCACAGCACACAGTAGTTCTCACTTGGCACTACAGTTAGAAATGAGTTCTCTGCATCACGGCTATGTACCACAGAAGACTGCTTGACCAATAGGTATGCAGTAGCAAAGCAAGCTGACGTTGATCCTGCTTCATGCTTCTAGTCACTGACAAGCGATCTGCTGCGAAGTGCACTCTCCAGTGCTCTGCAGCCTCCTTCTTCGCAATATGTATCCAGCGGCGATATATCTTTAGGCGAGGTAAACTGTCGTCTCCTGATAACACAGAACACTCTGCAGGTAGGATGGTAGGTATTGCTACTGCCAAAACACGCCTGGCGTGTGCACTTTTCTGTCAAACTCTCTGGACCATACGAGAATGCCCTGCTCCTTGGAAGCGTACCGTGCACTCTGTAAGTTCTGCATAGGGACGAGCACTGCAGTGTACAGAACGCTAAGGAGAAAGCATGCACAACACGCAGTAGTTTTCACTTTGCACTACACTTAGAGCTGAGTTCTCTGCATCACGGATATGTACCAGAGAAGACTGCTTGACCAATAGGTATGTAGTAGCAAAGCAAGCTGACGTTGATCCTGCTTCATGCCTCTAGTCAATGACAAGCGATGTGCTGCCAAGTGCACTCTCCAGTGCTCTGCAGCCTCCTTCTTCGCAATATGTATCCTGCGGCGATATATCTTTAGGCGAGGTAAACTGTCGTCTCCTCATAACACAGAACACTCTGCTGGTAGGTTTTGCTACTGACAAAACACGCCTGGCGTGTGCACTTTTCTGTCAAATTCTCTGCACCGTACGAGAATGCCCTGCTACTTGGAAGCGTACCGTGCACTCTGTATATTCTGCATAGGGACGAGCACTGCAGTGTACAGAACGCTAAGGAGAAAGCATGCACAGCACACAGTAGTTCTCACTTGGCACTACACTTAGAACTGAGTTCTCTGCATCACGGATATGTACCACAGAAGACTGCTTGACCAATAGGTATGTAGTAGCAAAGCAAGCTGACGTTGATCCTGCTTCATGCTTCTAGTCACTGACAAGCGATCTGCTGCGAAGTGCACTCTCCAGTGCTCTGCAGCCTCCTTCTTCGCGCTATGTATCCTGCGGCGTTATATCTCTAGGGGAGGTAAAGTGTCGTCTCCTGCGAAACACAGAACACTCTGCTGCTAGGTTTTGCTACTGCCAAAACACGCCTGGCGTGTGCACTTTTCTGTCAAACTCTCTGTACCATACGAGAATGCCCTGCTCCTTGGAAGCGTACCGTGCACTCTGTAAGTTCTGCATAGGGACGAGCACTGCAGTGTACAGAACGCTAAGGAGAAAACATGCACAGCACACAGTAGTTCTCACTTTGCACTACACTTAGAACTGAGTTCTCTGCATCACGGATATGTACCACAGAAGACTGCTTGATCAATAGGTATGTAGTAGCAAAGCAAGCCGACGTTGATCCTGCTTCATGCCTCTAGTCAATGACAAGCGATCTACTGCGAAGTGCAGTCTCCAGTGCTCTGCAGCTTCCTTTTTTGCAATATGTATCCTGCGGTGATATCTCTCTAGGGGAGGTAAACTGTCCTCTCCTGCTAACACAGAACACTCTGCTGGTAGGTTTTGCTACTGCCAAAACACGCCTGGCGTGTGCACTATTCTGTCAAATTCTCTGGACCATACGAGAATGCCCTGCTCCTTGGAAGCGTACCGTGCACTCTTTAAGTTCTGCATAGGGACGAGCACAGCAGTGTACAGAACGCTAAGGAGAAAGCATGCACAGCACACAGTAGTTCTCACTTGGCACTACACTTAGAACTGAGTTCTCTGCATCACGGCTATGTACCACGGAAGACTGCTTGAGCAATTGGTATGTAGTAGCAAAGCAAGTTGACGTTGATCCTGCTTCATGCTTCTAGTCACTGACAAGCGATCTGCTGCGAAGTGCACTCTCCAGTGCTCTGCAGCCTCCTTCTTCGCGCTATGTATCCTGCGGCGATATCTCTAGGGGAGGTAAAGTGTCGTCTCCTGTTAACACAGAACACTCTGCTGCTAGGTTTTGCTAGTGCCAAAACACGCCTGGCGTGTGCACTTTTCTGTCCAACTCTCTGGACCATACGAGAATGCCCTGCTCCTTTTTGGGGCACCGTGCACTCTGTAAGTTGTGCATAGGGACGAGCACTGCAGTGTACAGAACGCTAAGGAGAAAGCATGCACAGCACAAAGTAGTTCTCACTTTGCACTACACTTAGAATTGAGTTCTCTGCATCACGGCTATGTACCACAGAAGACTGCTTGACCAATAGGTATGTAGTAGCAAAGCAAGCTGACGTTGATCCTGCTTCATGCTTCTAGTCACTGACAGGTGATCTGCTGCCAAGTGCACTCTCCAGTGCTCTGCAGCTTCCTTCTTCGCAATATGTATCCTGCGGCGATATCTCTCTAGGGGAGGTAAAGTGTCGTCTCATGCTAACACAGAACTCTGTGCTCGTAGATTTTGCTACTGCCAAAATACGCCTGGCTTGTGCACATTTCTCTCAAAGTCTCTGGACCATACGAGAATGCCCTGCTCCTGGGAAGCGTACCGTGCACTCTGTAAGTTCTGCATAGAGACGAGCACTGCAGTGTACAGAACGCTAAGGAGAAAGCATGCACAGCACACAGTAGTTCTCACTTGGCACTACACTTAGAACTGAGTTCTCTGCATCATGGGTCTGTACAGCAGAAGACTGCTTGTCGAATAGGTGTGTAGTAGGAAAGCAGGCTGATGTTGGTCCTGCTTCATGCTTCTAGTCGCTGACAAGCGATCTGCTGCAAAGTGCACTCTCCAGTGCTCTGCAGACTCCTTCTTCGCGCTATGTATCCTGCGGCGATATCTCTCTAGGCGAGGTAAAGTGTCGTCTCCTGCTAACATAGAACACTTTGCAGGCTGGTAGGTATTGCTATTGCCAAAACACGCCTGGCGTGTGCACTTTTCTGTCCAAGTCTCTGGACCATACGAGAATGCCCTGCTCCTTGGAAGCGTACCGTGCACTCTGTTAGTTCTGCCTAGGGACGAGCACTGCAGTGTACAGAACGCTAAGGAGAAAGCATGCACAGCACACAGTAGTTCTCACTTTGCACTACACTTAGAACTGAGTTCTCTGCATCACGGAAATGTACCACAGAAGACTGCTTGACCAATAGGTATGTAGCAGAAAAGAAAGCTGACGTTGATCCTGCTTCATGCCTCTAGTCACTGACAAGCGATCTGCTGCGAAGTGCACTCTCCAGTGCTCTGCAGCCTCCTTCTTCGCGCTATGTATCCTGCGGCTGTATCTCTCTAGGGGAGGTAAACTGTCGTCTCCTGCTAACACAGAACACTCTGCTGGTAGGTTTTGCTACTGCCAAAACACGCCTGGCGTGTGCACTTTTCTGTCACATTCTCTGTACCATACGAGAATGCCCTGCTCCTTGGAAGCGTAACGTGCACTCTGTAAGTTCTGCATAGGGACGAGCACTGCAGAGTACAGAACGCTATGAAGAAAGCATGCACAGCACAGTAGTTTCCACTTTGCACCACACTTAGAACTGAGTTCTCTGCATCACAGAAATGTACCACAGAAGACTGCTTTTCGAATAGGTGTGTAGTAGCAAAGCAAGCTGACATTAATCCTGCTCCATGCTTCTAGTCACTGACAAGCGATCTGCTGCGAAGTGCACTCTCCAGTGCTCTGCAGCCTCCTTCTTCGTAATATGTATCCTGCGGCTGTATCTCTCTAGGGGAGGTAAACTGTCGTCTCCTGCTAACACAGAAAACTCTGCTGGTAGGTATTCCTACTGCCAAAACACGCCTGGCGTGTGCACTTTTCTGTCAAACTCTCTGTACCATACGAGAATGCCCTGCTCCTTGGAAGCGTACCGTGCACTCTGTAAATTCTGCATAGGGACGAGCACTGCAGTGTACAGAACGCTAAGCAGAAAGCATGCACAGCACACAGTAGTTCTCACTTTGCACTACACTTAGAACTGAGTTCTCTGCATCACGGATATGTACCACAGAAGACTGCTTGACCAATAGGTATGTAGTAGCAAAGCAAGCTGACGTTGATCCTGCTTCATGCCTCTAGTCAATGACAAGCGATCTACTGCGAAGTGCACTCTCCAGTGCTCTGCAGCGTCCTTTTTCGCAATATGTATCCTGCGGCGATATCTCTAGGGGAGGTAAAGTGTCGTCTCCTGCTAACACAGAACACTCTGCTGGTAGGTTTTCTACTGCCAAAACACGCCTGGCGTGTGCACTTTTCTGTCAAACTCTCTGGACCATACGAGAATGCCCTGCTCCTGGGAAGCGTACCGTGCACTCTGTAAGTTCTGCATAGGGACGAGATCTGCAGTGTACCCAACGCTAAGGAGAAAGCATGCACAGCACACAGTAGTTCTCACTTGGCACTACACTTAGAACTGAGTTCTCTGCATCATGGGTCTGTACAGCAGAAGACTGCTTGTCGAATAGGTGTGTAGTAGGAAAGCAGGCTGATGTTGATCCTGCTTCATGCTTCTAGTCGCTGACAAGCGATCTGCTGCCAACTGCACTCTCCAGTGCTCTGCAGCCTCCTTCTTGGCGCTATGTATCCTGCGGCGATATCTCTCTAGGCGACGTAAAGTTTCGTCTCCTGCTAACATAGAACACTCTGCAGGCTGGTAGGTATTGCTATTGCCAAAACACGCCTGGCGTGTGCACTTTTCTGTCAAACTCACTGGACCATACGAGAATGCCCTGCTCCTTGGAAGCGTACCGTGCACTCTGTAAGTTCATCATAGGGACGAGCACTGCAGTGTACAGAACGCTAAGGAGAAAGCATGCACAGCACACAGTAGTTCTCACTTTGCACTACACTTAGAACTGAGTTCTCTGCATCACGGATATGTACCAGAGAAGACTGCTTGACCAATAGGTATGTAGCAGCAAAGAAAGCTGACGTTGATCCTGCTTCATGCTTCTAGTCGCTGACAAGCGATCTGCTGCAAAGTGCACTCTCCAGTGCTCTGCAGACTCCTTCTTCGCGCTATGTATCCTGCGGTGATATCTCTCTAGGGGAGGTAAACTGTCGTCTCCTGCTAACACAGAACACTCTGCTGCTAGGTTTTGCTACTGCCAAAACACGCCTGGCGTGTGCACTTTTCTGTCACATTCTCTGTACCATACGAGAATGCCCTGCTCCTTGGAAGCGTACCGTGCACTCTGTATATTCTGCATAGGGACGAGCACTGCAGAGTACAGAACGCTATGGAGAAAGCATGCACAGCACAGTAGTTTCCATGTTGCACCACACTTAGAACTGAGTTCTCTGCATCACAGAAATGTACCACAGAAGACTGCTTTTCGAATAGGTGTGTAGTAGCAAAGCAAGCTGACATTAATCCTGCTCCATGCTTCTAGTCACTGACAAGCGATCTGCTGCGAAGTGCACTCTCCAGTGCTCTGCAGCCTCCTTCTTCGCGCTATGTATCCTGCGGCGATATCTCTAGGGGAGGTAAACTGTCGTCTCCTGCTAACACAGAACACTCTGCTGGTAGGTTTTGCTACTGCCAAAACACGCCTGGCGTGTGCACTTTTCTGTCAAACTCTCTGTACCATACGAGAATGCCCTGCTCCTTGGAAGCGTACCGTGCACTCTGTAAATTCTGCATAGGGACGAGCACTGCAGTGTACAGAACGCTAAGCAGAAAGCATGCACAGCACACAGTAGTTCTCACTTTGCACTACACTTAGAACTGAGTTCTCTGCATCACGGATATGTACCACAGAAGACTGCTTGACCAATAGGTATGTAGTAGCAAAGCAAGCTGACGTTGATCCTGCTTCATGCCTCTAGTCAATGACAAGCGATCTACTGCGAAGTGCACTCTCCAGTGCTCTGCAGCGTCCTTTTTCGCAATATGTATCCTGCGGCGATATCTCTCTAGGGGAGGTAAAGTGTCGTCTCCTGCTAACACAGAACACTCTGCTGGTAGGTTTTGCTACTGCCAAAACACGCCTGGCGTGTGCACTTTTCTGTCAAAGTCTCTGGACCATACGAGAATGCCCTGCTCCTGGGAAGCGTACCGTGCACTCTGTAAATTCTGCATAGGGACGAGCACTGCAGTGTACAGAAAGCTAAGGAGAAAGCATGCACAGCACACAGTAGTTCTCACTTGGCACTACACTTAGAACTGAGTTCTCTGCATCATGGGTCTGTACAGCAGAAGACTGCTTGTCGAATAGGTGTGTAGTAGGAAAGCAGGCTGATGTTGATCCTGCTTCATGCTTCTAGTCGCTGACAAGCGATCTGCTGCAAAGTGCACTCTCCAGTGCTCTGCAGACTCCTTCTTCGCGCTATGTATCCTGCGGCGATATCTCTCTAGGCGAGGTAAAGTGTCGTCTCCTGCTAACATAGAACACTCTGCAGGCTGGTAGGTATTGCTAGTGCCAAAACACGCCTGGCGTGTGCACTTTTCTGTCCAACTCTCTGGACCATACGAGAATGCCCTGCTCCTTTTTGGGGCACCGTGCACTCTGTAAGTTGTGCATAGGGACGAGCACTGCAGTGTACAGAACGCTAAGGAGAAAGCATGCACAGCACACAGTAGTTCTCACTTTGCACTACACTTAGAATTGAGTTCTCTGCATCACGGCTATGTACCACAGAAGACTGCTTGACCAATAGGTATGTAGTAGCAAAGCAAGCTGACGTTGATCCTGCTTCATGCTTCTAGTCACTGACAGGCGATCTGCTGCCAAGTGCACTGTCCAGTGCTCTGCAGCTTCCTTCTTCGCAATATGTATCCTGCGGCGATATCTCTCTAGGGGAGGTAAAGTGTCGTCTCCTGCTAACATAGAACACTCTGCAGGCTGGTAGGTATTGCTATTGCCAAAACACGCCTGGCGTGTGCACTTTTCTGTCAAACTCACTGGACCATACGAGAATGCCCTGCTCCTTGGAAGCGTACCGTGCACTCTGTAAGTTCTGCATAGGGACGAGCACTGCAGTGTACAGAACGCTAAGGAGAAAGCATGCACAGCACACAGTAGTTCTCACTTTGCACTACACTTAGAACTGAGTTCTCTGCATCACGGCTATGTACCACAGAAGACTGTTGACCAATAGGTATGTAGTAGCAAAGCAAGCCGACGTTGATCCTGCTTCATGCCCCTAGTCAATGACAAGCGATCTACTGCGAAGTGCACTCTCCAGTGCTCTGCAGCGTCCTTTTTCGCAATATGTATCCTGCGGGGATATCTCTCTAGGGGAGGTAAACTGTCGTCTCCTGCTAACACAGAACACTCTGCTGCTAGGTTTTGCTACTGCCAAAACACGCCTGGCGTGTGCACTTTTCTGTCACATTCTCTGTACCATACGAGAATGCCCTGCTCCTTGGAAGCGTACCGTGCACTCTGTATATTCTGCATAGGGACGAGCACTGCAGAGTACAGAACGCTATGGAGAAAGCATGCACAGCACAGTAGTTTCCACTTTGCACCACACTTAGAACTGAGTTCTCTGCATCACAGAAATGTACCACAGAAGACTGCTTTTCGAATAGGTGTGTAGTAGCAAAGCAAGCTGACATTAATCCTGCTCCATGCTTCTAGTCACTGACAAGCGATCTGCTGCGAAGTGCACTCTCCAGTGCTCTGCAGCCTCCTTCTTCGTAATATGTATCCTGCGGCTGTATCTCTCTAGGGGAGGTAAAGTGTCGTCTCCTGCTAACACAGAACACTCTGCTGCTAGGTTTTGCTACTGCCAAAACACGCCTGGCGTGTGCACTTTTCTGTACAACTCTCTGGACCATACGAGAATGCCCTGCTCCTTGGAAGCGTACCGTGCACTCTCTAAATTCTGCATAGGGACGAGCACTGCAGTGTACAGAACGCTAAGCAGAAAGCATGCACAGCACATAGTAGTTCTCATTTTGCACTACACTTAGAACTGAGTTCTCTGCATCACGGATATGTACCACAGAAGACTGCTTGACCAATAGGTATGTAGTAGCAAAGCAAGCTGACGTTGATCCTGCTTCATGCCTCTAGTCAATGACAAGCGATCTACTGCGAAGTGCACTCTCCAGTGCTTTGCAGCGTCCTTTTTCGCAATATGTATCCTGCGGCGATATCTCTCTAGGGGAGGTAAAGTGTCGTCTCCTGCTAACACAGAACACTGTGCTGGTAGGTTTTGCTACTGCCAAAACACGCCTGGCGTGTGCACTTTTCTGTCAAAGTCTCTGGACCATACGAGAATGCCCTGCTCCTGGGAAGCGTACCATGCACTCTTTAAGTTCTGCATAGGGACGAGATCTGCAGTGTACCCAACGCTAAGGAGAAAGCATGCACAGCACACAGTAGTTCTCACTTGGCACTACACTTAGAACTGAGTTCTCTGCATCACGGATATGTACCACGGAAGACTGCTTGAACAATTGGTATTTAGTAGCAAAGCCAGCTGACATTGATCCTGCTTCATTCTTCTAGTCACTGACAAGCGATCTGCTGCGAAGTGCACTCTCCAGTGCTCTGCAGCCTCCTTCTTCGCGCTATGTATCCTGCGGCGATATCTCTAGGGGAGGTAAAGTGTCGTCTCCTGCTAACACAGAACACTCTGCTGGTAGGTTTTGCTATTGCCAAAACACGCCTGGCTTGTGCACTTTTCTGTCAAACTCTCTGGACCATACGAGAATGCCCTGCTCCTGGGAAGCGTACCGTGCACTCTGTAAGTTCTGCATAGGGACGAGCACTGCAGTGTACAGAACGCTAAGGAGAAAGCATGCACAGCACACAGTAGTTCTCACTTGGCACTACACTTAGAACTGAGTTCTCTGCATCATGGGTCTGTACAGCAGAAGACTGCTTGTCGAATAGGTGTGTAGTAGGAAAGCAGGCTGATGTTGATCCTGCTTCATGCTTCTAGTCGCTGACAAGCGATCTGCTGCAAAGTGCACTCTCCAGTGCTTTGCAGACTCCTTCTTCGCGCTATGTATCCTGCGGCGATATCTCTCTAGGCGAGGTAAAGTGTCGTCTCCTGCTAACATAGAACACTCTGCAGGCTGGTAGGTTTTGCTACTGCCTGAACACGCCTGGCGTGTGCACTTTTCTGTCTAACTCTCTGTGCCATACGAGAATGCCCTGCTCCTTAGAAGCGTTCCGTGCACTCTGTAAGTTCTGCATAGGGACGAGATCTGCAGTGTACAGAACCCTAAGAAGAAAGCATGCACAGCACACACTAGTTCTCATTTTGCACTACACTTAGAACTGAGTTCTCTGCATCACGGCTATGTACCACGGAAGACTGCTTGAGCAATTGGTATGTAGTAGCAAAGCAAGTTGACGTTGAGCCTGCTTCATGCTTCTAGTCACTGACAAGCGATCTGCTGCAAAGTGCACTCTCCAGTGCTCTGCAGCGTCCTTTTTCGCAATATGTATCCTGCGGCGATATCTCTCTAGGGGAGGTAAACTGTCCTCTCCTGCTAACACAGAACACTGTGCTCGTAGATTTTGCTACTGCCAAAATACGCCTGGCGTGTGCACTATTCTGTCAAATTCTCTGGACCATTCGAGAATGCCCTGCTCCTTGGAAGCGTACCGTGCACTCTGTAAGTTCTGCATAAGGACGAGCACAGCAGTGTACAGAACGCTAAGGAGAAAGCATGCACAGCACACAGTAGTTCTCACTTGGCACTACACTTAGAACTGAGTTCTCTGCATCACGGATATGTACCACAGAAGACTGCTTGACCAATAGGTATGTAGCAGCAAAGCAAGCTGACGTTGATCCTGCTTCATGCTTCTAGTCACTGACAAGCGATCTGCTGCGAAGTGCACTCTCCAGTGCTCTGCAGCCTCCTTCTTCGCGCTATGTATCCAGCGGCGATATCTCTCTAGGGGAGGTAAAGTGTCGTCTCCTGTTAACACAGAACACTCTGCTGCTAGGTTTTGCTAGTGCCAAAACACGCCTGGCGTGTGCACTTTTCTGTCCAACTCTCTGGACCATACGAGAATGCCCTGCTCCTTTTTGGGGCACCGTGCACTCTGTAAGTTGTGCATAGGGACGAGCACTGCAGTGTACAGAACGCTAAGGAGAAAGCATGCACAGCACAAAGTAGTTCTCACTTTGCACTACACTTAGAATTGAGTTCTCTGCATCACGGCTATGTACCACAGAAGACTGCTTGACCAATAGGTATGTAGTAGCAAAGCAATCTGACGTTGATCCTGCTTCATGCTTCTAGTCACTGACAGGCGATCTGCTGCCAAGTGCACTCTCCAGTGCTCTGCAGCTTCCTTCTTCGCAATATGTATCCTGCGGCGATATCTCTCTAGGGGAGGTAAAGTGTCGTCTCATGCTAACACAGAACTCTGTGCTCGTAGATTTTGCTACTGCCAAAATACGCCTGGCTTGTGCACATTTCTCTCAAAGTCTCTGTACCATACGAGAATGCCCTGCTCCTGGGAAGCGTACCGTGCACTCTGTAAGTTCTGCATAGGGACGAGCACTGCAGTGTACAGAACGCTAAGGAGAAAGCATGCACAGCACACAGTAGTTCTCACTTGGCACTACACTTAGAACTGAGTTCTCTGCATCATGGGTCTGTACAGCAGAAGACTGCTTGTCGAATAGGTGTGTAGTAGGAAAGCAAGCTGATGTTGATCCTGCTTCATGCTTCTAGTCGCTGACAAGCGATCTGCTGCAAAGTGCACTCTCCAGTGCTCTGCAGCCTCCTTCTTCGCGCTATGTATCCTGCGGCGATATCTCTCTAGGCGAGGTAAAGTGTCGTCTCCTGCTAACATAGAACACTCTGCAGGCTGGTAGGTATTGCTATTGCCAAAACACGCCTGGCGTGTGCACTTTTCTGTCACATTCTCTGTACCATACGAGAATGCCCTGCTCCTTGGAAGCGTAACGTGCACTCTGTAAGTTCTGCATAGGGACGAGCACTGCAGAGTACAGAACGCTATGGAGAAAGCATGCACAGCACACAGTAGTTCTCACTTTGCACCACACTTAGAACTGAGTTCTCTGCATCACAGAAATGTACCACAGAAGACTGCTTTTCGAATAGGTGTGTAGTAGCAAAGCAAGCTGACGTTGATCCTGCTTCATGCTTCTAGTCACTGACAGGCGATCTGCTGCCAAGTGCACTCTCCAGTGCTCTGCAGCTTCCTTCTTCGCAATATGTATCCTGCGGCGATATCTCTCTAGGGGAGGTAAAGTGTCGTCTCCTGCTAACACAGAACACTGTGCTCGTAGATTTTGCTACTGCCAAAATACGCCTGGCGTGTGCACTATTCTGTCAAATTCTCTGGACCATTCGAGAATGCCCTGCTCCTTGGAAGCGTACCGTGCACTCTGTAAGTTCTGCATAGGGACGAGCACAGCAGTGTACAGAACGCTAAGGAGAAAGCATGCACAGCACACAGTAGTTCTCACTTGGCACTACACTTAGAACTGAGTTCTCTGCATCACGGATATGTACCAGAGAAGACTGCTTGACCAATAGGTATGTAGCAGCAAAGAAAGCTGACGTTGATCCTGCTTCATGCTTCTAGTCACTGACAAGCGAACTGCTGCCAAGTGCACTCTCCAGTGCTCTGCAGCCTCCTTCTTCGCGCTATGTATCCTGCGGCGATATCTCTCTAGGGGAGGTAAAGTGTCGTCTCCTGTTAACACAGAACACTCTGCTGCTAGGTTTTGCTAGTGCCAAAACACGCCTGGCGTGTGCACTTTTCTGTCCAACTCTCTGGACCATACGAGAATGCCCTGCTCCTTTTTGGGGCACCGTGCACTCTGTAAGTTGTGCATAGGGACGAGCACTGCAGTGTACAGAACGCTAAGGAGAAAGCATGCACAGCACACAGTAGTTCTCACTTTGCACTACACTTAGAATTGAGTTCTCTGCATCACGGCTATGTACCACAGAAGACTGCTTGACCAATAGGTATGTAGTAGCAAAGCAAGCTGACGTTGATCCTGCTTCATGCTTCTAGTCACTGACAGGCGATCTGCTGCCAAGTGCACTCTCCAGTGCTCTGCAGCTTCCTTCTTCGCAATATGTATCCTGCGGCGATATCTCTCTAGGGGAGGTAAAGTGTCGTCTCCTGCTAACATAGAACACTCTGCAGGCTGGTAGGTATTGCTATTGCCAAAACACGCCTGGCGTGTGCACTTTTCTGTCAAACTCACTGGACCATACGAGAATGCCCTGCTCCTTGGAAGCGTAACGTGCACTCTGTAAGTTCTGCATAGGGACGAGCACTGCAGTGTACAGAACGCTAAGGAGAAAGCATGCACAGCACACAGTAGTTCTCACTTGGCACTACACTTAGAACTGAGTTCTCTGCATCACGGATATGTACCACAGAAGACTGCTTGACCAATAGGTATGTAGCAGCAAAGCAAGCTGACGTTGATCCTGCTTCATGCTTCTAGTCACTGACAAGCGATCTGCTGCGAAGTGCACTCTCCAGTGCTCTGCAGCCTCCTTCTTCGCGCTATGTATCCAGCGGCGATATCTCTCTAGGGGAGGTAAAGTGTCGTCTCCTGTTAACACAGAACACTCTGCTGCTAGGTTTTGCTAGTGCCAAAACACGCCTGGCGTGTGCACTTTTCTGTCCAACTCTCTGGACCATACGAGAATGCCCTGCTCCTTTTTGGGGCACCGTGCACTCTGTAAGTTGTGCATAGGGACGAGCACTGCAGTGTACAGAACGCTAAGGAGAAAGCATGCACAGCACAAAGTAGTTCTCACTTTGCACTACACTTAGAATTGAGTTCTCTGCATCACGGCTATGTACCACAGAAGACTGCTTGACCAATAGGTATGTAGTAGCAAAGCAATCTGACGTTGATCCTGCTTCATGCTTCTAGTCACTGACAGGCGATCTGCTGCCAAGTGCACTCTCCAGTGCTCTGCAGCTTCCTTCTTCGCAATATGTATCCTGCGGCGATATCTCTCTAGGGGAGGTAAAGTGTCGTCTCATGCTAACACAGAACTCTGTGCTCGTAGATTTTGCTACTGCCAAAATACGCCTGGCTTGTGCACATTTCTCTCAAAGTCTCTGTACCATACGAGAATGCCCTGCTCCTGGGAAGCGTACCGTGCACTCTGTAAGTTCTGCATAGGGACGAGCACTGCAGTGTACAGAACGCTAAGGAGAAAGCATGCACAGCACACAGTAGTTCTCACTTGGCACTACACTTAGAACTGAGTTCTCTGCATCATGGGTCTGTACAGCAGAAGACTGCTTGTCGAATAGGTGTGTAGTAGGAAAGCAAGCTGATGTTGATCCTGCTTCATGCTTCTAGTCGCTGACAAGCGATCTGCTGCAAAGTGCACTCTCCAGTGCTCTGCAGACTCCTTCTTCGCGCTATGTATCCTGCGGCGATATCTCTCTAGGCGAGGTAAAGTGTCGTCTCCTGCTAACATAGAACACTCTGCAGGCTGGTAGGTATTGCTATTGCCAAAACACGCCTGGCGTGTGCACTTTTCTGTCACATTCTCTGTACCATACGAGAATGCCCTGCTCCTTGGAAGCGTAACGTGCACTCTGTAAGTTCTGCATAGGGACGAGCACTGCAGAGTACAGAACGCTATGGAGAAAGCATGCACAGCACACAGTAGTTCTCACTTTGCACCACACTTAGAACTGAGTTCTCTGCATCACAGAAATGTACCACAGAAGACTGCTTTTCGAATAGGTGTGTAGTAGCAAAGCAAGCTGACGTTGATCCTGCTTCATGCTTCTAGTCACTGACAGGCGATCTGCTGCCAAGTGCACTCTCCAGTGCTCTGCAGCTTCCTTCTTCGCAATATGTATCCTGCGGCGATATCTCTCTAGGGGAGGTAAAGTGTCGTCTCCTGCTAACACAGAACACTGTGCTCGTAGATTTTGCTACTGCCAAAATACGCCTGGCGTGTGCACTATTCTGTCAAATTCTCTGGACCATTCGAGAATGCCCTGCTCCTTGGAAGCGTACCGTGCACTCTGTAAGTTCTGCATAGGGACGAGCACAGCAGTGTACAGAACGCTAAGGAGAAAGCATGCACAGCACACAGTAGTTCTCACTTGGCACTACACTTAGAACTGAGTTCTCTGCATCACGGATATGTACCAGAGAAGACTGCTTGACCAATAGGTATGTAGCAGCAAAGAAAGCTGACGTTGATCCTGCTTCATGCTTCTAGTCACTGACAAGCGAACTGCTGCCAAGTGCACTCTCCAGTGCTCTGCAGCCTCCTTCTTCGCGCTATGTATCCTGCGGCGATATCTCTCTAGGGGAGGTAAAGTGTCGTCTCCTGTTAACACAGAACACTCTGCTGCTAGGTTTTGCTAGTGCCAAAACACGCCTGGCGTGTGCACTTTTCTGTCAAACTCTCTGGACCATACGAGAATGCCCTGCTCCTTTTTGGGGCACCGTGCACTCTGTAAGTTGTGCATAGGGACGAGCACTGCAGTGTACAGAACGCTAAGGAGAAAGCATGCACAGCACACAGTAGTTCTCACTTTGCACTACACTTAGAATTGAGTTCTCTGCATCACGGCTATGTACCACAGAAGACTGCTTGACCAATAGGTATGTAGTAGCAAAGCAAGCTGACGTTGATCCTGCTTCATGCTTCTAGTCACTGACAGGCGATCTGCTGCCAAGTGCACTCTCCAGTGCTCTGCAGCTTCCTTCTTCGCAATATGTATCCTGCGGCGATATCTCTCTAGGGGAGGTAAAGTGTCGTCTCCTGCTAACATAGAACACTCTGCAGGCTGGTAGGTATTGCTATTGCCAAAACACGCCTGGCGTGTGCACTTTTCTGTCAAACTCACTGGACCATACGAGAATGCCCTGCTCCTTGGAAGCGTAACGTGCACTCTGTAAGTTCTGCATAGGGACGAGCACTGCAGTGTACAGAACGCTAAGGAGAAAGCATGCACAGCACACAGTAGTTCTCACTTGGCACTACACTTAGAACTGAGTTCTCTGCATCACGGATATGTACCACAGAAGACTGCTTGACCAATAGGTATGTAGCAGCAAAGCAAGCTGACGTTGATCCTGCTTCATGCTTCTAGTCACTGACAAGCGATCTGCTGCGAAGTGCACTCTCCAGTGCTCTGCAGCCTCCTTCTTCGCGCTATGTATCCAGCGGCGATATCTCTCTAGGGGAGGTAAAGTGTCGTCTCCTGTTAACACAGAACACTCTGCTGCTAGGTTTTGCTAGTGCCAAAACACGCCTGGCGTGTGCACTTTTCTGTCCAACTCTCTGGACCATACGAGAATGCCCTGCTCCTTTTTGGGGCACCGTGCACTCTGTAAGTTGTGCATAGGGACGAGCACTGCAGTGTACAGAACGCTAAGGAGAAAGCATGCACAGCACAAAGTAGTTCTCACTTTGCACTACACTTAGAATTGAGTTCTCTGCATCACGGCTATGTACCACAGAAGACTGCTTGACCAATAGGTATGTAGTAGCAAAGCAATCTGACGTTGATCCTGCTTCATGCTTCTAGTCACTGACAGGCGATCTGCTGCCAAGTGCACTCTCCAGTGCTCTGCAGCTTCCTTCTTCGCAATATGTATCCTGCGGCGATATCTCTCTAGGGGAGGTAAAGTGTCGTCTCATGCTAACACAGAACTCTGTGCTCGTAGATTTTGCTACTGCCAAAATACGCCTGGCTTGTGCACATTTCTCTCAAAGTCTCTGTACCATACGAGAATGCCCTGCTCCTGGGAAGCGTACCGTGCACTCTGTAAGTTCTGCATAGGGACGAGCACTGCAGTGTACAGAACGCTAAGGAGAAAGCATGCACAGCACACAGTAGTTCTCACTTGGCACTACACTTAGAACTGAGTTCTCTGCATCATGGGTCTGTACAGCAGAAGACTGCTTGTCGAATAGGTGTGTAGTAGGAAAGCAAGCTGATGTTGATCCTGCTTCATGCTTCTAGTCGCTGACAAGCGATCTGCTGCAAAGTGCACTCTCCAGTGCTCTGCAGACTCCTTCTTCGCGCTATGTATCCTGCGGCGATATCTCTCTAGGCGAGGTAAAGTGTCGTCTCCTGCTAACATAGAACACTCTGCAGGCTGGTAGGTATTGCTATTGCCAAAACACGCCTGGCGTGTGCACTTTTCTGTCACATTCTCTGTACCATACGAGAATGCCCTGCTCCTTGGAAGCGTAACGTGCACTCTGTAAGTTCTGCATAGGGACGAGCACTGCAGAGTACAGAACGCTATGGAGAAAGCATGCACAGCACACAGTAGTTCTCACTTTGCACCACACTTAGAACTGAGTTCTCTGCATCACAGAAATGTACCACAGAAGACTGCTTTTCGAATAGGTGTGTAGTAGCAAAGCAAGCTGACGTTGATCCTGCTTCATGCTTCTAGTCACTGACAGGCGATCTGCTGCCAAGTGCACTCTCCAGTGCTCTGCAGCTTCCTTCTTCGCAATATGTATCCTGCGGCGATATCTCTCTAGGGGAGGTAAAGTGTCGTCTCCTGCTAACATAGAACACTCTGCAGGCTGGTAGGTATTGCTATTGCCAAAACACGCCTGGCGTGTGCACTTTTCTGTCAAACTCACTGGACCATACGAGAATGCCCTGCTCCTTGGAAGCGTACCGTGCACTCTGTAAATTCTGCATAGGGACGAGATCTGCAGTGTACAGAACCCTAAGAAGAAAGCATGCACAGCACACAGTAGTTCTCACTTTGCACTACACTTAGAAGTGAGTTCTCTGCATCACGGATATGTACCACGGAAGACTGCTTGAACAATTGGTATTTAGTAGCAAAGCCAGCTGACATTGATCCTGCTTCATTCTTCTAGTCACTGACAAGCGATCTGCTGCGAAGTGCACTCTCCAGTGCTCTGCAGCCTCCTTCTTCGCAATATGTATCCTGCGGCGATATCTCTCTAGGGGAGGTAAAGTGTCGTCTCCTGCTAACACAGAACACTCTGCTGGTAGGTTTTGCTACTGCCAAAACACGCCTGGCGTGTGCATTTTTCTGTCCAAGTCTCTGGACCATACGAGAATGCCCTGCTCCTTAGAAGCGTACCGTGCACTCTGTAAGTTCTGCATAGGGACGAGCACTGCAGTGTACAGAACGCTAAGAAGAAAGCATGCACAGCACACAGTAGTTCTCACTTGGCACTACACTTAGAACTGAGTTCCTTGCATCACGGCTATGTACCACGGAAGACTGCTTGAGCAATTGGTATGTAGTAGCAAAGCAAGTTGACGTTGAGCCTGCTTCATGCTTCTAGTCACTCACAAGCGATCTGCTGCAAACTGCACTCTCCAGTGTTCTGCAGCCTCCTTCTTCGCGCTATGTATCCTGCGGCGATATCTCTCTAGGGGAGGTAAAGTGTCGTCTCCTGATAAACACAGAACACTGTGCTCGTAGATTTTGCTACTGCCAAAAGACGCCTGGCGTGTGCACTTTTCTGTCAAACTCTCTGTACCATACGAGAATGCCCTTCTCCTTGGAAGCGTACCGTGCACTCTGTAAATTCGGCATAGGGACGAGCACTGCAGTGTACAGAACGCTAAGGAGAAAGCATGCACAGCACACAGTAGTTCTCACTTTGCACTACACTTAGAACTGAGTTCTCTGCATCACGGATATGTACCACAGAAGACTGCTTGACCAATAGGTATGTAGTAGCAAAGCAAGCTGACGTTGATCCTGCTTCATGCCTCTAGTCAATGACAAGCGATCTACTGCGAAGTGCACTCTACAGTGCTCTGCAGCTTCCTTTTTTGCAATATGTATCCTGCGGTGATATCTCTCTAGGGGAGGTAAACTGTCGTCTCCTGCTAACACAGAACATTCTGCTGGTAGGTTTACCTACTGCCAATCACGCCTGGCGTGTGCACTATTCTGTCAAATTCTCTGGACCATACGAGAATGCCCTGCTCCTTGGAAGCGTACCGTGCACTCTGTAAATTATGCATAGGGACGAGCACTGCAGTGTACAGAACGCTAAGCAGAAAGCATGCACAGCACACAGTAGTTCTCACTTTGCACTCCACTTAGAATTGAGTTCTATGCATCACAGATATGTACCACAGAAGACTGCTTGACCAATAGGTATGTAGTAGCAAAGCAAGCTGACGTTGATCCTGCTTCATGCTTCTAGTCGCTGACAAGCGATCTGCTGCGAAGTGCACTCTCCAGTGCTCTGCAGCCTCCTTCTTCGCGCTATGTATCCTGCGGCGATATCTCTCTAGGGGAGGTAAAATGTCGTCTCCTGCTAACATAGAACACTCTGCAGGCTGGTAGGTATTGCTATTGCCAAAACACGCCTGGCGTGTGCACTTTTCTGTCAAACTCACTGTACCATACGAGAATGCCCTGCTCCTTTTTGGGGCACCGTGCACTCTGTAAATTCTCCATAGGGACGAGCACTGCAGTGTACAGAACGCTAAGGAGAAAGCATGCACAGCACACAGTAGTTCTCACTTTGCACTACACTTAGAACTGAGTTCTCTGCATCAAGGATATGTACCACAGAAGACTGCTTGAGCAATTGGTATGTAGTAGCAAAGCAAGCTGACGTTGATCCTGCTTCATGCTTCTAGTCCCTGAAAAGCTCTTTGCTGAGAAGTGCTCTCTCCAGTGCTCTGCAGCCTCCTTCTTCGCGCTATGTATCCTGCGGCGATATCTCTCTAAGGGAGGTAAAGTGTCGTCTCCTGCTAACATAGAACACTGTGCTGGTAGGTATTGCTACTGCCAAAACACGCCTGGCGTGTGCACTTTTCTGTCAAACTCACTGTACCATACGAGAATGCCCTGCTCCTTGTTGGCGTACCGTGCACTCTGTAAATTCTGCATAGGGACGAGCACTGCAGTGTACCTAACGCTAAGGAGAAAGCATGCACAGCACAAAGTAGTTCTCACTTTGCACTACACTTAGAACTGAGTTCTCTGCATCACGAATATGAAACACAGAATATTACTTCACGAATAGGTATGTAGTAGCAAAGCAAGCTGACGCTTATCCTGCTTCATGCCTCTAGTCACTGACAACCGCTACGCTGCGAAGAGTATTCCCGTGCTCTGCGGCTTCCTTGTGCGCGCTATGCAGCCTTCGGCGATTTCTCTCTAACCGAGCTGAAGTGTCGTCTCCTGCTCACACAGAACACTCTGTTGATGGGTTTTGCTGCTACCAAAACTCTCCTGGTGTGTGCACTTTTCTGTCAAACTCTCTGTACCATACGAGAATGCCCTGCTCCTTAGAAGCATACCCCGCACTCTCTCAACTCTGCATAGGGACGAGCACTGCAGTGTACAGAACGCCAAGGAGAAAGCATGCACATCACAAAGTAGTTCTCACTTTGCACTACAGTTAGAACTGAGTTCTCTGCATCACGGATATGTACAGGAGAAGGCGGCTTCACCAATAGATATTTAGTATCAAATCAATCTGACGCTGATCGATCTTCAACCCTTTAGTTTCTGAAAACTAGCAGGCTGCCCCGAGCACTCCGGAGTTCTGTGCCTTTATTGTTTTCACTATGTATCCTGCGGCGATATCTCTCTAAGCGAGGTGAAGTGTCGACCCCTGCTCACGCTGAACACTCTGCAGGAAGTTTTTGCTACTGCAAAAACACACCTGGTTTGTTCACTTTTCTGTCAATTTCCTTGTACCAGACCAGCTTGCCATGCTCCTTGTAAGCCTACCGTGCAGACTTTCAACTCTGCATAGGGAAGAGCACTGCAGTGTACATAACGCTCAGGAGAAAGCATGCACAGCACACAGTAGTTCTCACTTTGCACTACTCTTAGAACTGAATTCTCTGCATCACGGATATGTACCACAGAAGTCTGCTTCACCATTACGTATGTAATATCAAAGCAAGCTGACGCTGATCCTGCTTCAAACCTCTAGTTACTGACAACTGGAAGGTTCCGCAGAACACTCCGGTGCTCCGAGGCTTCCTTGTTCGTGCTATGTATCCTGCGGTGATTTCTTCCTAATAGAGGTCAAGTGTCCTCTAATGCTCACTCAGAACACTCTGCTGGTAGGTTTTACTACTGCAAAAGAGGCCTGGCGTGTGCACTTTTCTGTCAAACTCTCTGTACCATACGAGAATGCCCTGCTCCTTGGAAGCGTACCGTGCACTTTGTAATTTCTGCATAGGCACGAGCACTGCAGTGTACAGAACGCTAAGGAGAAAGCATGCACGGCACACAGTAGTTCTCACTTTGCACTACACTTAAAATTGAGTTCTATGCATCACATATATGTACCACAGAAGACTGCTTGACCAATAGGTATGTAATAGCAAAGGAAGCGGACTTTGATCCTCCTTCATGCTTCTAGTCGCTGACAAGCGATCTGCTGCGAAGTGCACTCTCCAGTGCTCTGCAGACTCCTTCTTCGCGCTATGTAACCTGCGGCGATATCTCTCTAGGCGAGGTAAAGTGTCGTCTCCTGCTAACATGGAACACTGTGCTGGTAGGTATTGCTACTGCCGAAATACGCCTGGCGTGTGCACTTTTCTGTCCAAGTCTCTGGACCATACGAGAATGCCCTGCTCCTTGTTGGTGTACCGTGCACCCTGTAAATTCTGCATAGGGACGAGCACTGCAGTGTACAGAACGCTAAGGAGAAAGCATGCACAGCACACAGTAGTTCTCACTTTGCACTACACTTAGAACTGAGTTCTCTACATCATGGATATGTACAGGAGAAGACTGCTTGTAGAATAGGTGTTTTGTAGCAAAGGAAGCTGACGATTGTCCTGCTTCATGCTTTCTGTCACTGACAAGCGATTAGCTGCGAAGTGCACTCTCCAGTGCTCTGCAGACTCCTTCTTCGCAATATGTATCCTGCGGCGATATCTCTCTAGGCGAGGTATGGTGCGGTCTCCTGCTAACACAGAACACTCTGCTGGTAGGTTTTGCTACTGCCAAAACACGCCTGGCGTGTGCACTTTTCTGTCAAACTCTCTGTACCATACGAGAATGCCCTACTCCTTGGAAGCGTACCGTGCACTCTGTAAGTTCTGCATAGGGACGAGCACTGCAGTGTACAGAACGCTAAGAAGAAAGCATGCACAGCACACAGTAGTTCTCACTTTGCACTACACTTAGAACTGAGTTCTCTGCATCACGGCTATGTACCACGGAAGACTGCTTGAGCAATTGGTATGTAGTAGCAAAGCAAGTTGACGTTGATCCTGCTTCATGCTTCTAGTCACTGACAAGCGATCTGCTGCGAAGTGCACTCTCCAGTGCTCTGCAGCCTCCTTCTTCGCAATATGTATCCTGCGGTGATATCTCTCTAGGGGAGGTAAACTGTCCTCTCCTGCTAACACAGAACACTGTGCTCGTAGATTTTGCTACTGCCAAAATACGCCTGGCTTGTGCACATTTCTCTCAAATTCTCTGGACCATACGAGAATGCCCTGCTCCTTGGAAGCGTACCGTGCACTATGTAAGTTCTGCATAGGGACGAGCACTGCAGTGTACAAAACGGTAATGAGAAAGCATGCACAGCACACAGTAGTTCTCACTTGGCACTACACTTAGAACTGAGTTCTCTGCATCACGGATATGTACCACAGAAGACTGCTTGACCAGTAGGTATGTAGTAGCAAAGCAAGCTGACGTTGATCCTGCTTCATGCTTCTAGTCACTGACAAGCGATCTGCTGCGAAGTGCACTCTCCAGTGCTCTGCAGCCTCCTTTTTCGCAATATGTATCCTGCGGTGATATCTCTCTAGGGGAGGTAAACTGTCCTCTCCAACTAACACAGAACACTGTGATCGTATATTTTGCTACTGCCAAAATACGCCTGGCTTGTGCACATTTCTCTCAAAGTCTCTGTACCATAGGAGAATGTCCTGCTCCTTGGAAGCGTACCGTGCACTCTGTAAGTTCTGCATAGGGACGAGCACTGCAGTGTACAGAACGCTAAGCAGAAAGCATGCACAGCACACAGTAGTTCTCACTTTGCACTACACTTAGAACTGAGTTCTCTGCATCATGGGTCTGTACAGCAGAAGACTGCTTGTCGAATAGGTGTGTAGTAGGAAGCAGGCTGACGTTGATCCTGCTTCATGCTTCTAGTCACTGACAAGCGATCTGCTGCGAAGTGCACTCTCCAGTGCTCTGCAGCCTCCTTCTTCGCGCTATGTATCCTGCGGCGATATCTCTCTAGGGGAGGTAAACTGTCGTCTCCTGCTAACACAGAACACTCTGCTGCTAGGTTTTGCTACTGCAAAAACACGCCTGGCGTGTGCACTTTTCTGTCACATTCTCTGTACCATACGAGAATGCCCTGCTCCTGGGAAGCGTACCGTGCACTCTGTATATTCTGCATAGGGACGAGCACTGCAGAGTACTGAACGCTATGGAGAAAGAATGCACAGCACAGTAGTTTCCACTTTGCACCACACTTAGAACTGAGTTCTCTGCATCACGGATATGTACCACAGAAGACTGCTTTTCGAATAGGTGTGTAGTAGCAAAGCAAGCTGACATTAATCCTGCTCCATGCTTATAGTCACTGACAAGCGATCCGCTGCCAAGTGCACTCTCCAGTGCTCTGCAGCCTCCTTCTTCGTAATATGTATCCTGCGGCGATATCTCTCTAGGGGAGGTAAAGTGTCGTCTCCTGCTAACACAGAACACTCTGCTGCTAGGTTTTGCTAGAGCCAAAACACGCCTGGCGTGTGCACTTTTCTGTCCAACTCTCTGGACCATACGAGAATGCCCTGCTCCTTGGAAGCGAACCGTGCAGTCTGTAAATTCTGCATAGGGACGAGCACTGCAGTGTACAGAACGCTAAGCAGAAAGCATGCACAGCACACAGTAGTTCTCATTTTGCACTACACTTAGAACTGAGTTCTCTGCATCACGGATATGTACCACAGAAGACTGCTTGACCAATAGGTATGTAGTAGCAAAGCAAGCTGACGTTGATCCTGCTTCATGCCTCTAGTCAATGACAAGCGATCTACTGCGAAGTGCACTCTCCAGTGCTCTGCAGCGTCCTTTTTCGCAATATGTATCCTGCGGCGATATCTCTCTAGGGGAGGTAAAGTGTCGTCTCCTGCTAACACAGAACACTGTGCTGGTAGGTTTTGCTACTGCCAAAACACGCCTGGCGTGTGCACTTTTCTGTCAAAATCTCTGGACCATACAAGAATGCCCTGCACCTTGGAAGCGTACCGTGCACTCTGTAAGTTCTGCATAGGGATGAGATCTGCAGTGTACCCAACGCTAAGGAGAAAGCATGCACAGCACACAGTAGTTCTGACTTGGCACTACACTTAGAACTGAGTTCTCTGCATCATGGGTCTGTACAGCAGAAGACTGCTTGTCGAATAGGTGTGTAGTAGGAAAGCAGGCTGATGTTGATCCTGCTTCATGCTTCTAGTCGCTGACAAGCGATCTGCTGCAAAGTGCACTCTCCAGTGCTCTGCAGACTCCTTCTTCGCGCTATGTATCCTGCGGCGATATCTCTCTAGGCGAGGTAAAGTGTCGTCTCCTGCTAACATAAAACACTCTGCAGGCTGGTAGGTATTGCTATTGCCAAAACAAGCCTGGCGTGTGCACTTTTCTGTCAAACTCACTGGACCATACGAGAATGCCCTGCTCCTTGGAAGCGTACCGTGCACTCTGTAAGTTCTGCATAGGGACGAGCACTGCAGTGTACAGAAAGCTAAGGAGAAAGCATGCACAGCACACAGTAGTTCTCACTTGGCACTACACTTAAA